>NC_090933.1:1124169665-1125425151 GCF_040938575.1 Ambystoma mexicanum
GGTTAGTCTTGTGTTGTCACAAGGAGGTTTCACAGTCTGAGGGCATAGACAAGGGAGGATTCTGGTTCATCCATTCCTGCACGAGTAGAGTTCAAGTCTACACATGTCTTTCTTTCTGGTGAATCATATGCCTCCAGAGATGACGAGCTTCTCAGGGGACTAGTCGGCAATAGCCTTGTAGATGGTGCAGCAGGGTTTCAACCTAGGTGGCAGGTACTTGCTAGTGCAGTTTTATGAGGGTTGGGGTGATGTTGAATTTGCAGAGACCTGGGTGGTCACTAGAAGGCCTTCTGGAAAGGCATCACCACCATCCAGGTGGGAAAGCATTAAGGCTTGGACAACTGACCTGAATTTGTTTTGATTTCTGAGAGTATGGGTTTGCATTTTCACAGGAGGGAATGTTGGTTCCAAGCAATCTGTGTCTTCCTTGCTATGTACTTTTTGAATGAGAGATGTCTTTCAATGTGGAATTCCCGAATGGGCCCAATGGTGAATGGGGAATTACCGTTCCGCCAAACCTGTGATCCGGCACTAATAACACTGGGGGGTTGGCGGTAACGCTATTAGCCCCGGTGGTAATACCGCTGGGATACCGCCCAACTCGTGATGAGGCCCATAGTCTTGAGGCTTTAGAAATAATCACAAAATTACATGTGTGAAACTTTCTCAGGCTATTTGGTTTGGGTTGGTCAGGGAGGGAGTAATCAATTGACCACAATCGTAGGTATTGATTCTAAATCTTGAAATGCAAATGTATTTGCTAATCTGCATCAAATTACGTATTGATCGGGTAGGGCAAATGAAAGGTTGTATGCTAAACTAACAGGGTATTCGTGCATGTCAATCCACCAAGCTGATGCCTGGAAAAAGTCTCATTTAGAGCCAGATGTTTCCCTCCATGAAGGAGCACACACCATATGTGTTCATGCAGTGCACCAGTTAATCCTCTTAAAGCTATTATTTTTATGTTTTTATTTTGTATTAATCTGCTAGTCTAGTTGTATGAGGGTTGGGGTGAGTTTGCAGAGACCTTTGAAGAGTTGTGAAAACGCATGTAGGGCACCTCTCAGAGGTGCCTGGGTGGTCACTAGAAGACCTTCGGGAAGGCCTTCTAGTGACACCCAGTGAACCCCTTCTATGGTTGGTTTATACTCAACCTTTTACACTGTTTGAAAAAACAGATATTATCGCATATATCAAATTCAACTATTACCTTAATGTAAACCACTTTGTAGCCACCTCCCCACCCCCTTTCTGTTTGATGCAGGCCTCAAGGTTTTGTTTTGAGGGTATTGCCAAACCAAGCATTCTACTTCAGCCGAACCCAGACTAGTCCTTAACATGATATTGTCACCTCTAATGGGTATTTCATGATGGCATTCCCTCAGGGACACTGGATCAATTTCAGAGACGTTAATCAAAGTTAATGAGAGTTGTGCTGGGTTTCACAAGGCAGAGATATGCCCTCTCTCCTTTGTGGCACGGTAGTAAACACTTATTAGAAGTAGAACCATGTGTGAATATTCTACAACACAGTGTTATGACTGCAGTGCATGAAGTTTCATTTCAACCGTGAGGCTTGCAGGGTTGGTGCCAGAGAGCTGTCCCTTATGGCGAGTGGCTGAAAGCAGGCAGATATGATGTGCAGTGGCAGGTTGTGAAGAGGCTGCACAATGCTGATAGCAGCCCCTTCACCTGCTTCAAATCACTGTCAGAAAAAACTCCACACGTCATGCCTGATAATGTAATGCATGCTGTACACGAATTTTATACAATGTGCACTCAATTAACCAAAACAGTAAATTAAACAAAACATATTTACAGTATTTATTTAAGGTTATAATCGGGGCATACGAGGAGGGAGGTTTTAAATAGCATTAATACCGCCATAGCGGTTTATAACAGATGATAAATGCCTGCCTTCCAAGTTCACGCAGTCTGCTGAAGTTAACGCCCAGTGCAGTCTTTTACAGAGGCATGTAATGCTGTTATCGCTCTGGCAAACAAGCTGAATGCTAAGATAGCTGTGAGGGAAACAAGCCCCTGTTCCAAAGAGTGTACACCACGAGAGCAGCAGCAGTCGTCCTACAGGGAAATACATCTTTCTGCCATGGTCACCACGGTAACAGAAATGGACTGCGTTAAAAAAAAAAACAAGCATTGACATTGCCAACAGTTTTGGCTTTCGTGTAGGCATGGGAAAAGCAATTGCCAGGCACTGCGGTA
Organism: Ambystoma mexicanum; assembly: GCF_040938575.1. Classification (NCBI taxonomy): domain Eukaryota; kingdom Metazoa; phylum Chordata; class Amphibia; order Caudata; family Ambystomatidae; genus Ambystoma; species Ambystoma mexicanum. The sequence continues at coordinate 1,124,171,892 of NC_090933.1, forward strand.
GTGGTATTAACTGGACATCGATGGTGGCAGCTGCACAATGGGGCAAGTATCTGGGCATCTAATAGCAATGCCTGTCAAATGCCTAATATTTACACACAAGCCAAATATGATGGCTTTGCCAATGCTTGTTTTTAAGTGGACTTCATTGAAGGAGACGTATAGTGCTTATAAATCGAGTGGCTGAATGCAGAAGTGGTTTAGACATTTGTATTGCACACTTAGCACATTTGCAGCTCCAATTAAGTGCATTCCTATAAGACTGCATTGAAAAAACAGTGGCAGACACTTCAAGCACACTGTTTGATGGTAAGGCCTGACAAAGCTAGCTCAAAGAGATCCCAGGAGGATTTGTTTTGGGCAGGGAGTAGGAAGAAGTGCGTAGGAATGGTCATAGGGATTACCGTAGCCATTGGCAGTCAACGAGTGGGTATATGATATGTTATCTTATGTTATTTGACATTTATATAGCGCTCTATATATCATTGGTATAACTTGAAAACGCTGGTAGGTTGAACGCCCTCTGGGACTGTAGTCCAGGTCAGTTCAGAGACTAAGGTGTCATAGGGTGCTTGGGTCTACCAGTTATGGGTGCAGCTGATGCAATTGCCAGATGGTAGCTGCATCCTAGCATTAGGTGTGGTGATATTGTTATCAGTTGAATGCGTGCAGTCTGGCGGGTGGCCGCCAAGACTGGGTTCTGGCTGCGTAAGGCCTGTGTACGATGCTTATGTGTGCAGCTAGGCCAGTTTGTCATGGGATGTAGCTGCATTTTATTAGAATGATGAGGTGTTCATGGGGTAATATTTGTATGTGAGCAGCTAGGCCGAAATTGATTGAGAGTGGTAGCTGCACTCTAATTGTGTGTTGAGTAGAGAGTAGGCATAGTCATATGGGAGGTGGCTGTTTGGGTGGAGTTATGATCTAAGAAGTTTGCTATTCCAAATTTCATGCGTGATTTGCTCAATAGTGACTTAATAAACGCATACAGTGGTGTCAATGCTCGGGATCTCATTGAGCATTTGTCATTGATTTGTAGGGCTCAGTCACCTCATATGGTCGTGTTCGGCATTACCGAAAGAGACACATTTTTGCAACTTTGTGGATGGTCATATAGTCTTGGGTGTGTCGAATATGTGGGGGGAGTGAGTTCCACAGAGTTGGGGCCAAGGTTGTGAAAGCAGATCCTCCAATCCTGACATAGTTAGAGGTTGGAATCACTAAGAAGGCAGTGCTTGATCTTAGGGTGCGAGATGGGGTTAGGGTTTTATCTTTTCTTTCAGGTACATTGGGCCGGTCTTGTGCACCGCTCGGTGAGTAATGGATGGAGTTCTGAAGTTGGCCCCTCATAGGACTGGGAGCCAGTGGAGGGTTCGGAGAGCTGGTGAGATATGATCTCTGTGACCCAGGGCGAGGAGCAGTTTTGTGGCAACATTTTATACTCTTTGGAGTTTGTTGAGTTGGAATGCAGGTGCTCCTAGGTATTGGGAGTTGGCATAGTCCAATCTCGACATCACAATAACTGCGGCAAGTCTGTTCGGGTCAGAGAAGCAGGGAAAAATGTGTCTGAGGAGTTTGAGGTGGTAGTGACAGCATTTTGATACATTGTTGATCTGACGAGAGAGGGTTAGGCCTGAGTACATAGTGCAGCCTAGGTTTTTCAGAATATCAGAGGTGGGAGGTGCTCTGAGGGACGAGGGCCATGGAAGCAGATGTGGCAGTAGGGCAGTATTGCCGCAGACCTTGATTTCAGTTTTATCAGGGTTTCAAAAGGAGGTGGTTTATTGTCGTCCAACGGTCAATATCATGGAGACAAGCTTGGGATGGGGGTTAGTGCCTGACTTGGGAATTCTTAGGATAATTTTGGTATCATCAGTGCAGTTGTAACAGGAGATGGTGTGCATACAAATGATTTCTGGTAGAGTGGTCATATATAGGTTGAACAGGAGAGCAGATAGGCATGCGCCTTGGGGTAATCCAGTGTTCATCGAGCAAGCAGTTGAGACAAAAGGGGAGAGTAGGGTTATTTGTTTCCTGTTGTTGAGGAAGGAGGCAACCCATTTAAGGGCAGTGCCATGGATTCCTAGAGAGTGAAGGCGGTCAAGGAGGATTGAGTGGTTAACCATGTCAAAGGCTGCAGAGCGATCGAGGAGAATCAGTGCTTAGCAGCCTTCACAGTCAGCAGTGACCTTGAGATCACCCCAGATCAAGATCAGAGTGGTTGCTGTACCATGTCACGTCTGAAGCCTGATTGTGTGGGGATTCTCCAAAGTAGTTGAGCTGGGAGTATGCTGTCTGGTCAATGAGTTTCGTGAGAAATTCAGTGTGGGAGATCACTCTTTAATTCTTGGTGTTAAGGGGATGTCAAGGGATGCCTTTTTTAGAAGTGGCTTGACATGCGCTATTTTAAAGGCATCAGGGAATATGCCAGAGTTGAGGGAGTCATTTACTATGGCTCTCGCATGTTCTCTTGCGCAGTTAGACAAGAATATTTCTTTCTGGACAGAGGCGGGGCAGGGATTGAGGGGCGATACGAGGGTTTGATGGTTGATAGTAGGTCAAGGAACTTGTCTCTGGAGATGGGTTTGAAGGAGTCGAACTTAGGGAAATTGGGCGTCGGGACAAGGGAACAGGAGGGGTCAGTGATGGGAAGGGGGAGAGGTGTTAAGGGTTGCCTTCCTGTCAAGAACGGTGTTGTAGAAATGTAGGGAGAGAGAGTTGCAGAGTGATTGTGTGGGGGTGGATTGGATGGAGGTGCACAAGGGTTTCACAAATTCTGATATGACCATGTGGAGTTCTTTGCTGCGCTTGCCACAGTTGAGCATTAGTTTATTGTAATAGGCTTTTTTGGCCTTTCGTATTTCGGATTTGTCGTTACAGTGGTGCAGAGCGAACATGGACCTGCTGAGATTGGTTTTAGATGCTCGGCATTTGTGTTCAAGTGAGTTGTTTTGTTTTGTGGCATTCCTCAGGTGGGGCGTGAACTATTTGGGGGATGGTCCTGGTGAGATGAGTTAAGCTATGAGTCAAAGGAGTCGATGGTTAAGGGTCTATCGGGGTACAGTGTTGCTGTGGGACGAAGAAGCCTGGCTTCAGCTAGGTCGGGAAGGATGTTGTCTTGGTTCCAGCATTTGAGATCAGTGGTGGGGCCCGGGGGAATGTAGGAGGAATGGAAGGTGTGTTGATAGAGAAAGGGATGGCATAGTGGTTGCTCCAGATGAGTGGTTTGGGACAGGATATATAAACCAGGTCATAGGAGCTGAAAATTGCATGAAGGATGTACCCACCTGAGTGGGTTGGACCAGTGGTATGATGGGAGAGGTTGAGCGCATCAAGACTGGCAACTACCGGGTGAGTCATGGGGTTGTTGGGGCTATCGAACCAGATATTGAAGTCTCCAAGGAGTGTAAGAGAAGGATGATTTACTTGAATGGTCGCTATTGATTCACTGAGGTTCTTGGAGAAATATCTGTCATATCCCGGGGGTCTGTAGATGAGTAGGAAGCTGTGGGTGAAAGTCGGTGGTAGCCAGAGTGTTACTAGAAGGGATTCACAGGAGGCAATGCATGTCTGGGATTCAACGAGTGAGACAGAGAAGTGATGATTGAAGAGGACTGCCACTGCGCCCCCGCTCTGGAGTGTCTATTGTGGGCAATGAGCGTCTAGCCAGGGGGGAAGGCTTTGTGAACTACCGGGGCAAAGTCATCGGAGAACAAGGTTTCGGTGATAAAAATGTGGTAGGACTTGTCAGAGGATAGGAGGTCAAAGATTCTGTGTCTGTTTCTTGCTACGGAGCGGGCATAAAAAAGGATGCATGAGACTTCATGAGGGGAGGTGGTTTTGGTCATGCTCATTGTAGTTGGAGCTTGGCAGAGATGAGTGGCCGGTGGAGTGGAGGGTGTGGCAGGAACATTGAGGGTGGTTGAGAGCCGTTGAGGTGGGTTACAGGAGGGGCTGGGTGTCTGTGGACTTTGGGTGTCAGGTGAGAGGGTTATGTCAAAGGGGGAGGGAAGAGTAGGTGGGAGGAAGGAGGTGTGTGAGAGATGAGGGGTAGGTCAAGGGGTGATGGGAGGGTGGTGAACCAATAATTTGGGGTGTGGGGGTTTATGTGGGTTGATTTTGGAATGAGTAAGGAGGGTGCAGGGGGATCAGGTGTACAGGGTGAAAAGTCAAGAGAAAGGGGGTGGAAACTGGGAGAGGGGAAGGGGGAAGTCTATGGGGGAGAAGAGGGAGATGATGGGAGGTTGGGCTGCAGCAGAAGTGGTGAGGAGTGGAGGGTCAAGGGAGAGGACCAGTAATGTTTCCTGCATTTAGTGGGTTTTGGTGGCATAGGGGTGTGAGAGAGGGTGGGGGTTTCAGACGGGGAGGAATATGAGGCTACCATTCTAGCAAGGGCAAGACAAGCCACTTTTTGAGAAGGGAAGGGATATTAAGGGGATGTTGTCGGGGGTCAATTTGGGGTAAAGGGGGAGGGAGAGGGCAGCATGGGAGGTTGGTCAAGAGGGTGGTGAGTTCCTCAGTGGGTTAAGGGGAGGGAGAGGGTGGCATGGGAGGTTGGATGAGTGGGAGGGGAGCACCTCAAAGGGCACAAGGGTGGTGTGGAAGTGGAGGTGGAATTGTGCTGTATGGAGCACCAGAGGGCTCCCGTGGCTTGGGAGTTCGATAATGGTTGTGGTATATGGGCAGGGGTTAACAGGGTGTTCTCAATAGAAGTCAGAGGGAGGGTGGACGTCAATGTGTTAGGGTGGGATGGGGAGTGGGGGATGAGCATTTGAGGAGGCAGGTGGTTGGTGCACCAGAGTGCTCCTCTGATCTTAGAGTTGCATGAGGGATGATGGTAGGAGTGTGGGCGGGCGCATCTGGGTATGTTGATGTATGGGGGAGGGATCATGGTTTGCAATCAGGTGGGGTAAACAGGGGGTTGTGAAGTTGGGTGCTAGAGCGCGGGCTATGCGCCACAAGGGGTGAGACATGGGGGGTGGTGTGTGGGTCAGGGAGACTAGTGATCAGGACGGGTCAGAGACGGGGTATATGATGCACTGGGAACTCCATCCGGGGTGAGCTCTCAGAGACTGAAATACTAGTAACAGTAGATGTAGAGGCCTTAGATGTACAACCTGCATGTAGAGTCTGGGCACCAGGGTAGTGGGAGAGAGCCAAATAGGGTAACAGTAGGATGGAAGTCAAGATGCAGTAGCAGTGCCTAAAACATAGGCAAGAACACCACAGTACTATCTCAGATTCGAATCAGCAAGAGCAATTCTTATTGTGCAGTTTACGCAAGTGAATCACAGTATTGTTTCAGGGGGTACTTTCAAGAGGTGAATCAATGTAGCTTTCTAGATGTGAATCAATATAACAAGAACAGTTCCTAAGAGTGTAGGATAGGCAAATAAGTCACAGTATCCTCATAGCTGGCACCTTCTAGATTTGAATCAATGTAAATGATCAATGTAATTTAACACAAAGGGTACTTTCTAGGTGCTTTGGTAAGAAAAGGATCAGGATTTCATTTTATTTAACCTTAACACTACCTTGTGGCGAGCCTTTACATTTTTAGAATTATTTTTGAATTTTTCTAATTATTGTTGTTTGTGGAGCTGCACGTCGGTTCCCAAATCTGAGGCTGATCAGACTTATGAGGAAATCAAAAATGGGCTAAAAAAGCAGAAACCTTATTCTTTGCAACCTCCTACTATTTTTCACTTTGCTTGTAATCAGAGAAAATTGTTTCAACCCCAGTACGAGTCTTGTTGCTGCTTTTGTTTTGTTTGAAACAATGATTATTTTATTCTTGAAAAGTTTTCCAAAATACATTTATTTTTCCAATGTATATCTTTGTTTAAGTAAACAGTTTCAATGTTTTTAAGAAAATTAAAGTAACATCCTCACATCCTCGACACATGTTTCTTTGGGCCTCATTACAAGGATGGCGGTAATGGTTAACGGTCACCGTTAATGGTAACGGTGACCGTTAACCATTACCGCCTTACTACGAGGTTCCTTAGCGGGTTGGTGCTTTAACGCCTGCTTTTTGCAGGCATTACAAACCAACCCGCTAAGGGACCTTGGTGCTAATTACGGCACTGCAAAATTGCGGTGCCGTAATTACCATCTTTACCATTCCCATTATGCCCTATGGGGCAAAAATGGAAATGGGGAACGGCAGTGGTGGAAGGGGGAATTACCGCCCCGCCAACCTTGGAATGGGGCGGTAATTCCCCCTTCCACCAAGGCGGTGCCGGTATTTTAACGGCATGGACCAAGGTGCTAATACCGCCATCCGTGTAATGAGGCCCTTTGTCTTATTTAAGCAGACAGTTCTTCAGAAGGCAAGGAAAGCCTATCAATTGGCTTGATACTTGGTATACTTCAACTAAAATACAAAATAAACAATATGGGCCAAATTACGAGTTTGGAGGCAGCCATGGAGCTATTAGCTCCATGGCTGCCTCCAAAGAGGGCTCCATTACCGGGTTCCTACAATGAGGAATAACCGGGTCATTCCTACATAGGAGGACCCGGTAATTCCTCCTTGCAGGAACCATTCCCCATTCCCATTTGAGCCCCCATATGGCTCAATGGGAATGGGGAGGGAGGTAACAACTGGCCCATTACAAGTGCCCCATTGTTACCTCCCTCTTCCCCTCGCGGGAACCAGAAAAGACGTCTGGTTTAACGAGACATCTGGTCCGGGTCCCGCGAAGGGGACCTTGTAATCGGCCCTGACGGAATGAAGGGGGCCGGTCCCGTACCGGCCCCCTTCATTCCGTCAGCGCCAGGGTCGTAATGAGGCCCTATATGTTCAATTACCATCTCTATAATTTTCCATTCTTGAGAAAACATAATTTTCTGTTTGGTGTTCAAGGACCATTTTTCCTATTTGATTCATAAATTTGAAAAGAAAAGAGTTGTACTCACTTGTTCTTGAATATAATTAAAATTCTCTGCTTGTTTGTAATCACTCCTTAAGTATAGAGCTTTTTGAGCTATACATTTTTGCTTAGTAGATCCATGTTATTTTGCTTTGCATTTGTATCTAGATAGAAGGAAAAGAAATGTGTATATGTATATTCAGTAAAAAAACGTTAACGGGACTTTATGGTTAAGTTGCGCTACTAAAAACCTATGAAATTCAGTAAAAAATCTTCGCTAAAGGGACGTTATGGTTCCAAGTAAAACCGGAAAATCCCTGAAATTCATAAATTATGGTAAGCTAACCAACCATAACTCGCGCTACTACCGTGCACTGCTAAGACTAACACCCAGGACATCAAAGATGACATCACAAATACACTTTAATTAATTAATTTCAGGACCGGAACACTGTCTGTAGAACACCCATGCACATGCGCAAAACCGTTTCCGTGCATTTGATGTCCTGCGGACACCAATTCCCTTCGCGGACATGTTCGCGACGCCATCATGTGACCGCACCCACGCTGATCGTGTGTTCTGAATTACGGACACTGTCCAACTGCATTTTCAGGCTATCCACAGTATTTTATGGTGAACATTCACCATAGCACATGTCCCAGACAATCACCCTGATTCTGTACATACTTTTTGGAACCTTTTGAGCCTTTTTGGGATGTTCGATCTGTCTGCGGATGGCACGGGTGTCCGCGGAGCACGCACACGCACCCCTATAAAAGGCCACACCCCAGAGCGCATCCTCATTGTGCTTTTGGCTATTTGACAAAGCATTCTCTACTTTGGCTGGTATTTTGCTGCCAATCTTCAGATTTTTCTAAAACCTGATGGCATCCATGGTTCCTCTACTGCCACCTGGAGCTACATCTGCCTCAGCACCACCCCCACTCCCTCACCACCTCCCCAAGGGCCTGAAGAGGGGAACGGGCATGTGGATGCAGAGGAGGATGAATAGGATGATGAGGATGAAGTAGTGGAAGTCCCTACTACCAGCACTCGCCGTGAGTCTTGGGTGTGGCGGTTAATTACCATTCATGTTAACATACCCAAGGCTCGTGCGAACATTGTCACCTGCAATGAGTGCAAAATGGTGCTGAATTGCGGGAGACTTGGTTCGTACAGCTTTGGCACGACTACTACGAAGCGACACCTAAGATCGTTCCACGGTGGGGCCATTTGCAAGGTTGTACCTTGCGAGGATCGTAGTAGGTTGAGTTCCTCTACTTCATCCTCCGTTTCCGCTCATCTCACACAAGAGACACTCCTGTGGGAGAGCGTATCCCTTCAGCTGCCTCACAGGCCATTCACAATGCTGATGACCCTTACCTTTCGAGGGTCACAGTTTTGTGTATGTACTGCGACAAAGTAGTCTGCAGGGGGGAGAGACTTCGAAGTGCTATCGAGACTACGGTCTCGAAGCACGAGAAGACCTGCCCACTACCTAAGTAAGGCCCACCCTACATCTTCCTCTCTCCACCCGCCCTTTCTTATCCCCATGGTTGGTGTCCCGCTCTTTGCCTCCTTTCCTCTCCTCTCCTAGTGTGTCATGTATAAAAAACAAAAAAAATATAAAACAACAAAAATAAAAAAAAGGCTCTTTTCAGAGCTGCCTTTCACAGTCAAAAAATTGAAGTGGCAAATAAATTGAGCAGGCTCCTGTGCATTTATTTTAGAAGTCCGCAGACAGTTTGCGAACATCAAACATTTTGGGGTGCTGCCCTATCAAAATTATTGCACTTTTCTCTGGGAGGAAGTGGTGAAAAGAGCCTTTTGGTGGTGTTTTTTTTTGTGTTTGGCAAACTTGAAATAATCAACACTTACTGCAAAAAAGATGGTTGTAATTCCACAAAAGGACACAATGCATTTTGTACATTTATCAGAAAAATCTGATTACCAGCATAAGTAAGATGGACTCCATCTCTACGAAAAATGTATGTGCTACGAAACATAAAATTTTCATTTTGAAAAGAGGACATGCCATCATCTCTTAGAAAGGCACAAACAGCTTTATTGACATTGTGCCTCGCTTTCTCCATTTGTGGACAAAATGAAGAAGAACGCAGCCACATTTGTCTCTGCGCAATACGAGAAAATATTACTTGGGAATTTGGAAACATGTCCATGACCTTCCCAAGTCCTTCTTTCATCGCAAATTGCAAAGAAATTCCTGACACATGTCCCAAACTGTTCCCTCCACAATGAATTATAATTATGTCTGGATGATGCTCTGTCTGCAAACTAGCACAGAGAGGTAGCAAGTTAGCCACTTCATTCCGCGCACTGCATTCCAGTGCACTTCTACATGAGGGAATCCAAGATCTGCAGCTACTCACAGTGTTGTGCATGCACCTCCAACAAATGTATCCATGAGTCTCCCAAAATCAACACAATCTGTTTTCTGAAACATACAGCCATAGCTAATTGTTCTTCTCTCAGGAAAAATACTTTCTGACAAACTCTCTCCTTAAAGAACACACCCACTAAACTTTACTAACCAATTCATTACTCTGCTCACTCTCATTTGCATACCTCTCCACCTCAAATTCCCTGTATGTAATACACAATGTCCGCGGACTACCGCCATGTCCACAGACATATTGTTACTTGGACAGTCCTTCTACCATTTCCACTTCACTCTCTGTGCATTCCCTCATTGGATACAGCTAACCAGTCACACAACCATCCACCAATCACATCCACAACCTCTATATCTAACTCCATCATCAGAGTTCAGCACTTCAAATGTACTGTTGATCACTCTGAGTCCAAGTCTCATATTATTTGAAAGCCCCTACTACAAAAACTGCTCTACAAATCTCCAAGATTTCTACTTGCAGCTGCATGCATATCTACATGCATGAATACAAACTACAGGTATGCATATTTTCTGCACAGTAAATGTACAACTCTTATAAATGCATATAAACAGAGTAACTGCCACTTAAACTGTATAACCTATAACATGAACTTACTGTCATTTTTCCCATCTGATATAATCAACTGTCACTTCCAAACCTGTCTGCTATCTATTTTTTTTTTACACACACCTATCTAAAAAAATATAATATTAGAAGATGGGAGAAATAACAATATAATAGTGGAAAAACACTTAATAGTGTATTATACAATTATACAAAGCCAGTAAAAGGTCATGCATCTTCACACACTCACAAACATACACACTATAATTGAAAAGCTCCCAGCTGCACTAACTCCAATACCTGTAAATCACATCCTTCTGCTTTATTACCCATACCTTCACAAATGCATACATACCATGCTTTTCTATACAGTTTTTGCCATTTACCTTATAAAAATTGCAAAATAAATATATCATTATTTCTTCTTTCTCCTACCCTCCTATAACACAGCTTTAAAAAAGCAACTGAGTTTAATACACTTAATATTGTGTTCATTTGCAAAGCATGTTGAACTAACATATTGTAAATGAAATATGAAGGCTGACATAGTCAAATGAAACTGCATGCATACACTATGTTCAGATATCAAACAAGAATACTAATACAAAAACATACATATGAATCTCTCAATTAACATCACTGCTATAAACAAACAAATTACTAACTTCTTTCTTTTGCAATTGCAGTGAAGACCACTCTCCTGGAAAACAACATCTGAACTACAAACACCAACTACAAAGAGACCTGCTCATTCCACAAAAAAAAGAGTAAGCACAATACTACCATACTTTCTCTGCCTAGCCTTTAAATCTCTCCACAAACTTGCTCTCCCTTATGTCTCCTCTCTCCTCTCTTTCTACACTCCCTCCCATTCCCTTCACTCTGCTGGCCACTTTCTTCTCACTGTTCCTCCTTCCCTTTATACCACACCCCATTTCCGCTCCTTTCATCTCCTAGCCCCCCTGCACTGGAACTCCTTACCTCCCTCGCTCTGCTCTATTTCTACCTTTTCCTCATTCTAAACTTTACTCAAATCTCTCCTTCTCAATTCCCCAACATGAAACCCCTCCCACCTTCTTCACCCTGCCCCCTTGCCTTATCTCCTTAATCATCCCCTCCCCTTCCCTCTCACTTCAAATGCACTACTCACCTTCTTCCTCTCACTTTAATTGGTCTACTTACTGTTTTCTTGGTCTGATTCTCAATTTTAAATTGTTTCCACTGTTACTGTTATAATTTAACTTTTTATATTTATCATCTTGTTATTAAAATATATTACTCAAACACACTGTGCGAGTGATTGATGTAATTTGTGCACCAAAAAAACAAACATGTGTGTACCATTCTACCCACAAATCACCATTTATTAAACAGGGATTAGCACGCAGAATGGCACACAAATCTCCATATTTCAGAGCACAAAAAACATAACTCAGCCCCTAGAATATTAGTATTACAAAACAAAGAATAGTTTAATAGTTTATACCATTTGATTTACTGTTAGTGCTTATTCTCACTACTAGCTCACTTTTTAATATCATCAGAACCGCAGTATAGTACCACACAAATAGAAGAGTAGCCTTCCCATCTAATTGTAGCTGCCCAATGCACAATCACACACCACCAGATACATCTTTACAATCATACTCAAACACTCATGCATACAGCACACATACATTGCACAACAGCCCAACCCATGCCTTCTATTTTTTTGTTTCAACAGACCCCACAGATTGCCTACCAGAAAGCAAGTCTGTAGAAAACAATGCAAAAATAGAGCAAATGAAAATAAAAATGTCCAAAATAAGCATCCATCTGTAGCAGAGTTTGTACAAAAAGTTCAAACAAAACAGCTCATACAGTCATTTAGCAAAACTAAACAATCTTCCAGTAGAGAAACTTTGCCTCCTCTATCAAAATGTAAATGAAATCAGAAAATGATTAACAGAAACACAGGTACCACTACTGCTAAAACTGATCCTATAAATCTTGATATAGCAGGAAGTAACCATACCAAAAAAAAATATATTAACAAAAATTTTCTGCCACAGAGTCCTTCAGATTCTTATAAAATAAAGAGACGAATCATGCAAAATCCTTAAAAACTACCGTAGAAAATTAATCTTAGAAGCTTTGATAGACAGTGCAATCCTTCTCAAAAGAAAGTTATTTATTTTAGTGTTAAACAGAATGAAACCACTAACAAAACTAACTGCTAAATTACAAAACAAGCTTCTCAATAAATGGAATGTCAACAAAAATAACTTCTTAAATATCTGTGGAGGTGAATGGAGTCACACCACAAGCAAAGAACCATATTTCAATGAAGAAGCATATAATCAAAATCAAACAAACACAATTGCCATACATAGCAGTGGATGAGGTTATGATAAACTTAATAATACCATAATGGAACAAGAAATACTGCTTACAAAAATATCTCCAAAGAACTCAAAATTCTCCATTTGACTGAACCAGAAGTCCAGTATACAAATGGCCATGCACGTCAATGTGTAACATTGCCAAAAAATCTTTCAAATCTTTACGCCAGTTCCTCAACCAATATGCGAAAGGCAAAGACAAAATCAAAATAAAACTGCTGCAAAATATGGATACTTGTCCAGTGCGCAAATACACAGGACTGCAAGAACATTCATTGGCCTGCATTCCAGGACCTATTTGCAAAAGCAGCTTCCATCATATCAAATGATATCAACACATCATTCAACTATAAGAAATCTAGTCTATAAACTGTACTATGCTAAAAGTCCTGCTTTAGCACTAGCCAATTTAAATAACAATCTTCTACATGTTACAGCCAAAGACCTACTCGAAGAAATCAACCATATCCAGAGTAAATATTTTGGAAGTGAAAACCACTTACAAAATGCAATAGATTTACTACAGACCAGCAACAATTCTGCACATGGCAACCTCTTACTACACACATACAAAAAAGAAATACTAAAATTCAAAAGTACATCCAGTGAAATACCAAACCATGTGTGTGTGTGTTGCCGCAGAACTTTTTATAAAAATAACACAAAAACCATAGACATAACATACAAAATAGAAGACAATGAAGATTCCAAATGGTTTGAATTAGCTCTCTAACCTATAGCAGAAAACAAATACGAAATAACTGACCCCTTAAAAGTTTGCAGTTACTGCACTACAAAACCTGACAACAATCAAACTCCTTCACGTGCTATCACAAATAATTTGGAATTATTCCCTCTACCAAAGCCCCTGCAACAAATCAATTTATTTGAGAGCATCATAATTCAAACAGTACACCCATTCCAAGCAATAATACACCTTCAACCAAAAACAGCAAAATTACCTCCCTCTGAATTGGTGAAAGGCATTTGCGCCAAAGTAGTATATTTGCCATTAGATCTAAAAGAAAATGTGCACACTCTGGGAGTGCAACGTCCAATAGAACAATGGTGTACCTACAAAAGACAAAATAATTTAGAAACAACTGGTAGATTTACATAAAGTTAGACAAGCCTTGCAATATATAAAAGACAATAATGAATACTAAAAAGAAATAAATATTGAAGAAAACCTAAGTGAAACAACTGAAATAATACAAGAATCACCAGAAACTGGTCAATTTGAACTTCTAGATCATGCTACAATATCCAATATTTTAGACCATTATACAATTCATCCATTACACTCTAAAGACACCATAGATGATGCGCTAGAAACGTACCAAATGCGACAAACAAAAGGATCACCAATCAGCATATGGGAAAAAAGTATAGAAGCACGTGCTTTTCCTTTACTTTTTCCTACTGGCAAAGGAGAAAGGTACGATGATAGACCCACTGAGATAACAGCATCGGAATATAGCTCATTACGAATGTATTCTGAAGATCCCAGATTTAGACAAAATGTGGAATACATATTCCTCCTGCTCTTTGAAAGTGAACTAGCAACTCTATGTACGGTGTTGCACACACATTAAAATCAGGAACCCACTTTCAAAATATGTCAGCTTCGCAATTACTACAAAAAGTGCAAGAAAAAGATTAAGTTTTACAATGAAGCATTACAAATCTGTTAGCAAACATGCGTGGTATGAAAGAGTACTGGTTCCGACGTCACGGAGATGTACATTGCATGATAAGAAACCTTGGCCCAGCCACTTGGTTTGTTACATTAAGTTGTGCAGAATATGCATGGGAAGATCTCCATGATTTCCTACGCATATCAAACAAAAACAAAACAAACATAGATATACTAACACCTGGAGAACTTTGCTCTAGATCCTGTTACTGTTTCAAGATATTTCCATCACCACTTCATTGCTATGCTACACTTTATTTGTAATGAAACTGTTCCTCCCCTCGGAGAAGTGCAACACTTCTTTTGGAGAAAAGAATACCAAGCCAGAGGAGCACCACATATCCACATGCTTTTATGGATTAAAGATGCTCCTAAATTTTGTCAAGACAGTGATGCCACTGTGTTACAGTTTATCAAAAAATGTGTTACTTGTGAAATTCCATCAGAAGCAACAAATAGTGATCTTCATGCACAAATTGTACAATTTCAAAGACACAAATGTGGCAAATATTGTCATCACAAATACAAAAACAAAGGGAAATACTACACGAAATGCCGTGTTCGTTTCCCTAGACTGGTGACAGAAACAGTATAAGTGAAAAACTTCATGTCTTCAGTTAGACATAGGGTTAAAGGTAAATCACCTAAAAATACATATTACATAAAAAGAACAGAAGAAGCTAAATATATCAATGATTACAATCCAATCATTGCCCTATTGTGGAATGCAAACATAGATTTGCAGTACATTGCAGACTATTCCACTGCAGTTGCACAATATGTTACAGCCTTGTTAACAAAAGCAGAAAAAAGACCTCTGGAATGACCTGTCATCAGACAAAACACTGTCTCAGAAATTGTACAGCTTGGGCATAAAAATACTCTCCCATAGAGAATGTGGCTGCTATGAAGCTGCAGATAGTTTAACCGGCACTGCTTTGTATGGAAAATCTGAAAATATAGTATGGCTAAGTCTTCGTCCTGCTAAATCTATAAAAAGAGTTCTCAAATCATACGACTACATAGAAACACTAGCCAAAAATGAACCGAACAGCCAAGACATTTTAAAAAACAATTTAATAGACACATACTACCCAAACAGAAGTACCACTTTGGAAACCATGTGTCTATACCACATAGCTCAAAACTTCACATACAAAAATAATACAGATGAAAAAAAAGGTAGATACAGAGTGACAAATTGTGAAGGTAGCTTAGTAAAACTTACCAAACAAAGTTTAATTAATCATATCAAATTGTCATTAAAAACTCCTCAACATAAAGAACTATATTACATGTCCCTGCTACAACTTTCTAAATCATGGAGAAAATAAGAAGCAGTACTAGATATCTTGGACTCCTATGAAGACGCTTTCAAAGCAAATGAAAATTAACAAGGGGGGGTCCTGGGAGTCCCTCTGCCAGACATTAGTCCTGGTTACGAGAGACTTACCCAGAGTCTTTAGCTCACTATCTTTCACAGAGAAGAAATATCCCAAACATGTCAGTCTTTGTCCTGCCCTGGGGCAGTCCAGCACCGAAATGCTAGGCAATTCTCCTCTGAACAAGAGTACCAACAGAAACCCCAGGCAAAAAATGAAAGCACTATAACCGATGTAAACTTTATACAGTACAAAACAATGTTGTACAATGAACAGCAACACGAAGAAGAACTCCAGGCCCAATTAGATAAGGACACTCCCGACAGTAATCAACCTTCTGTAACAGGAAGCCAAGAACCACTGGGACAGCCACTAATAGCAAATGAGGCAGAATTAGCTATGACAGAAGTAGAAAACGCCATGTGTCAGCATGAAGATACAGAAGACTTAAGTACACTACAATCAAAACTAAACAATGAGCAGCGTAGCATTTTTCAAGAAGTAACAAAAGAAAATGCACATGGTGTACAAAATGAAAATAAAGAATGTACCTGCCAAAATGACAAACCTATACTATTATACATCAGTGGTGAAGCTGGTTCAGGCAAAACATTCTTAATCAAAATCATCAGCAAGTTCCTTCAACAATTGACAAACAACAAACTGTCAGCTGTTGTAACTGCCCCCACAGGTTTAGCTGCCTACAACATAGGGGGTGTAACTTTACATTGATTACTACTCCTACCAGTAGAACACCAAAACAAATTACAATATTACAAACGTTCTACAGAAGCTGCAATGGAACTACGCAGAGTGTTAAAACAAATGAAAATGCTACTAATAGATTAAGTGAGCATGGTCTCCAACCTAATGTTGGCTTTGATTCACCTCAGATTACAAGAAGTACTTAAAACAAACTATGAAGAGTTCTTTGGAGGAAGACACATTATTGTTTTCGGAGATCTTCTTCAATTGACACCAGTGAAATGTGAACCAATTTTTAAAACCTTAGGACACAAACTCTGCCAGAAAAGTATTGGTAGCATAGGAAATGTCAACCTTTGGCAACATTTCCAATACAGAGAATTAACAGAAAACATGCGGCACTCTACAGATCGCATCTACGCCAACATTTTAAAAAGTATTAGAGTTGGTGTACTATCTCAAGAAGCACAAGCAAAATTAAAAACCCGGCACATCCATGCACTTTATGGGCATAACTCATGTGCTACTGATGTTATGGAACAATTAGCACACAATAATATCAATTGTATGGCCTTAATGCCAACTCTTGTAAGCTGTTCCAAATTCAATGAAACAATGTTGAATAAAGAAATGCAACCAATCATTGAAATTTCTCCAACAGACAAAATGGACGTACATAGTATGACACTACCCATGTGTGAACAAGTCACAACAAGACTAAATACCTTAGAAAATTCTATCGCCAACAGAGCTGGTTTGGAAAAAATATTAAAATTATCCTTAAACTGTAGAGTAATGCTTAAACGTAACCTTGACGTGGAGCAAGGACTAGTTAATGGAGCACTGGGTACAGTTGTTGCCTTTCAAACATACCCACGTGACAATAACATTCAGTTTGTCAATATTCTCTTTGACAAACTTTCAGAAATAAAAGGATAGGCCACTCAACAGCTCGATTCCTTCTCTTCAAAGACATGTATGTACGCAGAGAACAATTTTCTCTAACTCTAGCATACGCAGTCACCATTCATAAATCATAAGGTCTTACCCTAAACAAAGCATTGATAGATATTGGTAACAGAGTCTTTAAAGAATGCATGTGCTCCGTAGCACTATCACGCTTACATACACTTGATGGTCTATTTCCAATCAACTTTGATGCAATTAAAGTAAACGCTGATATTCCTTGCATTTTAGAATACAATAGACTATGTTCTCTAAACACCCCCGATCTAAAAATATATCCTGTTCCACAAAAAAGAAAAAGTTGTAAAAGAAAAATAATTCAAACAGAAATGCAACAGGATATCACTGAAAATCCTCCAAAGAGACAAAAAGAAACAAATACTTAATCAATTACCACAACCAAAGAAGAACCTATTAATCAAAGTAACTCAGGTACTTCTTCAAAGAAGCAACAAATACTCAAAAAAAATGACTTGGACACAGACCTATCTGGTCCATTCAAATTTTCAAATATATCTGGTGTAAGTTGCTACGCAAATGTAGCAATCAATATTCTATTTCAATTAACACCAATTGTTGAGAACATTTACTTACACAGTACAGACCAATTGTGTTTGCAAATGTTATTACTTCATAGAAATGCAACAAACAATCCTAACAACACATATAGGGGGTAATTCATAGAATCCAGCGCACAAGTGGCACACGCGGCAGGCACACAGTGTGCGTGTGCGACAGTCAGCGCCATCTGCGTGCGCTAACATCCATCTCCGCGCACTGCGTATTCATGGATTTTAACATCCTAAACCAGCCGTGGCGCAGAGTGGCGCAGCAACCCTGCAGCAGAACCAGTTATGCCCCCAACCCCTCCCCATGTGCCATGCACAGTGCACAAATCCCGTACATGGTGCATAGACCATTGAACCAGCATACAGCCCCCAACCACGAAAACGCCTGTAAAACTCCCCGGCGCGGGGAGTTTCACACGCAATTGGCCCTGTGTGAGCGGGGTACGTGTATTTCGGGGGTGCGCGTGAAATTTCACACGCAATTGGCCCTGTGCGAGCAGGGTACATTTATTTTGGGGGTGCGCGGGAAGTTTCACACACGATTGGCCTTGTGCGAGCAGGGTACGTGTATTACTGGGCTGCGTGGGAACTTTCACACGCGATTGGCCCTGTGCGAGTGGGGTACATGTATTACTGGGGTTCGTGGGAAGTTTCACATGCAATTGGCCCTGTGCAAGCGGGGTATGTGTATTACTGGGTTTCGCTGGAAGTTTAACACGTGATGGGCCCTGTGCGAGTGGGGTACGTGTAATACTGGGGTTTGCAGGAAGTTTCACACGCGATTGGCCTTGTGCGAGCGGTGAATGTGTATTACTGGGGTTTGTGGGGAGTTTCACACACGATTGACCCTGTGCGAGTGGGGTATGTGTATTTCAGGGGTGTGCGTGAAGTTTCACATGCGATTTTACTGTCAGAGCGGGGTAAGTGTATTTCGGGGGTGCGCGTAAAGTTTCACATGCGATTTTGCTGTCAGAGCAGGGTATGTGTATTTCGGGGGTGCGCGTGAAGTTTCACACATGATTTCGCTGTCAGAGCAGGGTATGTGTATTTCAGGGGTTGCACGTGAAGTTTCACATGCAATTTCGCTGTCATAGCGGGGTACGTGTATCCAGTAGGGTGCGCGGGGAGTCCCACACGTGAATTGGCAGTGTGGGTCCTCCCAGGTGTCCCGTCTTACCTCTCCATGGCCCCTGCAGGAAGTCCACACCACAGGGGACTACCCTGCACCCCTGGTCATGTCCCGCAGGCAGCCCATCCACCATGGGCATGCCCCCAAGCCAAGCCACATGTCACCTTGCAATATGATCACCAACTCATGTCCCCCAGCACCCCCACCCCCCAGCAGTGAGGGGTACCTGCCAGCAGGCCCCCACTCATGTCCCCCAGCACCCCCACCCCACAGCAGTGAGGGGCACCTGCCAGCAGGCCCCCACTCATGTCCCCTGCACCCCCACACCCCAGCAGTGAGGGGCACCTGCCAGCAGGCCCCCACTCATGTCCCCCTGCACTGCCACCCCCCAGCAGTGAGGGGCACCTGCCAGCAGGCCCCCACTCATGTACCCCTGCACCCCCACCAATGAGGGGCACCTGCCAGCAGGCCCCCACTCATGTCCCCTGCACCCCCACACCCCAGCAGTGAGGGGCACCTGCCAGCAGGCCCCCACTCATGTCCCCCAGCACCCCCACCCCACAGCAGTGAGGGGCACCTGCCAGCAGGCCCCCACTCATGTCCCCTGCACCCCCACACCCCAGCAGTGAGGGGCACCTGCCAGCAGGCCCCCACTCATGTCCCCCAGCACCCCCACCCCCCAGCAGTGAGGGGTACCTGCCAGCAGGCCCCCACTCATGTCCCCCAGCACCCCCACCCCACAGCAGTGAGGGGCACCTGCCAGCAGGCCCCCACTCATGTCCCCTGCACCCCCACACCCCAGCAGTGAGGGGCACCTGCCAGCAGGCCCCCACTCATGTCCCCCTGCACTGCCACCCCCCAGCAGTGAGGGGCACCTGCCAGCAGGCCCCCACTCATATCCCCCTGCACCCCCACCCCCGAGCAGTGAGGGGCACCTACCAGCAGGCCCCCACTCATGTCCCCCTGAACCCCCACCCCCCAGCAGTGAGGGCCACCTGCCAGCAGGCCCCCACTCATGTCCCCCAGCACACCCACCCCCCAGCAGTGAGGGGCACCTGCCAGCAGGCCCCCACTCATGTCCCCCAGCACCCCCACCCCCCAGCAGTGAGGGGAACCTGCCAGCAGGCCCCCACTCATGTCCCCCAGCACCCCCACCCCCCAGCAGTGAGGGGCACCTGCCAGCAGGCCCCCACTCATGTCCCCTGCACCCCCACCCCCCAGCAGTGAGGGGCACCTGCCAGCAGGCCCCCACTCATGTCCCAATCATGTCCCCCAGCACCCCACCCCCAGCAGTGAGGGGCACCTGCCAGCAGGCCCCCACTCATATCCCCCTGCACCCACACCCCCGAGCAGTGAGGGGCACCTACCAGCAGGCCCCCACTCATGTCCCCCTGCACCCCCACCCCCCAGCAGTGAGGGCCACCTGCCAGCAGGCCCCCACTCATGTCCCCCAGCACACCCACCCCCCAGCAGTGAGGGGCACCTGCCAGCAGGCCCCCACTCATGTTCCCCTGCATCCCCACCCCCCAGCAGTGAGGGGAACCTGCCAGCAGGCCCCCACTCATGTCCCCCAGCACCCCCACACCCCAGCAGAGAGGGGCACATGCCAGCAGGCCCCCACTCATGTCCCCCAGCACCCTCACCTCCCAGCTGTGAGGGGCACTTGCCAGCAGGCCCCCACTGATGTCCCACTAATGTCCCCCTGCACCCTCACCCCCCAGCAGTGAGGGGCACCTGCCAGCAGGCCCCCACGCATGTCCCCCAGCACACCCACCCCCATCAGTGAGGAGCACCTGCCAGCAGGCCCCCACTCATGTCCCCCTGCACCCTCACCCCCCAGCAGTGAGGGGCACCGGCCAGCAGGCCCCCACTCATGTCCCACTCATGTCCCCCTGAACCTCCACCCCCCAGCAGTGAGGTGCACCTGCCAGCAGGCCCCCACTCATGTCCCCTCCCCCTACATGACTTGAAGATGCACAATTGTGGCCCTCTTCTACACCAAAATACCACAGCACGCACCCCATTCTTGAGACGCAATGATTTCCCAATCCACCCTACACTGACATGCCTATCTCAAGACACAAACCAAAAGTCAAATATGTACATCAACACATGTCTGTCACACACACCCACTGGTTGGCATTGATTGTGTAAACCCACATTTTCACATGCATGAACCCAATGAGCGAATCCCACACATGGAAGTAAAATATCAAAATGTATTATGTACAAAAATAAAGCAATGAAATGAAAGCATAACATTATAGCAAACATGAAATGAAAAGCATGTGCAAAAGATGAGTAAATGAAAAGTATAACCAATCCAAAGAAATCCGAAAGAAAAATAGTCCAAACTCTCCCTCCACCAATGCAAATCCAAAGGAAACGTAAAAAGAAAAATCCATTAATCCATGGTGAAATCAAAATAAAAAGTTCAAAATAATCCATTGTCCTACTATGTACAATCCATTGTCAAGGGTCCATGAGCTCAACGAAAGAAATGAAACCTACCTAAGAAACTACCTAAGAAAAAAACTATATACAAATGTGTGGGGCATAGTCCATTCACCCCAAATCAAAGGAAAAGGATGGCGGCGGGCTAGTCCAATGGCTCACTTCCCGATTTCCCGGGCCAGGGCATCATCGACCTCCTGCTCGATGTCCCGGGGCGGTCCTCTTCCATGGCCCGGCGGTCCGCAGGGACGATGACATGTGGCCCTCCAACTCCCTGCGAATTGCTTCGAGGCACTCGGCCCACCTCATACCCCTCTGCATGGAGCTCTATGCCCTGACCATTGTGAGCCGTGCCTCTTTCGCCAGCTGCCGCTCCGCACCTATGTCCTGGACCAACTGAGGCTACACGGAAGACACTTCCAATCCTGGGTCCTAATGCCCTCTGGCAGATGACTTCCCCTCCGATGTTGAAGGCCCCGCGCCATCATGGCTCCCACCTTGTTGCTGCTGCTGCTGTGCCTGTGCCCTGGCTCTTGCTGCCTGCATGTCCTCCTCTGGCTGGGGTGCAGTTGTTGAGGTGGCCACCCCTGCTGGACGTCCGACTCCCGACTGTGGCAGGGATGTGTCCTCCACCAGCCTGGCGGCAGGGTCAGAGGCAGCTCCACAGGGTACCCAGGTGATACATGGCTGTGAAGATGGCATGGAGGACGACTGGCGCATAGGGGGTTGAGGTGAGGAGGGGTTCAGAACAAAGTCCAGCAAATGGAGGAATCTGGCCCTGGTGACCCATCCCAGTAGGTCAACGAGGCATTCGAGATGACGTGCAGTGCCCTCACGAAAACAGTGCAGGTCACCTCGCATGCCCCGTTGACGCAACACCATCCCACTCAGGATAGGATCAACCCGGTCCCGGATAGCCACGTCTGCAGGGAGAGGAAGGCCAGTTGTTGTAGGCGGATTCCCTCCCTGAAAACGGGTCTGGATGTAGGCATCCCTGCTGGTACGGGATGATGCAGTCACAGGATCAGGGACAGGATTACACACAGACACCTCCCCGGCGGCCTGTGCTGCCTCCTGTCCCTGCCCCTGCACTGCACCACTAGCACCAGTGGAATCCTCACCTCCAGACCCTGTGTCTGTCCCTTCCACGGCCTCCTCCTCAACCAAACCCCCCACCAACCTGGATGACTCTGTGCCATCTTCCTCCGTGGGACCCTGTGGGATCTCAGCTGCCCCTTCTGCTGCCGAGGAGTCCAACTCCGACCTCCACCTCTTGGACCTACACTCGGCAGCTGCAGCCTGGGACGCAGCACCGGTCTCCTCCCTCCCTGACGAGATGACAACCTGGGAGGGGAGCCGGGCCTTGCGTCTCCGGCTGGCGGTGCCATCCCTGCCGCCTTGCTCCGCAGCACCCTCTACGCCCTCTTCATCAGTTGACGCTGCAGACAGGAAGAGATAGGACATAGGCATCAGGGCACTGTACAATATACTGATACACACATGACAGTTGCACATGAGTGGCAGTGTTAAACTTCAGACATGGCATCACAATCCCCAACACACATGTCATTCCAACTCACACACATGAGCAATTCCACATCAATATCACACCAGGCAGCACAATCCATACACATACAACAGCATGAGCAGCCGAAGGTGAGCCTGACATCACATGAAACACGGGGAGTGCACAAGACATGCACACACGCCACCACACTTACATGCATGTGTACTTCTCCACCAACTGTCGCAGTGATGAGATCGCCATACATGTCACATCTGGCAATCAGCCTTATACATATCAGTTTCACATGCATCCCTTTTGCATCACAGATGCACACTTGTCAAATACACACACATGCACATGTACACAGTGCAGATACAAGCAGCTGGAACCAACATCCATGTGTGACACTACAACCATGCCAACGTACATACACAGTAATTCAAACGTGTGTGCTCCCACATCTGCATTTCGCCTGCATGCTTACCCACACATACACCCTCCATGTGTCTCACACATGAGAGGACTCGCATGTGTCAGCCTCATGCTCCTGTACATAAACATCCATACATGGCCCTACAAAAACACATGTGCAACCTGCACACTACTAGCACACCACGACACGTACAGAGTCCAATCAGTATGCATGTACACTTACCGCTCGTCTCCAGATGGGTCTGCCGCTCAAGGACCTGGACGTGGATCAGTAGGCATATGCGTTCCAGGACCCTCATTTGGTGGTCAGACAGGTGGCCCTGGCGCCCCTTGGCATCCGCTGCCTTCAAGAGGCGCCAGGCCTTGTCAAGGGTCCTGGACCTGAAGTCCTCCCAGCGCTTCTTGACATGTTTGATGTCGCGGACTGCCAACCCCTCCTCGTTGATGGCAGTCATGATGTCCATCCAGATCCTGGTCCGTCCTTCATAGTCGGCGCGCAAACTTCCAAAGAGGGCATCATACTGCCCCAGGACTTGCTCCACCAGGACTCCAACTTCCCTGGCACTGAAGCTGGTGATCTTCTGCCTCTCTGGCTGGGGGTTGCCAGTGGTGCCAGATGGTGGTGTGCCCGACATGGCAACCCCAGAGGCAGGTGTGCCTGGGCAACTGGGTCCTGGGGCTGGGCTGTGAAACGATGGTATCCCAGTCGGGAGTCTTCTTTTCCAGCAGGGGTGGTCACAGCAACTGCACCGCTGCAGATGGCTGATGTGCAGGGCAGCAAATAGCAGGGCACGTGGGCAGCAGGCAGGCAGGCAGCAGCAGATGGCAGGTGGGAGCGTGCTCAGGGCTCTGGGGAGCAGTAATTCGGCCTTCTGGGCAGGAGCGTGGTCTTCCGTGTGTTGTTGTGTGGCCAGCTTGATACGGAGTGATTTGGCATGTGAAAAAATTGCACGTCTGCGTGTAATTCGAGGAAAGGCCCTTAGCGCGTAAGCGCATGTGTGACGTTACGCGCGCAGTCATTTCCCTCTTGACATGGGCATAGTGGTTCAGCGTGTGTGAAAAAACTGCACGTCTGCGTGTGAATGCGTGTAATCTGAGGAAAGGGCCTATGCGTAAGTGACGTGACGTGCACATGCGTTTCCCTCAGCATGGGTTAAAGGTGAGTGGGGCCAGCAGTTCGCAGTACGTGCCTTTCGTGGAGACCGACGTGTGTTGCTGCTTCGTGTTGTTTCGCGCACCATTACAACTTCACAGCGGATCGAGGACGTATCTCTTCTTTTGGCGGGGGTATTGGCTATGCGTGTTTTTCCCACTGCGGGTGCCCCTGTGTATCGCACCCGTTTTCGTGTTACAGGGTGCCACCGCGTACTGCGGGAGGTTGATTCCACGCACGTAGGCTGCAGGGTTGCTTTAGTGATAAGCAGTACCCGCACCTCGCTGGGATCCAGCCCTTTGTGCAAAGTAAATCACTCCTAATTACCTTCCCACACAAATAAGGTTTAAGACGCACGATGATCTCAGTCTGGAAAAAAGCCAATCACACAGAATATATGATGCTTGCATTTATTCTCTACAGTGGCTAATGAAAACTAAGCAGCAATTTATAATAATGTGGAAATAGAAAGTGCAAGCTATATAATGCCAATTCTCCATCACAGATGAATATGCAATTATTTGGTCTTACGCTCCTAATGAAATGTAGATGAAGGTACGATCTGATCACACCCAGGACCCTCGCCGCTACAGGTGCCCGGCACTCCTCAGAAGAGGAGGGGAGGACTGGCCAAGCCACCACAGTCCTACACCAGAGCGGGGATGTGATGTTAGGAGTCTCGGCCCTGATAGTGCACAGCTGGTCATCCAGGCACTGTTCTTCTTGATACGCGCGTCTTTCCAACAGCCCAGGATGAGTCCCCCCTTCCCTGGTCCAAGTATAGTTCTCTTATTAGGAGCTGCACGTCAATCATCATGACGTGTCAACTCTTCGAGAAGCTTCTAGGCTCTCCCTTCCCGGCAGTAAACATGTTTTTTGCTTGGAAAGTTACAAGACTGGAAACAGCCAGTCTTGGCTCCCAGGCTTCGGGCACTGTGTTTTGAAAAGATCAGACATTCTTGCCTTATCAGTGCACCTGACTCGCAGAGCGAAGACGAGCAAAGCTGTGCCTGGCTCCCAAGGGCTGCATAGAGCCTCTTGCAAATGCTAGATGTTTTATGTCTTCAGAAAAGGCCTTTGCAATTAACCCCTTGCAAGCATGCAGGCTCACCCAGTTGGAGAGTCCTGGTTGATGTCAGCATTTTCCTCCACGCTTCGAATAGGCTCTAATACACCCAAGATAGCTCAGTGGGTTAGTGCAAATGCAGGTTACTGCAAGCGCCTAGCAGCTTAGCACGACATTCCACCCCTTTCGAAGTGAGGCCTGAAAATGCTGACTCAGTTCCATGATCTGGAAGCATGCACAGTGTGCTGTAGGCCAATTAAGCTTTTCTCTAGCGCAGTCATTCTAGTATAAAGGAAAGACATTCTGCGCAAGAGCCCAATGAAGACGATAAGTATGAATATTAGGGAAATCAGCAACCACAGCAATGGGTGCAGTATTATATTAAGCAGCTTAGTGGAGGAGGGAGACCATCCAGTGAATATATCCCACCAGTGGTGAGTAGTAACTGATTGCAGATGGTCAGCAGTTTTGATCAATTGGTTTCTGTCTATTATTAGCTTGTACTCTGCATAAATAACTGAGGTAGCTAGCGTCTGGAAATCTTTCCAAGCAGTTTGAGCAAACTGTCTAATAGCTTGAAGCCGGGCAGTAATCACTCCATAGGATAGAGTCCAGTTAAGCAAATGCGTGAGCTCAGCATGCAGAGTAGTGTGAGACCACTGGGTTAAAGAATATAGGGTATGAGTAACAATGTCTAAGATAGTCACAACTTGATCTACGCAAAATACTTGAGGATTCCCTAATAACCTATAATTGTTAATAAGCAAGGAATGATTAGTAACTACGCAAGCTTTATGCTGATCTATCTGGAAGATGTCAGTCCCATTTATGTGGTATTGCATCCAGGTTCACTCCCCTGCTACGGGATGTATGCATGGGTCCGGAACCCTCCCAGTTAGGGGACACACCCACCCCTGATCCCAGGGCATGCAGGTGTGACTGTGGATGGTGTAGTTTTGGCTGTCTAACCATTCCCCTCGTATTTGCGGAACCCACCAGGAACCATTGATTTTCATAGGCAATACTATAAAAGGGCACCATATTTCTAGAGCATAAGCGGTCCTACTAACTTGCATTAACGCATGGCAGGTGTTATTCATGCAATCAAAAGCAAGCGGCTTAATCCATATGTTCGCTGGTAACTGTAGCTCTGTGTGCCAGTGGGTTGAAGATAGTCACCCCCATTCGGAGCGGAAAGCCAACACCTGCTGATTTAGCAAAGTTTGCCATAAAATGCATCGTGTGTCTTTAGCAGTTTTGTTGACCTGTCCTATGGCAGAGAAAATGTCTTCATAGCTGAAATTCTGCCACTTCCAATGGTTGCCAATACTTGTAGCAGTGTTGCGCAGGGTAGGACTTATCAATGGGCCCCACTGGGCCAGAAGTTTTATAGCGCCGCTGGCATCAGAACCCATAGTGGCTAACTTGTTGCGCACAGTTTCTATGTCAAAAGCATTTAAAGCCCCCGTTCCCACTCCCGCTGCACCCGCAATCAATGAATCTAAACCCCTAGCTACGCGCAATTTGGTGATGGGCCATAGAAATCGACTCCATTTATAGCAGCTTGGTAGTACTAAGGAGACATTGCCCCGTGACAAGTCTATGTCTAAGTGTACCTCTGAAATGATGGAAGCGTGCATCACATGTCTGCAATTTAAATGTTGTCTTACTACTGGAAAATCTAGCATGTTCACAGTTTCTACTTTGTGTGATTTGAAAAACACCATCCTCCAAGTGGGATGCCTACAATATACAATATTGGTTTTTGATACAAACACCATACTACCATCTGGTAGAGGCTGTTTCAACGTACAATTGTATGAAAGGCATTTGGTCAAGTTATAGTCCAGAAAATCTTGGCGAGTACACTCATTGCAGTTCTTGGGGCAAAAGAAACATGAAACATCAAACAAATTATTTGATCCATTCATTGAAACCTTTGGACCTAAGATTTCATAAGCGCCAGTCATATGAGTTAGTGATAAAAGGTGTCCGACAATGTGCCAATCTAGAACTCTTGCAGTTCCATGGGGATACTCATTTGTAACGCTTTTCTCACAGGTTATGGCGCGGTTGTAGTTATCACGCAGGACTGGAGCATCAGGTGTAGTGCATGGGATTCTCAGAGTCCATGTAGTGTCTTGCAATAACCCACTCTTTACAGAGAAAGCGTTGGTTTGGCAGGCCAGGAGCACCCACAGCAAGGCAAGTCCCATCCCCTTCATATTGCTCTACGTTCGTGGTGTGAGCCTAGTAGCGGGAATATAAACAGGCACATCAGAATTATGCAAAAGTACAACATAAGTACTTCCAACACCTTGACTTAACACTTCCCCAGCCTCAGGCTTTTTGTTAGGATGGTGCACCCACACCTTTTTTCCCGTGCTACCGAAGCCTCCTTCCCCCCTGAATGTAGTGTCTGGGGATTGCTTGCTTTCTACTACTAGGAGGACAACTGCTCGTTCACAAAACAATTGTGCAATTCGGTCATATTTGGTTAATGGTACTGCAGATGCACCAGCATTATGTAAAAGTACCGAAACAGTCCCTCTATAATCAGGATCAATCACACCTCCCAATATGTCAATGCCTTATTTTGCCAGGCTGGATCGTGCAGCAATGCGTCCATAATTGCCAGCTGGCAATTTGATGCCAATACCCAGCGAGATGGATTTGGTTTGCCCCGCCAGTATAACATCATCTTCACAGGTAGATAGATCAAGTCCAATGCTGCCTGCAGTCGCTTGCACAGGCAGCTTAGCTTCTTTGTCGGTTTTCCACACAACAAGAGTCTTTGTAGATTCCACTTTCGCACTTGTCAGTCTCACAAAGGGTGTCTGGCGATTTCCCAGTGGACGATTGTTCAGTTCAAACAGTGCTTGTGCCAGATGTTTGGACCACCCCTTGAGAGTGTGAGTCTTAGTCAGCTTCTTTATTTGTTGCTTGAGCAGCCCATTGCTACGTTCCACCAGAGCAGAGGATTCTAGGTATCGGCTGATGTGCAGTGTCCATTTTATGCCTTGCTCTAGTGCCCAGTCTTGCACATTGTGTCCAGCAAAATGGCTGCCTTGGTCTGATTGGATTTCATCCGGGATGCCATAGTGTCTGATGAGGTATTCCATGCCTTGCAAGGTAGCCCGTTGATCTGCATGGGCGACTGGATAACCTAACAGCAGTCCAGAGTATGTGTCTACCATGGTCAACACATAATGATTTCCATTCTCGGGCGGTAAAGGGCCAATGTAGTCAACTTGCCATACGCTAGCAGCTCTTTCACCTCTTCTCAAAGGGCCTTGAGGCTTCCTCTCCAGAGGGTAGTGCTTCACTACCTTGGGAGGCATCTTGTATGGCTTGATCCATGGTAATGGGCAATTGTCTCTTTTTTGCCCATTGATAAGTTCCTGTTTGCCCTAGATGCCCTGAGGTTTGGTGCGCCCAATCCACCATCCCTTGCAGCACCTCAGCTTCTTGCGGTGTTGTCACTGGGTGAATCTTTGCCATTTTGTCCACTTCATTGTTGAACAGGGCAGCCAGTGAGGTGTCAGGGGGCATGTGTGCATCGACATGCCCAATGCAGATTTTGCACCTCTCACCTTTGCACCACATCTCTTCCCAGATGTCTGGCCCTCCCCAGATCGGTGTGTTCTTGATCTGCCAACCATCTCTTCTCCATGCCGGTGCCCAATGTGTCAGGCCTTGATATGTGGCCCAACTGTCTGTGTATATGTATGCAGTCTCTGTTTCCTTCACCTGTTCAATCAAGAAGGCCACTGCCTGCAGTTCAGCATACTGACTTGATCCTCCCACACCTTCTCTCATTAGCAGTGTTTCTCGGTGGGGCTGGAATGCGACAGCTTGCCAGTGTCTTTGCCCTTTATCATACTTTGCGGTGCCGTCCGTGAACCATGCAGACTTTTGTTCTTCTTCTGTCAATGTATCATAGGCGGGTGCGACTTTGAAGGGGGATTCTGGCAACGCCACAGGGGTGTTTGGTTCAGGCATCGCTTCCAGATTTACCGCCTCCAGCATTTGTTCTTGCAGTCTGGAAACCCCTGTGCGGCCAGCTTTCGCACGTTGCTGTAAATACCATTTCCATTTGACATGAGTGGCGTCTTGTGCTCTGCCACTTTTCCCATTTGCAGCAGTGTCACGCACCCAGCCCATGATTGGAATTTCTGTGCAAATTGTCACTGGTTGCTCGCCTGTGATTCTTTCAGTTTCAACTAGAGCCCAGTACACTGCAGCAACTTGTTTCTCAAGCGGAGTGTATCTTGTCATAGGATCTGTGAGTTTCCTTGACCAAAACCCCTGTGGCACTCTTTTCTGTCCTTGCTTTTGCCACAGCTCCACACAGCCACGTCATTGTAGACAAGAATTTCCAATTCAAAAGGATCAATTTTTGTCAGGGGCCCCATCGTGATGTAATTTTGCAATGCGTCTTTAGCCTGTTGGAAGGAAGTCTGTTGCTCTAGGCCCCATGTAAAGTCATGTTTCTTTCTGGTGACTTTGTAAATGGGTTTCAGTATCAGGCTTAAACGAGGTATGTGATTTCTCCAAAACCCCATTAACCCAATGAATCTTTGTGCCTCTTTTTTATCTGCTGGTGGAGCCATCTGCTGAACCATATCAATTACCGGGTCAGGAATTTTCTTAACTGACCCAGACCAGATTGCACCTAGAAATTTCACTTCTTGAGCAGGCCCCTGTACCTTTTTGGGATTTATGGCCCACCCCCGATTTTGCATGTGTGTGATCAACTTTTCAGCAGCGTTTTCTACATGTTCTTTCTCAACACTGGTCAGCATGATGTCATCAATGTAATGAGCAATAAATACATTATCCAATTGCACCATCTTTAAGTCTCTGGCAATTAATCCATGACACAGAGTGGGACTATGCACATACCCCTGGGGCAATTTAGTAAAGGTAAATTGTCTGTCTCCCCAAGTGATAGCAAATTGGTCTTGTGATTCAGTGTCAATATCAATGGAGAAAAATGCATTGGCCAGGTCAAGGACCACATGCCATTCACCCACTTTTCTCGTAAGGTTTTCAATCAGGGTGATGATGTCTGGCACCGCCGCAGCTAAGGGCGGCACCTTCTTGTTCAAAATGCAGTAATCAATTGTCAGACGCCATGCCCCATCAGGGCGGCGGACAGGCCAGATCGGCGAGTTGAATGGACTGACTGCCGGCCTCATTATGCCAGCTTTCACCAATGACTCAATAGTTTCACCAATCTCTTTATGTCCTCCTGGCAACCGGTACTGTTTCACGCACACTGGGTCAGCAGGAGGAGGTAAATGCAAGGGGGACCATTTGGCATGCCCAACCACAACGGGGTTAATAGCTCTCACATGGATTTTTCAATTGCCAAAAACAAATTCGCCTAAATCTGTAGTCACACTTTTGCCCAACAACACATCCATGCCAAGGATGTACTCCGGTATATCTGCAATCAAAACATTTGCTGTGAAAGGCAATCCCTCGCCAATTGACATTTTTACATTAAAGGCTTTTGCAACAGTTTCTGCTCCCCCATAACCATTGACCAAAACTCTGGGACCAGATAATTTACTGGGATTGCCATTCACAATGGTTACCTCAGCTCCTGTGTCTAGTAGAGCCAAAACATGTTTTACTTTCTCATCCAAGTACAAGGTAAGTGGCAAAAAAAGGGCGTCTGTCTCTGGGACTAGTTCTCTTTATTAACCGTACCTCAAAGACAGAGCCAGCCCTTCAATCAAAAGTGGGGTCTGGGACCTCCCACGTGTCCTTTGCCAAATCAGGGTAACCTTTTGCTCGCACTTTGGGCTTCAACACCTACTTTTCTGAGGGTGCAGAGGGCTTAGTTTTTTCCAATCCCTGTCTTTTTAATTGTTTCCATTTCTCAAGCAGCACAGATGTGGGTTTACCATCTATCTCTTCCCTTGGAATTCCTGCTTTTAGCAGGTCCACCCACATTTGTCTGCGTGTGATCTCGACAGTATCAGCTTTCTCTTTAGACTTTACATTTTTACCACGCTTTTTCTCTGAATCATTGTTTGCAGCCACTAGGCGTGCTGCTTTACGCACATCCAGCCCTTCTAATTGCCCTAACAGAAGTGCCACTTCACCAATGGCTTTGCCCTGCGCTGGACCCAGCAATGAAAGCAATGCGCCCTTCATGTGACTCGGTGCATTCTTAACAAACGTGCGCGCATGCCAGCTGTAAACAACTCCATGTCAGGCCCTGCAAAATTTGCACTGTACAGTGCACACTGCAAACCCATCTCTCTAAGCTGATCTGTTGCTTCAGTTAGTGATTGCCAACCGCCCCAACTCTCTTCCATATCTATTGGACTCCCATACAGAGTCATTAAGGCAGTCTGAAGCCAATTAAACAAGGAATGAGAACCTTGCTGTCCGAGCGCACCGCGCACTATCTGTCCCAACATCACATTAGTAGTGAGTGAACCCATCTTTAACAGTTCCTTTGGGGTTAAGAAGATACTATCGGCACCCGTGTCCCAGAGGCAAAGGAACCATCTCAGAAGTGCTTCACCTGGCTTCTGTCTAAATAACTTAGCAATCTCTAAAAGCTCTGTCTGTGTATAATCGCGGACAATCCTTGTATTCTGAATATTTGCACCGCCAGCTTGGCCTTTTGACTTGTTAGTGATTAACGGCCGCGCTGGATAAACACATTTCTTTGGAGCACATTCCAGCTCCTCTTCATCCGAACAATTTAATTCAGCAAGTCTAATTTCAACAGACTCATTTCAGTCATATGCTTGCTCAGTTTCAGTGATAGTGAAACTACTTCACCCGACCATAAATTTGGGTCCCAGTTATCTTTCCTAATTAGCGTGCGAATCCTTATCTTTGACGGATTGCCCCGACGCTGTCTGCGCTTGTGCGTGGCTACACGCACAGCTAAAGAGGCACACCTGTCCTCCATCTGATCAGCCCGTTTAACGGATGATTCAAGGGTCTCTCTCATAATAATTTGTTTCTCTTGGAGCAGGGAAATCTCATCTGTTAATTTGCGAATCTGCGCATCTTTAAGCAATTCATTCTCATGCACCTTTCTGAGCGCCTGCAGGAATAACCAGCCTATGTTTCCTGCTGCCTTTAGCTCCCTTCTGCATCTCTCAAGCGGTAAACTCTCCAAACACTTACTAATTACCGCCGGGGAAACATCATTTTCAAGCATGTCCCATGCCCTCGGTGCCGAGTACCGATGCAAAATATCTGCCACACCCGACCAAGCATTTGATGCCGGCCATCCTGGAATGTGACAGAGTGCACTATCTTCCCCATTGCATTCATCTTTTGCATGTTTTTTCCAGAATGGCATCGTGCTCGTAAACCCTGCTCACAGCACGAAATGTAGTGATAAGCAGTACCCGCACCTCCCTGGGATCCAGCCCTTTGTGCAAAGTAAATCACTCCTAATTACCTTCCCACACAAATAAGGTTTAAGACGCACAATGATCTCAGTCTGGAAAAAAGCCAATCACACAGAATATATGATGCTTGCATTTATTATCTACAGTGGCTAATGAAAACTAAGCAGCAATTTATAATAATGTGGAAATAGAAAGTGCAAGCTATATAATGCCAATTATCAATCACAGATGAATATGCAATTATTTGGTCTTACGCTCCTAATGAAATGTAGATGAAGGTACGATCTGATCACACCCAGGACCCTCGCCGCTACAGGTGCCCGGCACTCCTCAGAAGAGGAGGGGAGGACTGGCCAAGCCCCCACAGTCCTACACCAGAGCGGGGATGTGATGTTAGGAGTCTCGGCCATGATAGTGCACAGCTGGTCGTCCAGGCACTGTTCTTCTTGATACGCGCGTCTTTCCAACAGCCCAGGATGAGTCCCCCCTTCCCTGCTCCAAGTATAGTTCTCTTATTAGGAGCTGCACGTCAATCATCATGACGTGTCAGCTCTTCAAGAAGCTTCTAGGCTCTCCCTTCCCGGCAGTAAACATGTTTTTTGCTTGGAAAGTTACAAGACTGGAAACAGCCAGTCTTGGCTCCCAGGCTTCGGGCACTGTGTTTTGAAAAGATCAGACATTCTTGCCTTATCAGTGCACCTGACTCGCAGAGCGAAGATGAGCAAAGCTGTGCCAGGCTCCCAAGGGCTGCATAGAGCCTCTTGCAAATGCTAGATGTTTTATGTCTTCAGAAAAGGCCTTCGCAATTAACCCCTTGCAAGCATGCAGGCTCACCCAGTTCGAGAGTCCTGGCTGATGTCAGCATTTTCCTACACGCTTCGAATAGGCTCTAATACACCCAAGATAGCTCAGTGGGTTAGTGCAAATGCAGGTTACTGCAAGCGCCTAGCAGCTTATCACGACAGTTGCGTGCACGGTTTTACTGCAGTTTTGGGGTGCCTGAGTGTTGCGTGACCCGTCACTACATCACCGGGGTCACATACAGCCTTGCAGGTGCAGGGGGGCTGTTAACATCTTGCATCCTACCCCCTTCTCCCCAATTGCCCAGGACAATTGTGGTGTACACCTCCCATTGGCACACCTCCATCTGTGCCAGCACTACTCCATCTGTGCCATGGTTGGGAGGCCACCAAAGGTGAGGGGCGCCTCAGCTGGGATCCTCCTCATGGCAGGCGTGGTCAGGGATGTGGCCCGGGTGACAAGGGAGCAGGGGGACTCCAGGGTGTCCAGGGTGGCCACAGAGGGGGAAGAGGCGGGGGTGCGCCACTTGAGCATGATGCTGTGCCATGTGTCGGTGCAGTCATGCCACCACCCCCTGTGGTTCCGGGAGATGCAGCTTCTGCATCTGGCACTGGTGCCCATGTGACCCGACAGTCTGTTTCATCAACTGCTACGGGCTCAAGGGTAGTGGTAGCTGCAGTTGCAGCTGTGGACACCACCACCCAGGCTCAGGGTCTGCCAGCGCAGGCTGCATTGGCACTTGAAGAGCCCTTGGAAGATTTCCAACAGGCAAGGAGGGAAACCATAGGTGCACGCAGGGCTGCCCTGACCAAGACCTGTGTCCCTGGGGCAGTAATGTCATCTGCTGCCCCTAACAGCCAGGTGTTGGCAAGTGCAGGGGCAGATGCAGCCAACAAGACCCCAGTTGTGAGTCTGCCAACAAGGACATTCGCGGTCAATGACCCGCCCACAACGGATGTTGCTGCGCAGGGTCCATTAGAGGGCACCCAGCTGCAACTGACGCAAGTCAGGCCTTTGGTCGCCCCTCCACCACTCCCTTGGCTCAATCCACCGGTGCTACTGGCCATAGTGATCAGGGTGGCATTTGCCAGCCA
The DNA here is from genome assembly GCF_040938575.1 of Ambystoma mexicanum. Taxonomy (NCBI): domain Eukaryota; kingdom Metazoa; phylum Chordata; class Amphibia; order Caudata; family Ambystomatidae; genus Ambystoma; species Ambystoma mexicanum. The sequence goes on from NC_090933.1 coordinate 1,124,206,469, forward strand.
GGGTCTACGCCACAATCCAAGAGGAGGAAGGTTGCACCTGCAGCACAGGCTGGGACCCCACACACAGCCACGACCTCCAGCACATCGAGGAAGAAGCCTTTCTGCAACCAGGAACTGGACTACCTCGTGGACTACGTGCTGGTCCACAGCCATGACATGCTAGTGAGTCCTAATTGTCAGACTATGGCTGCCCATCGTGATACCCACTGGAAGCAAGTTACGGAACATGTGAGTGCATTCGGCCATGAGGTGCGCACGGCACAAGAGTGCAAAAAGTGTTGGAATGCCCTCAAACGCAGCGCTAAGGCTAAGCGTGCCTCAAATTACAACTTGACTCTGGTGACTGGCAGTGGGCCTGCACCTGAGGAAGACCTCACTTTGCATGAGTCACTCGTTGCAGAGTTCATACCATCTGAATCGGTCGAAGGAGTGGGATAGATGTCGGACTTTGATGCCCAGTCCAGTGATTGTTGCTGCGTGTTTGTTGTGGACATGTGTGTTTTACTTGTGTGATGTGTTGTGCATGACTGCCACTATACATGTCACCTGTACATCATTCTGATGCAAGTAATGCAATGCTTCTCTGATGCATGTCTGCTCTGCTGGATGGTGGACATGTGGAGCGGACGGGGACTGTCCACATCACCACTATTGCACCCTACTCACATGCTGGTCACCAGGATGCCCCTCAAGTCCATGTTCCAGCTTACTGGCCCTTCTGCATGTAGCGTGGGGTGAACTTCCTCTCAGCCCAGGGACTATGTCATAGCATGACTGATGTGCATGAGTCCTCTGCCTACATGCGGGTACTCCATGTAGACATGCTCCCTTGCCCCTCCACCCCCCTCTGCACCCCAATTCCACCTTAACACTGGTATGCTTCAATTTTGCTGTTGAGTACTTCCCTGTTCATGCTAACTTCCAGCAGCCAGTCTGCCAGACATATGCTGTGTGGTACATCCTTTGTACTTGATGAAGGGTGTCTCACTTGGACTGTGCAGAGGTCAGATGCCCCGCAGGGACAAGAGTGCCCATTCATGCTCCATGTGTATTCCACTCATGTCCCCCGGCACCCCCACCCCACAGCAGTGAGGGGCTCCTGCCAGCAGGCACCCACTCATGTCCCCCTGCACCGCCACCCCCCAGCAGTGAGGGGCACTTGCCAGCAGGCCCCCACTCATGTACCCCTGCACCCCCACGCCTCAGCAATGAGGGGCATCTGCCAGCAGGCCCCCACTCATGTCCCCCAGCACCCCCACCCCCCAGCAGTGAGGGGCACCTACCAGCAGGCCCCAACTCATGTCCCCTGCACCCCCACCCCCCAGCAGTGATGGGCACCTGCCAGCAGGCCCCCACTCATGTCCCAATCATGTCCCCCTGCACCGCCACCCCCCAGCAGTGAGGGGTACCTGCCAGCAGGCCCCCACTCATGTACCCCTGCACCCCCACGCCTCAGCAATGAGGGGCATCTGCCAGCAGGCCCCCACTCATGTCCCCCAGCACCCCCACCCCCCAGCAGTGAGGGGCACCTGCCAGCAGGCCCCCTCTCATGTCCCCCTGCACCCCAACCCCCCAGCAGTGAGGGGCACCTGCCAGCAGGCCCCCACTCATATCCCCCTGCACCCCCAAACCCCAGCAGTGAGGGGCACCTGCCAGCAGGCCCCCACTCATGTCCCCCAGCACCCCCACCCCCCAGCAGTGAGGGGCACCTGCCAGCAGGCCCCCACTCATGTCCCCCTGCATCCCCACCCCCCAGCAGTGAGGGGCACCTGCCAGCAGGCCCCCACTCATGTCCCCCAGCACCCCCACCCCCCAGCAGAGAGGGGCACCTGCCAGCAGGCCCCCACTCATGTCCCCCAGCACCCCCACCCCCCAGCTGTGAGGGGCACTTACCAGCAGGCCCCCACTCATGTCCCACTAATGTCCCCCTGCACCCTCACCCCCCAGCAGTGAGAGGCACTTGCCAGTAGGCCCCCACGCATGTCCCCCAGCACACCCACCCCCATCAGTGAGGAGCACCTGCCAGCAGGCCCCCACTCATGTCCCCCTGCACCCCCACCCTCCAGCAGTGAGGGGCACCGGCCAGCAGGCCCCCACTCATGTCCCACTCATGTCCCCCTGAACCTCAACCCCCCAGCAGTGAGGTGCACCTGCCAGCAGGCCCCCACTCATGTCCCCTCCCCCTACATGTCTTAAAGATGCACAATTGTGGCCCTCTTCTACACCAAAATACCACAGCACGCAGCCCATTCTTGAGACGCAATGATTTCCCAATCCACCCTACACTGACATGCCTATCTCAAGACGCAAACCAAAAGTCAACTATGTACATCAACACATGTCTGTCACACACACACGCTGGTTGACATTGATTGTGTAAACCCACATTTTCACATGCATGAACCCAATGAGCGAATCCCACACATGGAAGTAAAATATCAAAATGTATTATGTACAAAAATAAAGCAATGAAATGAAAGCATAACATTATAGCAAACATGAAATGAAAAGCATGTGCAAAAGATGAGTGAATGAAAAGGATAACCAATCCAAAGAAATCCGAAAGAAAAATAGTCCAAACTCTCCCTCCACCAATGCAAATCCAAAGGAAACGTAAAAAGAAAAATCCATTAATCCATGGTGAAATCAAAATAAAAAGTTCAAAATAATCCATTGTCCTACTATGTACAATCCATTGTCAAGGGTCCATGAGCCCAACGAAAGAAATTAAACCTACGTAAGAAACTACCTAAGAAAAAAACTATATACAAATGTGTGGGGCATAGTCCATTCACCCGAAATCAAAGGAAAAGGATGGCGGCGGGCTAGTCCAACGGCTCACTTCCCGATTTCCCGGGCCAGGGCATCATCGACCTCCTGCTCGATGTCCCGGAGGCGGTCCTCTTCCATGGCCCGACGGTCCGCAGGGACGATGACATGTGGCCCTCCAACTCCCTGCGAATTGCCTCGAGGCACTCGGCCCACCTCATACCCCTCCGCATGGAGTTCTATGCCCTGACCATTGTGAGCCGTGCCTCTTTCGCCCGCTGCCGCTCCGCACCTATGTCCTGGACCAACCGAGGCTACACGGAAGACACTTCCAATCCTGGGTCCTAATGCCCTCTTGCAGATGACTGCCCCTCCGATATTGAAGGCCCCGAGCCATCATGGCTCCCACCTTGTTGCTGCTACTGCTGTGCCTGAGCCCTGGCTCTTGCTGCCTGCATGTCCTCCTCTGGCTGGGGTGCAGTTGTTGAGGTGGCCACCCCTGCTGGACGTCCGACTCCCGACTGTGGCAGGGATGTGTCCTCCACCAGCCTGGCCGCAGGGTCAGAGGCAGCTCCACAGGGTACCCAGGTGATACATGGCTGTGAAGATGGCATGGAGGACGACTGGCGCATAGGGGGTTCAGGTGAGGAGGGGTTCGGAACAAAGTCCAGCAAATGGAGGAATCTGGCCCTGGTGACCCATCCCAGTAGGTCAACGAGGCATTCGAGATGACGTGCAGTGCCCTCACGAAAACAGTGCAGGTCACCTCGAATGCCCCGTTGATGCAACACCATCCCACTCAGGATAGGCTCAACCCGGTCCCGGATAGCCATGTCTGCAGGGAGAGGAAGGTCAGTTGTTGTAGGTGGATTCCCTCCCTGAAAACGGGTCTGGACGTAGGCATCCCTGCTGGTAGGGGATGATGCAGTCACAGGATCGGGGACAGGATTACACAAAGGCACCTCCCCGGAGACCTGTGCTGCCTCCTGTCCCTGCCCCTGCACTGCACCACTAGCACCAGTGGAATCCCCACCTCCAGACCCTGTGTCTGTCCCTTCCACGGCCTCCTCCTCGACCAAACCCCCCACCAACCTGGATGACTCTGGTCCATCTTCCTCCGTCGGACCCTGTGGGATCTCAGCTGCCCCTTCTGCTGCCGAGGAGTCCAACTCCGACCTCCGCCTCTTGGACCTACACTCGGCATCTGCGGCCTGGGACGCAGCACCGGTCTCCTCACTCCCTGATGAGATGACAACCTGGGAGGGGAGCCGGGCCTTGCGTCTCAGGCTGGCGGTGCCATCCCTGCCACCTTGCTCCGCAGCACCCTCTACGCCCTCTTCATCAGTTGACGCTGCAGACAGGAAGAGATAGGACACAGGCATCAGGGCACTGTACAATATACTGATACACACATGACAGTTGCACATGAGTGGCAGTGTCAAACTTCAGACATGGCATCACAATCCCCAACACACATGTCATTCCAACTCACACACATGAGCAATTCCACAGCAATATCACACCAGGCAGCACAATCCATACACATACAACAGCATGAGCAGCCGAAGGTGAGCCTGACATCACATGAAACACGGGGAGTGCACAAGACATGCACACACGCCACCACACTTACATGCATGTGTACATCTCCACCAACTGTCGCAGTGATTAGATCGCCATACATGTCACATCTGGCAATCAGCCTTATACATATCAGTTTCACATGCATCCCTTTTGCATCACAGATGCACACTTGTCAAATACACACACATGCACATGTACAGAGTGCAGATACATGCAGCTGGAACCAACATCCATGTGTGACACTACAACCATGCCAACGTACATACACAGTAATTCAAACGTGTGTGCTCCCACATCTGCATTTCGCCTGCATGCTTACCCACACATACACCATCCATGTGTCTCACACATGAGAGGACTCGCATGTGTCAGCCTCATGCTCCTGTACATACACATCCATACATGGCCCTACAAAAACACATGTGCAACCTGCACACTACTAGCACACCACGACACGTACAGCGTCCAATCAGTATGCATGTACACTTACCACTCGTCTCCAGATGCGTCTGCCGCTCAAGGACCTGGACGTGGATCACTGGGCATATGCGTTCCAGGACCCTCATTTGGTGGTCGGACAGGTGGCCCTGGCGCCCCTTGGCATCCGCTGCCTTCAAGAGGCGCCAGGCCTTGTCAAGGGTCCTGGACCTGAAGTCCTCCCAGCGCTTCTTGACATGTTTGATGTCGCGGACTGCCAACCCCTCCTCGTTGATGGCAGTCACGATGTCCATCCAGATCCTGGTCCGTCCTTCATAGTCGGCGCGCAAACTTCCAAAGAGGGCATCATACTGCCCCAGGACTTGCTACACCAGGACTCCAACTTCCCTGGCACTGAAGCTGGTGACCTTCTGCCTCTCTGGCTGGGGGTTGCCAGTGGTGTCAGATGGTGGTGTGCCCGACATGGCAACCCCAGAGGCAGGTGTGCCTGGGCAACTGGGTCCTGGGGCTGGGCTGTGAAACAATGGTATCCCAGTCGGGAGTCTTCTTTTCCAGCAGGGGTGGTCACAGCAACTGCACCACTGCAGATGGCTGATGTGCAGGGCAGCAAATAGCAGGGCACGTGGGCAGCAGGCAGGCAGGCAGCAGCAGATGGCAGGTGGGAGCGTGCTCGGGGCTCTGGGGAGCAGTAATTCGGCCTTCTGGGCAAGAGCGTGGTCTTCCGTGTGTTTTTGTGTGGCCAGCTTGATACGGAGTGATTTGGCACGCGAGAAAATTGCACGTCTGCGTGTAATTCGAGGAAAGGCCCTTAGCGCGTAAGCGCATCTGTGACGTTACGCGCGCAGTCGTTTCCCTCTTGACATGGGCATAGTGGTTCAGCGTGTGTGAAAAAACTGCACGTCTGCGTGTGAATGCGTGTAATCTGAGGAAAGGGCCTATGCGTAAGTGACTTGACGTGCACAGGCGTTTCCCTCAGCATGGGTTAAAGGTGAGCGGGGCCAGCAGTTCGCAGTACGTGCCTTTCGTGGAGACCGACGTGTGTTGCTGCTTCGTGTTGTTTCGCGCACCCTTACAACTTCACAGCGGATCGAGGACGTATCTCTTCTTTTGGCGAGGGTATTGGCTATGCGTGTTTTGCCCACTGCGGGTGCCCCTGTGTATCGCACCCGTTTTTGTGTTACTGGGTGCCACCGCGTACTGCGGGAGGTTGATTCCACGCACGTAGGCTGCAGGGTTGCGTGCACGGTTTTACTTCAGTTTTGGGGTGCCTGAGTGTTGCGTGACCCGTCACTACATCACCGGGGTCACATACAGCCTTGCAGGTGCAGGGGGGCTGTTAACATCTTGCATCCTACCCCCTTCTCCCCAATTGCCCAGGACAATTGTGGTGTACACCTCCCATTGGCACTCCTCCATCTGTGCCAGCACTACTCCATCTGTGCCATGGTTGGGAGGCCACCAAAGGTGAGGGGCGCCTCAGCTGGGCACCCTCCTCATGGCAGGCGTGATCAGGGACGTGGCCCGGGTGACAAGGGAGCAGGGGTACTCCAGGGTGTCCAGGGTGGCCACAGAGGGGGAAGAGGCGGGGGTGCGCCACTTGAGCATGATGCTGTGCCATGTGTCGGTGCAATCATGCCACCACCCCCTGTGGTTCCGGGAGATGCAGCTTCTGCATCTGGCACTGGTGCCCATGTGACCCGACAGTCTGTTTCATCAACTGCTACGGGCTCAAGGGTAGTGGTAGCTGCAGGTGCAGCTGTGGACACCACCACCCAGGCTCAAGGTCTGCCAGCGCAGGCTGCGTTGGCACTTGAAGAGCCCTTGGAAGATTTCCAACAGGCCAGGAGGGAAACCATAGGTGCACGCAGGGCTGCCCTGACCAAGACACGTGTCCCTGGGGCAGTAATGTCATCTGCTGCCCCTAACAGCCAGGTGTTGGCAAGTGCAGGGGCAGATGCAGCCAACAACACCCCAGTTGTGAGTCTGCCAACAAGGACATTCGAGGTCAATGACCCGCCCACAACGGATGTTGTTGCGCAGGGTCCATTGGAGGGCACCCAGCTGCAACTGACGCAAGTCAGGCCTTTGGTCGCCCCTCCACCACTCCCTTGGCTCAATCCACCGGTGCTACTGGTCATAGTGATCAGGGTGGCATTTGCCAGCCAGGGTCTACGCCACAATCCAAGAGGAGGAAGGTTGCACCTGCAGCACAGGCTGGGACCCCACACACAGCCACGACCTCCAGCACATCGAGGAAGAAGCCTTTCTGCAACCAGGAACTGGACTACCTCGTGGACTACGTGCTGGCCCACAGCCATGACATGCTAGTGAGTCCTAATTGTCAGACTATGGCTGCCCACCGTGATACCTACTGGAAGCAAGTTACGGAACATGTGAGTGCATTCGCCCATGAGGTGCGCATGGCGCAAGAGTGCAAAAAGTGTTGGAATGCCTTCAAACGCAGCGCTAAGGCTAAGCGTGCCTCAAATTACAACTTGACTCTGGTGACTGGCAGTGGGCCTGCACCTGAGGAAGAAGACCTCACTTCGCATGAGTCACTCGTTGCAGAGTTCATACCATCTGAATCGGTCGAAGGAGTGGGAGAGATGTCGGACTTTGATGCCCAGTCCAGTGATTGTTGCTGCGTGTTTGTTGTGGACATGTGTGTTTTACTTGTGTGATGTGTTGTGCATGACTGCCACTATACATGTCACCTGTACATCATTCTGATGCAAGTAATGCAATGCTTCTCTGATGCATGTCTGCTCTGCTGGATGGTGGACATGTGGAGCGGACGGGGACTATCCACATCACCACTATTGCAGCCTACTCACATGCTGGTCACCAGGATGCCCCTCAAGTCCATGTTCCAGCTTACTGGCCCTTCTGCATGTAGCGTGGGGTGAACTTCCTCTCAGCCCAGGGACTATGTCATAGCATGACTGATGTGCATGAGTCCTCTGCCTGCATGCGGGTACTCCATGTAGACATGCTCCTTTGCCCCTCCTCCCCCCTCTGCACCCCAATTCCACCTTAACACTGGTATGCTTCAATTTTGCTGTTGAGTACTTCCCTGTTCATGCTAACTTCCAGCAGCCAATCTGCCAGACATATGCTGTGTGGTACATCCTTTGTACTTGATGAAGGGTGTCTCACTTGGACTGTGCAGAGGTCAGATGCCCTGCAGGGACAAGAGTGCCCATTCATGCTCCATGTGTATTCCACTCATGCCTCTATGTGTCCTTGACAGGATGATCATTGTAGTAGGAGTCCAGGGGGACCTACATTGCATAGCACTTCATCAGCCTTCCCATTTCCACTGTGGCTCAGTCCTGCGTAGCACACATGCTTAGGGTGTGACAGTCTGTGTGGGTCACAGGCCTCAGCCTATTTAATGGCCACTGACTCTGTCCAACTGGTGTAGTGTCTTCTTCACACATGGGTGTACTCCGGAGGTTTCATCATGTGTCCTGCTTACTGTCCCATCATCATTTGCTGTGTTGTCACTTGACTCACATGACGCAGTTGATGCTAGTCTACACTGTCTGTCAATACACAGGTCTATGGTCAGCCTTTTGATACCATGCTAGGCATCCCTGCATTTGCACCTGGGGGGAAGGGTGGTTTGCTTGTAGCCATGCTAGCCATTGAATGCACATTGCACGTGATGGCAGAAGTTGACCTTGCACTGCCTTCACATTTTCAGATACACATCATGAAGTAATTGTACATGTAGACAGTGAGTAACGTACAAAATTGCTGCACTGCATCGACCCACTTCTGTGCAAAATGACACCATTCTACATGCCTAATCACATAAGCAGTGTCAAGTTGACCCAGCATGCATGGCAGGTTCTCCTTTGTGTGTGACATGTCTGCTTGATGTGTTTGTTGTCTGTGTGATGCGTGTGTGTGTGTGTGTTGTGTGCTTCTAACATGTGTAGTGACCTTTTTTCTCTCTGCTTTTCATATGATGACGCAATGGAGCCAGAGGATGGTGTTGTCATGCCAGGCATAGGGTTGTTATCACTACAGCAACCTGGCACAAATGGGGGTCGTGAGGTGGTAGGCCACGAAAACCCACATGTGCTACAGTCCATCTTGTCTCTGGCTGGCAATGAGTCCAGCCCTGATGACCACTCTGACTTCCTTGTCGAGTTGGATGAGCATCAGGTCCATATGTCAGGGGTGAGTGATTCTGATGTGGGCACTCCTCTGTCCGCGACACCTGCACTGAGGGGTCAAACAGTCTTGGAACCTCCGCCTGTGGTGGATCGGGACTCAGGGTCACCCTCCACACCAGTCACTGATGTGCCTGGGCCATCACGTCGACGCAGGCATGTAGTCATGCAGCCGCGGGAGGTGCCAACACAACGAGGACACCCAGTCCTTGGGTCCCGCAGGGGTCAAGCCCAGCAACGCAGTCGCCGTGCGCGACCGCTGTATACTGAGTGGGAGCAAGACATGACTGCCAATTCTGAATGCCAGGGGGCAGCAATGGAGAACATCGCTGTGAGCATGGAGCCCAATCCGTGCTCCCCCCTTTTAGGCAGGTGCTTCTCCAGCAGCAGGCGGCACAGTCCACGGCCCGCTCGCTCAGGCTGGGCATGGCAGCCTCAGAAAGGGTATGCCAGGCTGAGATGGTGTCTTTGTGTCGAGCAATTTCTGCTCATGCAGAGGCACACATGGAGGCCCTGAGGGAGGAGTATGCTTCCCTCAGATCCACTCTGGGTGTCCTTATGATGTCCCAGAGGGAGCGGGCAGAGGAGAGGTTTGCACAGCTTGAGCTTACCATCTCGGCTGAGCTACGTGCTTGCCGGGAGGTGCAACAGTTGTCCAGCCAGGCCTTGCAGGAGGAACTCTGTGTTACACGTGTTCCTTGCAAGAGGAAGCACACATAATACGTGAGGTCCTGCATGCAGACCTACGTGTGATCGCCGCACAGAATCAGGCTCACCCGTCCGGCAGACTTGCTGCTGACAGGGGGAAAGCTGCGGCTAGAGGTGGTCAGGCTCCTGTGCCATGTCCTCCTTTCCAGGAAGAGCCATACTCTGACGACAATCTATCTCCCACATAGGTCGGGCTGTGCAGGCGTTGAGCCCATGGAGTTTTTTTTTCCCTCGCATCATTGCATATGGGTGTTGAGCAGCACCCTGTACCTCTCCCCTCCTGGGTGCCTCCCCCCTCCAGGTCGTATGTGGCAATTTTTAATTTTTCTTTTAGTTTAGTTAGTTAAGTTTCTATTTGGTAGTTAGTTTAATTAGGTAATGTAGGTTTTTCATAGTTAGTGTAATTAGTTAATATAGTTTAAAATTGCTTGTCTATTGTGCTTTCATGTGATGGTGTGGTGCTTTGTGGCTTTTGAAAGCATCCACTGTCTGTTCCAGCTGGGTATGTGTTTGCAGCTTGGGGTCCTTGACTCACATGTGCCACTCCTGCTTCCCTTATCCATGGGCTTGCAAGGATGGTTTGGTGTAACAGGTGTAACAGCCTATTACACAAGGGCTTTGAACTGTCATATCTGTGCCATGTCTGCTGCTGTCGAACTTGTGTTAACACCCCTAGTGGGGATGATAGGGGTGTTATTGACCACTGTTCTTCTTTCGCTAGATGGGGGGTTTCATGATTCATGTGTACATTAATTGCTATGCATTGTGTAGTATGTTTGTTATCTTTATTGTACATGTTCTTGTTGCAATTCATGCCATAGATAGTGTTGTCCACACTTTGCCTGTGAAAGACGGACTGATGGTGTGATTTCTGATGTACGTCCTTGACATGGTCCTTTCATGAAATGCCTGAAGAGACACACACAGATGAATTTAAAGCATTAATCATTTGTTTCATGCCCTTTCTGCAGGGGGATGAGCCTCCAGACCACCTTTGCCAGCAGACATGGGCCATTGGACGTCTGCAATCTGGACACGTTTGGTGGTGCCGATATGCGCATATGTGCGCAAGAAGAGGCAAAGGGATTGCACTCATACATCCGAAAACAGCTGACGTGTTTCAAGGGACTCCAGGCAAGGTGAGCAGCACAGGGGGGCCACAACACAGCAAACCTTCCACCTGGCCAGTTGCACATGCATGCTTATTAGCAGAACTGATGGTGAGCTTGGACAAATATTGGTGTTGAAGCGCACAATACAGCTGAGATGTGTTGGTGGACTAATGGCTAGTTGATGTTAAAGTTGTCTGGGGCACCTGCAGGGGCAGCGGCACATACCCTACGGTCCACCATGGTCCATTGAGGCACTTGTATTAGCCATGTAGCGTTGCGAGACATGGAAAGAAGCAGCTCACACGGACAGACAGCAAGGGACATACTAGTGTGCAGTGCATTTTATTTCCATGTCGAATTTGACACATGCACTACCTACTTTATTTCGGTCATGGTGGAACACGACTTGTTCTGAAGTCATACCTTGCTATAGGCGTCTGGATGCTTACCTAGGGAACATTGCATGTTGTGTAAATCATGACACATTGCATGTGCATGATGATCAAGTTTGGTGTACTTGTGTATGTGTTAATGTGAGAAGTACAGTTTTGTGCATTTCCTACTTTCCCGTGTCAATCCTACTCCCCTCTCCTGCCCCGCATTCTGGTTATCCAGTATAGCAATGCCTGTCCCGACTGCATATCCCTGACCCTCCTTCCCCACCAGGGTCTCAGAGGCCTGTGTGAGTTTGACCTTGCAGGCACCCAGACCACGGTGGGGGTGGTTGGTTCGTGCCACTCCTGCGCCTGTACACGGGAGCTGTGACAGTACACATAGGTTTGTGGTGCATCATTCTGTGTTATGTACCACACATGGTACACATCCTGTTGTGATATTGTTTTACTGTGCTACCTTGGTTGTTACGTCATTGTGGTAGTACTTGGGCTATGTGACGTACTGCTACTTCAACTCATCTACTGGAGGCTATTCTGGTTTGTTTTGCCGCCTGCAGGCTTTTTGCTTGGCTTCTGTGTTGGCCTGCTTTGAGTTCTCTTTGATGTGGTGTTTCTGCAAGTCAAGGTGGCCTATGAGGGTGCTGGACGCTTTTTGCACACAAGGTGGGAGATGGTGACAAAGGGGAAGGGTGATCCTGTGGCCAGGTGAAAATCAAGGATGAAGGCTACATAACCCAGGTGCAGTTGTTCAGTGGGTCATGGTGATTTGTGGGGGGGAGGTGGGTGTTTTGTTGTTGACAGTTGCCTTGCCCTACAGTGTGATGCACAACCTGACATTGTAATTGCAGTATCCGATGTACATGATGTATTTTGCTGATCAATGCCTGTTCATGTGTTGTGTTGACCTTTCAGGTGTGAGGGAATAGTTGTGGCTTGACATGCTGGGGTGCACACATGTTATGCTATGTTATGTGATTTTGCATTTATATAGCGCCTTATATACCATTGGTATGGTCTGAAGTCGCTGGTAGGTTGAACGCCCTTGGGAACCAAAGTTCAGGTCAGTAGAGAGAGTAGAGAGAGTCAAAGGTGCGTGTGCGCACCAGGTATGTGTGCAGCTGGTGCGGAATTCGTGTAGTAGCTGCTTCTTAGCGGTAGGTGTGGTGGTTGAGAGATCAGGAGTATGTGTTCGTTCTGGCAGGATTTATCCAGACCGAGTGTGGCTGCGTTAGGCCTGGGTAGAACATCTGGTTGGGGGGTGTGTAACCAGCAGTGTTTACTTAGAGTGATGGGGAGTGAGCGGGAGATGTTGATATGAGAACAGTTATACCGAATGGTGTCATAGTATCTCTGTGTTCTAGTTCAGTGGTGGTGTAAAGAAGAGAGTAAGGGTGGGGTGTGGTCTGATGGGATATATGCCCTTTCAAATGTTCCCTGCATTCCAAACCATACTATGTATGTCACGCAATTCTATGCAATCAAGTCCGTTCTATGCACTTTTATTCATTTCATGCGTCCCAGATTGCCCTACACACTGCGGTCTGCTCGACACACTCACGCACTCCAGGCCTCCTTGCATGCTCTTGTCCATCCCTCGCGCTCCTCTATTCTCTGCGCATGCACTCATGTCTGCGAACGTGGTGAATGTTCACATGTGATGTGTAGAGGAAACGGATGGTCACTTGATTGCACATGCATATATTGAGTGCATGTCCATACTGACCCACACACTTGCACTATGATCCACTACATGTACAACCACCCTTCCATGTCCACATGTACACTCTGTTTGCCTTCTTGTGCCCACTGTGTCCCTGCAGCACATGGTCTGTGACCAATTGCGGATCCTATACATGCGTAATTTGCTTTTTGATGTAGTTTGTTGCTTAGATGTGATGCTCAGCGTGTGCGTCACACACAATGGCTGTTCACTATGCTGTGCGCTGAGCAGTGTGTTGCAGGAGGTGGACATGGCACACAGAAGCTGCAGTGTTGATTTTGCAAAGCACAATGTGCATGTGGACAGGCATCCATTGTTATGTTACAACTACAACTGTTGGAATGCATTTGGGTATGACTTCTTTTGGGTGGGAGGTTGTTGGTCAGTCATTTCATCTGATTCCATGTCAGGCATCTTTGTGTGATGCCACTTTACATTTTTCACATGTCAATGTGTACCTTGTTGGTACTGTGTTGGTGTATAGCTATTGCTTGCCATGTCATGTTGTGGTTTGGGAGGGTTTGGGTGACATAGCAGTGATAGTCATGGCCTGTTTTGCAGGTCTGTGTGATTCACACCTTGCATGTGTGCCTTTTGGTCACACAGGATTGCTATGTTTAAGTAGCTAGGGATGCACACAATGTGGCACTTCCATGGCAACATTCTCAGGGTGGTAAGGTTGTGACAGTTGACTGTCTCTTTGTCATCATCGATTGTCACCTGGTATGTGCCAGGCTTGTGTGCACTCCGCAGGGGTGGGAGTTTAGGTAAAAAATGTGGCCACAAGCTGGGTCCGAGCTTCCTCGCCACGTGCCCTGTCCCCTCCCATGGGCAGCGCCTGTGCCTGTGGTTGGGGATGTGGGGGCACCACCATGTCCACCGGTACGCCCTGCCGTGTTGCAACATTGTGCAGGACGTATGCTGCCACAATGATCCTGCACATTATTGGGGGTGCATAGAGTAGCTGCCGGCCAGAGTGGTCAAGGGAGCGGAAGCGCGACTTGAGCACTCTGAATGTGCGCTCCACTATGGCCCTGGTTGCAATATGGGCAGCGTTGTATCTTACCTGGGGTGGTGTGGTAGGATTCCGGATTGGCGTCATCATGTGGTTGCTCAGAGGGTAGGCACTGTCCCCTGGAGAGGTGATGATGGTTGTGATTATTGGGGTTTGTGTATTTGTGTGTGTGTGACATGCATGCATGTGCACAGGTATTTGAACTCACCTAGGAGCCATGTGTGGCCATGCTGCCCAGCTTCCAGGGCCCGGCTCAGGGCGGACATTCTGTATATGAAACTGTCATGGATGGAGCCACGGTAGTTTGCATAGACAGAGGTAATGATTCCCTTTGCTTCACATACCAACTGCACGTTGATGGAATGCCAGTGCTTGCGGTTTCCGTAGAAGTGCTCAGTGGCCCTAGGTGGACGTAGGGCCACATGGGTGAAATCTATGACACCAAGCACTTTGGGGAAGTTCGCCACCCTATAAAAGTCCTGGGCAACCGCCTGTCTTTCTGTGGGTGTTCTGGGCATGTATATGTGCCTGCGGACTGATGGGCACGCTGTCATGATTGCCAAGACCTGGTGTAGGCAGCATGACTGCGTGGCCTGTGAGACCCCCCCCACTATGGCAGTAGTCCACTGAAATGACCCAGTGGTCAAAAAATGCAGGTCACTGAGCACCTTCTCCAAGGGGCTCAATGCTTGGGAGCAGAGGGTGGGGGATGTAAGGTCATCTTCCCACTCCCTGACCAGGTCTAGGATGATACGAGGTGGGAACCTATACCTGCCGTAGACCTGGTCGTCAGGCATCCCAAAAAGGCTTGTCCGGGGTGAAAAAAATGTGTGCTCCGGCTATTCTCCTCCTCCTGCGGTGTCCCACGATCAGTGCTGCGGCAAATGGGGCATTCATCATAGTGGTATATACATGTTTGTTGTTTGCATGCACTTTTAAACTGTGCGCGGGGACACTTCCGCCTGGCTTCCTGTGGCAGATGCGTTGACGCATATGCGCTTCTTTTGCCGTGTGCAGGTTTCTCGTATTCAAATTCATGAATACGGGTTGTTCAGGTGCGTGTGGGCTTTCCATGTAGTTCCCTGCAGTACTTCCTCAGTTACGCCTTCTTTTTCATGCGTTATTCCCCATTCCGCGTGTTACGGCCACTGTTCCGCCCACTTTTGTTGTGTGCGCCACGCTATGTGCGCTTTCGCTGTGTGCATAGCGCACGCCATTTGATGACGTGTGCACCCGCGTTCGCCACGCACGGATTTGGCGCACAACCAGTGGTATACACGCGCAGCGCCTTCCTTGAATCGCATGCGTGCTCATGCGCTTGCTTTCTCACGCTTGCGCCACCTTGCGTCTGCTTGCGCTGGGATTTTTGGCGCACGTTTGTTCCATGAATCGGCCCCTTAATGTTCATAGAATAAGATAAGAATTAGACTACTGTGCTAGAATGGTGAAATTCACTATAAACTCACAAGAAGATCCACAAGAATTTCTAATGTACTCACTACAAGTACTGGAAAACAAAAACATACCTATAAATGAAATCTTCCAGATTTCATACATGTGGAAACATACATGCACTCTCTGCAACAATGTGACACAGGAGAAAATCCCTAATGAACGCTTTGTGTACATATCCATACCTAATTGTGAATCCGTTCCATTTCAGCAACAAAATGCAAACCATGGTAGATTATGTACTACCTGCAATTCAGATAATCGCTCCACCATACTAATACAAACACATAGTAAATACATAATACTAATGCTTCTACGTTACAATGCAGATGGTACCAAAAACAACTGCAAACTGACTGGATTCAGACATGGTCAAGTATCACTTGGTAAGAAAACCTTCACAACAATAGGTATAATCTACCACAAAGGAGCCACAATCAATGCAGGTCACTACAGTGCATATTGCCAAAGAATCTTTCAAATCTTTACGCCAGTTCCTCAATAAGTATGTGAAAGGCAAAGACAAAATCAAAATGGAACTACTACAAAATATGGATACCTGTTCAGTGTGCAAACACACAGGACTACAAGGACATTCATTAGCCGGCATTTCAGGACCTATTTGCAAAAGCACCTTCCATCATATCAAAATGATATCAACACAACATTCAACTATAAGAATTCCAGTCTATAAACTGTACGATGCTAAAAGTCCTGTTTTGCACTAGCCAATTTAAATAACAATCTTCTGCATGGTACAGCCAAAGACCTACTTAAAGAAATAGAGCATATCCAGAGAAAATATTTTTTAAGTGAAAGCCACTTAAAAAATGCAGTAGCTTTACAACAGACTAGCAACAATTCTACAAATGGCAACCTTCTACTACACACATACTAAAAAGAAATACTAAACTTTAAAAGTACATCCGCTGAAGTACCAAACCATGTTTGTGTGTGTTGCAGCAGAACCTTGTAGATGTAACATACAAAATAACTGACCCCTTAATACTTTGCACTTACTGCACTAAAAAACTTGACAACAACCAAACTCCTTCACGTGCTATCACAAATAACTTGGAATTATTCCCACTACCAAAACCCCTGCAACAACTCAATTTATTTATTTATTTTATTTTTAATGTGATACAGTTTTTTGAACAAAAACTTTACACATATACCAAGAAATAAATTCTTATTACTATAAAACAACAACTTAGAATAAAACAACCAATTATAAAATCGGAGATTAAAGGAAAAGGAGATATATTTAGAAATATTCACCTACATTTCGTTTATTACAGGTTTCATGGGTCACAAGCACCTTTAAGTTTTCAGATAGCTTCGTATGGCAACTCAGTTCCTTCTGTTATTTACCGGGAGGATGGCATATCCATCTGTTTCAAATTTCAGGTTTTGAGTTTTAAATTTCAAGTTTTCCCTTAATCATATACCATACTCTGTATAGAGCCAAATGCAGACTAGGATTCAAAGTATTGAGACATATGTTCCAGAAATCTTTAGATTTGATGTGATCAAGATTATGTTCATATCTACTGTAGTGTTTTATATAAATTGAGCTTAATCTAGGACATAATGTGAGGACATGTCTCGCAGTTTCAGGTGAGGCTTTGTTCTTACATATCCTACAGAAACGCTCAATTTTGGGGATGGCCCGTTGTGGGCCCAACACCATTAGAATAGGGAGGTGGTTAATACGTAGAAGTAATAAGAAACGCCTCAAATTATTCGAGGGGCAAAGATTTAAATATCTTTGTGCCCTTCTGAAAGTATATAGAATATGAGATGTGAACCCATAGCTATGAAGACTCGCAAGATGTCTGAAATTATTCTGCCAATCCCATATTTTGAGACGTTCCGCCATTTGGGCCTTCAAATGTTCATAATTATCTCCCCAATTAGGGGTCCATTCTATCATCTCAAATAGAACTGTCATTTCTCTCACAAAATAGACCTGCTTATTCCCAGCAATGTCGTCTTTTACTGTCCTCAGGAGAGGGTTAATCGGGGTGACCTGCATCTTAATATACATTTCTGCTCTTGTCTTTAGTACCAGAGCTTTTAGGTAAGGTAAACCCAACTCTAATCTTAGGATTGCCATTGGTATTCCCTGTGGTAGACCCAGCAGTTTGCGCCACAAACGACCCTCCAGTACCTGAAGCCACTCCAGATCTAAGTGGACTAGAGCTTCCAGCCCATAGGTTACCATAGGAATTAGGCTCTGGATCTAGAGTTGGCGTGCTGCCCACACTGAGTATCCACTTTTATTGCGCGAGAACTGACATATCATGGAGGTTAATTGTGCTGCTTTTATTTTACGAGCTTGAACGCAGGAATGGAAATTTCCCTTACAATCAAATTCAACTCCCAAGTATTTATAGCAGTTGGTATATTGTATTTCCTGTCCTCTTACTATCATTCTAGGGCGGTTCACTTTACCATGACTATATAAGATCAATTCAGTTTTCGTTTGGTTAATTGTGAGTTCGTTCTCCTCCGCGTATTCCCATAGTCGCTTAGCCGAGCGTAGAATGCCACTGAATGTGTGGTCAAAGATGACCACGTCATCCGCATAGGCCAGGACTAAACAGTGCTGAGCACCAACTTTAGGACGGCAATTACTCACAGTTCCCAAACACTCAGGGATATCGGAGACGAACAAATTATATAATATGGGGGCAGTGACACATCCCTGTTTAACTCCTCTAGTTTGCTCTACCACCCTCGTAGTGGATCCACTTCCGTCTAACCTCAACTGTACAGAGGTGTTATGATGTATTTGTTGGAGATAATAGAGCAATCCTTCAGGGCATGCCAAGCCCTTAAGCTTCCTCCATAACTTCTCTCTGTTCACCGTATCAAACGCAGCTTTGAAATCAATATATAAGGCATACAGAGGGGGGTTATTAGGGGATAAGGCTTTATCTCTGAGGCTATTCATGATAAACAGATTCTGGACAGTAGAATAACCGACTCTGAACCCACTTTGATAGCGGTCCAGAATCCCTTCCTTCTCTGCCCAGAACTGTAATTTCTGCAATAGTAGGGAGGCAAATAATTTGCCAGAGCAATCTAACATGGAGAGCAGGCGATAATTGCCTGGATCAAACCTGTTACCTTTTTTAAATACCGGCACTAAGATTGCTCTTTGCCATGTCTCTGGAATTATCCCGTCCCTTAGGACTTTATCAAAAAGAATTTTCAGAAAATTGGCCCAGAAGACTGGATTGCTCTTCATAAGAAGATTGGAAAGACCGTTTGGGCCCGGGGCTCGAGAGGCTTTGAGTTTGGTAATCTTGTCTATTAGATCTTCCACATGGACCGGGAACAGCTCAGGGACATGGCAAGTAGTGGCACATATTGCAGGATAAACTGCCGTCGTGCCATTGCGTGTCTCCAGAAAGTTAACCCATTCCTCGGCATCAATTGGGTTAATCTGGGAGGTTACCCTATGTCCCCTAGCTTCTCCCAGAAGTGCCCAGATGTTCCGGGCGTTTCTTGAACAGATAGTTCTCACAGTTTTTTGCCAATCAACCAATTTCTGCGATCTTTTCCAGTATTTTAACCATGTCCTATATCTGTTTTTTACCTCTCTAACCTTGATATGTGTATCCATGATAGGATATGTATTAATTCTAATTCTACGTATATCCCTTCTCAGGGTCCGTTTAGCATCCCGAATTATCTTATCATAAACCTCAATCTCGCCCCGTTCTTTAATAACAAATGATGATTTTTTAGTTATGTATTTAGCTGTAAAATTATAAATCCATCCTTCTAAATCTTCAGCTGTACATTTGACAAACTTAGTATAATAATCATTGTTCCACTCACCACAATCGTTACAGGCTCAGACCATATTAATCGCGAACAGGCATGGTTAACCAGCAGGCTTCCTACCGCTATTCTTGGGGTGAAATCAAAAGCACAATCTAAACTCAGACCTAAGCCTCTGTGATCACTCCAATCATTATCAATAATGCCCATGTCATTGACTAAGGATGCCGCTTCGGGGCTGATGAAACAATAATCTAGGGTGCGACAAGAAACACCTGCTCTCCAGGTGTAATGTCCCGGACGGTCACTCATCGTTCGACCGTTCAGGCATTCCAATTCCCAACTTTTCATAAAACACAACCACTTCTCCCCTTCAGCGTCGCTGAGATCTTGAGTCATGAGGGGGTGCGGATGTAAACGCTTATTATTAGTCGTGCCTCCATCCCCTTTCATATAGCAGTTAAAATCCGCAGCAAGGACAATGAAGCTATTTTGACATTCGTTAGTCCACTCAGTGAAGAGATCATGCAGTTTATCTTGTATTTGATCGCTCATTGATGCGTCGTGGGGGTTGTAGATGTTAACCAACAGAAGTTTAGTCCAATTATTCTTAAAAGGAATAACTATCTCCACCGCATTGATGTTATCCTCCGAATCGGTAGCTATTTCTCTGGATGTTATTGTTTTTCTTACCCCTATCATCAGTCCCCCATAAGGTCTCCCCATCGGGCCTTTTTTGGCATAGGTCTGGTGCGGTTTATATCCATATATTATGATTGGTGCAGTTAACCAAGTTTCCTGCAACATAAAGAAAGAATGATCCGTAAGGAAAGATAATGATCCATTAGTTGCAGTAAAATGCTTAAAACCCCTTGTATTCCACGATAGCAAGGAGCAAGTTCAGGATCTATTTATTGCCAGTGGCAAAGCTTCCGCAAGCCACTTGAGAGTGTTCTGAATGTCACACATTTGCACTTGGTTTCCAGTGAGGGAAGGTAGCTTAGTCTTATTATCAATTTTAATTGACTTGGGATCATCTTTGATCAGGGGATCTGCGTCATCATGGTTAACATCTACTCCTAGTCCTACCTGCGCTAGGTTGACTTTATGTTTACGGATCAGTTGAGCCGAGGCCAGGACCGTGCAATGCAAAGCTGTCACATTAGGATTAGTGGTGCATAAGGGCTCCACAAAAGAGAAATCCTCAGATCTGATGACTCTTAATTGAGGTATTAAATGGAGTTTCTCAAGCATAGCTGCACGCGGTAGCCATCTATCACGACATTGCTGGTTTAGGTTCTTCACAATGCAGATCTTATTTTCCTCTCTGTTCTCTTCCCTCACCGGTACCTGAGTATCCCTTTCAAAGTCCCTACTATCCAATGAACTGGTAGAATTGTCCCGTTGAGGAGTAGAAAATTGATTTACTGCAGAATGATTATCTATAAGAGTGGAGTCATGGCTCACATTACTTACTATTGAGATTTCTTTAGCTTTCTCCTCTAGGATCCAGCTGGTGAGTGTACCTCGGCCTTTATTTCGATTGTTCTTTCTTTTGAGTGCCCTTTTTTTAGCCTTTTTCGATTTCTGCTGGGGATTTGCTGTGTCGGGGAGTGGGGATGCCATCTCTACTGGGATATTTCTTAGGGCTGCTCTTTTTGCCATTCTGCGCTGTTTCTTAGTCAGATGGATAATTTCTTCGCATGTGGGTTGTTTAGCCTCCTCAGCGTTAGGTGGCCCAACCGGCAGCTCGTGCTCTTTTGCCTCTGCAAGCGATCCTTCGTGTTCTACATCTGGATTGGGTAGGTTCAGCTGTAGGACTGTATTCCACATAATTTAAGGAGAACAGTGCAAATTGAAGGGAAACTAAGGAGGCCTGTATCTCGGAAATGGCTACCGAGTTAAGCTGAGATAGCTTGTTGGATTGGTCAGCCCTGGTTTGTCCCTGCTCGTCTGATTTGATCAAGAGGTTTGGTGATTCAGATAAACGACCAGAACATATGGTTCTCGGGGAGGGACTCGCGAGTTGTAAGACTTGTGCCTCCACTGTGATGTGCGTAGCTTTCTTAGCTGTCCCCGTCATAGCAGACTCCTGTTCGTCAGAATTGGGTAGAGGAGCCATAGATTTCTGTATGGACAGACATAAGTCTAATATCGATGTCATCAAAGATTGTTATGTCCAATGGTCGACTTCCATTATGTACTGCCGATAACCTCTCCTCCGATTGATCGTTGGTACAAGCAGGAAGGATTTTTTGTTTATTAAATAACTCCGGAATGGTGGCTCCCCCATTCACTGGGAATTTCAGGCTCTCTCCCCCAATATCGTTACCAGTGGGCATATGGGGATAGTTTGTCCTGCCTTTTCTCAGATTATAGGGCGCTTTCGCCCTACGTGTTTTGGGTGGCATATAGACTTAGTTTAAAGTCCTAATAGAGAGACTGAGAATGTGTAACTGGGGGCGTGAGGATGTTTCACGCAGAACAAGATACTCAGTATTCAATTGCGAGGAGTGGTAGGACAAAATACCTATAATGTTAAATTGTCCAAGTCACCGATGGGATCAAAGGAGATTATATTCTCCCACAGTCTCCCATATATTATTCAGATGCGACAGTACGCAGTTAATAGTACCTGTGGGTGACGTATATCCTCACCAAGCTGCTCAGGCATGTAATACGCGCTCCAGCGCCAAACAGCCGCACAACAGCCGTTGGCCTTTACCCCTGTCGGGCTTAACGCCGCAAGGGCGGCAGCCTCGGTCTTTTGTGGGCGGCCTGTGTCACATGATGAGTCACGTGCCCGCTGTAGCACCGCCTCCTCCAGGAAGCGCAGGAGAGCCGACAAGAGCTTCGTGATTGCTCGCAGTGCCGGGTAGGTGAGAGTAAAAGTGTCAGGATGAACAAATAAACTCCTTCAATTAGCCAGAGCACAGCGCTCGGGCGGCAGCCTCTGTCTTTTGTGGGCGGCCTGTGTCACGATATGAGTTACGTGCCCGCTGTAGCACCGACTCCTCCAGGAAGCGCAGGAGAGCCGACAAGAGCTTCGTGATTGCTCGCAGTGCCGGGTAGGTGAGAGTAAAAGTGTCAGGATGAACAAATAAACTCCTTCAATTAGCCAGAGCACAGCGCTCGGGCGGCAGCCTCGGTCTTTTGTGGGCGGCCTGTGTCACGTGATGAGTCACGTGCCCGCTGTAGCACCGCCTCCTCCAGGAAGCGCAGGAGAGCCGACAAGAGTTTCGTGATTGCTCGCAGTGCCGGGTAGGTGAGAGTAAAAGTGTCAGGATGAACAAATAAACTCCTTCAATTAGCCAGAGCACAACGCTCGGGCGGCAGCCTCGGTCTTTTGTGGGCAGCCTGTGTCACGTGATGAGTCACATGCCCGCTGTAGCACCGCCTCCTCCAGGAAGCGCAGGAGAGCCGACAAGAGCTTCGTGATTGCTCGCAGTGCCGGGTAGGTGAGAGTAAAAGTGTCAGGATGAACAAAAACTCCTTCAATTAACCAGAGCACCAACTCAATTTATATGAGAGCATCATAATTCAAACACTGCACCCATTTCAAGCAATAATACGCCTTCAACCAAAAACAGCGAAATTACCTCCCTCTGAATTAGTGAAAGGCATTTGTGGCAAAGTAGTTTATTTACCATTAGATCTGAAAGAAAATGTGCACACTCTGGGAGTGCAACGTCCAATAGAGCAATCTTTAATAGTCTTAGTAAATGGTGTACCTACAAAAGAAAAAACAATTGGCAACAACGTATAGACTTACACAAAGGTAGACAAGCCTTGCAATATCTAAAAGAAAATAATGAATACTACAAAGAAATGAATAGTGAAGAAAACTTGAGGGAAACCAATGAAATAATTGAAGAGTCACCAGAAACTGGTTAATTTGAACATCTAGATCCTGCTACAGTATCCAATATTTTAGACCATTATACAATTCATCCATTACACTCTAGTGACACCATAGATGATACACTAGAAACGTACCAAAGGATCACCAATCAGCATATGGGAAAAAAGTATTGAAGCACGTGCCTTTCCTCTACTCTTTCCTAATGGGAAAGCAGGAAGGTACGATGATAGACCCATTCAGATAACAGCATCAGAATACCGCTCATTACGAATTTATTCTGAAGGTTCCAGATTTAGACAAAATGTGGAATACATATTCCACCTACTCTTTGAAAGTGAACTTGCAACTCTCTGCTACGGAGTTGCACACAGATTGAAATCAGGTACCCACTTTCAAAATATGTCAGCTATGCAATTACAGTCACAACAAACCCACAGACCAGCTTCCTTCCCTTACCGCTCAGAGCGAGCCACCCTAGATGTGTGTGGACTTAATCCTTTGCAACTTTTTACCCAAACAACGGCACTCAACCATGTAGTTTGTCAAAAAATATACATATTTTAATTTTTATCAAAAACAAATCATCAATCACAATACACACTGTTAAAACAACACACCAATTTGTTCTGAACACATTCTCAACCACATTTCTTTATGTGTACATATTCCTTCATTTCTACAAGAAGCATAGAAATAAATGCTCAGAAAACCTTCTCTATGCCTTTCTGTGGTGTATTCTCCTATTGAAACAGCCACTCTTATTCATGCCCTCCCCAATTCATACGGGCAAAAAAAGGGGCTGTGCCAACACTTTAACCAAAATGTGTTTCTAGAACCAACAGAGAATTGTATCTTTAAGAATAGGCAAGGCAAATCATCCCAATTTCATATCCTGTTGGTGCTGTCTTCAGGGCACTCGGGCTTAGTTCATGTTCTGGTTTTCACGCATATCATCACTTATTAGTATGCCACAATTGCAATTTTCTAAAAGACAAACAAACATTTGAACTTAAAAACATGGTTTCTTTACCTTTGTGCAAAACAAGTACTACAAAACATCTATTGCAACTTCCTCTCTATTACCAATATTAGCAGCAGGGATGTATTAATACATTAGTGGTAATTATTGTCCACTGTCACAGGCATGGTTTAATCTCTTCATATCTTGTGTCTACAATTACACAGTCCCCCTTCGGAGACACCATTGCGTTAGTCTGACAGTCTCTTAACATGAAAGACTTATCTCTGCGATTTCTCACAAAAAAAAGACACCTTTTGTGTCATTTCTGGTCTACATTAATCAAGTAACCAAAGGGGTGCACCAGGGAGCAAAAAGTGTATGTGTCTTCCTCTTTTGTCATTATAAAATCTATACTTAATTTTCAACCCATGGTGTGCCACCTTACACAAGTGCTCACCTATAGCTGAATATTCAATCGTTTTTCGCCATTGAGGTCACTCACACTCGCACAGTGCGGAGAAAGTCACCTGCCGGTTGTTTTTTTTATAGGAGGCAGAGGCCCAACCGTCTAACTGCCAGCATACGACCACAATCTGTAACGCAAAGCGTGGCCTATGTTGTTTATCATTGTGACCGCAGTGACCACCCCAAAAACTCAATTATATTAAATGAGGCTTACCAATGGTATTTTTTTTCACTGTCCTGTGTTTTCTTTATTTCTATAGAGTGAACAGTGTCTTATGTCACGGTTAGTATTCCTGCTCTATGCGTAGTCTAAGTTACAAAAAACAAAACAAAAGCAAGATTAGATCTCCCTTTAAAGGTCTCATTTCAAAGTGCATACATCACACGTATGCCTTACCCCGCAGACTTGTCTTAATCCTTTCGTCCCGCTCGCAATTAACAGCTGTCCCTCAAAATTTGCAACAGGATCTCACTGCAAATCCTCCAAAGAGAATAAAAGAAGCTAATACTACATGAATTACTACAACCAAAGAAGAATGTACTACTCAAAGTAACTCAGGTACTTCTTCAAAGAAGCAACACACACGCCGAAGAAATGACTTGCACACTGAACTATCTGGTCCATTCATATTTTCAAATGTAACTGGTGTAAATTGCTACGCAAATGTAGCATTAAATATTCTATTTCAATTGCCACCAATTGTTGACAACATTTACTTACACAATACAGACCAATTGTGTTTGGAAATGTTAGTCCTTCATAGAAATGTAAGCAACAATCCTAACAACACATATGGTGTTCATGGAATAAGACAAGAATTGGACTACTGTGTTGGAATGGTGAAATTCACTATAAACTAACAAGAAGAGCCACGAGAATGTCTAATGTACTTACTACAAGTACTGGAAAACAAAAACATACCTATAAATGAAATCTTCCAGATTTCATACATGTGGAAACATACATGCACTCTGTGCAACAATATGGCACAGGAACAAATCCCTAATGAACGTTTTGTGTATGTATCCATATCTAACTGTGAATTGTTCCATTTCAACAACTTGTACAAAATACAAACCATGGCAGATTATGTACTACCTGCAATTCAGATAATTGCTCCACCTTACAAATACAAACACATATTGAATACTTACTACTAATGCTTTTACGTTACAAAGCAGATGGTACCAAAAACAACTGCAGGCTGACTGGATTCACACATGGTCAAGTATCACTTGGTAAGAAAACCTTCACAACAATAGGTATAATCTACCCTGCAGGACCCACAACCAATACAGGTCACTACACTGCATTAATAAAAAAGAATTGTGGATGGTTCGAATGTAATGATAATACCATTACTCTAAAGCAAAGATTACCAGCAAAGGTTATAAACGCTTATTTAATATTATTAAAACCAAAATGTAATAACTAATCTGTCCATAAACATTAATAAAACTTCAATTAGAAAACTATAAAGAGTTAGAATATGCCAACAGGTATCTAACTGCCCCAAGATTCTGCAAAAACCAAACAGATAAATCAACACCACTAAAATATTACAAAAAATAAACAGTTAGGATACGCCAACAGGTATCTAACTGCCCCAAAAATCTGCAACAACCCAACAGATAGATTAGCAACTTCAGAATATAATTAAAAAACGATAAGCAGTTACAATTCGACAACAGGTATCTAACAATCTGCAACAAGCCAATAGATAGAACATTAGCCAGAAACAACAAGTAAACACTGAAAACAAAGAGAGAAATGTACTGTACCATAACCAAAAAAGGTTTTTTAATTCAGCATGGATTTTTTTTCCCACAGACCCAATGATTTAAGCAACAAACACAGAAACTGAGCAAATTGCACAGTACACTGGTTTGTAAAGTACTAAATATGAAGGTCGGAATAAAGCAGAAATGTCTATTTGTCAATGTAATAAGTCTTTATAAACTACCTACAGTAACATGATCTTTTCTTTTATCACATAAATTGAAAAAGAATATCTGCTCCAGTTACCCACGTCATGAAAAAAAATACATCCAATCACAAAAAATCAAACATAAGTATATTATAATAAATACAACTCATAAATACTGCTCCATAACACAACCATTGAAGCTAACATCTAACCATACACCACAATACAAAATGTTTACTTCCATGGATATGTTATACTGCAGTGCTTGTTACCAAACTCTACAATCTTAATGATATGATGTAGCCAAAACTTCACATACAAACTATACAAATCAAACACAACACAAACTGCAGATTTGAAAATATTTGAAAGATGTTTGATTCTATGGGTGTGATCTATGGGTGTGATATTCTGCGGTGGTTGTGGCCAAGGCCTAGAATCGTGGGTGCATGGCCTATGGCCTACAGCCTTCGGTGACTTTCCTTGTCACGTGAGCGTGAATCTGCCATTTTGTTTTGGGGACTTTATGAAAATAAAAGAGCTCTTTATTCTTCTTTAAATGATGATCAAGGTTTTCTTTCAAGGAAAGCATCTTGGTCGCTGCATAATAGCCTACAGTCTAGTGTGTTTGGATTCTGTATGAAATTTGATATCTACTTTGAAGTCGGGTTGTGGTGACGTGACTTTATTGGTTATGTGAGCGCGAAAACAGCATTTTGGATTGGGAACTTTAAAATGATAAAGCAATTCAATCTTCTTTTGGATTGTTGTACACTTGATTACTGATATGCTAGTCCTTGAACTTTGTCAAACACCTATCATTTTTTGGAAAGTATTAGTAATTAAATCATAATATTAGCATTCACATTTTGGATTTAGTAAAGTGCTCATGAGCTAACTTTGGGGTTCATTCTTCTCCAGCTGAGCATTTTATTGGTCATTTGATGTTTATGAGAGATGAATCAGCTCTGCATCTGTATTTAGATCTGTATGGCAACTGTCAAGAGTACAGATCCAAAAAGCTTCTCTGGATCTAAGAATATTTTCCAGATTGCTACCTCTCTGTGGCTTAGTAATTGTTTCTATTCCCAAAAGTTTTATTTGACTTTTGGAATGGTTTTTGTGTTCAACGAAGTGGTGATATCCTAGTGCGTATCTCATGTCTTCTTTTACAATAGATCTAAAATGTTCTTGTATTCTTATTTTGAGCTTTCTTGTCATGCTTCCAACAAAGATTGTATTGCATATGCATTGTATTGCGTAAATCACAGCTTTTGAGTTGCAATTTGCAAAGTCTTTAATTTTGTGTATTCGTCCATTTGGTAATTTAATATTTTGTTTTCCATTTTCAGAGTACAAACAATTTTTGCATTTGCTACATTTATAATTTCCCTGGAGGGGTTTGGTTTCCCATAGTTGTGGTAAAACTTTTTTTCATTTTCTTGATTTGTAATGCGAGTGGCTTAGTATGTCTTTCAGGCTTTTGGCTTTTTTGAAAGTGATGTTTACTTGATCTTCAAGATAGCCTGAGATATCTGGGTCAATTTATAAAATGTGCCATTTTTTCTTTAGGATTTATTTGATTTGCTTAGCATTTGAGCTGTACATAGTGATACATCTACGCTTTTGTTGTTGGCTTTCTTTTTCCGTTGCATGTTTGTTTGCTAGGAAATATCCTCTTGGTCTGGTATTTTTTTTATAGATCTTATTTAAGTGTTTATTTTTGCATCCTCTTGCTCCAAATTTTTGTATTGAGTTTTTAACATGTTTTTCAGAATCTGTGATTAATAACATGTTGTGGAGGATGGCTATCTGTATGTAAGATAGTGTTTCCAGCAGTTTGTTAGACACACAGTGCAGTATTTTTCAATTTTTGATGTAGAGTTCTAGATCTAGAAATTGAATTGAGTTGGAACTTTCATTCATCATGAATTTTAGGTTATATTGATTTGTGTTGAGATGGTCAAAATATTTTCTGGGAGCAGTGGAATCTCCATTCCAGATCCAAGGTATATCGACGATAGATCAACCCCAATATATGATGTTGTTTGTTTAGGTAAAGGCATCATGTGCCCAAGCATGTTCCAGTTCAAAATGTCCTATATATAGGTTTGCATAGTCGGGTGCAAATTCTGCACCCATTGCCGTCCCTAGCCTCTGCCTGTAAACTTGACAATTAAACAGAAAGATATTATTTTAGATATGAATTGAGTTAACAGGAACAGTTTCTAAGTGAGTGGGACAATAAATATCAGTACTATCTCAGTGGGCACCTTCTAGATGTCAATCAAGCTAACAAGATCAATTTCTTAGTGAGTGGGATCAATTTCAGAGTTATCTCAGAGGCCACTTTCTAGAAGCAAATCAATGCAACAAGAACAGTTTTCTAAGTGTCGGCGATAGGGAATTAAATTACTGGATTCCAACACCCACTGTGTCCTCATCTTACTTGATCTCTCTTCTGCCTTTGACATGGTCAACCATGCCATCCTGCTCAACCGTCTTCATGATAACCATGGTATCACCGATCAGGCCTTGGATTGACTGACCTCCTTCCTCTCTGATCGACTCTCTCAGGTCCAACTTGGGTCCTTGCTCTTCTCTAGCTCTATCTCTACCTGTGGTGTTCCCCAGGGGTCTAACCTACCTCCCTGGCTGTTCAACCAATACCTGGCACTTCTTGCCCACCCTATTGCGCTATCTGCTCCAAATTGAGTGCTATGTGGAGGACACTCAACTCATTTTCAGGCTCCCCTCTGCCACCTCTGCTCCTTCTCTCATCTCTGACTGTCTTTCCACCATCCATTGACTACAAAGTGATAGGTGGAAGGGTTTGAATGAATCTGTACCACTGGAAATCCTCTGGGCAACCTTCCACACCACCATTCTTTAGCCCGTCTGCGTCATTGCAAAAGGGGTCCAGCCATGTGCAAATCAGTCATGTACTGCCACCAATGGTAGCAGCCCAGCCCGAACTGCTAGGCCAGGTCCCCTCTGCACCGAAACACAAGCAACCCCAAACAAGCTTGGTTCCCTATGGAGCAGTGAGCAAGGGACCCATGTCTGGAGGGGTAGGACCAAGCCTGATTTGCATATGGTTTTTCCCCTTCTGTAATGGCTGGGCAGGCTGAAAATCGATGGTCTGGAGGGTTGCCCAGAGCTTTGCCTGTGGTTATGATTAATTCAAAACCTTCCAGCCATCACCTTTCTGTTTTCCCAAAGTCATCCCGAGTGGGACGGGTATGCCCAGACGTGGGTCCCGAGTCTGCCGGGCCTAGAGACCCAAGCTACTCTTCACTGATGATGCCCAACAAGGCTGAAACATGTCTTGGGATGCTTGTGGTCTCGTGCAGAAGGGATGAGACCTAGCAGTTTGGGCTGGACTGCCCCTTTTGGGGTAGGAACAGGCCTGATTTGCATATGGTTTTTCCCCTTCTGTAATGGCTTGGCAGGCTGAAAAATGATGATCTGGAGGGTTGCCCAGAGCTTTGCCCATGGTTATGATTAATTCAAAACCTTCCAGCCATCACCTTTCTGTTTTGCCAAAGTCACCCCGAGTAGGACGGGTATGCCCAGACGTGGGTCCGAGTTTGCCGGGCCTAGAGACCCAAGCTACTCCTCACTGATGATGCCCAACAAGGCTGAAACATGTCTGGGGATGTTTGTGGTCTTGTGCAGAAGGGATGTCACCTAGCAGTTCGGGCTGGACTGCCCCTTTTGGGGTAGGACCAAGCCTTATTTGCATATGGTTTTTCCCCTTCTGTAATGACTTGGCAGGCGGAAAAACCATGGTCTGGAGGGTTGCCCAGAGCTTTGCCCGTGGTTATGATGAATTCAAAATCTTCCAGCCATCACCTTTCTGTTTTTCCACCATCCATGACAGTAAGACTGAGATTCTCCTCATCGGCACACCTGCTCCCTCCTTTCCTGTCACTCTCTGGCCGGCCTCTCTTGTCCCTCTTCCTGCTCCCACTTGTGAGGCTAAAAATCTCGGGGTCATCTTCAACTCCACACTTTACTTCTCTCCTCACATCTCTGATGTCTCTAAAAAGTCACACTACCAGCTGCACCTCCTCAGAGGTATTATTCCTGTCGTCTCCTTCACCCAGTAGCTCACTGTCTCCAGAGCTCTGGTGCTCTCCAGGCTGGACTACTGCCTCTTTCTAAGTCTGCCTGCCTCTACTCTCCACCCTCTGGAACTCATCCAAAGCAGGACTGCAAGACTTGTCCTTGGCCTCAAGCCCAGAGATTGTTAATCGCTTCTCCAAGCAGTGAGTTGGTGGTAGAACTCTATCCCCTGCTGGGGCATCCCTCTGGAACAGCCTCCCTGCTTCTCTGAAATGTGTGGAGAAACATTTCTGGCTCTGGAATCACCTCAATGCCTTCCTCTTTGCTTCTGCTTTCTCTCCTCCTCTCCCCTGCTGATCTCTTGGCTGAATCTGTAAACTACACGGGTTACCTGGCTACCCTCTGATCTCGCCCCAGGTCCCCGCCCCACAGTTGCACACTTGCACTAGCTCCCTGGCAACCATTGCACTCGAGGACTGGTTCTGTTTCTGTATACTTACAGCCCCTACTAGCACTTGACACATGATGTCTGCACTTACCCTTGCACCTGCCACCGGCAGGCCGCACCTTTATTTATTGTCCTTATTTATTGTCTTTATTTATTTTACTATTATCCTAAATACTGCACTGCCCCCTCCCCTTTCCCCCCGCACTTTTTCCCCTCCCCCCTGCACTTGCGCGATCTCAATGTCACCTGGCCTAGTAGGATTGTTGTCTCTGTCCTCCCTCTGTTTCCCCTCCCTTACCTCGTCACACCTTGAAATATTTGGGTGTAGGCACATTATGAATGCCATATCATATCATATGATACAGTACTATCACAGTGGCCAACTTCTAGATATGACTCAAGCTAAAAAGCTCAATTTCTAAGTGAGTGGGACAGACAAATAATTTCAGAATCACCTCAGAGGGCACTTTCTATAGGGGAATCAGGCTAACTGGAACAATTTCTAAGTGAGTGGGACTGGAAAAATAAATTACAGTACTATTTCAGAGGACACATTCAAGGTGTGAATCAATGCAGGAAGAACAATTGTTTAAGTGTGCGGCACAGATAAAACACAGTGTTATTTCAGAGGTTGCTTTCGAGATGCGAATCAAGCTAACAGGTACAATTTCAAAGTGTGCAGCAAAAATACATTTCAGGATTATCTCAGAGGGCACTTTCTAGGTGCAAATCAAGCTAACAGGTACAATTTCAAAGTGTGCAGCACAAATACATTTCAGAATTATCTCAGAGGACACTTTGTAAATGCAAATCAAGCTAACAAGAACAATTTCTAAGTGATCGGGACAGGTTAATACATTTCTGAATTATCTCAGAGCACTTCTGGATGTGAATCAAGCTAGCAGGAACAAATTCTTAGTGTGCGGGACATGCAAATAAATCACAGTATTATCTCAGTGTGTGCTTTCTAAAGTATGAATTAAGCTAACAAGAACAAGTTCTAAGTTTACGGGACAGGCAGAGTAAATTACAGTACTATCTCAGAGGGCACTTTCTAGATGTGAATCAGTGCAGCAAGAACAGATGTGATTCAAGACAATCTGAACAGCTCTCTAAGGTGCAATGCAGGCTAACATTCACAGTGCTAGGATAGTTATAGTATGCATAACCAAAATAACCAAAATAACCAAACAATATCTACAAGCTGGTTTCCTCATATGCCATGTGTTCTTTAGCTGCACTGTAATGCAATAGTTTCACTTTTAAGTGCCATTTAATAGCTCAAACTAATCAAAGTCGTCGTATATGCAAAAGACCAAGCCCTAATTAGCAAATGACTAGGCCTCACCACTGAGGAATGGTTCTTAATACGATTTTGAGAAGACTCTCCAAAATTGTTGTGTTTCAAGCTGTGCCCGTGAATGCAGGAAGAACCATTAGCCAGCAATACACTGCAGCGTGATTTAGAAAATGCAAGATTTTAAGGGGCACAACGTTTTCCATTTTGCTTCTGTTGGCGCTGGGCTCCTGACTGGGGAGAATCACAACCCAGTGGACCAACACAAAAAGAGGGGGTGGGGGGTTGAACGTGGATTTACATTCGCTGTCATTTACTGACATAACTGTTATATGGCTAGACATTTCAAAAGTGACGAATACAGGGCGTAACATAGGAATGTGAAATTCCAGGGCACCTTCACCACAAATGCTGACTGTGCTGCGTCAGCGGAAGTCCGCCAGCCCTAATAAACACACTCATTCATATCTGCTCATATAAAGGCAGGTGCACTTCTGGCGGACGGCATGTGTCAGCTACAAAACAGAAAGCACTGCTCCAAGCACCAAAGTTTACTTTGGAAAACATGAGAGCTATTTAATGTTCTTAATATGCTGTAACTGAATGTTTGGATGTAACCAGATTCCTAAGCAAGAGAATAAGTCATAAGTAATCCTGCAACAAGTGAAGTCTTCAAGTCACCAACGCTGTGATACCTGCGGGTGTGGGCGTGTAGCAAATGCAATGCATAAATAATTATATTACTATATTTATATAAACATTTAAAGAAAAAAAGGATTCCATGGTGAAAAGGCTATAGTTAACAAATGCATTTAGAAAGATCAGGGCTTTACACTAATCTTCCCTAAAGTGAAAATGACCTTTAATAGCCCATAACTAGACTTCTAACAATAGCCTGGATGCTAGGAGACATTTAATTCTGTGTGGGTATACAACATGGTTGTAGAATAATGTGCTGGTGGTTGCCAGGTTCGAGAGCATGGGGCTCCCATGCAACTATACGGTTCCCAATGGCAGAGGCGTTAAACAGGCCCTAATATTTAGGCTCATTAAGTGAAGTGATCACTGCAGCCGCTATGTCAAGGATTGTAGTATGATATGAAGCAATGCCATTAAAGCGCTCATCAGCACCACATGCCTATTAACTATTGGGTTGTGTATGTGTTGTGGCACGATTCACAAGCTTACATTGCAGAGAAACCATGGTATGCCAATGTGTTGTTATTTGTCTTTCCTCAATAATACTGTAATATGATGAAAGCTTACCCTCCCAGCAGGTTTTCACAAAGCGGGATGCACAGGACAATAATGGGCAATGACACATGGCCACAAACAATAGTGCTCCGTTTAAGGATGGATCAAGAGTACCACTTTTTTTGTTAGCCGTGATATTTTTGGCCAACCGTCATCAGTCAACTTCTGCTTTCAAATTCAGCTGTTATCTTTTAGATTTTAAGTGCAAAGAAACTCTACCATCGTACACCATACTGCCCACGTAAATGTAATGGGGTTCAGCCTTTAGGAGAAGGTGGGACCCTCGATCTGTATGCGCTGAATTAAGCAGAGCTTTCTAGCATGCCGCAGAACTGTTACCAGAATCGTCTCTGCGACGGGATGCCTACAGTCGCGCACTGCAAGACCCAAGCTGACCAACCCAAAGATGCCAAGCCCAAGTAGGAGTCTGCATTTCATCCCTGTTTTAGGGTAACACTGTGCAGGGGCAGAGCGCCTAAGAAGAGGTATAAATGGGTCAGGGGCCAGGATCCGATACATTCAAGATTATGAAACATCACTCGGCTTCAGTTTATCGGTTATTCTACTTTTGTATAAACAACAATTTGGGAAGTCACAAAACAGTATATCGCTTGGCCACCCCCGCCAGCGATGCTGCTCTCCCTTCCACTTGTTGTGGAAAGGTCGAAAGGACTGGAACACTGCATGACCGAATAGTATTTCTAACAGTGTCGCTGTAGCTACCATGCATAAGCAAGCACTCATTCTACCAACTTGGTTTTTCAGCACCAATGAAAGGCTCGTAGGAGTAGATGTCCATTAGTTTTAGCTTACTATGTCACTCGCATCGCTTAAGAAAAGGCGTAATATGTGCGCCCCTGTCATACAGAACTAGCAGTTCCAAAATCACCCCCAAGCTCCCAAATTTCAGTGACAGCATCTAATGTATTACTAAAAATGTAAAGCAGGTCATTGACCTAGGAATTCTATTTCTACTTCATGTTACTACCCTGGGGATCGTGTTCTGCAATATTGGTAAGGGAATGATGGGATGTCACATTCTGCTCTAATGAAGGGGTGGGGGGTGTAGAGGGGGAATCCTCAACGGCCGCTCTGCTAAGGTGAGGTTCAGAGACACATACAGCGGTCGACCAATTTTGCACACAGTCCTCAGTTAAAAAAACCAGGAAGCTTCCCTTCCACTCTCCGAAATAGATAGGTGGTCCATGCAGGCATACACATTAAACATCGGTTTTCATGTGCTTCAGGGTGGGCCGGTGCTGATTCACTTAAGGCACGATATAAGCACCCTCTTAATTCCAGAAATATCCAGGCCGCGTCATACAATCCAGAGTGAAGGAGGGAATACAGCACTGTTCATGTTGTGGCTGTAAATCAGATCCGATTTGCTATTCCAACAACGCAGATAATAGTGTAAATTGACAGTCCTCATAGGAATACTTGGAAGACCAGGCAGTGCCTGCCCCACCTGTCGACCTTAAGCAATCGCAGGTGTTTCACCTGCACTAGCGGGCACCACACGCAACCCCCGACACACCTCTCATTCTGCCTCTAAGCCCGGCCAGCGAACTCCGGTACACAAGTTTTTCAGCCCAAGATGGAGCGAGGGCAGAACACATACACAGTGGTGCATAGGGCTCTGGGAAGTGTAGTCTTTAATCTCTGCATTACTAACCAAAACCACAACAAACGTTTCCTGGACTGCAGCCCTATAAGTAAATGTTTACAATGTTTACAATGTTAATCGTGACTATAACAGTCACCCTTTAAAATCACTCAGTGCTGCTGGTGCTTTTTTATTGAATAGCTTACTTGGTGTTGCTGCCAAGTTTAAGTAAAGCACATTTATCACAGTGCACAACACTCGAGCAACAGCCACAAATAAGTAAATGGACATTTTGAGAGACATTTTAGATAAAAACATAACTTAAAAAGTAACTTGGTTATTTTTAATACTTAAAATATGTAACATCAATTAAAAGCTGTAGTATTTTTAAAGCATCAATGAAGTCAAATAACTTTTTATTAACATTAAAATATGACGGCCACCATTTTGGAAGTAAAAATGGCCTCCAAATTCAGCACACAATACAAATTCAGGTAAAGAGTGCAAAAGGTTTGTGATTTTCGGTGGTGATGGATGGGGACAGGCAGAAAATCATATAGAGTGTGTTTGTTTGTTTATTTTATTTGTCTGGGGCACCCAACCCGGAGGTATCTGGTCACCTTTCACACAAGAGGTTACACATATCCTTTCAGCTTAGTTACAGTAGATACAAGAATACAATAGATACAGTGAATTATACAAAAAGGGTAAAGAAATATATACCAGAGTATGGCTACAAAAGAATCAATTGGTAGTCAGAAGAAGTTACTTGGCGAAGTCAGGAGAACTTCCTTGGCGAGTCAGAGAAGTCAGATATCCTCATATGTGCAGGGCTAACCATTGTGTCATTCGTAACAAGCCACTTTATGGTATTGTGCCTGAACATGAAGAAAGGTTGGTTGGCTCTTAGTGAGGGAGGTAAGGTGTTCCATGCTTGCGCTGCCATAACAGGGAAGCTACTTCCCCCTGCTTTTGTTCACTTAAATCTGGGCACACCCAGACATGCTGAATTGGCTGTTCTTGTATGACATGTGGTGGATTTTTTTGTGATTCTCTCAGAGAGGTAGATGAGGGCTGCCTGATTAAGGCATTTATGCATGAGTGATAATGTTTTAAGCATAATTTTGTCATTAGTAGAAAGCCATTTGATCTGTCTCCTCAGGTGCGAGATGTGTTCTCTCCTTAGTATGCCACAAGCTGCTCTAAGAGCATTGTTCTGCAAAATATGGATTTTAGTGATGATGTATTTGCTTGCTCCCAAGTACAAAGCAATGCAATAATCTAACTTGGAGAGGATAAGTGCTCTAGCTAGGATTGTACAACTTTCTTTGGACAAAAATGGTTTGCAAGCCCTAATCAGCTTACAGGTGTAAGCTGTAGAGGATGCAATGGCGCTGACTTGTTTGTTGAGTGTGAAGGCAGATTTCAGGTAAAAACCTAAAGTTTTGACTTCTTTTACCACTTTAATGGTATTACCATCAATATTGAAGAAGGTATAGTTCAACCTCAGTTTGTTGAGGTTAGTTGTGGGGCCAAGTATTAGGAGCTCAGTCTTATCATCATTTAGGCATAGGTCGTGTGTGGCCATCCAGGCCTGGATGATATGTAATATTTTATTCACCAATGCAAGGTCCTTGTCATACTTTCCAGAGAGAGGTATCAGTATCTGGGTGTCATCTGCATAGTTAGTGTAGGTGACACCCAGATGGTCTAGGTCATCAAACAATGGCTTTGTGAAAATATTATACATTGTAGGAGAGACACAAAAACCTTGTGGCACACTATAGGTTATCGGGATTGGGTCAGCAGCTTCTAGTGGCGAGAAGACTCTCATAGTCCTGTTGTCCAAGAAGGATTTAATCCAAGTGATGGCATCTTGTGAAAAGTGTGCTGCCGAGGCCAAGTGTTTACAAAGAACTTGCCGATCCACCAGATCAAAGGCAGCTGAAAGATCACGAAGTAACAGCAAGGCTGTTTTTTCTTTGTCATTTAGTTCATCTATCTGTTTTTTTAAATCTATGAGAGCTGTCTCAGTACCATGTCTCAGTACCATGACGTGGTCTAAATCCAGATTGGCGGGCTCCGAGGAGGTGGTTAGACTCTAGGTAATCCTGAATCTGGATGTAGTGGATGAGTAAAAATGAGTAAAAATGAGTAAAAATGGTACAGTGGTGATTGACCTGTAGTTGGTCGGAATTGAGGGGTCCAGATACCGTTTTTTTTCAAAAGGGGTAAGACCCAAGACTCCTTTAAGTTACTTGCGACAGTGCCAGAAGTGAATCAGGAGTTAATTAGTTTGATTATAAGAGGCGCCAGCTCTCTAGCGGCGTCTTTAATTGTCTGTGCAAGACAACTGTCTCCTTGACACCTAGAAGGTTTGAGGGAGGTAATGATTTTTTCTACCTCATGGGTCGAGACTTGATAGAAGCTGAACTGATGTGGAGGTTTGCTATAAGAAGCTGTGGCAGTACTGTGCTTACCTAAGATAGGTAGGTTAGCTTTTTTATTGGCAATCTTACTTTGGAGGAGGGACATTTTATTCTGTAAGGTGTTCTGGATACTTGTGCACCAGAATTTGTCCTTGAGACACTTGGAATGGGAGCTCCTATTTCCCTTAGGATGATAAACAATTCCTTAGAGCTTGAGCTAGCTTTATTAATCCTCTCATTATAGGATTCCTGTTTGGTGCATATTATTTCCTTTTTGTAGAAGGCAACTAGGTTGATCAAGTTGGTTTTGTTTTCCTCAGTAGGAAGAGGTTTCCATGAAGATTCAAGCTTTCTTTTTTCTGTTCTCAGGGTTTTTCAAATGCGCTATAGGTTTGCTTTTCCGCTTCGTAAGTAGAGCAATAGCGTCTAGAGCTTTAGTCATGGTGTTGTTATAGGGATCTACTAGGCTATCTGGACTAGTTGAGTTCGGCAGTAAGTGGGCATGATCAGTGGAATAGGCTTATCTGCAGTGATGTTCCTTTTATTCCTCGTAGGGAGGGGTGGTGCAATCAGATTGACCTTGGAATTAGAGGTATTGGCTGGCAGGGTAAGTGAGAGCAAGGAATGATTTGTCCAGGTTTGAGGTGTGATTGATGTGATAGTTGTGCAATTGAGGTCCGTTAGCCATTCAAAGGTTCTCCCTTTGTCGTGGGTGGCCTGGGTCACTCTTTGGGTAAGCGCCAGTTCTGTTAGTTCATTGGAGCTTTCTAGAGCGTGATGGTCGTTAGGAGCATTAAATCCTAAATTAAAATCTCATAGCAGGAGAATTTGAGAGGTCAATTTAGTGTTCTCAGAGAGAATTACAGAGAGGTCTTCTTCAAATGACCCAATCGGTCCTGGTGGTCTGTATATTAAGTGTATTTTTAAGGTGTCAGAATTGGAGATTAGTAATTTAGCTGTTCAGAAGAGCTAACAGCAGGAGAAGGGGCTATTCTCATAGCTAGGTCAGATTTGGCAATGAGAGCAATGCATCTGCCTCTAGAATCAGCTCTGTCTACTCTTATGATTTTGTAGTTATCAGGTATTGCTAGAAGGGGGGGGGTAGCAGCAGCGTGAAGCCATGACTCTGTTATAGCAAGGAAGTCGAGGTTCTCAACTATGATCAGATCTGCTATTTCTGTCGGGTGCGCCACTAAGGATCTAGCGTTGATTAAGTCGCCCTTTATATGCAGCGGGTCAGAGTCATTGGTCACTACCTGTAGGTTATCCTGGCATGTTTTGATATGAGGGTGGTTAGTGTCATTGTTGAAACAGGCGATTTATCCTGGCATGTTTGAGGAGTGAGCCTGGAGAAAAGGTAAGTCATATTTTCTATTTCTGTCATCGGTTTTGGTTTTCATGTTGTTACCCCTAAAGGTGGGGTTTGCTTTAATAAAGTAATTGGTTGGTAGTTAGTGGAGTTTAGTTAGTCTAGCCCCAAGTCTAGAGTTTCTGACTAAAGGAGAGCATGGTAGATTGGTTTGACTAATAGGATAGTGCGTCTTTCGGTCACATGATTAAAACACATAGGGCCTCATTCCGAGTACGGCGCTAACCAATGGCGCTATTAACGCCTTGGTTGACGCCGTACCCGGATCGGCAGCGCCTTGGTGGATGGCGGAATTACCGCCCCATTCCAAGGTTGGCGGGGTGGTAATTCCCCATTCACCCAGGCTCTTCCCCATTCCCAAATGAGCCCCCATAGGGCTCAATGGGAATGGGGAAGATGCAAATAACGGTGACCGTACATTACAGTCACCGTTATTGGCTTGGAGGCCCCTTTGCGCCCTCGACTGTAACACCTGCTCAAAGCAGGCGTTAAGGGCGAGGGCGCAAAGGGAACTCGGAGTATGGCGGTAAGGGATCACCGCCACCGGTCTCGTTACCGGTGGCCGCTATCCCTTACCGCCATACTCGGAATGAGGCCCATAATGTTGATGAGTCCTGGCTGGGTAATGGAGTTCAAAAGTGGTAAGGAACTAGGGCAATGGATAGTTAAAGGGAAATGGTCACCTTTAAACTGAAGGCAACCTGTGGGTGGTATAGTTACTGTAAGTGGTTTGATGTCCTTACAAGTCAAAGCAGTTCTGTGGAGGTCACAGTCGTTTAGGTCCCTTCGCTTGTGATATTACAGACAATGAGGCATACAGTAATTTTAACAACAGAATATTGAGAGTGTGCA
This sequence comes from Ambystoma mexicanum, assembly GCF_040938575.1. Taxonomy (NCBI): domain Eukaryota; kingdom Metazoa; phylum Chordata; class Amphibia; order Caudata; family Ambystomatidae; genus Ambystoma; species Ambystoma mexicanum. The sequence goes on from NC_090933.1 coordinate 1,124,246,177, forward strand.
TAATGCTTGTAGTGGCCATTGGTGTTGAATCACAGCACTGTAGGGCACGATTGGTAAAAGAAATGGCAGAAGGTAACAGATCACGGCAGATACAGAGGGGTTTGAATCTAAAAATTGGTGCAAAACGGCAGGAATTCATGGTGTCAATGGAACACATCAGTATCACAGTAAGGCTCAGTATAGCATCCCATAACACATTAGAGCACAAAGGTGGCTAGCTGGACTGAGAGTACGATGCAAGGCAATAGCCAATTAACAAGAGATGAACACAATAAGCTAAGTGTACCAACTATACATAAAACATCATGCGATATACTACGTTTAAACAGAATCGGGCCAATGAATGTTGTGGTAAAAGAGAAAAACAATGCGATTCAAATCAAGTGGTGTAAGTGTAAAGCTCAAATATCAGTAGAGTAATGTTGACGTGGTCGTATATATAAGACATTAAACCAATGAGCGTGAAGGCAGCAGTGCATTCATACAATACAGTGAATACAGTAACTTATATATCAGATTTGTGTCAGGCTCATGTGTTAGAAGTGTTCAACCTGTACTAGAGGTTTGGTAGCTGTCATGCAAAGGGCCAGGGATTAAGTGTTCGTAATGAACAGGCCAGTTTGCGTGGTTGAGAAGGCACTAAGCTGTTTCGCAGCAGGTGGAGTTGAGGCTGTTTGGGAGATACTTGAAGGAAGACTGGCGTAAGAGTAGTGGGCGATGTGAGACAGAGTTGTGCGGAGGCGCATTGACTGTGTAAGCTCACTGCAGATAGCCTCTGGTGGAGCGGTCTGTGATTAGAGGGGCTCCGGGAAGTAGTTGACAGAGATTAGGAAGGTGCAGCAAACAGTCTGAAAGCGTAAAGAAGAATAAAGGCAGGGAGGATAGCTTCTCACCTGGACTTGTCCTGGAGCCCTGTGGCCAACAGGTGCAAACAGGGCCTTTTTCTGGACTTCTTCGCTGGCCGGTTCTTTAGCCTGACAGCGGCTCTTACTGGTTAATGTAAGGCCCAGTTGCTAGGCAACGAGGCATAAACAGCCTCGCTATGGCTCCACGTCTGACATTTTAAAATCAGGCAACAAAGGAAAAATGGATCGGGTTAATGTAGCAAATCAGGAAATGCATTATATGCGTGTTGGAAGCTAACTAGCTTCAGTGAGCGGTAGGGTACTGCATTTTAGAACATTTTTGCCTCACCATTCAATCGGCACAAAAAAGTCAGAGGACAGCAGGTTTCAGCGGTTCTGCAGCGTGTGACAAAGGTGGCGCTCCTGGTTGCTCCCGAAGGGTGCAGGGCTCCTGCCCTCTCCACCTCATTGTGAATGTGAGTTAACATAGAGATGGGTGTTAAATGGGTGGGACACATAGACAAACAACACAAATCCGTCTGCATATGTCATCTGCATTGAAAAGCATTACAACCCTCATCCAAATCCCCTATTTGAAGCTCCTGTGTTAAAGTTTGATCACCACATCATCCATTTCACTATCCCTTTGGACCAGCAAGCAAAAACCTGCCAAGTGCCTACCACCGTCATTGGCCCCCAGTTACAAGAAACTAACTAAAGACAGTCTTCTACCCTTCCTAGATTCCCCCCTATCCGGAATCTATGGAGGTCTCAGACCCTATGATCCTAGCCAATCTTTACACCACTACACTAACTAACGCTGTCAACACTATTGCCCCTCTTGCTCCAAATAAAGCCAAACCTGCTGCACATACCAATTCCTGGTACACCCAGGATCTCCCCAACCTCAGAACCAAAAAAAGGTTCACTGAATCTAGCCTGCTGCCCTTAAACATAAATTCATCAGCCTGTCCACTCAATACAAGTAAGCGATTATCCATGCTAATACTACCACCTTTAACACGAGGATAGCTAATGCTAACTCAGACACTAGAGAATTATTCACCATCCTTAGAGAGGTGGAAGCCCCAGTCCATCAAGTCTCCACCGTCATCAAATACCCAGCCTGGTGCACTGCTTTTTAAAATTCACATGCTGCAGATGAAAATCCTCACCAAACAAAATAGCCTTCCTCATTCACACCTGAACACCAAAGTACCACAACCACCTAGCGCCAACATCCCAGGAGCCCCACTATTTAGCTTCAAGGATATCACCATTCAGGACACCTTACACATCTTAAAATGCCTAAAACCCTCAAAATGTAAAGGGCATATCTGCCCAGACCCCTCATTAAAGATTGTGCGGAAGCCTTAGCCCCATTTATAATGATATTCAGTAACTCTTCCTTCTCAACAGGCATAGTACCGTCCAGTCTCAAAGAAGCATTGGTCCTACCCTTCCTCAAAAAACCTTCACTAGACCACACACTACCTAATTTCTACAGGACCATCACCACAGTTGCCTTCCTACTAAAAATTCTCGACAAGGCAGTCTATGTCCAAATCAACAACACCTTGAATCTAATCACATCCTAGGAGCTCACCAGTCTTGGTTCCGCCCAGGCCATGGTACTGAACCAGCGCTCCTAGACCTTAAGAATTAAGAATTAAATGGACAATAGCAGGGATATGGGAAAACCTGCACTATTGTTGTTACTAGACCTGTGCGAGGCCTTCGACCTGGTCACCTCACTTCGGCAGCATAATTTCCCACGAAAGCAGCATCATGGAACACCTCCTTCCTAGCAGGCAGAGTTATGAAAGTATTCTCCAACAATGTTTGTGCACAACCCTCCCACACCGGTTGTGGAGTGCCTCAAGGGTCATGTGTCTCACCAACCCTTTATAACATAATTACTAAGCCTCTTTTGAACCTCCTAGACTCACAAGGCATAATATACACCAACTACGCTGGCAACACCCAAATTCTCCTCCCTCTCTCTGCTACTTACACCAACAAAGCTACCATGCTAATCTCCACATACTAGACCATCCAAGTGTGTAGGGCACCCCCACGGTGTTAAAAAGTCTTGGAACAGAATTCTACTCCACCAAACCTCTCAATGCTGCCAGACCTTACCAATCTATGGACAACTGGCTAACGATCCCTCGTGCATGTCGGCGAAAGGCTGGACAACTGCAATGCACTCTTAACTGGCACATCCGTGCACAACATAAAAAAGGTTCAGACTATTCAAAATAATGCCCTACGAGCTGCACTGAACATTCCTAGATTTTATCAAATATCAGGAGCCTGAAGAGCTCTACACTGGCCCTCCATCAGAGACATAGGCCCTCATTACGAGTCCGGCGGTAACCGTGCCTGAAATTCCGGCAGATTACTGCCAGACTGGTATTACCATTCTGCCACCATGATTCCCGGAATTACCAGGGAATTATGACCCCGGTGACCCAGGAATTCCGGAGGCGGAATACGGTAAATCCCCATTCCCATTGAGTCCCATAGGACTCAATGGGAATGGGGAAGTGGAAACACCAGTACCATCTCGTGATGGTGCCGGTATTTCCACGTCCGCCCGCAGGCGGGTGGTGTTAAACCCGCCAGGTTAGACCTGGCAGGAAATGACACCTCCCGTCTGCAGAACTTGAGATCACGCGGTCCAGAAACAACCCGCCGCCAGTATTATTTCCAGACCGGGTGACTCCTAATGAGGCATCTTATTTAAGACACTCACCATCACACACTGGTGTCTTTCCAAAACCCAGCGCCCCTTATCTAGCACAAAAAATCACAAAGAATCTGACGACTAAACCAACCAGAACCCCCTACGCACACAGACTGGTGCAACCTAAATTGAAACGTGTCAGAGCAGGTGGATCAAGCTTCCCAGTCATTGCCGTCAAGCAATGGAATGCGCTCCCACCTACATTGAGAGCCGAAGAATCCTATTGGGCCTTCCCATACGGCCCTCAAAACCTGGCTGCTTACGGTTAGAAAAAAACAAATAAAAACAATATCACTATCCAATCTCCTGTTTTACCTGTATGTAACATACATTTTGAATTTGTACCTAATGCCCCTTTAGGCTACATGTAACTGGTTGACGACTCAGCGCCCCGATTCCTGACTGTTTGTGTGCGCTATACAAATGTCCTCCCTCGGAGGAGCTGGAGCCCCCAAACACTGCTGGAGCAGTGCCCCCTACTCTGAGGAAACCTCCACGCCATCCGATTCTGCGACCAAAGCCTGAGGGCTTCTCCCGACCAACAGCTGATGCACAGCTTTATTTTCATGCAGCTCAGCGGAACGCGCTGACATTGCTGTGTCATTTCATGTAAATGCTTGATGTGCGTTTATTCTCTTGCCTTGTGCACAGTAGTGCATCTCGTACACTGGCCACCATTAGCAGCCACGAGGAGTTCATCTGCCAAAGATGGCCGCTCCTGCCGACGAAGCTACACTATCTTTCCAGTGAGCCCCGAGACCGCCTCCTGACCTACGGATTGGTCGCCGTGTGCATCATATGCACCAATCATCCACTGGCAGGTGGAAACCGGCCCACCCCTCAAAGGCTCACCTTCTAAGGCTCTTACCTGTCCCGAGCCTCATTCCTAGCACACCAGCCCCTCGAAGGAGCTGGAGCCCCCAAACACTGCTGGAGCAGTGTCCCCTAGTCTGAGGAAACCTCCACGCCATCCGAGTCTGCGACCGAAGCCTGAGGGCTTCTCCCGACCAACAGCTGATGCACAGCTTTATTTTCATGCAGCTCAGCGGAACGCGCTGACATTGCTGTGTCATTTCATGTAAATGCTTGATGTGCGTTTATTCTCTTGCCTTGTGCACCGTAGTGCATCTCGCGCACTGGCCACCATTAGCAGCCACGAGGAGTTCATCTGCCAAAGATGGCCGCTCCTGCCGACGAAGCTACACCATCTTGCCAGTGAGCCCCGAGACCGCCTCCTGACCTACGGATTGGTCGCCGTGTGCATCATATGCACCAATCATCCACTGGCAGGTGGAAACCGGCCCACCCCTCAAAGTCTCACCTTCTAAGGCTCTTGCCTGTCCCGAGCCTCATTCCTAGCACACCAGCCCCTCTGAGGAGCTGGAGCCCCCAAACACTGCTGGAGCAGTGTCCCTTAGTCTGAGGAAACCTCCACGCCATCCGATTCTACGACCAAAGCCTGAGGGCTTCTCCCGACCAACAGCTGATACACAGCTTTATATTCATGCAGCTCAGCGGAAGGCGCTGACATTGCTGTGTCATTTTATGTAAATGCTTGATGTGCGTTTATTCTCTTGCCTTGTGCACGGTAGTGCATCTCGCGCACTGGCCACCATTAGCAGCCACGAGGAGTTAATCTGCCAAAGATGGCCGCTCCTGCCGACGAAGCTACACCATCTTGCCAGTGAGCCCCGAGACGCCTCCTGACCTACGGATTGGTCGCCCTGTTCATCATATGCACCAATCATCCACCGGCAGGTGGAAACCAGCCCACCCCTCAAAGGCTCACCTTCTAAGGCTCTTGCATGTCCCGAGCCTGTCCAGAGTTGACAGAGGCCAGGGCCAGATCCTCTGCTCCTCGACCTAGCTCCTTTACATCATCAGGACTATATGATGCCCACCCTTTGCCTGTGCTTTATCCTCAAGGACTGACCCTGACTGCCTGTTAGTACACCCGCTGAGCAGCCCCGAACAGGGTGAATTTTCCACCTATTTATAAACATCAACGCCTACTATTGCTCCCTGTGAATTATTTGAGACCCTTTTGGTCGCCCACCATTGCACCCTGTGACCTATTTGAGACCCTCTGGTCGCTCGCCACTGCACCCTGTGACCCACTTGAGACCCTTTTGGTCCATTTGAGACCCTCTTGGTCGCTTGCCATTGCTTGCCATTGCACCCTGTGAATTATTTGAAACCCTTTTGGTCGCTTGCCATTTCTTGCCATTGCACCCTGTGACCCACTTGAGACCCTTTTGGTCCATTTGAGACCCTTTGGTCACTTGCCATTGCACCCTGTCAACCACTTGATACTCTTTTGATCCTTTCGGTCGCTTGCCATGGCACCCTGTGACCCACTTGAGACCTTTTTGGTCCATTTGAGACCCTTTTGGTCGTTTGCCATTGCTTGCCATCGCACCTTGTGACCCATTTGAGACCCTTTTGGTCGCCCACCATTGCACCCTGTGACCTATTTGAGACCCTCTGGTCGCTCGCCACTGCACCCTGTGACCCACTTGAGACCCTTTTGGTCCATTTGAGACCCTTTTGGTATCTTGCCATTGCTTGCAATTGCACCCTGTGAATTATTTGAGACCCTTTTGGTCGCTTGCCATTGCTTGCCATTGCACCCTGTGACCCAATTGAGATCCTTTTGGTCGCTTGCCATTGCTTGCCATTGCACACTGTGACCCGCTTGAGACCCTTTTGGTCCATTTGAGACCCTCTTGGTTGCTTGCCATTGCTTGCCATTGCACCCTGTGAATTATTTGAGACCCTTTTGGTCCATTTGAGACCCTTTGGTCGCTTGCCATTGTACCCTGTGACCCACTTGAGACCCTTTTGGTCCATTTGAGGCCCTTTCGGTCGCTTGCCATTGCACCCTGTGACCCACTTGATACCCTTTTGGTCCATTTGAGACTCGTTTGGTCACTTGCCATTGCTTGCCATCGCACCTTGTGACCCATTTGAGACCCTTTTGGTCACCCACCATTGCACCTTGTGACCTATTTGGGACCCTCTGGTCGCTCGCCACTGCACCCTGTGACCCACTTGAGACCCTTTTGGTCCATTTGAGAGCCTTTTGGTCGCTTGCCATTGCTTGCCATCGCACCCTGTGACCCATTTTAGACCCTTTTGTTCGCCTACCACAGCACTCTGTGACCTATCTGAGACGCTCTGGTCGCTTGCCCTGCATGTTGCTAACTACTCTACTACTCTAAGTCATGCATTTTAGCTCATATTCTGATTCTTGAATCTAGGCGAACCCATCTGCACTCTGCACACTTAGATCCACCACTACTAGGCACCAGACTACTACAGGCCAACCTACCAACAAACACCGTTATGACATTGTCCATGTCTGACACACCTATATGCTACTTAGCCATACTCTCCACATTCACTGCCTTTGCCATTATGGTAACCCCCTACCACAATCTGCCTACAGAAAGGGAACGAACTAGAAATATATACACACAGCTACACGCCCCAACAGCCTGCTTCCCTTACCCAGACCCAACCAAATCAGGCTTGTCCTACCAGAATAAGGAACCATAGACTAGGCACTAGACTACCCAAACAGCTTGCTTCCTTTACCCAGACCCAACTGAATCAGGCTTGTCCTATCGGAATAAGGAACCTTAGACTAGGCACTAGACTACCCAAACAGCCTGCTCCCTTTACCCAGACCCAACCGAATCAGGCTTGTCCTACCGGACTAAGGAACCTTAGACTAGGCACAAGACTGCCCAAATTGCCATGTGAAAACCAACCTCACAGGCACCCGAAGAAGGAGCTTATACACGCCAGGCAAAACACGCACAAAAGGAAGCCTAGCTGCAATCAAATACCCTGCACCAAATTCTCTGAAACCGTGCACAACAAGGTCCACATTAGCAACAACACTAAAATAACACAAAACCTCAAGAGAGGTCTCATCAACACCAGATCCCTAATAGCCCACGCCTCTAAAATTGCTGACATCATCACCTCTAACCAACTTGACTTCCTAGCAGTTACTGAAACATAGCTTCACAAAGCTGCTGGCCCTGCCCTTAGGCTAGCCATACCCCCAAACTTTACCATCTTCAGAAAAGACAGGGAAACTTCCAAAGGAGGAGGCATAGCTCGTATCTGCAGAGCCAACCTCACCATCAAAGAAATAGACAGCATCACTATGCCATCAGCTGAACTACTCTCCCTAAAACTAGAAATCTCCGCCTCACATACTATCATGGTACACCTTTGAAGAACACTTAACCACCCTCTTAAACACTAATGCCAAACCGGGAACACAAATCATTCTACTAGGCGACTTTAACTTAGGCTATAAGGACCCAAAAGACTCTAATGCCTCCACCATAGCCAACACTATTGTGGAAGCAGGCCTCACTATACGGAATAACGGCCCCACGCACTCTAAAGGCCGCACATTGGACTGGGTCATGGACATCAACTGCGTTTCCCTCATAACAGCAATTGAACCTTGCATATGGACTGACCACTATCTGATCTCACTGACCATTTCAGACCTTCCCCAACCTAAATCTACTAAACCACATGCTCCTCCTGTCCTCACCCGCTGCAAAAAATATAACACTCTCGAATCTTCTCCCTCTGATCCAACCCATCACTAATCACTCTAGCCTGATCTCTAACCCTAACGATCTAGCTGACCTGTATAATAACACCATTAACTCGGCGATTGATGCCATTGCCCGCTGAAACTCACGAAATCTAAACCTATTGCACCTCTTAAACCTGGATCACTCCCCTGCTAAAAGCCCTATGCAAAGAGAAACGAAACGCAGAAGCATGCTGGAGAAAAAACCCTTCTCCCCATTGTAAGAGGATTCAATTCAACACTACAGCTAAGTCAATGCCTAGTCTGGGATACTGAATGGAAACCCTTATTGATATATCTTTACGTCCAGTTCATGCGTTCTGGATGACTACCCCTATATAACACCCCTCTCTTGGAATCCCCCTGACGCCACTGAGCCACGAAGTAGTTCTGTTTTGCAATTTTAAACGGTTTATTTGATAATTTAAACAATATATATATATATCACACTTTATAATAAATTAATAATTGAATATCACACTTAATCTGAGTAGTAATCAATAATGGATAGTCCGGCACTAGCACACCTCTTTATAATCAATGATGAGTGGTTATAGGATGGATAAGATAGCAACAATACTTTGATGGTTTCAAATGGATGCAATGTGGAATAAAATGCAGTACAGAAAATAACTTGATAGGATTTCAGCAAAAGACAATGTAATCACTTTCTTGGACAATTCACCCCCCCTTTTATGCAATGCAAGGAAATGGAAGGAAAGCACACAGTTCTCAGAAATGCAATCAAATGTAATTCAGTTCACCCCAGCAAGCTTAGACTACAGAAGTTTGAAACACAGGCCCAAGATGCTTTTATATGTGCTGGCAATGAAGTGAAAAATATGCTAAAATGCTTTGAATTCCCTCTAGAGGTTCAGGGTGAGTGGTATCTAGTTAATATTAGTCCAGGCTCACTCTAGCAATGATTCAGGGATGGTTCTTAAGAGGCAAACGGATTTTTAGCAAGAAAAGCAAGGAAGCTGCTGTTTTCACACGTGGAGAGATTGCAAATCGCGGTAAAATTCGCGAATGCGTTTTTCGCGATTGCGGCAAAGGTATAAAGAATAGGAATGCGGTTCTAGGTTCGTTGAAAAGCCAAGATTCCCAGCTTTCAGAGGAAAGTTACTGCAAGTCTCTAAGACAAACGGTCACGGAGATATGAGCGATATGGTAAAGGTCATTTTTCAGATTTGAAATTTTAAAGTTCAAAGTGACAAGTGACAGCTAGCAACTAGAAATGACAGGTGACAGCTTTACAAAATGACAGGTGACAGTTAGGAGGCAGTTCTGGTTAGATTAAAATAGATTGAATTATATTATTTTAACTAAGAGATTGGTTCTGCACAGTTCTGCTAGGTACTCACAATATATTTAGAAATAGAATGGGCCTCGCCACGGATCTGGTCAGGTTTTCTTCACTCGCCACGGACGGTCTCTGCGCACAGCGTCGGGGTCAGCTCTACTCTGTTGGTCTGGTCTGGGTCTCCGGTTCTGATCAGGTCTGTGGGTCCGGATACAGCGGTCTCCGGTTCAGCTGGTCTCTCTCTGGATACAACACTGCTCTCTGGCAAATGGCAAGAGTTCTTGCAAAGAATTCAAACAGCTCGCCTGGCTGTGATAATGGCAATGATTTGAGGCCTGCTAAAGAGGGATTTAGCTTGTAGTTGACCTCTCTGCTACAAATTCTGAAGTAAAGTCTTGGTCTCTGAAGGTGGATAGATTGAAGTCTCTATGTTGGCTCTCTGGAGGTTGATGGAGGTAAAGTATGGATTTTCCCGGCAGAGCGTCCTGCAGCAAATGGAATTGAAAGTCCCTATCTGTCCTGTCTGTCTGCTTTTATGTGTTTTGAAAAATGGGTGGAAAGGCTAGCTTCCTAGGCCCTACCCCTCTCCACTTGTCATTGGCCACTTCATCCTCTTCCCCTTGATTGGGGGAATGAAATGAAGTGTCATCATGATGAGGTCTGTTTATGGTACATAGAACCCACCCCTGTCAAATTACACACAATCTATATTTTGACCCAAAAGACATATTTGCACAGGTACACATTTGTTTAAAATTACATGCACCCATCACATATCACAGGAGGTATACCCTGTCCAAATCTGCTCTTCCTGGGAGCTTGCATTCAGAAATGGCAACATTTGCACTTTTTAACTGGTTTCGTAATATCAGACATTACCCCAAATTTATACACATGTGCGCAAGGAGTATGGACATTACTTGATGAAGTGTCAGATTTTTAACATGCATACATTTTAAGTAATACCCTCTTAACTGCTAGCTTGCCCCCAGATCATGCCACCGGTTCTAAAAACCTCTTAAAATGTGGGCAGAAAAATCACAAGAATTATGGTATCATTTAAATAATTATGACAAGTCCGTACTATGAGTTATTCATCTTTTTCTAAAACCATATTCTGGCTACAGGGGTGTGTCTTTTCAGGTCACATGATACAGAAACCAGTCTTTCCACTTTCTTCAAGCTCAGCCTCTGTCTCCAGTTTCTCCCCCTCCCAGTTTCTGCCAAGCCAGCTTGCTCTCACATGCAGTGCTCCTCCCCTTTCCTCCCAGGAGGAAGCCACATTTACGACTCCCACCAATAAAACATTTGCCTGAGTCAGGACAGGGCTTTGTTCAATTTCCTGCAGAGCCCAGGTAATTCAATCAGAGAAGTGTCAGATCCCTTTTGGTGGGAGCAGCAAAAGGCAGGTAGGCCTGGAAACACAGCTGTTGTGCAAGTCTAGGTAGCTGGTGGGCAGAATTCAGTTCCTTAAGCCAGGCCCCAGCTAATGTCACTTTTAGTTACCCAGTTTAAGTCAAGACAATTTTTACATAGGCAGCTAGAATGCTGATTCTAAGTTTAAAACTATGACATTTAAACAATTGAAACCTATGTGACACTCAAAAGTAGGTCACTCATTTCTTTTAAACATTTAGATTTTTAGTGTCTTTCAGTCCAAATTTACTTAAACTGCTGAAATCCACAGCTCAGCCAGTCTTGTTATAAAGCTTCAAGTCACTTCAGAATATAACTTTACATTGGATCCACCTCTCAGTAAGTCTTTCTTTGGCCTGCTTTGGGTTCATTTATTCAGTTTTACACAAAGTCTGGTGGTTTTAAAACGCCGGCTTTCTGATAGTGGTGAGTACTGGTAATGCAACCATTTTGGGGATTTTTCTTGGATTAATGCATTCCAAACAGGAATGGTTCTTACATGGTAGTAAATCCTTGCTTAACATTGTTTTGATGGGGCTCCCTACAGTAAAATGGTTATGTGGAACCCCACAAAAGGGTTGAATCTTTAAAGTGGTCCGGTGAGCCACGATTTCAGCAACTTTTTGACATCAGTAACAGTGGATTTTGTTAACAAAGATCTTTCTTTACACTGGTGGGTGGCAAGTTAGGAAACCATTTTGGTGCGCGCACAAACTGCGTGGTTCTCCTGGATTCTGGCGCACTTGTGGGCTTTTTGGCCATCTTGGATTTTCTAAGCCCACAGCACCAAATGTTGCAGCATGATAGCTCAAACGTGGGTCAGGACACCCAACAGATCCCCCCACGTGACTGCCCTTTGAATTTGAGTCGATGGGGAGTCGGGTGCACAAGAGTTTTGACCCACGCACTGGTCTGTCCGCATAATCTTCTTCCAATTCTGCAAATGGCACAGTTCAGCATCTTTTCCTCCATCCGGTCGGATCGATTGGTTCTCCTCGCCGGTCATGATGGGAGTATTGGGCGGTACACTGGGCCCCTTGCGTCTCTGCTCCCGGTCTCCGGATCGTCCTCCTTGGCCCGTCTCCAGGTTTTCTTTCTCCTAGGACGACAAAGGAAGAGCGGCAATACCTATTCATGGACATTTCTCCCCCACCATTGATATAGTGGGGTGGCATATAAATTTATAGTCAAAACATATGAACATGCACATTTCTTTTTGCATTCAAAAACGAAAACACCCACATTGAGAAACTCAGAATTTGATAGGCGATATGTAGGATCTTTTAAGTTAGAACTGAATTAATCTGAGACAGTACCCTCTAGGATTCCAGAGGATTCCTCCAGTTGTTGCAGAGTGTGCCTGGGATGGCAACACTTCAACTGGTTTATGTGTACCCACTTGTCTTCCCCCTCTGCCAAACCGCCTTTGGGGATGCGGATCTTGTAGGCCACAGGGGAGATTTTGTCTATAATCTCAAAGGGTCCCTTCCATGTAGGCAAACATTTTCGCTGTTTGGCCTGGTTCCTTTGGAAATTGTATAGATAGACCCGGTCCCCCACCTGATATTCCTTCCTGGAAGTCTTCAGGTCATAGTGGGTCTTCATGCTATCAGCTGATCTTTCTAGATTCCGCTGAGCATAAGCAAAAGCATGTTGAAGGTGTTTCCCTAAATTCTCCACATACTCATAAGTTGTGGAGGCATTTATCAGTGTCTGCTCTTGGGTCCTGTAGAGCAAATGCTGAGGAAGCCCCATCTTGCGCCCAGTCATCAACTCGAATGGTGACATTTTGGTTGCAGATGAAGGGGTAGATCTGATGGCCATTAGGACCAGAGGTAATCGGATATCCCAACTTGGCCCAGAATCTGCCACAAACTTCTTTAATATGCTCACAATGGTTCGGTTATATCTCTCTACTGCCACAGAAGAAGCTGGCCGGTAAGCAATATGCAACTTCCTTTTGACCCCCAGTATCTCCCACATCTTTGTCATCACTTCACTGGTGAAGTGGCTACCTCTGTCTGACTCAATCCTTTGAGGTAGACCAAAACGGGAAAAGATGTGGTTAATCATCAGGGCAGCTGCAGTTTCTGCCTTGCAATTTGGGGCTGGGAGACATTCCACCCACTTGGTAAAGAAGCATGTCACAGTCAACATGTACTTATTCCCCCTAGCAGAGCGAATCACGGGGCCTACAAAGTCGATTTGTAAATCTGACCATGGCAGTGTCATCCCCCTCTTTTGGAGAGGCGCACAGTGCTTGAGGGATGATGGCTGAAATTGTGCACACACAAGACACCCCTTCAAGTATTGGTCGAGGTCCTGCCCCATGTGTGGCCAGTATGCAACCTCTCTTAAGATTTCCAATGTTGTGTGAAACCCCCTATGACCGGCGGTGGCCGCATCATGGACGTGACTTAACATCAGGCTCCAGAATGAGGTAGGAACCACCCACTGATCATGGCCAGCTTCGGATTTCCTTACCAGCAAACCGTCTTGGATTCGGAACATTTTTGGACATTTCATCAACACTCTTAGGTCCTCTTTCCCAATGTAATCGGAATCCGTCAGGGGAAAGTTCTCAGGGTCCTCAAGGTGTTGGTAAAACCATTGTGCAATTGAAAGATCATTGTGAACATTTGTCTGGGACCTAGTGATAGCAGTGACCTGGATTTCCCCCAACAGGGACTCTATTTCGATTAGATCCCCTTGGACGGCCCCGGTTTTGGCCAGCTGATCAGCTAAATCATTTCCAGTTTTGTCTGGTCCCTCTACATTGGAATGACCCTTGATCTTTTTCCAATAGATGGTCCTCTCATTCGAGGTGACCAGATCATCAATGTTTTGGATCAACTTCCCATGTTTCAAGGGTTTGTTGTTAGCACATAACATGCCTCTGGTTTTCCAATTAACCAGGTGCTCCACGAACCCGTTCCATACATAATCTGAATCTGTGATTATGACCAGTTCGTGGAGTTGATGCTGGACAGCAGTGAGGATGGCCTGATGCACAGCCATCAATTCTGCCACCTGACTACTTCGGGGACCAATTTTGTATTCAGTGGAGGGTTCTGGGTACTCATTCACCCATGCATTCCCTACGCCGGCCTCCAGTTCTTTCTCCCCGTCGTTGTCAACATGGTAAGAGCATCCATCCACATACACAGTGGGCATTCCCTCACACTTGTCTTCTTCAAAGACTTTGTGGGGGGAATTAAGGTATGCCTCCATGTTGTCCTTTATTTTTAGACTTTCGTCCTCGAAACAGTTTTCTCTGGCACAATCATGCAAGTCAGCCAGACCTTGCGCGAGGGGACTCTTCTTGTTTTGGCCTATCGGACCTCCACAGGAAAGCCTTGCATTGACAGAATCCAGGAAGTAATTCGGGAATTACTCACATTTCCGGCCCGGATTCTGTCACTTTGGAGATATTGCAGAGGCTGGTGTGGAGTCTCCACTATGATGTGTTCCCCCTGGATAAACGGGCGGTAATTCTTCAATGCCCACACCGTTGCCAGGAGTGCCTTCTCACAATCGTTGAATTTTTCCTCCACAGAGGATAAAGTTTTGCTCGCATAGGAGATTACTTTATTGACCTTGTCATGCTTTTGGTATAATACTGCCGTCAAGCACGTATTAGAGAACCCCGTCTCCAGTAAGAACTCCTTGTTTCTGACAGGGTAAGCTAGGCAGGGCGCTTGTGAGAGGCTTCTTTTGAGTTGTCTTACTGCCTCGGCTTGTTCTAGACCCCATTCCCACTTGACCCCCCCCCTTCAAGAGATGAATCAGGGGTCTGGTGATCTCTGCGTAGCCCTCAATGAACTTTCTGCTGTAATTAGTCAGTCCAAGGAGGCTCCTTAGTTCCTGCAGAGTTGTGGGGTCTTTCAGTTTTTGAAGTGCTTCCACTTTCTTTTCCTGGGGACAGAGACCCTGAGGAGTAATCTCATGCCCCAAGAAATTAACACGGGTTCTACACCACTGTGCTTTCTGAAAGGAAAGTTTTGCTCCGGCGGCCCTCAACTGCGTCAGAACATAACGGATCTCCGCTATGTGTTCCTCCACAGATGAACTTTTGATGAGGACATCATCTACATAAGCCAGGTTACCCCTCGAACCCAGGTCGGGCATGGCCTTATGCAGGAAAATATTGAACTCATTACCGGAGTTAAAGTATCTGAAGGGAGTCCGGGTCCATGTATACTGCTGGTCCCCAAAGGTAAAAGCCAGCTTGTATTGGTCCTCCCTACTGACCGGCACGGTCCAGTATCCATTGGTCAGGTCTATTGCAGTGAATACCTGTGACCCCTGGATCTGGGCCAGCCCTTGGTCAATGTAGGGCAGAGGCCATCGGGAAGTATGGACCCGTTTGTTGAGCTCCCTGCGGTCGGCGCAGAGTCTCCACTGGCCGTTTGGCTTCAATATTCCCAGCACCGGATTATTGAAGGTGCTGTGGACTGGACGGATTATTCCCCGGGACTCAAGGTTCTTAATTATTTCCGTAAGGGACTCCATTGATGCGAGAGGCAAGCGATATTGCTTCACAAACACAGGAGTCATTCCAGGGTCCGTGGGGATTGTTGTTGTGTGGATGTCAGTGCGACCACAGTCATATGAGTCTCCCGCAAAGAGATCTTGGAAATCCAAGAAAACTTGTTTCAACTTTTGCTTTTGTTCCAGAGTCACACAGGCATCAGCTAGGTTGACTCTCTCTTCCACCATCTGCCTGAAGCCTGGAAAGACTTCTGGTTTGGCTATTTCAGCGGCCTCCTCCAGCTGGGTGGAGAAGTCCCTGGTCAGAGTGCTGATTTGGACTGGAGGCTTCAGGTGGGAAAGGCATCGCTCATGGACCTGGAAAATCACCTCATCCCTCCTGAAGTCACAAGTCACATCTTCCTTATCATAGGGGCAGGAAGTGTACACCAGGAAGTTCCCCCCATGGTGGGTAAAAATCCTGTCTGGTGTTGTATTGTCATCACTGTCACTGTCAAAGCAGTCCTTGGGGATTGGCCCTAACAGTTCATTACCTAAATCTATGGAAAAATGTCGGTCATCAACCGCCATTCCAATAATGGTGCCTGCGGCTAGAGTAATACTCTTTAAGTCGCTGTTATCCACCTCTATTGGAATGGTGTCATGTTCTATGTTGACTAATGGAGTTGGGTTTACCCCCAACCCTTGCTGTTGGAGAGAAGCATTTAGATGCATATAAGCATCAGGGTTTTTCAAATGTTGTCCTCTTTTTGCTTTCACTTCCAGGGAGAATTGTCGGGTCCTTTCTGGGATGGTGACTTCCTCTTTAATCTGAATTTCAACTGCATAAGGTAGCAATTGAGCTGACCTAAATGCTTTTTCTGGATCATCAAAGACCATGGGATTATCCGCTAATCGGGACCAAGCTTTGAAGTTTATTAGGTCCAAACTAATGGCAAAGCGATTGAGAATGTCACTGCCTAAGTAAAAGGCGGCAGTGACGTCTCGCACGACCCAACAATTATGGACTATGCTCTTGTTGCCAATGGAGATTCTGAGCATACACCTGCTTGGCAGGAGATGTTTGGAATTGGGTGCTTCCAGGTCCATTTCCCATTTGTCTATCAGTTTGAATGTGGGAATGGCTGGATCTTTTTTGAGTTGGCGAAACATGGCTTCGCTGATGAAGCTCTTACCATTGTTCACGCACACTCGAGCGAGAACATAGTCCTTCCCATCATTTAACTGAACAGAGATGAACAACTGCTCTCCAATTTGCTGAATATAAGCCAGGCTCTTAGCTGATTTCACATCTTTCTGGACTATAGGAGTGGGAGTTTCTGATTGTGGATTATTAAAGAATTTCAGGGTGTTTCCTTCCAGTGTGGTATACCACCTTAAACTGGTTGATTTTCAGAAATAGAGAGGACCCCCCATCACCAGTCTGTTGTCCTACTGCTATTACTGTCACGTCTGGAATTTGGTTGTTCTGGAAGTGAAATTCTACTTGGTCAGATTTTTGTTCAACCATGTGGCAGGTGCCGTTTAAACTAACATGGTTGACACTCTGTTTTAATTTTATTGGTCGGTTAGTCTGGGTCCAGAGGACCTTGTTTACGCAATCTATTAAGGGAGACAACCTCCTCAGGAGGTCATTCCCCAGTAAACAAGGGGTGCCCTCTGGAGTCACTACTATGACCGGGTGTTTCACCTTGTGTCGCCCGATCTTAATGTCCAAGTCTGCAGTCCCCTCAACGGGAATTTCCTTCCCGTCAAAGTTCTGCAGTTGTCCAGGAAGAGAGGTGAGAGGAATTTGGTAATTCTCTCCCCTTCCTGCATTCAGTTCGTCAAAGTCCCTTCTGGACAGAAGGGTAGCTTGAGATCCAGTGTCCACCAGTGCCAAAATTGTACCCTGCCCCTGTACTTGTACCGGGGCATAGTATCTTCCCTCCTTCTCCTCAAGAGGGCACAGATAATGCACATTTTTGGACCACTGGTGGGCTAACTTTCTGGTTTTGGACATCGCTAGCGAAGAGATTTGGGCAGAATTCTGTGGAGAGCCTTGGGAATCTGAAAGAAAAAGTTGGCAACTGGAGATCAGAGCCATTGTGGGTTCCCCTGGCTCCGGTTCTGGGCCGCCCCCCCCCTTTTTGGAGGCAGTCACCAGGATGGGTTTGGACCAGGGGATTTTCTTGCTGTTGGTTCTGGGATGAGATGGTGGGCGGCGGTAGCTCAGTCTCCCCATCTCCCCAGTCTGGATTTGCATCCCTAGGGACCCATTTTTCTTTGGGAGGAGTTCCCCCCTCTCTGAAGGAGAAGATCCTTTTCCCAGGATCCTCTGAGGGTCCCTCTCCCTCAAATTGGAAGATCTGTACCTCCTCCTCAAACTGAGTCTGTTTGGGTCTTTTGTTTCTCCTACCCCCCCTCTGCTCCTTAGGAGGCAGACTTTCAGGGGCAAGAGATTTTGTTTCCGGTTCCTGGGTTTCCAGGGGCTGTTTACAAGTGAGGAAGGAAGCTTCCTCCAAGGCTTTACACCCCCCTTCCCCTTGTGCCTCCTCCATGGGAACCGGTGAGTTATCGGGGTGCTGCCCCCGTCATTGTTCTGGAGCACCAGGTCCAGAGTTGGGTGCGTTCTGCGCCGGCATGCCGATCTGAGGGTTCTGCTGAGCCCTCAGTATGTGACCCAGATCCCGCGCCATGTTTTGAACCTGGCGCTCTAACTGGGAAACCCGCTCAGGCTGATACGGGGCCCTGTTTTCTCCCCTGGGCTGATCCCGGGAAGGGTAGCTATCCCTTCTTTGGTAGTACCCCTGGTTGGGAAGATTTGGATACCCCTCCACCCTTGGCCTCCCCTCTCCCGGATTCGGTTGTCTGGGCTCAGGGAATTGGGGAAAGAAGGGTGGAGGATTTTGGGGATGGAAGTTGGGTGGATACCTGGGGAAGAAGTTCTGCCCAGGGTTTGGTGAGTTTCTGCCCCCCTGTGAGAAGTTGGGAGGGAAGTTCTCTGGGTTAGGTGCTTGGCTGGATCCCCCCCTTGGGCTGGAGGAGTCCACACATAACCCAGGATTGGTCTGTTTCCCTTGTAACGGGGGCTTACATAATCAGGAGAGCGAGGGACCCCATTTGTGGGGCTGCCTCCCTGGCTCCCTGTCTGTGACTGGCCCGAGGACCTTCTGGGCCTAGCATTATTAGGTGCAGGTAGGTTTTTAGGCCCCCCCATCTCCAAATCTAAAACGGGGGTGACCTTTACCTCTGCCACCTTGGCAGCAGCAGAGGTGTTGTTGGCTTTGGGGTTTTTGGGCGCATTATTTTTATTTTCTATTGGCTTCTGCACCTCATAGATCCGGGTCGCCTGTTCAATGACCCAGTCTAAACATCATTTCTCGTGAAAATCCCTCACGAGCTGGGTCATTATGTATTTGGGCAAGGCATGGAAAAACGTATTAATAAATTCTCTGCTATCCGTGCGCACCCTTCTTGTGGTCTGTGCAAAAGCACGCTTTAACTCCTGCACAAACTCTTGTGGGGCCTGATCCTCCCCACATTGTAAATTGTAGGCTGCCTTGCGAGCCTCTTGAGGATTTCTATGAGTAGAAAAATGTTTCAAGATGGCCGCCTTGTAGGTGGACCATCTTAAATGATTTTGGTCCTCCAGCCCCGCAAAGAAACTGGAGTATTCTGGGGAGAATGTCCACTTTACATATTGGATACAGCTTTGGCTGTCCTTCAAATGAAAAGTCTCCATCATTTGCTCATAGAGCTCCAAGTGTTCCCAAACAGAGTACTTGGCGTTCTTATGATAAGGCGTGATGACACTCCTGATTGCCTTAATCTGTTTCAATGGGTCCTTAAGCAAGGCCCTTTTTCCTTATTGGCCTTTTTGGTTCGGGTAACCCTTGTCGATTCGTCCTCTGACTCAGAGGCACTGCCCCCAGAGGTTCCTGTCTGATCTTCCAGGTTTTCCCGGATTCTGCGAGCCTGGGAATGGCTGGCAGAATGTGGGAACCTGGTCTCCTGTGTCCTGTACCGTTCAGAGGAGTCTTCCGATTCCTCTTTGCTGCCAGGATTTGATGGGTACCCCCCCATTGACCTAACTGGGCAGAGGTTTTCAGGATGCCCTTAATGGGCCTACTCTCCTGGGGTTCCCCACTAAATTGCACTGTGCTTGGGTGCCCATACCCGGATGCCCGCCCATCCATTCCTGGGAGTTACTGGCCTATGAGCCCCATGCTTCTGGCTGGATAGTAATCTGCCACCCCTGTGGCCCGGTGCTCATGTGCGCCAGGGGACATGGGGGTGGTAGAGTCCAGGGACTGAGAGAGATAAAGGCCTCTGGTACTAGGGCTCCTGAGGTTATGCTCAGGAGTTTCCCTTTCCCAGCGAACTTGGTCTCTATCCGCCCCTGCTCCCTGTTGCAATGCAAGAGCCTGCGCCTTCAGTTCCTCAGTTAAGGCCTTACTAGACTCTATCAGTCTCTTCTGCATCGCTACCTGTTGTTGGAGCCTATCATTGTGCTGGCAGAGAGCCTCGTTTTCTCTCTGTGCCTCCTGATTGGTCCTGGAGTACTGAGCCAGTCTCTGCTGCAGGAGGGTTACCTCCTGAGCTGTGTCCCTATTGGCCTGCTCCTTTCTTGCTAGAGCATCCTCCACCCTCCTGGTGTGCTCTAACAAGTTCTGGTGCTCTTTTTGGAGGTCACCCAGTCCCTGGTGGGCCAGGTGATTTTCTTCCATTTTTCTTTTTAAGTGGCAGACTTCCTGGCCTAAGGTGTCCCTTTCCTGACTAAGAGTCTGCATCTGTACCGTCAGGTCGTCCCTTTGCCTTTGGAAGGCACCAGCTTTCTGCCGCTCCTGATCAAACTCTGCCTGGGTATCCAGGTCTTTCAGAATCAGTTTATTGCTCTCTGCCTTCTCCCTATCTAGGTGGCTTTGCAGGGTGAATACCTGCTCAGCACATGCCCTATTGAAGTCTAACTGTTGCTCCAGCTTTTTCTGGCTCTGCAGTAGGGAGTCCCAACCTTCTTGGTACTCCTTCTGCAAGGCCAGAAATCTGGTATCCTGGTCAGCCTTTTCTTGTTGCAGGATGTCCATATTCCTCTTTATTTTAATGATGTGCTGTCTACTCTCATTTTCTGACTCCTGGCTCCCCTGCAGCCTCTGCTCAGAAGAGACCAGGTCAGATTGGACCTTCTCTAACGCCATCTGTCGCTTATCCGCCATATCTTGGCTTTCAGTACATTTATCCTGCATGTCTCCTATATATAGGTACAGGTATGCCGCTATCCTGGCAATCTTGTTGTGCTCATCCTTGGCCTTAGAGGACATATATAGTTCACTCAGGGCCCCATGTAAGGGTCCCTGGTCTCTTCATGTATCTGACCCTGTTTCCGTGATCTGGAGTGCGATTGCTTGCAACCAGACCGTCTGGTCCTGATGGGTCCACTCACCTCTCACAAATAGCTTATGTAAGAAGTGCTCTCTGGCTATTTTCATATCTACCAAGGTCGTCATTCTGGAATTTTAGTTCCTTCCTGACTTACAGAAGTTTGTATTTTATTTTTTTGCAAAACAGACCTTTTCCTTAGAGCGTTCCTTTGAGGAGTGCTTTACAGCGTAACACAGCGTGGTGATCCGACCGGATATGTGTATCTGGTCAGCTGGCACACTGTATTAATCTGCACAAGTGATAGATCTAACCCAAACGTCCCGCTCGAGCCCCCAATTTGTAAGAGGATTCAATTCAACACTACAGCTAAGTCAATGCCTAGTCTGGGATACTGAATGGAAACCCTTATTGATATATCTTTACGTCCAGTTCATGCGTTCTGGATGACTACCCCTATATAACACCCCTCTCTTGGAATCCCCCTGACCACACTGAGCCACGAAGTAGTTCTGTTTTGCAAGTTTAAACGGTTTATTTGATAATTTAAACAATATATATATATATCACACTTTATAATAAATTATTAATTGAATATCACACTTAATCTGAGTAGTAATCAATAATGGATAGTCCGGCACTAGCACACTTCTTTATAATCAATGATGAGTGGTTATAGGATGGATAAGATAGCAACAATACTTTGATGGTTTCAAATGGATGCAATGTGGAATGAAATGCAGTACAGAAAATAACTTGATAGGATTTCAGCAAAAGACAATGTAATCACTTTCTTGGACAATTCACCCCCCCTTTTATGCAATGCAAGGAAATGGAAGGAAAGCACACAGTTCTCAGAAATGCAATCAAATGTAATTCAGTTCACCCCAGCAAGCTAAGACTACAGAAGTTTGAAACACAGGCCCAAGATGCTTTTATATGTGCTGGCAATGAAGTGAAAAATATGCTAAAATGCTTTGAATTCCCACTAGAGGTTCAGGGTGAGTGGTATCTAGTTAATATTAGTCCAGGCTCACTCTAGCAATGATTCAGGGATGGTTCTTAAGAGACAAACAAATTTTTAGCAAGGAAAGCAAGGAAGCTGCTGTTTTCACACGTGGAGAAATTGCAAATCGCGGTAAAATTCGCGATTGCGGCAAAGGTATAAAGAATAGGAATGCGGTTCTAGGTTCGTTGAAAAGCCAAGATTCCCAGCTTTCAGAGGAAAGTTACTGCAGGTCTCTAAGACAAACGGTCACGGAGATATGAGCGATATGGTAAAGGTCGTTTTTCAGATTTGAAATTTTAAAGTTCAAAGTGACAAGTGACAGCTAGCAACTAGAAATGACAGGTGACAGCTTTACAAAATGACAGGTGACAGTTAGGAGGCAGTTCTGGTTAGATTAAAATAGATTGAATTATATTATTTTAACTAAGAGATTGGTTCTGCACAGTTCTGCTAGGTACTCACAATATATTTAGAAATAGAATGGGCCTCGCCACGGATCTGGTCAGGTTTTCTTCACTCGCTACGGACGGTCTCTGCGCACAGCGTCGGGGTCAGCTCTACTCTGTTGGTCTGGGTCTCCGGTTCTGATCAGTTCTGTGGGTCCGGATACAGCGGTCTCCGGTTCAGCTGGTCTCTCTCTGGATACAACACTGCTCTCTGGCAAATGGCAAGCGTTCTTGCAAAGAATTCAAACAGCTCGCCTGGCTGTGATAATGGCAATGATTTGAGGCCTGCTAAAGAGGGATTTAGCTTGTAGTTGACCACTCTGCTACAAATTCTGAAGTAAAGTCTTGGTCTCTGAAGGTGGATAGATTGAAGTCTCTATGTTGGCTCTCTGGAGGTTGATGGAGGTAAAGTATGGATTTTCCCGGCAGAGCGTCCCACAGCAAATGGAATTGAAAGTCCCTATCTGTCCTGTCTGTCTGCTTTTATGTGTTTTGAAAAATGGGTGGGAAGGCTAGCTTCCTAGGCCCCACCCCTCTCCACTTGTCATTGGCCACTTCATCCTCTTCCCCTTAATTGGGCGAATTAAATGAAGTGTCATCATGATGAGGTCTGTTTATGGTACAGAGAACCCACCCCTGTCAAATTACACACAATCTATATTTTGACCCAAAAGACATATTTGCACAAGTACACATTTGTTTAAAATTACATGCACCCATCACATATCACAGGAGGTATACCCTGTCCAAATCTGCTCTTCCTGGGAGCTTGCATTCAGAAATGGCAACATTTGCACTTTTTAACTGGTTTTGTAATATCGGACATTACCCCAAATTTATACACATGTGCGCAAGGAGTATGGACATTACTTGATGAAGTGTCAGATTTTTAACATGCATACATTTTAAGTAATACCCTCTTAACTGCTAGCTTGCCCCCAGATCATGCCACCGGTTCTAAAAACCTCTTAAAATGTGGGCAGAAAAATCACAAGAATTATGGTATCATTTAAATAATTATGACAAGTCCGTACTATGAGTTATTCATCTTTTTCTAAAACCATATTCTGGCTACAGGGGTGTGTCTTTTCAGGTCACATGATACAGAAACCAGTCTTTCCACTTTCTTCAAGCTCAGCCTCTGTCTCCAGTTTCTCCCCCTGCCAGTTCCTGCCAAGCCAGCTTGCTCTCACATGCAGTGCTCCTCCCCTTTCCTTCCAGGAGGAAGCCACATTTACGACTCCCACCAATATAACATTTGCCTGAGTCAGGACAGGGCTTTGTTCAATTTCCTGCAGAGCCCAGGTAATTCAATCAGAGAAGTGTCAGATCCCTTTTGGTGGGAGCAGCAAAAGGCAGCTAGGCCTGGGAACACAGCTGTTGTGCAAGTCTAGGTAGCTGGTGGGCAGAATTCAGTTCCTTAAGCCAGGCCCCAGCTAATGTCACTTTTAGTTACCCAGTTTAAGTCAAGACAATTTTTACATATGCAGCTAGAATGCTGATTCTAAGTTTAAAACTATGACATTTAAACAATTGAAACCTATGTGACACTCAAAAGTAGGTCACTCATTTCTTTTAAACATTTAGATTTTTAGTGTCTTTCAGTCCAAATTTACTTAAACTGCTGAAATCCACAGCTCAGCCAGTCTTGTTATAAACCTTCAAGTCACTTCAGAATATAACTTTACATTGGATCCACCTCTCAGTAAGTCTTTCTTTGGCCTGCTTTGGGTTCATTTATTCAGTTTTACACAAAGTCTGGTGGTTTTAAAACGCCGGCTTTCTGATAGTGGTGAGTACTGGTAATGCAACCATTTTGGGGATTTTTCTTGGATTAATGCATTCCAAACAGGAATGGTTCTTACATGGTAGTAAATCCTTGCTTAACATTGTTTTGATGGGGCTCCTTACAGTAAAATGGTCATGTGGAACCCCACAAAAGGGTTGAATCTTTAAAGTGGTCTGGTGAGCCACGATTTCAGCAACTTTTTGACATCAGTAACAGTGGATTTTGTTAACAAAGATCTTTCTTTACACTGGTGGGTGGCAAGTTAGGTAACCATTTTGGTGCGCGCACAAACTGTGTGGTTCTCCTGGATTCTGGCGCACTTGTGGGCTTTTTGGCCATCTTGGATTTTCTAAGCCCACAGCACCAAATGTTGCAGCATGATAGCTCAAACGTGGGTCAGGACACCCAACACCATAACAAAAACCTCCTCACTGCCCTAACAAACAGATACAAATTACAAATCATTCAGGCAAAAAAAGAGACCTTTAATGACAGAATCAAAAAAGCGAATTCAAATACGAGGGAAATCTTCTCCATCCTGAGAGAATTAGAATCCCCAATTGCACCTTGTATCAAAGACAAAGTCTGGTGCACAAACATTCAAAAAGCCTTATGCAACAAAATCACTATGTTACAAGACAAAATATCAGCCAAAAAATCCTCCCTCCACAACATTGCCCTCTCCACGCAAGAAACCATCCTTCAGGAACTTGCCGCCAACCAAACTAAACCTCCTAACCAATTCAGTTTTAGAGCCATTTCTATTGTGGAAACTAAGAACATCATCATGTCTCTTCAACCGTCTCGATGACACCTGTCCAGCCCCAATTGTTAAAAAGGCAGCACATGAACTAGTCCCCTTCGTCACATCATTTATCAACTCTTCATTCAAATCATGCTGTGTGCCAACCAACCTTAAAGATGCCTGGATATTACCTCTCCTAAAAAAAGCTAACCTGGACCCCAATTTCCCAACGAACTATAGGCCCATAACAACTGTCCCATTCCTCCTCAAAATCTTAGATAAAGCTGCATATCTGCAGATCCAATCTTCTCTGGAGATCAACAACCTACTAGGGACAAGACAATCAGGATTTAGACCGAGACATGGAACCGAAACGGCTCTCCTTGATCTTAAAAACCAACTAGACGAACGCAAAGATAGAGGAGACATCTCTATTCTCCTACTCCTAGACCTATCAGCTGCCTTCGACCTGGTAGATCACAAGGGACTCTGTAATCACCACAGAAGCCACGGCGTGGATAAACTCATTCCTGGACCAGAGAACCATAAGAGTCTTCTCACCTACATCAGCAGCGGATCCAGTCCCCATCACGTGTGGAGTCCCTCAAAGGTCATGTGTCTCCCCCACTTTGTACAATATTATTACAAAGTCTCTCTTTGATATATTGGACAAACTAGGGGTCTCATATACCAACTACGCTGATGATACCCAGATGACAAGGACACCAACCTCATAAATAAAATATACCAAATCATCCAAACTTGGATGGCCACACATGGCCTATGTCTTAACGACGACAAGACCGAGCTCTTAATCATCGGGTCTACCAGTAAACTTAACAAATACCCCATTTGTACAATTCCTTCACTATTGATGGCATCAAAATCAAGGTAGCCAAGGAAGTTAAAACCTTAGGATTCTACCTAGACTCAGCTCTCACCCTCGACAAGCAAGTAAATGCTACAGCCTCAGCAACCAGTTACACCTGCAAACTTATTCACGCCTGTTAACCATACCTATCCACAGACAACTGTACCACCAAAGCACGAGCCCTCATCCTCTCCAAATTAGACTACTGCAATGCACTGTATCTAGGCACCAGTAAACATAACACCAACAAACTCCAAACCTTGCAGAACAACGCCCTTAGAACAGCCTTAGGAATTTCCAAAGAGCAACACATATCTGTCCAAAGAAGAGCCATCAATTGGCTGGCCATCAATGATCGTATCAAATTTAAAACCTTGAACATCACACATAATTGTCTGAACAAAAAAGCACCTGCATACCTCTCAGAAAAGTTCACAAAGTACACTTCTGAACGACCCATCAGAAAGGCCCACTTAAACAGCATCAAAATCCCCAACTTTAAACTGAAAAGAACTGGTGGGTCCATTCCCAGTTCTAGCAGCTCATCTCTGGAACTCCATCCCTGACGCACTCAGAGCCACCCCCCTCCTTCCATGTGTTCAAAACTAACACCAAACATTGGCTTCACACCAACGACTGGTAGAAGCCTTAACTGTACTAAATACTCTGTACATTTATTGTAAAATACTTGAAAGACATTGTAACATAAGAAATGCTTGATATATGATCCTGTAACATAAGAAATGTAATATATGTATGTAGCTGTAACTTAAGATTTTTCATTGCAAACGCCCAGTTGCTTAACGGCCAGGAGCGCTCTATAAATAAATAAACAATACAACAATGTGAAAATAAATAAGATAAATAAATACATAAAGCTCTTATTTTAATGACAATAGTTTTGGCTTAGAAGTAGCACTTTCAGCACCACCTAATAGCCAAACTAATAAAGAGGACACTGGCTATTTCCATGGCAATGCCACTGTGTGCAAAGTAGGAAGCAGTGGAGATCTGGAGCAAATGGACAAAGAATGTATGTCAGGGAGGAGTGAGGATAGAGGACAGGTACTCTTATTCTTATTGTTTTATAACAAACAAGTCGGGTGTTTCGCAATTCAGAGCGATTGCGGCAGTGGGGGAGTGGCCTGCAGGGAGCTCTGGTAATTTCCCATTGATCCTCTTTAGCACGGGCCTCTTTTGTGTGGCTACCTTTTGGTGTGGGACACTTTTATATTGGTTTCTTCTCGTTCTTATCTTATCTCCCATCCACAGCACTGCCTCGCTCCCATCTCTCCTCCTGCCCCAAGTCCATCAAGTATTTTACTTTTAACTTTATAAATGCTATGTCAGTTTTATGTTAACTTTACCTATTTTTTAATCCTTATACAGTGCCAACTGTGCTTAAAAATTGGACCCATTCTCTGTCGGTTTCCTTGAAAGGAGAGCACCCTCAAATCCTACCTGCATTGCATTTTCTCGCTACATTCACTCCCGCAGTGTAACATAGGGCCTTTGGATGTAACATTTCCAGGGCCACTTGTGGTTCCATTCCACCCATGTATGGTGGCAGTTATATCCAGAGTTCCAGCGCTACGTGATTGGTTGTGCACCACTTTCTGGATGCTAATTGGCCATCTTGCTGATTAACTAACCTGCAGCAATTTTGCAAACTGCAGCACTCGTAATTGATGACGACATTTAGGGCCTGAGTCACAAAAAGGTCCCATTGACAACGTTTTTGTATATCAGGCCCTTAGTTTTGATGCAACGCTGTTATGCTTGTGTTGGCATCACTAGATACACTCCATTACTTGTTTGTGACATCATAACAGTTTAATTGCAAGGTTGCTTTTTTGCGGATGCCCCACTCTCAGCACCGCTGACAGTTTGCAGCAACAACAAAAAAAAGAAAACCAGCCAAAGTGCTTCTAGAAAAAAAACAGTGCCAATGAACCAAGCAATCCATCCATCATCCACATTTACCCCTGTATGGCTGTCGACTATGACTGATGAGCAAACATCCAACTTATTGATTGGGTTTTCAAGAGAAAAGCTGTCACATATACAATTTCTCATTTTTCTCATAAACTTCAACCTGCAAAAATATATAGTTGAAAGCAAACTTATATGTAAGCTATGAATGAGATCATTCCACGACTTTTTTATATTTAATTGCACTTGCAGTTCTCTTTATTTGTGTTTTTTTTAGAATATTACAGGAACTTTATAATTCTTTCTTTTCTGTGTGAATACACATACGTATTTCATTAACAGAACTAACATGTATCATTCATAGAGCAATGAGATAGTTTCATAGATATGCAAGTAAACAATGTTGCTGTTGTCACTGAGGGACCTGTTGCATCATCTTAGGGTTCCTATGATGAGGTAGAGGGGTTGCGGTGTACACCTGCTGCAGTAATGTGTTGTTTTCAATTGCGGAGCACCATTGACTCATCTCTTCCTCTTTCTCTCTCCCTCTCCCCTGATACCCCCCTCTTTTTTGCTTGTTTCCCACCCTCCTTTCTCATCCCCCCTGCTCAGTTAGCTGACTAGTCGCCTGGTGCACCTCCAGAACCTTACAGGTCTCACGCTCCCCCACCAGTCCTGCACTTGCCTCTGGGCCTCTGCACTTGTCCATGGCGCTATTTCAATATGACCCACGATTGGAGAAACCACTCTGCACTTAACCCTGGCCCTTGCTGGGCTGGGCCCACTTCTCCCCCTCCCTCACACTTCCTGTTTCTGTGCACTTACTCGATCCTGAATATCCTAGGCCCAGCAAGTCTGTCTGTCCAACCCTCCCTCTTGTCTACCCCCCACCGCTCATGTTTTGGTCGTGCTCGAAATGCTCATGCATAGGCGCATTAGATGACCAACCTCCAAGTCATCTGAATTGTTCTCCAGACCAGCACTGTAATTCGTTTAGTTCATGTTGTTTCACGATTTGTTTGTTCCTACCCCCCCACTCCCCATTTTCTTTTTTTTTCTTACTTTCTCCCTGCCCTCATCCTCTGTCAAGCACTGGTACTAGTGGTAATGCCCTGGCCTACGTCCTACGATGAATGGATCCAAGAAATGCACAATTTGTCAAGGACAGAAAAATTGATTTACAAACTGAAAGGTAAATTGTCTGCATATGAGAAGATCTGGAATGTGTTCAATGATTTATTTTAGTTTCCTTTCGATTTTTTCATTAATTTCTGTACAATAGTTTGATGAATTTTTTGATTTCTGTATTTATGTATAGATTATAAATAAATGAATATTAAAAAAAAAAAAGTCATGCCCTGGCCTAGTATGCTAGTTATTGTTGATTAGATCGTTTGGAATCTTCAAGGCCTCACAATGACGACTGTTATCCCTTGTTCCCTTCCTGCCTTGGAGCACGTCACTTGTGTATAACCACTATACAAATAAACAATTACAATTGCAATTGATTGGGAGTTTACAGATGTTCAGGCAGATGACTTGTTTTATCTCATCTAAGCCTTGTATAATTCTTACATTGGATAATTCTCTCTGGCTGTTTGTCTTGCTTGGATCGAGACTTTTATCATGTCCACTATCAGAGCTGATGCTTCCAAAAAGAGGCCTGGTCCTTCAACTGAGCTCCTCACTCAGCCTAAGGTTCCTGAGCCCAGTACTCCTATACAAGGCAGATGGACGAAGGTTCCTGGGGGAGGACCCTTGAAAGTTGGGAGATCTGCCTAAGAAACATCTACTTTTAAACTGTAGGTTGACTAGCCAGTTTTGGGGAGTATATTTGAGCTGTCTGTGGGTCTAGTTGTGGGGTCATCTCTTGGTGAGGCATTCTAGAGCTAGGCCATGCAAGGCTGTGTTGGTGTGCTTAAGGAAATTGATGTTGACTCTTTGTGGTTTACCAGCAGTTGATACAGGTTTCTCAAGGCGGCCAGACATGGTCAGAGTCTTTACCCACAATAAAGAGACACGATGCTTTCATTGGGACCCATTAGCTGCGCAATCTATTTGCAGATGAATCAACATAAATAGGCTTTCAAGAGGGAAATGTGTCTGTTGTTTTTTTAAACAGAAACCTAACACTAGCTTGGCACTCCAGACTCTGGATGCTGGATTGACATCAGGCGTTTTTCAAATGAACGTGAAAAAGAGATGCTGTCAACTATTTTTTCAGGGCACTCACCACTTTGGGCGAAAGCAAATTGTCTCATGTTTTCACCCAAAATGACTTTGCCACATTTCTTACCGTAAATAGGTAGATGGTGGGTAGGGGCCAGGTATATGGAAGGGATGGGGTGGTATGTTAGAAGGGGGTATTCCCTTGCACTTTGCAGTAAAAACATTTGGTAAATACAATTTCAACCATTTTACTTTCGACCGAAAACATTCAGGCCCTCATTCTGAGTTGGGCGTAAAGGGATACCGGGCACCGTTAAGGACATCGGTGCCGGTAATCCCTTTGTGCCCTATTCCGAGGTCCCTTAGCGGGTCCCTTCCTTAATGCCTGGTTTTACCAGGCGTTATGGACGGGGCCGGTTAAGGTACTTCAGAGCTAATAACGGTACCGCAATTTGCGGTACCATTATTAGCGCCTTCCCATTTAGCCCTATGGGGGCTGAAATGGGAATTGGGAATGGCTTTTTCAATGGGCACTTACCGATCCTGCAAAGGTCGGAATAGACCGGTAAGTCCCCATTGAAACAGGGCGGACTCGGTACCGGTGTTGGAGGTAGTCATGGTGCAAATAGCGCCATGATTAACCTCCAAACTCGGAATGAGGGCCTCAGTGTTCTAACATAAATCCATTTCTACTACCAAGTGTTGTCGGTCGGGGGTCTTTTTCACCAAAATGATTACACAATTATTTAAACAAATCCTAAAATGGCCTCCTCCTTTGTTAAGATGAAATGTGCTTTAGGAAATGATTTTTTTTTTCTGGCTTCATTTTAAAATGAATACAAGATACCATTTCCGAACCAGTTGTTACACAGAATGTATTGTGTTATCATTAATCGCATTGAACAATTCACATTGTAAACATTTAAACATGAAGATAATACATATATGAAATGATAACATTGTATACATTACCTCATCTATGAATGTAAATCACCTTTGGCAGTTCACTGAGAGACTACATACCTCAAAGACTATACACTTACTGTGACATCCAATGGGGTCAATAGAAATAGACTTTGGACTTCAAATGCAGTCAATATTTGTATATTGTGTTGTTCCAGTGAACACTAAGGTGGCAAATTGATATATGCGGCAAAGCGTGCCAAAAGACTGCCCTTTCAATTGTGTGCTGATGGGAAGCATTCACCTATGTGGCACCACCCTGGATGTGAACAAGAATGCCTTTTGTAAAAGGTATAGACTCAAGAGAATAATTACTTTTAATGCCAAAACACTTAGCTGGTTGTAACTGATGTGAGCTCAATGCTGGATTATATTAACAACATTTATTTCGGTTTTGTATTTCAAAAGACCCTAGCAGACATCAATAAACTTAGCATAGTGAAGCTGATTAAATGCACAGACTCCATAAGAAGATATGGTTGTGGATGGTTAGCACATCACCCATTGGCTTTCCAGGAAGGCACAATCCACTCCAGGACACAGCCTGGAAAGAACTTGATAGGACCAAAAGCTTGAAGGATATGAAAGCATTGTTGGGCATGGTCAGCTGGAGGACCAACATGTGCATCCCAGAAATATGTAGTAATATGACCAGATGTGAAAACTACCTTGGAACCACATTCATCACATGTTACCCCATCATTTGTACGGGGGGGAGGTAAGTGAAAGGATACAGTAAAAGGATGATATGGGTGGGCAGGGGCTAGAATGGGTAGTATAAGGGTCTGCCCACCCATAAAAACACCGCCATAAAATTCTATAAAATATCCTTCCTGAAGGAATGTTACATATCCCGCCCTTAACTTTGAATCCACAAGGTCATGCATGGTTTCAAATCCCGGAAAACTCAGGTCATATTAGCGATCACCAGCTAGAAATGTAGTAAAGCCACAGGTGAGGATACAACCAATTGTAATCATAACATCTGACTTTCTTTCCTGTTTCGGATTTCAACTTTATAATGAAAATGGGATTGATCCCAGACCCTTGGAAGATGGTCTGCTAATATTAAAGAAGGTGTGTAAGAGACCCCACCTAGGACAGCGTTATCCCATATCTCAATTATTTCTGCAAACAGTTCTGTAAGAATAAGGTCAGAAGGTCTGTGGATTTTGGGGAATATCATAATCAAGATGTTGTGGTGTTTCAAGAAGGGTGTGACACCCTCAAGTAGTGCATGAGGCATTCCCTTTCATGTATAACAACTTCCATAGTGAAGATGGGCAGTTGTTTTTCACTTTTATAGATATAACCGTAGTCTTCAACACCGTGGATCCCCGTGGGTACACCCAACCTGCTATTAAAGACGGAGTTGGGTGTTGTAGGCTTCACACCTCAGAAAGGTACAGCCACATGCCCACTGGCTCAGAATGTAGGCTGAGAAAGAGCATCAGTGTATTGCAAGTATTCTTGTATAGCACCTTATACCACTTTTGGTAGCCTTGCTACGCATGTCTCTGTACGACATTGGGTTAATGGGGCAGTGGGAGGGGCAGATGGGAAATCTCTGGAGTTGATAGGTGCAGCTTACAAGTACCCTAGTTCCTGTGTGCCAATCTGCCTCTAATGGATTTGAAGGAAAGAGTGTGAGACAGTATGTTATTCATAGGGAAATTCAAAAGTCTGATGCTCTGCGGCATGTTTTGGTCTGGTTAGCCACTGATGGGGGAGGTTGTGATAGGGCTAGAGATGCAAGCTTAGTTATGACTCAATTAAAGTTGATGTGATAACGACTAGGCCTGTTGCAGCTGTCCGTTGGAGAATTGTGTGCGGAGTGTAAGGCAACAGGAGATCTTCAAAGGGAGTTGGTTAGTCAGGGGAAGAATGGAGTGTGCCTTACAAGGAGACCAATCAGCAACCTTCAACACCTATCACTGGCCTTCTGGAGATAGGGGCAATTTCACTGTCTCACATTGACACTGACAACAGTGATAATCTCTTTCTTTTTCTCGTCATCTCTCTAACTTTATTGCAGTCTTTTTTTCTCCAAAAAAGTACATTGTACCCTATGTGCAACAAAACACACATCAGTGATTTGGCAGTTAAGAGTAAATGGCCAGAATGCAAACTCCACTCATCACATCATTTACATGTTATGAGTTATTGCAGTGGTTCAGAGTAAGATCTGCTTCACATTTGAGTACCGCTGACCCCCACTTAACTTTCCGAGGTATGTTGGCTGGCAGGCTGTGGGATGTCTCACACCTCACTCCAACATGATCAGTTGCTGTGCTCAGTGGCCTGCTGGGATATTTGTTCGTCAGGGCATCACCTGTCAGGGACATTCAAAGGCGTTGTTGGGCCAGGGGCCAAAATTCTTTCTCATTTCTCCCAGTAGGCCACCCTGCTGTCTCCCACAAGCCACAAATGCCTATCGCACAGGGTCATACAGGCATATGCAAAACACACATTTCCTCCTGACCCTAATGGTAATGACACACCAGGTTGTAAGAGCGCTCCAGAAGCTCCCTTTCAGAGAGATGCTGCAACCCTGCAGGTAGTTCTTCATCATGAAATGAGCCGAAAAGGTAGAAGGTGGAGTGCAGGTCCCTCAAGAAGCCCCACAAACCTGAGTGCTCCATCCCTTGGCCAAAATGGAGTGCAGCTGCTGAAGAAACAGAAGAGAGCCATGCATATAAGGTAAAGTATGCACAACGTAGGGGATATCTCTTGCATCTAAAACCTGACCCTGGAGTGTGCAATATAGGCATTTTAGGGGCATGGTGCTGCCTAACCACATAGGCAATATGGTGGAATATGTGGAATTTAGGGGGACAAGCTTTCTTGTCTGAAGAATGACTGTGTAATGTGCACAATTTAGGGGATAGCTATTCAGCTAAGCGTTTACATCTATATGTTGCAATGTAATTTAAGTGGTTTTGTATAGTGCCCTCACACCACTTATGGTGGCCTTGCTAGGTTTGGCTTTGTAAGAAAAGGGTGCTGGGGTTCATTAGTGGGACACTGGGAAAAGCAGAGGCAAAACCTATAGTGTTGAAGGGTACAGGTTGGAAGTACCAATGTTTTGTCTGTCAGTCTGCTTTCTATGGGTTTGGCAGGGAGGTTTGAGGGTTAGGAGTAAATTATACTTATGGAAGAGCCCAAGATTTGGTAGACAACTGCCCCTTTGGGTCTTGTTAGACCATTATGTGGCAGGATGTGATAGAGCTAACGAGGGGAGCTTGGTCATTGCTTGCTCAGTGTTAGTGTGTTAAAGGGTAGGCCTGTGGCACCCATCCATGATGGATGGGTCTTTGTAGTGTAAGGTGGTAGGAGAAGTAAGAGGTGAGTCAGTTATTCTGGGGTACAGGGCGTAGGCCTTACAGGCAGAATAGCCAGCATAGTTGAACTCCTGCCACTGGCCTTCTGCAAATAGGTCCCATTTAACTATCTCACATTTCCATTTTCAGCTCTTCTCTCTCCCTCTCTCTCTCTCTCTCTCTCTCTCTCTCTCTTTCTCTCTCTTTCTCTCTCTGTCTCTCTCTCTGGGGCTCTCTCTCTCCACTCTCCCTCTGTCCCTCAAACATGCACATTTTACAGCATATGCAACAAAGGTAGCTTTTCTGAGTTGGTTGATGAAAGTAAGTGACTGATTGCAAACTCCACTCATTATCATAAACTACATGCTTAGAGTTGTAGCAGACAAGAAAATCTGTTTGAGCAAAGTGATGCTTTCATTGGAAATTTGAGGACTGCAGGCACCCACTTCATCTTTCTAATTATGAAGGTTGGCAAGCTGAAGTATGCCTCAAATCTTGCTTTAACATGCTTCAGCTCTGGACATTTTCCCATCAAGTCATTGCCCATAGTGGGCAGCAAAAGGAAGACATTTCCTATTTGTTTGTTGTGGCAGAGGCCAGGATTCTGGATTGTTTCTTACAGAGGTCCACCATGCTGTATCCCCACGCCCCAATTGCCTCTTACAAACGTCACATAACCCCAGGCCGAAATTAATTTCCTCCATCCCTCAGTGCCCATAATTTATCAGGTTTTGAGGATGCAGCAGAACTTCCCTTTCATTATGATGCTGAAACCCTGCATGTGGTTCTATATGATTAAATGCGGAGCAGGAAAGTTCAGAGGTGACATGGTGGCTCCTTGAAAAGCCCCACAAACCTGGGTCCATCATTTCTTGGCTAAATAGGGTTCAGCACCTGATGGAAAGAGAAGAGAAACCTTCTGTTATTAAAACAAAAGCAATTTGGATGGGGCAAAGGATGGAGAATCTAATAACACTGCAATCTCGATTATGCAATCCCTCTGATTCCTTATTGGAGGCTCTCTGCTCGAATTCCTTCCAAAGCTCTGTGCAGCAATTACAAAATCCTGGATCACCTGGTGGAAATCAATGTTGCTGGTAGAGTCCCTTCCCTGGCTGCAATATGTAAGGATCTGCTGACCTGGTCAGAATGACCTCTAGGAATTCCCTGACCACTACCAGCTGGTGAGCCACTACTTCTAGCAGGTGAGCCCTAGGGATATTTTGGGGACCTTCTGTGTGATGGCACAATACAACTATGAGGCCGATTCTCTCCGTAACCCTAGAATTCTATTGTATTTAAATAAATGAAGTGTCTTAGCAGTACCTCGTCAATGTGACAGGGTCTAATATGATAATCCGATAGTTGAAAATGTTGCAAGGGATTGTGCATCACAGGCCAAGTGCAGGGGGAAGCGATATGGCAGAGATGGTGTATTGCTGTGGAAAGAATAATGCGCTTTCCTTGTTATGACTCCTCTACAAGGCATTAGGGGCTTATCAGATGGGTAATGTCTCTGATGAGTCTCCAGGAGAAGGAGTGTGCAGGTTGGACTTCTGAGTTCCCTTAGTACCAATTCCAAAACAGTTGCATTTATTCTTGTTCACTTTATCTGGATGGCCTGGGGATGATGACCACATGCGGCCACCAGTCCGAAACTCAGATGTACTGGTGGATGATATGGCTGCATAGGGCCACACATTTAAAAACGTGTTAGGACCAACCTGAGCTACCTAGCTAGAACATACTGGATTGTGACTGGCCATTACGCCACACCACAACCCATCATTACAGTCAATAGAGTCCAACAGTCCTAAAAACTTCTCAAGTTAAAAAGCAAGCCACTGTCACAATCCAGTACATTATAACTAGACACCTTTGGGTATAGAAACGGAAAATATAGCCCCACTGTGGTTCACACAGTGACGCTTAAATGCATGCACCAGTCCTGCATTCATATACTGTGCACAGAGTCAAGACACATATAGTCTATGAGAGGGCCCTAGGTCAGATGGTCAAAATTGAGCCATGCCCTTGGGTTTTAGATGGTCACCAGATGATGGTTCGCAATCCAAGGGTGCAGAATATGAAAGACACTTTAGCACACCTTCCAGATTGAAAATGAGAAAGCTACAGGTTGCAGGGAAGTCCCTACTCTACCTCCTCTTGCCCCTCATTGGCAATTAGAGCTGCGTGGGTTCCTGAACTGAGCTTTATGTGTGCAGTGTAAACATTCATCCAGATCACTGTGATGCCAAGTGCGAGATAGCTCCTAACCTTGAATGGCTATGACAGAAAGTCGAATATGCTTATGCTCTCAACCAATTTGCTAAGTGGTCTTTATGAGATACTGAGATCCTGAAATTATAATATTCTGACATTTGCTGGTTAGGTAAATGTGGGCTAGTGATTTAGTCATAAGAAGGCAAAAGCTTGTTATATATGGAGCTGTACCATTCTGCAACAGTTTTGCACAAGCTATAACAATACTCTTACAAGAGGGTTACCCTTTTGGCAATTTCCTGCAGATATGGAAATCAATTTGCTGTGAGCTGTTTATCAGATTTGTGTGTGTGTAACATCCTCCTGCCTTAACATGATGAAATGTGTTGTCCTTTGTCCTTTTAAGTCACAGATCTAATGCATGGATGACAGAAGAC
Organism: Ambystoma mexicanum; assembly: GCF_040938575.1. Classification (NCBI taxonomy): domain Eukaryota; kingdom Metazoa; phylum Chordata; class Amphibia; order Caudata; family Ambystomatidae; genus Ambystoma; species Ambystoma mexicanum. The sequence continues at coordinate 1,124,282,867 of NC_090933.1, forward strand.
ATGCCGTAAGATGTTTATTCGGTCAAAATATTTCTGGTTCACATTATGTCAGGATGGCAACAACAACACTTTTTGGTCTTTGCCAAAGTATGCCAAATCTACAGACTATTGGGCATTGATCACAAAATTACATGGCTGTCTTTAATAGGTTTAACATACATCTGTTTTGCATACCAATTAACTTTGGTTCTCTCCCTAAGTTACCAGGGGAACCCAGACATGGACCCCTTGCTCAATGCTCTTAGAGAGGCACAGCTTCACCTCACTGATGAAGCCCAACTAGGCTGCAACAAGTGTATGGGGTTGCAGTGGTACTCTTGTTCAGCGGAGATTTGCCTAGCATTTCAGTACTGGACTGCCCCTGGGCAGGACAAAGACTGATATGCGGGGACATTTCTTCTCTGTGAAAAGAACAGTGAGCTAAAGACTTGGTTGAGACTCTCCCAAGGGCCACCCACCCAAGAACAAGTCAATGGGCTGTGTTCGTGCTGGTAGAGAGTTTCTCAGACCCCCCTCTGTTTTGCATACCAAGTAACTTTGGGTCTCACCCTAAGTTACCAGGGGAATCCAGACGTGGACTCTTTGCTCACTGCTCTTAGAGAGGCACAGCTTCACCTCACTGATGATGCCCAACTAGGCTGAAACACGTGTATGGGGTTGCTGTGGTATGTTTGTTTGTTTGTTTGTTTTATTATTTATATTGCGCACCAGACCCAAGGGTTTTAGGGCGCAAAGGCATAAAGAGGGTTGTTAAGCTTAAGTTACGTTGGTACACAGAGTAAAAAACAGCTATGGTTACAATGCTGTGTGCGTGAACAACAGTCAGAACGAACTTTATACAGAGGTAAGTATGCATTGCTGTCGGACACTCTTGTTCAGAGGAGAATTGCCTAGCATTGAAATGTCTTCTCTGTGAAAAGAACAGTGAGCTAAAGACTTGGTTGAGGCTCTCCCAGGGGCCACCACCCAAGAACAAGTCAATGGGCTGTGTTCGTGCTGGTAGAGAGTTTCCCAGACCCCCCTCTGTTTAACATACACCTGTGTTTAATGATGCTACTGTAGGATGTTGTGAAGAAGTTCTCAGAACATTATGGTGATATTCCAAATATATAAATTACATTTCCATGCATCTACTGTAACTGTAAAATTAGTTGCAAACATGTTTATATGATCGACTAGTATTTGGCTTTAAAGATGTTAAGATTTTTCAAAATACTAGCTGTTCCCGGTGTAACATACACCATTCTAGCATATCTTAAAGGTCGATATCGGTCAGTAATTCATAGGGTAACTTCTGTCCCCCTTCTTAAATATTGGAATTTTCACTGATGACTTCCAGGAAGGGGGTGAAGGTCCATGTGACTTATTAATGGACTTTGAAAAGGCTAAACGTATCAGCTGGAATGAGTGGTGTGCACGGTATAAGAACAGGATCTAAGTTCCATCGATCACATTGGCCTCTAGGATGTATCTTTGTAGATGTGTTATTGCCAACCTTGTTCTATTGCATAGTCCCTGTGATGAGAGAAAAAACTGTGGATACTTTTCACTTTTTGATATCAGGGGCCTGTTCGTGATGGGAAGAAACAAATAATCTAAAGCTAAGCAAAGAAGCAGACAAACCCTCCCATTATCACATCTACAAATTACCTTAGACTATGCTCTGTGCTATGATTGCAAATAGTCCACTGCACCTCAACCAAAGATCTCTTAGAAAACACTTTTATATTTTATCATTTCTAAAAAAAACTGTTCATATCACAAACCATACTACAAAATGCTGAATCGCATCATTTTTCAAAGATACTTAGAAGCTGCAATTTAAAAAATAAAAAAACAAACACCATATCAAACTGTGGGGTTCGTAAACAGATGTGACATTGTTTACTATTTTTTATTTTGTTTTGGTACCGCAATACAGACTAAGACGTGCCAATGGAAAACACAACGAAAATGGTGAATCTCACACTCCTGCTTATATTTCAAGAAAAGATATTCAAACCTACTATATCTATACAATGTTGTTTACTATGGATCCTATACGATAGGTTATTCCATTTGAGGAGGTTATGCGTTGTGAGAAAGACCTAATCAGACGACATAACAAAAAACAAGCTGAATTTTCTCACTCCTAAAACAGACTACAGGTCGACACATTGGGCCTCATTATAAGGTTGTCACTCCAGTAATAACGGTGCCGGTAAGGCAATACCAGCATCCATTACCGGGCTGTTGTATTACAACCCTAGATGCCGGTACTACCGGCATCGAAAGGGACTCGCTGTGGCCATGCACCACCATAGTGTAGTGCACGCAAGTGAGCGGGCGCATGCCAGTAACACCGGCATGCCGCAAGGAAGAAGACATTATGAGTCGCACGGACATGCACATAAGAAGGGCCACCATGATGCTGGAAATACTGGCATCGCAGATCACCCGTAAATAGCAAACTGCTGTGTTCCCAACTGCCACAGGTGCACACAATTCCACCTGCTATAGCAATACTGGAGCAGGAGGACATGCCTGCACTGCTACTCCTTGAGCAGACAGTACAGCAGGTATTGCAGAGGAGACTCAGGAGGAGAAGGATGGTGAGACTGCCCCAGGAAATCCCACTAGTGCAGGCAGTGGTTTCCCGCAGGCCGCCACCAATCCCTCGCCTAAGAGCTAGTCCATTTAACTTAATACCCAGCACAGAGCCACACACTGTACCGCCTCGACAGGGACACCATCACCACCATAGTGGATCTAATGCATGAAGACTTGGTCAGCCTGATCAACATCCGCACCGCCAACCTCCCTCTGCTGAAGTTGGTGTCTGTGCTCTACTTGCTGCCACAGGCACCTACCAGCATACAGTGGGGCAGCTGCATGGCATCTCGCAACCATGTTTCTCTGCTGTGCTAAACCAACTGCTGGATGCACTCCTAAAGCACACAAGGGCCCACATATCCCTACCACGGACAGAACAGGAGGTGAATGACACCAATATAGCATTTCATGCACTGGCAGGCATGCCCAATGTCATTGGTGCCCTCGACTGCACCCACATGGAGTTGGTAGTCCCACATGCCATAGAGGTGGTGTACCGCAATCGGAAGCTATACAACTCCATCAATGTGCAGATGGTGTGTGACGCCAGCAAGATGATAACACATTGCTGTGCCAGATACCCAGGATCTACGCATGATGCAATGGTGCTGCGGAACTCCTCGCTACCCCGCTATATGGAATAAGATGCTGCACGACGTGCCTGGCTGCTGGGTGAGTCTGCCCTCTGGGCCATGGGAGTGTATCGTGGGGGGGGCATGCATATGCAACCTGTCTGCCCACTGGTCCATGGGAGTGTATCGTGGGGGGGGGGCATGCATATACAACCTATCTGCCCACTGGGCCATGGGAGTGTCCTCAATGGGGTGTCTGGACACAGTCCATGCTGGCAAACAATGTGCCCATAATCATACAAATAAGATGCATGACACAGAAAATGGAGGCCGACATATTTGGCCCACACACCAATGTGGAAAAGTCAGACTCACAATCAGCGCACACCCCTGAATCTGTCCACTGGACATCACCTGCCCGTACACACAGCACCACAATACACCATCATGCAGTCACAAAGCTGAATACACATGACCACATCGAAGCACCTTGCAGGTCATGCTTCCATGAGTGGGCAGTATGATTTCCCCCTCAGGGAAATCCCCTGTCACTGCCCCTCCCGACAGTAACACTGCAAAACACCATGGCAACATGTGCAGATGACTACAAATGGGAAAACACATGTGACAAGGATGCCTCAAATTGGAGCCATTAATTATTGAACAAAACCTATATGGGTGCGAATGGTGTGGGAATCACCCACTGCACATGAGTACCAGCATGCAAGTCGATATACCCTGCAACATCCTAGGAACACATCCCTACACTGGGGGACCCTACCAACATTCATATTGTGCCATTGTGACTGGTGTGACGACATCGAGGGACACGTGCATGGCGTCAACAATTATCTATAAGCATGATAGAATAAACAAGCTGTGTCACGTTGTGCATTAGCCAAATGCATCATATATTGCCCAACATGAATTTGGTCTCATCCCCTGCCACACAACCCTCACATGTGACTACATCATGGACCTTGTCACTCCATATGGGTGGTTGGTGATTCCAATGCCAAGGCCCCAAAGTCGTGTACGTCACCCAGGACCAGCACCATGGAGTGCCAAGTTGTGTACAGGGCAGATAGTTGCGCAGATGTGAAATCAATAGCTGCCATTCACGACACACTGCATATGAGCATGAACGATGTACAGGCTGAGCACAAATGGAGCAGAAGAAATACCTTTACACATACCTTTTTGTGCTAACATGCAGCTGATGCTGGCTATCCCCTGAAACCGTGGCTCCTGACCCCTGTCAGGAATCCACAGAACAGGCATGAAGAGGACTACAATCGTGCCCATAATGCACTCCTGTGGATATAGCAGACCTTTGTTTGTGTTGCAACGGTTTCGCTGCCTCAGCAGGTCGGGTGGCGCACTCATTTACTGTTATGAGAAGGTGGACAAGATCATCATGGTATGTGCCATGCTGCACAACATGTGCATCCGGCGGAACGTTCCTCTGCCACCTGACATGGAGCAGCCACCACCAGGTGAAGAAGAAGATGAGGAAGGAGAAGATGTCGCACATCGGCCAGGCTGCGATGCACATGAGGTACGTGCTGTGCGCCAATCATTGATAAACCATACTTTCTGATGCACTGGGATGTAGAGGGTGACATGGATGTGGGACCCTAGGCACTGTGACAGGGGGAATACGGGCACTGTGTTTGGGGATTCAATAAATTGACACACGCTGAAGAAGCAGTGTCCAGTCATGTGATTTGTTTAACACAACAGGTGTATTGTGCAGATGGTATTTACAACGTGATTGAACCCTCCACCACCACAACACCCCCACGCTCCCACTCCAACCTTCCCCCTCCACCCAAAAACCCCAACACCCCCACATACCGTAATCCCTCCTCCCCCCAACACCCCCAAACCCCCCCTCCATTCTCCCCCCAACACCCTGACACACCCCCTCTACCCTACCCCCTCTCCCCTCCCCCCCAAAACCCCCATACACACTCTCCACCCACACCCCTACCTCCCAACACCCCCACACATCAGGTGCACAACAAGTGTCCAGATGCACTGCCAGTGAACATGTGCAGGGTACCCCTGCTACTGCTGCCCCCTCTTTGGAGGAGTGGGTTGAGTGTCAGTGCACCGCATGCTGTGCATGGACCTGCGCACAGGGCTGGTCTGCGTGGAGCTGGCAGGCATGGCAGTAGATGAGGTTGATGGCTGTGGTTTGGATGCCAATGGATGCGCGCTGCTCCATGGTGTTGGCCATTCTTGCAAGGATCTGGGCCTTGTGTTAACGGCCTTGATGATGGCCACAGTGATGTCCCTCATGACACGGCGTGTTGCCTCCCCATCAGCAACATATTGCTTCACGAGTGCATTTCTTTTGGCGGCCCTCCATCCTTGACAAATGTCCCTCGAGGTCCCATATTGCGGTGGAGGTGGATGGTTCATTGGCTGGTGTTGATCTGGCCAATACGGGAAGTCCTCTGATGGAGCCACTCTTCATGTATGTCCTCACCTTCAGGCTCGTGCTGAGGGGTGCCTTGTGGGGTGACCTGTGGCGTGTCCTGCTGGTTGGGCGTTTGTACAACATCCCCCGACAAGATGCTTCCTTTATGTGTGTACTCTACATGCCCATCGTCCTAATTGGCACTATGTGGTGCGCATGCAGCTGCCTCCCCAACAGAACTAGTTGCTGCCGAATGTGAGCCGTCATGCTCGGCCTCCACAGATGTAGGCTCATCCTGTGAGACATGTGTCCCCAGGGGTGCTGGGCCAGGTGTTTGCTGGTCATGTGTTGGGGGGTGTGCAGCTGGTTGAGCACTGGTGTGTGCCTTGTGTGGCACTTGGATCAATCTTGAGCCCCTGGATGTGGATGGCCTGGTGCCATCGTCCCAACCCCTGGATGTGTTGGCTGGTGTCCTGGGCTGTGCACCAGCATCATGCCCGTTGCTGTCTGCATCCGTGCCTGTGGGGGACAGAGAGAGGCAGGGCATCAGCGATGGGAGTACTTGCATCATGCAAGCATTAGTGTTTGTGCAGTTTGTGCCATGTGGATCGTTGTATGCTTGTTTTTGTGGTGGAGAGGCTGTGTGCAAGATTGGGGGGGTTAGCATTGGCATCCATCTGGTGTTAACATGTTTAGCATGGTGTCTGCTGTGTAGCCTACAGGTGTGTTGTGGCTTGTGTGCTGTGTGACATGTGCTGTTATTCTGTGTATCAAGTGTGTATTAGGCATAGGAGCGGCATGCAGCATACATTTTGATGTGACAGTGGTGGAGCCAGCATCTAGACAGGGATATGTGAATGTGTGTATGATGGGCCATGTTGTGGCTCTCATCAGATTTACATTTGCTGGACAACATTGTACTTTGGATGTCAGGTGTTTGTGGGGACTCGTGTTGTGCACAAAGGGTCACTCACCTTCATCAGCCGATGATGTGTCTCCATACTCCGCTCTGCCTACTCCTTCGATGGCCTCCACATCAATTGTCGTACTGCAGTTCTCTTCCCACCTTGTTAACTGTATGGGGGAGTGTGCACCGCCGCCTGTTGCCAGCCCCTGGCTGTGATTGGCCAATAAAATGTTACATATTCGCAGGCACAGGTCGTCCCACCGCTTCTTCTTGCAGTCCTTGACGGTGCGTGCGGTGGTGCCAACCACACTCACTTTTCTTGCTACATCCTCCCATATCTGTTTTTTTCTTAGCTGTGCTGACGCCTCAGGTCAGCACAAAAGACTATGTCAACCTGCTCCACCAGTGTGTCGGCTAACATATTTAGCTCCTCATCGCTAAATCTCAGTTTACGCAAGTGAGCTGCGGCTTTCTGGGTAGCTTTGGATATCTTCTTCCATGAGTGTTCGGGAGTTTGCCTGCAAGGTCCTGTCTACAGAGGATTGCAATAGATTGTGTTTTTTAGGATGGCTGCCGGTGCATTTGCCGTTCCTGTGCGATGACGTTACTTCCGGTTCCAGTAATGACAGACCCGGTAATAACGCTAATGGTATTAGCGAGACCGTTATTTAGGGGATGTCGATGGAGGAGGAGGTATCAGCGCATTTCATGATGCTGCTATCAGGGGGTTTATGGGACGTTACCGGCATGGTGGGTCTTCTGTTACCGGCATGCCGGTATGATGCAAGTGCACGAGGACTCGTAATCAGCTGCTGTTTGCAGCATCAAGGCTACTCGGACACACTCATACCGGCATTCCGTTAATGACAGATTTTTACCTCCAAACTCGTAATGAGGTCCACTGACTATTATAAAAGTCAGATCTGGCCATTTTACCCTGGATTCGTCTATCCACCTCCCTGCATCTTCTGGTAATTTCTCGTTCACCGGTGATGCCGGATTCCAGTAAACATTAATAATGATCAGAACTCACTGTGCACTTATTGGCACTTGTTCTGTCTTAATCGTTAGTACCTGGATGTAAGGGGTAGGATTTGTCTCAGCCAGTATTTCCCAATTCAGATTTTTCTTTATGGCAATCAGGAGGCCTGCCTGAGGTCTTCCCTTTTGGCCCTTTATGGCTGGATTTGTTGATACTTGATAGCCCTCTATCATCAGTGTTTCAACCAGCCATGTTTCCTGTAGGCTCATCACCTGGGCCCTTAACATTTGGAGGTCACCTTGCCTGTACAGATGGGTGAAGCCTCTAGTATTCCAATTTAAGAGCCTCCATTGGTCTTCTGTCTCTCCTTTTAAACTCTATTTTTGTTGCATTTTTTCAGCTACCAATGTAGTTAGCCAGTTCCATTTATCGTCATTGTCATCTGTTTTTTTGTTTTTCCGCTGGGTGGTTTTTGGACTCCTTTCTTTTTTGTTCTTATTCTTTTTGTGCTCTTCGGTTCTTTTTCCTTTAGTTGATTCCTATCTCTAGGTTTTGTGTTATGTGAATTCATGTCTTCTTTTTTTTTTTTGGTAGTACGTAGTTTTCGATACTTAGATCAAAGCCCATTGGTCTTAGATGTGCGGCTTCTTCCAAAAGCAGTTTTTTGACTAATCGCAAGACTGTGTGGATCAGTACTTTGTCTGTGCAGTCTTCATCAATGAATTCCACTATGGCTATATCATTTGATGTTATCAGTCTCAAAGCTGGGATGTGATGTAGTAGCCTGATCACATTGGCTCTATTCAGGATCAGGCCATCATTATAGTGCAACATTCTCTCCAGAATTAAACCATTGGGTTGATCACTATTCCCCTCCCTCAAATCAGTGTCTTTTCCAGATTCTACATTGTTTAATTGATAGTCTTTACGGTTTTCCAAATTTGATAGGCGTAGTTCTTCTCATCTTGGGTGGCCCTAACCTCAGTGGTGACGGTACTTGACTGTTTCCGTTTAGATTTCAGTTTTCAGTCAACAAGTCTTTAGAATTCACTGCACTTTTTTCTGGTTCTAATTTCTGGGATAGGCCCTTTGGAAAACTATCGCAGTTTTTCTTTTCCAGGCTTCACTTTTATCCTGAGTTCCTACCTGTCATTTGTGGATCTTCTCTCTCTCCTTCGTCTTCTGAATCACTTTCATCAGTCTCCACGTCTGTTGAATTGTCTGATGTTATTTCCTGATCACTCTCATATATAGATTCAAGTTCTTCTGTCGGATCTTCCTCATCCGGTATAGAGTGCGTGGTGAGGTCCAAGAGATTTTGCTCTGTTTCCTCATCTTCCGAACATTCTTCGATCTCAGGTATTTGTATTTCGACTGTTTTTTTTTTCTCTTCCTTCAGGAGAGCCTCTATACCCTGATTGGTGGTTGAGGGACATTGTAGTGGTGTTGTAGTGGTGTTGTTAATTTTTTGAAGAACTCTCGACTTTTGTTAGATTTCTGATTAGGCGGTGATGGTTGGTTCTTTGGTTTTTTCATTGTTGTACTTCCTTTGCCTTCCTTGGTCTTGGAGTCTGATTTGTTTTTTGGTTTTGCTCCCTGTGGTTTATGTTTTTTTTTTCATTTGTTTCGGTTTTACAAAAATATCAGTTTTTTCTTTCTTTGTCCTCATGTATTTCTCACCCACAGGTGTTTCTTGTATGTAAGTTAGTGATTTTGTCTCCTCCGCTGTAGTGTTCACCTCACTGATGATCGCTTTGGAATTTTGGGGCGCCCCTGTCACCAGTATTTAATGGTTCGCAAAAGGCCTCAGTATCTTGTTTGGGTTCACTGATGTCCCAGTTTATGTTGTTGGCAAAATGCCTGTCTGTCTTTGGTTACGGGGCCATTACACTTGATTCCCTCCTTTCTGACAGTTTTCTTTCTTTTCTATCCTTTACAATTGGCTCAGGTATGTCCTATAACAGTTGTGCCACCCTCGCATTGCTTTTGTCAAGGTTGGTTTGTACTGATGTTATGAAGCCTTCCACGAAAATTGTCTTTGTGTGGAGCATCGCTAATAGTGTAGTTTGATCTTGTAGTTTACCAGCTAGGTCCTCGTAAAGCTTCACAAAGGGTTCTAGGATGGCCACCATTGTTGAGACTAATAAGATTTTTTCTTCTGGGTATGCTTGTAAGTTTGGACCTTTTATTATTGGGTCTTTATTAAAGCCAGTCCATGTTTTGCGTTCTCTGTTTCCATCTGTTTTCCTGTTTTTTATGTCTGTGTTAATTAAGGGTTTGTCTTTATTTGGAGACGTTTGCAAAGCTTTGTCGTTAAATAGTTTGCATTAGTTGTCATTAGTATGAGGCGATGTCTGGAGAGCCTTGTCATGAGTTGTTCCTGAGTTTTTTTTTTTCCTGCTCATTTTTGATGGCGTTTTTTCCCTGCATTATTAGATTTACCTCGTCTTCCATAGATCTTGAGGTCTCTAATATGACTTTGTCTGGAATTTCGAGATGATAATCCGTCTCCTGATGTTTAGTAGTCATAGTGTCATTTTGTTCTGGTGGTCCCTCTTTCTCGCACTCCCCTTTACTTTTATGTGCGTTCTCTTGGGCTCCGGCAGGGCTGCTAATATGCCCTATGGGGTCCTGTTGATGCTCAATGGCACCTTTTGGTTGATGGATAGGGGACTCCTGGTCTCCCCATGTTTCCTTTCGCAGTCAGGTGGTAATCCACACTTTGCTGGCTGGAACTATCTTGTTTGTGTGGTTCTAAATTGGTTACTTGCAGCTGAGGTAATGGGGTTACTGGGCTGAGTTCACCCTTTTGGGGTAGTCTCAATTCATCTCCATGTTTGTCAATAAAGGAGGCCGTACTTGCTCCTATATTGACTGTGACGTTGAATGGAAACTTTGACAGTATTCCCCCATTTGTTCTGTCATGTGGTTTTTTGTACGGATCTGTCGGTGTGACTGCCGAATTTGTTTCTGCCGCCCATGACGGCATAGAGGAGTCTACTGATTCTAGGGTTTCATTGTGTAACTTCTCGTTGTCTCCATGGGGGGCCTCCATGCTTGTAAGTAGTTTAAGTCTCACACAGATTTTTTGGGCAACTATACACCTTGGTTTTGGTCCCTCACGGGTGGTCACCTTCCGCCGTCCACTGTCACCTGACACCGGACACTCTGACCACACTCCGCTACGCTTCGCTCCCAACCTGCTACTTGTCCTGGGGCGAGCGTCGGCGTCAGCGGAGGCGGCCAGTCAGAGCGGGGCCAACAGGCAGCAAGCAGGCAGCAAATAGAGAAAGGGCCTCATTAGGACCCTGGCGGTATGGGTTTAATGGTGCTGTTAAAGGTGCCTGCACCGTTAAACCCATACCGCCCTATTACGAGGTTCCCTTGCGGGACCCGCTCTGGACGTCTTGTCCTTGCGGGTCCCGCGAGGGGACCAGGGAGCTAACAACGGGCCCCTTATGGGGGCTCGAATGGGAATGGGGATGGTCAGGGTTCCATTCAGGGAACCAGGACCCGAGTTTGGTGGCAGCCATTCCCTTATTAGAAGAGCTATCTAACAGTACGAACAAACAAAAACGTGGCACAAGATAACCGACGCCCTAACCTCAAGAGACTGTGTCTTATTAAACGGAGCATTGAAAGGGGATGTTCCAGTAAAGCCAAAATGGAGAGGTATATTTTCTACAGCGATCCTTGACTACATATACATTTCCTCAAACCTGTCTCATAGATTAGAAAAATTAGAGGTAATTAACACTGTCGCAAGTGACGATAAAATTTGACAACTGACATGTAAATAATTGAGTGACAATAAAACAAGTAAACACAGTGCAGATCTCTCATTGTATGTGAACACAGAGGAAATAGACTAAGAATTAAGGCAGATAAGCTACCCGACTTAAACCTTGAACTGAGAAATTTAATTAAGAAGAGACAAACAGAAGCTGAAAATAACACAATTGACTATTTGCTGCTACATAAAGTGTTTACCACAACTCAAAATTTAGGAAACAACAAAGGGTCAAGTACACATTAGCATGTATACGATAAAGCAATTATAAATCGGAAAAAGCTTTTGAAGATACAATTAAAAAAATCTAATAAAAAAGAGCCTACATTCAGAGGAGGAAATAAAGAAAGCAAAACAAAAATATCGAAATTGGCTATGTATTCACAAAAAAGCAATGCTAAATCAAGATTCCATATTCATGCTAGAAAAAATCCAGAGTAAAAATAGCCACGAAATTTGGATAATCTTTAACCAAATGAATGCTCCCCAAGACGCCTTGATGTTACACCCAATAACAGCAGGTACATGGTGCAAATTTTACGAACAAATGCAGCAGCCTGTAAGCACATACACAACATCGGAACTAATCCTAAATGAAAAAGCCACCCAATTGGATTACTCTACAGCTACAATAAAGGACATGATCAAGAAACTTAAAAATGTGAGGGTACCTGAACCAGATGGCCTCACAAACGTGATGTTAAAAACTCATCCACGAGAATGGGTGACCTTCTTGAACCATTTATTGGAACATGTACTAAAAGGGGGAAAGGTACTGAATTCTTGGAAAAACGCGGTGATTGTCCCCATATACATGAAGGGTCTTAGGACAAACCCAGAGAACTACAGGCCTATAGCCCTCCTTGATGTCCTGGGGAAACTCTTTGCATCAGTTTTTCTGAAATCACTAATATCTTGGAGCATGGAAACAGGCAGAAAAGACCCATGGCAATCAGGATTTGTGAAGGGGAGAGGGACCTCCCTTAACATATTTCTAATTAATCTGCAAAAAAATAAATTAAAGAAAACAAAGACTTTTGAATCACGGTGTTTAATAACCCTGCACCCTACATCCTGTGTTACATTTGCATGCCTTCTTGGACTTTTGAATCACAGTGTTTATCATCCCTGCACCCTACATCCGTGTTACATTTGTATGCATTGTTGGACTTTCGAATCACAGTTTGACATTGCTTTGGTGTGATCAGTGGGCCTATCCCTGCCACCCCTCTACCCCCTTTCCTTTCCTACTTCCTATTTCGGCACATTCACAAGCTGAATCTCTACCTGGCATGTATGATTGTCTCTTTCTATATTTGGCTTACCCTACCCTTCCCTTCCCCTATCTCCTTTCTTTATGTATAGCTCTTGCACTATTAAAAAGACTGTCAGGCACACACAATAATTATGTTATATTTGGTAAAAAGCTAGTATGTTCTCCTTGTTCTATGTTGTACCTCTGAATGCATTGCACTTGCCCATTCTGAATTTCCAATGCCTATTAAGAGTGCCAATTTGATATGCTTAACTACCTGCCCTGCCAGTGTTGGAGCGCTTTGAAATGCTTGTTTAAGTGTATAGGCTCTATGTAAGTAACCAATAAATAAATGTGACATTACTTGATAGTGTGAGGAGAACGCAGCAGCACTGTTTGGAAGGAGGCAATAGCTTAAACAAAATGTGTTCACTTTAACTGGCTACATCCAATTTTAATCGCCAGACCAAATACTAATTTACATGTGTAGAGTTCATTTTACATTCTTTGTTGGCCAGGGTGGGGGGACTCAAATCAATTCCTTTAAAGAAGTGTGTTGGCATTTAGTTTCCATGCCAACTACTAGATGAAGAGAACATGTCTTATCATTCTTGGTAGTCAGGGTAACATTAAATTCAGTTGCTGTAAGAGGCTGCACCATATTAAGCGGCAAGGTCAAAACCCAGTTATTATTAGTTGCAGGGGAAAAGTTGTTATCATCTTTGGAAGGCAAGAGGAGATATTTTTCTGTGACTGTGATTGAGTGCAGTGCCTTTTATTGGTTATACCAAATACTATTTCCAGAGAAAATATGCTTATATAACTTGAGCAGGAGTTTATTTTCAGTGACTGTATTTGAGTATGTTTTCTTATATTGCCCATACTAAATACTGCAGAAAAAAGTTTAATAATGAATAATAGGGACCATGATAATATATTCAGTGGCTTTAAGGGGCTGCATCATCTTAGTGGTCAGACCAAATAATCGTTATTGGAAGCTGAAGATAAAAATTGATATCATCCTTGGAAGGCAGGACGAGAATATAATGAGTGTCAGTAACCAATTGCATTGTCCTTTTGTGGCCATACCAAATACTAGTTGCAGATAAAACATCTTACATGTTTTGGTAAGGAGGTTATATTAGTGGCTCTAATTGAATGGACCATATTGTAGTGGCCTGACCACAAACTCATCACAAGTTGCGAAGCTGAGAACCTGTAATTGAGAAATTGCATAATTCTTTTGAGGCAACAAAGTTGCCTCAAAAGAATATCTGGAACTGGGCGTGTCATCGTTTGTTGGCCATTACAAATACTAGTTACAGACAATAAGTCTTTGTTGGAGGAGATTATATACAATGTGTGTGTAAATGAATGAGGCACCTTTTAGTGGCCAGACCAAATACAAGTTAAAGGTTGTAGACAAAACGTTGTAACATTCATGGTTGGCACTATGATATTATATTGTGGCTGAGTCCACTTTTAGTAGCCAGACCAAATACCTATCACAAGTTGTGATGCTGCACATTTGCAAAACATATCTTATAATTCCTCAGTGTCTGTATCTGAGTGTGTCATGTTTTATCGGCCATACCACATATGGGTGAATAGAAAAGGCATTGCAGTTCTTCTCAGGCAGGAGTTGAGTATAGTCAGTGCCTGTAAATGAGTGTGTTGCCTTTCTGTGACCATACCAAATACAAGTTGTAGACATATCTCTTATAATTTTTGTTAGAAAGGAATAAATCAGTGGCTCTAGGCAACTGTGAAATCGTTCAGTGGCCCAACCTAATACTACTTAGTGTTTGCAGTTAAAAAGCCCTATAATGGAAATGTGGAAGAAGATTACATTAATTGGCTGTAAGTGACTGGACCATATGTCAGTGGCCAGACCAAAGATTAGGTAGCAATTGTGGAGAAAAAAATCTTACATTTTTTAGAGATTGCATTATCATTAGTTCTACTACCGTTTTGCTGTTTAGTCCTGTCCCCATTGTTTTATAACCATAGTAATGGATGGAGAGCCAATTGTGCAAAGTACACACATTGTTAATCTTTGTATTTCTTTTCACTATTCTTCTGATTTAGAGCTGCAAAAATGAGAATATTAGGTGTACTCCATTTCTGGCTAGTCATAAGAGCACAACAATTAGAAACAAATGACATGAAATAAATATACTTTTTTGTAGTGCATTTCCATGTTATATTAATGGACTAAACTATTTTCTTGTGCATTTACAACATGACAAACATGTAATCATTTGCTGTAGAAAACAAACCAGCTGGCGAAGGCCACCAGGACAACAAGATTTAACATTTGAAAAAGTAACCTAGCAGTTTATTCTGTGATATATAACCTCACAATCTCGTTGAGTCTTCCATTTCTGGATTATAATTTATTGTGCCCATGCTTGAATTGAATTTAGTGGTGGCTTGATTTGTATGCAAATGTTGAAGCAAAGATATGGAGATATATTTTACGTATACCCAATTCAGTACCAGTACCTGTAGTTGGGTGTGACCCCAGGCATTAATAAACAACAGTGTGCTGTACGTCAAAATGTGCAACATGTTCAAATCCCAATTAATGTATTAAAATACACTATTATACGCAGTGGGAGGTCAAACATATTGAATGAGTTTATTGACCATCTTGAATTATTTCTGAATGTAATTGATAGGCAGGTTGATTGGAGCTATTAATACATCAAGAACTACTTTATTAAAAAAGCCTGTATTTGGGATAATATACACAATTTTGAAATTGCCGGGGAAAAGAACTATGCAGAAAATGAGTGTAATATATATATATATATATTAGGGAGAATTCTCACGAATGGCTAATTTCCCTTACCTACTGAGTCCCTCAGCAGCTTTGCTGGATTTCTAGGATTTATTTTTTCACCTGGTAAGAGTGTGAGCCCTTTTTTCCCACTCTTACATGTGTTTTGCTGTGTGTTTAACATTTTTGTGTTCATAGACTGTGGAGCCTCACCTACTCCACAGGCATCATCTTTTTACTGTGTGTTACACAGCACCTTCAGTGCAGTGACACAGGGTTGTCTTTTAAACTTCCCAACTCAGACTTCATTTTCTGGGACTGACTACTGTCTCCCAGAACATGTAAAGTTGCCATTGACTTTATTAGTCTTTTTAAATCCACAGACCCAGTACACCCTATGTTACATAGAGTACTGGAAAGGGTTAATACTTATCCCTTTTCGTCTGTTTCTCTTGGAGCATTGTTTGGCTCCCTTTCCATCAGGACTTGCCTGGTGTCAGTGGTAACTACCCTATTCTTCGTACTGTGGTTATCTTAAATAACCTTGGTATTGTTTTAGGCTATCTTGGTAGCCTCAAACTTAAACCCGCTAGACCATATACGTTTTGATACAGTTCCGGCTGGGTTTATTCACCATTTCTTTTTGAAAATGTCTTTCTCGTGTTTTTCTCTGTGCGTCAAACCAGGTTTGGTTCCTTTGTTCACCGTCGCTTCGCGGGCTTCTACACAGAAGCCCTCCTTAGGTGCCTGAAAGTCTGGGTAGGCAGGATGTGAGGCAGGGGTTTTAGTACCCCTGCCATGGGTTCTCTTGGTAACCCAAGCCACACTCCTGTTTGATTGGCTAGGTGACTGTCCAGCCAGGACAGCCACCCTGCTGTGTGATTGACAGCCAGACTGTGTGATGGGGGAAAACTGCATAAAAAGCAGGCCTCTGGGTCTAGAAAGGCAGAGTCTCCACTGGAACGAAAGAACCGATGAGGAGCTGATGGAAGAGGACCCCTACCATGATTGAACTGCCCGGTGAAGCCCTGCTGCAGGTCCGAATCATCAAACTCCAACGACAGAGAAGATCCTCCTGGAATCTTCTTCGCCTGAGCTGGTGGGACCAACCAGTTTGCCCAAACTACAAGCCAGGACTCCCACCTCTGGTAGAATTCGCTGTACAGAGCTACAGTGGGCCGGATAGCCAGGAAGGTAGGACTCTGCTTGGGTTTTAAGGAGCCACCTTTTATTCGTTGCTTTGCTCTGCTGCTGGTTTCTTCCCTGGGAAGTACAGGACCCTCCAGTCTTCCTACTTCATGTCAGTCCGACAGTCGCTTCCGGAACCGTGAGCCTGCAGGAACTGCCAGGAACATCTGCTTCAGCTACAGCTTCTTCTCCATTTAAAGGTACTGTGCAAATCCGGTTGTTAGTTTCGTCCAGTCACGGTGAAGGTGTGTGAAACCTTTCACCAATTCGAGGGCTTGTCCTTCTCTACTCTTTAAACTAACTTTTCTGCCAACCAACTTCGTCCGGAACTCTTGGCAAAGACTTAACCGCGAACTACCCTGAACTGTGTGATCTTGAGCAAAAGACTTGTGTCCTATTGACTTTGGCCCTAAGCCTGCTTGATTTGATTCCATCACTGTAGTTCCTCTTTCTAGATTGCCCTGCTTACTTACCTCTTGATACTGCTCAAATGCTGCCTAACTTTGTCTTTCCCTCCATTTTTTATTACTAGAGTTCCATTTTGCTCCCACTTCATTTTGTGAGCTTAACTTGTCTGGAAACCATTGGGAGTGGTGTGGTGTATTAAGAGTGTGATTTTTTTTTAACTGTTTTACTTAAGTGAAATGTTATACAACTGATGTGTAAATAATTGTATGTTCTTTTACTCAGAAACCTTGAGTCAGTGTTTGTTTGAATCATAGTAATTGCTGTCCTTTGTGTAACTAGTGATACTGCTCATTTGCTCTTGAGATAAGTCTGGCTGCTCAGCCATCGCTACCACGTTTACTGTGTAGGACAGGCTTGCACCAAAGGTAAATCTGTACTGTCACTTGTAGTCTTAATTGTATGTGGTGTTCCCAAAGGGTACTGCATATAATTCTGCCTAACAATATACCAGATACTTCTCAACAGCATATAGTGAGGTTTCCCTCTCCTAGATACAGATAGTTGTTCTTACTGCCAAGACTAAATCAATGACCCTGTTTGGTTGTGATGTGCCCACGGATGGGTCTAACTTTGGAAAAAGGATATTGAAGTGATAATAAAGGGTGTGCCAATATTACATGTGAACGAAAGTCGTTGAATGTACTACCATCCTACTTTCAAAAATGTCCTTTGCCATATTTCAGAGATCTGCTCCTACGATGTCAGCTGAACATTCTGCCTTCCAAAGAGGTGCAGCTACAAAGGAAACAGATAATGCAAGGTGAAGCTTTCTGTAGATACTGTAAAGATCTAGATTCTGTGGAAACTATCTACCATATGCTCCTTGTCTGCCCTGTGATTGGGGAGATAAGGGAAAGGTATATAGGTGACTATTTGCAATCCTGCAATCAGAGTGGGGCTACAGAAATTTGGTAAAGGCTAATGAAGGCAGACAATATTGATTGCACTATGGATGCCCTGAAATTTGTGTCATTGGTGCTTAATGACTTAAATCCGATCCATGGACATAGTGGGGGAAGGATCTGGAATCACTAATGGGGAATACAGGGCCACTAATACCATCTAGCACGTTCTTGGAATGGATATTTTGTGAAATTGTGAACCTGATCATGACCTCCTAAAATTGGCAGGTATCATATATGTTAAAGATTTAAATGTGAATAACCAATAATAAAAAAAACGAAAAAGAAAGGATATTGTCAGATATGTAGGAAAATAGATCAACTAGAAACAACTTTGTTGATGAATTGTGGTAAGTGTATCAGGTGCTCCTATATATACATAATGTTGATTCAATAGAAACAGATGAATTAGCGATTTTTTAGCTTTAGTTAAATATTGGGCCAAGCCAACTCCAGCACTGCCACCTACCTTCTTGGTTATCCAACACATTAAGCACGTGTCAGTTGAGTCTTTTGCTGCCACTTTCTCGCCCCCCCACCCCTTTGGCTGATTTACACCCTGACACAGCCCTTTCTATGCTCCACTCTACTATATCTGATACTCTTGATGTTCTTGCCCCTGTCATGAGGATCTGCTTGAAGGCCGAACTCAGACCTCATCACCCTCAAACACAACTGCAGGGTGGCTGAGAGGAAATGGCGTGCTTCTGGTACATCCTCTGACAAACTGGCCTGCCGCCTGCTCCAAAGGCAATACTGTCTCTCTGTCCACATCCCACATCCAAGCCCGTGTCTCTGCAGCATCTAACAACTCGGCCGAACCCTTTAAAATCTGCAAGGAGCTGGCGAATCCTGCTGCAGTCTCTACCTCTCCTGTCCCCTCCCAGGCCCTCTGCACGGCCCTGGCTTCTCATTTCATCTTTAAAACTCAGAACACCCTGTCCTCTCTCTCTCTTCCGCTGCCCCTCCGCCATCTACAATCTGCTCTTCCTCTGGCCCTTCTTCAGCCACCTCTCCTACCTCCTTCTATGCCTTTCCCATATTCTCCCCAGATGAGGTAGCAGTTCGGGCTGGGCTGCTAGCTTCGGTGGCGGCAGCTGCTGACTGATTTGCACATGGCTGGTCCCCTTTTGCAATGGCGCAGACGGGCTAAAAAACGGTGGTGTGGAAGGTTGGCCCAGAGCAATTGCCAGTGGTTTAGATCAATTCGAAACCTTCCTCCCATCACTTTTGTGGTCAGTTTGTTTCTCCTTGTGAGAGAGGGTATGCCCAGACGTGGGTCCCTTGCTCGCTGCGCCACAGGGAACCAGGCTGCACCTCACTGAGGAGGTCCAACAAGGCCGAAACATGTCTGGGGTTGCTTGGTTTTCTGTGCAGAGGGGACCTGGCCTAGCAGTTCGGGCTGGGCTGCTAGCTTCGGTGGCGGCAGCTGCTGACTGATTTGCACATGGCTGGTCCCCTTTGCAATGGCGCAGACGGGCTAAAAAACGGTGGTGTGGAAGGTTGGCCCAGAGCAATTGCCAGTGGTTTAGATCAATTCGAAACCTTCCTCCCATCACTTTTGTGGTTAGTTTGTTTCTCCTTGTGGGAGAGGGTATGCCCAGACGTGGGTCCCTTGCTCGCTGCACCACAGGGAACCAGGCTGCACCTCACTGAGGAGGTCCAACAAGGCCGAAACATGTCTGGGGTTGCTTGGTTTTCTGTGCAGAGGGGACCTGGCCTAGCAGTTCGGGCTGGGCTGCTAGCTTCGGTGGCGGCAGCTGCTGACTGATTTGCACATGGCTGGTCCCCTTTTGCAATGGCGCAGACGGGCTAAAAAACGGTGGTGTGGAAGGTTGGCCCAGAGCAATTGCCAGTGGTTTAGATCAATTCGAAACCTTCCTCCCATCACTTTTGTGGTTAGTTTGTTTCTCCTTGTGGGAGAGGGTATGCCCAGACGTGGGTCCCTTGCTCGCTGCACCACAGGGAACCAGGCTGCACCTCACTGAGGAGGTCCAACAAGGCCGAAACATGTCTGGGGTTGCTTGGTTTTCTGTGCAGAGGGGACCTGGCCTAGCAGTTCGGGCTGGGCTGCTAGCTTCGGTGGCGGCAGCTGCTGACTGATTTGCACATGGCTGGTCCCCTTTTGCAATGGCGCAGACGGGCTAAGAAACGGTGGTGTGGAAGGTTGGCCCAGAGCAATTGCCAGTGGTTTAGATCAATTTGAAACCTTCCTCCCATCACTTTTGTGGTCAGTTTGTTTCTCCTTGTGAGAGAGGGTATGCCCAGACGTGGGTCCCTTGCTCGCTGCGCCACAGGGAACCAGGCTGCACCTCACTGAGGAGGTCCAACAAGGCCGAAACATGTCTGGGGTTGCTTGGTTTTCTGTGCAGAGGGGACCTGGCCTAGCAGTTCGGGCTGGGCTGCTAGCTTCGGTGGCGGCAGCTGCTGACTGATTTGCACATGGCTGGTCCCCTTTTGCAATGGCGCAGACGGGCTAAAAAACGGTGGTGTGGAAGGTTGGCCCAGAGCAATTGCCAGTGGTTTAGATCAATTCGAAACCTTCCTCCCATCACTTTTGTGGTCAGTTTGTTTCTCCTTGTGAGAGAGGGTATGCCCAGACGTGGGTCCCTTGCTCGCTGCGCCACAGGGAACCAGGCTGCACCTCACTGAGGAGGTCCAACAAGGCCGAAACATGTCTGGGGTTGCTTGGTTTTCTGTGCAGAGGGGACCTGGCCTAGCAGTTCGAGCTGGGCTGCTAGCTTCGGTGGCGGCAGCTGCTGACTGATTTGCACATGGCTGGTCCCCTTTTGCAATGGCGCAGACGGGCTAAAAACCGGTGGTGTGGAAGGTTGGCCCAGAGCAATCGCCAGTGGTTTAGATCAATTCGAAACCTTCCTCCCATCACTTTTGTGGTCAGTTTGTTTCTCCTTGTGAGAGAGGGTATGCCCAGACGTGGGTCCCTTGCTCGCTGCGCCACAGGGAATCAGGCTGCACCTCACTGAGGAGGTCCAACAAGGCCGAAACATGTCTGGGGTTGCTTGGTTTTCTGTGCAGAGGGGACCTGGCCTAGCAGTTCGGGCTGGGCTGCTAGCTTCGGTGGCGGCAGCTGCTGACTGATTTGCACATGGCTGGTCCCCTTTTGCAATGGCGCAGACGGGCTAAAAAACGGTGGTGTGGAAGGTTGGCCCAGAGCAATTGCCAGTGGTTTAGATCAATTCGAAACCTTCCTCCCATCACTTTTGTGGTCAGTTTGTTTCTCCTTGTGAGAGAGGGTATGCCCAGACGTGGGTCCCTTGCTCGCTGCGCCACAGGGAACCAGGCTGCACCTCACTGAGGAGGTCCAACAAGGCCGAAACATGTCTGGGGTTGCTTGGTTTTCTGTGCAGAGGGGACCTGGCCTAGCAGTTCGGGCTGGGCTGCTAGCTTCGGTGGCGGCAGCTGCTGACTGATTTGCACATGGCTGGTCCCCTTTTGCAATGGCGCAGACGGGCTAAAAAACGGTGGTGTGGAAGGTTGGCCCAGAGCAATTGCCAGTGGTTTAGATCAATTCGAAACCTTCCTCCCATCACTTTTGTGGTCAGTTTGTTTCTCCTTGTGAGAGAGGGTATGCCCAGACGTGGGTCCCTTGCTCGCTGCGCCACAGGGAACCAGGCTGCACCTCACTGAGGAGGTCCAACAAGGCCGAAACATGTCTGGGGTTGCTTGGTTTTCTGTGCAGAGGGGACCTGGCCTAGCAGTTCGAGCTGGGCTGCTAGCTTCGGTGGCGGCAGCTGCTGACTGATTTGCACATGGCTGGTCCCCTTTTGCAATGGCGCAGACGGGCTAAAAACCGGTGGTGTGGAAGGTTGGCCCAGAGCAATCGCCAGTGGTTTAGATCAATTCGAAACCTTCCTCCCATCACTTTTGTGGTCAGTTTGTTTCTCCTTGTGAGAGAGGGTATGCCCAGACGTGGGTCCCTTGCTCGCTGCGCCACAGGGAATCAGGCTGCACCTCACTGAGGAGGTCCAACAAGGCCGAAACATGTCTGGGGTTGCTTGGTTTTCTGTGCAGAGGGGACCTGGCCTAGCAGTTCGGGCTGGGCTGCTAGCTTCGGTGGCGGCAGCTGCTGACTGATTTGCACATGGCTGGTCCCCTTTTGCAATGGCGCAAACGGGCTAAAAAACTGTGGTGTGGAAGGTTGGCCCAGAGCAATTGCCAGTGGTTTAGATCAATTCGAAACCTTCCTCCCATCACTTTTGTGGTCAGTTTGTTTCTCCTTGTGAGAGAGGGTATGCCCAGACGTGGGTCCCTTGCTCGCTGCGCCACAGGGAACCAGGCTGCACCTCACTGAGGAGGTCCAACAAGGCCGAAACATGTCTGGGGTTGCTTGGTTTTCTGTGCAGAGGGGACCTGGCCTAGCAGTTCGGGCTGGGCTGCTAGCTTCGGTGGCGGCAGCTGCTGACTGATTTGCACATGGCTGGTCCCCTTTTGCAATGGCGCAGACGGGCTAAATAACGGTGGTGTGGAAGGTTGGCCCAGAGCAATTGCCAGTGGTTTAGATCAATTCGAAACCTTCCTCCCATCACTTTTGTGGTCAGTTTGTTTCTCCTTGTGAGAGAGGGTATGCCCAGACGTGGGTCCCTTGCTCGCTGCGCCACAGGGAACCAGGCTGCACCTCACTGAGGAGGTCCAACAAGGCCGAAACATGTCTGGGGTTGCTTGGTTTTCTGTGCAGAGGGGACCTGGCCTAGCAGTTCGGGCTGGGCTGCTAGCTTCGGTGGCGGCAGCTGCTGACTGATTTGCACATGGCTGGTCCCCTTTTGCAATGGCGCAGACGGGCTAAAAAACGGTGGTGTGGAAGGTTGGCCCAGAGCAATTGCCAGTGGTTTAGATCAATTCGAAACCTTCCCCCCATCACTTTTGCGGTCAGGTGGTTTCTAGACAAGCCTGATCTATGAAAGTCTTGTCAAATCAGGTTCTCCCATGTTCCTCCAAAACCATTAAGTACCTCATTGACACCATGACTCTTGCCCTGGCTGACTTTTGTAACCACTCCTTCGCCACAGGAGTTTTCGCTTCCCCCAGAAGCACTCCCTTGTGCACCCTCTTCTTAAGAAACCCTCTGCCGACCCATCCTGCCCTGCTAACCACCGCCCAATCTCCATCACTCCTTTCCTGGACAAAATCCTGGAAAGGCTGGCCATCTCCCAGCTCAATCTTCACACTGAATCTGTTGGTTGTCTCCATGACCATCAGTCTGGTTTCAGAGCTGCCAGAAACATGGAAACTGCTCTCCTGAACATCTCAGAAGACCCACTCTCTGACCTTGAGTCCATCACCCCCTGTGTCCTTATCTTACTTGATATCTCTTCTACCTTTGACACGGTCAACCATGCCATCCTGCTCAACCGTCTCCATGATAACTTGGGTGTCACCGATCAGGCCCTTGATTGGCTGACTTCTCTTATCTCTGATCGACCCTCCCAGGCCCAACTTGGTACCTTCCTCTCCTCTATCTCCATTTCTACCTGTGGTTTACACCAGGGGCCTATCTTCTCTCCCTGGCTGTTCAACCAATACCTGGCACTTCTTGCCCATCACATTTCCACTCTCTGCCCCAACTTTCAATGCTATTCGGATGACACTCAGCTCATTTTCAGGCTCCCTTCAGCCACCTCTGCTCCTTCTCTCACCTCTGACTGTCTGTCTGCTATCTAGGAGTGGTGTGCCACCAATGATCTGTGCCTTAATGCCAGTAAAACTGAGATTCTCCTCATCGGCTCACCTTCTCCCTCGTTTCCGGTCACTCTCTGGCTGCCCTCTCTTGGCCCTCTTCCTGTTCCCACCTGTGAGGCTAAACACCTCTGGGTCATATTTGCCTCCACACTAAGAAGTCACACTACAAGCTGCATCTCCTCAGAGGTATTCTTCCTTTCCTCTCCTTCCCCCAGAAGCTCACTGTCTCCAGAGCTCTGGTCCTCTCTAGGCTGTACTACTACAACTGCCTCTTTCTAAATCTGCCTGCCTCTACACTTTGCCCTCTGTAACTCATCCAAAACAGGACTGCACGACTTGTCCTTGGCCTCAAGCCCAGGGATCATATCTCTCTAGGACAGAAATGTCTGCACTGGTTCCCAATGACTGCTAGGATTAAGTTCAAAAACCCTATGCCCTTACCGGGTGCCGCGAGCAAAACTTGTAATGCGGCGGTAGGGGTTTAACTGGGCCAGCAGCTCTACCGGCCCTGTTAAACCCCTACCGCCAACCGTCATGACCCCCACTGACACACAAGGTCTGACTGGGCCTCTTGGTTCTCCCCTGGTACTCAGGATGGTGGGAAGAGTGGGTGATA
This sequence comes from Ambystoma mexicanum, assembly GCF_040938575.1. NCBI lineage: Eukaryota > Metazoa > Chordata > Amphibia > Caudata > Ambystomatidae > Ambystoma > Ambystoma mexicanum. Next base: position 1,124,307,043 of record NC_090933.1, read on the forward strand.
GCGCAGTATAGCAACACTACAAATGAACAGGAACCACTGAGAAGTAGTTGTGGCAGGTCTTTTAGTCACATCATGATACTGCCAACCCAATGTAACCCACATTCAATCTAAGCAGTTGTCTTAAAGAAATGCACGAAGAGGAGAAGGGATTGATAGTTGGGCTGCTGAGGAAGAAGATAAACAGTACCCAGCACACAGAAAGAAAAAGCCATTGGGACACAAAGATAAAGAAGAGCCAACTACACTTATCAAACAGTGTGCACATGCCCCAGCCATGGGAGAAAGAGAACAATTAAGCTGTGGTTTGGTGAGGTAGTCCGCAAATCGCAAGAGCTCCATGATGTGAAGGAATTACTGATTCAAAATCCAGCATACTTCCATGAAGCAGGCTAAGAGCTTCCACAACCTTTATTATCTGACCTAGGTTCTTGTTGTGTGGTGGATGTGTTTCTGAAGTGAATCCCACATCAATGCAGCCATTTTGGGAGCGTCATCAAAATCAACACAAGGAAAAATCCACACTACAACAGTGGCTGTCAATATTTGATTGATTGATTTGATTGATATTTTATTTCTATTGCGCTCGTAGACAAGTGTTTCAGAGCGTGACAAGGCAAGGGAGAGGAACAGAGGAGAACAAAACAGCGATCTTACTAGGCCCAGTGACATTGAGAATGCGCAAGTGCATGGGAGAGGGGGGAGGGGAAAAGTGCATGGAAGGGGGAGAGGTGGAAAGTGCGAAGCACAGGAGAAACAGATAAATAACAAAAAATAAATAATAAAGGCAGCAAACAGTGGTAATGCAGCCAGCAATTTGCAAGTGCTAGGTTTAAGGCAGCAGACAGGGTAGGTCCGATAAGTGCAGGAAGAAAAAGGGGGGGGCTGTATGGGTACAGATACAGACCCCAGTGCAAGGGGTGGCCCGGAGGCAGTGCGGGAGGGTGACAGGATGAGCAGGTACCTGGGCCCAAAAGACAGAGGATGGCCAGGTGCACAGTGCCAAGAGAGAACAGATCAGCAGGGGAGAGGGGGAGCGAAGGCAGAAGAAAAGAAGAAGGTCTTGAGGTGCTTCCGGAACCGGAGATGGTTCTCCTCAAGTTTTAGAGTGGCAGGGAGGCTGTTCCAGAGGGAGGCCCCAGCCGAAGACAGAGATCTACCCCCAGCTCGTTTCTTAGAAAAACGACTGACCCTGAGTGAGTTGGAGGTAGAGGAGCGAAGAGCTCAAGAGGGGAGGTATTTGCAGAGGGATAGCTGAAGGTATTTTGGACCCAGGCCCCAGAAAGCCTTGTGGACAATGCAGAGGGTTTTCAATTTAATCCTTGCATCCACTGGGAGCCAGTGAAGAGATTTCAGAGCTGGAGAGATACGATCCCAGGGCTTGAGGCCAAGGACAAGTCTCGCAGTCCTGTTCTGGATTAGTTGCAGAGGGCGGAGAGTAGAGGCAGGTAGATTTAAAAAGAGGCTGTTACAATAGTCCAAGCTAGCGAGAACCAGAGCTTTAGATACCACGAGCTTCTGGGGGAAGGAGAGGAAAGGCAGAATTCCTCTGAGGAGGTGCAGTCGGAAATTTGACTTTTTAGAGACCTCAGAGATGTGGGCGGAGAAGGAAAGGGTGGAGTCAAAGATGACCCAGAGGTTCTTAGCCTCGCAGGTGGAGATAGGTAGAGGGCCAAAGGAGGCCGGCCAGAGTGTGAGGGGAAAGGATGGTGAAGGTGTGCCGATGAGGAGGATCTCCGTCTTGCTGGCATTCAGACAAAGATCATTGCTGGCACACCAATCTTGAATGGCAGTTAGGCAATCAGAGATGAGAGAGGGAGAGGAGGTGGCAGAGGGCAGCCTGTAAATGAGTTGAGTGTCGCCAGCGTAGCACTGGAAATTTGAGCAGAAAATGGCAATGCAGTGGGCGAGAGTTGCCAGGTATTGGTTGAAAAGCCAGGGTGAGAGGTTAGACCACTGGGGAACACCACAGGTAGAAAGGAAGATAGATGAAAGTAAGGACCCAAGTTGGACCTGGGAGGGTCGATCTGAGAGGAAAGAGGTCAGCCAGGCCAGAGCCTGATCAGTGATACCCAGGTTTTCACAGAGACGGTTGAGCAAGATGGTATGGTTGACCGTGTCGAAGGCAGAAGAGAGATCGAGGAGGATGAGGACAGAGGGAATGTTAGAGTCAAGGTTGGTGAGCAGATCTTCACGAATGTTTAGGAGAGCAGTTTCCGTGCTTCTGGCAGCTCTGAAGCCAGACTGGTGGTCATGGAGACAGTCAACAGAATTGGAATGAAGGTTAAACTGAGAGATGGCCAACTTTTCCACGAGTTTGCCAAGAAAGGGAGTAATGGAAATTTGGCGATAGTTAGCTGGACAAGAAGGATCAGCTGTGGGTTTCTTGAAAAGAGGATGCACAAAGGAGTGCTTCAGAGGGGAGGGGAAGGATCCAGAGGCAAAGGAGTGATTGCAAAAATCAGCAAGGGCCGGAGCGAGTGTTTCAATGTGGTCCTTGATGGTTTTAGAGGAACAGGGATGAACCTGTTTTGAAGAGGCTTTCATAGACCGGACTTGTCTAGCAACCTCGTCAGGGGTGAAAAGACGAAAGGACGAGAAGGATGGTGGGAGGGTGGCTAAAGGAGGGTCAGCAAGCACAGATGGAGAGGGAAGAGGAGGAGTGTGGGTGGAGAGGGTGGACTTCCAGGGGATGACGTTCAATATTCCTTTCTCCCCACGGGCTTACGCTCTGGGGTTCCAAGAATAATGTGTTTATAGGTTTGCAAGGCAAAATGTTCCAACAGCTTAAGTGTCTCTCGTAGTGTTTTTTCAAACTGATTAACCCACTAGCCTTAACTAAAAGTTCCACCTGAGATCCAGAGTTGATACAAAGAACCCTACAATTGAAAACTAAAAAGTCACTGGACACCCTGGCCACTAAAGTCCTGAAAGGGAATACCATTGACATTAAGGCCTTATAACAATGGTTCAAGATAAATATAGCCAAGTAGAAAAGATAGTCAGGAACCTCAAGAGAATGAGTGACAATTGTGTTAATTCAGAGAACCTAGCCAATTACATTCACTTTTGGGCTCACCAGAAGATAATTTGATGGAACAAAAGGACCATCTCCACTCAAATTGTCAAATTGAACAGCAGGTTGGTAGAAATCGTTAAGAAGAAGAACACAATGGACAAATGTGCCCATGTCCATGAGGGCATGACTTCATCAATCAAACTGGCGAAAGACATTCTCTGATAATCAGTAAAAAGTAAATGCCAGTGTAGGATCTTGCTAGTTCACCCGTCCCTAACTCCTCAGTCTATGACTTCCACAGGGAACTTCCCATCCTAGTTGTGCCCCCACGTCAGATCCACTACTAATGAAATTAATATTTGAGATGAAGTTATCTGTCCTACAAATCATCCGTGGTCCAGCAGTGTATCAAAAAGCACATTGGCATGCTATCCCCTTCACATGCCATTTTTGTCAATGCCTTCTTTGTGGACTGGAATATTCAACCTACCATAGAAAGGGTAACCCCTTTGCCTAAAACCTCAACCACTTATGACTTGGTGAGTTCTGCCTGACCTCTAACCTACCAATGTGTACAGAATTCATGGTGAAGATGGTCAGAGTGCAACTTCAGATAAATAGCACAACACAAACACAAATCAGGTTTCACACCATTCAGATGGACCAAAACTACCCACCCTTAGATCAGAGAGTAAATGGATAACAACTTACACTATGACTTCTAGACCTCTCAGATGCATTGGTTACAGTCAATTATAACGCCCAGCTTCAGGATCTAGCACATGCCATGGGCAACACTGTAGCAGCACTAGCATGGCTGCCATACTTCCTCAAAAACAGATGTCCCTTTGTCTCTATGAGAAGTTGCACTCGAAATCCTCTCTCCAATCTGTTGGATTTCCACATGTGTCAACAGTGTCAAAGTAATGCTCAGTTACAGGGCCGGCTGGAATAATGGCCCAAAATACTTACCCGAGGAATTCCTTTGATAACAATAAAGGCACCTTTGGTCAGCGAACAGCAGGTGGTATTAATACCAGAAGGCTTTACTTAATGAACAGCCTCATTCACTGGCTGTCCACTTGTTCTCATGTTTGTGCTATTGTACCGGCACCCTTCCAGGGAATGCATCCACCACCTGAAATGTGATCATTGATTATTGTAAGTCATTTCTGATTGAAATTGACCTCCATGTTCTTCAAAGAAATACACATACAGATACCACATGGAGCCCGCCCGTAGCAGAGGGAGTTGACGGGCACCTCTCACAAACCTAATATTAAGAAAATAAATGTCTTGCCCTTCAGAAAAGCATTGAGAACCCACATAGTGCATAATGGCATCCTGATTTCATTTGAACTTCATCCCCTGGAAGTAATCCCTCAGGTGAATCGGCCAATACCAGAATCCTCTAACATTGGCCAGGCCCTGTTCTTTCGACCCTACTCTATACTTGTGGCATGATTCTGCAGTGATCCAATAGTGATGCAACTACTGGACATCTCCACTTATTTGCGCATCCCCTCTGCCATGCCTACTCCCTACCATTCCTCACTACTAGGTCTCTGAAGCTGATCCACGCTGATTGGGGCCTTGTGTTAACCAACTTAAATAAATAAATAAATACATCGATACATAAATAAATAAATTAATACATACATAAATAAGGGCGTCTTATGCTGACAGACGTATTCAAAGCAGTCACATTAAGGCAAGGGAACGATGTCTGGATGGTGGGAGACAAGGGCAGGGTGGAGCATCGAAAGAAGGGTCTGGGTTTGGGCAGACTGGGAAGGTTGGTGCACATCAACATATATCTTCATGGTAAGAAATAACACAGACGTCACCGAATGCTCTTGGCCTCCCTGTGTTGATCCTAGAGCATGGAGCAAACGCGTGCATTAACATTTCTGCTGCATATTCCAACAGCAAGACAATCTCATATTATTTAGACCAAGGGCAGGCCTGTTGTGATAACTAATTGAATCCAACACAGTCACTGTTTCTAAGAAAGTGCTAATTATTTTATTGAAGTGATTGCCTCTTGCAGCATAATTATACATTGTCATGCCACTAAGAAAGAGCTGTGTGGATGGTGCTACTTTTTAAATATGCTGTGGCATACAAAGAGCGCGTAAACATGAATTGGGCGGTACATAATTCGCAGAATAGGGAAAGCAGAAGCATTGCCAAACTAAAATGTACCCTGGTGCATTTAGGACATGCTATGATGTTATTTGCAGAATTGCCATGTCTGAAAGTGCCTGGACTCTGGTAAACGACAGAACCATTAGAAAATAACACATTACCATTTCTATAATATTTCACCTTTTGTTATGACAGGCTATTTTTCCAACCTCTCATATAATGTGCCACACGCTACTCTTTTCCATTGTTTAAATATTTATGGTGATAATGAAAAATAACCAATTAAAATGGCGTTAACAAAGATCATTTTTCAGCCTCAGGAGAATGCAAATTAAAATACTGCAGCTAAGCATGAAACGTGTTATTGCTCAGTGAAAGTGAACGATGGATGGCTGCAGTCAGCATAAATCATACACACATCAGTCCACAGTGGCATAAAACATGCGGCGACAGCAAACACAGTGGATGGGATTGCTGGACACACAGTTGGAAAATATACCATTTTACCTTCTTATAGCCTCTCTCAGTTCTGGATTTAAGGTCTAAACGTTACAGTCCACCGAACACAACCAGTACCAGATCGATTGCTCAAGCTGATACTTGGGGGAAGTGCTCGTTGTTAAGTAGTCATTGGGCTGGAGCGCTAGACCTGTCCACCTGATTGGCCACTTATTGACGAACAGGGATCCAAACCTTTAAGGGAGGAGGGGGTTGGGTGGGAGACGGTGGGAGGATTCATGGTGCCGGGTATGCATGTAAAGTGAGGAAAGGTCTGGGCTGGGAGGGGAATGACAGGATATATGGGGGGGGGCTCAAGGAGAGGAGGTATACAGCCCCACACAGTCTAGAAGAGAACTCAGAAGGTGTCAGTGGGTTAGATGGCAGGGAAGGGGGAGGGGAGTTATGGGGGTGGGTAAGTAACAGGGTGAAGCTGGTCAGGGGCGCGGGTTGGTAATGCGACAACAGGGGTAGTGGGTAAGGGAGTCCAGGTGGAGGAGTCAGGGGTAGGATAAGGGTGGGTTCGGCCTGAAAATATAGGAGTAAGGATGGTAGGGGGAGAGGTAGATGCGCACAGGGGGATTTATTGAAATTTGGGAGTCAGGGTGAGAAGTTGCATGTATCTAATATGAGCGGTACTCCAATATGTGACTGTCCACAGGAATTAGCAGGTGGCAACCATTTGGAGGGGACAAGCAGCTGAGGTCAACCAAAACACCTTCCATCCTCTTGTGGATAAACAAAAGATAGAGAACAACCCAACATCTAACACATTACTTGGAGAATAGCAGATAATATGGAATGTAGGAATGTAGGCTATGTGTGCTCTTATGTATTGAGGATGAGGGGTGGGGGCTTGATCAGAGGGCCATAGGGTTCTCTGGCAGCAATACCAGGGTCAGGAACAATCTATTCCATACCTGCCATTGAAGCCTTTAGAGCGCAGAGGTTGGAATGAACTCGTTCTCTGTCACAGGGTCTTTTCGATGCTTCTAGTCCTGCTGTTGCACTAATGAGAGAAGGATACTGGTGCTTACCTCAATCAGTGGGAGATCCCAGACAGACAAAGGTGCCTGGGATCTATCTGTTTGTCCATAATCTGTACTTGGCCCTCCAAGAGATCATCTGAGGGTTATGTAAGCAGTCCCTCATACCCACCCCTACATTCACATGACTTATGCAACGTCTAGCACGCTCATTCTCAATGTGTGTAGCCTCTCATTAGTGTCCTAGTAGGTGTATGTGTCACATAAATCTAATATTCTGATGCAGGGGTGCCTGAGATTACAGTGTTGCATATTTGCCATGCGGCCCAGCCCCCTCCCTAATGTTTGAGATGCTACACGTTGCTGCCACAATGGGCCGTGTTTTACTGTAGCTACTGTGAAAGTCGTTCTATATATCAATTATTGTGCACACGACAATTGTGTTGATGTGAAGGTTTGAAGTCATGGTCTGAATGGTTGCACTATTTATACAGTGTTTGGATTTTGGTTCTATCAAAGGCAGGGGCTGAGTGTGTAAAATTGAAGAAGCAAAGGATTCTGCGTCGTGTGTGAATCAGAATTGATTTTGTTGTGATTCTGGCAGTAGTTTTCATCCATGTGCCACCACAAACACCACCCGTCCTCCATTGAACCTAAAATAGAATCCTCACACCTGAGCTATTTTGAATTTAGAGAGAATTCCTTGCTTAGAACCCACTTGATCACCATGAACCATCAACCATGTTATTCTGTTCTGTGTAACCACATCATTGAGTAATCATGTTCTGCTCCTTCCTGGTCTCCTTCATCCACAGTGAGAGAGCAGTGCCCTGCTTGGCAGCATGTCTGTTAGCGTGACATGGTGTGCTGCTCCATGAGTAGCCCCTGCTAGAATTAAGAGATGAGATATGGTGGAAATAGGCCATGTATTTCTTTTTTAGAGAGGAGCCACAAAGCCAAGCTTAATCAATGAGAGGCAGTCACAGGGCCAAATTAGAATAAAGGTAATACAACAACCCAATGGCTTCTGCTTAGGGTCTGTTCTAGCAACAAAGCCTCCAGTAAAGGTTCTATGGTTCCAAAGAAGTCTCTGGATTCTGATATCCTCAGTCTGAGGTCCATTTCTTTGATGTATGGTCAATTCTCAATCACTCATGTTCTGGGGCTTTAAACATCTCCACATTTCTTTGTTGGCTCTTGTTTTGTTTGTTTAGGTTCTTCGCCTTCTTGTCCCAGACTCCAGAGAGACCCCTTCACCTGGGTCTTGGGTGCCTCATCCACTTGTAACATTAGCTGGGGTAGATGTGAGGGAAAGGACTGGATAGTCCCATACTAAGCCCCAGAGATTCCACCAGGTGGTTGGGTACTATTGCTGGCCAACAGGCAGAACATGTTTCCAATCTTCTTCTCCCATTCGTTAGGGCCTGACTATAAGTCCCAATTCACCATTCTTACCTCCTCAATGAGTTCTAAGAGTCGTCTGAATAAGGGGATGTCTCCTACTCTTGCTCGCCCCTCCAGTACATTCAACATCACTCTGATACTTTGATGTTTGCAACATACCTCCAGCCCTTCATTACTACATATTGTCATGCTTGTAATGTACCTGCTTTCCTTCCTTGAATTCTCTTTCCTATTCCTCCTTTTCTCTGGCTCCAAATTCCTCCTGCTGGCTTTCCAACTCACCTTCCCAATCCCTCCCATCGTATTCAAAAATAGACTCTTCTTCTTCTGCCTTGCTTTTACCTTGTTTCTTCTTCGCCCTTCCCCTCCCTTTGTTTCTGTCATTCCATTCACCTCACTCCTGTTGTTGTTATGCTTTGTCTCAAAACTCCCCACATGTTCATTACTCTCCACCGCCTTCTTCACCTCCCTGTTCTTCCCCACCTGCTTCTTCTCCTTACTCTCTGCTATATCCTTCACCTGCTATTCTTCACCACCTCCTTCAACTCCTCCTTCCAACTTCCTTTTTACTGTCCAACTGATTCTTTGGCTGCTTACTCCTCCAACATGCTTCAAAACCTATTCTCCTCTAGCCCCAAACACCCACACTCTGTCTGTAGGTTGGTGGTTTAATATGGGAGTAGCCCCACCTCTTTCTGAATTCCTGTGCCTAAATGTACTTAGGTGTCTGTCTAATCATTGATTATGCCAAAGTAGCAGGACATTTTAGAATTGGGGTGGTTCCTCCAGGGCCCTTCCAGTCCATGCATTACTGCTCCCAAATGTAGTGGTCTATATGAGCTAACACCATATTGGAGTGCCTTTGAGGTAGTGGAAGTGTACCAAGAAAAGTAGTGGAACTGATACCCTTGCAGTGGAGAGGGCAGGCAGGAGCGCAGCAATATGCAACTCATGTTTTGAAGGTTTACAGCCGTGCCATTTGACAGCCAATTAAGTTCGATGGGCAAAAGGAGAAGCTATGTGTATTTTTCTTTTTTCCCTCAATCTGTCAGTCAGTTGGAATATTTATATATTGTCTTTTGTGAAATCAGTTGCTTCTTCTAGTGTATATTAAGTCCTCTAGAACCAAAACATAGCACCTACATGCAGAGATTCTTCTTCAACAGGGGCCTGACACTAGAAAAACGTGTCCTTTCATGATTAGAATTTGGTCCTTTACAATAAAGCCTTGGTTGCCCCTTTTCATCTTCTCTTGTCTGACAACAGTCCTAGTGCTTAATTATCTGTGATCCTCTATTTTATCATATTGCATCCTGGGATATGACATGTGATTTCATCCTTGAGGTAGGAAGAGCTGCCCGATAGATGCAATTGAAGATGGTGAAGAGAATGTTAAGCTAACATCACAACTCTGCTTGAAGCCACATCAAGTTCCTGTGAAGGCTTGGGTATGATCACTACTCCTAAGTCAATAAACCAAAAAGTTTTGAGCCACCTGGTGTGTGACAATAAGTTTAATTACAGTAATCGAGAGGATAGCCGAGAGGGTAGCTCAGGGACTATGCGTTTGTCTTGAAAGCAAGACAACCTAGAGCAAAGCAGGTTTGAATCCCAGACCAATGATTTGAGACTGGTCTCCGGTATTAACCATGTTATACAACATTTATTATTTAATTAATTAATTAACCCCTGGAATGCCTTACAGATGTTCAAGTGACTAATCATTATGGCTCTTACTACAACTGCACACTTATCCAGAGACATGAATGGACACATGCCACCTGATATAAAAACAATTAACCTTATGAATTGCCTGGACCTTATGAGTAGCATGGGCCATAATCAACTGTACTGTCTAAGCTGTTAAACTGAGATAACAATTTGACCCATTTTCAAAAAATCACAGGCAGATGAGGTGTGGTGAACTTGTCAGGACCTCCTCCATCATCCCATGGTTAAGATGAAGCCAGCTAGAACCCATCTAGGCGTGAACATGAATGTACAGGCGCAGCTAGATTAGGGAGGGGAGATAAAGGTGGTGCAAGACAGAACTTACTAGGCCTAGTTAATTCAGATCATGCAAGTGTACAGATGGATATGCAAGGGTGGGGCAAGGGGAAACAAGTGTGCCCAGTCCAGCAGGGCCCTAAATTAAGTGCAGAGATGTTACTTCTCTCATGGAACATATTATGAAGTTCAGTAGGGGTTACACCTCTCATGGACTGAAAGCTGAAAGTGCAGTAGTGCTGGGCATACTGCAGAGGTCCGGAGGCAAGTGCAAATATTGGCTGTGGAGCATGGACCTGTGAAGCTCTAGAGGTGAACCAGACGACCTGTCAGCAAAGCCGAGCAGAGTTAGGTGAGAGATGGAGGAGTGAGGCGGGAGTGAACGAGAGGGGTGGTTAGCAAGGGAGAGGGAGAGAGAAAGAGGAAGAGAAAAGTAAGGTCTTCAGGAGTTTCCACAATTTAAGGAGTTCCGGCTCAAGTTGGAGAGACGCAGGGAGGCTGTTCCAGAGGGAGGCAGGATAAAGATCTATCCCCAAATCTCTACTTGTAAAAATGGATCACACGCAGAGAGTTGGAGGAGGCCGAGCAGATGGCTCTAGAAGGCGTGTATTTAGGATGAAAGTGTTGTGGATAGTGTGGGCCCCAGCCCCAGAAAGCCTTGTGGACTATGCAGAAGGTCTTGAACTTTATCCTAACAGCCATGGGGTAGTGGAACCCCGCAACTGATCATTCCTGCTCACATTGACCTATGTCTACATGCATATGTTAGCGAGGTTAGAACAGTGGTGTGCCACTGTCCATAGTTTCCCCTGATTCTGCCTGACAACATATGCAGATCAGCAGGCTGCAGGATTCTCAAAGAGAGATCTCTTGCATTGCCTACCCTCCCATTCCGTAGTCAGATTGTATGTGTCAGTGTTTATATCATCATTCATTAACTTTCTCGACCCAGCACTTGCTGGATCACTCTATTTTGACAATCAGTGTCTGGAGAATTCACCATCCATAGGGGCCCTAATGCTAAATGCCAGTTGCTTGATTTGGTGAGCCAGAGGAGGGTGGTGGGCCTCTTGATACCCTCGGTTGGAAGACATTTTAGGAGACTTGTTTTACTGCAGTAGCTGTGATGTTTTAGAAGATCTCCTCTCTGAAGGGTCTAAAGGGGACAGCGTCAGGCTCCTTATCTCTGTGATGAGCCCCTGCTAACTGATTAGGGTATGGTAAGATAAGCTAAGGGATCATTCCTGCATTGCGCTTGGGCTCAGTATTCCATAGCTGGCGTCAAACTAGGTCCCAATGGCCTCCACACCCCTCATCCCAAGAGTCAGACAGGGGACCTTGTCATAGGGTTGAGAGAACAATTGGCACAATGTGGCATTGGGGCAGGAAGCAAGGTCTTTTTCGTAGGTACTGGAGGAAAGAGATGAGAAAGGTGCAGCAGGAGTTATGTTTTGTTAGAGTGGGTGGAAAAGGTTGGGCAGACTGAGGGAGATAGGAGATGGTGGCAGAAACATTGGTATTTTCTTCCATCTTTATGTTTTGTGAGAGTGGGTGGGAAAGGGTGGACAGACTGAGGGAAATAGGAGATGGTGGCAGAAACATTGGTATTTTCTTCCATCTTTTTATGGTACCCCCAATGACTGCTCTTTGTAGCCATGGGGATACATCAATGGATATTGAGAAAGGAAGGAAGTCTCACAGACAAAACCTGTGTCGCTGGATAGGTGTGTCAATATTGCAGCAATGTCTATTTCAGGCATCAATGTGACATTAGAGACAATTCGAGGTAAGTTTCATTGTCCATGATTTCACTTAGAACCACTTGATGAAGGCCATTCCTACCCAGAGATGTTTTTCCTCATCCTGCACACTTTACTTTCCATTGCATGCTGAGTTGCGTGGCCTCTAAGATTGTATATAGCTAATTATGTTGCTATCATTTTGGCCAGTTTTTTCACCATACCATTTTGGGTTGGAACATATATTTCTATTTATTTTTTTGTAACTTTGGCTCAGCAGAATCAATGATGCTAGGCTATTTTCTTTGCCCTTTTATCTAATATGAGAAATACCTCCCCTTTGCTGCTCATGCTTTAGAAAGTTTTCTTTGATTACAAAGGACCATTACACAAATTGCTCCTTCTCGCTTATGCACACGCATTACATATCACTCCCAGTCAGGAATTGATATGACCCTTGAAGGAATGATTACAAGTAATGACCATATCAGTCGGGATGAGAAACAATGAACAAATCAAGCAAGATTAACGATTTAATGAAATACTGAGCATATCAGGCAGGTTATTTACTGCCACCTGCCTTGCCCATCCACGCACATAAACAATGACCTTGACACACATGGGCACAAACGCACATGCAAAATGGCATGCGCAAACCGATACAGTGCATGACAATGTTCCTTAACAGAATTGCTTCCTGTAGAAGTCCGGTGAATCGTAAAGCTGGTAAGCCAGGATTGCAAACTATTACACCACTGCTTCTGCAGCATCTTGTGGAAAACAATTAGATCTGAGGGACTTCTGATACCATCTCAGAAAAGAGTACTTCTGCCTAACACTGACAACTTTGAACTAGTCCTTCTGTGGCTGTGCATCAAAAATATGGAAGCCTCTTCCTCCAAAACTGAGCATTGACATCCAGAGAACTGAAGATTGATAGATTGATATCTGCAAATTGCACTTCTCAGGAAAATTATGTGCAGCTAAATGTATATAGGCCCTTTTCTGCTTTTTCAGCTGTTGCTGTCAAAATCCATGCCCCTCACCTCCTTAGTTTTAACAGCCAACTGGCAGCAGTGGGGCTCAAGCCCTTCACACTGGCCCCAAGGGTCTTAAAACTCCATCACAAACATAAGTGGAGTCAGGGCGCCAGGCTCATTATCAGGAATAAAGTAATACCAGTTTTGGACCTTAATCCAACATGGAGGACTATTACACAGCTCATTTCTTTAGAACCAAGCCATGGGATCTAGTGTTTGGGGTGTGGCTGGGCCTGGAACTACTTGGCCAGGAACTGATTTACCTGGGCTGTTTAAACCACACCCAAACAGCAGAACACGTATCGAGTTATTCTGCATTCCTGCAGCGTAACGCTCACCGTGTCCAGCTCCTGCTCATCTGCTTCTCCGGCAGCCCGATCCTGAAGCTCTAGATCCGGATTCCATTAATAATCTGGAAGAACAAGAACAGCATTAGCGAGCAAGAACAATTACCTGTGAAGTAACCGGCCTTGAATCCATCCTGCGCTTCGCTCACCTCGCCCATCTCCGGAGTTCGCCGCAACCTGCAAAGGTAAAGAAACAAGGACAGCATTAATAACAATTCTTACCTGGGCAAGCAGTGAGTCCTGGCAGCACCCTAAACTTCTCTTACCCATCTCTGGGTTCCACCGAAACCTGCAAGGGAGAAGGAACAAGGTCAGCATTAACAAAGAATTTACCTGGGCAAGCAGCACTCCGGAACATCACCGCAACCTGTACAAAGAAGAGAAGAGAACAAAGGTTAACAATTAACACCATTAAACAGCGCAGCGCTCCATGCATCAATAACTCACGGTGGTCTTCGCCATCGGCGTGGCAACTCCGGGATCGCAACTATCCCTATGAAAACAAAAGAGACATTGTTAGGGAACAGCATAGTGGAGCAAGACGCCAAGAAGACAGAGTAAATGGAGGAAAAGAAAGAGACAGAATAAAGGCGGAAAAGACATTATAACTCACCTCGAAGACAGCAAGCAGAGTCGGAGTCACAGCTGGTCTGCACCCGACATTAGGGAACACAGACCAGTGAAGCAACTAGGTCAACGGAACGGCCGCACCAACCACGCGCCCCTGCACATTGACGCAGGACGGAGAGTTCAACGCACAAAAACCTAAGGTGAGCAATAACCCCAAAGGAGGGGATTTGGAACAGAGGGAGGTGGGAGTCCACCCATCACAGAACCAGTATCTTAACCCAAAAGCAACGGTTTTATAGGAAAAAGTATTTTATTACTCAAAATATCTGAGGTAAAAATAAAAGTTCATATCCTCGAGCTCAAGTGCAAGGTGTGACAGGAAAGCGGCAAATCCAACAGGGTAGGTACATCGCTGTCCAGAACTGGAGATTAAATTCTGTAGCTGTATGATGGTGGTTCAACCTGGGAAAGGTTAGCTGTTCGTATTCTGTTGTCCTGTGTTATTATTTTAATGGTTCCCGTAGGTCACAGGAAGGTAGAGAAACTTCAGCAGTTGGAAATGCACAAATAAAAATGGCCAAGAGGCCAAAGTAGTGAGGTGAAGCTCTTGTAAAAATAGCACACTCTTTTCATCTGGGTGCGCGTGGGAGTGGTTATTACGTGGCAATATCTTATCCCTTTTCGTACAGATATTTGGTGTAGGTCATGAGAGCCCTCTTGGCCATTTTTAACGGTTAAAAGGACACCAACGGCTTGACCGTGGTCTTTTTTTGCTCTCTTCACAACAACGTAACCCTGTTTGTTGTTATAACAGTATCTTAACCCTCCATTCTCGTGTCATAGGCGCTACCCAATGTCTGGCACATAACCAAGCAGAGAGGTGTCCGGGATAGCACTTAGACCTCCATCCAGTATCATGTGGTGCCCCCGTGGATACCAGGTGAGCGTAATAGAATGCAAAGCCTCAATTAAAACATCCACCTGGGCGTCATGGAAACATCAGAGACTGACCAACTACCCAGTTACTGGGAAAATTACGGGCGAGGTGCACTCCGGCCGGCAAGAAACCAACACCCTTAGGAGTGAGTTGATTGTCACCAAGGACCACACTGATGAATTAGCCAGACAATTGCTACAAACACAGGCTGAGCATGCTCCGTTGACAGGAAGCATTCCGTTGGTTCCAGGCACATCCGTCAATCCAGTGCAGGTGGTTCTCCCTGGGGCAGTTCCTTTGGCCCCACCGGAATATTTTACGGGGGACCCAAGAAAATATGCAGTATTCATGAACCAGTGCCGCCTCCATTTTCTTTGTAGACCCGGAGCCTTTCCTAACGATCAGCCGTGGGTTGCCTTCATTCTGTCATATCTGAGTGGCAGTGCCGCAGATTGGTCCATACTGTTAGTAATCCACAATGACCCCCTCCTGCAGGATTTCAGGGGGTTTCAACAGGAGATGGAGAAGCTGTTCACCCGACATATCCAGGGCCAAGCTCTGGATAACAAACTTCTGTCCCTCCGCCAAGGCAGCCAAGATTTATTAACATATATCGCCACTTTTAATAGACTTGTCGTTGAAACTGTATGGCCTGAGGAGAAACGAATAACATTATTCCATCGAGGAATACAGGGGGAATTGAAAGATGTCCTAGCTAAGGTGGTAAACCTGCCTAAAGACTGTGCAGAGTTCATCAACCTAGGGGTGCAGCTAGACCACAGACTGCAAGATCGAAGGACAGATCAAGCCAGAACGGAGAATCGGACTGTGTATGTACGCTCTAAGGAGAACAGTCCACATTAATCAGAAAACACTTTGGAACCCATGCAAATTCGGGGGGGGGGGGTACGGAGCCCATTAAACAAGGCCGAAAGAGACAAAAGGAGACAACAGCAATTATGCCTGTACTGTGGGAAATCAGGTCACTTCCTCAGAGTATGTCCCGTAAAACCCCCTAGGAGAACAGTGGAGCTACAGAGAAATAAAGAGAACAATAGTCGGAAAATGTCCAGGCCCGGCAAGCATAGAGGTCTGTTTGTCAAGCGAAGGAAAAGAGTCACAGACCTCACACCTGGCCCTGCCTGTGATTTTGATCAGTCACCAACAACCGTCTCGGATGCATGCTGTGGAGGCATACATAGACAGCGGAGTCGTTGGTAACTACATAGACCAAGGCCTGGCAACAATGATGGGGCTTCCCCTCTGTCAGAAAACAACAACTGAGAAGGTCACCACTGTCGACGGCACAGAGATAGCCTCTGGTCCTGTAACTCAACGCACAGCAGAATTGACCCTTCTGTGCCAAGACGGACATCCGGAAGCCATTGCCTTCGACCTTATCAAGGCCCCTCTGTTCTGGGTGATTCAAGGGATTCTGTGGTTGGTGGCTCACAATCCTAATAAGAAATTAGCCTTCTCCGATGAGTGTTCTCATGCATCCTACCAAGTGGAAATGCCATTGTCTGACCCAGAGACACCTGTCCAAGATAAAGAGGCATCGGTACTAGGTGTAAAAAGTACACTACCAAGCGAATACCACGATTTCCACAACGTTTTCCAAAAAGAACAGGCTAATACCTTACCCCCTCACAGGCCATATGTAAGATCGACCTCGTACCTGGTGCACAAATCCTGTGTAGTCGAATTTATGCACTCACCGAACCTGAAAATCTCCACTTCAAATCATATCTGGTCCAATACCTGGCAAACAGTTTTATCCGCCTGTCCAAATTCCTGGCAGCCTCGCCCCTATACTTCGTACTGAAGAAGGAGGGGGTCTTGAGAACATGTATCGACTACCGCGCACGAAACAAGGTTAACTGTTAAAAACCGTTATCCTCTACCCCTTATCCCATCACTGCTGGACCAAATCAAGGATGCCCAAATTTACACCAAATTGAACCTCAGGGGGCATATCATCTTGTGCATGTAAAGAAAGGAAACAAATGGAAGACCGCCTTTCGTAATAAGTATGGGCTGTACGAATATCAGGTGATGCCATTTGGACTTTGCAAAGCTCCCGCCACATTCCAGTACTTCATGAACAATGTACTACGGGAATTGATCGACGTATGTGCCCTAGTTTACATTGACGACATCTTGGTGTACTCCTCTTCTAAATGCGGGATGTATTGACCCACTCTGCTATACTATGCAGCATCACTCTGCTATTTATGGTGCAGGAAACAGCAACAATGGCGGCAAAACACTAGTGAGCACCAAAAACCTCCAAAACCGCGTTCTTCAACACAGAAAAAGATGGCTGCACAACCTGCCACCCATGGTGCATGTGTGCTGGAATACAGCACACACTGCAGAATATGTGCCAATGGGCTCAATGACAAGCCAACATAGAGTGCAGAGGGAAAAGCAGCACTTTGCAAGTGAAACTTCAAAATTTGCCTGTAAATGAGATTTACTTTGTTGCTAAAAACTCCAAAATGCCTGTACACAACAATTCTCAACATTCAAAATCGTGCTTGGAACTACATTTCAGTTAATCTAGTGAAGCATTTTGAATGTACAAAGTCCAAAAATGTGAAGAGAAAATCATTTTCTCAGGAAAACCAGATTGCCTGTGGATGAGAGCACCTGTCAAAGTCTGTGTGCAGCACACTGGGCTACCTGTGAATGACAGCCCTGTCAGATGGGCTCTCCTGATGAAACTTCAAAGTGATCTAAACTAAAAGTCTGCCGGATTAGCAAACATAAAAGGATTTGTTGCTGAAAAGAATACAAATCTCAGTTGTTTTTGATCCCACAGGCTTAAAGCTATGTAACTTATCCATGCCATTTGTTGCAATTAGTTTGGTTTCTGTTGGATTTTAAGAAATTAAGAATAAATTAGCCTGGCTCTACCTGCACGGAGTGGAAAAACAGGTTTCTCCCAAGGGGAGGGAAATCCTCTCAGCAGAAACTCACTGATAGATGATAATTGTGAGTTAGGCCAGACTTTCGTCTACAGCCAGGGAATGAACAATGGCAGATCCCCAGGCCAGGAAACAGACGTGTGAAGGGGTCATAAACTGCTCCTTGAAGGAATTCCCCAAAGGAGGGGCTGTTCCCTGAGCTCCAGGGAGAGACAAAAGGGCGGACCATTTGCTGCTAAGAATAAATAATGAACAATTATTAGAGACTCACAACTTGTTATCCAAAGTGGTGAAAAATATAAAAAGGACAAATTTGTTAGTCTAATTTTTGGCTTTATGTTTCAAGAGGCGGAGGAGCTGTGTAACATATTCTGGACAGGAATGGCAATATATGTGGTTTCATGTGAACTGTATTAAAGCTAGAATTATGAAACTTTACACACACATCCCTATGGTAAACACCCACATTTGTGGTAATTTGTAGATAGTTTGGAAAATGTGTTCATGGCGAAATGGACAAAATTCTGCAGAAAGGTGAAACAAGGTCTCTCAGCTGCGGGATTTTGATGAACAGATACTACATAAAATATGGAATCTTTGTGTGTGAGTTTTGTAGAGGTTACCAATGTATAAATAGGTATTTAGGACAAAATTCGATTTTGATACTAGTGGCTAGGGGAGGTTTTCAAGAACTGTAGCTTTAAATTATCTCCTACTTTGACTTTGAGATTCCAATTGTTTTCTTTTTATCAAATCATTGCTTGTGTTTGCTCGCATCTTCGGGCATAATACTGTGGCAACCTGTAGACCCATGACCATATACTTTTCTCCTCCTGCTCTAATGGTGGCTGCTGTTAGATGCATCTTCACCGTGCCCTGTCACGTCCAATGAAAGCAGTTGCCCCTGTCCCCAAAGATGTCACAGTCGTCAAATCACCTATTTAAAGGGTGTGTTGTGACATCTCACAGCCTGAGCCTTCCGACATGGATACATGTGGTGTTTGGGTGGTGGTGTGGTTCTGGTTAAAGCAGTAGGCCGGCTTCATAAAAAAAAAAAACATGAGTTGGCATGGCTCATCAGTTAGAAAGCACAGCGTTTTTTTCTGAGCGCATGTCACAACTTTATTGTTGCTTCTACAGATAATAACAATTTTGAATTTATACGAATCCTCAGGAATCTGAGCACTCCTTATTGTTACTCACGGTGTGTGGGAGAGATGAAAGGCTGAGTTTCGCCCTGTCAGGATTCAAACCTGTGTCAGCAGGCTCTGCACAGATGTGAAAGCAAGCACTCTACTCACTGTGCTAGCTGAACAGATAGGCTCAGCATGGTCAGGCCCATGGGCACATTGGGGTGAGGTAGAATGGCAGAACATAACTCCAATCTGGGTTATCAAGCTACAGCAAAAGGCATGTTAGCAGAGTATACCGGAAACCATGAAAACAAAGCCCAACATTAGGCGCTTTCTTTCTATGCACATTTGATGCAGCCCAAGGTACACATTCTTACAGTAACTCTCGAGACTGTGGTGTGTGCTCACTTCAGGTGTAGCAGTCTCCTTCCCTGGCATTGGGTGTCCATGTTTCTGTTCTGGAGCTGTGTACTGTATCTTCAAAACACAAGTTACAAAACATGAATATACTGACCATGTCAATGTGTCTTAACAGTACATCCCTTGTCTCTCTAATGTCCAACATGTTTCACAGCTAGGCTAATGTGCTATGAGGCACCTTCATGCTAGACGAAAAAGGGCACAAAAAGACAGTCCTCATTCTAAGTCTGGAGGTCTGGAAATAAGGGTGCCGGTAGCAATGGAATGGCCTCTTTTCCGGACTGCCAGACTATGCATCGACTTGTAATGTCCCGGAGGCACCGGGTTATCAGGTGATGTTAACGGTGTTATGAGGTCGGCGGTAACCTGCCGGTAGCACCAGCGGGTTAATGCCGACCTCGTAATGAGGCCCAGTGTTTGCCTTTGACTTTGCTCCCTACAAGTCTGTAAGTCAAGTGTAGAATGTTAAAAATCCTATTCATATGTCTGGAACCTTACCGTCAGGTCAGTTCATTTGATTATCAAAGAGAGACGCTCCTGGTAGTGTGCATTTTGATAATTGTGCAGGAATGGCACAGTGCCTCCCTAACAATGCCTCCCCTTTCTACAAACTGCCACTGTCCACACTCGCCCCTTCAGTTTATCAGCACAGATTTCCATGCATGCATTCTCAGGAAGAATCCACTTTTATCAAGCAATAACTGTTCCCATCATGTTAACTTGATGAAGGAGAATGACATGCTTTCTCTGTTTTACTGCACAGGCATTCATCAATGTTTTTTGCATGGTCTACCACATGGAAGCCTGAAAGTACATACAGTAGCACATCCACGAATGATTGGAAATAAAAAAATAAGGTTCAAAGACTGTATGGTGATTTGGCCCGAATGGTCACACAGTGAGTCAGCGGGGTTACATTGTTTCATATGGCAGATCAGTCCGAGTGCATTGTAAAGTCATTCTGTGTGCAACTGACTTGTATTAGTGATTGCATAAGTTGCTGCTTGCTAGAGACTGTGATACTTTGTCGGCAGTACTCATGACTAACAATTCCAACCAAATGAGCAGTTATATAGGGTTGCAATCTTGACAAATGACACACTCACTGTGATGAACATATTTTCTGCCCATCCATTACACTCTTTTGACTTGACCATTACTAAACCATACGCTGAGAAAATGTGACCATGAGCACAACATCCTGCGAAAAATAGAAATATGGGGAGCTACATCAGTATGTTACTGATGCACAGCATATTAAGTAACCACATTTTCTGAAATCAGTACCTACTTTAGGGGGTGAGCAACCTTTGTTTCTCCAGATGTTTTGAACTACAGCTTCCATCAGCCCTAGTCCCATTAGCCAATGGGCGGTAGTCCACAACATCAGGAGAGCCACAGGTCACAGACCATTGGCATATTTTCTGAAAGGCTCAGAAAATATGTCACAGACATATTAGCTTGTGCCAATGCAGTCCTCCTCACCTCCACTTCCAGATAAACATGCTACATAGACACAGTCATGATCAAACTGAACCGGAGACAAAGAACACAGAACAAAGATTGCCAAATGCAATCAAAGTTATCCAGTGCATTATGAACTAGCAGGGCTGGGTATCCACAATGCTGAAAAGGTCACATTTAACATAAGTTCAATCAATTACCAGAATAAAGCCAAAACATTAATTGCCACTTTTGACTTACATGTTTTCAACTCTTTAACCTGTGTGGATAAATGACAGCCAGAATGACATGAACTGAAAGGCCACTTACTGCCAGATACATTGCATCCTATGACAAGGCACAATAAAAATGTGACAGACCTAAAATCTTAACACAGTAAAAGGACCCAGTAAATAGAAGGAGGTGTCTTGCTGAAATAACACAATGAACAGTGTATCACAGAGCAGATGGGTCTTGCTGAAAATGACACAAGGAAAAACTATATTAAGACACATGAAACGGTCATCAGATAAATACAAATATATTTGTGAATTACTAAAATAAACAGCCCTGTACTTTCAGTTGTCATATTTAAAAAACAATACTGTCTGCCAAGAAATAAGAAATCCACTGATGCAAAAGCAAAAGGAACCATGATAAGTAAAATACACATTATTTCAAAGAATACAGGCTGATGTTTGAACATGTAACATGTAAGTTTTATTTCAGCCCAGGAAAATGTTTGAAAATGCAACATGCAACTTTCATTTCAGCCCAGGAAAATATGTGAGTCTTTAGGCAGAAATTTCAAATTACTTCCCCCACTGCAGGGCTGTTGGCCTCCTTATCTGGAAAGGGGTCCCATTGAGGCCTATGCATACAGGTTATTTACAACAGCAATAAAGTGACTATTGGCCCTGGCCAGAGAACACCTAATGGATTAAATGGCAGACTATGTAAACATCAGGCTCGGACAGCAGAGCCCGGCATGCATCACGTGGCTACTAGGAAATAGAAACCAGCAGGTCCTTTTTTGGAGAAATGAAACTAAATATCATATATATTAGTGAAGTGAGCATAGCTTTTCATTCGACATGTAATTTTCCTCCATATCTCTTAAACCAAAGGGTGCACAAAGTCCATTCATATGTGATCTGAAAACTACTGACAAGCCGTTTATTGTAATGTACATATCACCCACCTCTGAATTTTGGGATTTGTGTGATTATTGAAAATGTGATTCTAGCTGCCACAAAATATTCGGAATCTGAATGTTGGTGAGTGGCTCACATATTAAATTAGTTATTTGGACATTAAATTGCATAATCATAACTATGGTACCTTTGGTGTAAACAGTGTTAAAATACCATTTGCCTGTGCAGCATGGTTTCGAAATGGGACACGTCAAGATAGACCCATCATGATAAGAGCAACCTAAATAAATATATATTATGATGGTTATTTATAAACCAAAAATATTTGTCATGTAGGGACTTTTTGGGTAACAAATCTGAAAAGTTAAATAATAACTTCAGACAGTGGATTTGTCTCCTCCCTTTCCTTGTCCATAATTTAAATGTGCCACCCCCAGAACCTATCTGTAGTCAGGGGTAGAAAGAGAAAGGTAACTGTCCAATCCAGGTTGCCAGATCATAAGTTAGCACCACCTGATGCTGACTTTCCATGGGGGGGGCTTAGAGAGAAAAAAAGACTTGCATTATGGAAGAAGGGGAGAGTTGCAAAGAACTACCAGGGACAACTGCCAAAAATCACCAAAGTAGAAATGCTGAAATGTCATTTGGGAGGAAATAGTGGAAGAGGGCTGTAGATTTATACTGCTGGGGAGAATAGAATATAGCGACTCGGATTCTTCACTGGAACCATAGAGAGAGAACTGCAGTTGAATTCCATTGACTGAAGTAATTGCCAGAATCCTGTTTTACCTAACAGTGAAGCCCTGCTCAGTCTCCATGAGTGCCAAGCCCAGAGATTTCCAAAAGTAATACAATTGTGCAACAACATTTCAGCATGGCAATCTATTTCATTAACCCGTTCCTTTTCATTAGTGGGTTCCCTTTCAATAGTGGGCAGGGGAGGGAATTGTGTAGATCCTTAGCATATTTTACTGTATAATAATTTAATTAACTCCCAAATAGATTGACGCAGGGTGGAGCTTGGAAGAATTCGAAACATTAACCCTCACTCCTTGCAGATAGATAAAAAAAATGTCATTTAAATTAATTGGGATGTCTTCATTTTTCTGTTCACTCCTGAATTTTCTAATGAAATGGCAACCTTTTCTAAAAATGAAATGCCCAAATGATACCCCTTAACAAAACTAGTTTTCAAAGAAAAGATATACTTGCCACCAAAAACGAAATTGATAATTGTTACCATCCCCAAATCTTGCCTTTAAAACAAAAATATGTTTGTACCATCCCCAAACATTTCCTTTCAAACTAAAACATACCTGCCCCTAGAACAAAATTCCCAACTGAAACCCGGTCCCAAAAACTTGTTTTTAAATAAAAGGTATAATTATTTTCAAACAAAATTCCCTATTGTCACCACTATTTCAACATTGTGTTGAACTAAGGGGTGCCCTTGGCTGCACAAACGAAAATTCAAAACTGTCCAACTTCCCCAACACAACAGGGGCCTTTAAGTGAAGGGGGGTCTGAAAAACAAAATTCATAATCATCGCCATTTTTCTGCCCAACTTCCACAACACGTGCCTTTAAGTGAGTCAAGGGTCTGAAAAACGCAATTTTTGAACTGTCCCCACTGCGTAGAACGGATCTTTGAACAGAAGGGTTTTGCATGTCATTGATGGTTGTGTTTTTGGGGCTGGGGAAGAAGTGCTTTGCAAAAGCGAGACCTCATGTATCTAACACTGAACGTGTGATGTATGTCTTGTTTTAAAATCCAACCTGTGTTCATTACTAAGCTAACCTTTGGTAAAGTAATATTTGCCACAGGCATTTTTACCAATCTGTAATTTCAGCTGCTAGCATTTTCAGTGTGCAGGGAGCTCCATGTATCAAGCCTTGAAGGTGAACTAGTGTTCATAAAACGAAAATTGTGCCTGTGTTTCAACGCTAAAACTCTCAGCCAGTAACCATCGAAGATTATGCTTTAGCATTGTGCCATATTATTAATATTGAAATTCAACATACAACATGGTTCATGGGAAAATAGTTTTGACCATTTATGTAGCCTGTGTTCTATGTTTGAGAGACAAATGTAAATGCAGAAAAAGTGTGTTTTAAAGTAACTACCTACAGAAGAGTGTGTTTTGTATTTGAAGCTGTGTTTTCTGCCACAAAAAGGGTGGCGACTGTAATTAATACAAATGTATTATTCATTGAGCTTATAATTGAGGTAAATATATTTTCTTTCTATACCCCAGCCTGGTTCTTGGCTAACTGTGAACACAGGGTGTGGGGGATTATGTGGCTATATATGGGTCAGCACTACAAAAACCATAAGCAAAGTGTTGTAGGACTCCTTGATTGGGGGGAACTCCCCAGGTTAAGGGTGGACTCTCAATCTAACACTACAGACCATTGTTTTAGACACCAGCAACAGAATCATCATTTTAGTCATCATACCAGTGGCCTTCATTAGTTATCCAGGGAGTCACAGGAAAGAAAGGGCACCAGCTTCTGTGTGGATTGGAGGGTTGCTGTGTGGAAGGACCTGTCAGACAAGAAGACACGTGTGGAATGTATCTGTAACATATCTGACAATTGCGCATGTAATTTGCATGTACTGCATGTTAGTGATTATGCATGTGTTCTGCATGTAAAATATTACAGAATCCTCAAATGTGGGGATTGATAAACTATGTATAATAGTCATGCCCCCTCTTGCACTGGAACCCATAGAACACAGCTGAGTGCCATAACAAATTCAGTCTCTGACATAGCAGTCCTCCATGTGCCTGAGCAATATGCACTGTATGATTTAAAATGTTGTAACCTAGTCTCCTCTGCTAATCACCAAATTCTAATTACTATTTGCATGCATTGTATTACTCCTTTTATTTACATGTTTGCAGAAACTATGGCCTTCCAAAGGGTGTTCATCCACTGCAAGGCTTCAAAGCCATAACAATGTCAGTTGGCGCTATACAAATATCTAATAACATAACATATCTTTGACCCAGGTCCTGTGTCACAAAATGCAAAAGTGCAGTACTACTGTGTCTTTTAAAAGAGTTGTATAGCCTTAGTGAAAATTAAATGGGTGAGAGTCAGGTTGCTTGCTGGCTGAAAAGGGGGCTATAAAAAGAACCAAAAGGGTCCATACTGCTGTAGATTCAATTGAAAATATGCTTAAATAGTAAGTTATTAGATTGGTGTAACAACAAGGTATGACTAACCATTAAATGTAGGCTACTGTAAACTCAAAAAGCAATCGGGGTAGTCTCCAGTTAAAAAACATTAAACATATTTATTTTGCAAGAAAATATTATAAACACAAATTGCATAAATAATTGGAAAAATATATTCTATAAGGGTATGCTAAATTGAAGAATACACAAGCAAAGATGCACAAAAGCAATAATCATGAATCAAGAATTGTGAAAAACAAGCAAAAATTACCAAAACTGAGTGGTGACCGCAAATTGAGCCAACACTCTCTCTTTTGGCTTGGATTGAGCCAAAAAGTTTTAATTTGACAAAAGTTAGATTATTTATAGATTGAATAGATTGACAAGAGTTAAATTATTCAAAGCTCTTCATTTAACTGACAGGTCTGCCTACGTGTTTGTGTCAAAAAGTTAATAGTGAGAACAAGAACTTAAACAGACATCTTAAACACGTTTCGGCAAAAAAGCCACCTGTCTGGCAAGTGATTCCATAAACATGATTAGGGTTGCCTTCCTCAGGGCGAAATAACACACAACAACTGGACCCTGTGGGGAAGCAGACATAGACAAAAAATATGATATATAAGAGAAGCTACCAGAATTGCTCAGAGGAACAGTTAAAAGCCAAGGGGCACAAAAATTACCAATGCGGGAGACTGTGGATGAGTAGAGATAGCCAGGCGCTGTACTAGCCGACGACCGGTGCAAGGCGTCTGGGTAAAGGGGCCCGGGGTGACCCACAACAGTGCAGCATCATCAGCAGGTTCAGAGAGAGGCGGTGACTGGAAACCGCCTCCTATTAGGCTCTGCCACTCAGCAGCCACGATAGGTTGACCTGTGACGTGCCTCCCTATGTTGTGAAAAAGATTGGTTAATGACTGCCCGGCCTCGAAAGGATGTACGAGCTAACGATTCATGCACCTCTGACGTGAGAATGCGAACGGATCTTGGGAGGCTTACTAGCCTCCAGGAGACTGACATAGGCATTATCTGACGCGTACGCTGTAGAAGCATTGAAGCAAATGTTCATGGTTCTTGAAGAAGAATGATTTATTCAGGTGAATGATTGCGGGAGAGCTCCTGAAAGAGAATAGAATCAAAGGGAATCGGACAGTGCTGAAATTAGCCGCCGAGTCCCGAAAAGATGTTTAAAAATGTTTAGAAAGCTTCCTCGTACTGAAAATGAGTCAGATGTCTTGTGATATCAAAGGAATTTGGACAGGAGGCCCGGAAGAGAAAAAAAAAATGATTGCTAGAAAAGTCCGGGAGATGATAAATGTTACGAAAACAGGCGAGTCACTGGACTAATGTCAATGCAAAAGATGACAGTTGATTGATACAATATTTGAATTTGATTGAGTGGAGTCCAATGGACAATCCAAAACAAGCATGAGTATTAACATATGGAGAATTAAAAAATCTAATTGAATTTAAGTTAAGGAAGATAGCTGCTGATTGACAACAGTCTTAACAGCAAAGAAGACTGGAGCGTCGCAGGCAGAAGGAAGGGGAAACAGAAGGAGCATAATGTGTGTTCAGGATAGAGGGAGAAACTCCTCATTTAGCCTATTAGTGTGGGTGGATAAACGATGAATCCATCGTGCTTCCTTTTGTAGGAGACAATGAGACACATTCGTTGTGTTTTTGACTACATCTAAAATCCACCAATAAATATCATTGGCAGAGTGCTGTAGTTCAATGTAATGATTTACAAGAGGAGCTGATTCCGTCCGGCACCGAATTCTTGAGCGATGCTCAGAAATCCTAATGTGAACCGGTCGAGTAGTTTGCCCAACATAGCAGAGGCCGCAAGGAATTGGATACAGTATACTGCTTGTTTAGTTTTGCAGTTTGTCATGGATGATAAAGTCCAGGTTCTGGCACCAATTTTAAACTCCTTGAGTTTTTTTGTAAATTGACAGGCAGAACAAGATCTACACGGAAAATGACCGACAGTTGTTCTGAGGTCCCAAATTCCCAATCTCGGTGGGTCTTTCTTGAAGGTGGAATGCACAAGCTTATCATGGATATTTTTTGCCCTTTTTAAAGTGAACCTTGGCATTGGGGCATCGGGCAAGCTGAGTTTGACAATAGGCCAGTACTTGGAGATCACTTTTTTGATCTGAAAGGTTTGTGGTCCATGAGTTATGACACACGTCATCTTATCGCCTTCAGTGCCTGATGGGAGGTCACTGACAAGTTTAGGGGAGAGCAATATGTCTCTGTCTGTAAAGTGTGCCCTCTTTTTTGCTTTGTTGATCAATCATTTTGGATAACCTCTTTCAATAAGGCGATTGCTCAATTGTTCAGATTGTTCATAGAAGTCATCCAAATTGGAGCAGTTCCTCCGAATACGGAGAAACTGTCCATAAGGTAAGTTGTCACAGAGGTGACGTGGGTGGTTGCTGGAGTAGTGCAGCAAAGTATTGCGAGCACTCGGTTTGCGATATAGCGAGCAGATCAATTTACCCGATTCAAAGAGGGCTATTGCATTGCTCATCTGGGTGGGTAGATGTTGTTGGCCTATATTTGAATTGTAACCGACTTGTACTGTACTCACTGCATAATAAAGTATGGAGACACCCTTCCAACAAGACCCATTTCTGCTGTGCCTCATTTGTCCTGAACCCAAGCATAACTATGTTCCACCTCATGTGAGCATGCAGTTTGCACCATAATCTATAACTGTGTGCAACATATAAACTTGATTCCATGTACTCAACATGTGAAACCTTTGAAGTTCCATTCTTCACAGATGCATATGCAGAATAGGCACTTATCGTAGACCAGCAATCAGCTGACCAGCGACAACGGTTGAAGACCAAGCCAAACAGTTCAAAGTCATCCTCAAGCAGGACAGCAGCCCATAGGAGGAAGCTGGACACTCTTCCAAAATCAGAGCACCCACCAAGCTTCCCATGCACTACCACCATCACACCAGGTCAATAAATGCATGAAGAGACCATCAGCTCGATGGTACGAACACAATCAAGCCTACACATCCCACATTAATTGGTGTCTATGAGCCTGCCTGCAGTTTGCATTGGCAGAGGAAATGATTTCAGATGCAACAGAAGTGTATTTGTGTGTGTCAATGCTCCATCAGTTTCTCTGGTTGTGTGCTAAACCAGCTAAGCCCGGAGAACTTTTTCAAAATGACCTGCAGACCCCTGTTAATCTCTTAGTGAGAATCAGGTAAGTTTGCAGGGTGTCACAGAATTGTCTTCGAGCCTGAATCCGCAGAACATCATGTAAAGAGGTTTGGGATGGTTCTTGGTCAATAAACATGCCCAGAAATATTTAAAATCCTTCAGGAAGGAAGAAAGTAGAATGGGAGAGTTGAATGAGTCTGGGTGGAATGTTTCAGAGGTGGTAATGGATTCCTGTCCATCTGTTAATGTTATCCAAGAGGGACGGTACATTAAAATCTGCAGTAAGATACTTCAGTAGATTATTGAACCTTCTGCATTGATCTATATGTAATGTGCAATCTTTTTAGGAACTCAGGTTTTCATCCTTCTTAAATTATTACATTACTAAAGTTTGAGTCGGGAATTGTAAGATTGCAAATTAGTAGAGCCATTCACATGGCTGGCGTATGTGAGTCTGCTTTTCATCATTTAGAGTATGACCCTTTGGGGCTCATAATTATTTTGCCAGTAAAACAGCACTAATACTGTTCCGGCAGTGTTACCATTACCAGCGAGGTGACCGGCAGAATTACTGCGTATTACAAGTAATCAGGCGTGCGCACACCCCCTGCCGGAAATGGTAATACCATCTGGCAGTATTACTTGCGTCAACGGCCATTTGCCCGTAATACAGGCAAAAGAATGCGAGTAAATACAGTTTCCGCCACCATACAGGCCAGTATTACCGCCATCAGTAATTGCGTCATCGCCGGAAAGGGAAGCTCAGCGACTGCCATATATAAAAATGTAATCCACCCTGAAACACCCATATCCTGCTGGCATCCAGTCCCCAAAGTTGTGCCAACATAATGGCACTGGAAAAACAGGCCAGTCTGCCAGATCTCTGGCTCCGGAAGCCAAAATGTACAGAGACAGAGCTAACTGCATTGGCATATACAGTGGCGGAGCGAGCATGCTGCTGCCCTATTCAGCAGCAGCCACAGAAAAACCTATGCTCAGAGAAAGACAGCCAAGTGGGACAACATACAGGCAAAGGTGACATCAGTGGGAACTGTACCTCATAGCATAGGGAACTGTTAGAAGTGCTGGGACAACCTAAAGGCAAGGGTCCACAGTTGCATAGCCAGACACAGGAGGGAGAGCACCTTCACGGAAGGAGGCACGGTGGAACCCCACCACCTCATGACCTGGGAGGAGACAGCTAGCTCCATCCTCCACATGAAGGGCATCAAAGGATAGGGAGCGTAGAGGCTGGAGCAGAGACCCACGGAGATGGCAGTAAGTACATCTGACACCATGTACATGTGGATGCCGTGTCCAAAATCATGCTTCCCTCAGCAGAGATGCACAAAATGGGCTTGGGAATGGTTCAACACATGGCAGTCACAGCAAATGGCCAGTGAGTGCACACACATACCTGGGGAGGTGGGTAAACGTTGCAATACACATGTACTATATTACAAACATGCATGCCAATACAATACATTGAGAAAGTGAAGCCCCACCCCACCCACAACAAGCCACCATGGCAGGCCAACATGCAATGTGCACATGCATGCACTGTGTATACCCTCAGCAGGCACTACCACCACCTAGTAGTAGCAGCACTCGTAGCGATACCACCCAAGCCAATCACAGGAAATGTGCATCTCTGGGAAACACACAATGTCGCATGAGTGCAATGTAAGCATGCAGACTAGATGATTTACTTCATTTCATTCTATTCCCAACAGCAACACAGTCCACTGACAGTGACGAGGCCAGACCCTCCACTGCAGGCACAACATCTGCCCCCACCCCTGCACAGGCCAGACCCCTTGCCAGCAGGGGCAGACATCAGGGCAGGGCTGCCAGGGCCAGCACCAACCACCACATCCACCACCAACACCACCTCCACCGGGGACACACCCGCAAGTCCTGGGGATGACACAATCACCATGGCAGCACTCAGTGGCCTCCACTGGCCAGGCAGCTGACACAGCAGTCGCTAAAGCCTCCACCACTATGCACAGCCAGCATCTGTCATGAGACACAGTGCTGCCATCTCTCCGGTGTCCAGAAAACATTGGGGTTCCAGCATGCCCTCCTCTCGATCACGGGCAGTGCATCCACTGGCCCATCCTGGCAACGCCCATGTCAACACCACAGATGAGGGGAATGAGGTGGAACCTGGGATGGCAGGAGCATCTCCATGCTTTTGCCCTGGCCCTCCACACAGCCTCCATCTCTGCCGGTGGCCAATGTGTCGGCCCTGAGTGCAAGCCTGCATGCAATTGAGGAGTGGCAGGCTTCCATCAAGGATCTGGTAGCCCAGCAGCTTCAGGAGATGCATGCAATGTGTGAGTGCATGCAGGGTTGCAGCCGCAGGATGACCCAGTTACTCATCCATTTCTACAACCATGACTGCAATGGGACAGAGGGTACGGGAGCACACAGAGGCTACCTCCACCTCCACTGAGCTCCTGCACATATCATACAGCGTATCCTATAGTTCAAGCGGGCCCAGGGGTCCGAGGCCTCCACCTCTGTGACCGCCACAGAGGGCTCCTTACCTGATTTCCCAAGGTGCTGCTCACACCGCCTCCTCACTGGCAAGGACCCAGTGAATAGCCCCATGACCCAGCCACACAGAAAGTGACAGTTGAACACTGCCAGTGTGGTTTGAGGGTGTGTGTTTGTGGAGGGTGTTATGAGGGTGAGGTTTTGGGGAGGGTGGTTTTTTAGGGGAGGGTGTTATGAGGGTGTGGTTTTGGGGAGTGTGTTATGAGGGTGGGCTTTTGGAGAGGGTGGTTTTTTAGGGGAGGGTGTTATGAGGGTGTGGTTTTGGGGAGGGTGGTTTTTTAGGGGAGGGTGTGGTTTTGGAGAGGGGGATGCTGTTCTGGTGAAGGTTGTTACACGCTCCAAGTTGCTACATAAAAATCATTTTCACTTAAAGCAATGACAGGACATTCCTTATTGTGTAATAAGTAATAAGTGTTTAATGTGAGTGAACATTCTTTACAAAGGTGCGAGGGGAGTGCAATGTGATGGCTTTTCCCCTGGCCTCTACCCGCTCAGTGTGTGCATGCAAGGTGCCCGCAGACACTGTGTCATCCTCAGGGGTGGCCTGTCCAAATCTGGGGGCAGGGGAATGTTCAGCCAAATGCAGATGTTGTGCAACATTACACATGTGAGCACAATCTGTTCCACCTTGTCGGACATATTCATGAGCGCACCTACAGACTGATGTAAACATCGGAAGCGAGGCTTCTAATGGCCAAAGGTGCGCTCAATAGACACCCTAGTCCGGACATGTGCCTGCTTGTTTGACACATCCTGTTGCATTTGGGGATTCCTTAGAGGAGTCATTAGTCAATTAGTGGAAGATGTGGGTATCCAGAGTCACCTGCAAGGGGAAGGGACTTTGATGGAAATGATGACGATCCATGGACTTGTTGCCTGTAACAGTACCATCTTGATAGACAGTCTGTGCATGCATGTCCCATATCTTGTCACACAGCACAATTTCACATTCCACTCCTTGCATGTTGATTCAACTTCTCAGGGGAGAGTGTTCAGTCTGTCATGGTACATCATGCACACGGCTCACAGCCAACAATTGTTGCTTTCATGGTCGATGATTGACATTGGTGGGTGTTTTGGGCCTGTGCATTGCTCCCATGCATGGTTCCTGATGGTAGTCTGGGTTACATGTGCAGGTCATATGTGTAGATTCCCTGATGGATTCAGATACATAGTCACCTGAGTTCATGTCATATCAAATGCCAGTGACATGTCCCTCAGTTGCAGTTTAGCAGAATGTCATTAAATGTATGGCAGTGCTCTTCAGACCTTTACATAATGGACACCCCAGGCGCTCCATTGGTGTTTGTGAGCCCTTCAAATAGTCATTCCCACACCCCTAAGCTCACACAAACAGTGTCTGGAGTTTAGCAGGCCATTTACAATGTTATAGTGTCATTGGAGCAACTAATCTCCTTGTTTATTGTTGTACTGTGTGGTTTTACTTTGAATGGATGGCAACCTTTGTCATTGGTTGTGTTGCCAACTGTCATCTCTGCCCTTTTTCCTTGGCTCTTGGGGCTCCCCTGGACACACTTTGGATACCCCTATGTGGGCCATCTCACCAGTTTGCAGCCCATGCATGTTGTGAAATGTGTGATGTTGGATTCCGGTACCTGTAATCCAGTGTTCGTGGCTGATCTGTTGGGGAAGCATGGCTTGGTCATCTACTGCAGCATTGTGAATCATGCCCTACTCCTGTGGATTGCAGCCTGTCATGTGTGGGATGTGCAGGTGGGCCCTGGGAAGCTGGCACAGCAGTGGGTGATGGTTAGTTCTGCATCAGGGAGGATAGCTCAACGGCAACGTGCTTGCCTTGGAAGCAAGATGACACGGAGCAACATGGGTTCGATCCCCGGGTCCGCGCTTAGAAACCTCTGGGTATTAAGCGCGTTATAAATAACCTATCATATCATATCATATCATATCACATGTGACCTGGACATTGGGGGAATGGAACTGCTTTCGTTTCCTGTAGACCTCCTCTGATGCCTGGGGTGCCAAAAACTATATGGGTACAGTCCAGGGCTGCTACCACATTGGGCATGTGTGTATTGCCGTAACATCTTGCCTGTGTGGCATTCACCTGTGCCAAGGTATTGGGAAGTGAAATGTGCCATCCCACATGGCGCAGGAGTGCGTACAGCGCCTGCCACAGCACTTTAGTGAAAGCAGCCTGTCAGATGCCATGCAGTTGGCTCAGTTTGTTGGAATGTGCCTGTGACAAGAAAGTGCAGGACCAACACCAGTTTTACGAGCAGTGATATGTCATCCTGGATCTGGATCAGCACATCTGTAATAGTCTCCCTGTTGAGGTGATATAGGGTTAGGATCTGGCTGTCAGGGAGGGTCCATGGTGAGGCCCTTACCTGGGGTATGGTGAGCTCCTTGCATGACATCTCTTCCTCACCATCATCATCCTCCTCTCCTCTGCCTCATGTTCCCTGTGGTGGCCCTCCAACCCGTGCAGCTCTATGTTGGCCTGGAGCAGCTGCATGTCAATGCTGACAGATACCAGTGGCAGCATGGTTTTGTAGGGAAGTGTTTTTGAGGATGGTGTGGCCCTTTTGTTCTCTTCCCGTGTGCATTGGTTGCACCTGGGTGCCTTGGGTGCATCTGTGGCCTCATTTCTATCACCCGTATGCATTTACTGCCTGCTAAGATATGTGGGTACCTCTGCCTTGCTTTTGCCGGTAAAACTGGCAAAAAACAACAGTTGTACTGCCATTTCGCAACTCGTAAGCGGCTGGCAATTCCATTGTGCTAGTCATACCGGTGCTGGTTGTTCCTCCGTCTGATATTCCATTGCCATTATTGCTGGCACCAGTATTTACAGAGCTGGAAATACTGGCAATGGTATTGCCACCAACTTGCAATTCACTGGAACAGTAAAAGTGCCGGTCAGTGGATTTACCACCACGATTAACAATGTACATAGATGTGCTCGCATGGATCTGTATATTAACTTTAGTTTTTCGAAAAAAAAGAATCCGAATTTTCTTTAGAATGTAATGCTGCTTTCTGAGCCCAGTTGATGCCTAATTAAACATCTCCTTATAATAGTTATAATGTGACTTAAATACCCTGAACATATTACATCACCATTGCCTTCCAGAATCTAAGTGTCCTTTATTCAAGCAGCCATGAACATTCCGCCTTCCCTCATTCTGAACCAATGAAGTGTAAAATCACACATTATTTAACCAATGAGCGCTCCTTATACCAGCCAATAAAGTATTCCAATTTCATGCCTCTAATTATGTAATGAGCAAATTAGGTTTGGGCTATGCTTCAATCTTGTCATAAAAACCTTGAAATAGCTCCCTGGTGAATCCTGCCGTGAACTATGAACTGTCTCTGCCCGTGGGCTCAGACCAGCTGTTCAGAAATCTGTGCACACGGCATGTATTTGAAGGCACGCGCTTCCGTGCAATGCAGCCAGTGTTGTAAACAGCATGTATGCAGACTCCATTTTGGATCGTACGGTTACTCTGATAGTAACGTGCTCCACTGATTTGTATAAGGAAGTTGTGGTCGAGGCTCACATCCTTCACTCCCGATTTGGTGACACAAGTGAGGCTGTCAGATTGACTACAATGCTTGCTCCAAGCCACTCGATTATATTAAAGTTGTCTCCAGAATCAAGTAATTTCACATGTTTTAAAATACGTAATTAATTATAGATGTGCCAGTTCAGCATCGAGCATGGCACGTTTAGTTCGCGTATTCTTCCTGAAATACGTCTCCATATTACATACGCTTTGCCTGCTGTAAACTGAACAAAAGAAACCTTGTGAATTAGTCTCAGAGAAGACAATAGAAACCCAGACTTGCACAGGATGCATTGTGTTTGCAGGCACTGTGAATGTTTTATTTCATGTTTTAATGTAACATTATAAACATGTATTTAGATAAGCATTGCAGTCAAATGATGTGAGCAATAGTTAGATTTGTGCCCAGAAGTACAACCCAAGGGCCTGAGCCAAAGGTGGGTGTGCACAGCTACAGTCATTGAGAGCGACATTTATGCATAATGCTCTTCCGGCCACCAAATTGCCCATCTCACCAACACTTCCAGGCACTACTTTGTCCCCAAAATAAAAGACACTGCATTCGCTCCAACAGTTCATCACTTCGTCACTAGCCACCTCCTTTCCTGTTAATGGGGTCAAAACAGCTGCATGCGCTAGCTAGAATACACAGTGATGTGCTGGAAGTAGGGGTTGAGTGTGATATGGGTGTCCTTTCAAGCACAGTTATTAAGGTGCCCATTGTTTCCTGCAACACGTGTACTTGCAATAGATTGGTAACCAGAGTTTGATCCTTGTAAACCTCTCTATCAACTGGAGGACCTTCTCAGTCCACTGAGCACTAGGTTCCATTCTGCTCAATCAATATCATGTCATAGTGCTGCATAAGGTGGACACTTTAAAAAAAATCTATTTATAGTTTTTACTTTTTCCCAGTGTCCTTTCAGGTCAATGTAGTAGTCGGGCATGTATAAAGTCATGTGAAAGAGTATTTCACGGTCTGTACTTTTCTCTAAATAATGTTATTGTTGGTGAGAGCAACTTCCAGCTACCTAATAGGATGTAAGCACGGAACTTAATTCAATCGGTTCAGTATTTATAATTATTGATTTATTAATTATGAATTGTTTTTATTAAGTCCCTACCTTTCGCAGGTCAATATGCTTTACGAACTCATTTTAAATTGTATTTTCAGTCTAATAGGATATACAGAAAGTACAGGTCTCCCTCCACTGTCTACAGTGTTCAGCTGCCCATGCATTTGACGTAGGAGCACGTTATTTCTTTTAACCTAGTTATTGAAGATTCAGCATTATAGACATTAGTATGCAGAAGTAAATCAGTGGGCTAGCCTCACATTTTACTGGTGAGTGCAAGAGGTGTGAGATTGAATGTCAAGGAAGGGGAAAGGGGTGACAATATCAAGGATTCATATTTTGAGTCAAAAGGATGTCACATTTTCTTTAGGTATTTAGTGGAATGGGTTCATCTACAAAGTGTTCTAGGTAGCACAGAAGAACAATGTGATATATAGTGAAGGGCCGCTAGTTCCTGGGTAAGAACGCATTTATTTTAAAGGTAAATACAGCTTCACTGCATGGATAATGGGGGCCTCTACCCGTCCAATTCTCTCTCTCTCTGCAACTGCCATCTCTTCCTTTTCATTATTGCCAGCATTTATGCCTAAATATTCTTAAGATTCCATGCTGGAACCCCTCTCCACGAGATGAGAAACAAATACAAGGAACCCATGCACCACATCTTTTACAAATGTGCTAAATACATATGTACAACATAACAGACCTCACCTCCCAACAACATACAGCACACCTCCTTACAGAGGCGAACGTCTCCCCTATTCAGCAAACCTTCCTGTGTTCCCTATCTGGCCATCCTCTAACACCACAGAATCCTCCAACCCTCTACCTGATGATCTGCGATTCCCAAAACATCTGTTCACTCTTGGGCGTCAATTCTGGTTTTCTGAAAAATACTCTGTTACCCACTGCCCACTCTCGCCTTTTGACATGTCTCAGCACATCATATCTCTCTTTCATGCTCTTGTTTTTTCAAGACACTCACACCTTCAAATTCTGATAATTGAATCCACGAAACCTGTCCTCCCAAACCACAGTGGGTTGCACATTGTGTGCAGCTTACTTTTCCTCAAGACCTCAAACGGGATAAGACCCATGGTCGTATGCGACGCCAGACGGCAAGCAAACTCTCTCCTTCTCACCAATGCCTCCCAGACCCTGCCGGCATTGGTAGCCATTCTGATCCCTTGCATCAAGGTACAATTGAATCGCTCTACACCTCCATTAGGCCCAAGCTGATACAGAGAGGTACAGTGATTGGTTACTCATATGCCCTCCAGAAATGACTCCATGACTATCAAGGTCAACTGAATCTGGTTGTCATTGATCATTTTCCTGGGGAATGCCTCGCTCTGACACACCATTTCCATAAATGTGATCACGGCCCTAGAGGCCCCTTCATAAACTCAATTATATATTTCCTCACTCCTCTCTCAGTTCTGTAGGTCTCAAAGGTTGCACATAATTCCACAGTGTTATATCTGCCTCCCAACACATGGTACAGGCCACCAATAAACTCCCCTCAACATCCCTCAACACCCCTTTGGATTTTGTCATTCCCAAATTGCCTCTTTGGCCCATACCCAGTAAACTTCTCCTTACCCCTTGTGTCGGTACCAAATGTCCATCCTTACAAGGAGACTACCTGTCTCCAGAGGCGTTGCTAGGGGGGGGCTTAAGAGGATATAGTCCCGGGTCTTTTGGTTGTAGCCCCGGATAGAATCTCAGGGGCTACAACCAAAAGGCTAGCTAGCCCCGAGTCCCGACAGTCCTGACATTAGCGTAGCCCCAGATCTTTTCCAGACCTAGCAACACCCCTGTCTGCCTCATTACGAGGCTGGCACTCCCGTAATGAAGGGTGCCGGTATGGGACCAGCACCGTTCATTACGAGATGCCTGATTATGAGGTGCCCTAGCGGGACCCGCACAGAATGGAGGTAATTCCGAGTAGGGCACAAAGGGATACTGGGCACTGTTAAGGACATCGGTAAACCCTTTGTGCCCTACTACGAGGTCCCTTTGTGCCCCTGTCCATAACGCCTGCTTTTACCAGGCGTTATGGACGGGATCCGCAAAGGACTTCAGAGCTAATAACGGTACCTTAATTTACGGTACCGTTATTAGCACCCTCCCCATTCCCATTGAGCCCTATGGGGGCTCAAATGGGAATGGGGATTGACATTTTCAATGGGGACTTACCGGTCCCGCAAAGGTCGGACTAGACCAGTAAATCCCCATTGAACGAGGGCGGACACGGTACCGGTAATGGTGCTAGTCATGGCGCTAATAGCGCCATGACTAGCACCAACCTCGGAATGAGGCCCAATGTCTGGTCAGACCAGACGTCCTTTGTGGGTCCCGCAAGGGGACCAAGGAGCTAATAACGGGCCCGTTATTAACGGGCCCGTTATTAGCTCCATCCCCATTACCATTGAGCCATATGGGGGCTCAAATGGGAATGGGGATTGGTTTTGTGAATGAGGAATTACCAGGTCCTCCAAGGTTTAAATGACCCAGTAATTGCTCATTCACAGAACCCGCAGGTGGAACCCGGTATGGAGGCCCTATGCCTCCAAGCTCAACTCACCTTTGACCCTATGGAACACTGACAGGCCATTGGTCACCATCCCCCCTCTCTAATCTGTCCTCACATAGTTGATGACCTGCTCTAGCTCCAAGTCCTTCCCTGCGGCTTCGGCCCTCTTCAGCCCTCTCATTCTCAGTGATGGTTCCCTCACAGATCAAGAAGACTTGTTCCTCAACTTCTTCCCACTTGTTACCATCTTGTTCAATTTGGGACTGACTACTCCCCTCCAACAAATAATCTGCAATAACATTCTCCTTGCCCAGAACGTTTTCCAAACTAAGTTCATGCCCCTGCATAGATTTGACCCACCTATTTTTCTCCTAGAACACCCCACCAATTCTTTGTTCATGAACACCCCCACACAGGGCTTGTGTTTCATATACATCTTAAAGGGCCTACCCCACAGGAATCCTCTAAACACAACGTACTGCCCAAACCAAACCGAGGGCTTCTTTCTCAATCACGGAATATAACACAAAGGCAATTTCTATCTCAATGCCATTGTATTCTGTAAGAGAAATGCTCCCATGCCTAAATCACTTACGTCCATTATCACATGTATCTCACAAGCTGTGTCGAAATTCCCTAAGGCCAGCAGACTTGCAATGGCACTCTTGATATCTTCAAATTCTTGTTGGCAATCACTACTCCACACAAAACCACAACCCTTTTTGCACAGTTCTCTAATAGCTTTGCATCTCTCGGCAAAGTGCTGCACAAACCTCAAGTAATACTCCAAATGACATGACTCCCTGTTTATCCTTGGGGGTTCTACATTCACTTTAGTTGAAATTAACTGCTCTCTAGGTTCTAGCCCACAACTACTCATATTATGTCCCAAATAGTCAATAGATGTTACCCGGAAGTGACACTTCTCCTTCCCAAGAGTGAGACCTGCCTGTGGCAATATCGGCACACTCTGCACAATTGTTGATTTTGTTCTGCTTGGTACTTCCCTGTAATTAAGACATCATCTTTAATGTACACCACTCCCTCAATGTCCTTCAGGAGACTAAGCTTCACCATCTATGAAGAAGGAGGCTTCAGACACTAGTCGGAAAGGCATTCTCTTCAATCTAAAGATCCCTTTGTGAGTGACAAAGGTGGTGTAGCCCCTTGAGCTGGCATGGAGCCTAACTTGATGGTAAGCCACGGCCAAGTAAACTGTACTAAACACTTTGGCCCCTGCAGCTAGACTTATCAATTCCCCAATGTTTGGATGAGGACATTTATCTACCACTACAAACCCATTAAGACCCCTAAGATCAACACACAACCTCACCTGACCGTTGCTCTTTTGCACGACAAACCACTCTGGGGCTTCTTCTGTCTCAATAACATATTAATTCCTTCATCAAGTTGTATATCTCCTTCTTTACCGCTTCCCTCATGGAAATGGGAATATTTCTGACTCGCACCACAATTGGAGCTGCACTCTTTTTATCTTTATTTTATAGTGAAACCCTCTGAGACATCCTAAGTCTTCACTGGGATAAATCTAAATATCCTTTTCAATTTGCTCATACCATCCCAATAGATTGACACTGTTCACCAAGTCATATACCTTAGCTATAGTGTTCTTGCCCTTAAACTCAAGATGTGCCTCAATCACTTCTTGAATCTATCTCAATGTGAACTCCCCATAATCACTTGCTCTTGCATCTGGTAGATTTAATTGCATCCCTTCAAACTACTCTTTCCATACTCCATTTTCAATGAATGTATAGTCAAAACTAGTGTCTACTTGTATTGAAATTCAATCCCACGGACACTGATGATTACATGCGGTTTCTCTCCTTTCTTTGGACTGGATCCTACCTGGCTAACTGGCCAACTAACCCCTTCAACACATGCACTTTACGGATCTTCCTGTTCGTACTCCACAGGGTTTCCCTCAATGTCTCACGTGAAAAATGTTAACAGCATCGGGCGAAGTGTCCTTTCTTTCCAGATTTGTGGAATTATGCCGTGATCTCTAGACATTTGGCAAAAAGAAAGATGGTGACACACTGGAAACATCTCTTAAGAGCAATAGATAATCCTTCTGTGCAACGTCATCATTTTATCAGTTCAACCTTTTGCATTCCAATGGCCTTCTTTCCTGCAGTTGTCCATGAATCCTTGTGATGAATTACAGGAAGCGGCTACACAATCTTCCTTGACAGTTCCCTGTAAATCCAGTGAAGTTGGAAATGGTCGTTTAGTTGGGATTTGTTTCCTGGTTGTAGAAAGGTGTGGCTTGACACCGAGCAGTGCATACCTATAGTCCCTCTGCTAACAGAAGCAGTAAGGAACAAGTAGCAAGGAGCACACTAGTACAGCAGAACCTGGTGGATAATCTAACTGGGCAGCTAGTAACCAGGAAAGGTTTACTCCTGTGTCCCCCCAGTGTGAACCCCATGGTGGTTGTGATTTTCTGTGGCACGGGGGTAGGGGACGGGGGGTTAGGAAAGTTATGTGCACCAGAGCCTTTCGTTATAGGGGGCAGAGCTGAGCGTGGTGTTTGTGAGTCTGCAAGAAATACCTAGCTGCTAGCCTAGCTGTCTCTGGCAGGTGGTTGTGAACTGCCAAACTTACTGTATTAGCGGGTAGCACCAGCTGTTGTGCATTGATAGTATAGGTGGAGTGCCCAGAGTGCTTTTAGCACTCCTTATTAGCATAGAGGTTGGTGAGTTTCACACGTGCTGAAGGGTGAGTTGTATTGTTTTACATCTTCTGCTTATGTATGAACTAAGGAGCCTTTCTAATTCGCCTAAAATGCCCCATGATGAGGAAACAGTCCTAGAGATGGCAAATGCGATGCCACTTCCCTCCTGTACGGTAGATCGACTCAGTGAAGAAGTAGACTTGGCTCAGGTTGGTCTAGTGCCCCGGTCAAGAGCAAAAAAACAGTGCAGAAAGATATTATGGAACAGGGGCAACTCTGGGTGTGTGTTGGGTGTTTCTAACAGCATTCAAGGATTTCATCTTCCAGTTATTGATGCAGAACTGTTGTGCATTTCTGATGCTCAGGAGGCCTTGCAGCTGGACAGAGTGATTTTTATCTTCACATCCCATCTGATACTTCATATGTTTCTACACCCAGACCCGCTCAACCAAGGAGATTATCCACCATGTTGAGGGATATGGATCATACTATCCCTGATAATTGGGTACCCGTTTTGCAGAAGATAAATCAGATTCTATGCTCGTTGCTTTCATTATATGAGAGCATTAAAACAGAGCCTACAATACACTCTGTAATTCTGGAAGCTATTTTGTCTAATTTGGAGAATGCAGGGATGCACTTGAAGTTGAAGGAGTTTTTTCAATCATCTAAGAATTGTGGTGTGATGATGGGGTTGGTATCGATACCCAGGGTCTGTGATGACATTGCCCTTGATGGGGCAGCCTCTTTGGTCTCTCTGGCATCCCCACAATGCATTTGTCCTCCGAAGTTGCCATAAGGGTATCAATTACATCCCCAGCTGTTTCTCCTGAATCTGCAGACAATCAGAGGTATGTTGCATCGGTGCATGGTGCATGGTGCATGGTGGTTGCGTCCAAGTCGGGTAGATTACCAAACCAATGCTCGAGAGATCTAAAAAGGACCCTGCAGGTCAGGAAAAGAAAACTAAAAACAAGAAGTCTATAAAGAATAATTGTCTAAAAGGTTTTAGAGGTCCTTAAAAACTCAGGATTGTTTGGTGTTGGATAAAAGGTCCTCCCCAGGCCCATGTTTTGCTGCACTTAATCCTATCAAGTGTGGAGTAGAGGGGGGTGGGTGATTATTCAATGGAGGAGTCAGTAATAATAGCCTCACAGTCACCCAAAGTAGTAACTCCGGATGCCAATTCAAAATGATCCTGAACCAACTATATCAGCCCTA
The DNA here is from genome assembly GCF_040938575.1 of Ambystoma mexicanum. Taxonomy (NCBI): domain Eukaryota; kingdom Metazoa; phylum Chordata; class Amphibia; order Caudata; family Ambystomatidae; genus Ambystoma; species Ambystoma mexicanum. The sequence continues at coordinate 1,124,348,832 of NC_090933.1, forward strand.
GACTTTTTCCAGAGGTGGCTTGTGTTTCAAACACTGTATTCCATCAAGGGGCTTTTGTTGGGGGTAATGGTCACACCAGGGAGCTTTTGTCGTCAGGCAAGAGTCCTTTAGGTCTTCTATCTGTTCCCTCCGTTCTTTCGAGTAATAAGAGAAGGCATGCAGAATAATTGTAGGGAGGGCATTTTTTCTAAGCACACCACAGCATATAGTATCTTGAAAGGTACAGAAGGCCCTAGTGGCCAGTCTTTGGCCCATGAGGAGAGACACCCCAAGCCTGCATCCCTTGGGCTTAGTTGTCAGTTAGGGCGCAACTTGGGTTTGGAAAATAAGTCGTCCCCTTATGTGCCGCAGAATAGGCTGTTGGTGGAAAGTCTGCTGTCTGAAAATAGTTGTTTTGCATTGAAGAGATCCTTTATTTTGGCGCTTATGGCCAAAGTGCACAATCTCATAGCCATTTTCACAAAGGATATTGACAGGGGGATTTATTTTATTGATTCTTTCAGGACTGATTCTTGTGGACCAAACCGATTGGTCCTGGTTAGCTGGGTCTCTGCACTACAAAGATAGAGAGCAGTCAAGATCCTCACACTCTGCTCTTCGGTAGTTGGGGATCCTTGAGTGTGATGACTTGAAATACTTGTGGTAACTCTCACTTTTTCAGTACTCCAGTGGAGGGATCTACTTTGAGAACTCACAAAGTTATACTTATCGAAGAAGCATGGTTGACCACTATTCTTCCACAATTCATTCTGCTTTAATGGAAAATTGTGGTTCGTCTGTGGGTGGTTTAATGATCCTGATTAAATCATGTTTGGGGTTAGAGTTCATCAAGATTTTTGACATTTGAAAAGGGGTGTTGTCTGTGGAAGCCAAGTTGGCTACCACTTTAGGTTTTAGAATCATCTTGATCATCAATCTATATTGCCAATTAGGTGTCTGTAATTTAGAACTCTTTTTGGAGATTCTTACTACCTATTTAATGACTGGATGGCCAATATGGAGGAGGGTGATTGACTGTCGGTTGTGAGTGATCTTAATGTTACCTGTGTTAATGCAAGTAGCGTTTGGATTATCTCTGAATTGTTCCCCAATAAATGTTGTGATGGCTTTAATTGGTCAATGTGTTTATTAGGTCTTGGCCTTCAGATGCTAAATGGCGCTGACGAGTGGGATATTCCCAGTAAATTTACATGGCATGGGGTAAAATTGAATCTGTTCTGGATTATATTCTGGTGGATGATATTTAATTTAGTTGCTGTACATTTCTGAGGATTACTCACTCCTCTTGGAGCAATCCCCATATGTTATTGACTGAATTTTTAGTCAACATCGCAATAAGCAAGGTACTTACATCTAAATCCTGGAAATAAAAGGATTACCTGGAATTATTCTATGGTGGGGCCTTTTAATAAGCAACTTTCTTTGCTTAGGAGTGCAACTTCACTAGATTGGAAATGTAGTGCCTTTAATCAGGACAATTGTGAACATTTTGTGGAGTTAAGAATGAAGGAGGTCCTGATTAAAGTTAACACTTTTAATTGACTAAAGAGCCGCTCAACAAAACATCTTCATGAATATGATTCTATTTTATTGTAGAAAAAAGGGAGTTAAGGTCCAAGATTAGAACAATTAAGAGACTGGTAGGGGTTGATTTAAGGTTCTGACATTTTTTTGCTCAGATTAAAAAAGTAAAACAAGTGTACACAAATTGGGAAAACACTCAACGTGCCCGCCTTTTACAAAGAGACTATGAATGCATACTGAAGATCCTCAGAAATAAGAATGTAATTTGTTTTTGTAGAGTTTTCAAAGAGATTGTGTCATGTAAATCCACCAAGCAAATTAATGAAGTCCATGTGAAAGCGTGGGTTGATTTTTAGTGTTGTAATCAGTAGAGGCCTCAGTTGATCACACCTGTTCTAGCAATTTGAATATAGTAGGGGATGCCTGGAGGCTGGAATTTGATCAAGAATGTATTGAAGAGATTATTTCTAAAATCAGTACTTTTAGGGACCCTGGACCCAACAAATTGTCAAATGTTCTTTTTAAGAGGGTTCCAGTGGTTTGTTCTACTAGTTTGACCACTTTATGTTAACAAATTGTTCCCATATCCATTTTAGACGCTGATAGTAAGGTGTTCCACTCGCTCCTTTTGGTACATCTGGAAAAATGTGCTATGGACATGGGTAGACTTAGAAAGTGGGCTTTAGGAAGCATCATGGCACCAATCTGAATGGTTTGTCCTTAGGTGTGTGCAAGAGCAGGCATGATATAAAAAATATGATTCTGTTTATGTCGCTTCTATAGACATGTCTGCTGCTTTTAATGCGTTTAACAGGAAATATTTGTGGACAAAACGTGCCAAATGGGGGATACCTGATCGCATGCTTCGATTAATTACTGGACTTCATGATCACTCAAATATTCAGGTAAGGCTTGATCAGGAGGGCACTCTATCATTTAACATTTTTACGCAGACAGTGAGGCATTGTTGCATTTTGGCTCCCAGTCTCTTTAATCTCTATGTCTCAGATGTTGATTATTTTATTGGTCAAGCTGCTTTTGCTTCCCTGAAATTGTATACTTTGAAATTAGTCTAACTCGCACATCTCAACATTTTGTATTGTTCGACTGCACCCCTATTGGGCTGCAGCGAATGATTAATGCATATGCAGTTTGCTAAGGTTCATTTTTTAAGAATCAACTCAGGGAAAATGAAAATAATGCAATGTTCGGCGAAGAATAATATGAATACTTTCATGTGGTGAATTGGGTCTGATAAATTGGAGAGGATGGATTATGTAATTTAGGTTTCCCTATTGTTTGTAAGCCTCATAACATCCATATTAAGGAATATGTGTCATGTAGGGTGGAGGCTCTTGCTAACCAGCTATGTTAAATTGATTCAAAATATGGAACATTTTCATTTATACCTCTTTTGAAATTTTATGAGGGTAACATTCTGCCAAAGTTATTTTATTGAATTGACGTCCTGCATCATTGGGTTGTTGATATTCTTCCCAAATTAGAAGGATTCATTTTGCAGAGGGCATTGTGGTTATCAAATTCTGTACGTTTGGCTGAAATTAGGCTTCAGTTGGGCCTCACCTTCTTGGCTATTAGAGAAACCTGAACATTTTCAGAATTTATCTTAAAATTTTGTGCCGTGTCAAAGATACAATGTACGCAGATTTGAATATTATTTTACTGCGGGAAAGTGAAAGGTGCATGATGTCATTTGCTGAGTATTTTAATAACACGCTTCCCCAACTAAGTACGTGTCGGGAGGAGCTTGTTGTCCCTCCTTCTAAAGTAAAGGCTATGTTGTATCAAATGTATTGGAGAAACACACTGCATGATTTGTATAGGTATGATACGTGGGAGCATCTTTCTTTTGATCATAAATAATTTGGCGTGCATTCAACAGATTTTATTGACTGTCATTCCCTATCGTCTTGATGTTTAAGTGGACAGCCCACCTCTGTAACCTTGGCAGTGGTAGGTTTTGTAAAATGTTAAAATTGGGCGATCAGTAACCCAGTGGCTTTAAGTCTTTTATCTTTTAACACTGCAGAATGTATTAATGAATTTGTTTGAAATGATGTGTTCATTATCTTGGATTTATGATTGTTTGAATTGATTGTTTGAAGCGTGTTGTTCAATTGTGGCTTCTTATTTGTAATGTTTTCTTGATGAACTTGTTAAAGGTTATGTATTTTTTTTTTAACATGTTTTAATTAAGAGAGCACGACTACAACATCACGGTATATATATGTAACAAAACGTAGTACAGAATTCTTACATCATTCGGAGATAACAAAGCATTGGGTGAAAAAGAAGCCAATATAAAAATAGTACACAATACATATCAGGATGAAGGTATAGGCGTTACATCAGAGTCTGAGGCCATATCACACAGGTAAAGGCGCAGCAACGTCCAAATGTCCTTGGGGCGACACGATGACGGGACCGATAACAGTTCCTCATCATCATTCACCATGCATAGGTCCTTTAAAAAAGTTGCCCTAGTAGGGGCAGCAGAAGACTTACAACATTTTAGAATACAGCGCTTGGCAACAATGCATGAAATATTAAACAATCGTCTCGGGGTTTCCTTCACCTTGCCAATGTTGCCCAGTAAATATTTCAAAGGGGACATAGTCGCCGGAATCGACGTAATATTCTCAAGAAGCTCTGCGACCTCTCCCCAAAACACCATAATCACTGGGCACGCCCAATACATATGATAGGGCCCCACATGGGGCAAACACCTGTGCAATTGTCAACAAATTTAGCCAGCCTGGCAGCCATTTAGCCAGCCTGGCAGGGGAATAATGAAGTTGATTTAAGACTTTAAACTGAATTAGTCGGAGCCCAGAATTCATAGAGACGGATCGTGTTAGTTGACAGGACCTCGTCTATCTGGGCGCCCACATCACATTCCCAAACCTCTCACATTGTATTACGTGAAGGGGTGTGGGTTTGCACTAAAGAATACAGCATGGAGACCCCCTTACCATGACCCCCTTACCATGGCTGTTTGTAGACACCATTGCCCTGATGCATTCGTGTGCCTGGGGCTCTAGTGGAAATGTTGGCCATTTTGCCGAGAATGCAGCCCTCATTCGGTAGTACTGAAGGCGTTTAAGCTGTCCCCCTCCCACCGCTCCAATAAAATCTGGAAGGTTACAGAACTCGCCATTAAGGAACATGTCCCGCAATGTGAAAAGCCAATCAGGATCCCAGGATTGCTGGAGGGCCCGATCAAACGTAGGGGAGATACTAGAGTAGTTCCAGAGGTGGACTTACGGGTCGTACGGGGTCTCCAGCCCTATTCTCTTATAGATTCTAGCCCACGCACGAGTGGTCGTGTATACCGGATCAAATGGGCAGATGTCTCCGTATCTAGGGACAAGGAGGACTGATCGTATGTCGTTTGGGCGGACCGAATGTCTTTCAATTGATATGTGTGGGGCCGTGTCACCAGGGTCGAACCAGTGTTTCGCAAATTGAGCCTGTGCACATAAGTAATATAGTTCAAAGACTGGTGCAGCAATGCCGCCCTGAGCAAAAGGTTCAACCATCTTATCCCAGCTCATCCTGGCTGTCTTCCCGTTCCAGATAAACGAGGAGGCGAGTGATTTGAGTTTCGAGAAAAAGGGCCTACCGGGCCAAATTGGGATATTATTAAAGTAATAAAGGAGTTTGGGGAGGACCACCATCTTAAGTAACGCAACTCTACCATAGAGGGATAGTGGAAGGTTTGCCCATAGCTGGAATTTGGTCAAAAGGGTTGACAACAATTCCCCATGATTATGCGTATATAACAGTTGTTCGTCTTTGGCCACCATGACCCCCAGGTACCGTACTTTAGAAGGAGCGGGCCTGAACCCTTCTATTTCAGTTAGGTCTCCCGTCCCGTTGGTAAGGGGAAATATTTCAGATTTTGGTACATTGATTCTGTATCCGGAGTATTCCGAAAACTCATGTATGTCTAACATAATGTGTTGTACATTTTCTATTGGGTCCCAAACATACAGCAGGGTGTCGTCTGCATATAACGATATGATCTGCGGGGGGCCGGTCATTCTAAACCCTCTGTGTGAGTGGTTCTGACGTATGAATTCCGCCATAGGTTCAATGGTAAGTGCGAAAAGTATTGGTGAAAATGGACATCCCTGTCTGGTTCCCCTATGTAGGAGGAATGATGGGGAGAGAGTAGTGTTGGTTAAGACCTTAGCGGTCGGCTGTGTATATAGTAGCCATACGCAGTTAACATAGTACTGGCCGAGACCAAACCTCTCCAGCACCAAGAAGAGGTATGACCAGGAGACAGAATCGAAAGCCTTCTCGGCATCTAGTGCGACCACGGCTGCCTTGGCATCTGGATCTATCTGTGCCATTACGTTGAATAGGCGTCTCAGATTAAGGGCCCTGGATCGGGCCGGTATGAAGCCCGCCTGGTCGGGGTGGACAAGGATCGACATGTATGGCAAGAGTCTAGTGGCCAATACCTTCGCGAAAATGTTTGCATCAGTGTTGATCAAGGACAAGGACCTATAGGATGCCATGTCGTGTGCCGGCCTCTGGGGCTTCAGCAGGACAGTAATGATTGCTTCATGCATCGATTCCGGGAGGACCCCGAGGCTCATTGCCTCTTCCCACACTTTTAACAATAGTGGAGCTAGTTCGCTACAGAACTCTTTATATAATTCCGCAGGCAAGCCATCAGAACCAGGGGAACGGCCACACGATAATGATTTAATGGCTTCTATGATCTCCTCCACAGTAATTGGTCTGTCTAAGACATTGCGAGTCTCAGGTGTGAATGTAGGAAGGTCCAGATTGTCTAGGTAACAGACCGTATCCTCTTTGTTCTTTTTATCATGGTTGGAGTAGAGGGAGGAGTAGAACTCAGTAAAAGCGGAGTTGATGTCTTGGTCTCTATTAACCATTACCCCGGCTGGAGTTTGTATACTCGGGATCGGGTTATGCTGCCTATCGGTTTTGAGCATATTGGCCAGGAATTTTCTGGCCTTATTACTCTCTCCATAACGTCGGGCTTTGGCCGGAGCGGCCATGTAAAGGACTTCTCTATGGGCTAGCTTGTGGAACTCTGCTAGAGTAGTATGAATTTGCAATAGTGTTTCCTTATCTTGTGTGTCGCTGTATTCAGTTTGTAACAAGTCTATTTTAGCCTCAGTTATGCCAAGTTCCCTTCACATCGATTTCAACATACCAGTGGATTTACCCAGGATAGCTCCCCGGACCCAGGCCTTAAATGAATCCCAAAGGGTGGCATAGGTGGTGACCGAGCCCTCGTTTAGTTCTAGAAATTCCGCAATCTCTGTATGTAGTGATTCACAGATATTGGGGTCTCTTAGGATTGCAGAGGGCATTCTCCTTCTCCTCGCCGGGGGGGAGACATCACAAAGGTTGATGTCGAGCGTCACCGGCGAATGGTCAGAGAGGGTTCGGGGGTGTATATCACAGCTAGAGACCGCTCCGGCTAGGGATTGGCTAATAATCCAGTAGTCGATGCGCGAATGGGAATCGTGCACCAACGAGTAGAAAGTATATTTCCTCTCGTTTGGATGTAATGCACGCCATGTGTCTATCATGCCCATTTGTGCAATTAATTGTTTACCACCAGTGCGGCTCTAGAGGGGGTTCTAGGGGTGGTAGAGGACCGATCTAGCGATTGATCAAGTATCATGTTGAAGTCACCACCCCAAAGCATTTGTGTCTCCCCAGATGCAGAAAGCATATCCAATATTGTACAATAAAACTGAGGGTCATCCAAATTTGGTCCATATGTATTAATCAGGATTGTTTGGACCCCCGCTAATTCCCCCCACACCAGTGCAGATCTGCCAAGCGGGTCTATTTTGCTCGAGTGATATTTAAAACACAGCTTGGGGTGTATAAGAGTCAACACCCCTCTGGATTGTGCTGAATATTCTGTACAGTACCTGCGCAGACCCCACCTCGGCAGAAATTTAGTATTGACCGGCCCAAGTGCATGTGTCTCTTGTAAAAAAAGGATGTCAGGGTTGTGACGAGTAATATATGCTGTGATCTTCCTCGCTTTGATCAGGTTATTTAACGCCCGAATATTCCAGGAGAAGAGTTTTATACTTGAGCCCCTATTGGCCTCTGTCATAGTTTTATCTTAGTATACACATCTGTCCACAGCCCTGCCCCTGTCGTAAGAGGTATGGACGTCCTGTTGCAATCTCGCTCTCTGATTTTAACATTATAATGGCTTGGAACATTAACTCCCCCAACAAGCCCGGCCAATCACCTGGCAGGGCCATAACCCAATTCAACCCCCAACCCCCACCCGCATCATCAACCCCAACAAGATGATGTATCCCTTGAGCCATAACCTGGAAGCACTCCTGGGGGTATGAACTGCACTCACGTGGCCGCTGTCCTAGAGGGCATACACGGCTCTACTTCAACAAGTAATAGCAATCATGGCCGCCCCATTGCCCTCAATTTAAAGCTATGTGTCTGTGCAGCGAGCACGGCATGGAGTCAACCAGCGGGGTCATCGGGTTCTACTGCATCATTAGGCGGTAGATTCTGGTTCCCGGCTCTATCCCGAGCCGGCAGAGGGATGGAGGCCTCGACGTACAGCATGGCTTCAGAAGGAGTTTCAAAGAAATGAGCCCGGCCCTCATGCTGGATCCTCATTTTCGCTGGGTAGACGAGTGAGTATGGGACCTGGCGGAGTCTCAGCTGCCTCTTAACAGGTTCATAAGATCTTCTCAATGAATGGACATTAGTGGAGAAATCCGGGTATATATGTATCCTATTGTTTTCGTAATGCAGGGTGCCCTTCTCCCTGGATATTCGCAGGATAGCGTCTCTGTCCCTATAGTTGAGGAGATGGGCAATTATTGTGCGGGGCGGTGCCCCAGGTCTAGGCGGGGGTGCCAAGGAACGATGAGCACGTTCTACTAGGAAGTGGTCTGAGAAGGAGTCCGGGCCTAGGAGATCTTTCAAAAGAACTTCCACCTGGCTTTCCATGGATCCCCTACCAAAGGTTTCATCCACCCCAACCAGGCGAATGTTGTTCCTCCTGGAACGGGATTCCAGGTCTTCGCACTTGTCAAGGGTTTTCCGGAGGTCGCCCTTCAGCTGGGCTATATTGCGGCCATGTTGCAATATCGAGCCTTCATTGACACCAATCCTTCTCTCGGCCTCAGTGATACGCGTGCTTTCTTTGTCTACCCTCGCCTTCAAGGAGCTAATTGTTGCCCCAATGTCGTCCAATTTAGTTTTCACCGCCAGGAAGCCGTTCTGAACCATTGCCATTAGCCAGTCTACCCTTTCATCCATCGGTAAGTCCGGTTGACTATCCGTTTGCTGTGACGGAGGTGCTGAGGACTCCCGGGCTGGGAACTGGTAAAGGAGTCCATTGGGCCCGTTTTCTTGGAGCGCGCCCCTTTCTGCTCGTGGCGGCCCATATGCAGAGACGAGTGGCCTGTGTCCTCCCACGTCCTCCAGTGTTCTTGTAACGATTTGTTTGTTGGAACTCTATATAGGGCTTATACTGGGCTCGCACCCGGTCACAGAGCACCCATGGATGGCAACACCAGCGCACATAGAACGGTCAAGGGGGGTGAACCGTGTCAGGTGCAGTCAAGAAATGAGCAGTATATGCCAGTGTTCAAATTCAAGGGGTGCGATTACAGTGGTCCAGGGAAGAGGGGCTGCGTGCACGGGTGGGAGACCGGTTCTCAAAGGCCAGACAGCGCCCCCTCACATAGGCCACCAAGATTGGCCACACACAGCAGACCGCCCAGCCGGAGGGCATCACTATGGAGCAAGGCAGCAATCAGGGGATGCAGCAGCGACCGTGCGGGCGCCTCCCTTGTCCGGTATACAGCCACACATGACCCTGCTCGGCAGCCCCAACTGCCTTCCCTCTCTGCCAGAAAAGTCACTGCCCAAGGGGGGCCGTATATGGCAAAAGTGTTGTTTCCTTAGCTGACCCTTTAAGTGGTATTCACCTTCCGTGCGTGTTATCTAGCTCGTCATCCTCACCGCCAGATACGTGATGGACAAGGCCCAAGGAGAAACCGGATACCTCCCACGACGTCGATCGACTAGTGGATGGCGACCCCCGGTTCGTCAGGGCCGCCGAAGGTGGTCACACAGCAGGACCGAAGGCCGAGCCGTGCTGCGTGTTCCGCGGGATGAGGCTCACCTCGACCTCAACCGCCGCCAAAGGGCCCCCCGCAGCTGCCGCGCCCCAGCGCACGAAGCCGCGAGTCACCGCTGATGAGGTGTCTCCGCACACGGGCCGGTGACCCCGTTCCCAGCCGTGTCCTTCAGGATCTCGGTGCTCCGGCAGTTCGGAGGCAGCAGCGCTCCGCCTTCTCCTCGGGGGCCAGCAAGAGCGCAGGCCTCTCAGCTCAGCCCGGCCCCTCCCCCAGCGGCTCCAAGGAGTGATGGTCCGGATCCCGTAGGCGGCCCGCGTCTCAGCCCCAGACCGCAGGATCTTCCAGACGGCAGAACCTCAGAACGGTCCGTCGTAGCAGCCCCAAATTTGCACAGCAGTCGCCCGCAGTTATTTGCCACTGATCGCTGCGTTTTTCTTGATCCGTGGGAGGTCATGAAGGAGGATAGTTTCTGAATAGGATTAATACGAGCCGGAGCTCTGGGACTAGGTGGCCATCTTAGATGTGCGCAACAGCACCCCCCCTTAAAGGTTATGTTTAACCAAGAACAATACAAAGTAAAAAAAAAAAAATGAATGCAGTGAAGCCCTTTTCAGCTGTTATCCGTGGCATCAACGCTCTGGATCCTGAGATGCACTCTGCCGCCCAATGGAACAGCAGTCCACTTGGCAGCTCCTCAGTCACTTGTGCCACAGGTCCAAACTGGGGACAGGGCAAAGCCAGGCAGCACATTCTGTGGGGCCCACTGGACAGCTAACCGTTACTTATAATAATAATTATTATTATTATTATATTTATTGAGCATGGTCCTAGCACTTTACAGAGGTATACAACAATATGGAATATGGAGTGCTTTTTAACGGTATTAAAAGAACAGATATACTGTGGGGGTAGGATATGGAGTGGCACAGAGGAGGGGTACAGCTGTACAGGGTGGCAGGGAGGAGAGGGTCGGATGGCATCTCGGGAGTCAGGAGGCATGTGGGGGTGACGTAATGTCCTAGGTGTTGAGAAGGAGAGACTCCTTGAAGAGGTGGGTCTTGAGTTCTTTTCCAATTTGTAGGAGTGTGAGGTGAGTCTCTTGCTGACAGGTAAGATATTCCATAGTCTTGAGGTACAGTCAGAGAAGGCTTGATTTCTGGTCTGTTAAGGTGGACCCAAAATCCCAGATAGGCCCAGAGGAATCGTAGTCAATCCAGAATAGTCTCAATGATGGAGTAGACAAAGTGCACAGCAAACCCCAACTTTATTATCATTAAGCGTGTTGATATGTGGGACTGGTTAGAAAATGTTGCCCTCCACTCACTGAAAAGTTACCAGTTTGTACAATACAGGCTTTATAACTTCATGAAACCTCAGACTTATCTTAACCTCTGACCCTCTAAAAGGTTACAACGTTTTATACTACTACTCTGGATGGACCAGCTCCCGACTCTGATGGTCACGGGTAGAAGAGAACAAATTCCTAGGGACCAACGGATTTGTAAGGTATGTAAAGCTGATAACGAATTAGAGACAGCTAGAAATGTACTAACCCAATGTAGTGGCTTGATAGATGTAATCCACCGCCATATTGGGCGGTTTACCCATGACCTAGGCACAATCAGTGACCTAATTTTTTGGCACCACTGCATCAATTCTGAGAGCCTGCAGACTCTAACGACCTTTTATAACATCTGGCTAAGGATAGAAGAGACTCTGGGTATTAAGATTTGAATAGTATCCAGAAAACAATATGTAATGTAAAATCTTATAGCCACATGTTTATCCCATGTAGGGATATATTATGGTTCTGATCTGCCAAGTGCCATGCGGTTGAATATATGCCTGTTCATATTTACATGGATTTACATTCAGCACATTAATGGGTGATGCTTGGTGTCCTGACGAGCCGTTGATCTGCACAGTTGTATAGCGTTTCCTCACTCTTACTTTCTGTGCTTATCTAGTTGTAAGACTTGTTATACAAATAAGACGGAAGAATAATTTGGGTGGGTCTATGGAGTATGTATCTCCATGACCATCATTTTTTACATTTTATATGCCAACATTTTTAGGCTATTTTTGCCGTGGGTATCTGATTTGTTACGATAAATGTTATTTTGTTATATTGTATTGAGGTCGACACTGTTTAGCTTGGTTGATTAGCGGTTTACATTGTTTAGTATGCTGTTTTAAGTTATTCATCATTTAGGTATTTGTTTCTTTTATTTTCAAAAGTACATGTTTACATTTTAGATTATGTGTAAAGTTTATTGATGTAAACTGAATCACATTAAATAAAGTATTATTATTATCATTAAAACAAAGGCGGGACAGCATACACACATTCAAATTCTGTCTCTTTCAACATGTTAATCAAAAACAATAGTTTAAGCATTCAAAACTCATCATGAATGACATCATACCATAATATCAGTTTACATAAGCTAGGTGGAATGGCAATGGGTTAGTGGGTTTGAATACATATAGATTTCATAGGTGTTAAACATTGCATTAGGTTATGAGTATCTGATGGCTCCACCTGGAACCACCTCTATATTGATAATGGGTGAAATGCATCACTTCAACAACATGTGGTTGGCATAATACTTCATGGGTGGCATGACAACAGGGATTCTGATAGGATGGCTCTCTGCAAACCTACCTTGGACATTTGGCAGGTCGTCAAGATAAGAGCCAGACATAGAGTAGGGGGCAAGATGCTCATGGATTGTTCATCTTCCAATTGAAAAAGTTACCATCCCTCATTCCATTCTTAGGCCATGAGACCAGGCATTGCCTTTGTAGTTGGCCGTCTGTGGTGTCTTGTGTCCATGTGTGCATTTAGGGAGTACGGCAGGTGTCCTATAGATGCTCACTTCTAATGAATGGCCAGTGTTCTCTGTGCTATGAGACTGTATGCAATTGAATTACTTCCTATGTGTTTTGGTTTTAGCTAATATTAATGCATTTGTTGTGTTTTCTCTTTCCACTAGGGACATTATTGGGTTATGCTTCAAAGAGGTGTTTTGCTTTCTTCTCTACTGCGCCTGACCATCAAAGACTGGTTGTGCTCTTCTAACACTATATCTAATCTGGGAGTATACTGCATGCATCTTGGGAATTGCTATCTCGTGCCTTCATTCAGCCATACAAATGCTCCCTTATTTCACTGTAACCTTGACTTGAGTTACCAGTGTCATGCCTTCCCCCATGCACCCAGTTACTCCTGGCAGCCCCCCTGGCTTATGTACACCTCCAGTGAACCGATGCAGATTGGGGGAATTCGAAGTCCAATCACAGTCACAGAAAGAGAGAGACGCAGGAACTCCAACGCTTGCTTTTACTGTGGTTTGAATGGACACTATGTTAGGGAGTGCCCAAGACATCCGTGCCCCAAGCTGCAGGATTTCCAGAAGGCTCGTCCCTAGATTCAGGGGCACGGACGGGCCTATGGCAAGCGCCTGGACCTCCTCTCAGTATCCCAAAACCCATCATGATCTCTGCTCTCCTCTTGTCCCCAGATGACAATAAACACATTGTACAGTTGGTTATTGACTCAGGGGATACTGGTAACTATGTAGACATCACAGTAGCAGCATCCTTGAATCTGCCCCTGCAGAATAAGAAACAACCTGAACTCATGCAGGCGGTAGACGGTTCCACTCTTGGGTCAGGCCCCATCATGCAACAGACAGCTCTGTTAACCCTACTCATTCAGGACACACATAGCGAAACAGTGTCTTTCGATCTCATTACTACGCCCCAGTTTGGCATGATATTGGGCATCCCTTGGCTTTGTACCAACAATCCCTCGATTGATTGGTCCAATGGGCAGGTGTTCTTTGAGTCTTCCCACTGCCAGGAGCACTGTCTCACATCCTCAGACAACATGTCATCTCCATCCCTGGTTCTGGGTGCCTTGGCTCGTTTGACCTTAGATGTAGATGAATCCCAGCTCATGGATTCCGATCCTCCAGGTCATGTCGTAGGGGCCATTGTGTCCAGCATTCCCACGGAATACCATAAGTACTTAGAGGTCGTTGACAAGGGGCGTGCTGAACACCTTCTGCCTCATCATCCATATGACTGCCCCATTGACCTGGTCCTGGGTGTAGTTGTCCCGACCAGTCGAATATATTCGTTGTCCCCCTCCGAAGATCAGGCCCTGAGAGAATACATCCAACATGCCCTCCGTATTGGACACATTAGGCCGTCACGTTCACCTGCGGCCAGTCCTATCTTTTTCGTACCAAAGAAAGAGGGAGACCTCCGTCCCTGTGTGGACTATAGACAGCCTCATCAATTGACTTAAAAACCGGTATCCCATTCCGCTCATCAACCCTCTTCTGGACCGGTTGACCAATGCCACGGTTTCTACGAAGCTTGATATCCGGGGTACCTACAATTTGGTTCGTGTACAAAGGGGTGATGAGTAGAAAACTGCGTTCTGCACCTGACATGGCCTATATGAGTATACAGTGATGCCATTTGGCTTATGTAATGCCCCTGCAACCTTCCAGAGGTTCATGGACGTCGTGTTTCACGACATCCTTGATGCATTTGTCATCGTCTATTTAGACGCCATACTGGTGTTCTCCTCCTCTCTACAGGAACACATAACACACGTCCTGGAGGTCCTTGCTCGACTCAAAGCCCATACATTATACATATATATATATATATTTTTTTTATTTTCATTTAGTTTGTACAAACTTTTGAAAACTTTTTTATTAAAACACATACAAAACAATGCATCTTTCGTCTTTACATGTTTTCCTCTCTAGCATTATTTTGGTCAACTTCTTAAATACTATCATGTGTTAGATCTCATTGGTGACACTCCTTTCTTTATTCTTAATTGCTGGTCTCATCTGCAAATTTGTTCTCCTCACTTGCCTCCATATAGGACGCTATTTTCATGACCACTGGACTCAATTCTAAACAGTTCTGTATTTGCACTAGGAATTTCGTCAACGCAATCCACACTGAGTTACTTTCAGTCAAGTGTAGTTGTTTCCACCATTCCTCTACAGAAAGCATCCGGTAGTTTGTCATCACCTTCCCCAGGCAGTTTTCACGTTGGCCATTTAGTTCATAACAATTTAGGATGAGATGTTTTAAATTTTCTTCTTCCTTCACACAGAATCGGCATAGGACATTTCCCCTCGGAATGACACGCCTGTTCCTCAGAATTTCTTTTGTTTCTAAGATATTCAGATGGAACTTAAAATAGTATCTTCTAAGGCGCTTACATGGAGATAGAACCAGATATTTCTGGGGTGTATTCCGTTTTTTTGCTTCTTCTGGCTGGTTTAGCATGGATTTTTGAGAAGCTCTTCTCTCCCCAATTTTGATCCAGTCGAGATCAAGCAATTTTCTTTTTACATACTCTGGATTGTTCCATAGTTTTAGCTCATCTGTCCCCAGTTGTTTTAGGATCTGACTACATTGATATTTCCAGTCTCTTAGGGCCGATGTTCTTTCCCTGTCTCATTTCCCATCAGGATTTTGAATGGTGGTAGGTTCGCTTCTTCATAAGTTTTCCTATAGAGCAGTTGCTTATTCCATATAATCCTTGCATTCAGGGTGGAAATTCCTACTTCATATAGGACACAAGCAGTTGGCGTACTTTGGGGTATTTGGAGAATTTTCTTTTAAAAAAATCCTTCGCACCTGGACCATATCCTGTGGTCACAGCCAAACATGTTCTCTGCCCCATAAATTAGGATCAGTGTAATTTTATTTTGGTAACATTTTCTCACTGGCTCGCATGTGAATTTCCCACATTTCTTCTGCAATACGCTTCCTTGTGAGGTTAGTTGTCTGCAAATGTTTAAGATTTTTTTCACCATCGGTTCATCATTTATACTGGAGTTAATCGTTGTACCCAAGTACCTGGTTTATTGTACTTTTTCCAGTTTATTTGTTCCCACGAACCAGCTTGATCTGTACTTGTGGGATTTCTCTCCTCTTTTGTTCTCCAGGACCATAATTTCAGATTTAGCACCATTTATTTCTAGCCCGAGTTCTTCTGTGTAAATCTCTAAAGCTGACAATTTTCTCTGGAGGCCAATTGGCGTACGATCTAAGATCACCATATCGTCTGCGTATAGGATGTGGTGCAGCTGGAAACCATTGATGATTGGTGGGAATTAAATCATGTTCACCAGGGCACTTCCAACCTCCGAAATGTAGAAATTGAACAGGGTCGCCCCTAGCGGGCAACCCTGTTCAACACCTCTCTCTGTGGGTATTGATTTAGACAGATTTCCATCACTGTCTAGCCTTACTTGAATGCAGGTGTCTGAATAAAGTTCTTTAAGAGCCGCAATTAAACTTCCATGACAGCCTCTCTCTTTTCATTTGCGCCACAGGATTTCCCTGTTTACTCCATCAAACGCATTTGCCATGTCGATGAAAGCCAGGTAGATTTTCTGACCTGTTCGTATGGCGTCTATTTTTAAAACATTTAATATTAGGAGATTCGTGCTGCAGCCCACTCCTTTCACAAACCCGGACTGACGCTCGTCATAGATCTTTTCTTGACTAATCCATGTTGTGAGTTGGTTGAGGAGCTGGGTTGCGAACACCTTACCTATGACATCAAGAAGGGCTATGGGTCGATAGTTTGCTGGCTCAGATCGTATTCCTTTCTTGAATATTGGAACGATTATTCCCGATTTCCAAGTTGTAGGTATCTTTCCTTCTTTTCTTATTGCTTGAAATAGAATATAGCAAAATTCTGAGCATTTATCGATATTTTCTTTAAGATCCGCATTAGACAGGCCGTCAGGTCCTGCGGCTCTCGACGCACTGCTCTTTAGAATTGAAGTTTTAATGTCCGCTCTGTCTATTCTTAAATCCCATGGTACTTTCGTTTGGATCTCTGTTGTTTTTATATCTTTCCTTCTTTTAAATAGATTTTTGTATTAACACTCCCATTTTCTTTCCGTTACCATGTTGGTTATTATCGCCTTTTCTGAGTTGATTGAGTCATTTATTACGGCCCAAAATCCCCTCAAATTCCTTTGATTTAGCGTCTTCATAATTATTTCAGCCTCTCTTTGTTCCATCTTAGCTCTGTGTGTTTTGCACCAATTGTTGTATTGGTTTCTTTTTTTTTTGACAGGTTTTGGTTCGATTGTCCCTTAATAGCGACGATCGCCCTTAAAGTTTTTCTCAATTCTCTCTTCTTTTTCGCCACCTCCCGATCAAACTTATGTTTTGAAAAATGTTGATTCCTTAGAGAGGTCTTTTTCTTGGTTCTATACATTTCAATCAACTGTTGATACTCCAATGCCTCAGTTGTCCCGTGCTCATGAGATCGTTGCAGTTATTCAGATACCACCTTTATATCTGTTTTCTTTATCCTTAATCTAATTCTCCCTGGTTCCACTGATATGCCACATCTCCACTGCTCCCTTTCCTCCCCTTTGCTCCACTTCCACTCCATTGATATAATATTATGATCACTTTAAGTGTCTTTAGTGACTCTGAAAGAGACTATTGCCTGTAGTATTGTGTAGTATATTCTCAGATGCAAATATATAGTCTATAATGGACTGCTGGCTTCCTCTTTCCCAGGTCGGCTTTGCCGGTATATCTCCTCTTGTTACTCCATTCAGCATTGAAAGATTTCTGCTTGCCATTTTTTCTAGCCAGCATTCATTTTTAAGACTCTCCCAGCTGATCCTCGATGTTTTTCGTGGGTCTTCTTCGATTAATTTCATATTGAAATCCCCACATAATATGATTGATGCCTTTGAGTCTTCCATTCTGATTAAATCTATGGCTTCAATAATGTCATCTTCAAGCTTGTGATTGGACTTTTGGGTTGGGTTCCAGTATATATTTAGTATATACAGTTGGTTCAACGGCTGCCCTATGGACTCTGTTTGTTCTAAACAGACCTTCTGAAGGAAAGGTGACAAATTACATGCTGACTTGATTCTTAAACCACATGTTCTTTTGATTAATATCATTTGGCCTGACATAGGCCACCCTTTTTTTTGTTTTATGGCTGGGTTTATTGCTACTTCAAACCCGTCCACACATGGTAGATTGGTCACCCATGTCTCTTGCAAGCATATTACATCAGCCTTTCTTGTCATTTCAGGTGGAGCTCCTAGAAGATGTACAATTCCTCTTGTATTCCACGAGGCTAACATCAGTTGCCCTGTTTCAGCATTACATTAGCTCCTCATTGATGAGTTCAGTGATTTGGCTAACCAGGACCAGTTTTTCCTTTCGTCCTCAGCGGCTTTTAGTTCTAGATCTTTTGCGCCCACTGCACCTAGATTTTCACAATTATCCACTGTTATTTTAATTGTCTTCTTTCTTATCTCTTCAGGTAGACATACTAATTCAAGTTCTCTTTCATCGTCATTTGACTTGACATTAGACACGCACTCATGATTTGTACTTTTTTTAGTTGATTTAGTTACCAGTAAAGTTTTCCCTTTTGTTTTTGTTACCTTCATTTCTTTTGTTTTTTCACCTTCACAGTCTCCAAGTGAATTGTCTACTTCATACACTTGATATCCAACTTCCAGAAGTTGCCTCTCGCTCATCATGATCAGTTCGACATCTTTTTTGTCATCTATGTGTAAGAGTACACATTTCTGGTTCATGTCATCAATAATTTCCACACGGGCAATCCGATCACTCTTTATTGCTCTTAACGCCGGTATCTTTTGGAATCTCTGTAGAATGGTGTATCGATTTAATGAGGTATCATTTTTTTTTACCGTCAATTTTTTCAACAAGTAGTCTCTATTGATGATTCCTTCCTACGACTTTCTTGTCGACATACATATTGGTTTTTTGTGACTTAGCGGACGCTTCTGCATTCACTCTTGCCGCTCCTTCATCTCGTGTTGATTTCTTTAAATTCTCTTTCGGAGACTCTACATCAAGCTTAGTGTTCTCCTGATCATCTCTTGTAGGATCTTGAGTATCTTCCCTGGTCTTGGAGTTGGTTTTCAACTTCATCATACTTTTCAACCTTTTCTCTTCCAGGGTTGAAAAGATTGGCGGATCTTCCGCCATTTTCCCACCTATCTTCGGTCTGGGCATAATTTTTTTGGGTGTTTCAGGCCAGGTGATCACTCTTTTACTTAACAATACCTCTGCTTTTTCTTTTTCATTTTCAGATGCTGATGGTTTAGGCGTCGTCACCACAGCCTCGCGACAGCCGAGTTCACGTCCCTTAGCTGTTTCTTTTATGTTCGCCACCTTATTGTCATCCTTATTTTCCTCAACCTCAGGCGAGCTGTAAATTGACATATTCAGCAGTTCATCTTCGTCGCCTTCTATGTCTTCAGAGTCCACCTCCATAATGCTCCCACACTGAAGCATGTTATCCCCGATCTGGATTTCTGTTTGTGCTTTATCTTCCACAATTCGTGCTTCATCATTCTTTTTTTGCCCCTTTATTGTCGGTAGCTCAGTATTATTCACTGTTATGTTCAGGGCTTTGATGTTTCTAAAGAAATTTTCTGAGCTCCATAAGTTCTTACTCTTTTGGGCTTGTTGATTCTTCGTTTTCTTTTTACAATCATTTGTTTTTGATTTGTCAGTTTTTTGCCTCTTCTCTTTGCTCACTCCCGGTTGAGCTTTCGGATGTTCAAATATATCAAACCACTCACCCTCTTTTCTTTTAGGTGAATCAGCTACAGAATTGCTACTTGCGGTCTTTGTGTTTTTATCGTTGGATTTTAACACTTCAGGTGGATTCGGGGGTGGATGAACTTGCTCTTTAGTTGCGTCTTGTTCACTTTGGGTTTTGCTAAGCTCTACCTCTTTTTCCGTGAATTTTATAGGTACACTTGTTGTACCTGTCCTTTTAGTCTGTGTAGTTTCCTGGCCCGGGCTGACCTTCCCTCCACAATCATTTTCCTCAGAACTAATTAATAGCTCCTTGTCGTAACAGCAATTCCGTTGGGAGTTCTTTTGGTGTGCCGCTCTCATTTTCTCGGGCAATTGATTAGCTTGACCTGGATTCTCTGGTGATTCTAGTATCTCCTGGGGGTTCCCTATGTTCATACTCGTTAGCACAATTTTTGAGGCTCGATTTTTATCTAGGACACACCTTCCTTCTCGTTCATTTTGAAGTAACGTGAGTGCTTGCCTCGCCACTTCCGCTAGAAGTTTCTTGTCCTCAGAGTTATTTCTTAACGATTCTTTCAGAGCTGTTAATGAAATATCGTTCCCTCTTTTCGTCGGCAAAATCTCAGAATTCACTTCCTTGAGATCTGTCTCTAATTTATTCATTTTGGAGTTTAGTAGAGCGATCAGGGTTGTTTGGTCTCTGCAGTTCTCATTTAGATTCTCATAGAGCTTCATCAGAGGGGCGACAGCTATCGTTGTAGCTGACATCAAGATAGGGCTTAGCTTCGATATTATTGTCTCGACGCCATGCAAGATGTCATCTGTGTTGGTTCCTCCCTTCAAGGGTATCTCATTGGACTTCCGACAATTTGTTTTTCTCATGGTTGTTTCGCCATCGTCACCTTCTGATTCCACAGTTGAGTTTAGGGTGGT
Organism: Ambystoma mexicanum; assembly: GCF_040938575.1. Classification (NCBI taxonomy): domain Eukaryota; kingdom Metazoa; phylum Chordata; class Amphibia; order Caudata; family Ambystomatidae; genus Ambystoma; species Ambystoma mexicanum. The sequence continues at coordinate 1,124,369,051 of NC_090933.1, forward strand.
ACACTGTTTAGACATTTTGGGCGAACATATCTCGCCTATTTCATTTCATCACAAACTACCCTCTTGTTTTTTCCTTTTGAATCGTTTATTCAGGCATCCCTCCTCACTCTCAAAGCTTTCACTTCTTCGATTTCTCTTTTGAGACACTGCAATCTCTTCATTTCTTGATTCAAACGCTGGAGAGTTTGATTCAAGAGTCATTACTTCATGAATGCTCCTGTGCTTAAGATGGTGTGGCTCAGCGTGTGATGAGCATCCCTCAATTGGACTAAATTGAGAGATCCTTCGGGTTTGCGATAGGCTTGCATTCATCTTTGCTAGATCTTTTATCACTTGGTCAGCTATCCCTACGGAGTTTCTTCTTCCCCCTGGTTTTAGCATGTTTTGGGGGGCATTATTTGGCAACATAGTGCTTTTTATCCATTCCTCGTGGGATTGCAGTGTCTCACTAGTCTCATCCGTTTTCTCCAGCGCGTTGATGCTTTCTTTTGTACTTACTCATTTGATCACCTCTTTTTCTCATCATGGGCATATTGTCTTTTTTAGTTGGCTCTGGTTTGTGCATCTCAGCCACCTTTAGCCATGCCAATGATTTTAAAGACCAGCTCGATTTTAAATGCTCGCTATTACTTGCTCCGAGTCACGGGTCAGTGCCTCCTGTCGCAACTTACGGATGGGGGTAGTTGGAGAAGGCTGCGCATTCCAAGCCTGATGTATCGTTACGGCGCAGACTTCCACACTCTTCCCTCCCTTCTGATTATCTTTAGCTTCACCAATCTTTTCTTGAGCACCGGATCCCAATACTTCCTCTCCCTGCCCCGGCATCGGGCTAGATTTTTTGCCGTATGTCTCTGTGGGGCCCAGTTGTGTTTTCCCATTCAGCTTCCTCCACCTCTCCATTAACCCCTCGATTTCTGGCTCGTACACATCCTTAATTTCCTTCTCACTCTCCTCGTCCAGGTCCAGATCCTGGTCCCTTTCAGTGCCGCTCCTCAGATCTAGGGTGTCGAGGGTATTGTTCACATCTCTTTCTCTCCGCAACCACGCCACTCCAGCTTGTTCTTGTGCAGGCGCAGGATCGAGCAGCTCCTTGTTGGAGCGTAATTGCACGGCGGCGTCGCACACCGTCCTGGAGTCACACTCACAAACCGCAGTGACTTCCACAGGGGCCGCAGAGGGCTGTTTTTCAGTTCTAATTTCTTCACCGTGGTTTCCTATTGAAGTGCACGTCGCAGTCAGCCCTCGCTTGGCTTGTGCACGTGTATTTGCTTTAATCATTGTCCCCCTCATTACAGTTAATACTGTTATCACTAGGCTCCGTGAGCCAGGCAAGTACCGGGCACCAGGTGCGACTTACAGCGCTTGTTTACTAGTATTTGCTATGCTTTGCTATACGCTTGCACGGGCTCTTACCGTGATCCTCCCGGCTATATTGTTTGCAACGGAGGGTGGGTATGGGAGTGGCGGCGTCGTTGGCATCAAAGGCATCAAAGGAATCAGGCAACTCCTGTTCGCATCCTATTCAAGTCTTGATACAAGCGCCGCTTTCTGCCACCACAGGATCCACGTAACCACGGGGCCCACGGGACCTCCAGGGAACACCAGGCAACACACTCGAAACACTCCGCTACGCTCCGCTCCGGCGGGGACGAGTGTTTTGTAGTGTAGCTCCTCCTTTTCCTCTCCTCACTAATGCAATGGCAGAGAGACTGCCAGACACTAGGCAACACACTCGAAACACTCTGCAATGCTCTGCTCTGGCGGGGACGGGTGTTTTGTAGTGTAGCTCCTCCTTTTCCTCTCCTCACGAATGCAATGGCAGAGAGACTGCCAGACACCAGGCAACACACTCGAAACACTCCGCTACGCTCCGCTCCGGCGGGGACGGGTGTTTTGTAGTGTAGCTCCTCCTTTCCCTCTCCTCGCGAATGCAATGGCAGAGAGACTGCCAGACACCCGGCAACATACTCGAAACACTCCGCTACGCTCCGCTCCGGCGGGGACGGGTGTTTTGTAGTGTAGCTCCTCCTTTTCCTCTCCTCACGAATGCAATGGCAGAGAGACTGCCAGACACCAGGAAGCCCATGCATTATATGCCAAACCTGAAAAGTGTCTTTTGCATGCCACAGAAGTGGATTTTCTGGGATTCCACATTACATCAGGTGGGTTGTCCATGCATGCCTCCAAAGTTAAGGCAGTTCTTGACTGGCCTGTCCCCACTAATGTAAAATTGCTTCAGTCCTTTCTTGGGTTTGCCACTTTTTATCGGCGTTTCATCCCGGGGTTCTCTTCCGTTGCCGCTCCCCTAACTGCCCTCACTAGCCCAAAGAAACCATTCCTATGGACCTCCGTACAACAGGAGGTGTTTTCTGTGCTAAAAATGACCTTCACCACGGCACCTATACTCCAGCACCCTAATGAAGACCAGCCCTTTGTTGTAGAGGCCGATGCCTCCTCCTATGCTTTAGGCACTGTTCTGTCTCAGTCTTGTCCCACCAGTGCCCTCCTCCACCCAGTAGCTTTCCATTCCTGCAAGTTCACTCCTACGGAATCCCACTATAACGTTACGGAAAAGTAACTGCTTGCGATCAGAGATGCGTTTCAAGTGTGGCGACATCACCTTTTGGGCGCCAAGCATCAGGTCACTGTATATACGGATCACCGTAAACTACAGGACTTGGCTACCTTCCGATGTGTCAACAGTCGGCAGGTACGCTGGCATCTGTTTTTTTTCCGCCTACGACTTTGTCATACGTCACTGCCCCAGTGTTATCCATGGTAAAGCAGATGCCCTCTCCCGCCTACCTGGTGGTGAATCCCTTCCGGTTTTCCCTGAAACACTGTTGGGTAGGCAACATGTCATCTGTTTATGTACCCCTCCAGAATGCCTTCTCACTACCATCAAACAGTGGGTGTCTCATAATCCTGACCAAATACAGGACTGGAATCTAGTGCTTCACGATGGGTTACCATTCATGCATGATAGGCTATACCTACCTAACCAGGACACAGCATCCGCGCTTTGGAATGGTCACATGATGCCCCAATTAACGGACACCCCGGTCAGAAACGCACCCTAGCATTGCTCCAACGTTGGTGTTGGTGGCCTACTATGTGCAAGGATGTGTGTGATTATGTCAATGGTTGTTCCATTTGTGCTCAATGTAAGAATCATAGTGGGAAGCCCCTGTGTGTACTCCAACCATTATCCCTCCCACTCCATCCGTGGCATACGGTCTCTATGGACTTCATAACAGACCTATCCAAGACACAGGGTTACAACACCATATGGGTTGCGGTGGATTTGTTTACAAAGATGGCCCATTTCATTCCCTGTACTGGTGTGCCCTCTGCTCCCACTTTGGCTGACCTGTTCTTTCGTTCGATATTTTGTCTATTTGGCCTCCCCACTGTCCTGGTTTCCGATAGGGGTTCACAATTCACTTCACGTTTTTGGCGAGCCCTTACTAAACTCACAGGCATCGATGCCCGATTCTCATCCTCTTATCACCCAGAATCTGATGGTGAGACAGAACGCGTCAACCAAACCCTCGAGCAGTACAGTTCCAACACTCATGGCATCAAGTACTGCATATTGCTGAATTTGCATACAATAATGCTCCTCACACTTCCACTGTTTTTTTTCCCTTTTTACGTTTTGTACGGTCAGCATCCCTGTACCCTGCCATTCCCTGATCTCCCTGTCTCCAACACACCTGCTGCCGATGCCTGTCTCAGGGACATGTCTGCCGTCCATGGACAAACTTTGTCCCACCTTCGTGAAGCACAAACTCTTTTGTGTCGGGCCACTGACAAGCATCGCACTCCGGCCCCTTCTTATCATGTTTGTGACAAAGTTTGGTTATCCACTAGACATCTGAACATCCCTGGGCGCAGGAAGTTACTACCTCGTTTTGTGGGTCCCTATAAGGTCACTAGGGTCATCAATCCTGTGGTTTACCGCCTGTCTGTGCCCGTCACCTGGCGGGTCCACCCTGTGTTTCATACCTCCCTTCTGAAACCTTTTTTGCCCTCCACCCGAGCTGTTTTGCCTCCATCACCTGTCTTGTCAGGTTCCCCAGACAAGTTTGAAGTCAGCGCCATTCTTGGTTCCCATCTCTTTAGGGGGCGCCTGTTTTACCTTGTGGACTGGTTGGGGTTCAGCCCCGTGGATAGGTCATGGGAACCTGCTGCTAATTTACGTTTCCCCGCTCTTAATTTCCCACTTTCACAGGGATAATCCGTCCAGCCCACAGGGTCATGGGACCTTGTGGGGGGTGTTCTGTCACGCCTTCACCCATGCACCCAGTTACCCCTGGCAGCACCCCTGGTTTATGTACACCTACCCTGTAGTCCCATGTGCGCACCCAGCAGCAGCATCTTGTTGTACGGCGCTGCGGTTCCCCTTTGGCAGGAGGATTGCTGATACGTCATTTCCAACATTCGTGGCGCCTATGGCCGCATTGGAGGTTGCGATTATGATGGAAAAGAAACGCAGTCGGCTGTGCGCTTCACAATAGTCAAGCGACGCGGATCCGATCACGTGATCGAGTGAAGCTCCGGTCACGTGATCACGCAACTGCACGCTTGAAAGGAAGTTAGTTCAGTAGTGCAGTGCTTGTCAGATGTGCTTCATAGTTGTTACGCGCTACCTTGACTTCTGCGTTTTGGAACCTTGGAACCTTGAATCATCGCTCTTGTCCATGGATTGCCTTTGCCCCTGTCTTCTTGGCTTCAACAACCAGATTGATATGTCACTTACCACTGCTGACCACGGACTGCTTCACGGATTGCTACTGTCTTCATCCTTACCTCTGATTCCCACTTGCCGACCGCGGACTGCTTCACGGATTGTTACTGTCTTCATCCTTACCTCTGCCTATTAGTTGCTGACTACGGACTGTCTGATGGATTACCGCTACTCTTCACTGAACTTTGTCTCAGGTTGGAACACCTTCTTACTGCCTTCTGCCCCCTCTGTGTATAGGCAGTTCACAGTCCTTTCCTGCTGGAACACTGAGCAGACTCCTCCACAGTTCTGCTTGCCATCATCAACCTGCAGCTGCTCGGTTCGCCTTCCTTTTCCTCTGGTATATCTGCATCCCTTGGGGCTGCGCGGCTGCATACTGGGGTTGGAGGTCCTTATCCCTCCCAAGCGCACTCCAGCTGTCATTTAGGTAGGTGTTCATTGCCTCTTGCCCTGACCCCTTGTTACATGCTAAGTTGTCTGTCACTGGTTTACTGTTATCCTTTCCTTGCAGCTGCCCGGTGTCCTGTGTTCCTGCTTTGGCTACCTGTGGCCCCAATAACCGGTCAGCAAGTGTATTATCTCTCTCTCTAACTGGTGCTTGGGGACCGAGTTTTTTCATAGTCTAGGTGGATACGGTTTCCTGACAACCAGCTATGGTCTGAGCTCTGCAAGGATATGTGTTTTTATGAATTCAACCTTTTGAGCCTTTCGATGAAACCTTGAGGCCTGTGCTCATTCAGAGACATGCTGCAGCTTCCATTTTTAAAAAGATGGCTGTCCAATTACACTCTTGTTTATTTGTTCCCAAGTTAAATTTGCATACCGTTTATGTTGCATTCACCTTATATACTGGTCATGTTAGGGCGCTTCATGTCTGTGGACGCTTTGTTGGTATTATTCCTGTCTAAATGCATGTTTTACCTACTATACGTGTAATTCATGTGGAGTGCATGTTTGCTTTGTGTCAAATGCATGCACCTTTACTGTTACAACATTAGTTTGAATGATTTGACATCTTCCACTCACATTGTACCCAAGCACTGCTGTACCTGTGGAGGATAAGGGCAGAATGGCAGTCTCAGCGAATAATGTATTTCACCTTTGTAGCAAAGGTGTGACGGAGGGGCATAGTCTATGCACCACATATTCATATGACTCCCAACAGGTCCTTTCCTTTTTGCAGCAGCAGATTTCAAGTCTGCACGTGTCCTGACTTCTGGTAGTGTGACGTCTGCCACAGATGGTGAGTTTCTCTGCAAGGTAGCTGGATGACTTGAGGGTGACTGCCTTTTAGATGATGCAGCAACGCTTGAAGGCGATTCATGCATGCAGTGGGAGCCAGTGAAGTGGTTATGTCTGCATAGACCCTTCATTAGGAATGCAGCTGTGAGTAGGGTCACTAGGGAGGAAAACAGAAGGCCCATCCAGTTGGGATCAGACCAGTGCTTGAACAGTGGATTTAAAGCTGTCTGGACGGAGGAACGGCTTGATCTTCCACAGGAGGGAGAGCTGCTACTAAGCTTTCTGAGTTTTCTTAGCTATGTCTGTCTTGAAGGAGAGGTGTTTGTTGATATGGAACCCAAAGCACTTGGCACCGGAGTTGAGCTCAGGTGTGAAGCCCTCAGGGTTCACGGTTGAAAGCCAGGTCTTTAATTCTGGGTGTCCAGTGTTGCTGGTGAGGAGTAGGAATTTGGTCTTGGAGGGGTTGAGCTTCAAGTATGCACTGTATATCCAAGACTGGATCAGTGAGAGGCAGTTTTGAGCCTGTTGATGTCCTTGATGGAGTCAATCTTGAGGTGAAGCTGTGTGTCGTTGGCGTATTGTATTGTAATTGTAATTTGTTATTTATAACATGCTTAATACCCAGAGGTTTCTAAGCATGGAACCGGGGACCAAACCTGTGTTTCTCTGCGTTGTCTTACTACCAAGGCGAGCACGTTGCCCCTGAGCTATAATCCCGAGACCGTTTTGATGGACGTGGATGTTGTGTGTGGTTTGAAGGGCTCCCAGTGGTTCCATGCATAGATTGAAGATTACTGCGGAGAGTATAGAACCCTGCACGACTCCACAGGTGATGGGTAGCCTTGGCGATCTAAATTAGTTCCTCTGAACAAATTGCTGGTGGTTGGCAAGGTAGGACTGGAACCAGTGTTGGACAATGTCACTGATCCCCATGTACCAATGTAGGGTGTCCATGAGAGCCTGAGGTCTACTCTGTAGAAAGCAGCCAAGAGGTTGAGTAGTACCAGGAGGCAGGGGTGTCCATCATCAAGGATGTTGAGGGCATTGTCAACCACCTGTATGGTTGCCGTCTCCATGCTGCATCTGGATATGAACCCAGATTGGTAGGTTTGGAGGAGATTGTTGGTGTTGGTGTGTTGCTGTGGTTGCATGGCTACCGCTTTCTCGATGATCTTACTTAAGACGGGAAGATGGGCAATGAGGCACTAGTGTAACAATTAGGTACTCACGAACGTCTGGAAACAGCAGAGGAGTAGAAAGCTCTGAAGTATATAGGTAATCCCCCCAAGGTGTTCAGAGGCCAGAAAACTGGACTCAGTGCACCCCGGGGGCAGTACCCTTGGGAAACCCTCGTGGGGAAGAAAACCCAATTGTGTCTCGTAGAGGATGGTGTCTTCCGAGTAGCTGTGGAAGAATGGTAAGTCCTGCAGGCTGAAGGATGAACGATTCCAGGAATCCACTCGGGAAGAAGGTTCGAGCAGCAATGTAGTGGGTGCCCGAGTGCAGCAGGCTTGTGGACGGAGCGGTTCAGGATTCCGCTCGGTGAAAAAGGAACTCGAGCAGCAACGTAGAAGGAAGTCCGGTCGTGCTCTATGTTGTAGGCAAGGAGAAAAAGTAAGGAAGCGAAGAAGGAAGTAGAGTAGAATTGAGCCGTACACGAGTGCACGGGGAACGAAGGTAAGAGGAGAAACGGGGAAAAAATAAGGTAAGGAAAAGTAGAATAAGTTGAGACGGAACTCAGACAGAGTGCGCCGAGCGCATAAGGGAGGAGGAGAGGCTTAGAAAAACCTCAGAGGAAGTATTGCAGAAAGTTAGAAAAGCACCAGCGTAAGCGAGGTGAAGCGAACAGAAGCGACGCGTCTGGCCCAACCATAGAGAGGAAGATATAGAATGGGTAGACGCGGTCGCCATGTTGGAAACAACTAGAACTGTAATTGTCGTGTGGTAATAGCGCTGATAAGCCGCCATCTTGAGTTCCATTGTTGGTATCTTGAATGACTCATTCTCCATTTCCGCCAAGCGTGTCGAGCTGAATTCCTGACAGTATGCCCTCCCCGTGGGGTGATTGGACCAGGTTTCCAAGGGTGAGATCGATGGAATTTGTTTACCAGTCTGGAGGCATGAACTGATAAAGCGTTTTCCCAAGTTCTGTCTGATGGATTGTAGCCTTTTCAATCGATTAGATATTGCAACTTCCCATGACCATGATAGTATCTGGAGTCGCATATTGCTGCTACTTCGTACTCAGGACCATCTTGAGTGTCCACTGGAGGGGGAGTATGATTGAAGCCCCTATTGAACCTATCCAGTATCTGTGTTTTGAGTTGAGAGACATGAAAAACATTATGGATCCGGTGCCAGGATGCTGGTAGACGGATTCTATATGCTACCTTTCCGATGGCCTCAATAACGGGAAATGGTCCAAAATACTTAGGTGAGAGTTTCGATGGTACCAAGTGTTTAGGAAGGTATTTAGAGGAGAGCCATACCAGATCTTTAGGTTTGTACGTGGGTTCCTGCGAGCGTTTCTTGTCAGCTTGTTGTTTTACCCTGTCTCTGGTTTCAGAAAGGGTAGCAAGGGCTGTGGCATGCCCTTTCTGGATGTCGGAGACTAACTCATCCACCGCTGGGATTTTGGTGGATCGAGGAGCTACGGTAGGGAAACTGGATGGATGGAACCCATATGTGCAAAAAAAAGGTGTCATTTTGATGGCAGTGTGAAGGGAATTATTATATGCGAACTCAGCATATGGTAGCAGAAGGCTCCAGTTGTCTTGAGAAGCTGACACAAAGCAACGTAGATACTGTTCTAAGGATTGATTTAGTCTCTCTGTTTGCCCATTGGATTGTGGGTGATACCCAGAGGTGAGGTTTCTTTGTATACCTAAGGTTTTGCATAGTATCTTCCAGAAGGAGGAAACATATTGTGAACCTCTGTCAGATATGATGGATTTTGGAAGTCCATGGAGACGGAAGATAGTTTGTAAAAAACAAGATGCCATTTGAGCTGCTGATGGTAAACGGCTCATGGGAATGAAATGTGCTAGTTTGGTCAAGGTATCTATAGACACCATGATGGTTGTATTGTTTGAAGAAGGTGGTAAATCTACAATAAAATCTGTAGATATGCATTCCCATGGTTGAGTGGGAAGTTTAGGTTGTACTAACCGCCCTGTGGGCAGATGTCTAGGAACCTTAGATTGCTGGCAGATGGAGCAAGAGGACACATAATCCTTGATGTCTTGTGTAACTCCAGGCCACCAAAAGTGTCTATTGATGAGTTCCAAGGTGGTTTTGATTCCTCTATGTCCTGCGACTTTATGGTCATGACACATATGTAATATTCTCTTTCTTGATGTACCTTCAGGTATGTATAGTTGGTTAGCTCGAAAGTAAAGTCCATCTTCCATTCTCAGGTCATGATCACTGATTTCTTTCTGGTTCAGTTCTTGGCATTGTTTTCGTATAGTTTGTAAGTAAGAGGAGACATAGAATAGAAAAGTGGCGTGTGACCACATCTTTTCCGGGAGGAATGACAAAGTATTGTATGAACTTCTGGATAGAGCATCAGCGATTTGATTATTGGTTCCAGGTATGTAAGTAAGGATGAAGTCATAGGATGAAAAAAAATATGCCCACCGAGCTTGTCGACTGTTTTGGCACTCCATGTTCTGTAATACTCTCAAGTTCCTGTGATCTGTACGAATTTGAACAGGGTGCTGAGCCCCTAAAAGGAGATGTCTCCATTCCTGGCAACTCCTTTTTATAGCTAGGAGTTCTTTTTCAAGTACGGTATAATTGCGTTCTGATTCTGTGAGGGATTTCGACATGTAGGCAATCGGATGTTCGAGCCCTTCTTTCGAAATTTGTTTGAGTACTCCTCCTATGGCTGAATCCGAAGCATCGGTTTCCAATATAAAAGGTTTTGTCTGATCTGGTAACCGTAATATCGGTGCTGTAGAGAAGGCTATTTTGAGACCTTCAAAGGCTTTCTGAGTGTTTGGATTCCACTCAAAAGATCTTCCTTTTCGAAGAAGAAGAGTGAAAGGTTTGATGATTCTAGAAAAATTTGGAATACATTTTCGGTAGAAGTTAGTGAACCCTAAGAACCGCTGTACCTCCTTTACGTTCTGAGGAGGTTTCCATTTGTAGATGGCTTCTACCTTCCTGGGATCCATAGCAGCTCCTTCTGCAGATAAAATGAACCCCAAATAGGGGATACTGGGTAGATGGAATGAACATTTTTCAATTTTGGCAAACAATCTATTTTGACGAAGCCGTTCTAAAACTTCAGAAACATGGATAATATGTTCTTGCAGATTGTTAGAAAAAATGAGGATGTCGTCCAAGTATACGATTATGGTATGAAGGAGTAGATCCGCAAATATGTGATCAACAAAACGTTGAAAGACTGAAGGGGCATTTGCTAGCCCAAAAGGCATCACCCGATACTCATAATGTCCGAAAGGCGTGTGGAAGGCTGTTTTCCACTCATCTCCACTTTTAATTCTGATCAGATGATATGCCCCTCTAAGGTCGAGTTTTGTAAAGATAGTTGCACCTCGGACAGCTTCCAGAATGTCCTGGATAAGGGGCAGTGGGTATCGGTCTTTGTATGTAACTTTGTTTAGGCCTCTATAATCGATGCAAGGGCGGAGCTCTTTACAATCTTTTTTGGGAATAAAAAAAAGTGAAGCACCTGCAGAACTTTTAGACTCTGTGATGAGACCATGACGCAAGTTAGTTTGTAGGTATTCTTTTAGGGCAACTTTCTCGGGAATAGAAAGAGTGTACATGCGACCAAAGGGTACTTGCGCATCTGGTAGTAATTCGATAGAACAATCGTCTTTTCTGTGGGGTGGTAATTCCTTGTATTCATCATTTGAGAAAACAGAGCTGTACTTGTGGTAACATTCCGGTAGCAGATTCAGGTTGGATATGGTAGATAATACCGGGCTTTTGTCTGGGGATGCAGTTGTAGTATACAAGCCCACCACTCCTTCGGGTAGGCAAGACTGCAAGCAGTGTTCGGAACCCAAAAATAATGTTCCTGCAGTCCAATTGATGAATGGGTTATGTTTAACGAGCCATGGGAGACCCAGTATGAGTGGATAATGAGCGGCCTTTATCAAATCGAATGATAATTCTTCTTCATGAGTAGAAATCTTCATGGTGAGAAGAGTTGTGTTTTCTTTAATGGGTCCTGATGATAAAGGATTTCCATCTACTCCTTCCACTGGCAGACTCAGGGTTTTAGTCACCCGGGGTATGTTGTTTCTGAATGCCCATTCGGAATCCATAAACAATCCCGCTGCACCACAATCTACTAAGGCAGGTATTTGTTGGATGTGATTATCTAGAAATTGTAAAGACACATTGATTACCACCATCTTCTGGTGAGTTGAGGTTGTTTCCTGGGAACTTTGTACCAAAGACCCACTCATGGTTCCCTTCATGGGTGGGAATTGTCGTTTCCCTGACGTCTAGGAGTAGTCAGGTGACAATCTTTTAGAACATGTTTATCGGAACCACAATACATGCATAAACCTAATGTTCTTCTTCTTTGTCTTTCTTCCGGTGTTAATGGTCCTCGAGCTACTCCCAATTGCATAGGTTCCCCTGATTCTTGGTTTTTACTGGTCCTTGTAATATCCGACTTGTAAGGTCCTAGCAGTGGACGTGATTTCCCTTTCTTTCTTTCTAGATTTCTTTCTTGTATCCGGTAATCCATCTGGAGTACTAATGTAACCATTTCTGCAAAATTATGAGGTCTAGGAACTCTAGAGACTTCATCTTTGAGTTCTTCACATAGGTTCCGACGAAATATGGTCAGGAGAGCATCATCAGCCCATGCCGTCTCATTGGCTAATTGTTTAAACTGTGTGATGAAAGTTAGGATATCAGTGTTCCCTTGCTTCAGATCCAAGAGGTTTTCTTGTGCTGAAACTACTAATTCTTTTCTCCCAAACATGGCTTGCAGACTATTGGTAAATCCGGCGTATGAAACCATTAGCTGATTGTTGGTGGTGACTAATGGTGTGGCCCAGGCCAGGGCGCTGCCGGCGAGATTAGATATCAGAAAACTTACTTTAGCTCTATCGTTTGGGAAAAACGAGGCTTTCAAAGTTATTTGCACCAAACAAGAATCCAAGAATTCTTTTAGTTTTTTAGGGTTACCATCGTATTTTCCCATGGGTAATGATCCTGGAGGGATCTCTGCCCTGTTTGCAACCATTTGTCTCAATGTAGCATTTTCGTTTCTTAATGTCTGTACTTCAGTACTGAGACTCTGCATGGCTGCCATTACTTGTTGCATCTGCTGTTCCATTTTTTTGGGCGTCGCTTTCTGTAACAATTAGGTACTCACGAACGTCTGGAAACAGCAGAGGAGTAGAAAGCTCTGAAGTATATAGGTAATTCCCCCAAGGTGTTCAGAGGCCAGAAAACTGGACTCAGTGCACCCCGGGGGCAGTACCCTTGGGAAACCCTCGTGGGGAAGAAAACCCAATTGTGTCTCGTAGAGGATGGTGTCTTCCGAGTAGCTGTGGAAGAATGGTAAGTCCTGCAGGCTGAAGGATGAACGATTCCAGGAATCCACTCGGGAAGAAGGTTCGAGCAGCAATGTAGTGGGTGCCCGAGTGCAGCAGGCTTGTGGACGGAGCGGTTCAGGATTCCGCTCGGCGTAAAAGGAACTCGAGCAGCAACGTAGAAGGAAGTCCGGTCGTGCTCTATGTTGTAGGCAAGGAGAAAAAGTAAGGAAGCGAAGAAGGAAGTAGAGTAGAATTGAGCCGTACACGAGTGCACGGGGAACGAAGGTAAGAGGAGAAACGGGGAAAAAATAAGGTAAGGAAAAGTAGAATAAGTTGAGACGGAACTCAGACAGAGTGCGCCGAGCGCATAAGGGAGGAGGAGAGGCTTAGAAAAACCTCAGAGGAAGTATTGCAGAAAGTTAGAAAAGCACCAGCGTAAGCGAGGTGAAGCGAACAGAAGCGACGCGTCTGGCCCAACCATAGAGAGGAAGATATAGAATGGGTAGACGCGGTCGCCATGTTGGAAACAACTAGAACTGTAATTGTCGTGTGGTAATAGCGCTGATAAGCCGCCATCTTGAGTTCCATTGTTGGTATCTTGAATGACTCATTCTCCATTTCCGCCAAGCGTGTCGAGCTGAATTCCTGACAACTAGTCACTTAGGTTGTCAGGATCCAGAGTGGGCTTATTAGTAGAGGGACCATTTATTCTGTCTTTAGGGTTGATGGGAAGGTTCCTTGAGTTAGGGATCTGTTGTTGATCCCCAGGTAGGAAAGTATTGCTTCTGCATGGAGGGTCTTGAGGATGGATCCTGGGAGGGTGTTCTCTGTATACAATGTGGTTTTGAGAGCAGCTAGGGTTTTTGCCATGTCGTCTCGAGAAAATATGAAGATTTTGTGAGGAGGGATGTGAGGTGGGTCTGTGGCTGCAGAGTTGGTTTCTATGTGCTGGTGGATCTTGTTGATTTCATCTATAAAGAAGGTGTTGATGACATTGGATTTTTTGATGGAGTGTGGTAGGGCAGTTTCAGGTAGTGGGTTGATGCAGTGCTTGACCGCTTTGAAGAGGGCTCTGCTTTTGTTGTTGGTTTCTGCTACGGTGTTCTGATAGTAGGAGGCCTTGACTGTGTTGATTAGTTGTCAGCGAGTTGCTCTGAGTTCCGTGCGACATGCCAGGTGGGATGCGGTCTTGTAGCAGTGCCAGGTTTTCTCTTGTGTCCTGATGATTCTTTTGCTGAGGCTGAGTTCTTTCGTGTACCAGGGTGCTGACGGATTTGATTTGCAGGTGCTTTGTTCATGTCGTGCTCTGAAACACTTGTGTATGAGCGTGATATATATAAAATATCATTTCATTTAATTTGTTTCAGAGGCACATGACGGTTGATGGAGTCTGAGAGGGTGGTGTTGAGTGCTTCCAGTAGAGAATCGTGGCTCAGTTGGGGGTGTTCAGTCCATGTGAGGTGGAGGTTGGGGAGGTCTTCTGTGAGGGCTTTCACCGGGAAGTTCTTGAAGGACCTGACGGTAGGTCTATTGAGTTTCTGCTGGGAGTGCTTGACTGGGTTGGTGAGGGGCACGACCAGGTGGTCAGACCAGTCAAGTGGGAAAGGAAAGCTGTAGTGCAGGGAAGGCAGTACAGTGATGATTAGGTTGAGGATGTTATCATTCTCGTGCGTTGGGTCTTACTTCTGTTGCATGCAGCTGAGGGTATCGAGAAGGCAGAGGAGAGCTTCCTTCTTCCCTTTGGTGGCCTTTTTGTCTGGGAGGTTGAAGTCACCTAGGAAGATGTTATTAGCATGCATGAGGGACATGATGGTGACCAGGTTGGTAGAGATCTCTGATAAAGGCAGTGTTGGGTTTAGGTGGTCTGAAGATGTGACTGTGTCCGTTGGTGAGAGTGGGTGTGGCAGGAGGGGATTTTGAAGGAGTCAATGTTGTTGACATCAAGTCTGGTGCAGTGCCGCAAGGTCTTGTGAATGACTCTGAGGCCTCTGCCTGTCTTGTGTGACTGGTCTTTGTGTTGGATGCTGTTGCCATCAGGGAAAATGACATCTTGGATGTAGGTGGAGGTGGGTGTCAGCCAGATCTCAGAGATGAAGCTGGTGTCAAGGTTGTGTGTAGTGACGACTTTGGTAAATGTTTGCTGCATGGGTGACAGCTGAGCGGATATTGGCGTGTATCAATTTCCGTGGTGTGGACAGTGATTGGGTGCTGATGGGCTGGAGGCTAATGTGGATGTGGTTGCTGCATTGCAGAGTCCATGCCTTTGAGGAGGGGCAATGTCATTGATGTTGATGCTGTCTGGTGATGGTGGGCACGGCCTGTGGGGACGGAAGGAGAAAACACATGTCAGCGCATGCTTACCTCTTGTCCGAGCAGCGGATTTGCCTTTTTCTTCATCTGCCCTTCACTTCAGACTCCCGGGCAAGATACGCCCTTGATCTAAGAGTTAAGAGCAGAAAGGAAGAGGCAGGGCTAAGAAGGTGGGTGGGACTTAGACCATGTGACCTAGATCCACTTGCACCTGCTCACCAACTGCAAAGGATAGGAAACTGGAGGGCTACTTGGGTAGGGAAAAAGGGTAGCAAAACAGGAAGTCACCAACAGTTTAGCAGTGATTGACAGGTGGGTGGGGCTTAGTCCATGTGACCTAGATCGACTTGCACCTGCTAGCTAACTGCCCGCTACTAATATATAGTGAGTGACCACTCATTCTTGGGCAAGAAGTTCTTTATTATTAAGGTAAATACAGCTTCAGTTCAGGAGTAAGGAGGCCCCCACCTGTCCACTCCTATTCCTCTCCAACTTCCCTCTCTTCCTCTAGATTATTGCCAGCACTCATCCCTAAACATTCTCGCTTACAATTCCATGCTGGATCCCCTTCCCACGAGATGACAAACAACTCCATGGCCCGCCTGCACCACATTGTTTATAAATGTGCTAAATACTTATGAACAAAATAATGCAATGCCATAAGCATCTGCCTTCATCTGCATATAGTTCTAAGTGGAGGGAGGCAGAGTGATCTGCAGTTCGAGGCAGCACTGAGCACTGATTGTGGCTGGATCTCCTTGTGCCTGGAGGTTATTGCAGCATGAAATACTTTAGGAGAAAGACTGTTGAGCGGCGTGACGCATAAGGATTCACACAGAGTGGAGCACCATGCAGAGTGATGCAGAGTAATCTGCAGTTTGAGGTGGGCAGAGGCTGGAGGAGGCATTCAGAAAGCGTCTTTAACAGTTTGTCTCTACTTGTATGATATTACAAGGTATAAACTGAGTGGATATTGCTATTACGCCACTTCAAGTCTCCCTTCTTTTCTATGCTATGTACAATTAAAGAAGCCAGCCAGTTGCTCAGAGACTCCACTCACTTGAAAACTTGGGAGTGCTCTCTACTACTAACTCACTCTCCTCCAATCGTGTGGAAATTCAGCAGTTTAATAAATCCACACCCGACCGCCCTGCACCGTTACCATTATTCACTCACCATCTTCAAATGTCCCATGTCTTTCAAAAGAAGCTGCTGCCTGATCCACTCCACGTGTCCACAATTGTGGTCATCTCCATGTAGGACGAAAGAGTGATCTGTCTAATAACACATAGAAAGAGACCTGATCATAATCTCATAGACCCTGTTCTTAACCTGTCAGCTACTCTTACTCAATTGCAAAATCATGCAGCTCAGAATAGTGACACTGGATACCGTTCACTAAGTGATCGTCTTTCGGGTTCACCTGTCTTGTTCTTGGAGACACAAGATGTATCTCCTTCACATCTAATATTGATAATATTGAAGATACATCATTTTGTGAAATGCTGGAAACCTTCACAGACTCTATCATACACGGTCCTAATTCTTTATCAGCCCTACATTTCGTTCTCACATCTTTATTTAACTTTTACAAAAATATGTATAGTGAACTGAAAAACCACACAGTGTTTCTGGAATCAGTATCAAGCAGTTTGGAATACAGCACATAAGTTCTCCTACTAATATTTTTCAATCGCCATTAATGAATAAAATGAATCTTAATACTTTCGAACATTTTGTGCCCATTACAAGTATGGCGTGTGGTAAACAATTGTCTGTAACGGAATTAATGCCACTTTTCCTGAACCGTCATACTACCAGTATGACCGTGGATTGGGGGATTTAATTACAGCATCAATCCTCCCACTTTCTGCCGAACTCAGCAAAATCAGTGTAATTACCACAGCAGTAATTCAGCAGGTGGTAATTCTGCCAATAATACCCTATAGAGTCCAATGAACTCTCCAAAAATGGGCATGAACTCAGCCACTGCCACTTGTAATCCAGTGGTAATTCCACTGGACGAAGTGGCATTAACGGTAATTCCGTTGGGCGGTGTTCGAACAGTAATGAGTTCTACAGTCCGAAATCCGGTAGAGCCTTTTGGAATCTTCCCTCTCTGCACAAGGAATGCTGAACGGGAGGAGGGAGCAGCAGAAGAGGACTTTATTACAATACATAATTCAATGTCAAGAAATCCCAAGGTGAAGAAAAAGGCAAAGGCCAAAAAAATAAAATAAATAAAGCCAAACCTTGTGGCAATAATCCAGATAACCAAAAGTCATCTCAGATGTTTTTAAGGAACTTGAAAGGCAAGATTTGGAACTACATGATTTGAGTTTGGAAGTTGTACTACCTTGCACAGAAGTTGCAGATTATCTACCTGATGGTTATAAGAACCGCAAAAAATCTAAATGTAAAAATTCCAATTTGAGTCATTCAGAAAAAACTCAAAGTGCAAACAACTGAAAATAATTAGCAATCAAAGACATAATGCATCTGCTAAATAGGGCCAAAGTGTTCTCTCATTTAGACCTCAACAAAGGATACCACCAAATTGAACTCAGTGAAGAGTCACGTTAAATCACAACCTTCACCACCCATCTAGGACTGTTCCGATATAAATGCCTGAGTTTGGGAATCTCTTCAGCAGCATAAATATTGCAGGAAGAGATACGCAAAATCATCTGCCACATTCCGCAGTGTATTAATTACAGTAATGATATCTTGATATTTGGACCCTCCCAGTAAGCCCATGATGCCACCCTGACAAAATTATGCGCAGCACTCAATGATGCAAACTTTGCGCTTAACAAAGACAGGTGTGCCTTCAACAAGACCACATTAAAATTCTTTGGCCACAATTTCTTGGAAAACAGAATCCAGCCTGACCCAGATAAGATCCAAGCTTTGACAGAAGCCCCTTGCCCTGTGAATATTGCGCAAGTTAGATTATTTCTCGGTTTGGCAAGCTACTGTACCATATATATTGACCACCCTTTAGTAATTGAATGATTGGCATGGAGCATTCACCCTTCCACAAATCCCACCCAAACCAAGGCCTTGAAAATGTAATAGTGAAAAATTGGGTTGGATAATGCCTCACTATGGATTCACAATTAGACGCATGATTGAATTGAATTAAGGAGCTCCAGATATATGATCTCACATTTTCAATGTATTTTTGATACGTTCAGCCGACAGGTGTTTCGACCCAAAGGTTGTTCGCAAGGCTGCATAGTAGATTACATATGAGTTGTAGTATGGACAAATAAAGATATGATACAACCACAGTAATGGAAAAACATGACATTCATATTTGTATCTTATGATTATAAAGCCAGATGAACAAAACATCATCACGGTTAAAATGTTTTCACAAAAAGAAAGTACAAATATAAAATATTATTTTCATTCGAGCGATTGATTAACATTTCACAGTTATGACCAAAATTAAAAAGAACAAACAAATTGTGAAAAAGATATGACTAAAGAAAATAACATACCATACACCAGTTTGAACATTGAGGGTATTGCAGAAAACGGACAAAGCAGTAAAATCAGAAAAAGGATGAATATTTGGATCATAACAATGTTGGGTTGTTATTAATAACTTGGTATCAGGTTAAATTCACCACCTCACTTGCACCTGTACCATTATAGTGAGTAATCTCATTAGTAATATTATCATGCTGCATAAACTAGTAAATCCTAAAGTAATGAATGATGAATCGGAGTGACAGATGATCAATGTTAAAAGAGTTGAAAAAAGTATTGACTAAGTGCAATCTATATTGTGATAACAAAATCTCCTATGGTTACTGTCACCAGGTATTGTGCACTTGTGGCCAAATGTGCAGGCTTACCCCTTCTCCTATAGATTTGGTATATCCACCTAATAAAATGGGATAGCATTTGTAGTGATTAATACATTAAACATACTGAAAAGTTCTCTAGTTTATCTAATTAAACAGTTGGGATGAATTCCAAAAATTATTAGTCATACCGTAATTAGCTGCCGTCGCTCGAATGGTTGTCACAGACTAAATTTAGTTGGGGGAATCCTGATTGATAAGGATGCACCTTATGTCTCACACATCTGGAAGAGAAATGAAAACCCCACTGAGCTTTGGGTGCACCCTGAATTTTATATAGATCAAATGGAAAAATGGCGCATTGGCCCCTCACCTGCTGAAATCGTGGGATAGTCCCCACCTCGAGGGTCCAGGACTCAGTCCAAAAACAAAGAAAAGGGTATAATAATGACACCAGACCCGACAGCAGACAAATCGGAAAATTTGCATAAGAACATAAAAATAAAGGCAATGATTCACTCCAATAACAAGGTCAAACACTCGAACTCGCCAAGTGGGCCGAATTCACCAACTGGAGTGATAAGGTCTGAAAAGGGCTGCAAGAAGATCATTGAGATTTCAGCAAGCGAGACAGACACTAAAAGCGAAAATGATGGTGTGTCTGAAGAGGGAGACTCAGACTCAGTGAGTAGTAAAGCAAGTGAAGCCGAAGACTCGAACAAGGAAACAGGTGGGGAGCAATTAAAGACAGCAGCAAGAAAACAAAAGAAAAAAAGAAACAAAACAAACATAGAGCTCAAAGCATTAAAATCCAGGGATAAATACTTGGAAAGAACGAGACCAACAAATAAACTCCCGATAAAGGTTTTGAAAGAAATAAAGACAAAATCTAAAGACAGTGAAGGTATAAAGGTGATCAAAAGGAGAGGCACCATGCATAAAAACCTGCCAAACCCGCTTCTATCGTGCCCCCTAAAGGCATTCTTTACACAGCAATAAAAGAAAGTTGAACACGGAGACCGAAGTTTCTGATGCAGAGATGCTTGAAGTGGCACAAGAAAATCAGTCGGGTTCAAAGCAGAGGAAAACGGATTCAATATGGACACCAACAGTAAAACCGGTCGAGGAAGAGATCGGACCTCAACAAAAGTTGATCAACAGCAGCAAGGAAGGAAGCAAAAAACAAAAAGATATGAGGGGGGCAGGGCAGCGGACCCCTGGCCAAACGGAAAAAAACAGCGACCCCCGGTTCAAAGCAGCCAATGAGCTGCTCAAAAGAACGAAAAAGTTGACGCAGGTAAAGCCAGCAGAAACAAAAGACAGAGGGGAGGAGCCAATGTTGGATCCAATACAACCCATCCATAAAACGCAAGAGGCCCAAAGCTGGGATAACGCTCTGAGCGAAAAAGAGCATCGGCTTGCATGGTCTAACCCCGATCTGGTGACAGGCCTGCTAAGAATGCCACCATCGAAAACCCCAGATGGAGAGGGGCAACAGCGAGATCACACACAAACAAACAAAAGAACCTCAGGCTGTCGAACAGCAACAGACCAGGAACAAAGTTCAGCGATAGAGCACTCAGCGTTGGAGTTACCAGCTGTCTCTAGGAGAACTAAGAAAATCCAATCATCCCCAAAAAATCGACGTCTAAGTGACATAGCAGTAGCAATGCAGAAAGAATCCCCAAATAAGAAGCCCGACATGATAGCAATTATGTCTGCAATGACCATTGTATTAGCACCGTTTTGTAAACTATATGAAGCCATAAAAACGGGGATTCAAGACAACACAGCAATTCTCACGAATATGATAACAAAAATGTCACACGTGGAAAGCTACATAACGGCAGTGGAAGATCAGAAAAGCACGCACCAAAAGACCTGGGAAAATAAAATTGAAGCCTTGGAAAGAAAGATTGAAACTATGGAGCAATTAAATAGAAAACTAACAGCACCACAGACTTTGCTGTTACTGAAACCGCAAGAACCCCAGACACAGATTAAGAATAAGGAAATACCCACGCGGCATCGGCAACCGAGACAAATCAAGATAACCTACTCCTAAACAAAAAAAGACACCAGCTAAAAATAGCACAGCGGAAAGAGACTATCAAAAAGCCCACTGACGGAATTAAGACGTTAATGGAACAGTCGGTATTAAAACTTAAGAAAATGGGGCCTCAAGCAGCAAGTCCCAGGTGTGGATCAACCAGCAGAAACCCACACAACAAGGTCACCAAGAACAGTGGAGGATTTATGACAGACTCCGACCTAATGAATATATCACAACATTGGGAAAAAAACGTCATTGAGATAAACGAAGACGACATAAGGTCAAACAGAAAGAGTGAAGATGACATCCAGAAAAAAGATGTAAGTGAAACAAAAAAGCCAAGAAAAGATGAGGAACAATATAATAAGGATCAACATCTTTTGCTAGAGATGAAGAATAGGGCTACCCACCAGATAAATCAATGTGATCTGAAGGAGGACCCCTTCAAAGATTCAACTAAAAGGATTAGAATCAGAAGCCGTACAAAAGAGGAGGAGGAAAGGAAATCCAAAACGAAAGAAGAGACTCGCCTATTCAAGTTAGAACAAGTGGAAGCAAAAAAAGAGTATCTAATATTAAATCGACCAACAGTATTGCAGTTAATAAAGAGAACAAAATCACTAAGGAAAATAAGATCTGAAGATCTCAAATTAGTGGAACCGTATCACAGCGAAAAAAGAGCCAAAGCATATCTGCATGTAAAAACAGCTGGAATCAAATACATTGAGCAGTCGGCATTCAAAGAAATAGACCAGATGGGCTTTCGCTTGACTGAAATAAAAAAATGGGAAAGAAATGAGCGGGACGCAGAAAAGAAAAGATTGACAAAACATGATAGTCATTACCAATCAAAAACAGAGGAACTTTATCACTACAATCGCTGGAATCGCTGGAAAAATCCCAAGGCGGAAGATGCTTCAAGGTGGAGGAACCAACACTCTCAAAGAAACGGAAAACGACAAAGCAATTCGAACTGGAAAGACAAAGTAGAAAATAACAGGCAAATGGTGGATTCGGAAAGGAATTGTCCTGCCCAGGGATACCGACCAGTGAGAAATCGAAGAGAGGAAGATGATGAACACCAACTACGACGTGATTCCGGTTCGAAAGGTATTGAGGCAAAGAACAACTCAAAGGCGTCCTACTTAGCTCAACCGAACGGCCCATGGAACTGGTTTACATCAACCTGGAATAAGAAAAGCGATAAATAGCAGCAATCAGGGCGGCCCTCGATGAACCCACCGATGCAACAAGCGGAGAGGAGCGGTCCGACAAGGATACATTTAGTTTGGGATCCTGGAACACGAGAGGCCACGCACATCTTACGATCATTGGAGACGTGAATTTAGGCCTATATGACATACTATGTTTGCAAGAGACTTGGCTGACGGACAAACCCACACTCAACGGTTTCTCTGTGGAAATATCAGCAGCTGACAAGGGACTACTGGGAAGACCATCGTCGGGTTTGTTAACAGCAATCAAAACGGGACTGGGCCTGGCAGAACCCCAGAAGTGGAAAGAAGCCTAGGAAATGCTGGTGATCTTGACAACATGGTCACAATGTTGCACGAAGAAGCGAGGAGGCCATTCAAATCTTCTAGCAATTATAAACTGCTATTGGAACCCGCAACGCATGTCGACTAAAACATTCTGCTCAAACATGGGAGCAACAATCGACCAGCTATATGAAGAATTCGATGAGATCAAAATCATCATATGCAGAGATTTCAATGCAAATTGCAATGAAGCATCTGGGGCGAACTCATCTACCACCCAACGGCCCGGCGGAACATAGGCAACCAAGGAACGCGGTAAAGCATGGAAGGAACTTATCAGTTCTAGAAACATCCAAAATATAGACTCATTGTTCCCGAATCAAATTAACATCCCTACCTGGGAACGATTGTCCTCTAAAGCGACATTAGACTGACAGGGTAATTCATAGAAATTCGCACAAAAGTGGCGCACGCGGCTGGCGCACAGCGTGCCTGTGCGAATGTCTGCGCCAGCTGCGTGCGCTAAAATCGATTTCCGCGCACAGCGTATTCATGGATTCTCGCATCCAAAACCAACCGTGGTGCAGCGTGGCGCAGCGCCAGATACGCCCCCAAGAATGCCCTCGCGCAAGGAAAAGCCTTCAAAATCCCCAAATAATCGCAAAGGGCTGCGCCAACCCTGGACCAGTTCACAGGGCTGGCAAAGAGCAAACGCCAAGCGGGGAACGTGTATTTCAGTGGTTCGCGGGAAGTTCCACACGTGATTGTCCTGTGTACATGTGCATCAGGGGTGCGTGGGAAGTAACACACACAAAAGCAGCAGGGTACATGTATTCCAGGGGTGCGCGGGAAGTATCACACGCAAAAGCAGCAGGGTACGTGTATTTCAGGGGTGCGCGGGAAGTATCACATGCAAAAGCAGCAGGGTACGTGTATTTCAGGGGTGCGCGGGAAGTATCACACGCAAAAGCAGCAGGGTACGTGTATCTCAGGGGTGCGCGGGAAGTATCACACGCAAAAGCAGCAGGGTACGTGTATCTCAGGGGTGCGCAGGAAGTATCAAAAGCGATTCCATCAGGGTACGTGTATTCCAGGGGTGTGCGGGAAGCATCACATGCAAAAACAGCAGGGTACGTGTATTTCAGGGGTGTGCGGGAAGTATCACACGCGATCCCATCAGGGTACGTGTATTCCAGGGGTGCGCGGGAAGTATCACATGCAAAAAAAGCAGGGTACGTGTATTCCAGGGGTGCATGGGAAGTATCACACGCGATAATATCAGGGTACGTGTATTACAGGGGTGCGCGGGGAGCGCCACACGTGAATTGCACGTGTGGGTCCTCCCAGGTGTTCCCTCTACAGCCTCCACGGCCCCTGCAGGTGGCCCACACCACAGGGGCCTACCCTGCACATGTCCTGCAGGCACCCCATCCACCATGGCCATGCCCCCCAGCCAACCCACATGTCACCTTGCACTACTGCCCACCAACGCATGTCCCCCTGCACCCCCAGCCACCAGGGGCAGCCTCCACCAGGCCCCCACTCATATCTCCCATCACCCCCACCCCCCAGCAGTGCAGGGGCAGCCTCCACCAGGACCCCACTCATGTCTCCCATCACCCCCACCCCCCAGCAGTGCAGGGGCAGCCTCCACCAGGCCCCCACCCATGTCTCCCATCACCCCCACCCCCCAGCAGTGCAGGGGCAGCCTCCACCAGGCCCCCACTCATGTCCAACTCATGTCTCCCTGCACCTCCACCCCCCAGCCACCAGGGGCAGCCTCCACCAGGCCCCCACCCATGTCTCCCATCACCCCCACCCCCCAGCAGTGCAGGGGCAGCCTCCACCAGGCCCCTACTCATGTCTCCCATCACCCCCACCCCCCAGCCACCAGGGGCAGCCTCCACCAGGCCCCCACTCATGTCTTCCATCACCCCCAAACCCCAGCAGTGCAGGGGCAGCCTCCACCAGGCCCCCACTCATGTCTACCGCCACCCCCACCCACCAGCAGTGCAGGGGCAGCCTCCACCAGGCCCCCACCCATGTCTACCACCACCCCCACCCCCCAGCCACCAGGGGCAGCCTCCACCAGGCCCCCACTCATGTCCAACTCATGTCTCCCTGCACCTCCACCCCCCAGCCACCAGGGGCAGCCTCCACCAGCCCCCCACTCATGTCTCTCATCACCCCCACCCCCCAGCAGTGCAAGGGCAGCCTCCACCAGGCCCCCACCCATGTCTACCACCACCGCCACCACCCAGCAGTGCAGGGGCAGCCTCAACCAGGCCCCCACCCATGTCTACCACCACCCCCACCCCCCAGCAGTGCAGGGGCAGCCTCCACCAGGCCCCCACTCATGTCTCCCATCACCCCCACCCCCCAGCCACCAGGGGCAGCCTCCACCAGGCCCCCACTCATGTCTCCCATCACCCCCACCCCCCAGCCACCAGGGGCAGCCTCCACCAGGCCCACACTCATGTCCCCTATCACCCCCACTCCCCAGCCACCAGGGACAGCCTCCACCAGGCCCCCACTCATGTCTACCACAACCGCCACCCCCCAGCAGTGCAGGAGCAGCCTCCACCAGGCCCCCACCCATGTCTCCCATCACCCCGACCCCCCAGCCACCAGGGGCAGCCTCCACCAGGCCCCCACTCATGTCCCCTATTACCCCCACCCCCCAGCAGTGCAGGGGCAGCCTCCACCAGGCCCCCACTCATGTCCAACTCATGTCTCCCTGCACCCCCACCCCTCAGCCACCAAGGGCAGCCTCCACCAGGCCCCCACTCATGTCTCCCATCACCCCCACCCCCCAGCCACCAGGGGCAGCCTCCACCAGGTCCCCACTCATGTCCCCTATCACCCCCACCCCCCAGCCACCAGGGGCAGCCTCCACCAGGCCCCCACTCATGTCTACCACCACCGCCACCCCCCAGCAGTGCAGGGGCAGCCTCCACCAGGCCCCCACCCATGTCTCCCATCACCCCCACCCCCCAGCCACCAGGGGCAGCCTCCAACAGGCCCCCACCCATGTCTCCCATCACCCCCACCCCCCAGCCACCAGGGGCAGCCTCCACCAGGCCCCCACTCATGTCTACCACCACCCCCACCCCGAAGCAGTGCAGGGGCAGCCTCCACCAGGCCCCCACCCATGTCTACTACCACCCCCACCCCCCAGCCACCAGGGGCAGCCTCCACCAGGCCCCCACTCATGTCCAACTCATGTCTCCCTGCACCTCCACCCCCCAGCCACCAGGGGCAGCCTCCACCAGGCCCCCACTCATGTCCCCTATCACCCCCACCCCCCAGCAGTGCAGGGGCAGCCTCCACCAGGCCCCCACTCATGTCTCCCATCACCCCCACCGCCCAGCAGTGCAGGGGCAGCCTCCACCAGGCCCCCACCCAAGTCTACCACCACCGCCACCCCGCAGCAGTTCAGGGGCAGCCTCCACCAGGCCCCCACCCATGTCTACCACCACCCCCACCCCCCAGCAGTGCAGGGGCAGCCTCCACCAGGCCTCCACTCATGTCTCCCATCACCCCCACCCCCCAGCCACCAGGGGCAGCCTCCACCAGGCCCCCACTCATGTCTACCACCACCCCACCCCCCAGCAGTGCAGGGGCAGCCTCCACCAGGCCCCCACCCATGTCTACCACCACCCCCATCCCCCAGCCACCAGGGGCAACTTCCACCGGGCCCCCACTCATGTCCAACTCATGTCTCCCTGCACCTCCACCCCCCAGCCACCAGGGGCAGCCTCCACCAGGCCCCCACTCATGTTCCCTATCACCCCCACCCCCCAGCAGTGCAGGGGCAGCCTCCACGAGGCCCCCACTCATGTCTCCCATCACCCCCACCCCCCATCAGTGCAGGGGCAGCCTCCACCAGGCCTCCACTCATGTCTCCCATCACCCCCACCCCCCAGCCACCAGGGGCAGCCTCCACCAGGCCCCCACTCATGTCTACCACCACCCCCAGCCCCCAGCAGTGCAGGGGCAGCCTCCACCAGGCCCCCACCCATGTCTACCACCACTCCCACCCCCCAGTCACCAGGGGCAGCCTCCACCAGGCCCCCACTCATGTCTCCCATCACCCCCACCCCCCAGCAGTGCAGGGGCAGCCTCCACCAGGCCCCCACCCATGTCTACCACCACCGCCACCCCCCAGCAGTGCAGGGGCAGCCTCCACCAGGCCCCCACTCATGTCTCCCATCACCCCCACCCCCCAGCAGTAGAGGGGTAGCCTCCACCAGGGCCCCACTCATGTCTCCCATCACCCCCACCCTGTAACGCTCACCTGACTCCCACGGAGGCGCTGGCCTGGTTCGCGCTGCTGTGACCTCTTCTAAGGTGATGCGCAGGGTTCGGAAGACGGACTGGACCGGGCCCCCAAATGTGGCTTGACTGGCTCGCAGAAGTATCCTTCTGTAGGCGAAAATAGGGGATTAACTGTCTGCGGGGTAATGCAATCAGCCTCCCACTTTCCCCTCTCACCCTCCTCGAAACCCTTCTGTGATTCCTCATAGCGTCTCACCTTAGGGTCTGGAAGGACGAGCTCTCCATCCTGCTTCTGATGCAGGGGATTTTCGGATTGGTGAGAACCAAACTTGCTTGGCTTCCAGGTAAGTTTTTTGATAAGAGGTTCCCCTTGTGTCCATGCATTAATGTACTAATGCTAGTGTCTTTTTCCCCATAGGGGCCGGGGTACGGAATGCCGGGGAACAGGCACCGACCCGAGATGAGAGGTGAAATCCTTGTAGGAATCAGGTAAGTATTTAATGAGCGTTTTTGGTAATGTCTTTTCATTCGCTCATTAACGCTGATGTCTCTTTTTCCCCTTAGGGGCCGGGGTCCGGAAATGCCAGGATGCGGCGCGGACCCGAAATGAAGAGGGAATGAATCAACAGGTAAGTCTTAACATGGAGATTTAGCTTTCCTTATTCCCTTCTCTCTCTCACCTTTTGTTCTGGTCTTTTTCTCTCTAGGCGCTGGGGCGTGACTGCGAATCCGGATGATCGCTGCTGAACATGGAGGCACCCTGTAAAGGTGAGTGGAATGCGGCGCTGCAGTGATCGACGAGATGAGCTTTTAAATAAAAGTCTTCCTTTTCAGGATTGTCAGCGAGATGTCTCTGGGATGCGGATTTAGCAGGTAAGGACTTTTCCTTCTTCTGTTCTCTTCTTCTCTTCCTTTGCAGGTGATCCAGGGTGCTGGCAGGCGTGGCAGAAGTCAGGATGCAGGAGCAGACACGGTGAGCGTCCAGCTGCTAGATGCAGAACAACGCGAAGCACGTGTGGCTGTTCGGGTGGGGTTTAAATAGCCTTGGAAGAAGTTCCAGGTATGTATCCTTTCTCCAATCAGGTATGTATCCTTCCCCGGCCACGCCCGGATAGTAAATTAGTCCCACAGGTAAAGTAGTTCCTTTCAGGCCTCAAGGAGGCCAGGAACCTGCAGCATGGTCTGCATCAGGTAAGTGCACCCAAGCACTGATGTCTTTTATGAGCCTGCCGCCATAGGCGCCAGGACACCCGCCAAAAGACCCCTATATGGGGTTGCTGGGTCCTTCCTGGGGGACTGGATGCCCGCTTTCGGGGACGCAGGGCTTGAACCGGCTCCCTGGGAGCGGGCATCATGACAGCACTCCCCCCCAAGGCCCCTCCCAAGGTTGTTCCCTCCGGGGGTTTTTTGGTTTGTCTGGGAAGAGTCGGTGGAATTTCCTGACTAATCGAGGTGCATGCACATGGTCGCTGGGTTCCCACGACTTCTCCTGAGGTCCGTACCCCTTCCAATCAATTAGGTAAAACAGTTTTGACCTAAACTTTTTTGAGTCTAAAATGTTCTTCACTTCGAATTCGGGCTCCCCATCTATTAGAATAGGTTCTGGAGTTTTGAGTAGTCGGGTTCCGGGTACCACTGGTTTCAGAAGTGACACATGAAAAACAGGGTGAATTTGCATACTAGCTGGTAAATCAAGTTTAACAGCCACTGGGTTAATTATTGCCGTAATAGAATAAGGTCCCAGATATTTTGGGTTAAAAGTTCGAGGCCCTTTGAGTGGTAAATGTCTGGTAGCTAATGTAACGCTCACCTGATTCCCGCAGAGGCGCCGGTCTTGACTGGGTGAATGCCGTATCTTCAAAGGTGATGTGTAACACACGGTTGGCTCTTTGGGCTGGACCTCTGTGCACTGTATGTCTGACTCGAAGAGTAAGATGTCTTAGGTAAGTGAACGCCGAGCTCTCCATCTGCCTCGGGGCAGGGTGCCGTAACCAGTTTCTTCACTGGATAAGGGTGCAGGCCTCTTGACCTCAGAGGACTGCTGTCCGTCGTTAACTGCACGAACGGTAAGTTCTGGGCACTTCAAATGTCTTAAAAGTCTTTTGTAATGATATCTCTTGTTTTGCAGGGTTCCGGCGATGGCGGATGGCGGGCTGATGAGAGTTGAGGATCGAACCCGCGTGAGGAATAGAAGCGCCTGGAAGCACGTAAGTAAGCGCTTGTAGCCTGCTTCACGATGCGCACTAACTGTCCCTTTTATCTTGCAGGTACAAGTTCGGAGCTTTAGAGAAGCTGAAGGGTGCTGGAATACCCACTGGATTCGGCGTGGGAAGGAGTAATGGCACGTGAGTAATAAAGTTGCCCAATGTCTTTAAACGCACCTTCTTTTGTCTTTCAGATGCGGGATGCAGCGCCGAAGGCCTCCGGAGCGTGCGAAGAGCTGGTAAGCTTTTGTCTTTCAGATGCCGGAATGCAGTGCGAAGACCTCCGGAGCATGCAAAGAGTAGGTAAGCCTTTGTCTTTCAGATGCCGGAATGCAGCGCGAGGCATTGGTGACAGCCGATGGACCAGGTAAGAGATGCGCTGCTACTGAAGACCGTAGTGCTAACCTGTTCTTTCTTTGTCTTTACAGGTGCTGCTGAAGACTGGATTCCAGGATGGTAAGCCTTTGTTCCCTTAGGCCCAGGATCAGAAGCAGAAGACACGATGAGCGTTCTGCTGCAGAGAATGCAGAATAACGCAAAGCAAGATTCATCCATCGGGTGTGGTTTAAATAGCCTCCTGTAGTGCTTAGGTGTCTCCTTCCACAGCCACGCCTAAGAAAAGAGTTCCTGCTTTCCAGAAGAGTTCCAGTGTTCTGAACCCACCCAACAGGAAAAGTAGTCCCAAACAGAAGAGGATCAGGGGTTCAACTGGCAGGTAAGTAAGCAGCATGGTCTGCTGCAGGTAAGTCCACCCAAGCATTATGAGCCCGGCGCTTCCAGCGCTGGGACTGGGCATCTTTATGAGCCTGGTGCCACTGGCGCCAGGACAGGGTCCAAAAGGTCCCAATTGGGACTGGCTGGCACTCGGAACCGGGGTTATGGGTCTGCTTCCAAGGGAGTCGGGCAAGTCCTGATCTTTTGGAAGCAGAGATCATGACAGCACCCCCCCTCAAGGCCCCTCCCAAACCGGGCTTCTCCGGGGGTTTGGGCTTGTTAGGAAATGTTCGATGAAATCTTTTGATTAGACGAGGCGCGTGGACATATTCTGCAGGTTCCCAGGATCTTTCTTGGGGACCGTAGCCTTTCCAGTCAATCAGGTAAAATAGTTTAGATTTGGAGATCTTGGAATCCAGGATGCTTTTGACTTCAAACTCGAGTTCTCCATCAACTAGAATAGGTTTTGGAGATGTAGTTAGTCGGGTTTGAGGTTGCCCAGGTTTTAATAGAGAGACGTGGAAGACCGGATGTATCTTCATGTGAGGGGGCAAGTCCAACTTGACCGCTACTGGATTTACTATGGTAGTGATGGAATAGGGACCAAGGTATCTTGGGTTGAATGTGCGTGGTCCTTTTAGAGGTAGATATTTGGTGGATAACCAGACTTGATCTCCTACTTGATATTGGGGGGCTTCCTTCCGATGTTGGTCTGCTCCTTTCTTGTATTGTTCTTTAGCCCTTTGAAGGTGAGAAACGGCTTCCTTAAAGGCTTGGGTGATTGTAGAATGCAGGTGGTCTACTGCTGGTGTTCCAAGATCTTGGAGTGGATCCAACTCCGAGGTTCGAGGGTGACTACCGTATAAAAGAAAAAACGGGGTCTTCCCAGTTCCCGAGTGGACAGAGTTATTGTAGGCATATTCGGCTATCCAAAGGATACCTCTCCAAGTTTTTTCAGTTTGTTGTAGCATGCAGCGCAAATACTGTTCCAGAGTTTGATTGGTCCTCTCGGTTTGTCCGTCGGTTTGAGGGTGGTGGCTGGTTGAAAGTCTCACATCAATTTGAGCCGACCGACAGCAACTTCGCCAAAAATGAGAAATAAATTGACTACCTCGATCCGAAATTAGAACTGAAGGAAAACCGTGCAGTCGGACGATGTTTTCGAGAAATTCTCGGGCCAGAGTTGCTGCTGTTGGTAAGCCTTTGAGTGGAATGAAATGCGCCATCTTGGATAATAGGTCCACGATTACTAGGATCGTATTGTATCCAGAGCATGGAGGTAGATCGGTGATGAAGTCCATAGAAAGCGTATGCCAAGGGCGAGGCGGGATGTCAATAGGGCGTAAGAGGCCGGCTGGTTTTTCCTTTTGACTCTTGTTTTGGGCGCATACTCCACAGGACATTATAAAGTCTCTGATATCTTTTTTCCAAGACGGCCACCAGAAGTAGCGCTTGATCTTTTCCGAGGTCTTGGTCATACCGGGATGTCCTTCCATTAAAGAATCGTGATAACAAGAGATTACCTTTTTCTGTAAATCTGTGCTGGGCAGGTATAACCGTTCTTGGAAATATAATAGGTTGTCCTTCACCGTAAAGTCCTTTCCCTGCAGATGCCAATTCTGTATGTCTGCTGGAGTTACCAGTAGCCTGGCTTTATCCTTAACTTCCTCTATGGATTGTGTGGCGATTACACCTAGAATTCTTTGTTCGGGAATGATAGGTACAGGTTTAGGATTGATCAAATGTTCTTCCTCTCCCATCCGAGAAAGGGCATCAGCTTTACCGTTTTTTGTACCAGGTCGATAGGTAATTATGAAGTCAAACTCGGCAAAGAATAGTGCCCAACGGAGTTGCCTAGAGGATTGAGCTTTTGCGGTTTTCAAATATTGCAGGTTTCGGTGATCTGTAATCACAGTAACGGTGTGTCGGGCCCCCAGAAGATAATGCCGCCAAGCCTTAAAGGCGGACTTGATAGCTAGAAGTTTCTTATCAGTAATAGTGTAATTGATTTCAGGAGGCGAGAATTTGTGGGACCAAAATGCCACGGGATGCAACTGATTGGTTACTGGGTCCTTTTGTGATAGAACTGCCCCCATGGCAAGGCTCGAAGCATCAGTTTCAACGATGTAGGGGAGTTCTGGGCGAGGATGTTTTAAGATCGGTGCAGAGATAAATCTAGTCTTCAAATTCTGGAAAGCTTGTTCCGCCTCAGTAGACCATTCAAAACGTTTGTTTTTCTTTAACAAGGCGGTGATGGGCTGGACTATTCAAGAGAATTCGGGGATAAACATGCGGTAAAAGTTAGCGAAGCCTAACATGCTTTGAACACCTTTTACGGAGGATGGCGATGGCCATTTGAGAATTGCATCGACCTTCTTTGAATCCATACGCACTCCGCTAGGTGATAATATGAATCCCAAGAAATCAACTTCAGTCACGTTGAAAACACATTTTTCCAACTTAGCGAAAAGTTTGTGTTGACGCAATCTCTCGAGGACCATTTTCACGTGTTTCCGATGTTCAGTTTCCGATGAAGAATAAACGAGGATGTCGTCAATGTAAACAACAACACACACATCTATGAGCTCTCTGAGGACATCGTTCATAAAATATTGAAAGGCGGCCGGGGCATTGCAAAGTCCGAAGGGCATGACCTGATATTCAAATAGCCCATACTTGGTGCGGAAGGCTGTCTTTCATTCATCGCCCTCTTTTACTCGTACCAAGTAGTAGGCTCCTCTAAGATCCAGCTTTGTATATATGCATGCTTTTCTGACTTGGTCCAGGAGTTCAGGGATCAAAGGTAACGGATATCTATTCTTAACAGTGATCTGGTTCAGGGCGCGATAATCTATACAAGTTCTAAGGTCCCCTTCTTTTTTTGGAACGAAGAACAAAGCTGAGGAAGCAGGGGACTTGGAAGGACGAATAAACCCATTCGCTAGGTATTGATCCAGGTATTGTCGGAGGTGAAGATTCTCAGGCTCGGTGAGGGCATAAATTCTACTACAAGGAGGTGTAGATCCAGGTATCAGGTCTATCTGGCAGTCATAAGACCTATGAGGAGGTAGAGAGTTAGCCTGATCCTTCCGGAAAACATCTTGGAATTCTAGGTATTCAGGAGGTAACTGAGGAGCCTCCGAGGAAATTGCTGCCAGTGCAACACCAGGTCGAGGGTGACAAGTAGAGACACATTCTGGAAACTGAACCGTTCTTGCTCGCCAATCGATCTGAGGATTGTGCTTCTCTAACCAAGGAATTCCTAGAATAATCTGGAACTGGGGGGCCTTGATCACATCGAACACGATCTTCTCATGGTGTCCATCTTGACTTACTAGCGTCACTTCTTGGGTGGTATGCGTTACTGGTCCGGAGGCTATCTCCGTACCATCCACCGTAGTAATGACGTCCTTTACAGCCTTTGGACAAAGAGTCAGATTCATCCTCAAAACCATTTCATGATCCACATAATTGCCGATGGCACCGCTGTCGACATAAGCTTCAATCGCATGTAATCGATCCGGATGTTCAGGGCTAATGAGGACCATAGGTATCACGAAATGCGAGGTCACGGAACTGGTTTTAACGCTCGGCAAGAGGACCTCTATTCTTGTCGGGCGAGGTCGTTTCCCTGCTCAGAGTTTGTGACCCTGGTAACTGCAGCTCCTACTGCCTTCTTGGCTGGTTTCACCGGACAGTCTCGAAGAAAGTGCCCCGAGTTTCCGCAATAGAGGCATAATTGCAGCTGTTTTCTCCTTTCCCGCTCCTTTTGTGTTAGTGGTCCTTTCAGGCCCCCTATTTGCATGGGTTCCCCGGAGTCTACTCCTTTGGTAGGAGTTGGTGGTTTGGCAAATACTCGAGCATCAAACTTGGAACGATCGGCCTTGCTGTTCTGCAGTCTGTGGTCAATTTGAACGACTAAGTCAATATAGTCCGAACAGTCTTGCGGGGGATTCACTACTTGGGCTAACACATCTTTGAGCTCTCCACGTAGACCTCTATAAAACAGCGTAATCCTTTTGTCCTCAGGCCATCGAGTTTCCACTATCAGTCTGTTGAAAGACGCAATATAAGCCAAAAGGTCTTGATTACCCTGTCGCAATGAAAGGAGCTCATTTTCCAAGGCCTGCCCCTGTGAATGTCTTGCAAACAGTTTTTCCATACTGAGCTGAAAAGCTCGAAAATCATGGAGAACCGGATCATCTTGATTAACTAGAGGGATCGACCAGTCTGCCGCATTGCCACTGAGGTACGAAAGCACGAAAGCTACCTTAGCTTGATCAGTTGGAAAGGCTGCTGGCCGGCATAAGAAGTGCAACCGGCACTGATTAATAAATACTGCAAACCTCTTTGGGTCACCAGAAAATCGTTCGGGCGGAGCCAGAGGTACATTCCCAGGTAGGGTGATCTGCACTGGGTTCGTAGAGGATGTTGAAGGAAGATTTGCCCCTGATGCGGGTAACGGAGTTTGTCCGGCTTGTGACTGTAGCAATTGTCTAGCGAGATCGTCTGTTCGCTCCTTGGAAATAATCAGTTCCCTTCTTAAAGCATTCGTTTCCTGACGGGCTGCATGCACTTCTGCTCTTAGTTCCCCAAGTAACTGGGCTAGCTGGTCGGTATCCGAGGTTTCCATAGCGCCTGGGTGGGAGTTTTGCGATAGGCTTTGCGTTCTGTAACGCTCACCTGATTCCCGCAGAGGCGCCGGTCTTGACTGGGTGAATGCCGTATCTTCAAAGGTGATGTGTAACACACGGTTGGCTCTTGGGCTGGACCTCTGTGCACTGTATGTCTGACTCGAAGAGTAAGATGTCTTAGGTAAGTGAACGCCGAGCTCTCCATCTGCCTCGGGGCAGCGTGCCGTAACCAGTTTCTTCACTGGATAAGGGTGCAGGCCTCTTGACCTCAGAGGACTGCTGTCCGTCGTTAACTGCACGAACGGTAAGTTCTGGGCACTTCAAATGTCTTAAAAGTCTTTTGTAATGATATCTCTTGTTTTGCAGGGTTCCGGCGATGGCGGATGGCGGGCTGATGAGAGTTGAGGATCGAACCCGCGTGAGGAATAGAAGCGCCTGGAAGCACGTAAGTAAGCGCTTGTAGCCTGCTTCACGATGCGCACTAACTGTCCCTTTTATCTTGCAGGTACAAGTTCGGAGCTTTAGAGAAGCTGAAGGGTGCTGGAATACCCACTGGATTCGGCGTGGGAAGGAGTAATGGCACGTGAGTAATAAAGTTGCCCAATGTCTTTAAACGCACCTTCTTTTGTCTTTCAGATGCGGGATGCAGCGCCGAAGGCCTCCGGAGCGTGCGAAGAGCTGGTAAGCTTTTGTCTTTCAGATGCCGGAATGCAGTGCGAAGACCTGCGGAGCATGCGAAGAGTAGGTAAGCCTTTGTCTTTCAGATGCCGGAATGCAGCGTGAGGCGTTGGTGACAGCCGATGGACCAGGTAAGAGATGCGCTGCTACTGAAGACCGTAGTGCTAACCTGTTCTTTCTTTGTCTTTACAGGTGCTGCTGAAGACTGGATTCCAGGATGGTAAGCCTTTGTTCCCTTAGGCCCAGGATCAGAAGCAGAAGACACGATGAGCGTTCTGCTGCAGAGAATGCAGAATAACGCAAAGCAAGATTCATCCATCGGGTGTGGTTTAAATAGCCTCCTGTAGTGCTTAGGTGTCTCCTTCCACAACCACGCCTAAGAAAAGAGTTCCTGCTTTCCAGAAGAGTTCCAGTGTTCTGAACCTAGGGAGTGGCTCCTGCCCCACCCAACAGGAAAAGTAGTCCCAAACAGAAGAGGATCAGGGGTTCAACTGGCAGGTAAGTAAGCAGCATGGTCTGCTGCAGGTAAGTCCACCCAAGCATTATGAGCCCGGCGCTTCCAGCGCTGGGACTGGGCATCTTTATTAGCCTGGTGCCACTGGCGCCAGGACAGGGTCCAAAAGGTCCCAATTGGGACTGGCTGGCACTCGGAACAGGGGTTATGGGTCTGCTTCCAAGGGAGTCGGGCAAGTCCTGATCTTTTGGAAGCAGAGATCATGACAGCTAACCACACTTGATCCCCAATCTGATACGGAGGTCACTCCGATGTAGATCAGCATTCTCCTTGTATTTTCTCTTGGCTTGTTGTAAATGCGTAGTTGCCTCTTTGAAGGCTTGGGTAATTGTAGAATGCAGATGTTCTACTGCAGGCATTCCGAGGTTCTGAGGTGAGTCAAGGTTTGAGGTTCGAGGGTGATGCCCAAACAAAGTATAAAAAGGACTGTGGCCAGTTCCAGAGTGTACCGAATTATTATATGCGTATTCGGCTATCCAAAGAATGTCTTTCCAGTTGCTTTCAGATTGCTGTAACATACACCGTAAGTATTGCTCAAGGGTCTGATTTGTCCTCTCGGTCTGACCATCGGTCTGAGGGTGGTGACTGGTCGATAATCTTACGTCGATCTGCGCCATTTGACAACATTTGCGCCAGAAGTGGGAAATGAATTGGCTTCCCCGGTCAGAGATTAGTATAGATGGGAATCCATGTAGCCGAACAATATTTTCGAGGAATTCTTTGGCTAGGACAGAAGCTGAAGGTAAACCTTTCAAAGGAATAAAGTGGGCCATTTTGGAAAACAAATCCACAATTACCAGAATTAGTCCCACGGGTAAAGTAGTTCCTTTCAGGCCTCAAGGAGGCCGGGATCCTGCAGCATGGTCTGCATCAGGTAAGTGCACCCAAGCACTTCCATAATGAGCCTGGCGCCTATGGCGCCAGGACTGATGTCTTTTATGAGCCTGGCGCCATAGGCGCCAGGCTCTTAAAAAGGCCCTAAAAGGTCCAAAAGGCCCCTATATGGGGTTGCTGGGTCCTTCCTTGGGGACTGGATGTCCGCTTTCGGGGACGCAGGGCTTGAACCGGCTCCCCGGGAGCGGGCATCATGACACACCCCCCAGCAGTGCAGGGGCAGCCTCCACCAGGCCCCCACCCATGTCTACCACCACCGCCACCCCCCAGCAGTGCAGGGGCAGCCTCCACCAGGCCCCCACTCATGTCTCCCATCACCCCCTACCCCCAGCAGTGCAGGGGAAGCCTCCACCAGGCCCCCACTCATGTCTCCCACCACCCCCACCACCCAGCAGTGCAGGGGCAGCCTCCACCAGGCCCCCACTCATGTCTCCCATCACCCCCAGCCACCAGGGGCAGCCTCCACCATGCCCCCACTCATGTCCCCTATTACCCCCAGCCCCCAGCAGTGCAAGGGCAGCCTCCACCAGGCCCCCACTCACGTCTCCCAGCCAACATGTCACCACAATGTAGATCCCTGGCCCTTATGGTCAGCCTCCAAATGGCAAACACCCACCCGAGTATTGCATCCAACCACTTAGAAATTACAAAAACATGACAGAAGCCCAATTGCAAGTTTTGAAATGAACACATGTCCCTCACATACACCCAATGAGTGTCAGTGAATGTCAAAACCCATATCATGATATGCATGAAACCAATGAGATGATACTACACATTGAACTTTGAAGAACAAATATGTATTAAAAGCAACATAAATTGAATCAAAAATAAACAAACAATAATAGAAATTGAACAAAAAAAAAACGGCAGGCACGTGAAAAAATGCTAAACCACAAATCATAATGCAAAGGAAAGGTGTCCAAAGTCACAAATTAAAATCGAAAACCATTGCTCCATGGCGAAATCATAATAAAAATTGAAAATCCAAAAGTCAACTATGTACAGATAACTATCCAGGGTCCATGATCCCAACCGAAGAAATGAAACCTATCTAATAACACTATCTAAAAAAATAACTATATACAAAAATGTGGCCCATTGTCCAAAAGGTCCAAAAATAAAGCCAAACCAAAGGAAACCTAACACTAACTATATAACTATTTACAAGGGCACCGGGCTAGTTCGACATTCTCACTTCGGGATGTTCCGGGCCAGGGCATCATCGAACTCCTGCTCAATGTCCCGGAGGCGCTCCTCCTCCATGGCCCCGAGGGTCCGCAGGGCCGTCCACATGTTCCCCCCAAACTCCCTGCGGATTGCCTCGAGGCACTCGGCACGCCTCAGGGCCTTCTGCATGGAGTTCTCCGCCCTGACCATTGTGAGCCGTGCCTCTTCCGCCCGCTGCCGCTCCGCATCTATGGCGTGGCCCAACCGCTGCCACACGGAAGACACTTCCCGTCCTGGGTCCTCCTGCCCTCCGGCCGATGCCTGCCCCTCCAATGTGGAAGGCCCCGAGCCATCAATGCTCCCACCACGTTGCTGCTGCTGCTGTTGCTGCTGCGCCTCTGCCCGTGCACTGCCTCCTGCTGCCTGCACATCCTCCTCTGGCTGGGGTGCAGTCGTTGATGTGGCCACCCCTGCTGGACGTCCGACTCCCGACTGTGGCAGGGATGCCACCTCCACCAGCCTGGCCGCAGAGGCAGCTCCACAGGGCACCCAGGTGACTGATGGGTGGGAAGATGGCACGGAGGACGACTAGCGCAGAGGGGGTTCAGCTGAGGAGGGGGTTGTAACAAGCCCCATCAAACGGAGGAATCTGGCCTGGGTGACCTGTCCCAGTAGGCCGACGCGGTCAACGAGCCATTCGAGATGACATGCAGTCTCCTCATGAAAAGACTGCAGGTCACCTCGCATGGCCCGTTGACGCAACGCC
Organism: Ambystoma mexicanum; assembly: GCF_040938575.1. Classification (NCBI taxonomy): domain Eukaryota; kingdom Metazoa; phylum Chordata; class Amphibia; order Caudata; family Ambystomatidae; genus Ambystoma; species Ambystoma mexicanum. Next base: position 1,124,407,102 of record NC_090933.1, read on the forward strand.
ACACCAGTCAGGACAGGCTCAACCCAGACACGGATAGCCACGTCTGCAGGCAGAGGAAGGCCAGTTGTCGTGAGCTCATCCCCTGCCTGAAAACGGGTCTGGAAGTAGGCATCCCTGCTGGTGCAAGATGATGCAGTGACAGGATCAGGGACAGGATTGCACACAGGCACCTGCGCGGCGACCTGTGCTGCCTCCTGTCCCTGGTCCTGCACTGCACCACTAGCACCAGTGGAATCCCTACCTCCAGACCCCGTCTCTGTTGCTTGCACAGCCTCCTCCTCCACCCAACCCCCCACCAACCTGGATGACTCCGTGCCATCTTCACCCGTTGGGCCCTGTGGGGTCCCAGCTGCCCCTTCTGCTGCCGAGGAGTCCAACTCCGACCTCCGCCTCTTGGACCTCCCCCGGCAGCTGCGGCCTGGGATGCGGCACCGGACTCCTCACTCCCCGACAAGATCACAACCTGGGAGGGGAGCCGGGCCTTGCGTCTCCGGCTGGCAGTGCGATCCCCGCCGCTGTGCTCCACAGCACCTTCTCCGCCCTCTTCATCAGTTGACGCTGCAGACAGGGAGAAATTAAACACAGGCATCAGGGCACTGTACAATGGACACATACACACATGACAGTTGCACATGAGTGGCATTGGCAAACCTCAGACATGGCATCACAATCGGCAACACACATGTCATTTCAACTTGCACACATGAGCCATACCACAGCCACATCCCAACTGCCAGCACCATCCATACACATACAACAGCATGAGCAGGCAAAGGTGAGCCAGACATCACATGCAACACAGGGAGTGCACTACACATGCACGCACACCACCACACTTGCATGCATGTGTACACCTCAGCCAACTGTCGCAGTGTTCCGATGGGCATCCATGTCACATCTGCCAATCAGGCTTCCACATCCCGCTGTCAAATGCATCCATGTTGCATCACTGTTGCACCCTTGTCAAATACACACAAATGCACATGTACACAGTGCTGATACATGCAGCTGAAAACAACATACATGCATGACATCACGAACATGCCCACTTACATACACATTCATCCAAACATGTGTGCCCACACAACTGCATTTGGCATGCAAGCCTACACACACAAGCACCATCCATGTCTCACACATGACAGCCCTTGCATGTGTTAGCCTCACAGCCCTGTACACCCCCACCCATACTCGGCCCCATACAAACAGATGTGCAACCGGCACACTACTGGCACATCACCACACGCACAGCTTACAATCATGATGCATGTACACTTACCGTACGACTCCAGACGGGTCTTCCTCTCAAGGACCTGGACGTGGAGCGCTGGGGATATGCGTTCCAGGACCCTCATCTGATCTTCCTACAAGTGGCTCTGGCGCCCCTTAGCATCCGCTGCCTTCAAGAGGCGCCGGGCCTTGTTCAGGGTCCTGGACCTGAAGTCCTCCCAGCGCTTCTTGACATGTTGGAAGTCGCGGACTGCCACCCCCTCCGCGTTGATGGCAGTCACGATGTTCGTCCAGATCCGAGTCCGTCCTTCCTTGTCGGCGCGCACTCTTCCGTAGAGGGCATCATACTGCCCCAGGACTTGCTCCACCAGGACACCAACTTCCCTGGCACTGAAGCTGGTGCCCCTCTGCCTCTCTGGCCGGGGGTTGTCAGTGGTGCCAGATGTTGCAGTGCCCGACATGACAACCCCAGAGGCAGGAGTGGGTGGGCAACTGGGTCCTGAGGCTGGGCTGTGGAGCGATGGAATCCTAGTCGGGAGTCTTCGGTTCAAGCAGGGGTGGTCACAGCAACAGCACCCCTGGCTGATGTGCAGGCAGCAAATGGCAGGGCACGTGGGCAGCAGGCAGTCAGGCAGCAGCAGATGGCAGGTGGGAGCGTGCTCGGGGCTCTGGGGGGCAGTAATTCGGCCTTCTGGGCAGGAGCGTGGTCTTCCGTGTGCTTACGCGTGGCCAGCTTGATACGGAGTGATTTGGCACGTGAAAATCCTGCACGTCTGCGTGTGAATCGAGGAAAGGCCCTTAGCGCCTATGCACGTCAGCACGCATATGCAATTTCATTGGACCAAAGGGCCTTAGCGCGTAAGCGCGTCTGTGACGTGACGCGCGTGGGTGTTTCCCTCATTACACGTGATGACAGAGCACATGTGGATTTCCACCAATCGCGTGTGGAACTTCCTGCGCACCCCAGAAATACACATACACAGGCCAATCGCGTGTACGCTCACTTCCCTCCGATTACACGCGATGACACTCGGACGTGCAGTTTTACCACGTGTGCTCGCATCTGCGATTTCATTGGCCCAAAGACCACCATGCGCAGCTGTGACGTCACGCGCATGGCCGTAGAGAATGGCGTGTGTAAAAATGAAGAGATACACGTCCGAGTGTCAAAGCGCGTAATTGGTGGAAATGTCCTCATCGCGTATGCACGTCTGTGACGTGGGTATAAAAGGTACATGTAGAACACCATTTCCTTGTACGTGCTTTTCGTGGAGAGCGAGTGGGTGAATTCTGTACTTCTTGTCGGTTCACACACGATTTACTTCACAGCGTTTCCAGTTCGTACTCCCTGTTACCTCTGACAGCTTTTTCTCTTTTGCTCTTTTTCCTGGGCCTGTTTCCTCAAACAGCGTTCCCTTCTACTGTTGTCCTGTCTCGTCAGACAGCATACAATTCTTCTTTTGGCGGGTGTGTTGCCAACGCGCAAACGCGCATATTTTTCACGCTTTTGTTCCTGGCAGACGGTGAGCCGCGCACGTATTTAACATCTGTGCTTGCCCCCTGTGTCGCGTACCCCTTCAGAGGTCATTCTAGGCTGCGTGTGACACGCATACGTTCATTCTTGTGTTTCTGGGTGCCACCGCGTAGTGCAGGTTTATTTTTCCACGCACATGGTCTAGGAGGGGTTGCGTGCACCTTACTTTGCTTTTTTGGGGTGCCTGTGCGTTGCGTGACCCGTCACCTTTCCCCAGGGGTGACATACAGCCTTGCTAGAGCACTAGGGTACGATTACCATCTGGTACCCAACCCCTTTGACCCCCAATTGCCCAGGACAATAGACTCCCATACGCACAATAACATCAGTGCCATGGCTGGGATGCGACCAAGCCGTAAGGGTGGCAAAGGTGGCCGAGCCCCAAGTGGTAGCCGTGGTGGATCCAGTAGGGGACGTGGCCGTGACTTGCAGGGTCCCCCTAACCCCCCATGTGTGGAGGAGCAGTCAGGGACACCCATGCCCCCCCCTGGTTGAGGTTACTGTGGCTGACACCATCCATGCTCAGCCCTTGTTGGACCAGCCCACTGTGGAACCAGACCTGGCACAGGGTGACTCCATGGCTGACTTCCAGGTCAGCAGGTCTAGGCCACGTGCGCCGGTGAACGTTGGTGTCATCAGGCCACTTGGATCAGGGGCAGCTAGGTCATCTGCTGCCCCGCGTAGGCAGGCTGGGGAGGCTGCAGGGGCAGCTGCGGCTCCATCCACCCCACCTCTCACACACCCATCCAGGACAGTGTCGGTCCAAGTCCATCATGCTGACATTCCCCCTGACACCATCACACTTGAGCTAATGCCTGCACCAACTCCCATGCTGAGTGTGCAATCCCACGCTCCTGCCCCTAGTGTCCAGAGCGGCGTAGGACACTCAGGATCCCCACCACCTTCCAAGCGGAAGAGGAAGAGTGCTCGTCCAGTAGAGGCTGATGCCCCAGACACGGCTACACAGTCCGGCCCGTCAAGGAAGCCCAGCTTCAATGAGGCCGAACTGAATGTACTTGTAGAGTATGTGTCCGCACATGACCGCGAAATGGTGATTGTTGCAGGATCCAAGACCACACCTGCACAACGTCAGGCACAGTGGCAGACCATTGCGGACGTCATAAGTGCCCTTGGAATCGTGAGGTGCACAGCAAATGAATGCTACAAGCGCTGGAATGACCTGAAGCGCAGGGCAAAGAATAAGCTGGCCTCAAGTCATGCCGCAACTCTAGTGACTGGAGGTGGGTCTCCAGCAGACGACATAGAACTCACTCCACATGAGCAGGTTGCTGGGACCTACGTCACGGAGGAACAGATCCAAGGTGTGGGAGAACTGGCAGATTACGAGGCATTGTCCGGTGAGTGCACATGCATGTGTGTGTCATCCATGTGCATGGTGTGTGTGGGAGGGCTTCTGTTTGGGTGCCAGGGGAGGGTGTGTGTGCCTGAGTGGTTCGGCTCACCCATGTGCCTCTTCCTATACATTCTTGGCACCAGCATTTGGGTATAGCAGCATCCCTTCGGCCAACATTAGACATCCAGCCCAACACCACGCCAGTTGCCCTTGGAGTGTCATCTTGCCACAGCACTGTTGCTTATTTACCTCTGTTTATTCTGGCAGATTGTTTGCATACCACCACTTTTACTCGGGATTTCTCAGTCCTATTGTCACATGTCTGACATGGCTATGGTACAGTGGACTGGCTCAGTTTCCTGGACATGATTAGTTTAGACATGTCCCTGTGCTATAGGACCATTTTTGACTGGCAGCTGCAGGTTAAACATTTGAACCATTACAATGAAAATAATCAATTATATGAGCAAACTGGACTGAATGAACAATTGGTGCCCTCCTCTCCCTCTTCACTTCATGGCTAGGGTACATGGCATCTGTGTGATGGCATGTGTATTTGACCTGCCAATCACTGGCCAATGTGTGATGCCACTGCTAGGCAGCATGCAGCAAATGTGTTCATCTTCCATCTTGGTGTCATCAATGTGTGCCATCTGCCTCCCCATCACACGCAGTGACGGTGCATGCATGGGAGTGTTTTAGTCATGTGGGACATGTGTCAATCAAGTACTGTTTCTGTAGCCTCTCAGCCCTAATTGTGTGCCATAGTGCTAATGCCTGTTTCCATTTGTTTTCTTTTATGTCTTTGCAGGGGAAGACGCACTTGATACTGCTGGGGTTGTGGAGATGGTGCAGACCCAGGAGGGGTCTGAGGGCCGACCGACCACCAGTGAGGGACGTGGTGTGGTGGTGGGTGAGAACCCACAACTGCTGCAGGTCGTGCTCTCAAGGGGTGTCTCTGGCTGCACCTCCCCCGAGCTGTATTCAGGTGTCGATTCGGATGATGAGACCTACGTGCCGTCGCAGGTGAGTGTTCCTGGGAGGGATTCTGTTCTGTCCGACCCACCTGCACCAGGGTTAGAACCCTCAATGGGGATGTCAGTGTTGGCAGGTACGCCTTTGGTGGTTACGGATGCAGGGTCACACTCTGCGACATCTGATCCTGTTCCTGGGCCAGCAGATCAGAGGGGGAATACAGTCCTGCAGCCTCAGGCAGTGCCGGCACAGCAAGGTGCAGTTCGCCTTGCCCCAGACAGGTGTGGTGCCCGCCGACGTGGTGGCCGTACGCCACCTGGCAATACCGCATGGGAGCAATCCATTTACGGTATGGCAACCCAACAGGCAGCATCATCAGAGATGATGGTACAGGCCATGGATAGGGTGGCCACTTCCATTGTCCCCCCCGAAAGGCTGATGGAGCGACTACAGCAGGCAACCGACTCCATCTGCCAGTCACACAGGGAGGACATGTTGGCGTCCGACAGGGACAGGCGGGCGGCACTGGCAACTCTGCAGGAAGCCATCTCCATAGAGTCCCAGGGCCACAGGGAAGCCCTGAGGCTGGAACTCCTTCACCTCAGGACGACTCTTGTTGAGCTTGAGGCTTCAACAAACCGAAGGACAGAACAGCAGCTGGAGCGTCTCACCCGTACGCTCTCAGCTGAGATGCAGGCAACTAGGGCGGAGGTCCGGGCATCCCGTGAGTTGTTGCATGGGGACCTCAGCACACTTATCCTCCAGAACGAGACCTACCACACCCGCATGCTTGCAGCCATGGAGGAACAGACTAGGGCTTTGCGTGGGCTGCCTCCCATAGTGCCACCACCTCCTGATGCAGCTGCAGAGGGTGAGGATAGCGACAGCAGTGATACTCCCACAATAGGGTAGCCGTGTAGGCCATGAGCCCATGGAGGTGTTTTTTTTTTCCGCAAGATCCACACAGGTGGGTTTTGGTGTGTACCCTGTCCTCGGACCTCCTGGGTGGCCTCCATGACCCCCCCCGTCATTTTTTTTGGGACAGTGTATTGCCTTGTGTGGCTCCCGTGGGCATACACTGCATTGTGGCTGGGCACATGCAGGCTTGTCATGGATTTGGTTCAGATGCTTGGGTTTTTGTCACACACCCCCCTCCTGCTTCCCGTTACCATGGGCTTGCAAAGGGTGTGCCCACGTGACATTGACGTACATGGTGACATTGGACTCCCATGAGCTGTGTGGGCAGTTTGTAGTCAATACTGTGTATACATTCATAGTGCATATTGTTGTTGTATTGTACACTGCATGGTGTATTGATATGTGCCTCTGCATCCATCTCATCCTCCATATTTGCAGGTCCATTCCTCATGTCTTCACAATGCGGTCCACCTTGGAACTGGAGTCCATGTTGTAAGCAGTGCACCTACACTCTTGCGTGGCGCTAACACTGTATACTTGGAAGTGTTCGGAGGGCTGTCATCATCAGGTGGTGAGGCTAGATAATTTTTAAGTCTGTAATGTCATGTTTAAGGTAGGTTGTAGGTTGTGTAGGTGATTGGTATTCTTGGTAAGTATTTGGTAATATGGGTTGTAGGTCCTGCATTACTGTGAGCATTTCATGTGTGGACATGTTTCCATTAGGGACACTGTAGCTGGTGACACTTGGGGCATGTTGTGGGGATTAATTTCTTTCCTCTCACATTGCATGACATGCCATGGTGTGTTGTGTGTCCGTGCCGGGGAGGGGGTGGGTGACATGGCACTGTTTTCATGTAGTATTTTGCGAGTGGGTATTCATTTCTGCAGCATGGAAGTGTCTTTTCATGACACTGCATTGGTGGTGTTTGTGTAGGTAGGGATGCACACATTGTGACACTTCCACATGAACAATCTCAGGCTGCTATGGTTCTGACAGTTGACAGTCCCTTTGTTCGTCTTAATTGTCAGGTCGAGTCATCATTGCTTATCAGATGGTATGTGCCAGGCCTGTGTGCACTCCACTGTGGTGTGATTTCTATGTGAAGTAATTAGCCACCAGCTGCGTACGGGCTGCCTCACCCCGTGCCCTCTCCCCTCCCATGCACAGCGGCCGTGCATGTGGTTGGGGATGTGGGGGCACCACCATGTCCACAGCCAGGCCACGGCGTGTTGCAACATTGTGCAGGACACATGCTGCCACTATGATCCTGCACACTACTGGGGGCGCATATAACAGCTGCGCGCCAGAACGGTCAAGGGAGCGAAAGCGTGACTTGAGCACTCCGAATGTGCGCTCCACTATGCCCCGGGTTGCAATATGGGCTGTGTTGTATCTTACCTCTGGAGGCGTGATGGGGTTCCGAATTGGCGTCATCATGTGGGTGCTCAGAGGGTAGGCACTGTCCCCTGGTGAGGAGGTGATGGGTATCATTAGGGGGCTAGTGACATAACTCTGCATCTGACATGCATGCATGTGCAGTGGCATTCATACTCACCAAGCAGCCATGTATCGCCATGCCGCCCAGCTTCTAGGTCCCGGCTTAGGGTAGACATTCGGTAAATGAAGCTGTCGTGGGTGGACCCTGGATAGTTGGCATATACTGAGGTGATGATTCCCTTAGCATTACATACTACCTGCACGTTGATGGAATGCCAGTGCTTGCGGTTCCTATGGATGTGCTCAGATGCCCTGGGGGGACGTAGTGCCACATGGGTGCAGTCAATGGCACCTAGCACTTTTGGGAATTGTGCCACACCGTAGAAATCGAGGGTGGCAGCCTGCCTTTCTGCAGCTGTCCTGCGCAGGTATATGTGCCTACGGACTGATGGGCGTGCAGTGATGATGTTCAAGACCTGGTGTAGGCAGCGTGACTGCATGGCCTGTGACACCCCACCCACTATGGCACTTGTCCGCTGAAATGATCCTGTGGCCAAGAAGTGCAGTACATTGAGGACCTTCTCCAGGGGGCTGAGTGCTTGGGAGCACAGGGTGGGTGATGTGAGGTCATCCTCCCACTCACTGACCAGGTCCAGTATTATGTGTGGGGGAAACCTGTACCTCCCATACACCTGGTCATCAGGCATCCCAAAAAGGCTGGTTCTGGGAGTGAAAATTCAGGCCCTCACTATCCTCCTCCTCCTCCTTTGGTAACCCACGGCCACTGCTGCTAGGAATGGTATATTCATCCTGGCGTATGAGCTTGTTTGTTGTTTGAGCGCACTTTTATGCTGCGCGGGTCGACATATGCCTGCTTCAGGCTGGCGTACGTGTCTCAGGATTGGACCATTTATTTTTCGGCACGTCGTAGGCGAACGTGTGAATCTTCCCGCCCACCCCAGGAATACACGTAGCACACTCTCCCAGGCCCAGTCGTGGGTAAATATTCCCGCCCAACCCTGGAATACATGTACCCCACTCTCACAGGCCCAGTCGCGTGTGGAAGTTCACGCGCACCCCGAAGTACACGTACCCAGGCCAATCGCGTGTGGGACTTCCCGCGCACCCCGTAGTATACGTACCCAGGCCAATCGCGTGTGGAACTTCGCGCGCACCCCGAAGTACACGTAGCCAGACCAATCGCGTGTGGGACTTCCCGCGCACCCTGAAGTACACGTACCCAGGCCAATCGCGTGTGGAACTTCCCGCGCACCCCGAAGTACACGTACCCAGGCCAATCGCGTGTGGGACTTCCCGCGCACCCCGAAGTACACGTACCCAGGCCAATCGCATGTGGAACTTCCCGTGCACCCCGAAGTACACGTACCCAGGCAAATCGCACAGCTGGGGGGTGGCGGTGCAGGGGGACATGTGTGGGAGCCTGGTGGAGGCTGCCCCTGGTGGCTGGAGGGTGGGGGTGCAGGGGGACATGTGTGGGAGCCTGGTGGAGGCTGCCCCTGCACTGCTGGGGGGTGGGGGTGGTGGTAGACATGTGTGGGGCCTGGTGGAGGCTGCTCCTGGTGGCTGGGGGGTGGGGGTGGTGGTAGACATGGATGGGGGCCTGGTGGAGGCTGCCCCTGCACTGCTGGGGGGTGGGGGTGCAGGGGCACATGTGTGGGAGCCTGGTGGAGGCTGCCCCTGGTGGCTGGGGGGTGGGGGTGCAGGGGGACATGTGTGGGAGCCTGGTGGAGGCTGCCCCTGCACTGCTGGGGGGTGGGGGTGGTGGTAGACATGAGTGGGGGCCTGGTGGAGGCTGCCCCTGCACTGCTGGGGGGTGGGGGTGATGGGAGGCATGAGTGGGGGCCTGGTGGAGGCTGCCCCTGCACTGCTGGGGGGTGGGGGTGATGGGGGACATGAGTGGGGGCCTGGTGGAGGCTGCCCCTGGGGGCTGGTGGGTGGGGGTGCAGGGGGACATGTGTGGGAGCCTTGTGGAGGCTGCCCCTGCACTGCTGGGGGGTGGGGGTGGTGGTAGACATGAGTGGGGGCCTGGTGGAGGCTGCCCCTGCACTGCTGAGGGTGGGGGTGATGGGAGACATGAGTGGGGGCCTGGTGGAGGCTGCCCGTGCACTGCTGGGGGGTGGGGGTGATGGGGGACAAGAGTGGGGGCCTGGTGGAGGCTGCCCCTGGGGGCTGGTGGGTGGGGGTGATGGGAGACATGAGTGGGGCCTGGTGGAGGCTGCCCCTGCACTGCTGGGGGGAGGGGTTGGTGGTAGACATGAGTGGGGGCCTGGTGGAGGCTGCCCCTGCACTGCTGGGGGCTGGGGGTGATAGGAGACATGAGTGGGGGCCTGGTGGAGGGTGCCCCTGGTGGCTGGGGGGTGGGGGTGATGGGAGACATGTGTTGGTGATCAGTAGTGCAAGGTGACATGTGGGTTGGCTGGTGGGCATGGCCATGGTGGATGGGTTGCCTGTGGGACATGAGCAGGGGTGCAGGGTAGTACCCTGTGGTGTGGGCTGCCTCCAGGGGCCGTGGAGGGTGTAGAAGGAACACCTGCGAGGACATGGCCAAATCACGTGTAGCATTCCCCGGCACCACCGAAATACACGTACCCTGCTGAAATTGCGTGTGAATCTTCCCGCGCTCCTCGGAATACACGTACCCAGGCCAATCGCGTGTGGAACTTCCCACGCACCCCAAAGTACACGTACCCAGGCCAATCGCGTGTGGAACTTCCCGCGCACCCCCACCTACCTAGGCGAATCGCGCGTGGAACTTCCCGCGCACCCCGTAGTACACGTACCCAGGCCAATCGCGTGTGGAACTTCCCGCGCACCCCAAAGTACACGTACCCAGGCCAATCGCGTGTGGAACTTCCCGCGCACCCCCACCTACCCAGGCCAATCGCGTGTGGAACTTCCCGCGCACCCCGAAGTACACGTACCCAGGCCAATCGCGTATGGGACTTCCCGCGCCCCCCCCCACCCAGGCCAATCGCGTGTGGAACTTCCCATGTGCGCCGCGCTATGTGCGATTTCGCAGTGGCCGTGGCGCACGCTGTTGGATGACCTGTGCGCCGGCGTGTGCGGCGCACATTTTTAGCACACATCCAATGTTTTTCTCGCGCACGGACTTCCATGAATCGCTGTGCGCTGGTTTCCCTGCGATTTTCGCACTTGCACTGCGATTTTCGCACTTTTCCTGCGATTCGCACTTTTTGGCACCTCTGCGCAGGAATTTTCGGCGCACATTAATTCCATGAATCGACCCCTATATATTTATCACCGCTGGTCTAACAACAAGTATTTAGAGTTTCAAAGTGCAAAGAACCAATCACAGTGACCATAATTTACTATCATGCACCTGGCAAGGAAAGAAGCCGGTGAAATCGATCTATCACGCTGTCACTGAAGTTAACAATCAACAAGCATGGCTACGTTTAACAGAAGCAGATATTCTGAAAATTAAAAAGTCCTGGGACCAGAGAATCGCGAGGAGCATGTTAAACAAGGCTGATGAAAGACCAAACTATTTACCTTTACTACTGGCGTACCAAAAGCCATGGATGGGAAAACTCAATGAACGAGACCACTCAAAACACGCGTATAATAAAGCGTTGGTGGAACAAAGAAAAGTTGGGCGGCGTTTAAGAAGAAGGGCAAAGAAAACTAACGCCAAAGAAGACTTGGTAAAATGGCAGGCAGAAATGAAAAGGTACAATTGCTGGTGGAAACAACACAGAGCAGCACAATATCAATACGATGCGTAAGAAATGATGAAATAACTAGCAACTAAAACATGGAGTGAATTCTGATCCCTGATAAAAAGCATGAATAACACAGTGAGCGCGACGCAGACCAATGCAGTGTCGGAAGTAAAATGGATAAAGTATCTAACGACAGAATTCGCCGAGCCAAAGATAACTCCACATGCGATAGAGCGCAACCTCAACTCTACCTGGGTGGATGTTTCAAACCCTGAGGACATAGAAACAAAAATCAGGAAGCTAAAAACATCTAGAGCTCCAGGGCCAGATGGACTGAGGAATGTCGATCTCAAACAGTTTCCTAAAGAGTGGTCGGTAGTGATCGGTAAGATTTTTGGGGAATGCGGCAAAAAACAACAAATTCCAGAGACTTGGCTGAAAGCAGTCATTGTCCCGATTTATAAGAAGGGGAGTCGTGAAGACCCTGAAAGCTACAGGCCAATTGCACTACTTGATATTATAGGAAAAATGTATGCAACTCTTCTGCTGGACCATTTCAGATCTTGGGAAAAAATTGGTCGATTTAAAGATAACCTGCCAACGGGTTTCCAAAAAAATGCCAGTACAACGATCAACATCATGATAATTAACATCTTGAAAGCCAAAGTCGGAAGGAGCTCCCAAGGTGTAATTAGCTTTCGTTGATCTCTCGAAAGTGTTTGACAAAATTGACCATAACATGCTGTGGTTGAAATTACACGCCTGGAACTGCCCCCAAATGGTACTCGACCCAGTAAAAGCGGTTCACTCGCAAACCACCGTAAGAGTTACGCTAAACCAACAAGGAACATTATCAGATGAAATCAAGATGAATAGAGGAGTCAAACAAGGCAGCCCTCTGGCTCCAGCCCTATTTATTGCGTTCTTGGGGGATTTCCAGCATTCTGAAGCTAAAATTAGGACCTTCCTGCCGAAAATTGGTAAAACCACCATCCCAAGACTTCGTATGCAGACGATGTGATCCTAATAGATCAGACGAAAATTGGACTGCAACAAAAAATTAACTAACCTGGTGAAATACATTGACGAAAACCATCTAGAAATTAACAAAAATAAAACAAAAGTCCTGACAATCAAGAAAGTATCTAATAAACAAACGAAACAGCTGACTTGGTTCCTCGTAAATACCAAAATTGAAATGGTACAAAACCTCAGATACCTTGGAGTCCAAATTGACAGCTCAAGAACGGACAAGGCAATGCAAGACATACTCTGGGACAAAGCCAAAAGATTAACGTCGCAAATGAGAATTGTCGACAATAAGTTTGGGAAGTTCTCATTAATTCCGGCAATTAACTTTTATAAGACAAAAGTGGTACCAGCTCTGGTGTATGGTATGGAAGCCTCACTCTGTATCCCACGTCAGATTTGGAACAAGTTGGAAGGTCTCCTCTTTAAGGCCGTTTTAGGATTACCAAAGTCAACCTCCATGGCGGCCATCAGAAGAGAACTGGGCTTAGTGTCTCTTTCATCTATGGTCAACCAAAGTGCCATGAGATTTACAGGAAAATAATCCTGACGGACACATTACCCGCATATAAAATCATCAAGGAAGAACTGGAAAGAGGCAAATGCAAAGCCCTTAACAATTGGGTTGAAAATAGAAAAGAGAAGCTAACCGAAATAGCATGCACAGAAAAAGAGCTAAAAGAAAATCCGGATAGAATTAAACAAAAAATGGAAGAAATGGATTGGAGACATAGGACTGAGAAAGCAGTAGAGAACAAACTCTTAACTCATCTGCCCCGAACTTTTAACAAACTGAAATAAACCACAAGACTACTGTGCTAAATTTCCAGAAAAAAGGAAAAGAATCCTCTTCATGAAAGTGAGACTAAATCTACTGTTAACACAAGAAATCATACCCAACCGGGGAACAATGGGCAAAATGGGATGCCGTCTATGTAAAAAGGCAGAGGTAGTTGAAACCCTAAAACATCTTGTTATAGACTGTCCCAATACCAAACAAAATAGAGCTATCTACCTCCTACCACTGATATCCAACCCGTGGATGATGCAAGAAGATGACATATGGAACAGATTAATATCTGGAGAAACCACCAGATGGACGGTGTAGATGGATGTTAGCATCACCCCCCTTCCCATTGAGCCCTATGGGGCTTAAATGGGAATGGGGATACATTTTTACCAGGTCCATGGAATGGGCAATTACCGGGTCCGCCAAGGTCGGCATGACCCGGTAATTGCCCATTCCATGGACCCGGTAAAAAGTCATTACCAGTGGCAGCCGTGCCCTTAATAAGGGCATGGCTGCTGCCAGGGTCCTAATGAGGCCCCATGTCTTATATCTATTATATATTGGCTTCCTCTTCAATTTTTACCAAATGCAAAACAATTATAGGTATCCCTACTTTATTAAGTGATCATAACTGTTTGCACATTTGCACTTTAAATGGACTACATTAAAATCTAATACCACATCAGGACTAGTAATAGTGGCTTCTAATGATGATAGAATAAGGTTGAAAATAAAAAAAACAGAAAAAATCTCTTTTTAATCAGATAGTTTTCCACAGATATTTGGAGGATGGCTTGTCACTTTTCATCTCTGGAATGGATCAAAGCTCAGGGAATATTAAATACCTACATCGTTTCGATTACAATATTACTGAGAGGAAGACAATTCTTGTGAAAGAGATAAACATTTTAAAATATGGCACTAAGTCAAATTCAGATATACCTCTGAAGAAGCAACGCCTCAAAGAAATCTTTAAAAATTGGCTTAAACGTTATCACTCTACAGTGTTACATAACGATGCCCAAAAAAAACAATATTGGAGAAGAGGAATGCTGACCTTTGGCACATTATCAACTTAGCTGGCAAGTCATCTCAGGCAAGGCAGCTTAACCTGATTTTAGAGTCGCTTTGGACAGTGCATTTTTCAACAATCTATTTGCCATCAAAAAACAATTAACTCTATACGTGTGTCAGACACCTGGAATCTAACCTTTGACAAAGTTCTCATTTATTGTATATTAAAAAAATCCAAGAATTCCCAGGGGTCGGGACCAGACGGTGTTCCAAAGTAGAAGTCCCCCAGAATCATGGGCGGCGATGCTATTACACTTGTTTTCACAAATTATAGAGACAGGTATCTTTCCAGCAACCTGGCACATGGCATATATCGTGCCCACTAACTTTCTCCCAATAGCACTAATCGATGCCAATACAGGATTTTTGTTCCTAGCATACTGGGCGAATTGGAAAATCGGATTTGTGAAACAGGTCGTATCTCCAAGAGCCAAACTGGTTTTGGGAAGAGATTAGGTACCTCCCTGAACGGTTGTACCCTTCTCTGGGTTGAGTTCCCTTGTCCTTACCACACTTCTCAATTTGTGTTTTTCTCTGAGATTGTGTAACTCATGAAGAAATTACTTTCACAGGGCTTCAAAGAAAACATAGAAGTATTTCAAGTTCATGGGTGCTAAAGGTCACATCATTCTGTTCACACTTAAAGGCAAATTAATAGCACACACTTCTGAGAAACTCTCAGTCAACCGGATCCAGTTAATCACTGTTTGATTCTCCCAGTAAGCTTTGAAACTGTAATATTTTTTATGGAGATTCATACCATTAGGATAAATATTTTTTTATAAAAGGTTGTTTCCAACAGATATAAACCTGGCACTCCAATTCTGTGACTGTGTGCAAAAAATACTTGATCAGTATGTCGCTAATTGAGGTGAACTGGCTGAGCCCTACAGTAGGTTACGGAGGAACACGTTCCAAAGAGCGTGCTAAAAGACACAGTAAAAACAGAATTACTGAACCACTTGTCATAAATGACTGCCATAAAGGATGCAATGTAAACCTACATGCTCTATTCAGAACATCACTGTACATTTTTTGGCACAGCTCCCAAGAATGGGGCACAAATAGTGACCCACCCCTCCAATTACCCTGGACAATGTCCTTCTTTGTGAAATTCCAACCCCACAGTTGGGAGACCACCTTAAGCTGCTTAATCTACCCAAGCCTATCTTTCATTATTCACCTCCTGCACATCATGCAACAAAAGCTTCAATTATTCATAAAGATGTGCACCAGTTTTTAAATGAGACTGCCTCTTGGTCTATGCGTCTTCCACACATGCACATTTTTAGTACAATCTCTCCCCTGTCCCACAGCCACCTTATATCAGACTGTTTTCTTATTAACACTGCAGGTATTAAAATGTATACTCACTCAACACCTATCCCATATTGCTAATGGCTCTGCTGTGTGGTATGTCTCTTATTTTGTCTACTACAGGACAGTCATATTCAGGACATTTCCTGTCAAAATTCTATAATGTGGGCCTTGAGTTCATCCATGACATGAACATGTTGTACTTTTGATGCCAAAATATAAATAGGAGACATAGATAGTGATACAGGTACTATTCCCAAAAAATCTAAAGGGGGACCAGACACATCTAAAAAATTTAAACTTCATTTTTATTAATAAATCAGAAAAGTTAAAAAACTTGATTAAATTCAGCAGTCCACAATACAAGGATTACAAAACTTAGAAAAACATAGGAATATGTGATAGGCAGTCAATGCTAGCTAAACCAAATTCAAGAAAAACAGTGTACACCTCAGACAACCTATTTGGATTAGTGTGTAATATTATAACATCTCTGTTTTCAATCCAGAGAGCTGTCTCAACATGTTTCTGTTCACAAGCACAAATAACGAACATTCATCAGGAGAAAACAGTTTCAATGAAAAAACGAGTTGCTAAAGCTTCACAGACTTGATCTGGGTCAGTCTTATAGCACCTGTAGAATTAAAAAGAATATAAAAACAAAGGATCAGCTGTTTAATTGCTACATCACTTCGTAAAGTTCTAACTTGCTGAACCGGAGGACCAAAAAAGGATATATTACCTTATCTGGTGCTCATGGGGGCTCGCAACTTCAATGGTTCAGTTGGAGTAGGAAGGTGAATTTGTCCTACAATGTATATAATACAAGAAAAGCATCTAACGTGAGCTTTTACCACATAGCAATATCAGTGCTCACAACACAGTAACTAAATCAGTAGACAAAATCAAGGAGGCCGACCACAAGGTAGAAAGGTCACTACAAGGCGTGCCAAGGAAAACGCTCACCTGCCTCCATAGATATAGCAGGCTGTACAAAGTCTCAGCACAGGTGCGGGGTACTCTCCAATACCCGTATACAGTGTAGCAGTACACGGTACAAGTAACACTCAGCAAGGATCCGAGTAAGGTATCCTGCAGACAAAGACCAAACGCTAGTCACAAGGGTGAGAGTGTCAAGCACAATAAATCTACTGTTACTGATCACAAATAGACCACTAGTTCCCAAAGGGAAAGCATGCAGAGACAAGGGCAAAAGAGACAAAATGCCCTATTTATATTTTGATATTGATCCACCCAGATTTAGACAGAGTAGACACTGCCAACCTCTAGTTGTACAGTAGTGTACCGGGTTTCCTCACTGATAACAAGGTACTGTTGATGCCTCCAGCAGCGGGATCTCAGCACCAAGGACATAAACATGCCTGTTAAAGAGCCCAACACCTGCAGGCTCCCCTTGCCTCATTGATTAAGATCATTTTCTATGGGCTGTCCAACCAAAGAATTAATATGCAGCTGTTCACTGAGAACGTCACTTTGTCTATGTGTTCAGAAAGTCTGTTTTCTGAATCTTTTAGTGCTGACCCCACTGTCAGTGCTTCACCTTCCACATTTCCATCATGACAGAAGAAAAATGCATTGCATGCTGAAAAGCCCCGCTACACAAGCTGACAGCACTATGGCATCTCCTCCCCATAACAGATGACAAATGAGAATGCTAACAATATGCTCACATAGGATCACATTTTGTTTGACTTTTGTAATGCTGCAGGCCAAAAACAATCAAATTCAGAGATCATATATTAAAATACAAATTATATATTCGTGGCTGCCCCATTCATTATAAGGACCATTGGTAGGACCTTTCTAACATGGGAAATGGTCTGGCATAAAATATATAGTAAAAGTAATTGAATCCAAAACATGCTGATGCTATTTATTGCAGCCTTGTTCTTGGGTTTATGGACTGTTTCAAATATCCCTTGAGGTGCGTACACACCATTTGGATTGTACTTAGGTTTATTCACTGCGGTGCAGTCCACGCCCAAGACTTTGGCTCTCAATGAAAGAGTAATGTTTAGGATCACGTCCCTCTATTATTCGAGATTTTAGTTGTCCTAGAGATAAAACCTTCATACGTATGTGAGCAACGCCTAATGTACAATGCTGTCCTTGTAAAATGGTGTGTCCTTTATACCTGCAAAGGTTACTTTGGGACTAGGACCAGTCTTGGGGTTTTCCTCCCAACACATGGATGTTCACCAGGTTCTTTGGTTGAGTTTTACTAAACATGTGCCTCCTTTTAGAAAGTCCAGCCTCTTAAACCACTAAAGCACTACTAGTGTCTTGTCTGTGAATGTAATGGCCTCACCGATCCTGATCCTCTTTTTTGCGTGCAACACCAACTCCTCATTACACATGTCCTGGATCATAGGAGAACGCCTAGAATATAACAGAAGCACGCCCTTACTGACCTGAACATTAACAGACAATACATACCAACAATGCACAAAATGTAAGGCTGTTTTTTGACCACATTAACCTGTAGCCCCAATACATCCCCACCCACCTTAGTGCATGCAGACACAATTACTTCCCTAATAAACAGTGCTTATCATCACAGAATTTAAGAAAGGCTGCTTTTTTACCCCCTCAGGGTGATAGGATTGACATCATGTCAAGTTCTGTTTTTGTTTTCCTTTTCAACTTTGGCTATGTTCCTACAAGGGAAAAAACTAGATTTGATGAGTTCAGTGAAACATCTAGGGATTTGGCTAAATCAATCGGAATCTGAGAAAGAATGGGTGGAGCATCTAAAAATCAAAGCACGATCACCCGCACTGCAAGGATTGATAATTCATAAAAAAATTGGGAAACTCTCAATGAAAGCAATTATTGCCTTTTATAAACAGAAAATAATAGCTATTCTTACATATGTCAGTGAAGCGGTGCTAAACCTCCCTTGCATAATCTGGCAACAACTGGAAACAAACTTTGGCGCAATAATCTGGCAACAACTGGAAACAACTTTGGCGCAAAATCCTGTCTCTGTCACCATCCTACCCAATAGCGCGTATCCATTATGAATTGGCCATCCAATCTTTAGAGTCCATTGTCAAATGGAAATATTTGGATCTATTTAGAAAGACCCTGATCGATGACCACATCCCATCAATAGAGATACTATGGGAAAAAGTTAAAGCTGCAAACCAGACAAACTTATGGAAAAACTCTTGCATGCAAATGCTACATCAAGAAGAATCAACATTTGAGATGCTCCTTCTACGTCCTCAAGCAATGAAAAAACGAATCCAACGGAATGATTGGATTTGCACTATACAGAAGAAGGCTCAATACCATCTAGAACTTAATTGTGAAATAGAAACAAGAGCACTGAACCAACTACCTCAATATCTGCAGTTGTTCCCATCTCTTTTTATGAGAGATCATTTTTTGCGCCTCTGGGTCAACGTATTGCCAACAAGGGAAGTGCTGGTTCAGACAAAACAGATACCTGAGTCACTGATAAGTTGTAGATTCTGCCAGCAACCAGGACAAATAGAGACCATCCAACACATTCTAATGAATTGCACGGCTCTTGCTGATAAACAAAGCTTATTTAGTAGGATGTTACCACATATGGGCCCCTTTATGAACCGAAAGATCGATGGGCACTGAGACTACTTGGAGACAACAAAGCTCTTGTTTTCAGAATAATTCAATTTTTGAACAGTATTATGGTGATAACTCTGAAACCAAAGAATGACTGAGCAATTGCAAAATAGATTGCAGATGACATTTATGTTATCATTTTCTCTGTTTAAAGTAAGAGTATAGATGTGATTTTATATAAATAATGAAAAAGTTTCTAAATAAACTAAATCATAAAAAAAAAATGCTGTTTAGTCTTCAATTGCCTAGGCTCTTTGTGTCTCATGGCTAAATGTCCTGTTTTACCCTCCCACCAGACTGCTTCGCTCCACCAGTGTCTATCGTCTTGAAGATCTTTGTAAAGACTGGAGGGGTATCTGTACTTCTATCCTCTATAAGGCAGAGTAGAGGCACAGAGCACCCCAGCCAAGGTTCTCTATTTGGTAGCTATGGATGAGCAGCCAAGACTTAGCTCTCAGGGGGTGATTTGTAAGGGATTGTAATCAGGCACACACCCAGGTCTCGCCTAGCAATGTAGTGCGCAAATGAAACCCTTATTTTATTTGTGTCTATAAATTCAATATTCTGAATGATATACCACTCATATCACACCCTTCTCAAAATACCCCCAGGTCATACTGAACCAGGAATCAGGCTAGTTTGTAAGGGTAAATATTTAGTTAATTATTTATTTATTCAAATCACACATAAGTTTACTATAGATTCACATATAAGGAGGCAAAATAGAAAACACAGGGAAAAAGAACAGTTTGTTTTGAACACAGATAATGTTTAGGTTAATAGTCCCCCTGCAAAATATTGTATAAATACAAATGAGCAATCCTACACCAATGTGAGTAGTCTGCAGGTTTTTAGGAATCAAATACAATGGGCCTCATTACAAGGTGGGCGCAAAGGGATACCGGGCACCGTTAAGGTAATCGGTGCCGGTAATCCCTTTGCGCCCTATTCCGAGGTCCCTTAGCGGGTCCCGCTATGGGCACCTCGTTTTACCAGGCGCCCTTAGCAGGAGCCGCAAAGGGACCAGGGAGCAAATAACGGTACCGCAAATTGCAGTACTGTTATTAGCTCCGTCCCCATTCCCATTGAGCCCTATGGGTGCTCAAATGGGAATGGGGATTGCGTTTTTCAATGGGAACTTACCGGTCCCTCCAAGGTCGGAATGGACCGGTAAGTCCCCATTGAACCAGGGTGGACCGATATGGGATGTAGTCTTGGCGCAAATAGCGCCATGATTACCTCCATACTTGGAATGAGGCCCAATGTCTAGAGTTATAGGCAATCCTCCCTCCCAAACAAGAGAGAAAACCTTATTTGGCAAATGACACTTTGAATTGACAGGTGAAAAATGGCTTTGTGAAATACTGCAAAAGGTGCAAAAATGTTAATGGAGACAAGTTCTACAGAAAGCAACGCTATTCAGGTCCTAACATACATGAGCGATAATATCAAAAACAATACACACTTCAGATCAGGATGGGATGGAAAAAGCACTTTGAAATGGTACAAAGACACGTGTAAATTTTGGAATTTTGCAAATTCACGGCAAAATTTTACTTATGCGATATTGGCGAAAAACGGGTCAAATACACTGTCCCGCCGTTTTTAGTTGAGGATGTAGCTGAGGATGTTAGGTATCAGTGAGAGGTGAAATTTCATTTCTATCTTTAAAACTGAAGGAGTTATTGGGGCTTTCGTGAGAGGCGTTTTTGCAAAATAGGCGCGAAAAATTGAAAACAGAAATTCAGGTTTAAAAGTGACAGATATGTTTTCTTATACTATATTAAGGACTACGAAAAAGAGAATGCCACACAGGATTCAGTGATTCACAGCCGATCATAACGCGATTCATGCGTGATACTCTAGTTTCCATTTGGTTTGGGAATTACTTTTCTTAATCAAATCAATAAGGAGTTATGGTTAAGTAACACAGATGAGAGAAAAATCAGTGCACGGATAGTTCTAACAATACTATGGTTCTGAATTAAAGATGGGATGGGTTTGAGATTGGGATCATACAATGCAGATATATTATGGGTCACTCTTCTTCCTATTAATACTTACAGTCCTTTGTAATTAAAGTGGACCGTCAGTTCTGGTCATTGGATTGGGTAGGTCTACCAGCAAACAGGCACCGCTGGAGGAATTTGGATCAGCGGTGCGGCTCTGGTCAATTTTGGACTGCACCTCAGTCTGGATTTGGAAGGGCCCCTTCTGGTTACTGTACACGGTAGATAGCTCGATGCAAGTTTTCAGCGGGCAAGCCTAATGGTAGCCAGCCAAGCTGAATTTAAATTAAGTCCCTTCAAGTTTGGGATTTTTGCAATTGGGGTCAGGCTAGCAATAATTTTGCAATGCAATGTCTGGATCCTGCAAAGAAATCTGGATCTCTCAAAGAATTCTGCAGTCAGCTACAAAAGAAAGAGTTCTGGAAAAAGGTGCTGTGCGGACATCTGGGTGGGTTCTTGAAGCAGGGTGTTCTGGAAGCAGTCTGTTCTGGAAGCAGTGTGTTCTGGAAGCAGTGTGTGTCTATGTGTAGTTAAACTCCTATATTTCTCCATTACAAATTGTATGGCATGGGCAGAACTTCAAAACACGCCCCATGTCTGTGAGTGGCTACAGGCATGCACTTTGTTTTGGTTGGCAGCCTAAACAGAGCTGTCATTTTATGACAGGATTTAGGAACTCCCACCTGGATTTTTACCCAAAACATACCTTTTCACAAATGTAAATTTCTACCATTATGTACCCTCAGAAAATTAGACACATATTTTTCACATTTGATTGTCTACATTTACTTTCAATTTCCTTCTTTGTGAGAGCTGTATTTGAAAGGGGCCCCTAGGGGACCTTGACGTCTATGGAAACATGGCGAGTCACCACACACGATAGAGATGCCAGACACGAGGTTGTATTCCCAAATCTAGGGTTTTATTGCAAAGCAAAAGTCTCAGTTGGCCAACTCGGTCTCACACCCCACGATGTGTATCTCTAGACCTCGAGGGACGCAAGAGAGCGAATTACGTACATCAGTTACATATATACAAAATGCATATCAAACAATCAGCTATGACATGCTTAACACCCCCCTTTATTGGGTTTCTTTGAACTTGGTGTGATGATGGACATCTCCGACCACTATGACACCTTCAAACATCTATTCCAGTAACAATTTGCAATTTGTGAGTGCGAAGGCATCTTTTGGTTATTGAATAGAACACAGCGCTTCTGTTCTTGGAAGCGAACTACATACGGGGGGAGTTGCATTCCGGACCTTGCTATCTATCAGGTGCTTTTCGCATCCTGGGAGCCGACATGCTCTAGCGGGCTCAGCAAAAGGGGGCCGTAAGAAAAGCATAATTCAAGCCTTTAGCGGTATTATTCTAACATATTCTACCATATAAGGAGACTGGCTGGCAGCTGTGAAATGATTAAATGCCCTGCAGCTCTGCTTCAAGGCTACATTCGGGAGGGAGCCGGGCATTCTGCCTGGCGCTGCCTACGTTTGTGTTTCAGCAAACTCTTGTTATCCTCACGGCCCTGCGGCCTTGTCCTTTTCACATACAGACAACAATGTTTCACAATCGAGCAGTGTAAGCGGAAAATATACTGCGAAGCAATAGGAACAGAAAGCAATGAGCAATGGTTAGAAAACAAAATGGCGATTCTTGTTAAATCAAAATGGCCGTTCATTGGCAAACTCGAAAACCTATATTTTGTCATATCGTGCATGAGACGGTTGGCCCACGGCCACCAAAATGCGTTTGCGGTCTCAAAGTAGAGATATCCGTATTTCTAGACTGACAAACCCTCCTTTGGCCGTATGCCAAACGTCTCATCTATTTATTGAAACCTCCTATACTGATGATGAATCTGAAGTACTTATGCCTGAGTCTTGCATGCTATCGTGGACATCATTGTCTTCATCAATATCTATTGTCATCAATTCTTTTACTGCTCTCATCTCATTTGGGTCTGGGCTAGTTCGATCATGAGGTTGTTTTTTCTTTGTTATCATATACATGCATCCTTCCGTACATCCCTCAGTTACCTCTGCGCAAACTATGGGTAAACAATGTATACAACAACAGCATGTTAGGAATATTCCGAACACCACTACTAATATTGAGATCAACTTCCATCACCAAGATCGTAGTATTCCCCAAAACCAAGATCCTATTCCCCAGCTCCCTTCTCCAGTAGGGAGTTCAGAGCTTAGAACGTGCATTGCTTCAAAGATCGTGGGGGAAAAGTCAACGACATAAACGCAACATGCTGATCCCATTATTTTTCAAATTCCCCCACGATCAACCAGGATCACATCGAGAGCCATTCTATTTTGCAGCGTCATTAACCTGATTCCTCTTTCTTCCAACATCATGTTAAATAATATATCTGTTGTTGTGTTTATTGTATTCTTTAGGATTCTGGACAGTTGCCTTATATTATAGCAGTTCACTATCTGTCCTAAGAATGGAATGAATGATTTTGCTACATCAGTTGCTATTAAAACACCTTTGTCAGTCCTTTTGACTCTAGTTTTGGATAATCTGGCCATGGCTGCTGTTTCTAAGAGGAATACTCCTGGGAACAGTAGCCCCAGGTAACATGTACCTCCCCAGTTTCTGGGCAACCAAGGGTATGCTTTTTCTCCACATATAAAGTAAACTGGATCACCTACGTATACTGGTTCTATTTCCCATTTTAGTACCACTGTATTCATACAACCAGTATATGTTCCAACTGAAAAAGAGCTTTTCTTTTTTAGACAAAAAGGGACAGTTCTTGGGCTATAATTCACTGTGTAACATGGGGGAATTGCATCTTTGTCCACTTCTGTTCTTACACGAAACGTCATTACAGATGTTTTTCTGGTGGGGACAATCTATCGCGTCTATTTTGTCGTGTTATCTTTCGTGTACTTTTCCTCGTGGGCTCTGGGGCTATTACTTGTGCTTTATGGAAAATGGAACAACCCACAGGCTTCATTATTATCTCCTCAAACTCATTAATGTGGTTCTGTCTAATTGACCCGTATTACTCTCATTCCATTTCCCATAAAACATTGCA
Organism: Ambystoma mexicanum; assembly: GCF_040938575.1. NCBI lineage: Eukaryota > Metazoa > Chordata > Amphibia > Caudata > Ambystomatidae > Ambystoma > Ambystoma mexicanum. Next base: position 1,124,431,165 of record NC_090933.1, read on the forward strand.
CCTAAAGAACTTAATGGTAATGGCTGCACATACCACCCTATTCCTTTTCCGGCATGCTGTGGTAAATGGGCACATACCCAGCAGTTTGTTTTCTTCAGGATTGCATGTGTCATGTTCATTATCATCAGTAAGGTGTTATTTCCAAAACCTTCCCTGTGTTTTTCTTCCATTGGGGTTAAGGTATAAGTGATCACCTGAACCGGGCTTTCAGTAGTGGATATATTAATTATTGGTAAAAACATTTCTAATGGGTGTATTGTTTCTACCCACCATAATATTAGGGCTGTCGATATTGGTGCTACCACGCTCATAAAGCACATTATTATCGTTAGTACCAGCATACAATTTGTTTTACCATGCGTTTTTCTTAAACTTATAGTCTTTATAACTGACTCATTCTCAGCGGTGATGGTGCAGGAGGAGGCTGGAACCGGTCCCGGCATGTTTCTCGTTGTCCTTCTTCTTCCTTATCACAGTTCGTTGTGGATATCTCTCTTCGTCGCGCTTGCTCTGATGTCTATAAGTTCAATGGAATTCTTTGTCACAGTTCAGTACTGCCTGTCCTTTTTAAGCCTGGATTCGATTATTCGTTTTTAGGCGAGATCACTTGTCCCCTCTTTCACTGCTCAGAGGACCTTTGATCAGTTATCGCCTCAGTATCATGTGCGCCCAGCTTGTCCACTCTGGTTCCGGACACATGTACTGTTAATCAGTTATCTCACTTGCCATGGTACCATATGCGCCCAGCTTGTCCGCTCTGGTTCCGTACACATGTACTTTTTATGATCGCACCGAGGAGCCACGAGTCTTGAATTGTCCGACTTGCACAATTCTCACGCTTCTCTCCTCTACACCTCTGGTTCTTTCTCCGTCTATGAGCTGAACCAGAGGTTGACATAAACACCAAAAAGACTGCTGATCACTTTGTCTTCCGAGGCAGCAGGTTGTATCGCCTTGCTCCTGGTATCGTATGATCCGTGAACAGTGCCGGTGCACTTCCAGATTCAGGCTCGAAGTCAGCCTGTGGCGCTACTGCAGGTGCTGGTGTGCGCCGCGCCAATGATGCAGATCCGTTTTTTGGCGTGCTGGCAAGTGCTGGTGGGCGCCAAAGGGGTACACAATTTGGTTTTGCTGGTATCTGCAAGGCAGATTTCACATCGGTCAGCAGTGATGTCGATTCTGCTGGGCAACGTTGGGGCACTCTTTGCCCTTCCCCCTCTTTGGCAATCGTCTCAGGCTTTGTTTCGAGTTTCACTTCTCGTTTTGGCAGATTAGGTGGCTGCTTACTGGCAACAGTTTCTTTCATTTCTGGGACCGCTGTCTCTTTCCGGTCATCAGTGTCAGGCAAGTCTTTCAGTGCAGTTGGAATCTTCTTGGCATGGGTGGCATGGATCCACGACTTCCTTCAATCTACCCGTATTGCCATCTCCGTCGCCAAAAGTACTTGATGGGGCCCGCGCCACCTGGGTGCTAATGATGACATTCTTTCAAAGTTTTTTTGCAGCACCCAGTCTTCTGGCTCCAGCGCGTGCCCCGGAACGGTGTATCTCACTGGTAATGCCTCCTGCACCTGCTGATGAATCAAATGCAGTTTCTGCATTAAAAGGCCACAATAAGTACTAAGCACAGGATGTTCTATTTCACTAAGTCGTTTTGGCTGAGGTGCGCACCAAACATTTGCCAGCCTCCCCATTACGATTTTGTATGGGGAGAGCCCAGTTTTAGCCTGTACAGACATACACATGCATAATAGTGCTATTGGTAATGCATCCACCCAACTCAACTTGCTTCCCGCACAAATCTTACTAATCTTTGATTTAAGAATCCCGTTGTGCTTCTCCACAAGACCGGCAGAACTCAGATGCCTTGAACTATGGAATCTCTTATCAATCTGGAGACCAGCACATATCTGTAATAACACTGCACCCACAAAATGCGGTCCATTATCAGACCATAGGACCCGGGGCAAGCCAAATCTGGAAAAGTACTCCTTCAACATTACTTTTGCCGTACTCATTGCTGTGCAATCTTTCAAAGGATATGCCTCCACCCACTTACTGAATGCACAGATCACCACCAAGACGTATTTTAAGTTCTGGCACCTCTCCATCTCTATGAAATCAAAATGAACTACCTCAAATGGCATGGAGGGTGGGCCAAAACTGCCTGTTGGAGTCACTGTTCCCTTTCCTACATTGTGTTGTAAACACGTGATACAGTTCTGCACCAACCTCTCTGCATTCTTTTTTATGTTTACATTCTGCCATACTGTAGAAAGGTGCTGTATCATTTTCTTGGCACAGATGTGCGTAGGGCTGTGGGCCATTGTGACCATTGCAGTCACATACGAATTTGGCAACATCCAGTTTCTAGTTCCCTTGTCCACCCAACAACCCTCCAGATCCAACTCAGCAGATCCCTCTGCCCATCCCTGTATTTCATCGGCCGTAGCCTCGGCCTGCATTTCTTTGACAGTCGCAACTCCATCTTCTATCATACAGGGTACTTCCTCTGTTTGAACCGTCATCATCTTGGTATTCGAATCAGTGGCAGTTTGTTTCACAATTCTGTCTGCAAACGCGTTTCCCTCTCCTATTTTGCATGTTACTTTTTTATGTGCCTTGCATTTCACTATTGTTAGGCGCTTTGGAAACGTGAGTGCAGACAGCAATCGTGCAATCAAAGGGCCATGTTGAATTCTGGCACCATGTGATGTCAGAAACCCTCTCTCAGCCCAGAGTCGACCAAACTTATGAACCACTCCAAAAGCATACTGACTATCAGTATATATATTCACATTCAAATTTTCAGAAATCTCGCAGGCTCTGGTCAATGCTATTATTTCCGCGGCTTGTGCTGAATTATAGGGAATTCTTTTACTTTCTACAACACTCTTTCCTATGAGAGAGGGAGTTGCATTCCGGACCTTGCTATCTATCAGGTGCTATTTGCGTCCTGTGAGCCGACATGCTCTAGCGGGCTCAGCAAAAGGGGGGCTGTAAGAAAAGCATAATTCAAGCCTTTAGCGGTATTATTCTAACATATCTACCATATAACGACACTGGCTGGCAGCTGTGAAATGATTAAATGCCCTGCAGCTCTGCTTCAAGGCTACATTCGGGAGGGAGCTGGGCATTCTTCCTGGCGCTGCCTATGTTTGTGTTTCAGCGAACTCTTGTTATTCTCACGGCCCTGCGGCCTTGTCCTTTTCACATACAGACAACAATGTTTCACAGTCGAGCAGTGTAAGCGGAAAATATACTGCGAAGCAATAGGAACAGAAAACAATGAGCAATGGTTAGAAAACAAAATGGCGATTCTTGTTACATCAAAATGGCCGTTCATTGGCAAACTCGAAAACCTATATTTTGTCATATCGTGCATGAGACGGTTGGCCCACGGCCACCAAAATGCGTTTGCGGTCTCAAAGTGGAGGTATCCGTATTTCTAGATTGACATATTGGTCATCTTATGGATTTCTATCAATTTTACCCATGACACGTTGGATTAATCATTTCTAATTCGATACACCTCTGGGCGCTGACCATTGGATCATGTAAACACAATTTTAAGCTTGCACCATTAATAATTTTGCCACAATCAGTGTTTTAGTGTATCTTTGGTTCCTTATGTAGTAAGAACTCCTACCACATCTTCAAATGTCTAGCATGAGTTCAGATTTATAAGTTTCTATTTTTCACTTTTCTACTTATTTTGGTTGTCATTTTAACTGTCATAAAGTTCTGAGGCCAAAACAAGTAATTTCCATTCAACATCCAGTCCAGGTTTTTTTTCTTACTTCCACAGTGAGCAGATGGCCAGTCCTTTGAAGTTCACTGAGAAACCTCCCCCACATCCTGCTCCTCCTTGCAGAGGCCAATTCTCATCATGTCCTTTGTTCTTTGGTCAGCCAGCAGACAATGGTCTAATGTAGCCCCATTGACTGGCTTGCTGGGAATATGCGCGAACCATTAATAGCCATTAGCCTTCCTTTTCTCAAGGGAGTGTCAAACGGAGATGTCAGTTTTCACAGGCCAGGCACTGTCAGATCAGAATCCACATGTGGATTGGCCTCAGACTTGGCTTTTGGACATTAAGGTATTTTAATTTCAAGTAGAAAAATAAGCACGCCCTTCACCAACATGCTTGAAGTAATGGATTTAGCAATTTTTCAGGACAAAGAAAATACATTTAAACTGAGTTTTACAGCCAATTTCTTTAGGCAGCTGTCAGGCTGTGATGACTGGATTCCACTGACTGCCTGGAGGATCCATGATTCCAGCACCCTTTCCTTTCAATAATTCACTGGGGAAAATAACAGAATTTAGCGCCAAAACAGCACTTTGAAAATTGCCATTGATTAGGAAACTGTATTTAGGGCATTATCCAAGGCCCCGGTGGATAATTCGCCAGATCACGACTCATCGTGCACGCGCCCCGGTCCATGGCGTTAGCACGAATAGCGCGAACCCTTAAATCCGGCGCACCGTGCTCTACCGCCATGTCGCGCTCATAGCTTTTAGCGCACGGGAAACACGTAACCGCCGGAACGGGAAATAAAGCGGAGGCCATCTTGGAAATCACAATCCGTCGGATATCACAGCTACTGGAAGCCATCCACGCTATCCAAGGCCGTAAAATGTCTCAGGAGCGCACTAGGGGCAAGTCTGCACTGAACAGGGTGAGGAAACCCAAGTTCAGTGATCAGGAGCTCGAGGTACTTGTTGAGGAGGCACCCATATACCATGATGAGCTGCAGCAGCGGAAAACCAGTGCCCAGCACAGAGGCTAAATATGGCGATCCATCGCCCAAAGGGTCAGTGCTGTGGGGCGCGTGCCCCGGGATGGTGAGGACTGCCTCAAGCGGCTGAATGACCTGCGCGTGCGAGTCCGTGGCATCCTGTCACAGCACAGGCGTGCAAGCAGGGGCACTGGAGGAGGCCCACCACCACCCCCACCTGACCTCACACCATGGGAGGAGAAATTGACGGCCCTGATCGACGTCAGAACCATCGAGGGCATTGGTGGAGCAGAGGCAGGGACTGGCATCAACCCAACGGCAGGTGAGTCCCATCCCCAAATACATGCAGCTGAATGAAAGTGAAGACATGTGTCTGAGGCACTGCATACACCCGTAAGTGAGGCCCACATCCCTAGAATGGTACTGCTGCCTAGATGACCCCGTACGTGCAGTGCATGAATGACAGGGGCAGAGGATAGACTTCCATAGCCATAGGAGAGATACGTAGAGGTGTAGTGTGCATTAACACACCAACAAAAGCCTGAGTGCAGTCGACCCCAACCACACATTCCCATGCAGTGTACCTCCATGCACATCCACAACAAGCACCACATGGCGAGTGAACAGAATGCAAGTTGAATGCGTCATTGTTACTGTCTTCAATCACACTTGTTGGCATGACCTGCATCACACAAATGGATGTAGCATTGAACTCAAACCACCCCCTATGTACTCCACAGGTACACGTCGATCCCAACAGCCCAAAGATGATGGGGAGGAGGCCACACCGACACCGCGCCCACAACACCGGGCCTCCACCAGCACCCCACAAAAACGCTGCACACAAGGGACACAACCCAGGCCAACACCCACCTCACCCCAACGCAGCCCCGCCAGACAGCAGCGGCAGCCACCTGGCCGCAGGGAGGCGACCGCCAGCTCACCCCAAGCCACCATCCACAGCCCCGATGCTGAGGGAGAGAGGTCTGCATCGGAGCCCGACGTGGGAGCAACACCTCCACGTGGCCATCATGCCGCAGGACAACACTCTCCCAGTAGTAGTAATGGTGAAGGGGTGTCAACAACCCAGGGAAGGCCAAGCCCAGGCAGACAGCATGCAGGGAGTCGTCATGTGCCTGTGCGTCATTGCAGCACACCGCAGCCGGATGTGGACACACCATCCTATGGGAGCCCAGAGGAGCAGCATTCTGAGCCAGGCAGTCCAGTCCAGGCTGGCGGCATGTCACCATGCAGCATCCCCCACCGACAGCACACAAGTGGTGGTCCACCACGGGATGCACCAGGGTAGCCCTTTGTCACTGGGGCAGCAGTCATGGGCCGACTGGACATCATTGAGGCCAAACAGGCCCGTGTGGAAGCAATGGCAAAGGTGCAGAGCAGGCACATAAAGGCTGTCAGTCAATCCATCAGGCATGGGTGCAAGTACGTAGCACGGGACAATGCGCATACACGCAAAGTTGTCCAACAATGCACCACTGCCCTGACAGGCTTTGGCCAACGAGTCCGGGAGTTCATGGAGGCAGTCTCAGCACTTGCTGAACAGACACGCGAATCGAAAAACCTCATGCGACAGCACATGATGGCCACCGCTTCTGTCCCCTCCACTTCGACCACACCCATGGAGGGTTCCCTAGAGCCATCTCCAAGGCGCCGGTCCATGCGCCACCTAAGGGCACGCACACCGGAGGGGCCTGGGAGAGGGAAGCGCCCGCGCCCATCCTAGTGGTGCATGGCATCGTTGTTGTTGGCCTGATGAGACAACTGCACAGTTGGGGGTTGTTCACTGGGAGGGAGGGGGGATTGTGTGCTGGGTGTTCACTGGGGGGAGGGGGGATTGTGTGCTGGTTGTTCACTGGGGGGAGGGGGGATTGTGTGCTGGGTGTTAACTGGGGGAAGGGGGGATAGTTGGATGTTAAATAAATCACGTTAGAAAAATCAAAATGCATGGACAGTAGTGATTTTCACTGATGCAATTCAATGTGGAAGTGACTTATTTCCGACTTACCCATTACCCATTTCTAATATAATCCATCAATCAATCCCTGTCTGGCCAACCTCCCCTCCCTCAGCCCAATCCTTTGTGCATGTGCAACACATTACGGCGCTTCCTCGCCCTCACTACCATCCTCAGGTGGATGCACATGAGCATCAGGGGTCAGTGGCACATTTCTGCAACAGCAGATGTTGTGCAGCATGGCACATGTCAGTTCAATTTAGCCAACTCATTTCGGTGCATACATCATTGCCCCTCCCGAACGGTCGAGGCACCAGAAGAGTGTCTACGCCAGTCAAAATGCACTCTCCACGCAGATACGTGTACGGGCATGGGCAAGGTTGTATGCCCGATCCACCGCCATGTGTGGGTGACACACAGGGGTCATGTGCCTCGTGTACTGGGAATATGCAGAATCACCTGCAGGGGGGAGGGAGATGGTATGGGGACAAGGTAAGTCCAGTGGGTGTACAGGGCTCTGCCATCAGTGTCATTTAGCCTTTCATATCATTTGGACTATAACATTGTGGAGTGCGCTGTCCTACGGGTACGATTGAATCAATGGGGTACTCTCCACTTGGTACGCCTATGTATCTGTATGCAAGAGTACTCATTCAGTTGGCGCAGGATAAGGGGGCACTTCCATCTACTTCTGCATGACAGAAGTGGCTGCCTCATATGTCATTGCAAATCCATTTGGCTACAGTTGCACTTGCTAGTTGTCACTGCTCTGTATTGTTCTCCATGCATTTCCCTGCACATTTTGGGGACAGTGTTAGTGGGATGAACATCGTCATTACTCGGCCTACTTATGTGTGGTGCGTTTGTGGTTGTGCCAGCTTATTGTTTGAAAAAGAATCATTGTCGGGTGGCCAGGTTGGGAATTCTGTACTGTGTCAGTGTTTAGAGCCATGGTGTAACGCACACAGGTGGGTTTATTGTGGTGGGTTTTGCAAATGTCACTGTGCCACTACATGTCTTACATCCTGCATGGGTGTGTTCTGTTGTGTGGCACGTGTCCGTGGTTTATCGTGCAAGGTGCTTGATTGTGTATGCTGCAGTAATCCTGCTGACTATTGGGTATGATGGATTCTGCGACAGGCACCATCTGTTGTTGATTGACTTGCTTCATGGTATACATTTGTACCCACCCAGTAGCCATGTGTTTTGCACTCGATGCATTTTCATGTACGCCTGCAGAGTACTGTTACGCAGGGCCATGGAGTCGTAGGTGGATCCTGGGTAGCGGCCAGAGCAGTGGATGAAGGTGTGGTCGGATATCATCTGCACGTTGAGCGAATGGTATTGATTCAGGTTTCTGTAGGCAGCCTCATGTGCCTGGGGTGGTACGTGTGCCACATGTGTGCAGTACAGGGCTGCTGTTACATTTGTGACTTGGCCAATGGCATTGTATTGACACTTCAGCTGGTGCAACTGTGCCTGTGTGGCTGGCAATGCAATGTCTATGTTCACATGATTCAAAAGTGCATCAGGCACCTGTCCAAGCATGGCACTGAATGTGGACTGGGCCATTCCATGCATCATGTCAACGGTATGTTGGTAGCTGCCAGTCCCAAGTAATTGTGGCACAGACACGAGCTTCACTAGGGGAGGTACTGCTGTGCTGGTGCCTATGCGGCTGCCAATGTCAGCCTGGATTGTGTCCAGCTACTGGGTGATGGTTGCCCTGTCCAGCCGATGATCTGTCACCAACTGGCCATCAGTCAGGGCCCAGGGTGTTGGCCTGACCCTGGGGATGGCTGGCTGCCTTGCTGGTGCTGCTCTCCAACTCCTTTTCCTCATCCCCACTGACCCCTGCACTCCCAGGGGCCTGGCCTGGTTGTCTGGCCTCTGTAGCACCAGGCACAGCAGCTAGTAGTCAACCTCAAGGCTCCCAGCTCAATATGGCAGCATGGTGTTGGGGAGGGTGTGTTGTGCATGGGTGGCTCCTTTGTAGGCCTCTGATTTGCTGTGGGTCCACCTGGGTCCTTATTGCTGTCTCCTCCCTGCTCCTGCTGGTGTTATGGTGTTGGGGAGGGTGTGTTGTGCATGGGTGGCTCCTTTGTAGGCCTCTGATTTGCAGTGGGTCCACCTGGGTCCTTAGTGCTGTGGCCTGTGTTCTGTTAGCTCTGTATTTTCGGAGGATTGTCCGCCGCTTTTATGGCGCTAATAGCGCCAATGCCGTACTCGTGATTGGTGATGTTTTAGCGCAAACGGTTCCTGTCGCTGTTATGGCCGGCGCTTGTACAGCCGGCTGTACTTGCTCCAGCTGTAATGGCGCCGCCGGTATTTGGAGTTGTGATCCGACGGACCCTTAAAATCGGCGCAAAGAGCGTTACCGCCGATTTTAAGGGTTACCGCTCAAGTCGTGATGAGGCCCTATGTTATGTGCCAACACAGTACTTTATAAAAGAAATAAGTTTCATAGATATATCCACAATTTAATAACACACTTTGTACTCTGGTAATACTGTAATGGCAAATCTATACAATGCTATGTGGTACCACACTTAGGGGGGTCATTCCGGGTAAGGAGGTAACGATGCCGCTATTAGTTGCATGGCTAACCCCCATACCGGGTACCGGGTCCGGGATCCTTAAATAAGAAATTACCGGGCCATTCCAAACTTGGAGGGCCCAGTAATTCCTTATTCAAGGAACCCAGACCTGTTTCATCCCCATTCCCATTTGAGCTCTGATAGGGCTCAATGGGAATGGGGAGGATGCTGGCAACGGGCCCGTTAATAACGGGCCTGTTGTTAGCATCTTGGTCTGCTCACGGAATCCGCTAAGGACGCCTGGTTTTACCAGGCGTCCTTAGTGTGTTCCCGCGAACAGACTCGTAATGGGGCGGTAAGGGGTTGACGGCTTTGGCACCTTTAACCCTCCAACACTGTTAACCCCTGACGCATACCTCATAATGAGGTCCTTAGACTTTAGATTCCTTTAAAATGCATCAACTGCTGGCAGTTATACTAGAGCATTCACATTTCAGTAAGGTGTATCAACATAGACAATAAGGAAGGAAGGCAGGTTAAGGTTAATCAATGGCAGAATGGTTTCTTTGGATATAGATGCACAATTCTGTGTGAGTACCCTCCCCCCCAACCTGGGCAACCTGCAATAAAGAGTTACCAAGCCTAGTCCATAAATGTTCAATAAGCCTTGCTTCTTGGTTGAAAAGTTCAACCACCCCAATGTGCCTGAAGTGGAACATTTTCTCTGATGATTCATTGATGTGATCCTACAGGGGGGTGGGGGTGGTTACTCCTTTTCAAGCAGGAGCCCCTGGCATCGAGAACCTTGAGGAAAAAATGAATACTTGCAGTGATACTGCATCTTCGACCTTAGCAGTGCCCTTCGATGATCAATCGTGGAAGTCCAGGGAAGATGAGGCGTGCAGTAAACCTTGATGCAAAGTGTTTGGTGCTGCAAATAAGACTCAGGTTCATCCTGGTACTGGTTGATCATGCCACCAGGCACCCAGACCATTAATGCCAAGGTGGTTGCCAGGGCTGTCCTGGGCATTTTTACCACAGTTGGTTTCCTTAAATAGGTGGTCTCTGAGAGAGGATCCAACTTCACATCTAGTTACATGCAAATGATGTGGAAGGAATGTGGGGTAACATATAAGTTCTCTACATCCTACCACCCCAGATCAATGGTCTGGTTGAAAGATTTAGCAAAACTCTCAAAGGGATGTGGGATGCTTTGGAAGAGCCCCTAAGGAGGATATGGGACCTTCTCCTACCATGCCTGCTGTTTGCCTATAGAGAAGTGCTTCAAGAGGGTGTTGGTTTCAGTCCCTTTGAGCATCTCTTTGGACATCCATTGAGGGGGACACTTGCCTTAATCAGAGAAGGTTTGGAAGCCACCCCTACAGGTCCTACCAAGCAAGTGGGGGACTATGTGTTAGGCCTCAGAAGGTGGATGGCACAGATGATGGGCCACACATCAGCAAATCTTAAGGCAAGCCAAGAATTACGACTGGCTGCAAGCAGTCACAGAAATCTTCCGAACCCTGGTCGACGTCAATGGACTTTGATGTCCAGGCGCTCTCATCAGGATTCTCAGCTGACCTCTTCTCCGAACGTCAGACTCACGCACCTGGCTTCCAGGGTGCCTCGATGAAGAACAACAGTTTTGCACAATGGTGCCTCGTAGCTTGGGGAGAGGTGTCCTAGCCAGATCCTTTCTCGAATCATTTCTTGACAGACTTAACAGCTTTTAGATTACTTCAACGGAAATGCAGCAGCAATCTTCTTCTTCTAGCTGGGCTTCAAGAATGAGCTTCAGGTTTTGTCCTCAGTTTTTGAACAAATTGGTAAGTGAGAGGTCCCCAGAAATACACATATGTCCCTCATTCACTCTGGCTGAACCAGGCTCAGTCAGCCAATCACACAGAAGGACACTCATGCAGGCAGGCATCCAATCAGGCTCACAGGCACTCAGGCCATTCTCTTCCACCCAGACATCCATAACAAGGAATGTGGATTGGAGCAAGCACCCAGCCTTTCAGCACATCACACTCCATTCATGTCAGTTTCAGGCAGGGCTGTCTCATTCATGGTGTCACACACACAGAAACCAGATGCCCCTAACATAGAATGCATATTGGTCACACACTCTATTCACACAGGTCCCACCCCAATGGTGTACCCACAACATACACGCACTGGGAAGGCTCCAGCCAGTCTGGCTTCGACCTCCCCACAATACCATATACGGTTTTTCCACCTGACAGCCAGTCAAGGGAAGGGACAAACTCAGGGATACCCAGGATTTTGGGAACACAAGGTAATAGGCAACAGAAACCAAGAGGTGCTAGGGGCTATCTTGCCTTCTATCAGGAATCAACTGATTACTATGGCAGGGCCTGGGTAAAATGGAGGATACTCAGAGTTACTGTCGTATCAACATGAAACTTCCACCAGCCCATACACTGCTCTGTGGGCAACACACAGGTGCCCAAAAACATACACTAGGGGTACAGGGTTGTACCCCCACCCATGGGTGCCATAAGGGTATCCCAAGCGCCTCTGTTCACTGCAACCAAAAAGAGGAAGAGCTGCACTGCCAGGGGTACCAACTGGAATAACACAGAACGAACACACATGATAAGGGAGTACAGGACCAGGACATGGAGGCCCTGTCCCTCCAATGCATTTCCAACATCACAATCTTCATTTTAGATTTAGGACCAGAGAAGATGGAATCTTTTCATTTTTCAGAGTTACAAACTCTGGAACACTCTCTCTTCCAAGATACACCTTTTGCCTAGGTAAGCTGTGAACGCTCTTTGGAATTTACAGTGACTGAGAGAATAAACTCCAGCAGACCACAGGACAGAATCCATGCCATATCTACTAAAGCAAGAAGCCAGAACATGCAGGTACGTATCACAATGCACACACGCATTCCAAACTCCTCTAAACATTTTCCCATACATTGGACTTCGGTCCACAGAAGGCGTTCGCCTAGAGCGTTTTGAGATCATACCAATGGGAAAAGGCTCTATTCAAATGATAATTACATTACACTCTATCAACTATTAGGAAAGCAGTTTCAATGGGCCTCATTATGAATGTGGCGGAAAGGCAACAACGGCGCCGGTAGTGCTACCGGCACCGTTGTTACCTGTCCACCACACTACGAGTTCTGCTCGCCGGTGCCGCACTGCATGCCTGGTCTGACCAGGCGTGCATACCGGCACCCGTGAGCATAACTCATGATTGCACCAGCACCGTTATAAACGGTGCCAGTGCAACCATGCTCCCGACCCCCATTCTGCCCTATGGGGCAGAATGGGGATCGGGAGGCCGGCCATAACGGCACTCGCGAATGGTCAATTACCGGGTGTGCCAAACACGGCATGACCCGGTTAGTGCCAATTTGCGGGTGCCGGAAAAAAACGACTCTGGCGGCAGCTGTGCCCTTAAAAAGGGCACGGCTGCCGTCAGAGTTATAGTGAGGGCCTGTCCCAATTGGTTTGCTCCTATTTCATGCCAGAGACAATTAAGTTTGCTCAGCGAACTTATGTACAGTGAGTTGTTACAAGTCTTCAAATAAAATCAATCAAGTTGAAGAAGCTGTATTTTAACATAGGTGCTATACACAAACCAAACTGCGTGTTTCAGTTTCTTCATTTCAGAAATGATTCGACCTGATTCACAGAGGCTTTAACTGGAGCAGTTGAGAAGGGGGCAGGAATTATGTCAGAATTGCACCTGCTCCTTCTCCCTGATTCGCATAGCCTAAAATGAGTGTAAATCTGAAGAGTCCTCCTGCATCTTTTACATTGTCACGTGCAGATATTATTCACTAAGACTTGGTGAAGGGCATGGCCGGGGTGCACCAGGCACTGCCATATTGGATTCAGTTTTGTCTTTGCAAATCTGGTTTAAAGCAGCAGGTGGAAATCTGAGATGCTCGGTATAGTGTCCTTTCTCGACAGGTGTCATTTCGATTTTTTTTTTTAACAAGTACATTTTACTGAAAAAACTCAATTAAATAAATAGGGGGTTGGAGAAGTATATATAAGGGGTGGGGGCATCAGGAATTGGTAAACAAAACAATAGGGGATGGGAGCGTGGGGGGAACCCCCCCAAAATTAAAAAAAAAATTATGTTGAGTTTGTTTGGTAAAAAATACTCATAAATAGACCCATCGAAATTACACCAGTCTATGAAATGGCATAGAACCCAGACGCTCATTGGCACCTCGCGATTGGCCCCAGTCAAAGTCGTTGTGAGCCAGACCCATTTTTTACCTGCTTGTTCGAACTGAAACAAAATACGTTCAGGTTGGATAACATTACAACATTTCTATTTACAAATAGTTGTCCTCTGTCTGGAGGTTTGTATTGATTTACATTTTCCAATGACTTGGACATAGGTGGCACACACATACAGCTTTGGGTCACTGAATGATATGAGAACCTGGGAGGTCCCCATCTAAACTGTTGCTATGAAATGCTGTTTATTCCACTTCCACGTTTTAACTTTGGGGAGTGATGGGGAAGCTAGTCCAATTAAAGAACAACATCAGTTTAAAATATCTTATAGAAAAATAATTATTGAAACATGAAAACACAGAGGGGCAGCTTCCTTTTGGGCAAGGCATCTGTAGGTGCCTTTCCCCGGCTTACTTCGTGTAAGAGAAAATAAAATAACCAACACAACCCCTGTCGGGGAAGGAGGCACTGAGAACCGGCTGCAAGAGTTCAAAGGATGGTTTATTTCTCCAGCTAGGAAATAACCCAAAAAATGCCCACTCTCATTTACATCATCACCCATATATATATTAATTAAAGTAACTCTAACAAAAAATACTAAACAGACCCGAATGGCCAGGCGGTGTGGTGCTGTAGGTGTGGGTGGCATCTCTTCCTTCTGATTGGTTGAGTGGCTGACAAGATGATGGACGTCAAATATCTTGTGCTCCACGCAGGTCAGGGTCCAGTCACTGTGGTCACTACCTTAGCTAATATGTTGCATTCATAAAACACTAAATAACAAATTATCTAAACATGTTATACTTCTTTTCATATTTCTACACAAATCACACATAGTATTTATTGTCAGTACAATCGGGTCATTCGTGGCTTTAATTGGAGGCCTTGACCTTTATTGTGCATGTAAAAAAGTCAAGCTGTGTTTCACATATCTCCTAAGCTTTAGACGTATTAGCATGAGTAAAAACATATATTGTGGCAAATTTCTTAAGGTTAGTAGCGGATGCGTTGGGTGGGTTTCGCAGTGCAGGCAAGGGTCTGGCACTTGAAAGAAATACCTTACAGGGAGTGCAGGGTCAGAATGGCAATAAATTGCTCTAAATGGGGGTGGGTGGCTTGCACGTTTATGGGGACGAACGAGCAGAAAGTGCTTAGCTCATCCTGGTACACATGCTGGTTCTCAGATGAACAGTGACCTCAGAGGAAGAAAACTGTATCATATTTGTTGTTGCAACTTTCTCCAGCTTCAGCGTGAGAATGGGAGCGCAGAGCTTTCCTTCGCAGGAGAGAGCAAGGGTGGGGGCCAGCCAGCTGCCTGCGCACCTTGTGTGTGTCTCTGTCCTTGGCTGTTGCGGTAGAAGGGGAGCTGAGCCTTGCTGTACTATCGCAGTGAGGCCTGTTTACCCAAGATGGAGTTGAAAGGGGGAACAAAAGATGGATGCCCCGTGTCCTGCTCAGTAGTCCCATCTATGTAGCGGTCAACCATGGTTAACTTTACATAAGAGCAAAGGGCAACCCCACTACTGGAGGCACGTGGTCCAAGTCCCATACTGAGGAGTGTACGGCGCGAAGGGGTCTGGGTGCCCCTCACACCCATACACATCTTAAGCATCACAAGTTGCACCTGCTCCGCAATGAAAGGCAAATAAGGATGTTAGATGTAATATTTCCTTAACACAGGTTTTGTGATACCTTATAACCAAAATGGGGGATGTACTGTAGTTTTAAACATGGAGAATGGATCTAGGGGAAATATGTTATGTCAGATTGCAGTTCCACTGACAACATAAGGGGACAAGTGTAAAATGTAGTGACGCAGAAGCGAGAAGAGCCCCTACAAATCCACAAAAGAAAGGTTAAACCAGGAGAAGAAACCAGACCTTTTATTAATCATTAAGGTGATTACCATAGATGAATGAGTAACAGAGCTGTCCAAGGAATACTTTATTAGCGTGGTAACTGTGTAGATAGTAACACTATCGCTCACATTGGAATAATGAAGATGCACATTGGAATAATGAAGATGGAACCGCAAAACACACTGTCAGGGAAAATTAGGTCATGGATGTAATGAAACATCAAGAAAATGTGAGCATGTGCAAATGAAGTGGCTGCTCAATCACATTATAAAAGGAAATAGGTCACTATAACCACTAACAGACCTTGTTGATAAATCTCTTGAGACACAGACAGAGATAAGGCCTTGCATAATAATTAGAATATTTAATAAGGATAAAATAAGCCCTCTTGGTATTGACACACATTGAGCTTAGCTTTCATATGTGGTACGATAAGATAATGCATAAAAAGAATACATGTACAGGTGTAACTGGAATAAAGGTAACCTACTGTAACAACACTACACAGAAGCAAGAACATCAAAAGGTATATGACACTTATTGGCTCGCTTTCCACAACAAAATTAAATATATTGTATTCCACACAAAAGGGGTGCAGATGACTTTAGTCTACCAGTCATTTGGTCCCATTACAAGTGTGGCGGTCCAGAAAGGGTGCGGTACGGTGCGACCAGCCCCCTCTCTGAGCCGCCACAGTACAACTGCCTTTTGGGGCCATTGTTCCCGACAGGTCTGTTCTGCCGGGGGCAATGGCCCACGGAAAGCAGAGTTTTCACAGAACCACCGGTACTGTTAACATTAGTGCCGGTGCTTCCGTGAACCCAGTACCGTGGAGTCCTATAGGTCTCCACGGGAACTGGGAATTCCCGAATCTGGTGCCTGATATCCCTGGCCACTGGGACTTGCAATGTCCTGGTGGCACCGGGATATCGGGCGGCGGATTCAGTGTTACAAGGACAACCTCATTACGAGGACGCAGTAACCCGCTGGTGCTACCAGCAGCTTACTGCCGTCATAGTAATGAAGCCCATTGTCTCTATCAGAAGATACATTGAATATTCTGTCTGGGA
Organism: Ambystoma mexicanum; assembly: GCF_040938575.1. Classification (NCBI taxonomy): domain Eukaryota; kingdom Metazoa; phylum Chordata; class Amphibia; order Caudata; family Ambystomatidae; genus Ambystoma; species Ambystoma mexicanum. The sequence goes on from NC_090933.1 coordinate 1,124,447,582, forward strand.
TCAAGGCCCATGTTATCCAGAAATGTATGAGCATGCTACAATGTAGAACATTATGTTTTCTGGATTGCAATAAGTGTAGACAGGAAAGTTACCATGTCTGATTCAAATAGTATGGTTTTTAACTCAAAGAAACGTATTGCACGATAATCTATTATATACAGAATAGCAATAGCTGTTCATTGGATGGATCGTAGGAAACATAAGTAGCAGGCTAAATATAAGATGGATATGATTCATATAGCAAACAAACATCTGGAGATCCAAGACAATATTCTACATTTATAGAGTCATAAAACACATCATTATATGAGAACTAATTCAACTATTCAACAATTTGGTAAGACTGCTTTGGTCTAGTTGTGCACATTATGATCAACAGAAGAAATTGATACACCCAATGAACTACAGAAATGGGAGAAAGAGCTAATTAAGTAGTTCACTGACAGCTACATATATTTAAGAACCAAAAGAAAAAACCTTGGTGTCGCCACAAAACTGCTGGGTTTGCATTGGTGCAAAATCAGTTTACAGTGTACACACATGTTTGTAATTTGCTATGATCTGTTGTATTTGTATTTGTATTTGTTTTATTTGTAGGACGCTCCAGGTCCAGAGTCATCCGGGCGCGAAGAACTTGGTAGGCATATTTACATAGAATACACAGCATGTACAAAATAAAGCACAGAACATAAATACACAGTATAATACAGAGGTGATCACCGTGAGCAATAAACATAAGTGCATAGTTTAGGCTAAGCAAAGTTTAGAGGAAAAACTCAAGGTGATTACTACAGGCAGAAGGCTACATTAGATTTGAGCAACAAGCCAAGATTTGGTTTTCATTTGGAATTAATTGAATGAAGGCTCAGTCCTGATAGTGGAAGGGAGAGTGTTCCAACGCTTAGTGGCCAGAACAGGGAAGCTCACGCCCCTGGCTTTTTGGAGTTTAAATCTAGGCACAGATAAACTGTGTGTCTGGGCTGTTCTTTGGGGTCGAGAGGAAGTGCGGAGGGAGAGGCGTTTGGAAAGGAAGAGGGGGGCCTTGTTCGTCAAGCATTTGTGGGTAAGGGCCAATGTTTTCAGCGCAATTCTCTGTTTGACAGGGAGCCAATGCAGTGTAGTCCTAATGTCGGAAATGTGTTGGTTTTGTGGAATATTTAACGCCCCTCTAATGGCGTTGTTCTGGTTAATTTGCAATTTGTTGAGGTTGGCCTAGCTGGTCCCCAGATAAAGGGCACTGCAGTAATCAATCTTAGACATGATGAGCGTTCTAGCTAAAGTGATGCTATTTGGGGTGGTCAGAAAAGTTCTGCAGGCCACAAGGAGTTTGCAGGTATATGCCGACGCTGATCTGACAGCATTCGTTTGTCTTGTCAGGGACAGGGTGGAGTCAAGATAGATGCCCAAGTTTTAGTATCCTTGGACTCTTTAAGGGTATTAGCATCAATGATGAAGGACTGATACAGGTGATCTAATTTATTAAGCCGTTGAGAGGAGCCCAAGATGAGAAGCTCTGCCTAATCATCATTGAGACAAAGTTCGTGTTGGGCCATCCAAGCCTGGATTACCAAATATACTTCATTCAATGCCTTGGTGTCCGCAATGTGATCACCTGTGATGGGGATGAGTATCTGGGTGTCACCCGCATAATTAGTATGAGACACCCAGATAATCAAGAACATCAAAGAGTGGTTTGGTGAACACATTATAAAGTGTGGGTGACACTCACAAGCCTTGAGGGACCCCAGATTGGATAGGGGCTGGGTCAGCAGCTGCTGAAGGGGAGAAGACTCTCATACGTCTGTTGCTGAGAAAGGATCTGATCCATGCAGTGGCTAAATCGGAGAAGTAAGAGGCAGAGCGGAGGTGCTGGCACAGGATTTTGTGATTGACCAGATCGAAGGCCGCAGACAGGTCTGGGAGTAATAGCAAAGCTAATTTCCCAATATCTTTCAGGACTTCGATTTAAGATTTCAAATCTATCAGAGCCGCTTCGGTCCCATCCCTGGGACGGAAGCCGGATTGTCTTAGTCCAAGGAGGGTATTAAGTTCCAAATAGTCTTGAATCTGCAGGTAGGCCGCACGATCAAGTAATTTGAACATGAACGGGACAGTTGTGATAGGCCTGTAAATAGTTGGTATACTTGGGTAAGGAAGGTTTGTTTAGCAGAGGGATCACCCAAGCATCCTTGAGATTGTCAGGAACACTACCTGTTTTAAAGGAGGAGTTGATAAAGGCTGTTATGAAAGGAGCAAGATCATGAGCCAATTCCTTGATGATGGATGCAGGGCAGGAATCACCGTGGCAGTTGGACGGTTTAATTTTATTGATGATGACTTCCACTTTGGCAATGGTGAGTGGAGAGAAGGCAAACGGTTTGATCTTAGGTGATGCTAAGGGAAGAGTCGTGATTGGAGTGTGCTGATGATTATCCAGCTTCAATCCAATTTGTTTATCTTTAATTTTAGATTGGAGGGAAGCAATTTTATTCAGTAGGGCTGTCTGGATATTAGTACTATCATTACATTCGAACCATCCACATTTTTTTTTATATATGCAGTATAGTGACCTGCATTGGTTGTGGCTCCTGTGTGGTAGATTATACCTATTGTTGTGAAGGTTTTCTTACCAAGTGATACTTGACCATGTGTGAATCCAGTCAGCGTGCAGTTGTTTTTGGTACCATCTGTATTGTAACGTAGAAGCATAAGTATTACGTATTTACTATGTGTTTGTATTAGTAAGGTGGAGCGATTATCCGAATTGCAGGTAGTACATAATGTACCATGGTTTGCATTTTGTACAAGTTGCTGAAATGGAACGTCTTCACAATTAGGTATTGATACATACACAAAGCGTTCATTGGGGATATGTTCTTGTGTCACATTGTTGTAGAGAGTGCATGTATGTTTCCACATGTATGAAATCTGGAAGATTTCATTTGTAGGTATGTTTTTGTTTTCCAGTACTTGTAGTAAGTACATTAGAAATTCGTGTGGATCTTCCTGTGAGTTTATAGTGAATTTCACCATTCCAGCACAGTAGTCCAATTGTTGTCTTATTCCATAAACACTATACAAGTTGTCAGGATCGTTTGTTGCGTTTCTATGAAGTACTAACATTTGCAAACACAATTGGTCTGTACTGTGTAAGTAAATGTTTTCAACCATTGGTGGTAATTGAAATAGAATATTCATTGCTACATTTGTGTAGCAACTTACACCAACTACATTTGAAAGTTTAAATGGACCAGGTAGTTTTGTATCTGAGTGCTTTTTTTTGAGTTTGTCTTCCTTTTTTGAAGAAGTACCTGGTTTACTTTCCTAATAGTTTCTTTTTTGTTTGTGGTACTTGATGAAGTATTATTTTTTTTATTCTCTTTGGAGGATTTGCAGTTACATCCTGTTGCATTTCTGTTTGATTTAGTTTTTTTTTAGAAGATTTTACTTTTTCTGGAACAGGATATGTTTTTAGATGGGGGTGTATAGAGAACGAAGTCTATTGTTTTCTAAAATGCAAGGAATATCAGCGTTTACTTTACTTGCATCAAAGTTGATCAGTAATAGACCGTCAAGTGTACGTAGCCGTGATAGTGCTACATAGCTCATGCCTTCTTTAAAGACTGTGTTACCAATGTCTATCAATGCTCTGTCTAGGGTAAGACCTTGTGATTTATGAATGGTGACTGCGTATGCAAGAGTTAGAGAAAATTGTTCTCTGCGTACATACAAGTCTTAGAAAGAAAGGGAATCGAGCTGTTGAGCCTCCTATCCTTTTCACTTCGGAAAGTTTGTCAAAGAGAATATTGACAAACTGAATGTTGTTGTCATGTGGGTATCTATGAAAGCCAACAATTGTACCCAGTGCTCCATTAACTAGTCCTTGATCCATGTCAAGGTTACGTTTAAGCATTACTCTGCAATTTAAGGATAATTTTAATATTTTTTCCAATCCAGCTGTGTTGGAGATTGAATTTTCTAAACAATTTAGTCTCGTTGTGGCTTGTTCACACATGGGTAGTGTCATACCATGTATGTCTAGCTTGTCTGTGGCGCTAATTTCAATTATCGGTTGCATTTCTTTTTTTAACATTGTTTCATTGAATTTGAAACAGCTTGCAAGAGTTGTCCTTAAGGCCATACAATTGACATTGTTGTGGGCTAATTGTTCCATAACATCCGTAGCACATGCATTATCACCATAAAGTGCATGAATGTGCCGGGTTTTCAATATTGCTTGTGCATCTTGAGATAATATACCAACTCTAAAACTTTTTAAGATGTTGGCATAAATGAGATCTTCGGATTGCTGCATGTTTTCTGTTAATTCTCTGTATTGGAAATGTTGCCAAAGGTTGACATTTCCAATGCTGCCAACAGTTTTAAGGCAGAGTTTGTGTCCTAAGGTTTTAAAAATAGGCCCACCTTTCACTTGTGTCAATTGTAAAAGATCTCCGAAAACAATAATGTGTTTTCCTCCAAAGAGCTCTTCGTAGTTTGTTTTGAGTACTTCTTGTAATCTGAGGTGAATCAAAGCCAACATTAGATTGGAGACCATGCTCACTTCATCTATTAGTAGCATTTTCATTTGTTTTAATACTGTGCGTAGTTACATTGCAGCTTCTGTAGAAAGTTTGTAATAGTCTAATTTATTTTGGTGTTCTACTGGCAGGAGTAGTAATCGGTGTAAAGTGACACCACCTATGTTGTAGGCAGCTAAACCTGTGGGGGCAGTGACAACAGCTGACAGTTTGTTGTTTGTCAATTGGTGAAGGAATTTACTGATGATTTTGATTAAGAATGTTTTGCCAGAACCAGCTTCACCACTGACGTACAGTAGTATAGGTTTGTAATTTTGGCAGGTGCATTCTTTGTTTTCATGTTGTACGCCATGTGCAATTTCTTTTGTTACTTCTTGAAAAATGCTACGTTGCTCATTGTTTAGTTTTGATTGTAGTATAGTTAAGTCTTCTTTATCTTCATACTGACACATGGTGTTTTCTACTTTCGTCATAGCTAAATCTTCCTCATTTGTTATTAGTGGCTCTCCCAGTGGTTCTTGGCTTCCTGTTACAGAAGGTTGACTACAGTCAGGAGTGTCCTTATCTAGTTGGGCCTGGAGTTCTTCTTTGTGTTGCTGTTCATTGTGAAACATTGTTTTGTACTATGTAAAGTTTACATCAGTTATAGTGCTTTCATTTGGTTTGAAAGCGTCTTCATAGGAGTCATAGTTATCTAGTATCATTATTGTCTTTTAGATATTGCAAGGCTTGTCTAACCTTATGTAAATCTACCAGTTGTTGCCAATTATTTTTATCTTTTGTTGGTACACCATTTACTAAGATAATTAAAGATTGCTCCATTGGACGTTGCACTCCCAGAGTGTGCACATTTTGTTTTAGATCTAATGGTAAATATACTACTTTTAGACGAATGCCTTTCTCTAATTCAGAGGGAGGTAATTTTGCTGTTTTTGATTGAAGGCGTATTATTGCTTGAAAGGGGTGCACTGTTTGAATTATGATGCTCTCATATAAATTGAGTTGTTGTAGGGGTTTTGTTAGTGGAAATAATTCCAAATTATTTGTGATAGCACGTCAAGGAGTTTGGTTGTTGTCAAGTTTTGTAGTGCAGTAACTGCAAAGTATTAAGGGGTCAGTTATTTCGTATTTGTTTTCTGCTATAAGGTAGAGAGCTAATTCAAACCATTTAGAATCTTCATTGTCTTCTATTTTGTATGTTAGGTCTACAGTTTTTATGTTACTTTTATAAAAAGTTCTGCGGCAGCATACACACACATGGTTTGGTACTTCAGCAGATGTACTTTTAAATTTCAGTATTTCTTTTTTGTATGTGTGTAGTAGAAGGTTGCCATGCATAGAATTGTTGCTAATGTATTTTAAAGCTATTTCATTCTGTAAGTGGCTTTCACTTCCAAAATATGTTTTCTGGATATAGTCGATTTCTTCAAGTAGGTCTTTTGCTGTACCATGTAGAAGAGTGTTATTTAAATTGGCTAGTGCTAAAGCAGGACTTTTACATAGTTCAGTTTATAGACTAGATTTCTTATAGTTGAATGATGTGTTGATATCATTTTGAAATAATGTAAGGTGGTTTTGCAAGTAGGTCCTGAAATGCAGGCCAATGAATGTCCTTGTAGTCCTGTGTACTTGCGCACTGGACAGGTATCCATATTTTGCAGTAGTTTAATTTTGATTTTGTCTTTGCCTTTCACATATTGATTGAGGAATTGGCGTAAAGACTTGAAAGATTTTTTGGGAATGTTACACATTGATGTGCATGGCCATTTGTATACTAGACGTTCTGATTTAGTTGAATGGAGAGGTAATTCTAAGTTTTCTGGGGATATTTTTGTGTGTAGTAGAAGGTTGCCATGCATAGAATTGTTGCTAATGTGTTTTAAAGCTATTTCATTCTGTAAGTGGTTTTCACTTCCAAAATATTTACTCTGGATATGGTTGATTTCTTCGAGTAGGTCTTTGGCTGTACCATGTAGAAGATTGTTATTTAAATTGGCTAGTGCTAAAGCAGGACTTTTTGCATAGTACAGTTTATAGACTAGATTTCTTATAGTTGAATGATGTGTTGATATCATTTTGATATGATGGAACCTGCTTTTTCAAATAGGTCCTGAAATGCAGGCCAATGAATGTCCTTGCAGTCCTGTGTATTTGCGCACTGGACAATATTTTGCAACAGTTTTATTTTGATTTTGTCTTTGCCTTTCGCATATTGATTGATGAACTGGCGTAAAGATTTGAAAGATTTTTTGGCAATGTTACACATTGACGTGCATGGCCATTTGTATACTGGACATTCTGGTTCAGTCAAATGGTGGATTTTGAGTTCTTTGGAGATATTTTTGTAAGCAGTATTTCTTGTTCCACTATGGTATTATTAACTTTTTCATAACCTGGTCCATTGCTATGTATGGCAATTGTATGTGTTTGCTTTTGTTTGTATGCTTCTTCATTAAAATATTGTTCTGTGCTTGTAGTGTGACTCCACTCACCTCCACAGATATTTAAGAAGTATTTCTGTTGACATTTTGTTTATTTAGAAGTCTTTTTTGTAATTTAGTCATTAGTTTTGTTAGTGGTTTCATTTTGTTTAACACTAAAATAAATAACTTTCTTTTGAGAAGGATTGCACTGTCTATCAAAGCTTCTAAGATTAATTTCCTACGATAGGTTTTAAGGGTTGTGCCTGATTTCTCTCCTGTTTTTATAAGATTTTGAAGCGCTCTGTGACAGAACATTTTTGCTAAAATACTTTTTTTGGTATGCTTACTTGGCACTATATCAAGATTTATAGGAGCAGTTTTATCAGTTGTGGTAGCTGAATTTTTGTTAATTGTTTTTGTTTCGTTTTACATTTTGATAGAGGAGGCAAAGTTTCTGTACTTGAAGCTTGTTTTGTTTCGCTAAATGACTGTATTGTGTTTGAACTTTTTTTACAAATTCTGCTAGAGATGGATCCTTATTTTGGATACTTCTATTTTCATTTGCTCTACTTCTGCGTTGCTTTCTACGGACTTTTGGTAGGCATTCTTTAGGGTCCGTTGAAAAAAATAAAGAAGGCATGACTTGGGGTGTTCTGCAATGTATGTGTGCTGTGTGCATGAGTGTCTGAGTATGATGATAAAGATGTATGTGATGGTGTGTGATTGTGCATTGGGCAACTACAACTAGTTGGGATGGGTATTCTTGAATTTATGTGCTACTAAACTGGGGTTGAGAGGACAGTAGAAAGAAAGCTAGTGGTGTGGAGAAATACAAATATTAAATCTAATGGTATACAATTAAAACAGTTGTTTGTTCTATAATATCAAAATACTAGAGGCTGAGTTCAGTCATTTCTGTGCCGAAAAATGGGAAATTGTGCACCATTCTGCCTGTAAATCTCTGTTTAAGAAATGGGGATTTGTGGACAGAATGGTCCACAATTTCCATTTTTAGGCACATAAATAGCATGAATTAACCTTACAGCCTGTTTGAGTAATAGTACAAATATTATGGTGGTATTTAACTTACTTTTTTTCTGGAATGAACAGGTTTCTTCTTAGTTCTTCTTTGTACTTGAAATTTGGCTGCTTCTTTTCAGGAGAGTGGTCTTCACTGCAATTGTAAAGGAAACAAATGAGTAATTATGTTTGTATATAGCACTGATTTTAATTTAGACATTGATTTTTATGTGTTTGTACAAGTATTGTTGTTTGATATTTGAACATAGTGTGTGCATGCAATTTTGTTTGAGTATGTTAACTCTTTATATTGTAATTTAAATATGTTAGTTCAACCTGCTTTGCAAATGTGTGTGTTAAAAGAAATTAAATAGCAGATAGGTTTGGAAGTGACAGTTGATTATTGGAGATGGGGAAAATGACAGTAAATTCATTTTATAGGTTATACAAGCTAAAAGTCAGTTAATTTGTTTACATAATTCTGTAAGAATTGTACATGTACTATACAGAAAATATGTATACCTGTAGTTTGTGTTCATGCATATGGATATGCATGCCGCTGCCAGTAGAAATCTTGGAGACTTATACAGTATTTCTTGTAGAAGGTGCTTTCCAATGATATGGCACTCGTACTCAGAGAGATTAACAGTACATTTGAAGTGCTGATCTATGATGATGCAGTTAGATGTAGAGGTCTTGGATGTGATTGGTAGATGGTTGTGTGATTGCTTAGCTATATCCAATGAGGGAATGGCATAGAAAGTGAAATGGAAATGGTAGAAGGACTGCCCATGTTACGATATGTCCGCGGATTTTGGGGTGGGGAGGCATGCACCTGAGAATGAGAATGAGCAGAGCAAGGGATTGGTCAGTAAAGTTTAGTGGGTGTGTTGTGCCAGGAGAGAGTTTCTCAGATACTCTTTTTGCTGAGAGAAGAACAGATAGCTATGGCTGTGTGTTTCAGAAAACCAATTGTATGGAGCTTTGGAAGACTCTTGGATAGATTGGTTGAAGGTGCATACAGAAAGCTGTGGAGTAGCTGTAGATCTTGGATTCCCACATGGGGAAGTGCACTGGCATGGAGTACGTGGAATGAAGTGGTTGGACTTGCTACCTCTCTGTGCTACTTTGGAGACAGAGTAACATCCAGACATAATTGTAATTCATTGTGGAGGGAACAGTTTAGGACATGTGTCTGGAATTTCTTTGCAATTTGCAATGAAAGAAGGACTTGGGAAGGTCATGGGCATGTTTCCAAATTATCAAGTAATTTTTTCAGGGATTGCGCAGAGACAAATGTGGCTTCATTCTTTTTCATTTGGTCCACAAATGGAGAAAGCAAGGTGCAATGTCAATAAGGCTGTTTGTGCCTTTCTAAGAGACTTTGGCATGTCCTCTTTTCACAATGAAACTATTATGTTTCGTAGCACATACAATTTTCGCAGAGATGGAGTTCATCTTACTTGTGCTGGCAATCAGATTTTTCTGAGAAATTTACAAAATGCATTGCAACCTTTTTTGGAATTACAGCATCCATTTTGTAGTAGGTGTTGAGCATTTCAAATTTTTCAAACACAAACAAACACCACCAAAAGGCTCTTTTCAGAGCCACCACTTCCTCCCAGACAAAACTGCAATGATTATGATAGGACAGCACCCCAACATTTTAGATGCTCGTGGACTGTCCGCGGACTTCTAAAAAATACACAAGGCCCTGCTTCATTTATTTTCACTTCTATTTTTAAACTGTGAAAGGCGGCTCTGAAAAGACCCTTTTTTTATTTTTGTTGTTTTATATTTTTTTCTTTTTTTTATACACAACACACTAGGAGAGGAGGGAAAAGGAGGGTAAGGGGGGAAAACCAACCATAGGGATTAGAAAGGCCAGGTGGAGAGAGGAAGATGTAGAGTGGGTCTTACTTGGGTAGTGAGCAGATTTTCTCATGCTCAGACACCAGAGTCTCAAAAGCACTTCGAAGTCTCTCCCCCCTGCAGAGTACTGCATCGCAGTACATACACACAACTGTGACCCTCGAAAGGTAAGGTTCATCAGCATTGCGTATGGCCTGTGAGGCAGCTTGAGGAATACGCTGTCCCACAGGAGTGTTCCTTGTGGTAACAGGATTGGAAACAGAGGATGTAGTAGAGGAAGTCAACCTACTACGCTCCTCGCAAGGTACAACCTTGCGAACGGCCCCCGCGTGGAACGACTTTAGGTGTCGGTTCATAGTAGTAGTACCAAAGCTGTACGAACCAGGCCTCCCGTGACTCAGTACCATTTTGCACTGGTTGCAAGTGACTTGGTTCGCACGCGCCTTAAGTACTTTACCATGAATGGTAAATAACTGCCACACCCAAGACTCACAGCAAGTGCTGGTAGTAGGGACTTCCACTACCTCATTCTCGTCATCCTCTTCATCCTTCTCTGCATCCTCACTCCTGTTCCCCTCTTCAGGCCCTTGGGGAGTTGGTGGTGGTGGAGGGGGTGGGAGTGGTGCTGAGGCAGATGTAGCATCAGGTGGCAGTACTGCAGCCATGGATGCCATCAGGTTTCAGATGAAAATCTGGAAAGTTGGCAGCAAAATGCACTGTGTTCTGTAAGATAGCCAGAAACACAATGAGAATGAGTTCTAGGGTGTGGCCTTTTATAGGGGTGCTGGTGCGCGGTTCGCGGACACACGCGCTGTCCGCGGACAGATCGAACACCAAAAAAAGGTTCAAAAAGTCCAAAAAAGTATGTAGAAACTAAGGATTACTGTCTGGGACTTGTGCTATGGTGATTTATTATTGAAAAATATTGGGGATTGCGTGAAAAGGTAGTTTTAAATTGTTCGCGGACACGAACAGTGTGGGTGCGGTCATATGATAGCTTCGCGAACATGTCCACGAAAGAAGCGGGTGTCCGCAGGACATCAAATGCACTGAAACTGTTTTGCGCATGCGCCTTGTTGTTCTACGGACACTGTTCGGGTCCTGAAACTAATTAAAAGTGCGTCACAAGCGAAACAAACAGTTACAAACAGGCGTTTGTTCTTAGAACAGTTTCAACTCACTTGCGAACAATACGGACAGGCATAGAATCCCCAGGACACCCCCATGTTGTTTATTTACGAACATCCCGGGACACTTGATGTGTTCTTAGAACAGTTTGAACCTGCTTACGAACAGCACAAACAGGTCTAGCGTCCTCAGGACACCCCCATTTTGTTTATTTATGAACATTTCAGGACACCGCATGTGGTAGTTTGATTGCAGACATCCCAAACACCAGGTGTGTTTTTAGAACAGTTTCAACTTGCATGCGAACAGTACGGGCAGATATAGTGTCCTCAGGACGCCCTCATTTTCATTTATTTACATACATTCCGGATACTTGCGCTGTCCGCGGACACCTGAACTGCTTTTTAAAAAAAGACAAGAAATGAATTAGGACACAATATAATTATTTTACTTTATTTTATATGGATGTTAAATTTATGACAGAAGGTGAGGCAGAAACTGAAACAAAAACAGGAGAATTGGGGGCTTCAAGAGGATTCATATGAGGTGAAGAAGGGATGGAAGGTTCATCAAAAGGTTTTTGTTCATGGAGAGGATTTGGGGATAATTGAGTGGGATATGGTGAGGGGGACAGGTACATGTTGGAAAATGGTATCCAGTTTTTTCATTCAAGTGATCCTTCACAAAGTTTTTTAAATTGTTGAAATTTTCCATGAGTATGTCCATTTTTTCTTCCATGTGCTGGAGAGTCTTATCTAATAATTCTTTTCGTTTATTAATTTCAATGTTTGTATGATCTGTACAAAAAAAAAAGTATATGTTAAATATACATAAAATAATATTTATTTATTGGTTTATACAGAAAAGTGTCTACCATTAGGTTCACTATCTTCAGGCATTTCCTCACGAGGGAAATGCTCCTCTAGCCACTCCAGAGGCTAGACATTTCTGTGAGAAAAAAAAAAATATATCACTTTTTTTGTATCTAATACAGGCATTTTAGAAATATATGAGTAAAATGAAGTACACTTACTAGCTTCTGGTAAGGTGGGTTCTTATTGGTCTGTACATCTGCTGTTGCTCTTAGTTGTGGAGTTTCTGTGAGGTAATCATGCTGGAAGGCTATTTTTCTTCTTTTGGTATATTCCATTTTAGAACATATTGTGTTTAAATGAATGGTTGATGTGTTAGATATATAGGTTCCACTTCTTATTTATTAGTGCATATAATTTGTTTGTGTGCTGGATTTTGAACTTATGAAGTGTTCATACGGCATGATATAACAATTTAAGATACCCCCTGAGTTTTTGGGTAGTATTGCTGTTGTGCGAGTCCGTCCGCGGACACTCGCACAGTCCACGGACATCAAAATCACTAGCTGGGGTTCAGTATGTTCTATGTTACATGTATATAAAGTCAGGGATATTATGGTTAAGTTGTGCTATTAAAAACCTATGTAATTCAGTAATAAAACGTTGTTAAAGGGACGTTATGGTTAAGTTGCGCTACTAAAAACCTATGAAATCAGTAAAAAAACGTTGTTAAAGGGACGTTATGGTTAAATTGCGCTACTAAAAACCTACGAAATTCAGTAAAAAATCTTTGTTAAAGGGACGTTATGGTTCCAAGTAAAACCGAAAAACCCCTGAAATTCGCCAGTTATGGTAAGCTAAGCAACCATAACTGGTGCCACCACCGTGCACTGCTAAGACTAACAGCAAGGACATCACAAGTCCCACTGTACCGTATGACAGTGCTAACAAGAATACTTCAATGTTTGACTTTCTACTACCACGTCTCATTAACGCTCACCTTTCGAAACAGTGTTCCATAAGTGTTATAAGTGCATTGGTGCCTTCTTCGTTTAGGTATGTTAGCGCCGATGTTCGCGTTCAACAGAAAACAAAGTAAACATGGCGGACGTACCGAAAGATTACAGCGCACTTCACATTGTGCCACAACCAATCGGTGAAAGTGCAACATGGTCGCGGGCAGCACACCACGGAATAGCCAATTGCAATCTTCTCCACGGAGCGAACAGGGAAGTGTGAACGCGGAGGGGACATAGATATCACTAATTTTTAGAGACATACTTTTTGATTGTTTTTAAGGGGACTCCTGGATGGATTGTCACAAAATTTGCAAAAGCACGCTTTCTCGCCCAAGCCCCTGCCACTGCCTGAAATTTGGTGCAAATCCGTCCAGCGGTTTGGCCTTTAGCCATGCTCAAAGTTTTCCCCCATTCAGTCTATGGGGAAACAAAGTTTTGGGACCCCCCCTATAACTTTGTCCCCCCTGGACCAAACATCACCAAACTTTGCAAAAAAAATCAGATATACTTTTTTTTGGCAAAGTTTGGTGAGGATTTGTCCAGGGGGAGCGTAGTTATAAGCCACCCAAAAAGTGCTCTTCCTATGGAAACAGCAACTTAACCATAACTAAAGAGCCACTATTGTGGCTGTGTTTTATATATATATATATATATATATATATATATATATATATATATATATATATATATATATATATATATATATTTCAAGATTTGAAGAAGTAAATCCACTTCTTCCAAAGGAGGACGGCACTCTCTATGGTTCCGTTTAAAACTATTGTCCTTTTCTGCTTTCTCCTGAAGTGAGGCTCTGTATATTCAATCAGTAAATGCATCCGGCCATTTTATAATGGGTTACATTACTCTTTCACAAACGATTTAACATGCTTTCAAATCTTTTTTTTGCCATTCATATTTTGATGGTCCGTAATATTTGAAAACAACGAGTTTCAATGTCCATTATTCATAAATAAGGTGCTTAGTGCATAGACAATATACCATTGTAATAGCATTTATCGCTATCAGTCACAAACATGTACATTCATTCTTGCTACTGCAGCATTTCTATATTACATTTTAAATGTAACTATTCCTTTCACTTTCATGTAAACAACGTTCATTATTCAATGAATACTATACTCGTTTTATTTCAATCTATGTCTATTCAATGCATAAAGTGCATTTGTGCTTGTGCAAACAATTTTTGGTTTAACCCGTTTCTCTAAATATATTCAGCTTCAGGAAAGTGCATAATGCTTACATATAAATAAATATATCAGGCTGAAGGCAGCAGGAAGCTTAACCCTTAAAGTGCAAAAAGTACAAAAATATTCCTAATGCAGCTAGTAGTGCAAATAACATTGAATTTGGACAAAACCCTTTTGTCAATTATTACTATCATTTGTCAAGATATAGGGCCTCATTCCAAGCTGGGCAGTAAGGGATACCCGGCACGTGTAAGGAGACCGGTGCTGGTAATCCCTTACCACCCAATTCCAATGTCCCTTGGCGGGGACCGTAAAGGACGTGTGGCCTGATCAAATGTTCTTTACGGAACCTGTTAAGGGACCTTGGAACTAATAATTGCGGGCCCGTTATTAGCACCTCCCCCCTTCCCATTGAGCCCTATGGGGGCTCAAATGGGAATGGGGAAATGGCAATTGGAATGGGGATTTACCGGGTCCGCCTAGGACGGAATGTCCCGGTAAATCCCCTCTCCACCAGATGGATCCGGGCACGATTTTGGAGGCAGCCATGGCGCTAATAGTGCCATGGCTACCTCCTAAGTCGTAATGAGGCCCATAGAGATACTAAAGTACATAGTGCTGTAAACATATAAATTATAGTTGCCACAATTGTTTATGCATTTCTATAAGTATTTTTTCCGTCAATCAAATTACATTAGGAGGGAAACCCACATATTAGTAGTTCACAATTTATAAACTTCAGACACTGTATGAAACATATTTTTTAATGATAAGCAACACACACTATATATTCAACAAGTCAAAACCTTCTTAAAATATTTCTTAAAACCCAGCTTTTCAGACACTTTACATTTATGTTTTTTCAGTTCTTAAGTCTACAGAATCTAAATAGTTCATGTTCCTAGGAAAGGATATAACTCTTTGTCTAGGTTATGTCCTTTTGGCTTTTTGGTTTCAAGATCAAAGATAAACCTTGTCTCCACCTGACGTAATTCTAGTTCTTGATTGCCACCATGAGGATTTTGTTTTACATTATTATATATTCCAAAAAATCAGAAACTTTCAAACTTACTCTGATGGACAGCTCTAAAATGAACTGCCATAGGATAGGAAGCATCAACATTCTTTATGGCTCGCATGTGCTGTAAAATTCTTAATTTAAGTTTAACTATGGTAGTTCCCACGTACCAAAAAGTTTCCATGGACATAATAAAACATACACAACAAACTACATATTGCATGTGATCATGGATTTCAATTCCACATTATGGACCAATATATGGTATACACAATTCCTTTTGTTAAGAGCCTGTTGACATGCTTTGCTCTTGGTACACTTAAAAAATCCTATGTTTTTGCTACTTAACCATTAAGAGATGCCTGTAATTTCCATTTTTGAGGGCATAAAACTACTAACAAGCAAATCTTTAATGGGGGTCGATTTTCTAAAGGTTCCTCAAGGTATGGTCGCAGAGCTTCATCTGATCTTAAGACGTGGCAGTGTTTGTGCAGTATTTTTCTTATTGTACCAGCTTGAATACCATATGTGAGAATGAGCCTTATTTCATCTGATTTTATTAATTCTTCAGGAATTCGATTAGTCAATATTAAGGCTGTTCGATCTAAATTGTGTGCTTTTGAGTAGGCTCTTTTTATAATTGCCTTCGGGTATCTTTGTTTAGCAAAATTATGAGTTGTGAGTTTACATTCTCTATCGAAGCATTCTAATTTATTGCAATTACGCCAAATTCTTACAAATTCTCCATATGGTATACTCCATTTTAACAGAGTCGGATGATTACTGCTAGTAAACAATGGTATGTCTGAACTTGTAGATTTTCAATGAAGCTCTGTGGTAATTTCTTTTTGGTCCGTTTTGACCACTACATCTAGGAAAATTAGTGACTTTCAACTATATGTCTCTGTGAACTTTAAATTCAGGTTATTCATGTTAATAATTACAACAAAGTCGAGCCACTCCTTTTCCTTGCCATTCCAGAGGATGAATAGATCATCGATAAACCGTAGCCAAAGGACCACCTGATTTGTATGCTGGCTATTGGCCTCTGTCCGCACAATGATTTTTTTCCCACCAGCCCATTGTTAAATTAGCGTATGGAGGAGCGAAGCTCGTGTCCATCGCTGGTCCTCTTAATTGATTGTAATAGATGTTGTCGAACAGAAAAACGTTATAACACAAACATAAATCTATAATTTCCATGATCATTTGACCATGAGTACGATAATTTAGTGATCTATTGTCGATAAAGTGTTTGCACGCTCTCTTACCATCACAATGCTCAACAGAAGTGTAAACTGATACTACGTCTAATGTTGCGAACATAAAGGGCCTCATTCCGAGTCCGGCGCTAACCAATGGCGGTAGTAGAGCCTTGGTCAGCACTGGACCCGTACCGGCACTGCCCTGGTGGAATGGGAAATTACCGCCCTATTCCGAGTTGACCAGGGCGGTAATTTCCCATTCCCCAGGGCTCTTCCCCATTCCCAAATGAGCCCCCATAGGACTCAATGGGAATGGGGAAATTGCAAATAACGGTGACCGTACTTTACGGTCACCGTTATTGGCTAAAAAGCCCCTTTGTGCCCTCGTTCCTAACACCTGCTAAAAGCAGGTGTTAAGGACGAGGGCGCAAAGGGAACTCAGAATGTGGCGGTAAGGGATTACCGGCACCGGTCTCGTTAACGGTGACCGGTATCCCTTACCGCCATACTCGGAATGAGGCCCAAAGTCTTTCTCCCAAACAAATCCTTCAATCCTACTAAAAAATCTTTTGTATCTCATAGGTATGATGGTAAAGTAAAGACTAAAGGCAATAATGTTTGGTCAACATATTTTGACATATTTTCTAGAGAGGATCCATTTAGGGTAAAAATGGGTCTGCCTGGGGGACGGGTTGGGTTTTTGTGGACTTTAGGTAGGAAATAAATTGTTGGAATAATGGGGATTTTGTTGTAGAGATATTTATAGTCATCGTCATTCAGAATATCCAAATCTATCAATTTTTCCAATATCTATATATATATATATATAGGCTTGCGGTATATGATGGGGTATGCGACTCAAGATTCTGTATTGTTGGTAAAGAAGGACTTTGAGTTGTGTGGCTTTGCCAGATTTATTTGTATGCAAGACAAAATGCGTTTGTAGCTAGAACAGTTTTTAAGTAGCTCTGCTTGTCATAAAGCATGGCTCTCTAAGGGGGGAGTTCAGATGGATGGTTGTGTGTGCATGTGCGTGCCATGCATCTGTGTGTTTGTGCATAGGGTATGCATGAGACAGGATTGGATTTGGTGCATCAGAGGTGGTGACCCTTTATTGTTTGTATTTCTACCTTGTGAGCTGTGAAAAGATGCATTCATTATGTGAATGGTGGTGAGAAGTGGTCATGCAGGTGTGTGGATAGTGATAATGTATGTTTTTATATGCTGTGTATCTTGCACCACCTATAAAGGAAAACTATTGCTTTAGAGTAGAGCTAGGGAGAAATCACATAGACGGAGGGACACATGCTTATAGGTGATGTTTGGTTATTTACCCAACCATTGACAACCAATCCCTATGGCCATTCCCACCCACTTGCTCTCCCTCCCAGCCAAAAACGCATCCCCCTGGGATCTCTTTGAGCTACCTTTATCAAGCCTTACGATTACCCTTTATGTTGGAAGTGCCTGCCAGTGTTTTTTTTTCAAAATAGCGATCAGAAAGTTAATGACTTAATTGGAGCTATAAACGTGTTAGTGGTGTAACAAAATCTATTACAGAGGTCTGCCTTCTCCAACTCCATTTTATAAGCACTATGTGTGTCCTTCATGGAAGTCCAGTTAAAAACAAGCATTGGCAAAACTAGCAGTTCTGGCTTGTTTATAAGTATTAGGCATTTGGCGGTCACTGACATTAGATGCCCAGGTACTCGCACCATTTTGCACCTGCTCCCATTAATGGCCAGTTAATACCACTATGGCAGTGCCTGGCAAGTGCCTTTCCCATGCCTCCACAAAAGCCCAAACTGTTGGCATTGCCAATGCGTGTTTAAATTTTTTTTCTGAAAGGATTTACAGTTTTCCATAGAGTGGTTGACAACTCATGGACCTACTGAATCCCCAATTATTGTTTTTGAAATGGGTAGGTTTTGCTATTTTTTTTGTTTTAATAGATAGATGATCAATGCAATTACTAAGGTGCTATCTCAATATAATGACAATAAATTAAGTTTCAATATAGTTTGCTGTGATTGCTGCATTGAAAAATCATCAAGGGGCTTGAAACACATATGTGAAGATGACAATGAAAATAACAATTAAACTTCTGGAACTTGGAATGTGAATTAAGGTTTAATATGTAGGCGAGTGGACTTCGAATTTTGTTATGTTAACTTGATTTATACAGTGCACTGCTGCCATTTTCATGGTCTCCCGGAGCTCTCGTGGCTCTGCACGGTAAAGTGGGCTGGCTTGGGTAGTCGGGAGAGAGTTATAGGACAGATATTGTGCTCATCTGTTGGTGTGTGCAGAACCAGGTGAAACTGGCATTTGTGAATGTGAGATTTCTGGGTGTGCTTTGGTTTCTGTTGTGGGTTTTTTGTGTCTGTAGGGGTAGCATCCAGTGTTTGAGTTGTTTGGTGTTCACATTTATTGGTTTTGTAGTTTGCCTAGAGAGTGATGTGCGGTTTGACTGTTTTGGTGGGTTGTTTCACTAGCCCTCTGGGCATGTGTGATAAGTGAGAGCTTTGGGTGGGGTGGAAGAGAGAAGCGAGTGGTCAGTTAGGCAGAATTCAGATGTTGCAATGGTCTACAGTGGCAAAGTTCAAAGGAACAGATTCCAGTGCAGCAGAATTTAAAGGGGCAAAGCAAATAGTGGCAAATCCAAAGCGGCGGTACCCCACAGTGACAAAGTCCAAAATTAAGGGCAGCTAAGCCCAAAGTGGTGGGACCTCACTGCAGCAAAGCTCAAAAACAGCAGAACTCCAAGTAGTGCAAACCCCACAGCAGCAAAACTAAGAGTGATGAAACATCACAGCAGCAAAATTCAAAGTGGCAAATTCAGAACAGCAAGGTTCCAAGTGGTAAAACCTCGCAATAGCAAGATTGAAAGTGGTGAAAGCTTACAGTAGCAAACATTCAAAGTGGTGAAACTGCACAGTAGCAGAATTCAAAAACAACAAAGAGGTGAAACCTCACTGCAGCGAAAATGAAAAGTCGGAAACCACACAGCAACAAAACTCGAAGTGGTGAGTCGTCACAGCAGCAACATTCAAAGTTTCAAATTCGAGACAGCAAAGTTCAAAATGGTGAATCCTCGCTGTGGCAAAATAAAAATAACAGCAAGTTCCATGTGGTGGAATCTTACAGTAGCAAAATTCAAAATGGTGAAATTCCGGACAGCAAAATTCTAAATCGTGAAACCTCATAGTGGTAAAATTCAAAGTGGCAAGATTAAAAGCAGCACAATTCAAACTGGTGACAATTGATAGAATCAATGATTTTGTGATTATGTTTCATCGCCCCTTACCTTTTTGTCCGTGGTCCACTGTGTCAGCGAGGGCGGCAGCGCAGGGTCCCAGGCAAAAAGGACGTACCCTTATAAGTACCCTAGTTCATTGCCATTATTCATCGCTTGCTGCTGTGGGAGGGCCAGAGAACAGGGCTGTTCCGGATCAAGTGACCACCCCCGGCAGTATTAATCATTGCTTACGGAGGGCAGGAGGGCAGGAGGGAGGTTCGAAGGGATGTGTTTTGGATCTTTTTTCAATTTAAAGGCCGGGCTGAGATTGCAGTGGAAAGGGGGTGGGTTTGGCCCATTTTTTTAAATGTCTTAGAGGGACAGAGATTGCTTTGGACAGGGGTAGGTTTGGGATTTTTTAATCTAATGGAGGGATAGGAATCACAGTGGAAATGGTGATAGGTTTGGGCTTTTTTAAATATAATGCAGGGGCAGAGGTTGCGGTGGAAAGGGGGTGTTTGTGGGCTTTTTCATTATTTAATGGAGGGGCAGAGGTCACAGGGGAAAGGGCTGGGGGTTTGCGCCTTTTTTAAATGTAAGTGAGGGGCAAGGGTCACAGTGGAAAGGCAGGTGGGTTTGGGACTTTTGAAAATGTAATTGAGGGGTAGTGGTTGCAGTGGACGAGGGGTTGGGCCTTATATTAATTTAATGGAGGGTCAGGAGGCGTTGTGGTAAAAAACGGGGTGGTTTGGAGTGGCAGGGATCATGGTGGACTGAGTGTTTGTAAATTAATGTTAGCCATCACAATGTTTGTACACTTTGCTTTCACCACTGTCTTACCTGCTTTACCTGTGTTTACCTTTTCACTTACATTCCCATCATTTGTAGATGTCACATCATATTAGGAAGTAGCCTTAACTCTTTTTTAAGATAAACAGTGTTTCATTGATTTCTTCACGTGTGTGTGCGTTCACAAGCCTGTGTCTTGTCGTTTTTTTGTGTGCGTTGCTCTTTCTGTGTTTGAGTATGCAAAGTGTGTGTTTGTTTGATGTGTGTACGTTATTGGGTGTGTGTAAGTGAAGAGTGTTGGACGTGTGTCTAAAGGTGGGTTAGCATATTTATTTAGGGTCTGTTATTTGAATGAATGTGCATTCTGAGTGTATTCTGTATGTTGAATGTGTTTCCAGTGTACTGTAATGCAAATGTGTGTTGCATCATATTGTTAATTTTCAGATTTAAGGGCTATTGTTTCCATGCATATTGGATGTGTGTATTGTGTAAGATACAGTGCATGCCAGGCAGTGAATGGTGCCCAAAGTATGGCAATGCCACCCCTACCGATGATGCTGGCAACATGATTCTTCTGTCAGAAAATGTGCTGGGCCTCCCTGAGTCACATGAGACAGAAAGGTAGTCCTGTCAGAGGTGAAGATCTATGAACTGCTACATCTGACTCTATAGATCCATGTGAACGTCTCACTCATCACATCTGTATTAGTTCTTTAGCTGTTGTTCTTCCACACCCAAATCCCCCAATTCCACCTGCAACAAGAGCAAATGCCAAGTGGCTGCAGATCACCAGATGGGAGATGCTTCAGTTAGTGAACCAGAAAGAGCTAGGTCTTAATTTTATTAAGACTGAATTACAGGCTAAAAGGCTCATGACCCTCCAGAACAGATATATTCTAAATTTGCTCACAGCTATGGAGGGGGACGTGTGCAAGAAAATTGTCTTGTCTTATTGCACGTACAACCCCCCACCCCCCAAATATTGCTGATAATGAGTCCCTGACCCATTTCATAGAGGCCCTTCACAACTTGAGGATTGCCGTGGAGAAGGAAGCAGGAGTAAATGCTGACGATTTAATGCTCTCCAGGGACCCATCATGGTTTGAAAGAGCAGCTAAGTTACTGGTTCCTATCATGTGTTTTCTGTTTGTGATTCTTTGCTCATTCCAGATGATTTTGAGATGCTGTTTGAAGACCATGTGGAAGAGGGCGACTATGATGATGTCTATCACAATTCTTAGAGAGCTCCTCCCCTAATACACCCAGATTGATAAGTGGGATGGTGTTGTAAAACCAAGAATGGTGAGGGTGGAGCAGGATTTTGGAACCACTGGTACGCTGATTTCCCCTCCACCTGACCCTGAGAATTACATAGAGCATTGGGTTGACTTAGCAGGAGATGGGGGTTGTTGTTTTATGACATGCACTCTGGAAGAATATGCCCCACCGGGGGGAGTTTATGTCATCTGTGTAGGGCATGGATACCCAAAGATGATGACTATAGAGAAGGGAGCAGCAGGGTTAGTTAATGGAGTATTTGCTTAAGGGGGAGTTTTAGAAATGCATATTTGGATACACATACAGCATCCCAGCCACGCAAACATGTTTAGGCTGAGAAAAGCCTATTAGTAATATCCACAGTGGGAGCGGTTTCAGTTTTTCACAGCAGAAGGTCACACAACACTTTTAGTTATTGTTGACATATAATAGATACATGATATACCAAAACATAATGAGCTACAAATGTATTCATGTTTTGGTTGCAGAAGCTATAGATAGGGCAATGTGTTGGAAGCCCTATGTTTAGAAATAGTAGACAAAGTTACTTTTCGAGTCAGGTTCGAGAAGGGAGCTGAAGTAGATGGAAGTTGAAGTCAGAAAGGTATTGTGGTCAAAGAAAGGTCAGCGGGTGAAAATGGTAAGAGTGCTGACATATTGGATTTTACGTCCTAGTACACATTGAGCAGAATGAAGGCCCTCATGTGGTGCTGCAGCTCTGTTCAACACATTCCCAAGACAAATCACCTTTCCATCCCCCAAGAGAGAAGACAAGGTCAGAGGCACACGCACTGCACAGATAAACGATAATTCACTGCAGAGCTCGCAAGCAGTGGGAATGGAATGTTAGATGCAGGCAGGGCTTGTAGGTATGTGCCATTTGAAGGACAAATTCATGCGAAAAGGGCACAAGATTTTTCGATGCCAACAGGCAAGGTGAAGATTAGAGCACTTCTGCTCTCACCCAAGGAGTGATCACCCCATTTGAACTACAAGTAGACGCATAACCAAAGCAAAGAAATCCCTGAAATGGAAGCCCAAGAGTGGTGCCCTGGTCACGTCATTACTGGACACCTGGGTATTGAACAAGATAAGGGGGATCCTTGTCTGGAACCTACTGTGATTTGGGAATAGAAACCACAGAGGTGATGCCAGTAAATTTAGTCCAAGGTCAGAGGTGCAGCTTGTGTGTGGCACAGCGAATGGTATAATGAGAAGGCCCATTGTTTTAACAAATCAGAATTGGCCTGGCCAGTCGTACCTTGTACGTGTCTGGGTCAGAGGGGTGTACATTAGGTGATGATTGAGATTCATTAGTGTATGAATATTCCTGTTAGCCAATCAAGTTGTAGGATTCAAAAGTGAAGGTGTAGTGGCCCACGTGGACTAAGTAGTGGCCAATCAGTCAAGGGACTATAGGGGGATATTAGCATTTCATATGGGTGTTAGACAATGCGGGTTGTCGGATGACTTTGTAAACTATATATGATGATGTTGGTTATAACCTGTAGCTTATTTCGGCGTGACAAGCTCCATGTCAATATGTTTCTACGGGACAGTCTGAGACTTTTGCATATAATAAACCTTGTTTTCCCTTGCAAAAAGGTGCAGTGGTCATTTGGCCTTCTTGGATTATTTTTATCATACAGGTTTAGAGTCACATCTTTCTGCAGACAGTGGGGATGTTTTTATTTGAGAAGTTATTTCCATAGGTTTACCAATATCAAAACATGTGACTTGTATCAGTAAGCCGAGCGAGTGATAGTTTTCAGTTGCAGTTGCATGTAATAAATCTTGTTATCCTCGCAAAGCTGTGCCCTCGTTATTTACCGTTTGGATTTTCCTGTTGATTGATTGATTGATTTGGGACCTGCTCTACACACACATGCCCCATTCTGGATCTCAAAGCAACTCTTGATGGGTCCGTACATCCTGGCCTCTGTCTCATTATGCTGACATCCTGGCTGGGGGTGATTCCACATGAAAATGGGAGATATCTGCTCAGTGGGAATAATTAAATGGTGCTCTACTTGTGCACATATAATGCTGCACTTGGCTTCCAATCTATTTTACATATTTAAAGTGATTCAAACACATAACTCCCAGAAGGGTATTCAGAGTGAAATGTAAGATCAGTATGGTGATATAGTTCCCTGTCTGACATGGGCCCATCTGGCCAACATAATGGTAGGGCTATGGAGGGAAAAACTCAGGTGGTGAGAGGGACTGAGTGGAGACGGGGATGTGTTGTTGTCGCCTGGTAATGGTGGTTTATGGTTATAGGGAATTTGATGTGCTGGAGACCAATGCACCTAGGGGTCATTTAAAAAAATCATTTTTTTTAAATTTAGTTTTTGGTTTATTGAACCTTTTACCATTCATCACTTAACACAACAAATTAAATAAAAAACACATATAATTATAGGTAAACATATACAAACACAGTTCATTACCAAAAAAAAAAAAAAAACTTGCCACAATTAATACCTTGTTTCTCAGTATCTACAATGCAATTTACCAGTTGTCAAAGTGCTCTACTCAAGCCAATCCCACCCAGGTACCACCAGTCAGAACCCTCAATACATCAATACAAATTACAGTCCTGCAAGATGCGCGCAACCTTTTTCTAAAATATAATGAAAAAGACAATACAGGGTTCATGGTTACCTGCCATAATCATCGCTCAAAGGACCTCCACATTATTAGTACATCTCAGGCCTGCTGCCCTGAAAGCCCTAAGCCTCAGTGCTTCCAGAGCATCGCAGCCAGTTAGAAAATATTTGGCATACTCAAGTCGGATGATGCCACACAATCGGCAAAATAAAATCATAAAGATGTAATATCAGGTACCCATAATTTCTAAAGTCTTTACTGAGTTCGTTTTGAGTTTGAGGTAATCCCAAACCAAGGGGTTAACCACCAACTGTACGATATATTTTGGAGCGTACTCCCAGTTATAATATACTCAACAAATAAGCTGCAGTTCCATTTAATGGCAAGATTCACTATATACTCCTCACCATAACAAGAGTGTACAATTCCTATCATAGCAGCTTTATAATGCACGAGTGTCCAACACATCGAATCACCCAGGGCCAAAGCCAACCATCTAATAGCAACAGTAATAACACGAAGCAGGCATTGTCTTGCATATAGGCAGCCCTGGTCCATATGGTATCAAATATAAGAAAATTCAGGGTGCCCCTCAGGGTGTTGGCAAGTCTCCAATAGGTTTTCAAGCAAAACAACTGGAATCTAGCCAAGCAGGAATCAATGTCAAAATCGAGGTAGATTGTCTTGTCAGGGGTAGGAGTCGGAAGGCAAAACGACCTCTTTAGTGTGGACTCAATTTTGCCAACTCAATTGGCATTACCATGGGCTCACGCTTCTGCCCCATACATAATATTGGGGAGGATCTTGTCCAGGTATAATTGCATCAAGATCCCCACAGAATACCCAACACCAGTGCGGGACAATCTTCCAAGGCACCCAATGACCTGAGAGCACTTTAGCTTGAAATAGTCCAGGTGACGAGTGCCCCGTAGCCTGCAATCAGAGTAGAAATGACCGGTGCCAAGTTGCAGTGATATTTTTGCGGCCAGGTGGTTGAAACACTGTAACCTTTGCTTATTGATGTTAACAGCAAGGTGATGGGATTCCAATAAATGTTTTGCAGATCTAGGGAGGCCTTTAGACCAGACAAATTAAGCTTCAATAAGACTATATCGTCTGCATACCCCATCCACTGTAGAGGAAAGTTACCCAGTTTTGGGGAAGTCAATATAGGGTTGACCAAAGCCACTCCAATGTCAGCTAAATATAGGTAGAAAAGAAGAGGTGCAAAGATACATCCCTGCTTTAACCCACACTCCATGGAAATCCAGGAATAAGTCCTGTCTGATTGGTCTACTCTGACTTTTAACCTTGTGTTGGTGTTCAAGGAGTTGATCATGGAGCACAGTCCTGCCGGGATGTCCCAATCAGCTAGTTTCCGCCAAAGCAAATACCTGTTGAGAGAATCGAATGCTGCACTGTAGTCAACAAACACTACATATACAGGACATTGGCAAATAAGCCAAGCCTGATGGATGGCAGTTAGCAAGGCTAGGCAATTTGTCATTGTACTGAGCCCCCTCTGGGTGCCATCCTGATTTAGCGGGATAAGCATGGCAGCTTCAGCCCATAGCCGAAGTTCATTCAATACAGGTGGGAAAAGATTTTTGATGAAGCGTCAAGCATGGATAAGAGGTGATAATTGACAGGATCTAGGCGATCGCCCTTCTTGTATTTGTATTTGTATGTATTGTTTTATATAGCCCCTTAATCCAAGGCGCTTTACAATGAACAACAAAATATACATTTAACATGGAACAGGAGACGCAATGACGGTAAACATGAGTCAAACCAGAAAATCAGCATGTAGAACAATTTACATATGAGAAAGAAGAGGAGAGGAGGAGGGGTGGGGAAAGAACGGGGGAAAGAGAGTAGTGAGTAAAGTGAATAGTGGGAAGAAGGGATATTTAGAACAGAAGGGGAAGATAAAGAACAAAGAGAAGGGTAGAAGAAAGAGGGAAAGAAGGATAAGAGGGGAAGGGGATCAGGGAGGGGAATGAAAAAGAAGAGATTTCAATGAGGAGTAGAAGGAAGAATAGGAAGGGGAGGAACGGATAGAGATAGGTAGGGAGTACCAGTGTAAGGGTGCAAGGAGCTGCAAGGAACTGAAACGAGAGGAGGCACAAGTTGGTGGGGGAACTGAAATTAAGAAAAGATTTCGGCTGAACGAAGGGAGGTGTCTCTCCAAGAACAAGGGATATGATATGATAGGTTATTTATAATGCGCTTCATACCCAGAGGTTCATAAGCACGGACCAGGGGATCGAACCTGTGGTACTCTGTGTCGTCTTGCTTCTTAGGTGAGCATGTTGCCCCTGAGCTATCCTCGCAAGACAGGATGAACAGAGAATCACCAATTCAGGGTCATTTTTAATCACTGGGTTGCTAGAGCCATCTGGGCCATGGGCCCTCGAGGATTTGCTAAAGGCATTTAACCTCTATATATATCGTTAGGTGTTTTAATATACTTCCATTTTACCATTAGTTGTTATGAGGGAGCATTTTAGATGGTCCATGTGGCATAGATGGTGGCAGGTGGCTTCTCTATCGGTTCCTACTCCCAAAATGGCTTCCCTTGCTCCAAGTGCACTTTCAGTCTCGCGGATACTTCCTGGTCGATTGGCTCTGCCCCCGACATCCCAGACGTGTCTTCTACCTGCCTCCTGAGAACCCCTCTGCATTGCTACTGCTAGTAACACTTGTAAGTTTGCTAATCTTTCTATCCTATACCTCCTCCTGCCCCATCTCTGTTTTTGGCTAACATTTCCTTGTCTCATTTAGAATGCGGGATCCATGTCAGCCCCTAGATTCCAAAGCTTGCATCGGTCCGCTTAGGCGGGAGTGTGCGTCCTCGTACGCCTAGGTAGGCGGATTCATTTTCTCTTTTGTTCTAAATCACATTTTCCCATTTTGGACTACACAGACGTAAATGTTTCAATACTCTCTCCTAGTGCCCACGCAGGTTCCCAAAGATCCACAAACTATGTTATGTATGTTATTGCAATTTATAAATCGAACGGTCGCCCAAAGGCATCATGGCGCTCGAAAAAGGAGGCTGCCCAGCCGAGAAAAACGATGGAAGACCAGAAATTAAAACAAGTAGGTTTTCAGAGCTCTTCTAAAACCAAGATGGTCGGCAGTGGCTTTCAGTAGCGGGCGGAGGCTGTTCCACAATTTGGGAGCGGCAATAGAGAACCCTCTGCCGCCAAGCCTTTCCCGATTAGCTCTAGGAACGGTCAGACGGTTAGAGATCGCCGAGCGGAGGTCTCGATCCGGTATGTATCTAATAAATTTAGACTGTAAAAATTCGGCACCCTGGGCGTGAATAGCCCGGTGGACGATGCACAGAGACTTGAAATGAATTTGCTGCTTCACCGGATACCAATGAAGTTGGCGTAGTACTGGCGTGATATGAGCCCCATAAAACTAACCACAAACTAATATCGAAGATCACAAACATTAAGGATCCTTCTCTACCTTCGGGGTAGGTTTCTTCCGGGTGCCATACCAACAGACACTTTCTCAATTCTAAGCTGTAGGTAACTCTCTCTAGTACTTCTTTTCTCCAGAACGACATTCAATGCCCATTATCTGCTAGAATCCAGAGTGCATCTAAATCTCGTCATCCAGGTATTGACTTTACGCTGGTCCATTAAGACAAATATATCATTCTGAAAGTATGGGTGTTCCCTTAGCAACCGTGGATGCCAACATATCATGAAACTAACTTCTGTATAATCACTCACTCTTTCTATCATTCAGCCCTCCCTCGCCACTATACCTACTATTCTCCCTTCCGATAGCAGATCTCATCAACACTGATATCCCATAGATCAGGTAACTCCTGGGATATTATAGCAGTTTGCTCTCAGTCTATGATTTCTAAATTACTTACCACTGCCCTTTTTAATTTAGTATCGGAGATAGAAGTCAGCCAGCATGACTACCTTCCAGTGAAGACCTTCCAATACCTACGGAAAGCGCGAAGAACCTTCCTCGACGAAGACGGCCTGGGTTTTTTGCCCCAGAGGGTTTCCCAGGGATCTCTGCACCGTCCGCCCCGTGATCTGGGTCAGAGGGAGTAGAGTCACCCAGTGGATGTTCCTTACTTCCAATAGTCGCATAGGATCCAGGTTAGTGAAAAGCCATTGTCAACTTCATTTTATTATATTAAATTGTGAGCTGCTAATCCAGGTATGATATTAGTGGTCCCAATTCAACAGAGGTTAATTCACTTCTTCCCAAAGTTTTACAGACATAGTCCACCCGAGCGGTTTCCGAGGCAACAGAGATAGCTCATATTGCGGGGTTGTGGCCATCAAGCACCCTCAAAAAATAATCGTCCTTTGTTCTTCAAGGCTAAACCAACCAGTGCCCACCAGAGTGAGCACTCAGTACTATACTGATGTTGTTTAAGCCATTTACAATATAGATGATTCACTTTATTTAAGCATGACGCACGTTGAGCAGGGGCCAAGTCCATTCCCACTAGTTCTTGCATTTCTCTGCGCATTTCATTCCCCTTGGTTACTATTACTCCATTGAAAAAATGGCAATGACAGAGCAAAGAGTGAATGTTCTGCTTGGGGCGAATGTCTTTATTGACAAATATGGTGGAAATGACAGTCACAATGGCTTCCCCAAAATCCCTGATTGCTTCGACAGCGCAATCAACAGGATTTTCCATATGCCTATATTTGCAGCGTTCTATAAAGGATGACAAGACTGCTTGAATACAGGTAGAGGCCTCGCTCAGCCTTTGATCATTAAATGTTATGCGATTCAGGGAAGCATTAACCCCAAGATCACTAGTAGGTTCAGGGGAAGGGGTCATCACAGTAGAGTTCAAAATCATCACGAGTGGCGTCTGATCCCTCTCAGACCGTGGGATTACACCCAAGTCACTGAACAGAAATCATTAGCAATAAAGGCGTAATTCAAAATACGATAAGATTTATGCCCAATGTGGGTGCATTGCAGTGGAAAGTCCAAGGGGAAATCCTGATTATCCATAGAGAATGCAGACAAATAAAATAAGTGAGCCCATTCAATCCCCCTCTTACAGAAACGTGAAAGCAAATCTTTGATCGCAACTGTTGATGAATACATGTCCTCTCGGTCAGACAGATTGAGGGCACTAAGAAGCTGAGAATTTAAATCCCCACACACTATGCAAGATGCACAAGGTGTCAATTTACAAATGAGAATCTCAATTTCAGTCAGCACCAAATCATGGGGCTGTCTATACGGGGGGGGGGGGGGTCATAGAAATTAATAATGACAACCTCTCTGTTTCCCTTTTCTGTTGGTAGAAATATCCTTTTCAATAAGAATGTTGGGGGAGTTTGAAGGTAATTCCACCATACTCAAATAGTTCCAAGCACCCATTAGGAGTCCTCCCCTCGATCACCCATGAGGGCCCTTGATGGCCGTCTTATGCATAAAATGCCAGACATCCAACGCTATTGGATCCACAAGCCAAGTCTCCTGTTATGCCACCATTGTATACTGATCAAGTTCTTCCATAAACCCACCTTCCTCAAATAGGTGTATATTCTTGTGAGTGTTTCAGCTAATAAGCTGCACTCCTCGTGGGTTATATAGAACAAAAGACACATTATTCCACTATGTGCGAACAGCCTGGCCAACTAAGCCCAATGCTTCTCTTCCCCTGACATAGAATACTCCGTCTCTGCTTTGTAAGGCAAGCTAGGTACAAAAGGTTAAAGACATTTGGGATTAAGAGCAGCTACCAATTTGTTACCTGGCTCTGGTGGTTGAAATCTCTTACCATATTCAAAGTCAATAGATATACATTCAAATCCCAGCCGCTTAAATGAATTGCTATGTTCAGGGTATAAGTCATGTCATTAGTAATAAAATAAACAATGGACATCACGCCAGGTGCTTTATCACAAATTTCCACTGTTCTAATATCATTGCTTCATACGAATCACAGCAGGACAATACAGTGGGATAAATTCAATAAACGGGCACGATTTAGATAATTTCCGTTGTCATCACAGAGAAGGCCCTGAATTGAGAGGACCTTAGTTTCAGAGTTGCAAGGCAAAGTGCAGTGGTCCTGTAATCGGGAGCTTGGGCAATCCCAGTCCCCTATATAGGAAGCCTAGCATCCATACAGGACATGCCAAGGCCACCCCAGCCTCAAACTGGGCAAAAGAACTGAGAGTGGCTTTCCCATTAGAGTTCAATATGGAGGTCAAAATATTTTTATTGTAACTACAGTTCATCATTTCGGCCTGGGGCATCTGCGGTTGAGTCAATAGGCGTGGATCAGGCAGGACGCTGGTAGGCAGCATAACAGCATGACACAAGCGATTATAGTGAGGAGGATCATTTTCAATAGGTGATATTCCCTCATTCTCGTCCCCAGATAGCACACAATTAGAAGCCGTTACAGCCTTACTAGTAGTCATAAGGGTTGGCTCGTTAACATGGGGAGTTGGAAAAAAAGGAAAAGGTGCTAGGGGTGCCTCCAGCGCTTGCGCCACACATTTCTCACTACATGCTGCTGCTACTAAGTCCTTTCTCTTTTTCTTATTAGTTAATGGTTCATACATCGGAGCCTGGCTGACAACCCTAAGGGGACGCCTCTTAAGACTGATCAGTTGCAGTCCGCCTCAGGTCCGCCAATTGAATCCTAATTTGAGTGTTCAAAGATGGGACCTTTGCCGTAGGTGCAACTAGGTCTAACTTGTGCAAACATGATTCAATCCGAGTTGCTTCTTGGCTGAAAAAAGCCCTCGAAATCCCATCAACCATGCCCATTGTTTTAGAGAGCTGTAGTTCTTGTAAGTCCAGTTCATTAGCAATAGCATTGCACGTGGCAAACAAGTCTGTCAGCAGTGTTTCCAAGGTGCTGAACATGATTACTGAAGAGCAGCTCTCGTTTGAAGCCGTTGAATAGAGCCAGCCGAAGAAATACCAATGTTCTGATGCAATAGATCAGGATGTAGTTATCAAGATGTTCAGAAAGACGTGACTCCTGGAGTGCAAGAGGGTAATCGGTAATGGTATCCGACTCCAAGGTGGTGAGTCCAATGTTGGCGGGGTCATTGGTAAGTCATGGGAAGTCGGCTCAAAAGTTAATGTGGGAATGAAATGTCCCAGGCACAGAGTTTCCCCCTCATTCCTGTTGTAATTACGTTTGGGAGTAGTGGGATTGCCAAAATAATGGACCAGGCAACTAGAGGAGGCTTGAATCAATGCAGACAGAGTATTGTCTATGTTTCTAAAACATTCAGTGACAGAAATGTTTGCAAGTGCCATGGCAACCTATTAGATGGACTTTGATCCATGGCATTTAAGTGTATCGGATAGTTCCGGTATTAAGTCCTCGGTTGAAGTTCCATTAGGGATAGGGAAGTCAGCACCGTACTTTTCTTTCCTACGTGCCGGATGAAGGTCTGTGATTTTAGGCTTATCTGCATAACTCTCTACCAAATCACTGTGTGCTGGGTACAAGCACGCTTTGCATGGAGGGTGTTCTTTGCTGGGATGTCGGCATGTGCCCTGTCAGAACATTCCAGCGCGCTTAGCTCAAAAACCTCGTCCACTGATTTGATTGACATAACTTGGTCCTTTATGGCACCGGGAAGGGACAACGCATCATGTTTTAACAGGCATACAAAAAAAACACTGGGAGCATGTCGCTTCAATGTGAGATGTTGGACAATCATAAGTATAAAATTGGGATTGGGATTTTTTAAAAAAATGAGATGGATTAAAATAGGAACCCCCACCAGGCCAAACCTAGCTGTACAAAGCTTCCAAAGCTGAGGCAGAAATCGACAATAACGGCAAGGGCATAATCCCAGGTAATCAGCCGCTCGCAGACCATATAGGAGTTGCAGTGATGCTCCCAATGTACTCACCGACTGCTGAACTGCCAAATTGTTATATCACTTGCTAGTCACACACTTGCTCCCGCATTTGTGCTAGCAGCAAGGTTTTGATGGTGTGAGTAGGCAGGGCCTGCCGATGCTCCCAGGAAAGATCCTGTAGTAGATTCCAGAAAACAGGATGCAACTCCAAGTCGCAAGCGGTAAGGCAAGGAAAAACCATAGAGAGGGTCCTTTTCCAAACAGTTCTATCACTTGTCAATCACTTACACCTAGGGGACATTTCCTTTTACCCATGATCTTGCCATGACTCTCCAAAGATAGTAGTATCACAGAACCATCAACTGGTCATAACCATATATACTACAATGACTCTGTGCTGCTGTCCCCGTCATGGTGGTGCAGTGTGATCTTTTGAGGGTCAGGCTTGGTCCAGGGTGAAACTATTTGCTGTCCTACATTGTGCTACCTCCTAAACCTTCTCAGTGGGACATAAATCCTCTCCCAGTTCCTTCAAACTGGGAAACGAAATCCTGCATGAGTTGGTCCTGTT
The DNA here is from genome assembly GCF_040938575.1 of Ambystoma mexicanum. Taxonomy (NCBI): domain Eukaryota; kingdom Metazoa; phylum Chordata; class Amphibia; order Caudata; family Ambystomatidae; genus Ambystoma; species Ambystoma mexicanum. Next base: position 1,124,480,167 of record NC_090933.1, read on the forward strand.
CCCTAAACCCTGTCATTTTTACATGTGTGTACTTCCACATACCATAGAACATTTTGGTAGTGCGCAGGGATGACCTGCACCTGCTGCTGTTTAGGGTGTCTACCATTCAGATGACACGTATGTTCCTCCTGCTGGCCTGATGCAGTTACTTAGGCATGGGATGTCTCATAGGTTAGCTGCATTTTTGCAAAAATCCCTTTTTGCATGAGGTGTCATATCAGAACTGCTGGCACCAACCGCTGCCCCCCTCAGTATTATGTGCTTATGTGACATTTTGCATGTATGGTACTTATTCTGGGAGGGTAGGTCATACATTCCGTCAGTTTTATGCTTTAGTTGTGCTCTACCTGTCATTACTCCCTCCCATTGGCTAAAGGTATTTTTGGTGGAACTTTGGCTGTATTCTAAATGGATGTAACATGGGAGTATTTTCTACCGGCAGCATTTCAGTTATTCGGAGAGTGTGCTGGTATTTATGGAAAGCCAGTGGCAGAGTTGCTTGTAATTGCTGCAAGCAAATTTCTTGAAGATGTTTATAACCTGATGTTGTGTGGAGATTAAGACTGGCATCTTTTTCTGATCACTGCAGGAATTACTGTTACCACTCAACTCATAATGTGGCCCTACTTGGAGTCATCACCTTACTCGCTGACCATACCAAGGCTTAACCCTTTACCTCTGTGCCCACTGTGATCTGTTCAAAAATAATAATCAGCCCCCTGCACCCTACAAATCATTGGAATGTTACTGCATGCTTCATGTAGGTATTATGGGTGGATGTACCCTGGCTCAAGTGCAAATAGCACTGGAGAAAAATATACCATAATGCAAAAACCATATTCAAAGAATCAATTTTTATAATAGGCAATGTATTTTCCAATCCTTTATCTTGGCACTTGAAGGGATATCAAAATTCAATCACTTCATTTTTGATCCAACAAATAGATCATAAAAGTCAAACAGAGATTTTACAACATTGCAGATCACACAATACATTTCAATAAATAATTAAAACATTGGTAAAACTCTATAACATGCAGCACTATTATACCAAAGACCAGAGACCGCAAGTTTAAAAGCGAAAATATAAAAACACTGGAGTTAGCGACACAAGACTGACAATAAGGTGACGCGTTTACAGCTCACCCTCCAAGATTGGAGCAAGTAATTCCCCAAACAATTAGTTGCCAACCCGCAGTCCCCGCCAAGCAAAGGTAAAGCACTACATCAACTCTTCTGATACAAAACTGTTTAAATAGCGGTATTAGAAATCTTTTCCTAATATGAGAGTACTTGTAACAAAACAAAATAGAAAGCACTACGCTTTCAATTTCGTCTGGACAGAAAGGGCAAGCTGGTGATGTACTCTTATTCCAATGATGCCTGACTTAAGCTAGGGGAAGAGTGCCAATGCAGAGTTTCATGTACAGTGCTTTTACTGATTTCAATTTCATTCTGTCCAGATAATCTTCAAGGCCAGGGTATTCTTTCCTGGACAGATAAAAAGCTGGGCTGGCAAACCTTGCAAGTTTTGCTTGGGTTTCTCTCAACCATTTTCTTTCGTAGGCTTTTTTAACTCATATTTTAGAGTTCTGATGAATTGTATCCGGGCGAGACCAATCATTTTCCAGCCTCAAGGCAGACAGCTCTTTTTTGATGGCTGCCCTATTCACATGGTCCTTCCAAACGCAGTTTGCAGTCAACCGGATGCCCAGATAATCGTAGCTTGTGACCTGCTCAATCGCCCCACTGACCGAGCTGATTGTTAGTTTTGGCATTTTCCTGACCCTTTTTCTGCTGAACACCATAGTATTGTTTTTTTTGACGTTCATTGAAAGTCCAATACTTTCACAGAAGCTCTTGAATATTTTCAATTGCTCTGCAGGCCTTTGGGCATCAGCGAGAGTAGAACTGCATCATCGACAAATGAAAGGATCGGGGTGTCACCAGCCAACAATGGTGCATCATTCCTCTCAGCCAGCAATGAGTTAATAACCCTCTTCATAAAAAGGCAAAACAGATTTGGTGGCAGGATACAGCCCTGCCTAACTCCAACATCAATTTTTGTTCTAGCAGTGGTTTGCCCTATTGACCAATACCTGATTTTCATCTCATTATTAAAATAGAGAAATTGGATTGCTCTTAGAATGCCGAGTGATATAATCAGTTTAGTCAATACATTCCACAAGTTGCTTCTCGGCACACTGTCGAACACAGTTTTTAAGTCAACAAAAACTGCATAGATGTTCGTGGCCCGTAGTACAACATATTTGTCCAGAATCAGACAGAGCCTTAGCACTTTGTCCACTGTGCTAATATTGCACTCGTATCCAGCCTGGAGATGGTGCAAAACCGCCCTCTGCCAAATCCATGCGTCCAAGTGGCCCAATACTGCCTTGGCAAAAAACGTGTCTCCAGCATCCAAGAGGGAGAGAGGCCGGTAATTTTCCAGACAGCCCCTGTCTCCCTTCCTGTTTATGGGGACAAGTATTGCCTGGGTCCAGGAGTAGGGTACTCTATTCACTTTCAACACAGCATTAAAGAGTTCTGCTAGACAAGGGAGCCATGTAACCACCCCCTGTCTATACCAAATGATGGGGACCAAGTGCGGCCCAGGGGCTTTACCCCACTTCTGCGACAATAAAGCTGTCTCAATGTCTGTGGTCAACACCAGGGGCGCATTATCACCCAACATAGGCCTGCCGAGGATGATGAGTTTCCACTTTGTAAAGGTTTCCAAAGTGGGCTAGCCAAGCATCCTCAGGGATACCATTCTGGATCAGGATTTGATCGCTCCTACTCCCTTCCAACATGTTGCCAAACCCCCCCCCGATTCTCCTGGCTTAGAGGCCTGTAGAAGATTGTAGAAGATTGTCCCACAAGTGTTTGCACACGTTTTTTTTTTTTTAAGCAGTTTGCGGTAGTGTGCCCTGGAAACATCCAGAGCCGAAGTGGCTTCTCTCCCAGGTTCCCTTGCAAGCTCCATCTGGACTTTTTTTGCAGCAGGGCATTCAGCATAGTACCAGGGAGTCATGCGTACTGGCCTAATTCCCCTAGCTGACCACAACCTGCTCAACCCATTTCCCACAATACTAACGATTGATTTGTGATGACCCACATTGTCGGCATTGCAGAAACAGAACATCTCAAATGGGCACTACATCTTTGCATAGATGATGGATAGCTTAATTTCTTAATCTAGCAGCTGGCAATTGATTGAACTTCAATCTCTACATTTTAACTCAGATATTTTCTTTTTCCTTTTTTGCCACAGTCGCCATCCCTCAAGCCAAACAGTCTAACTGCCACGATAGTCAAAATAGGATTGTGGTCGCTTTCCAGCCTCTTCATCACCATAAAAACAGACTAGATTTAGTAAAAGAGATGAAAGTGGTGGTTGTCGAGTAATCACTGGGGAATCTACCATTGCATGACCTGAGACCGAAAGCCAAAAACACTCTGGCAGTTGCCTTAACGGATCTGTATTTCCTTGCTGGATGTATAACCACCAGATCCCCCACACTCCATAGTGCATCCTCCTCATCAGTCAGCCAAACCATACTTTCCAATGGCTCCATTGCTAGCAACTATATCTGGTCGATTAAACAAGTTGATCAACAGGAGATTGGACCTTCGTGACAAAGCAATTGGATTTCCACATAATCAACTGAAACAGTAGGATACATGTGCTCAGACCAAAATAACTTGGTGTTCATCCACAAAATCAAGCCTCGCTTGGTCGCGCCACCTTCCATTTTACTGCTGTCACGTGGAAGGTTGTAAAGCCCTGAATGTCATGGGCCACCAGAAACCAAGTTTCATGCAAATCAATTACATCATAACAACCAACCAGGTTCAGTCAAGCTGGGTCGTCCATATGTTTCTGGAGCCCAGCTATGTTCCACAACATCAGGCGTAATGATTCAAGTTGTACACACGAGTGGGCTTGGAATGCTGTCACAAAGGTCGAGACTAGAGTGGCCTCATGAATCGGTGTAAAGGGTTCACACAAAGGTGCACTTGCTGTCAATCCCTAGAGTCCGCACTGCAAGTGTCATCCCTGGGCCTCGCTTCCCATCGCGCAGACTCAGGGTAGTTAGACTGTAAATGCGAGTTTGATTCAAACTATACCCCTTGGTGGCCCACCCATTGATCACAGAGCCCCTGGCATGGGCAACAACATTCCTCTGCCCCACCGGGTTACCACTCACTGTTAGTCGAAAGCCCATATTTTGCAATATATTTGAGCACAAATACAACAAGGAATTTACAACAGGTGACACAAGCTCTATTGGCATTTGACCAATTTGGGAGCTCAATATGTAACAAAACAGCACTAGTAATAGTTGATAGATCCGGGTGCTGATTCCATAGATCTAGAGAAAAGGATCTGTTCAGGAACAGTCTCTGAGCTTTTGGATTAATTTCCTCAATGTTTGCCAGCTCTGCAAAATGAAACACATTGCCAAATTCACTGCGAGAGGGTTTCCAAGATGCAGGCAAAGAGACCCGGCTTCAGCTTGTGGATGGCGGCAGACATGTGGCTCCATCCTGCGATAAGCCCGCTGAAAGGGTGGACTGTCCTGGAGGAGTGCTCAGTTAATGCTCTGAACTAGTCACCTGGTTCACACTGAATGGGACAATCTGTCTTGACGCTGGCCTGGCTGTAACTTCTGTGATTGGAGGAGGGCAAGGCCAATTCACTATAGGCCCCCGAAGGGCTACCTACCTAGTAGTGACTTCATCCTGGTCCTTGGTAACCAATGTATGCCCAGAAGTGCCACCATTACATTGCTCTGGTACAGCGACAGAGGTAGCAGAACTGTCAGCAAGAGGGAGCTTGTATTTAGCTAGACGCCTTGGGCATTGCTTTTTGTTCGTGTGGACCTGAGGAGTGCTATGAATCATTGATAGCTTGTTTCTAAGAGCGGCTAGAGCAAGCTCCTCGGATTCTGCCTTAATGGTCACTGAGCCCTGCAGGATGGTATTAGCACCAACACTGAGGGGCTCCGCTGCACAAGAAAAAAGTGACACGGGGACATGCTGTGTACCTGTCGATGGGAAGTGGTTCAACTGATGTACGGCCAGGGGTATTACTGGTGCTGGGCCCTCTGGTGATGACTGCACAGTGCCACAAGCCCATGCCTTTTGCCCTTGCGCTAGGGGTATGCACCATGCCACAGCCCAATATGACATCAGCCACCCTTGCCACAATGTTTTTTGTTTCACATTGATCCTGAGCCAGGTTACTACAATATAGGAGAAGAGCATCCAATTTTTTTCATAAGAGCATTCAGTGGCATGGCTCCAGAGGTGTCACTAAGAGATGAACGTGCTGATGACCTGGCGAGGGTTAACTTCAGACCTTCATTTACTCACTCCATCTCAGGGTCGCTATATGACCCTTCCAAAAGAGAGAGCGAGTTATCAAGGTCAGGGGGGGCGGAAAGATTGAAATGATCATGATCTACGAGAGATTTCTCCAATGGCTTCTGCTTCAATGAATTACAACATTTAAAAAAAGATTTGTGGTTTTCCAACACTGGGGAAGATGATGATGTGCTTAAGCCAACACCAGGGTCGCTGGGCGGGGGCAAGTGTTCAATTTCCACACTCTCAGCCAATGGAGCTGCTGGTGCTGTCGCAGCCCCCAATAGAAACCCGCTCATTTTGGGCTGCTTGTCCACTTGAGTTAATTTGGGTTTCTTGGCCTGTCGCATCCTTCTGTAAGTTGCAGTCCCAGTTGAAGGACTGCAAGGGCGTTTCCCTATCTGTGGCATCTCGCTCCTCAGGCCATGCCTCTGGTGCTTTTGCAGCTTCATGAATGCAGACTGTCTGCCAAAAACCAAAATCACCAGAGGAAGTATGAAATGGGGGGCTGAGGGAGAGACCTTTGCATGCCGCCCCGGGACCCAAAGCACAAAAATTCCAGAGGGGATTAGAGCCGCAATGTGCCCCTATATCCTGGCCCTTGGCACCTAAGCAAAAATACAAATTCCAAAAACAAATGGGCGTCAGAACCACTCTCACTGTGCTGTCCTTCCTCGAGTTCGCCCCCTCCCAACTCCTGCTAGTTCCACCACCCCCCTCCACCCAAGCCTGCAGTGTGCAGAATGCATTCACTCGCAAGGTTGAGGGGAGGTGAGAAACCACACGGGTATGGCAGAGGTAGGATCAAAGGGGGTGCACTACATGGCAGTAGGGTAGCTGCCTCCAAAGCCTTGGCTGGCTGTGCTGAGTGAACTCGCTGCACGGCACACAGCACACAGCACAAAGAGGGCAGTTGGACCAGGGGCTCAAAATATTCATGTCGACACCTCAGGGCCTCCACACACATGCTCACGTAGCATCCCAGCACAATTCACTGAAACGCTGTAACGCTGTGGAGACTCATAGCCACTGCAAGTCATGGGGTGCACTGAGTATCAGCGCACTCACCACAACTTCAAAGAACAGCATGTTCACCAAGAGTCAGCCCTTCTCCTTCTACTCTTCTGCCTTGCCAGCATCTGTAACACCTGAATTGCTCGAAGCGTTAGATGAGAGGAGAAAACCTGGCGATTCTTCACCAATCATCTTCATTTTTTGGCCAATTCTTAATGGTGCATATTGCCGTAATCCCACCACAGGACTCTTGAAATAGGATTTGAGTGGTAACTAACAATCTAATAATTCTGGTTTATTGTAGTCCTTATTCAATTGATTGTTTGCCATATTTAAAATATGGGGGTCATTCCGAGATTGGAGGTAAGTACCGGACTTTACTGGCATGACGCAAAGAACGAGTCCGATCTGGCCCCAGACCGCTAATTGCGGGCCATTACGACTTCGCGGGCACAAGCTTTGCACCATGCCGGTAAAGCACTTAGCGACATGCCACAAAAGGGCCTGTAAAACCCCTTAACGGCATGATGCATACCATAAGTAACAATACCGCCATGGAAATAGCGGTGTCCGTAAATAAAGGAGACCGTAAATTACGGACACCGCTAAATAACGGAACCGGAAATATCGTCATCGCACAGGAACAGGAAGGAGCGCGGCGGCCATCTTTAAAAACACAATCCATTGCCATCCTCATCAGGCAGCACCCTTGGGAGCATTCTGAACTACAGAAAAGGCCATCACACCCTGCAGGAATGCCAAAAGCCCCGAAGAAGTCAGCAGACCGGCTCCGAAGCAGCGATTTAGCCCGGAAGAGCTGCAGGCCATGGTAGACATGCTGGAGGAGCACGCTGACGTCGTGTTCAGGGGGACATGCGCCGGGAGGCGGTGCTCCGTAAAAAGAACATCTGGGCACAAGTTGCCCAAAGGGTGAGTGCAGTAGGCACCACCCCCCGTACCCCCAGTGACTGCCGCAAGCGGTGGGATCACTTGCAGATGAGGGTGCGGAGCATCCTCTCTGCCAACCGGAGTCAGGCACAGCAGACCGGAAGTTCCCCCACGAAACTCACGGTATGTGAGGAGACATGCGCTTCACTGTTTGGGACCGCATCCATAGAGGGCGTCGGCAAAATGGAGTGTGGGGCACCGTCGTCTGCTGATGGAGGTTAGTGTCCAAAGTCAACACCGCCAATGGCAATTACATGATAAATACACACCCAAGGGCCATCCAAGGTACCTTGTCATGGTTCCCTCCCCCCCATCCAAATCATGCTGAGCCAACTGCCACCCAAGCAAGTGTCAAGTGCAAGTACATAACGCACATCACACATAGTGCACAAACTGGCACATCCCATGATGCACACTGTGCAGCTGGGTTGGCAGTGTGCGAGTCAGACTGCACAGTGCCAGGCCAGGATGAGTGACTCTGACACCTGCGTACATATCAGACACATGTTGCAACGCCCCAAACCCCAAATGACTGAAATGTGAATGCAGCCATTAATGTAATTAGCGTCTCAAACAATCACTCATGCCGTCCCTCTCTTCTACCCCCACAGGCAGTGAGCATGAGAGCAAGGAGGCCGAGACGAGCCATCCCACCACCTCCAGGGGCAAAGGCAGGGTCCGCCGCATACCAGCCCGGAACGACACACCCACCCCGGCTCCTCCAAGGCCCATGGAGGGTGCACCACCCCCATCCCTCCCTGCATCGGCGCCTTCCACAATGCCCCCCCCAAGGTCAGAGCAGTCGAGCATCGCTGGGGAGGTGGCAGCCATGGCCCCCCTGGAAACCGTGGACAGCCCCTTGTCCATCTGTGGGGTGTCAGAGGAGGACTTCTACCCCACCGTCCACACCCCAGAGCCCAGCAATGTCCCCCAGGTGTCGTGCAGTGACTCAGGGGAGCCTGACACACCTGGCCGATGTGTACGTGGTGAAGCACCGGGAGTCGCCAATCCTGTGCCCAGTCCCCCAGTCGAGGTCCTGTCAGGGTATGTAAGCCCAATCCCCTGCAGGGATGAAACCCTGTCACTGGATGCACTGTGTGTGGCACAGCTCACTGCCCTCATCACTGAGGTGACGGAAGACAACCGCCAGGGCAGGGTGGAGTAGCTAGACGAACTGAGGGCAATGCGTCAGGTGGTCACGGACAGTACGAACCGGTTATGCGAAGTCCTTGGACGTATTGCAGATGCCCTTGAGGCTGCGCATCCCACTCAGCCGCCTCAGCAAGAGGACACCCCCTCATCCAGTCGCTCTACCCCGGCAAGCCCACTGCGACGTTCTCTGTGTTCTCAGCGCTGCTGGGACATGCCTCCCCCGGGCCCCGGGAGCATGGAGTAGTTGGCATAGCTGCCACATGTGGCCTTGATGGTCACCATGGGACTACTGTTGCAGAGTTGGGGGGGAGGGGGGTGGTGGGTGAGAGTTTGTTGCAGAGTTGGAGGGGAGGGGGCGGGGGTAAGGGTTTGTTGCGGAGTTTGGGGGGAGGGGGGTGGGGGGTGAGGGTTTGTTGCAGAGTTGGCGGGGAGGGGGTTGGGGGTGAGGGTTTGTTGCAGAGTTGGGGGGATTGGGGGGGTGGTTTAGGGAATGTTTACACTTATGCATTTAAATTTACAATACACCGTTGGTGTCGCAAAGTTTAACCTGTGTGGACATTCATCATTGAGCATGTGTATTATGATGTCTGACAGTGCATGGTCTACAAGTATCCACACACCCAGTGCCCTGTGTACCCATGTCATGCCACCCTCTGCTGACTTGTGTTTCGGTTTTGATGTCCAATCAATGTTTGCCACACAACATGTCCCTCCTTTGCACCGGCTCCATGATGCTGTCTTGCCCCTATCTCCTCCTCCTTCACTCCATCTTCATCTGGTGTTAGCAGTCACATGTCAGGGGACAGGGCAACATTCCAAGGGATGCACATTTTGTTCAGCTTTACACATGACATGGGGGTCTTGGACACCTACACATTGCAGTAGATGGGTCCCCCACCAGACCAGCTTCGGCAACTCATATGTGCCTTATGCAAGCCAAGTGGCTGCTTCATCTCCACGCATGCACGGGTATGGGCAGTATTGTAGGCCTCCTTGGGCCTGTTCTGTGGGTTTCTGACAGGGGTCCTGTACCATGGTGTCAAGGGACAGCCACCAACACCTGCATGTCTAGCCAATGAAGGTAAGTGTTTGGACTGTCATGGTGGAGAACTGAACTTGACTTACATGGCAGCAGGTCATTGATGCCCATACGCACATGCCCATTCATGGCCCCAATATGTGTCCTGTGCAATGGAATGCTGTAGGGGGGAGCCTCTTTGAGATGGTCTATGAACAATGGCACGCACATCTCGTGTACGTGCTTCATTGATGCATGCAGCAGTCTTGAGGTTAGATCCATGAAGTGCTGTGTACTGTGTGATTCCGTAGTTGGGTGTGTTGGCTATAGTCAGTGACATATTCATCATACTGCTCTGATCCGTACTATGGTGAATTCCACCACTCCTATGGGTGTGCCAAACCGGTGATGTGGTGTGGTATCCCTGCTGCCCTCAGTGCAATCCACTCCCAGGGATGACTCTCCGGTGTGGTGACATGCTGGAGGCAGCCACATTCTGCATATGCAGTGTGTCTTCCTATATGCCCTTACGGTGGATGGGGGTCTCCAATGAGTGGTGCATGTGTTGTGGGATTTGGCCTTGTCACATGTTGGTTATGTTGTGTTAGGTGTGTGCCTTACTCCATCAATGTGGGAATCTGTACTCATGTGCCGTTACACTGGATCTGTGGCACAGTGTTTGGTAGGGTGAACATCATGCACTGGCTTCATAATTTCAACCCAGTTTGCTTATGCAGGCACGCACCTGATGGCACTGATGCAATGGCATGACACAGTCAGACGACTCACCAAGCAGCCAGGCACGTCATCCTGCATGTCGCCCCATGCGGCAGGGTAGCGTGGAATTCAGCTGGCCCATTGAGTCATGAGTTGGTCCTGGATGTCAGGCCCACCAATGTGTGATGTTCTTGCTTGCGTTGCATTCCGTCTGCACGTTGGTGGAGTGGTATTGCTTGCGGTTGCGATACGCCACCTGCATGCCATGCAGATCCGCCTAATCCACGTGGGTGCAGTCAGGGGCACCCATGTAATTTGGCATGCCTGCCAATGCATGGGGGGCATCTTTTGTGTCGTATATCTCCTGGGTAGTCCATGGTAGGGATTTGTAGCCCCTTGTGTGCTTGAGGAGGTGATCCAGCACTTGGTTCTGCGTCCTTGAAATGGACGGTTGTGATATGCCATGCATGTGCCCCACTGTGTGCTGGTAGGTGCCTGTGGCATGGGTGTGGGGCACAGGCACCACCTTCAGTTGAGCGGGGATAGCGGTGTGTATTTGTATGATGCTCACTTATGTCGTAATTTCTCAGGCCAACTATGGTGGCGATGGTGTCACAGTCAAGCTGGTAGAGGATGTGTATCTGCTCAGGGGTTCGCTTGAGGGACCGGACCTGATGCGTGGGAATGGGGGCTGCTGGGGTGGTGACGGAGGCTGCACTGGTGCTGCATGCTGGGCCTGTCTCATGCTCCTTCTCCCCCTGTGTCTCCTCATTGGTGGGGCCTGGTGTTGTTGGTGTTGTTCTTGTGGTTGTGCCCTTGCAAGCAGGGCCTCCTGCTTCATGTACTGCTACCACTATTGGTATCATCTTGGTGTGGAAGGGGGTGTGGTGAGTGGGTGTCGTCCTTTTGTGCTGTGGCAGACTCCATTGACTACACCTGTGCTAATTGTGTGCACCTGTGGCTCTGGGAACTACTGCTCAGGGTTCTTTACTCCTTCTCTGAGATGCCTGTATGTACCTTATGCCGGTAAGGTACTTTAAGGGCTTACGGAGGCCGTTATTTACGTGTGCCCGTTCCTTGTGATCAGCTCCGGTTTACGCCATGTCGCTAATATCGGCACGGTGTGTCATGCGCGCGACACAAGACCGCTATTTACTGCATTGTACTTTGCGGTGCCGTAAATAGCGGTCTGGTTGGTTGGAATGGGCCGTAGCGGTATACGATGCCGGTAATCACTTACCGGCATCATTTTTCCCTTTACTCCAACCTCGGAATGACCCCCTATGTGTCTACCTGAGTCCTTGTTCACTCTTGCAAAGCTCCTTTGGGCTAAATATTATTCCTACTGTGTCAGTCGTATTGATGTCAGCATTATCATCTATTGCTGAATCATTCAAGTTTTGTGTCAAATACATCATCAGAATTCTGAGAGCGTTCACTTCTCATGTCTTGGCCTTCTCAGCTAGTATCTCACGCATTACAGATAAAGTAGCTTGTCTCAGTCTTTCATTCTTCATTAAAGTCCTCTTTGGAAGATAACTTTTCAACCTTGAAGGTAGTTACTTTGACTGTAAAATAATTGTTTGGATTTTCTGCTGAGTTACCTTCTAAATTGCTCTCTATCTCTAGGTTAAGTGATGAATGACACGTATCATTTCTACTTATATTAGTTCTTGGAGACTGTTACTATCGACCAATATTTTGCTCTGTGTTTGAGCAATAGTTGAAGCAGGAGTTTGAGACCTCTCAATTTGCTTTGATACTCAGGATGCTGCGACCCAACATGTAACATTTCATACAGCATTCAGTTTATCAGTTTGTATTTGTAGCGATATCTAATGGTATATCCAACAATTGTATTTAGCACATTTTAAATAAGGGCACTTACAGTACTTAGAGAAATGTTTGTTGCAATATGTACCAATGCTGTCAAGCGAGTTAAGGTAGCAACAATCGTTCGTTTACCCCTTGTGTATTCTCCCCTCCAAGAATGAGGGTGTTCTAGCTGAAACTATAAACATGCCACACTTAGATCCTTACTCTGTAAGGAACAATCATAATCCAAAAACGAGAGTGTCTCTAAAGACCACATGAGGAAAAGAATACTGTCTTCTGGGAAGCAGACCATGGGAACTGCTCACTTCCGATATTTCGCAGTATTTGAAGTTCAGGCTGCCTCTAGATCATTAGAGCAAGTAGACTGACTAGCTGTTAATGCAAACTGAAACCAGGATCTTAGCCTCTTCACAAGACCCGAACGTCTACTACTTAACTTCACATGTTAGGTCATTTTGGCTATTTCACTGATTTCACTTTTCAAAGTTAAATCCCCTTTTTTCTCTTAAGTTGGCAGTCTTGCTGATTTCTGTTTGCACGTCTCTATTTTCTGCTTTGACTATTTTGTTGTTAGAAGAGGCGTTTTGCTTTTCGTGTCTGTCACTGTCACTCCACAATCCCCAAATGAGGAGACTCTTTGTTAAGAGCTTGTTACCTGTTGTTTTGAAACTTGAACTCTGTAGAAGTGTTTGACATTTAAAATTTGAAGGGAGCCATTGTGGATATTTTGTATGCATAAAAAGGCCTTTGTACTAATGGGATTAATGCCTGTTAGAATTATTTTTCCAAAGGATAGTTCATTTTGAAGTTATAGTCCTTAATGTAATGACATCGAAATGAGCTCTGTAATCGAAGATGGTTCATACAAATATTTTTTACATGCTAGATAATTTTGCAAGGAGATAGTTGTTAAGGATTTTAAAGAGGCGTCACACTCCAGACCAGGACTCTTACTACTGGCCAGGGATGCAGTGCACAATTAAAATGCTTTTATGTTTATGAATTTGGATTTAACTTTGAGAAGGCAGCCAAACCGTCTCACACCCCCCTTAATGCACACCCCGTGTCGCAATGGACCACAAACCAGGCAGGTGTGTAATAATGAAATATTTATTAATTTTTATTTTGAATAAAAATCAAACACATTCAATATAGGGCAGTAATCACCAGGGTGGTGACAATTACATGGCAAAATGATAGAATACACTTAGTTTAACCTTTTAGTATAAGATATACAATGCACAAATTAATGAAAGCATGATGACCTTTTGAGTAGTGCTTTTAAATGGCACCACAGTTAAGCATTCCCCCTGTAACACCACCTCAAACCCTTGTTAACCACATTTTGTGTGGGTGGAGTGAAGTAGCAAGGAGTCAGGTATACTATGCAAAAATCGGATTGAAAATCCGACCTACCATCCCTGAATGGGAGGCAAAGATCGGATTGAGCTCCCTTGAAAAATGAGCAAAATGGCACTCAGAATTACTAAATGGTGATTTTACATGCGCGGTTGAATGGATAAGGCAAGAATGTGTATGGCTGTATCAAAGAAGCAAGAAAACTCGCAAGCTACAATACAATGAACTAAACAACGGGCATACAGTGTAGAAAATCGACTTTGGAAGGAAACACAGTGCAGCAAGTATCACACGTGGCAAAATTGCAATTGTTACGTTTCACAGGTTTAAAATAGCAACACGGCTTGGAAACTGATCTGAACAGACAAAATCGTAATGCAGTTTTAAAGCTAAGGTACAAAAGCACATAGCAGGTATGATATGAAAGTGAAGAGTTACTTTTGATGGTGACAGTATGGGATTCTTTGTAGGAAAAGTAAAGCAGCTTTTATAATGAAAGCAGTTACAAATCGGATTTTCTAATGAAAGCAGTTACATGGGCGAAATCGGTTTTAAGAGGAAAATGACAAGTTCTACTGAGACTATATTTTAGTGGCTAGAAAAAAGGAAAGCTGCCCGCGAAAAAGGTTAATTTGCAATTTTAACCCCTTCACGCCGTGTGTCTCTTTATATGGGAATGAATTAATTTATTCCAAATAGTACTAATGACTTATACAATGGACTGAAATGATTTGGAAAGAATGGCGCTAGCACATGGAGATGACTACGGATTTACCGAAGGGCAGGATACAGAGATGATTCTGACAATTTAAGAATTTACTAGGGTATTTATAATATTTCTTATAGGGTTTCTCGTAGGGTTGGACAAATGGCAAGGTAACAGAATGGTGAATGCAAAGTTTTGATATTGAGGAGGGGTGATACTTACAAAAGCACATGAATTGGGTAGTTTGGACAGCTAACCAGGGTCTCTGGACAGCGGGACAAGGGTCTGGGGACACAGCCAGGCGACCGGGGTCTGGTCTCAGTGGACAGCAGGTGCATCTGCTGGGCAAGGATAGGTCTGGTCACAGGGTTCTCCCAAAGGGTCCACAGCCTTTTCCCTTAATCCCTGAATTATTGGGATTTTTGGTAGGGTTGAGTTCTGGGTGGTGGTTTTGCCTGGATAGGAGGTACTGCATGAATCTGGATCAGCTACCCCTGGCCTGGCACTGGAGTCTGGAATCTTGCAGGGTGAATGTGGAATATCTGGATCTCTGGATGTTTATCTATGAATGCTGGATTTTCTTGAATTCTGTCTGTATGTCTCCACCTTATATAGACCAGATGACATCAGAGGATTTTTACTTTGTGGGCAGAACTAAGCTAGACATACCTCTACATAGGATAGGTCAGCCTGTAACTGACGCCGCCTCCCTGTAAGCCGATTTGACTGAAGGAAGTGATTCATTTTTAGTGTGTGTTTTTTTGTGAGGTGCATTGTTATGTTATAGTTACTTTTACCAAAATCAGTTATGACACAAAACCCCTATATTTACAATTGTTATCCTCCTGAATATTCGATAGGCAGACTCCATATTTTACCAAAAATATGCTATTCCAAATCCCAGGTCATTCTGGCAAACTTTCGCCATTTCGATGGAAAACATTTCACCTAAAATTCTACAATTGTCTACATATATATATTTTCACACATTATGAGTCTCAGGTCCTGCAATCAGAGTAATTTGTATAGTAGCAATGAATACTCAGATCCTGTATCTCTTGCCCTCCTACAATTTCCCAAAAATGGGGAAGGAGAGGGGCCTCGTTCCCTTTTCAGCACAGGTGCTTTTTCCTTGCAGGGCGGGGGTACGAGGAGTGAAACCTGGCCAAGCACTTAGGCAGTTGTAATAGGTGCATTAAGGCTTTAAAAACACATGTCGTTCTATCTCCAAACATGTGTGTCTTGCTGGTCAAGTGGGGAAATGTCAACTTTATTCATCTCCTATGGCAAGCAAGACTAAAATTACTAAAAATTGTTGCTGGGCTTCAAGCACTAGGTGTGAGATGCCATCAACAGTTGACTGACCTTACTCGGAATCTCTAGCACTAACATAGAGTTCAAAATTCTTATTGTCCTCGATGTAGTGTTGCTTAGAGTGATGACAGTAGAAAGCAAAAAGGAGACTCCCCTTCTTAGTTGTCCTGGGGGAGTTTTTAATATTATGAATCTTCGGCCACTTTACCAGATTTCTTGGTGAATTCCTTTCATTTGGGCCGAAATCGGCCTTCCAGATTCAGTGGTATAAGCAACGTACACCACTCTCTTCAGGGCCAGTTTGGATCAGTAGAGACTTGAACTACTGCTGCGTGATTTAGAGTACTGTTACTAGCTTGGTTTTAGACTCCACCTGTAGTTGGATAGAGGAGTGGTACGGGGTGGGGGTGGGAAGAGATGAAACTAATTGTAAATTATACATTCAGAGTAAGAAACCTCTGTGGTCTTCATTTGTTTAGGAGAGAAGACTAAACAAATTGCATGATGTGAAACTGATGCGCCTGCAGAGACCATAGGAAAACATTTGGTGTGGGTAAGTTCTTCTTTTTACCCACACCATACACCTCAGTATTACAGGGTTGGTGAAAAGCATTTCTTGGATGGCTTATAACTTTGGAGCCACTTAATGAAACTGCATGACATTTTGCAATTATATTTCTGATCTGATTCTGAATGAGTTTGCAAGGTTTGGTGGGATTCTGTCAAGATGGGGCAAAATTAGAGGGGGGGTCCCAAAATAATGTAAAGGCTTATAAATGAGGTGCCATTTGACGAATCTACACTAAATTTGGCAAACTGATAATAGATTTATATATAAATGGTTTTGCAAAGTTGGGTGGGATTTTGTCAAGAGGGGTAAAATTAGAGGGGGGGTCCCAAAATATTGTAAAGGCTTATACATGTGTTGCCATTTGACAAATCTACACAAAGGTTTGCAAAATGATTATAGATCTTCATATAAATGTTTTTGTAAAGTGTGAATGTATTTTGTCAAGTGGGGGCTAGGTTATATGACGATTGTATGTGCATACATTTGACACTTTTGAAAAAATAAAACATGTATGGATTTCCAGCAAACTTGTGTAAGGAACATTGGCAAGGACCTGAAAGCATGGTTTTGAAAATGTGCCCAAGCTTTATTTTTTGACGAGTGTCATAATGAAGGTACACAAAATAGTGATATACCTTGGTAAACTGGTGACTGAGGTGTAGCCTGTGGCCATGGGCAGTGGACAGATTGTCTGGGTCGTGGAATAAGGTCATAATCCGGACAATCTGGCTACTGACCATGAACACGAGGGATAAAACATGGGGTTAAAGTGGGCACGTCCACCTGGGACTGGCTTTGTGGTAAAGTTATTTGAAATTGGGATAGGTTTGAAAGGGAAGAAAAATGTGCTCCTGGTAATATGGTCATAGGGTTCTTTTGTGACATTCTGGAGGCTGCCATGGAAAGCGAAGAGGGGCCCTGTATGGAACCCTGTCTTCCCTTTCCATGGTGGCCATCTTGGAAAGGATTTTCCTTCCTACACCGGGATGCCGCAGGCGTCCCGGTGTAGGAAGACAAATCCTTTTTTTTAGCACCCCAGGTTCCCGATTTGAGAACCTAGGGTGCTAATGGCCTTCATCCCCTATTACAGGGGCTGGAATGGGGGGATAATGGTCCAGAGACCTCATTATCCACCCTTGCTTCGCTTGGGCTGATAACTTGGCTGCCTGGCTGGTATCCACTGTTCCAGTCCCTGGAACAGAGGATGAACGCCACATTATTCCCATTAGCATAACACAAAATGCAAATGGAAATGTTGGAGTCTTATTGAGTCTATGTACTTCACTGAGAAATATAAAGTAGATGGAGTCTATATGTTTTTTTTTAGTTCTATTTTTTAACTGTGAAAGGTGGTTCCTAAAGGAACATTTATTTTGTTGTTTTTGGATGTATTTTTTTTTTGGCAGGACCCAGGAGAGCTAAGAACGAAAGGTGGGGAGGGAAATTAGGGAAGATGCACCAAAGACTAATATGGAGGGGTAGGTGGACAGGGGAAAATGTTGCATGTGCGTTATTTCCAAGGTCGGGAGCAGTTTTTCTCATGATGCTTGATTACAGCAGTGGTGGTGTCTCTTGGGGAGGAGGGATGGCATTAGTTGATGCCATTTTAAGATAAATAGCATTTTTGCTAAAAGTATGTACTGTGTACTAGATTGTTAATGAATAATGAGTAGGAATAGGTGTTGGAGCAGTGCAAGGGAAATTTTGAAGTTGAAAGTTCCTAGATCAGTAGAAAATGCAGTTCCAAACTGTCCGTGAAGCACAGATCTTATTGTGAAATGCGGACGGGTTCTCGGATATGTCATCATGCCGCGCACCAGCGTATGGTCATGTGGCACTGTCTGGAAGGTCCGCAATGAAGTCAGATGTTCGTAGATGACTACGGATGCAAAATTAGTTGAAATAGTTGCAAAAAGTGTATAGAAGTGTTAAAAATGATTCTAGAAGGTGGGGAATGACATAGTTTTAAGGTGACACTGTAAATTGGACACAAATATTGCTATATTGGGTAAGTATGATATTAGTAAGTTGTAGGAAAATAGCATGCACTGGTAAAAACCCATGAAATTCACTGAAAAAAACTTTGTAAAAGGGACATTATGGTTAAGTTGCACTAATAAAAACCTATGAAATTCAATGAAAACACTTTGTTAAAGGGACCTTATGGTTAAGTTGCACTAGGTCTGCGACCTACCTCAATAAAACCCACCCTACATCTTCCTCTCTCCACCTGCTGAAGACAAAAAACTAAACTATTGTCCCATATTGCCCTAGGTACTAAACTAGAAAAAAATGTCCTTGGCATTTGAAAGTATTTTCATTACTGCCTGAAACAAGTGTTCAAAATCTGCCAACAAAGTAGGGGCACTGACATACCCCAAATGCAAAGCACCACAGTACAAAACAACTACATGTGGAATGTTTACCCTGCCATATCTACACAAACTTGTACAATTCCCTGCACATTGAAACCAGGCACAGTGCGCAACACCACCTCCACTCCTTTAACATCAAAATTGTTTGCCACATTCCTACATTTAGCATACTGCTCCAAACCATGCACACACATATCTCCAACCACCAACACCCTGACTTTCTCCACCTTTGCCATCTTCACTACACACAGCTTCTTTCAACACATACCACAACCTCAATATCTGATTGGCTGATCCCAATAGTCCCCCTTCCATGCTGCATTTGCTGAGAGACCCCGGATGTGACATGTCCTGTCCGTGAACAGCCGCGGTATCTGCGAGGCACGTAACACTGGGGCAGCCTTTCTACCCTTTCCACTTCACTCTCTGCACCATTTCCTCATTGGCTACTGTTCAGCAGTCACACAATCATCCGCCAATCTCATCCAATAACTCTACATCTAACTCTGTCTTCACAAATCAGCACTTTAGATGTACTATTGATCACTCTCAGTACAATTCGGCTGTTACTGCAACGGATCTACAGCAACCACTACTATAAAACTCCCCAAGATTTCTACTTGCAGATTCATGCACATCCACATGCATGAACACAGACTACAGGTATTAATATTTTCTACACAGTACATGTACAGCTCTTCTAGGAATACATATAAACAGAGTAACTGCCACTTACAGTGTATAAACTGTAAAATGAACTTACTGTCATTTCTCCCATCTGCTATGAAGTGTCAATTGCAAACCTGTCTGCTCTCCAAATTTTTGTTTACTCACACAGCTATCTAAAAAAAATGTATTTCATATTAAATGATGGGAAAAATAACAGTATAATTATGAAAAAGGCTGTCCAGTGTGTTATAAAATTACACGCAGCCAGGATGAGTACATGCATCTTCATTCAAGCACACACACAAACAATATCATTAGAAAGGCTCCCAGCTCAAACAACATCACTGCCTCTATATTAAATCCTTCTGTTTTATTTCCCACACCTACACAAATGCATACATTGCATGTTTTTCTCTACAATCTCTGCCATTTACCCTGTAAAAATAGCAAAAAATGCATATGATTATTTCTTCTATCTCTTACCATCCAATAACATAACATTAAAAAAACAAGTGTGCTCGGTACGTTTACTATTTTACTCATTTGTAAAACATATTCAGCTAACAAATTCTAAATAAAATATACAGGATGCACATAGGCAAATGAAAGTGCATGTGCATACTATCCTCAGTTATAAAAAAAAACACTACTACTACAAAAAAAACAAAAAAACAATGTCTACATTAACAAAAGTGCTATAAACACACATGTTCACTAACTTCTTTCTATTAAAATTGCAATGAAGACCACTCTCCTAAAAAGCAGCAGTGTCTGAAGTATGAACAAGAACTTAGAAGAAACCTACTCTTTCCATACAAAAAAGTAAGTACAATACTAACATAATGTTCTAATTGTTACTCAAACACACTAGTATGTTAGTATTGTAGAACAAACAAGTGTATTAACCCTTTATGTAGTATTAGTGCTTCCCATTGCCAGCTGCATACTTTAGATTGTCAACTGAAGCCCATTATAGTAACACACAAATACAAGAATAGCCTTCCCAACTTGATGTAGCTGCCCACTGCACAATCACACACCTCCACAATCATCCTTACCATCATACTCAGACACTCATGCACAAAGCACGCATACACTGCACAACAGCCCAATCCACACTTTATTTGTTTCTCCAACAGACCCCAAAGAATGCCTACCAAAAAGCAACTCCATAGAAAGCAACACAGAAGTAGAGCAAATCAAAATAAAAGTGTTCAAAATAAGCATCCATCTCTAGCAGATTTTGTACAAAAAGTTCAAACAAAACAGCTAATACAGTCATTAAGCGAAACAAAACAAGCTTCCGGTACAGAAACTTTGCCTCCTCTATCAAAATGTAAAACGAAACAGAAAGTAATTAACAAGACTTCAGCTACCACTACTGCTAACGCTGCAGCTATAAATCTTGATGTACTGGCAAGTAACCATACCAAAAAAAATGTTTTACAAAAAATGTTCCGCCACAGAGTCCTTCAGAACTTTATAAAAACAGAAGTGAAATCATGCACAACCCTTAAAACCTACCGTAGCAAATTAATCCTAGAAGCTCTCATAGACAGTGCAATCCTTCTCAAAAAGTAGTTATTTATTTTAGTTTTAAACAGAATGAAACCACTAACAAAACTAACTACTAAAATAAAAAAAGTCTTCTCAATAAACAGAATGTCAACAAAAATAGCTCCTTAAACATCTGGCGAGGTGAATGGAGTCACACCATGAGCACAGAACCATATTTTAATGAAGAAGCATATAAAGAAAAGCAAAAAAAAACAATTGCCATACATAGCAGTGTACAAGGGTATGAAAAACGTAATAACACCATTATGGAACAAGCAACTCTTCTCACAAAAATATCCCCAAAAACCTCAGTATCACCTCTCCATTCTACTAAACCAAAATGTCCAGTCTACAAATGGCCGTACACATCAATGTGTAACATTGCCAAAAAAATCTTTCAAATCTTTACGCCAGTTCCTAAATCAGTATGTAAAAAGCAAAGACAAATTCAAAATGAAACTACTACAATCTATGGATCCCTGTCCAGTGTGCAAATATACAGGACTACAAGGACATTCATTAGCCAGGATTTCAGGACCTATTTGCAAAAGCACCTTCCATCATATCAAAATGATATCAACACATCATTCAACTATAAGAAATCTGGACCATAAACTCTACTATGCTAAAAGTCCTGCTTTAGCACTAGCCAATTTAAATAACAATCTTGTACATGGTACAACCAAACAACTACTCGAAGAAATAGAGCATATACAGATCAAATATTTTGGAATTTAAAGCCACTTACAAAATGCAATAGCTTTACAACAACTAGCAACTACTGTACAAATAGCAACCTTCTATTAAACACATACAAAAAAGAAATACTAAAATTTAAAAGTTCCTCTGCTGAAGTACCAAACCATGTGTGTGAGTGTTGCCTAAAAGTAGCACAAAAACTGTTGACATAACGTACAAAATAGAAGACAACGAAGATTCCAAATGCTCCAATTAGCTCTCTACCTTATAGCAGAAAATTAATACTAACTTACTGACCCCTTAATACTTTGCAATTACTGCACTACAAAACTTGACAACAACCAAAACACTTCACGTGCTATCACAAATAACTTGGAATTGTTCCCACTACCAAAACCCCTGCAACAACTAAATGTATATGAGAGCATCATAATTCAAACAGTGCACCCATTCAAGCAATAATACACCTTCAACCAAAAACAGCAAAATTACCTCCCTCTGAATTAGTGAAAGGCATTTGTGGCAAAGTACTTTATTTACCATTAGATCTCAAAGAAAATGTACACACTCATACACCACAATCTAAAGTGTTTACTTCCAAGGGTATCTAATGATGCAGTCCTTGTTACAAACTCTACAATCTTAACTGTATAGCCTAGCCAAAACTTCACATACAAACTCTACAAATGAAACACTACACAAACTTTTGAGTTGTGGATATTTGATGGGTGTTTGATTCTATGGGTGTTTTATGCTGCGGTGGTTCTGGCCATGGCCACAAACACTGCAGCATAACACACCTATGCTACCAAACATTTTCACTGTGGTATGTGGACTGCTTATAGCGGATAGTAATTACAATCAATGCCCTACTAGCAACCCAAAACCAAAATCATACTAAAGTAAAATAGCTAATAGCATTTATTATGTCCGCGGACAGCCGCAAACCCATCAGGGGCACCTGCCATCTAAACAAAATACAGTACTTGACCCATCTCTTACTCCCCAACCCTCCCCAAGCACTCCTGCACACCAACACACTCCCCAAAATTGCATTTTGCCTCTGTTCGCCACTGTGCTGTCGGCCGTTCCAAGATGTTGGGCACATCGAAACAATGTGATGCACCTCACGCCTCACTCTAGCCAATCGGCGGACATGTTGCGTGTCCGCGAACATGATGCAAGCCGATTGGCCAATCGTTGTCCTGTCCGTGGAGCGAACAGGGAAGTGAGTCCGCGGAGCGGATGTAGATATCACTAATATCTTTACCTTACGTTTTGGTCATTTAAAATAAAAATACTAGTCAGATTTACACCAAACTAACAAAAGCACGCTTTCGGGACTAAGCCGCCGCTCCTGCCACAAATTTGGTAGAAATCCGTCAAGCGGTTTGAGATGTAGACGTGCACAAAGTTTCTTTCCCATTATGTCTATGGAAAAAAAGAAATTTTGGGAAATTTTGTGTCCCCCCCCTATAACTTTTCCCCCCCTGGACCAAACCTCACCAAACTTTGCAAAATTCAGAGTGGGTCATATACATTTTTGCAAAGTTTGGTAAGGATTCATCCAGGGGGAGCGAAGTTATAAACCGCCCAAAAAGTGTTCTTCCTATATACATATTTGCCTATGTGTTTTCTTTTTCCTTCTGTATCTTACATTTCAAAGTCTCTATTATGCTAATAGTCCCATTGAAAAACAACACCTATGATTTTTCCTAGTACGAGTACAAATTATGATAATTTATTTGACCTCTATGGGCATGTCAGGCACCATAAGAGGGATGCAGAAGAAGATAACCATGGGATAAATACTGATCCTGATAATTCCCCTCACTTGGGGAATAATATGTGGTACCAACACTTGAGAAAAGTGGTGGAGAGAGCATCTGATGAAAATTGCTATGTCTGCTCTCTCTTCGTCCATGCCATGACAACAGTAAGAACCTTCATTTCAAAAGAGAGGTCAGAGCAAGATGCGAAGTGCCTCAGTCGTCAGCAGCATGTATTACTAGATAACATTTTCAAGGGAACTGGACATTCTTGTGATGGAGATCAAGACAGCTATTTCTATACCAGTCGTTTCCATACCAGGATGATTATATCAAGACAACACAAATGAAAAAGCAGCCTGGATGGACAGACACGATGCTTGTGTATCCTGCTGCAGGACAAGACAAGGTGATTGTTGAAGAAATGAAGAGGATGAACTGCTCTGACATGATGGAAACAACTGGAATGCCTGGATCTGGGAACGCTCACAGCTGCTAATCTATGGATGAGCGAGTATGAACAAGGGATGGGAAGATGGAATGATATCCTGTGCAGCTCATCTGCTGAGGAAGGAAGCAGTGAAGGAGCTGCAGAAGGTGAATGATGAGTGTGTAAAGTCATAGGCCAAATACTCTAAATTACTGACATGGGTGGAAGATTAATCAGGCACAGTGTCTGTAGTACCATTGGTTAATGCAACACTGTGCTTTCGGAGCAAGGGAAAAAATTATGTTGGACATAATAAATGGTGCAAGAACATAATTCATGTTCCAAAAATGAGGAGAGGGACGGCTGACTTACTGGACCGATATTGGGCTGGCGGATGTAGAGCATATATGAAACTGCCCAGGAATTGAGGTGAAGTGTGTTCTTTGGTGCATATCGATTTTCCAGCATTGGTGATTCCACAGAGTGACCTGAAGATTGAAGGATTTCCAAAAGTGGACACGCACATGAGAAAAAGAAGGTCACTAGAACACCTCCGAATGAAGAGAATGAATTATTTCTCACAAAAATCACTAATGGTTTATGAAGAAATACCTGACAAACACAAACTAACTGTTCAGCAGGAATGCATTGATGTTCACATATATATTAATGCCTGGACTTCAAACATCAGTGAATGCCAAATGGCTACAGGTCACCACGTGGGAACTGCATAAAACAATCAATGCCACTATAAAAGGATTTAACGCCATAAAAGAAGAGCTGAGGGACATAAGGTTGATGACCCTCCAGAATAGATATGGCCTTGACATGATTACAGCAATGGAAGGAGGTTTGTGCACCAAGATCGGGTCATCATGGTGTGTATTCACACCATCTCATGATGGCGACAACAGGACTTTGACGGAGGCCATATCGATGTTGACAGATCTGCATGTAAAAATGGTGGATGAGACAGAGGCCTTTGGTGATGACAGTTGGTTCTCACTCCTGTTTTCATGGATTCCACATTAAATGGCAAACTTATTCGAGTGCCTTGGAGCAATATTGGTGATAATAATATTTGGATTCTGTATTATAAGGATAATAATTGGACAATGCTAGAAAATGGCAAAGAAGGCAGTTGGAATGAAGATCATGATTGAAACAAAGGATGAACCAGAAGACAATGTGCTGACTGATAGTGCCATCAGCGACTACATAAAAGCAAGTATTGTGGCACCTGAAGGAACAAAATTCTGGTATCCAAAGGATCATAAGAATTACGTGGGTGGGACGTTGGGTCTTTTGTACCCCAAGTGGAGAGTGCAGTTACATGACCTGGAGTCTGGATAAAAGAGGGCACCTTGTGGGGGGCAATGAAGAAATAGATACACAAGAAACCCTTCTTCAAGAGAAGATACAAGGAAGAAGGAGAACTTGAGGAGGTGTTTGAGGAGCGGACCAGAGAGGTGAATGTAGAAGAGCAGATGCATACATCTGCAGGAGATCCCACCCCGTACCTCCTTTGTATTGGAGACATGAGACCATGCCTTTCCTGACACCAGCTATCGTGCCAATACCGCAGCAAGTATTTGGAAGAAGATATCCATCGAGACAACCCTATCAAATGTATCCTTGAGTTGATAAGCAAATGAACTAATGGCGTAATGTGCACAACATCCCAAGATACTGAATGAAGACGATGTATGGATACTAGAAGACAAATGATGAAGCAAAGAATTGCGTGAAATTTCAAAGTGGAAAAGAAGATTACACATTAACAAGTTGCTGAAGAAAACAAAAGATCAATAAATGCACAGACGTTGAAACGCAAGGTAGATAAAGTCATCGTATAGGCTATCTATGAGTAGTGAAGTGAATAGAAAGCAAGCAAAGTCACCATTGTACAGAAACTGGACATTAGTATAATGAAATAAATAAGCCAGAAACCAAGAAAGGGGAATGAAGGGCTGTGATGCAGCAGAATAGCAGGCTAGTAAAGCTGTGTGACGAGGCTGTGTGATATGAAGTCAAGATCCTAGAAATCGAGGTCAGCTATCTACTCTGAAGAAGAACAAGTGTGCGGAGGATGAATCCTCTCATGTTGAGGTGCAAGAAAGAGCACAAGGGATGCCAAGTTGGAATTCATTTTAAGCATTTAAAAGCTGCAGAAAGGACCAAATTGTGGTTTCTTGTCACGTGAGCCAAGGATGAAAATAGAGTTTGAACTTGGAGTTCCAGAAAAGATAACGACTGCCCTCACTCCTGTGCATTCACAGGACGACAATCCTCTGCAAGGCAAAGTACAAAGACAATTTCATGGCAGAAGGCATGGGTGATGAGAGATGCTGGGCTAATTGGGTGGCGAGGTAGCTTCATGTCCTATCTCCCTGCGCCTGGGTCTGGGCTTACGTGCTGCTAAATGAACCGAATGTTCCAGACATGGCGCAAGCATACTAACCAATTGTATATGTCTGTATAACAAAGGACCTTATAGCATAGAAGACCAATGAAACACGGTGAAACTATTTTTTCTTAAAATACATGTGTGAAGAGGTTGGTATAAATTGTCCACCTGATAAAGGACAGCCAACAACATTCCTAGCTTCTATATGGTTGTATATCTAGATGTTTCCCTTAACCATTCCCGATCCTTGATAGGTTTTTCACTAATGCCACAAAATATGACTTCACACTGATGCATAATGGAGTATATGAAGTGTATTTTTGGTGGAAATCATTGAGAGACTGATTGTACGTACATTGATGTTCGTTGTAACCTCCCTGTTTTAGATAATTGTTAATAAAACAGTAACTTGCCATCTTCACGTTCAAAGCACATTCCAAGGGCCATAAACTCAGTAATCTGGGGAGTCATCGCAGTCTTAATTAAAATCACTAGATGGCCATTTTGCATACCTCTGGGCTTTTAGAAAGCCATAACTTGAAAAGTGATAAAACCATCTAAAATAAGATCAACACTTGCACAGGTCTCCTGCAATAAATAATGTCATAGACAATCAGTGAGGCAGCTATGACAGTATTTTCTAACAATTTCTTTGTACCTTGAAATGTTTCATGAAATAATTTTCACTGGAGCCAAGCAAGCTTGTGCGGAAATTATGTCACTATCACTTCTTCCCTCAGAAGCCAGAGATGGTGGATTATGTTCCATTGTTGATGATTGTGGTGCTGGTCTGTCTTTTCTAAGGAATCAATAACTTTGAATCTATTCTCAGAGAGAGCTACCCACTTATCCCCTTGGCTTTAATAGCCCACTATGTACTCAGTGCCCAGTTTCACTCCTCAAAACATATTTCTTTTCACCTCCCCAACCACCTTGAATTGAATCTTATCCTGAGCATATTTTGAATTATTAACAAACTTTCATAGATACAAATGGGAAAGCAGAGGAATCCTAATCTTTCAATTATTAGGGTTAAAAGCCAAGTTTGAATGTAAAACACAAGAAGCTAACATTAATCTACAAAACCTCACTACTATACAATCGACACCAAATCTTTTACACTGGAAAAATCCAGGTTATTCTCCTTGGCACCAATACATTTCTAGGATGTACCTTACCACCCACAATCCTTGTATTAATCCAGTGCAACACTTTATTTACTAAAGAGTGTGTTGTCTCAATGCTATTCGTGGGTAAATAATGCCCTGGACCAATAGACCTGGGAATGTCTCCGGGGGAAAAGAGAGAGACTGGCAACTATAATTATCTCCCAATACCTCTATGGATGCCACAGAGATGATGGTATGTTTGGCTTGAATCAGTACAAGCAGTGTTGGAAGATTAACTTTATGTGTAACTACACAGAGGGTACTATCCTTCATAAATGGATCCATAGTAGTGCTGACACCAGTCAATTTAGCTGGTTGGTCAACCTCAGAGAGAGAATGAATTTTCTTTGGTAGCAATCAAACCATTTCATCTATAATGGTCAAAGAATTAAAAACTAGTTGTTTAAAATGCTTCATAAAATAAAATAAGAATTCAGACATGTCCATCAGTTTCTTCAAGTCACTACTCATATCCTGGTGTCAATTTGCATCCATCGACCCCTCATAGGCCTGCATTAATGTTTGAGGGCTAGTCACTTCCTGCCCTACCATAACTTGGGATTTCTCAAGAATAATTGATTCCTACTGTTTTCCATTGGCAACGGACCATTGTTCCCTGGCTATTGGGCCACCTCAACAGTCTCAGAAGAAGCTATATATTCTGCAGCTATGTTGATTATGCTGCCCTGCAACAAAGCACTGCCTTTTGGAGCCTAGTCCATAGCAATGCCAAGCAGAAATGAGAAGTCCACTAATTAACCTCAGTGCTTGGTATATTGTCTAGATTTTCTAAAAGTTCAGAGAGACTTTCCTGATCAGTTCGCAGAGCTTATTTGGCTTTAGATATTTATTTTCTAGTTTCCCAATTATCACTCCAAGGAGTATTTCAAAGACTGTCTAGGATGGCCCATATTCGTAACATTTTAGTCTTTCTGGCGGGCTTTGGATTAGATTGGGCAATGGCTTTCCTTTACCCCATTGTCAGAGGGTGGCCATGAGGTGTTGCTCATGCACCACAATCGTCACTGGATTGTCAGCCATTGCTCTTGTAATTGTCATTTATATAGCGCCTTTTACCTTTACTACATTCTCAACGCGCTTGCGGTGGGAATGCCCTTGGGGACCACAGTCCAAAGTATTGGAAGTTCTCATAAAGGTTTAGAATGTGTGTACATATGGACAAGATTAGAGATAAGATGGACTGGATAGGCTCCAGTAAGCAACAGTAAGTCAGGCATGTGGGTGTGTGGGTGCTGAGGGGTCTCATGAGTGGCTGTGAGTGCAAGAGGCTCATTATGTGTCCAGCTAGAGTGAAATTGTGTCATTCTGTGTCAATGTAATCCAATGGCAGAGGTGTTGCGGCAAGCCTTGAGTAAATAGGCTTAAAAACGTTAGTTGTCTAGCTAGATTGAATTTTGTCATAGGTTGTAACTACATTCTAATGCATGTGGATGGATAACCATGCCCGCGGTAGACATCAACTGAAGTGGTGCCTTTATCCGTACCTGGAGCTCAGATGGAGTTTATCTTTGATGTCGCTGTATCATCACAACTTCTTTGGGGACAATAAAACAGCTAGCCTCGTAGACTCTTCTAGGTGCTATGGAGAAGCTACCCTTAAGTCTTCTAAGCGCAATAGACTGGCTGTCCTAACACATCTTCTAGGCATGACAGGCAGGCTACTATGGGATCTAGCATATATGATTTTGTAAGCGCATAGACAGGCTGCTTTGAAAGCCTTAACGGTTGATCAAGTGAAATGTGACTTCTCAAACTACACAGATCCTTTTAATGCAATGAATGTGCTGACCTTCAATATTCTTCAAGAGCAGTGCAATTTTTAGACTTTACAGTTCTTCATGTCTAATGCGTAAGTCAAACGACCTACTTCATTCTAAGTGGAATACCGCTGCTAACCCACAGTTAATTTGGTGCTTCCCAATTGCTAGCCTTCACAAGTTCTTCAGATACAAACAAGTGCAAGGCATACCCGTATGCACTTCTGCACAGCTTATCAAGAACCATAGAGAAGTACTAGCAAAATGTTACAGCCATCCTGTAAAATAGTTGGGTCTCCGGAAAACACGCGATAAAATTCTTATTTGAAAGTCTTGTTATCTTTAAATAAGTCACGAGTAGGTCAAATGGTTTGTGGTGCTAACAGGCCACACGATATTGACAGTGTACATTTGTCAGTACTTAAATGAGTCATAGCTGTATTGGGAGCCAACAGGATGCGACCAGGACACAGGTCACACGTCATTAAAACAGTCAAAACAACTGCGCTTGCAAAACGCTTCTATTCAACAGAAGAAAACCTGCATAGATCATCCTTTGCCTTGTTTGACCAATTAACAGTAGAATGTTCTACCGGTTTTTTCGAATTAAGATCTGGAAAAGTTATACATACACTACAGATAAGCAAACACTCTGCAGCTCTGGGTTACACACTGAGAAAGGACATGTTTTCCATGCACATAAGGAAGCGAGGGACATATAGGGTACACATGAAAACCACCACAGGCGGGCAATCAGATACGGGAAGGTGGGGGCGTGGAGTTAGAGCAATCATGCTTGCACTATCCGGATTTCAAAAGTTGATTTTTGACATGTTCTTAAAACAAATCCCACACTCCCTTTGTTAGCAAACGAGGGGCACTCGGTAATGATTCTTAAACATCGTGCCCTGATACAATGGATCTCAAATTAGAACCACGTACTATGCACGCACATAGATCAATACACGTAATGGGTTCGGAACTGATAGTTAATAAATGCACTTTTTATATGTATTGATGTGAACATATTCAGTTATTATTTATCCTATCCAAAACCATTGAAAAGATTTGAGGAAAGAGTTGGGGGATATTTAGCTGCTAGAATAACCTGATGTAAAGCTCAACGTTGTTGCTTGTAACCCTTAAGGCAGACTGTGCTATATAAACATGCCTATGGTCGTGTTAGGGGACGTGAATAAGGCGCGTTAGGACATCTATAACATTTAAACATCGTGGGACACATACAACGGACAAAAGGTTGCTTTGCCACTCATGAGGCAGTGTGATTTGTGCTATGCTTTAGTAGTAGCTCATCATTCCCCAACTTAAAAGGAAGGTTAGTTCAGGGGCAACGTATTTGTCTTGGAAGCAAAGCAAAACAGCGCAGCAAACGTAACACGGGTTTGAATCCTGATCCCGTGCTTAGAAACCACTCTGTTGGCTGGGGAGGCTGCACAGAAAAGAGGACGCACACCAAAGGAGTATAACACGTCTTCTTTATTTCACATGTAAAATCCAACTCCCAAACACTCCCTCTGGCACCTCCCTCCATACACGTCACTTAACCCATGTGATGAACTCTCGAGGTACCATCTAAAGAGACATTTCCGGGCAACAACACCCCCAGACAAATGTCCTTACACAATCGTATTCTCAAACACAGCAACTTCTTTTAACACTCTTCAACAAGTCTAAGCGGTTTCTTAATGGATCTTTGCGGATGCCCTTGTGGACCTTGCGACAGTCCACCAACAGTACTGTTCTGCATGTATAGCCGACATGGATGCAAAGGCTCGGGGGGAATCCATACCTCATCACAAGCATCTTGATACTCTGGGTCTGGCTCAGGAGGCCGGAGTGTCTTTTCCTCACCCCTGTTGACATGTTTGAAACAGGAGCTGTTTCTCATTATGTCCGGTCCCTTCTACGGACGTCACTTGAAGAGGCACTGGTGGAAATTGTGAATCTGTTTTCCTGGTCATATTGTGTTGGACCCACACTTCATCTCCTATGTGGAATTATTTTGGTCGAGCTCCTCCCCTTTCATCTGTTTCCCGCCTTGTCTTTTCCTTCTGTTCGGTATCCCTCTTGATGACACCTCGATCTCATTCTGGCAGACTCAGTGGGTTTCTGATGACTCTGGTGCAGGCCTGCTTTTTCATCAATAATTTTGCAGGAGTTCTGTTAGTGACTTCATGGGGCGTATTTCGGTTGTCTCATAAAAGTCGCCCGAGTGCTTGGTGTGGATCTGTCCCCTCAATGCAGGCCGTTTTTAGTGTCTTCTGAATTGAGGCCATGAACCTTTCTGTCATCCCATTGGCCCGAGACCAACGGGGTGTGATCTTTTGATGACTGAACCCTATGTGTCTCGCAAACACTCCGAATTCATGGCCACAGAAGGGTGGACCATTATCTGACTTGATGATGTCCGGGATCCCCCATTCACTTATGACTTCATCAAAGGTGGCCGCTACATGAGCGAAGGCTGTGGACTTCACCTTCTTTACAATGGGGAATCTAGAGTGTTCGTCAATAAAAAGTAGCAGGTACTTGCCAGTTTCAAGAGGTCCGTAGAAGTCTACCACAACTCTTTCCCAACGGTGTTCTGGGATCTGAGTTATCTTGAGCGGGTAAGGGGGTTCTGCTCAGGCGGTGCATTGGCAGGCTATAAAGTGCTTCACCCACCGGTCAACCATAGCATCTAAGAACAGGAACCAGATATGAAATTTAAGTTGTGCTTTGGTGTTATCGGCTCCCCAATAGCCCTTGTGGTCGATCTTGATGACTTCCGCTCGGGGTTTTGCCGGGATGACCAGTCGGCACCCTCTCAAGAGTATCGTCTTGTCCTGAACGGCCAGTTCCGTGTGTACCTTGGCAAGTCTTTCAAGTTCATCTCTACATGCGCTGGATGCCTGAGTACCGCCCATCGGAAGTCTTTACACCTGTTATTTTCTGTGAGGTTTATTGCTAAAGCCATGGACGGGTCTGCTGCTGAGGCTGCCGCTATGGCCTTGAGGGAGACGGCCAAGGGAAGAGCATTGGATGTGACATAACTGATGTACTCAGTGTCTCCTGGTCTGGGGGCTGGTTTACCAGCTGGGTGTCTAGACAGGTAGTCTGCTGGGTTGGTATCACCCCCTGGCCTGTGGATGATTTCTAAATCATACTCTTGCAGTCTCATTTATTTATTTAATGTGATACATTTTTCATAAACAAACAAAAACTTTACACATTCAATATAACAATCATATCAATCAAACACATTTTAAGAAGATACAAATATACTCAAAACTATATAGAAAAAATCAATTCATCAGATCATAAATTTATCAAATCAAGATAAGAGGAATCCATCTCCTCAAATCAATAGAAACCAAAGTTGGAATTGTCAGAAAGTGATATGTTATTAGGGGCTAAGTTGATCCAGTCAATCCAGTCAGCAGAGCATTACTTCTCAGAGGCCTCTCTGAGGCCAGTGACTCAATATTCATCTATTTATCTTACTTGAACTGTCAGCAGGTTTATCCCTCCCAGGTTGCGCAGAGGAGATCTCAACTTGCCCTTTGATGGAAAATATTTTTTCTGCTTCCCTCCAAACTCTAAAAAGGGCTAAGTGCAGTCCAGAGTTCAGTGTGTTCAAACATTGATACCAGAATTAATTGCTTCTTAGATGTTCGAGACAATGAACAAACTTTCCAAGATTTTTACCATAACTGATGCTCATCTTTGGGCACTGGGTAAGTATATGTCTAGCCGTTTCCAACTCAGAGCAATTCTCGCAGATCCTACAGAATTTCTCTGTTTTGGTCGCGGTATGCCCCAGTTCGGTATTCTCCAATGTTGGCAGATGATTTATACGCATCAGCAATATAAAGCGCCTAAGAGCCATTTGAGCCCTTTTACAGGTGTAAAATACAAATGTTACAAACTTATAGGTTTTTAAGGTTGCTAGGTGTGCATAGTTATTCTGCCTATCCCTCCCATAGGTATAGGCATTTGTGCAGGTCATAAAACAAAAATTCACTATCTTGTCCCCACTTGGGAGACCAGCAGATCTGTTCAAACAGTGCTTTCATATCTTTCGTGAGTCTGGACTGGCTATTTATCCCCATATCATCCTTTACGGACATTAGTAGGGGATTAGTAGGATTATTTTGTATTTGGATGTAAAGTTCAGCTCATTTTCGGAGTACCATTGCCTTCAAAGAGAAGATTCCCAGTTGTTGTCTTAAAACGGCCATTGGGATGCATTGTGCAAGTCCCAAAAGACGCCTCCAAACTTTTCCCTCCAATACCTGTAGCCAGTCGAGATTCATATTGACCAAGGACTTTAATCGATAGATTACCATGGGCACAAAGCACTGACGTGCTCCCCAGATGGAAAAGCCACTTTGATCTCGTGTGAATTTGTGAATCATAGTTGTTAGCTGTGCTGCCCTGGTTTTACGAACCTGAATGCAACGGAGATAGCTGCCTTTACTACCAAACTCCACACCCAAATATTTGTGGGAGTCTGTATATTTTATCTCAACCATTCCCATATGCATACTCGGACGCGCAACCTTACTGGCTGTATAGAGAATCAACTCAGTCTTATTGTGGTTCATAACCAGTTCTTTAACTTCTGCGTATTGCCATAGCTTCTGTGCTGATCCGCTGAATGTATGAGCAAGCAGCACCAGATCATCAGCATAGGCCAAAATCACACAATGAGATAAGCCGATCTTGGGGGGGGCAGTTATGTACTCCTCGCAAGTACTCAGGTATATCAGACACAAATAAATTATAAAGCAGTGGGGCCATTGTGCACCACTGTTTTACCCCTCTTGTCTGTAAAATTGATTTCGTTTAGTGACCCTGATTATCCAATCTCAGCTGCACTGAGGTATTGGTGTGTAGAAGTTTCAGGTAATAGATCAGACTCTCTGGGCATAGCAGATTTTAAGTTTTTGCCATAATTTCTCTCTATTGACAGAGTCAAAAGTCGCCCTAAAATCAATATATAGGGCGTATAAGGGAGGGCAATTTGGTGACTTCGCTTTATTCCTTAGCTTATCTATTATCATCAGGTTATAAGATGTAGAATAGCCTGGCCGGAAACCACTCTGGAAACAATCTAGGATTCCTTTTTCATCTGCCCAAATGTGTAATTCCCTTAATAGAAATGAGGCAAAGATCTTGCCTGTGCTGTCAAGCATAGAGAGTAAACGGTAATTACCAGTGTCTGACCTGTTACCCTTTTTAAAGACTAGTATAAGTATAGCCTTTTGCCAAGTCTCAGGGATTCTCCCTTCCACCAACACCCTTTCAAACAGGATTTTCATGAAATTTGGCCAGAACAGACGGTTAATTTTAAGGACTGCATTAGACAGGCCATTAGGACCCAGAGCTGGTGATGACTTTAATTTACCTATTTTCCCCAAAAGATCTTCAGTAGAGATTACAAATGGGAAGGGATAAAATTAGGAGTGTTCTTCACAGGCAGTGGGATACTGTCTATGTCATTACGTTTCTCAAGGAAGGTTATCCATACCTGGGCAGCTATAGGGTTGATCATAAGGGCCTTCTCATTTCCCTTTGCCTTCCCCAGGAGTGACCAATTATTACGTGAGTTTCTAGTACAGAGGATCTTAACCGTGTGTTGCCAACATTCAAGTTTTTTCCCTTTTTTCCATCTTTTAACCCAGATACGGTATTTATTCTTTAGTTTTGTGATGTTATTCTGTGTTGTAAGTAAAGAATATCTATTGCCCCTGACCTTGAATATTTCTCTTCTTAATACTCGCTTGGCATCTTGTATCTCTTTATCAAAAGGTGCTTATGTGGCTATTTGCTTGGACACTAGGGGAATTCTACAGGTGGCATGCTTGCCCAAGAAACTGTATATCCTGTATATCCAGTTTTCGATTTCCTTAGATGTCATGGATCCAAACTTAAATGCATCGTTCAGATTCCATTCACCCGCTGCATTAACTGCCTTCTCCATATTCTTTCCAGACCAGATAATACAATTGGCATTATGATTTACACTTAACACTCCTGTACTTATTTCCTCACAAGGGGAAAAAGTAATGTCTAAATACACGATAAGTGGATCATGATCACTCCAGGGACTTTCACATACACTCATATCAGTCACAGTAGAAGCCACCTCGGGACTAGTATAGGTATAATCCAGAGTGCTCTGACAATGATCCTTACCCCATGTGCAATTGCCCAGCCTATCACTCTTGGTACGGCCATTCATGATTTCAAGCTCCCAACCCTCCAAGAAGCTACGCCAACAATCACCCTCTATGTCTTCTACCTTATGTTTCATAAGACTATATTGATGTATCTGAATGTTGTTGGCAGTGTCTCCACCCCCTTTAATATGGCAATTAAGATCTCCCGCCAGAATAATATGGGAACTGCTAGTACCAAACTTCCATTGACCCAATAAGTCATGTAATGCCTCCTGAATCTGTTCCCTACTGGTAGCACCCTGAGGGTTATATACATTGACCAACAACACTTTTACCAATTTTTCATTCACCCTTAAGTTCAGTTCACAGCGTTTATATGATCTTCACATATGGTCGCTAACTTCTTGCTTGGCACTGAGTTACAAACACCAGTCAATAGGCCCCCAAATGGACACCCCCTGATCCCCCTCTTAGCAGGGGTATGATAATGGGTGCATCCATCCATGGCGATTGGTGCTAGCAGCCAAGTCCCTTGTAGCAGAAAACATGATTGCTTATCAATTAGGGGAATAGATCCCTCAATAGTCAATAAGTGATTGAAATCCTGATTGTTCCAGCTCAACAAGGAGCAAGCTCAGGGCTTCTATAGAACCATCGGAAGGGAATCTGCCAACCACTTCAGAGTATTTTGAATGTCACTCATCTGGACTTTATCCACTTTAATAAGTTCTAGTTTGGATAGCCTTTTATTGCCTGATATCTTAGGTTGACTCGGGGGTTCCTGATCTTCTTCATCCCTAGCAACATCCACCTAAATCCCCACTTGTGTTATAATGCTTTTGTGGATGCGAATCAATTGGGCCGTAGCCAATACACTACAGTGTAGGGCTGACACATTTGGATTGCATACCTTCAAAGGTTTCACAAAAGAAAAGTCTGCCGGACGAATCACTCGTAGCTGGGGTATTAAATGCAGTTTAGTTAGAACCTCGCTTCTGTTCAACCATTTGTCACTTTTTTTTCGGGTTCAAGTTTTTGATTACACAGATTTTGTCTTCTGAGCAGTTTTTAGCTTCCTTCCTTTCCCTCTGGAAAGTATCATCCAGGACCCTTGTGTTATGCTTCCTCTGGGGAGTGGAATATTTGTTAGTTTCGCTACTAGTGCAGACTGAGGAGTCTGATTCTTGATCATTATCTTAAACCTAGCACTTGCAAATTGCTGGCTGCATTACCACTGTTTGTTGCCTTTATTATTTATTTATTGTTATTTATCTGTTTCTCCTCTGCTTCGCACTTTCCACCTCTCCCCCTTCCATGCACTTTTCCCCTCCCCCCTCTCGCATGCACTTGTGCGTTCGCAATGTCACTGGGCCTAGTAAGATCGCTGTTTTGTTCTCCCCTGTTCCCCTCCATTGCCTTGTCGCACTCCGAAACACTTGGGTACGAGCGCGATAGAAATAAAATATCAATCAATCAATCAATCAAATAGGTGCTCTCATTTGATTTTTCTGGGAGGTCCAACTGGTCAAAGTCCCTGCTGTTTTAATCAGGTTCTTCTTGGCCTTCCGGGCTCTTTTCCTTGCTCTTTTAGATTTTTTTCACCGGGACTTGCATGGCTGACAATGGGGATGCTATAACCACCAGCACTTTTTTATTAGCAGCACCTCTGTTCATCCGTCACTGCTTTCTAGAATAGAAAATAGCCGAGTCTTCAGTGGGGCCTAACTTGGTTTCATTATTGGGTAATAAGGCATCCACCCCCTGTTCCAGAGCCAGGGGAATCGTTTCCGAAGACACAGGCTCCTGTAACGTAATTGGATCTGGGAGACCCAATTGCAAAACTGTGTTAACGTGTATCCTCCCACACAGTTTAAAAAATATTTGTATGCAAATTGCATAGCTGCCATGGATGCTTGCAACTCAGTGATTGCATTTAAGTTCAAATGAGAAGACACGCTAGGGCTAGTTTCATCTAGAGGTCCTGTGCCCTCCAGATCAATGTACAAGTGAGGTGAGGCCGAGAGGTGTCCTGTATCATGGGTTGTTGATATATTACCAATTGGATTTAGAGGGTAATCCTCTGTGTTAGAAGGCGCCTGACTATTAGCCTCTGATTGTTCCTGCCCTTCTGTCAGGCCAGATGGTGTAAGGGCCTCTACACAAAGAACCTGAGCTTTAACTCTAATAGTGCTTTCCTTCACAGGGATGATTTCCTTTCCTGTGGCTGCCATTGATTTTTGGATAGAAAGGCAAAGATTCAATAAAGATTTATTGCCAATGTCTTCATAGTTAGAAGCCTCTAAGCCATCAGACTCATTCAGATTGGGTACTATAACTTCTCCCTCTAGAATGGGGCCCTTCTGAGTTACTTTTGGAATTGTTTTTTGAAAGAGGGCTGGAATCATCCCTTTTTCCACCAAACCACCAGCAGATGGTGCCGACGATTTCTTGGTGGGGAGCATTGCACTTTCCTTATTTGTATTACTCTCCTTAGGTTATAAAGAGATTTAATGGCTTTGGATTTCGCCATCTCGCATGAAGTGCGAGTTCCCCACTATGTCTGAAACTTAACCACTAGTCTCAGGGGTAGAGAGCAGTTAATGAGCTGTACTTTATGGCCAACAATGAGCGATTAAAGAGGTACGTAGGGGAATCAGGATCAAAGAGGATAACCTCGACAGTCTCCCGTTCGCTCTGACAGTTGCGTTGAACCTGCCACTTACCAGAAGTCTTTACAAGAAGAGGGGCCTCAGTCCGCTGTTACGATTAAGTTGGCAGTTTCTTAGACTCCCTCCCACGACGGACCGCTCGCACTTTTCCACTTTGCTTCTCGCCTGAAGTGGGAATACGCTTGAAATCCCTGTCTGCTCGTTCAGTAATGATTTCAATGGCTGGGGTAGAGAGTACAGGCAAGCAGCTCCCAGCCCCAGAAAACAGCAAAACACCAGTACTCTTTATCGCCCTTCACTTGCACGGGCTTAACGCTGCAAGGGCGGCTGGGACACAGTTTTATGATGCTGCCTCAAAAGTGGGTGGAGCTTGTAGCAGGTGAAATTTACACCGTCCAAATGGAAGAATAAGGCAGCAAAACAGCAGTACTCCTTATCGCCCTTCACTTGCAGGGGCTGAACGCCATAAGGGCGGCTGGGGCACAGTTTTATGATGCTGCCTCAAAAGTGGGTGGAGCTTGTAGCACGCAAAATTCACAGCGTCCAAATTGAAGAATCAGGCAGCAAAACAACAGTACTCCTTATCGCCCTTCACTTGCACAGGCTTAACGTCGCAAGGGCGGCTGGGGCACAGTTTTATAATGCTGTCTCAAAAGTGGGCGGAGCTTGTAGCACGTGAAATTCACAGTGTCCAAATTGAAGAATCAGGCAGCAAAACAGCAGTACTCCTTATCGCCCTTCACTTGCACGGGCTAAACGCTGCAAGGGTGGCTGGGGCACAGTTTTATGATGCTGCCTCAAAAGTGGGCAGAGCTTGTAGCACGCACAATTCACAGCGTCCAGATTGAAGAATCAGGCAGCACAACAGCAGTACTCCTTATCGCCCTTCACTTGCATGGGCTTAACGCTGCAAGGGCGGCTGGGGCACAGTTTTATGATGCTGCCTCAAAAGTGGGCAGAGCATGTAGCACGCAAAATTCACGGCGTCCAAATTGAAGAATCAGGCAGCAAAACAGCAGTACTCCTTATTGCCCTTCACTTGCACAGGCTTAACCGCCACAGTATAATGCTCCACCTTTCAATCCTCGGGGGATTTTCGTCCTGGGGTTCCCGAACAGTCACAGCAAAGCCTGGTGATCAGTAATAAGGGTAAACGTTTTCCCAATCACAAAGTTGTGGAAATGTTCACAGGCCCAGACAGCTGCCAGGCTCTTTCTCAGCCTGCGAGTAAGCTGACTCTGGTGGAGCCAGTGCCCTGCTGGCATACACCACTATGTGCCTCGGGTTGGTGTCTGCGCCGCTGGTTTACACAAGAATTGCTCTGAGGCCCACTGGGCTTGTGTGAACCACGATTTCTGTATGCTAGTCAGGGTCAAAGTCTCCGAGCCTCAGCCAGAGTGTGCTTGATCGTCTCAAAAGCTGTTTGGCATTCTTCAAACCACATAAACGGGACTTCTTTTTGCAGCAATTGGCGTAGCAGCTCTGTGATGGTGGCTCTGTGATGGTGGCAAAATGAGGGACGTATCTGGCACAGTGTCCTACCATCCCTAAAAACAATCTCACGTCTGCTGCCTGCACCAGTTCTTGTAGATTGAAAATGGTGGAAACTTTATCTGGGTCAGGAGTCATGCCCTCAGCCGAGAAGATGTGACCAAAAAATGTGAGTTTGGATTTACTGAAACAGCATTTATCCAGATTAAGGGTCATTCCAGCTTCTTGAATGGCGGCACAGGCGGCTCTTAGGGCTCAATCATATTCCTTACGTGACTTCCCGAACATGAGGATGTCATCGCTGTAGTTTAGTGTCCCTTTCACAGGCCTGATGACATGCCTGGTGGCTTCGTGGAAGATTTCAGCCACTGACGAGATGCCAAAGTTTAGTCTTTTGTATCAAAAGAGTCAGTCATGGGTGGCGAACATGGTGATCACTCTCGAGTCCGGTGAAGTACCATCTGGTGGTAGCCCTGGTTGAGAACAAGTTTCGAGAAGAGGACTGCTTTTTTGAGCTGCACTATCATGTTCTCAATTCTTGGTCCTGAGTGTCGGCGGTGTTGGCCATCCTCATGTCGACGGATAGCATTAGACATTAGGCGGCCCCCTTCCTTGGGTACTATTACAAGTGGTGAGACCCACGGTGTTGGTCCTGTAGCCGGTTGAATGATGTCATCCCTCAGGACGTGGTTAAGTTCATTGGATACGGCAGTCTGGAGGTGGAACCCCACTCTGCGCGGATGTTGAGGGACCAAGCGGACTGATGAGTCAATGTGTAGCTTGATGGGAGGACCCTTCATCTTGCCCAAGCCCTGACATAGGAGTGGGAATTCCGCCATGATGGTGTCTTTTGTAATGGTGGGAGTCGGTGATTGGTTGTGTCCTATGCTATAGACACGTTCCTGTCTTTCATGTATGTGGGCTGCGGAGCGAATGGTGTCGCCTCTTCCATGTGGATGTTAATTATCTTCTTGGCCCTTGTTGGTATGGGCGAATTTGGATTTTGTGGTGCCCTCTGTTATGGCTTGTATTGTAGCATTGAGGACGTTCAAGGCGTAGGGAATGGTTTGCCTTCTCTGCAGACTGACTGAAAGTGTCCTTCCCTTACACAGTTCCCACAATTCTGGGAGAGAGCGGGGCATGTGCCTGCGTGAGGAAAGGCCATTCCACATCGATAGCATTGCATCCTTGGAGTCGACGTGTAGTTTGGTCCGGTGCACCTGTCTCCTCCTCGTGTGGTATTTGTGTGAATGGCTACTATCACATCTCCTTTGTCCTGTTTGGACAGCGTATTGCTAGTCATTTGTGCGGCTTGCCTTTCAACTCTTTCGAGGATCCTGGCCATCTGGCAGACTTCCTCGATGGTGATTATTTATTTATTTTTTTTAAAGTTGCTTTTTTGAGCATTGATGAGAGACACCCCTCTATGGTCCACATGTGGATGGCCTCTTCAAGGGAATATGCATGGAACTGGCAATGCGCTGCTTTGATTTGTAGCCTTGTGATGAAGTTGTCCACAGTGTTATCTGTTTGTTGGGTATATTGATTAAATATGTACCTCTCATAGTCTCTGTTGGGCTCTATGACCAGTCTTTTGTTAAGCAGTGATTAGCGATGCAAAATCACACTGTCTCCTGCCGGGATGGTTTTGATGAATGTCTTTACCTACGTTCCAGCTGTGTTGAGGGACATTCTGGGCAGTATGGGGGACACCTCTTCACCCACCTGCCGCTGCTATAAAGTTATTAAAGTCCTCAAGCCATTCCACCCACGGGGCCCTTTGTCTGCTTGCAGAGTCTTGGAAAATGGTAGGGGAATTCGCCATGCTGTGACCGTAAATCTCGTGACAGGTGCTAGGGCGGTGGAGCCTGCGCTGAAAGACCAAAGAAATATCGAAGCTTAGTACCACAAAATGAAATATGCCAATCACGGGATGAAAGATACACATATCTTTATTTCTGTACAGATTTCAAAGCAAAACAGATAGCTATCTGGCTCCCAACACCTCTCAGTGTGTACCAGCAGACACAGTGAGGGGTGAGAATGCTGGACATCTTAATGCAAACTCTTTTATACATTATTCCAATCATTGCCTAGCCCCTGTCATGAGCATGGGTCATGCCCCTAGATTAGCCTCTAAGAATTGAGAGTGTAAAGGTGTAGTTCACCTTGGTTGTCAATGTCCAGAGGGGAATCACAATACATTTACTCAGCAGTTGACATTGTCTGGTCACTTGTTCACACGCTCATTTTTTGGATTAGGAAGGAGGAGTTCCTTGTCTTGCACGTTCTATTGTTAATGGAACGGCTCCAATTGTGCTATTCTTGTCAGGGATGGTTCCTATCTCCTTCCTTCTCCCAATAGCTCTCTCTCTCTCATATCATGCACACTAGTGGTCCTTACTCCCTTCAGAAAATTACATTTCATCTCCATTCTTCAGAACAAGCGCCCCTGCGTAGAAGCAAGATGGAGAGCTCACCAACAAATAACAAAAGGTAAAGACCCTGGAGAGTTAGAGAGGTAATTACTGAATTGGTGCATTTGACAAGCATATTGAGGATTGCTGAATGTTTTTTCTTAGATGACCTGACTACATAGAATTAAAACGCACACTATGAATAGTACAACCAGATTTTCCAGAGAAGTGCTCCCACTGAGTTTATGAGGTAAGCGTTACAGAACACGGAGCCGTGCTGAAAAATACTCTGTCTGAGCATTCATGGAAAATACTGAGATGGATCAGTTAACTCAACATTTCGGAGAATTACGAGCTGAAGTCCACGCAGCTCGGCCTGAGACCAATGCCCTTAGAAGAGATCTGGTGGTGAACAGAAGAATTGGCTCGTCAACTGTTAACGGCTCAAGCGGGTCAGGTACTGCTACCATTAAGTAATCCCCAGGCTTCTGCATCTACGGCGTCCCAGGCTCCAGTCCAAGTGGTCATTCCTGGAAACATTCCGTTAGCTCCTCCAGAGCGCTTTACAGGAGATCCAAAGAAATTTCCTGTGTTTTGAAATCAATGCAGATTACATTTTTTGTGCAGACCTGGAGTGTCCCCCACAGATCAATCAAAGGTGGCTTTCGTGTTATCTTATTTGGGCAGCTATGCGGCAGATTGGTCCATACCCCTTGTAAATAGGGACAATCCTGTGTTGCAAAATTTTCAGGAATTTTTGAAAGAATTGGAAAGGCTTTTTGCTCGACACACTCAAGGACAGGCGTTGGATGGTGAGTTGCTGTCATTGAAACAAGGCAATCAAGAATTGCTGGCATATGTGGCCACCTTTAATAGGTTGGTGGCAGAAACCAATTGGCCTACAGAAAAAAGAATGACTTTATTTTATCGAGGTCTGTGCAGTGAATTAAAGGATGTTTTGGCACAAGTGGTGAACCCACCGGAGAATATTAATGACTTCATTGATTTAACTATTCAGTTACACCACAGGTTACAAGATCGTAGGACTGATCATGCTCGCCAAGACAATCGAGCGTATGTGGTTCGCCCAAGACAACCAGTTGCAAGATCAGAACCAGAAACTCACTCGGAACCCATGCTGTTGGGGGGAATTCGAGGCCCGATTTCTCAAACAGAGAGAGAGAAAAGATGTCAACAAAAGTTATGTCTATACTGTGGTAAGGCGGGTCACTTCTTAAAGGACTGCCCAGTGAAACCGACATGGAAACCTTTGGGAGGAGTGAGTCAAGACCAGAAGGACCAGAATTCGGAAAACTCCAGAGCCCGCCAAGTTTAGAGGTCAGCTTGTGGAGCGTGGATAAGGTTTCAGTGACCTCACACTTTGTGTTTCCAATCATCCTATTTAGTCATGAGATTCCCACTATAAGGCATGAGTTGACTGCTTATATTGATTGTGGGGCTATTGGCAATTATATGGATCTTCACCTGGCTAGCAAATTGGGATTTTCCTTAACGGATAAGTTAAAGGCAGAAAATGTATCCGGGGTCGACGGCCCTCCATTAGTGTCAGGTCCGGTTACACAGTGCATTAACAACCTTACTATGCTCTTCCAGGATGGACACAGAGAGAGGATCTCTTTTGACCTGATTCGAGCTCCACAGTTCCAGATTATCTTGGGAATACCGTGGTTGGAAAAGCATAACCCATTGATCAATTGGCGAACCAGAACTTTGACCTTTGCTCCTGACTGCCAGAACTCCTGCAATTCTACGGAAGCTTCAGTGGAGATAATGCAACAGGAGGGGTCTACGGAAAACACTTTAGGTTTTATAGACTCTTTGCCCTATGAATACCGGAAATTCCAAGATGTATTCCAAGAAGAAAAACAAGCCGAAGTACTGCCCCCTCACACACTTTACGATTGTCAAATTGATTTAATTCCTGGATCCCAGCTTCTGTGCAGTCGAATTTATGCTTTGACAGAAAAGGAAA
Source organism: Ambystoma mexicanum (assembly GCF_040938575.1). Lineage (NCBI taxonomy): Eukaryota > Metazoa > Chordata > Amphibia > Caudata > Ambystomatidae > Ambystoma > Ambystoma mexicanum. The sequence continues at coordinate 1,124,523,780 of NC_090933.1, forward strand.
ATGTCCATTTGAAAACTTATTTGGATCAGTATCTGGCTAATGGGTTTATCAGACCATCTAAATCCCCAGCAACTTCACCCCTATTTTTTGTGCCCAAAAAAGAAGGAGAATTAAGAACGTGTATAGACTACCGAGCTCTAAATCAAATCACTGTAAAGAATCGCTACCCTCTTCCACTCATTTCTACATTGTTGGACCAAGTAAAACAGGCACAAATTTTCACTAAGTTAGACCTCAGAGGTGCATATCATCTAATTCGCATAAAGGAGGGAGATGAGTGGAAAACTGCATTTCGAACTAGAATCGGGCTCTTTGAATACAAGGTGATGCCTTTCGGGCTGTGCAATGCTCCAGCTGCCTTTCAATCCTTTATGAATGACATTTTCAGAGTAATGTTGGAAATTTGTATGGTAGTCTATGTGGATGACATTCTAATCTTTTCTGATAACCCTTTGGAACATGTCAAGCATGTGACTGCTGTTCTCCAATGACTCAAGGAAAATTCTCTGTATGTTAAACTGGAAAAATGTCACTTCCACGTTCCAGAAGTTGAGTTCTTGGGGTTCATTTTGTCGGTACAAGGAGTCAAGATGGACAATCGAAAAGTTGATGAAATTCTCACCTGGCCTGCACCCACGTCTGTTAAAGGAATTCAAAGTTTTCTATGGTTTGCAAATTTTTATCGACGGTTTGTGTCTGATTTCTCGTGATTAGTTCTTCCTATTACGTCCTTACTCAGGAAGAACAAAAAATTTGATTGGACTACAGAGGCAGATGAGACTTTTAAAAAATTAAAGGAGAGATTTACCGCAGCCCCAGTCCTACAGCATCCCCGGCCGGATCTTCCGTTTGTGGTGGAAACAGATGCTTCTAATGTGGCCATGGGGGCAGTGTTATCACAGTGCAATCCGGACTCCCACGAATTAGATCCAGTGGCCTTTTGGTCTAAGAAATTCTCCTCTGCAGAGCTCAACTATACAATTACTGATAAGGAGTTGTTGGCCATCAAGTGTGCACTTAAGGAATGGAGACATCACCTACTTGGGGCAAGACATACTGTTACCATTTTTACAGATCACTGCAACCTGCAGTATCTCTGCTTGGCTAAGGCACAATCCTCCCGTCAACTACGTTGGGCCCTCTTTTTTGCCGAATATGACTTCGTCATCACATTCAGGCCGGGGGTGCAAAATGGAAAGGCAGATGCCCTATCTCGTATTGGAAAAGGTGAAGAAGCTTATGTGCCTCCCATTCCTGTGGAAATTATTTCTGGGGAAAAGGTGCTTGGAGTTGTGGGTTCAACAGATTCGTCTTGGGAGAATCTGAGAGAGGAGGTCAAAATCAGCATGACCTCCGATGAACTGCAGAAATGGGAAGCAAAGGGTGAAATCTTCAGTGTTCTGGATGGTTTACCATTCTATCGAAATCGCCTGTATCTGCCCACGCCTAGGCTGCAAGTTCAAGTAATTTCCAACTATCATGGAGCCTTGCTGGAGGGTCATCCTGGAATTACCAAAACCATGGAAAAGGTGAAAAGATCTTATTGGTGGCCGACATGGCGAAGAGATGTAGTTCAATTCTTGAAAACTTGCGGAAATTGTGCTCAAAACAAAAATCGAAAGAGTAAACCTGCTGGCCTTCTTCAACTGTTGAGCGTGCCACCTGCGCCCTGGCATACTCTCTCTATGGACTTCATCACAGATCTACCCAAGTGTGATGGGTATGATACCATATTGGTGGTGGTGGATCTTTTTTCAAAGATGGCGCATTCCGTAGCTTTGAAGGGTCTACCTACAGCCTTGGTTCTGGCTAAAACATGTTTGGAGAATGTAGTAAGGCTACATTGTATTCCTTCAATAGTAGTTTCCGATCGAGGAAGCCAGTTTGTTTCCAAATTCTGGAAAAAAAGCTGCAAACTTGCCAAGGTGGACGTTCGCTTGTCCACCAGTCATCATCCACAAATGGACGGACAAACTGAGAGAACTAATGAAACCTTGGAACAGTACCTCCGGTGTATGTTGCATCAGTCTGAAGACACCTGGTTTAATGTCTTGTGGGTAGCTGAATACGCTTACAATAACTCTGTACATGCCTCCACAGGTTTGAGTCCATTTTTTACTTTACATGGTCAGCATTCTCGGACGTCTGCCTGTGATCCTCCCGAATCCTTAGAAATGCCAACTGTGAAAACTCCGCACAAAAAAATTGCCACTGCCCTGGTCAAGGCACAAGAGCGTTTGTTTGTTGCCAAAGAGGCCCAGAAGAAATTTGCTGATCTAAAAAGAAAGAACACTCCGGAGTACAAGGTGGGAGATTTGGCGTGGCTGTCTACCAAAAACTTAGCATTGAAAGGGTCACGAAAATTTCTTCCAAGATTTCTGGGGCCATTTACTATCGAAAAAGTGATTAATCCAGTGGCCATGAAATTGACTCTTCCCAAGAACTTGAAAATCCAACCAGTGTTTCACGTTTCCTTGTTGAAACCAGTCAGCCCAAATACCAGAATTCAAGAAGCACCAGCCCCAGTGGAAGTTGAGATCGATCAGCCAGAGTATGAAGTCAAGGCTATTCTGGACTCCAAGGTGGTGCGCAAGAAGTTGTTCTATTTGGTGGACTAGAAAGGGTATGGTCCTCAGGATAGAACATGGGAATCCCAAGAGAACATTCATGCACCTAGATTGCTGAGAGCCTTTCACAGAAATAATCTGTGCAAACCTACAAAGGGGGATTCTGGCTTAGGAGGGGTCTTGGGGGGGAATACTGTCATGAGCATGGGTCATGCCCCTAGATTAGCCTCTAAGAATTTGTGGACCACGGCTTATCATGCTTGGTCTGTAACAAGGAAAAAAACATGTCTAGCCTATATGGCAGAAGACACTTCCTCATTACCTAAAATGGCGGCCTAGTGGTCCTATGGGAAGTGATAGTGATGGTCTAGTGCTTCACACTCGCTGCATATATAAGCCCCTCCCCGCTCGTGCTCCGCGCTTCGCGTCGGCTATTTCGCAGTGTACGCTTACCGCGGTGCCAGTTCCAGTCACAGTTTTCCTCAGCCCATTCTTGAAATATCCTTCACTGTAGTTTCCATTATTCCCTCTGCAGTTAGCCTTGTATCTTCCCAGTCACTACCACAGTATTCCATAGTGTTCGTTTTTCAGTCAGCATTATCGGCAGTTGCCTTCACGTCTGCCGCAGCAATGTTGCCGCGCTCATTCCTGTCAGCGGAATATTTTCGTTGAATCTCCGTCAGCAGTTGAAGTTCGTTGTCTTGTCAACCTACATTTATCGCAAGTATTGGCTGTTAATGTTTATTGTGCGCACTTGTTTTAGCGATCATTAGATTGACAGCGTGCATTTTCCAGTCAGTTGAATTACTTAGTTTTTTGTGTCAGCTGTAAGAAGTTGTTCCCCTGTCAGTCAGCCTTTTACACACACTGTAGTTAGCCTTGTATCTTCAATCTGCAATCCTGTGACAAAGTTTTGAGTTATCATATATTGGGTGTTACAATTGTTCCAGTCAGCGGAACTAACTAGGGTCATATTAGTTAGCTGTTGGAAGTTGTCTCCCTCTAGTTAGCATACCTCACATTCCGCACAAAGCTAGTGTTTCATGTAAAAAATGCAAGCACATTATTGAGAGTATAAAGGTGTAGTTCACCTTGGTTGTCAATGTCCAGAGGGGAATCACAATACATTTACTCAACAGTTGACATTGTCTGGTCACTTGTTCACACACACATATAGGTGTTCCTCATTTTTTGGTTTAGGAAGGAGCAGTTCCTTGTCTTGTACGTTCTATTGTTAATGGAACGGCTCCAATTGTGCTATTCTTGCCAGGGATAGTTTCTATCTCCTTCCTTCTCCAAATAGCTCTCTCTCTCTCTCATATCACGCACACTAGTGGTCCTTACTCCCTTCAGAAAATTACATTTTATCTCCATTCTTCAGAACAAGCGCCCCTGCGTAGAAGCAGGATGGAGAGCTCACCAACAAATAACAAAAGGTAAAGACCCTGGAGAGATAGAGAGGTAATTACTGAATTGGTGCTTTTGACAAGCATATTGAGGATTGCTGAATGTTTTTTCTTATATAACCTGACTACATAGAATTACAACGCACACTAAGAATAGTACAACCAGATTTTCCAGAGAAGTGCTCCCAAAGAGTTTATGAGGTAAGCGTTACAGACCCTCTCCAAACTAATAATTTGCATGCTAGGGTTCGTGCCCAGGTCACATGACAAATATGACAATATGGTTTAACGTATTTTGCTTGTCCATGAAAATACAATGGTGACATTGGTTCTCTAATCCACAGTAAGCCTTGTTTCAAGAATTGATACAATGCAGTTCAGCAAAAACACACAGTCTGAGTTTGTTCTATATTGCCTCGTTGTTTATATGAGGATGAGGCTTGTGAGCGCAGACAACACTTGGATTGTAGTTCATACGAGGTGCACGGTTTCTTTGCACAGAACAAACATTCGTTCGGCTCGGCTGTAGTTGAAAACACAGTCCACCATTTTAGGGCACAAAGCAAAGGTTAAAATCAAAGTGGCGGATAAGTTGATCAGAAATCGAAGCATTTCAAATACGGTTTTCTGTGCAACGCGAATGGGCTTAGGCCAATATTAATAACAAGACGGTATTATATGAATACAGTTTAACAGCGTCCCTCTGTCAGGCGATGTACTCATGGTGGTGCTAGCATGTGGGTCTTGGCCACTAGCTCTCTGGGCTTAGTGCGGTGCTTCGATTGTCATACAGATGTGTGGGTTTATCCTGCGCTGTGTCTCACCCTTCGAGGGTTGGCCTGTGGTTGCCATGTCTGGTTGCCCTTACCAGAGCGCATAATGTACTCAGATGGGCAGCCCTTCCCCCACGTGCAGGCTGAGGGAACTTTAGGAGAAGATGTGTCTCTTGGGAAGTGGCGGCACCCACCAGCTAAGGTTAATAAGCTTGTAACATGGCAGGCCAATCGTGCAGATTCAATTGTGAACGGCGTGTTTTGCAGATGGTAACGTGACTTCACTGTAGGCCGCTTGGGATGATTCATTTAGGAGCAGCGCATGTAGCTCACCGCTGCTCAGGTTGGATGGAATGCTGTGTCCAGAGCTGACGCTTCGTGTATGTACGTGGCTGTGGCAAGCACTGTAGGAGGTGCTCACCAGGTGCGAGGCACTCAGCAGGATTGCCAATGCAGTCGAAGGTGGACTTGTGTGAGGAGCGCAGTGGGATCACTGGGTTAAGCAGGCAGGGATGTGGCAGGATTGCCGGTGTCGCACGAAGGAGAGGACCGCTATTCTGAGCACAGCAGGATCGCTGGCTCACGCGGGCAGGCGCTCGGCAGGATTGCCGGCTCGTGGCAAAGGAGGACTGCTGGTGCACGGGAGTTCTCCTCATCGCCAATTGTTGGCTGGGGAGGCCGCACAGAAAGGAGGATGCACACCAACGGAGTGTAACATGTCTTCTTTATTTCACACATACAATCCAACTCCCGAACACACCCTCTGGTACCTCCCTCCATACACGTCACTTAACCCATTTGACAAACTCTCGAGGTACTGTCTTAAAGAGACAGTGCCGGGCAACACACTCCTACTCCTCTCACTGATATTAGACGCGTTATAAATGAATAATAAAAAAGAAAGTAGAAGTCGATACATCGAAGCCACCCGTGCGCCTGTGCAAAGTTTTATTTCAATCCCTCTTAGGTTACAAAGTCATTTGGCTTAAGTTGCCACCACGCTGAATCGGTGCAGCACAAACGCATATTAACAAGTGCACCTATAATACAAAACAAATCCAGTGATTAGCAGAGTTTTTTTGTGACCCCTGGAGAAACCAGGAATCAATAAAGAAACATGCTTCACAAAAGTTTTAAGAGCTGAAAAATTTTGGAAGAGGCTACATGTATGGATAAAAAAATCCAACCTCGATGGATCAAAAGAAATGTCAATTTTGAAATTTACGCCAACCGCTATGTACTGTAAGCTCGAAGGATTCAACAAACACGATCTTTGAATTTGCAGACAGCGTGTAAACTTCAGTTTCCGATTGACGTCTACATGTCTTTTTTTATTATATGCGGTTAAAACAATTCAACCTTTACAATATTCATATCAACACAAAGAAAATCAAAATATAACTATAAAAAAAAGAAAAACTACAATGATATATATAATTGCAATTCTTTCAAAAATTCATCAGTACGGAGAAGGGCACATTTAAAAGAACACCATGACATTGTTATAGAATGTATTAATTCATATCCACCCATCTGTCTAGTACTATACGACATCTGACTGCTCCTGTCTGGCGTGAGTAAACTTTTAATTTATAAAATCCCACACTGCAATAGTTACAGTAGTCAGAGTTAAGCTTAGCAGCATCAACTAGCGTTTCATTATCAATTCAATTATCTCTATATACAAACTGCCTGAAGTACAGTAAACAATAAAAGGACAATTGAAAAATAAATGTTACCAAGTTTCAATTTCATTTATATTATTGCAGTGTCGATAGTAAGCACAATCTTTTGGTGTTAAAACTCTATGTGTTAAAATTTCCCTTGAGGGGAGGAGATTAAAACAGACTCGTATCAGAATAATGCATGCATAATCATTAGGAAACTTACTTAAATAAGTGCTAATGTGCCAAACTTGTTAATTTCCAATTTGGGATGAGACACAGTTTTGTAACTATGCAGAGTTAAAATCCAATCGGCCCTATGCATGGCAATTTTAACATAAACAACTTATATTGAGGCCCGGTCCACCTACTGTAAAGTCAGAATATTTCACTTCTGGGAACAGTTGGCATGATCTCATCCCAGAAACATCTGATAAGTGCACTGTATCAAAGTTTTGGGTGAACTACTACATTAGAACATCAAAAGAAGTCAGGATAAAATCCTAGTCAACCTTAAACATTACAGCTTCATTGGAGGGATTATACCCAGGAAAAATTAAAACAATGAATAATGGAACAAGCTCCTGCTGTGGGATCAGGGAAGCACTCACCAGCGGCCAGCTGCTGAAAGTTGATGTAGGCTTAACCCAGGGAGTGGCGAGTGATCATGCAGACGCTCATGGACAGGATGTGTCCAGCTGGACTGAACTTCTCATACAGCATTGCCTCTGTCACGTCAGGGTTCAGGATCCCCCACATACAGCAAGGCCATTGGATAGCTGGGGATGGTTGGGTTCATTCTGCACTATTCATAGTCTGCCATTTAGTGGCTAGCTCTGAGGATTGTATCTTTTTCAAATACGGAAAACTGGCCGTCAACAGGGGCACCCCTGAAACACCATCTCCAGCCCAGGTGCACATGGACCCACAAACCCCCATGGGTCGACATCCTCTGGATTCTTGTTTTTTCTGCCCTGAGTATATTACTTGCACTGTAACGAGTAATGTTTTTTAAAACCCACTGCTCCACTTCTTCCTTGTCAGGGGCAGGGTGGGTGCATTTGACTAAGCAGATAGAAGCTACAGAAAGACCATTACTGGGTAAATCATATTTGTCTTCTGGAGTTTCTGGTGCTTCTGAATCTGCTTAGATTCCATTAAATGCATAGATTAGCAAGCAGCATCTGGTGGGTGAGAAGTATGACCAGAATAAAATAGATGATCGGGAATTACTTTAATCATGGTGGCTCAAAAGTATAACCGGCAGTCACCACTGCCAAATTCCGAAGTGGCCACATCGAAAACAAAAAACAGTAAAGATTAATAGGTTGTCCCAAAGCTACTGCGGCTCCTATAATGGCACAACACTGTGTCACCTATAAAGCAGAAAATACAGACGAGCCAATTAGCGTCTGAAACATGCGCTGTCAGCAGACGATGTGCACAATGAAAGGAGATTTTGGGTTTCAATAAATATAGAAATAAATATGGATATCAAGTAAAGTGTGATGCAAATAGTTTAACAAAGGTAGCTGGCGCCCCTCTCTCGCAAGAACAGACATGATAACCTGTTCAGTGGTTATTAACCACTTGAGAGTTCGCAGCCACTGCTTTTACTCACTGTGCCTTTCACAGATGGGAAAAGTGTGATGCAATGCTGTAAAGTCCTACTCTGGTGTGGGTGAACAAATCATTATTTCCCAAAGAAAGGGAAAAAACTCCAAACTACAAAAATCCTCAGGAACAAGCCAAATAGACTTGATAGACTCAGTAGACTCAATTAGCCTTGTTCATTCTTAGTGATACAGCTCGTGATTATGCCGCAAATAGCTTCCCCAAACATGCTCACCTGATTCCAATTAGAGGCATCCAATGAATATGACCTTCTGCTTGGTTGAGCAGTACTTCATCAACCACGGTGCACCACACAAGGCCAGGCTATGACAGGGCTGCTTTGACAGGTTTACAGGAACGCTGAGGAGAGAGAGTCCTCCTCCTCCTTATCACTGTTGGACCAATAAACACATTTACACCCTTCTCAGCACTGTGTGTGAAGTGTGTGACAGCCATCAAGCAGCCTAGCGAGCTGGCTTGGAAAATGTTTTTATCTATCCATTTTTTTTTTGTAAAGAGCACCAAAGCAACGGTTTTTATTCACATTTAAAAATGACAATTTTATTCAAAATATATTCACATTAAAACATTCACATTAAAATATTCACATTAAAATAACACATTGTATGCCGCCGCTTCGTTAAACCCTCATTTTACACTCCATTTATATATATTTTATCCCAGCCCAATTGGGAACTGTTTTTTCAATGAAGTTTCTAGCGCCCATCAGACACATGCGACTAAACTGCTTAATTTTTAAAATCAGGTTATTAGCCGATTCTGTAGCCCATAATACTTTAGATATGCATTGTTCAGTTCCTGCTCCGATCCTTATCTGTGTGAGCGGTTGTGTCAGGCGCAACAAGTGTATAATGCTTTTTGGGCCCAACACAAAACATATGTTCGCAGCAAACTATCTGCATTAGCTTTTTCCAAAAACTCGTGAGCATCCTGCTGTGGATCATTAATTTTATATCCGTAGCACCATCTGTAAAAGTGTTGTTTTAAACAGGCCAACATTAGGATGGCTGTGATCCCCTGGGTGGCACGAATATCAGCACAAAGAGGGGCTTGCGTGTCCATGTTGATCTTCATTAGCACAATACAATCCTTGCCCAGATTGATATCCACCGGGCTTTCAATTTGTTTTGAACAACAAACGGATTGAATAGTGGCATTGTGTTTAAGGCCGTTGGTCTCCAGCAGCGAATTACAGGCCTTACACAGACTAATTTCAAAATACCCAGAGGTTACAAACTGGTTGGAAGAGCAAGTGCAATAAATATCAATAGTAGTAGTCTGGTTCGCCACACCCCTGCACATTTGGCCCTGTTTTTCATCAGGGTTACAGGGCCCAGAAGCACTCTTGTCATCATTGCTGTGTCGACCGCAAATGACTGCTCCAAAACCGCTTTGTCATTGTCCCAAATCTCTTCGGGTTCGGAGCCGGCCATTAGATCCTGAGCATCCTCCATCCCTTCGTAGTCCAGCAAATCCAACGGACTTCCTGGGGGTCATGAATTACTGGTAAATTTGCAGACAAAATACAAACCACTGGCAAACTTTGTTTTAGTTTGGATGATGAGTTGTCGCTGACATGACAGAGAGAGACTACTCCGGCAGAAGGATGCAAGATGGTTAACCATTATGCACAGTTGCCAATCAGGCTTAAATCATGACAATGAATTTTCCAACTACCTTTGAAATTGATCCATAACCATATTTGTTGAGTACGAATATGTCAATTTTTGAGAAATGTATTTCATGATTGTCAAGATATCCTTTGTATCAGCATGTAACCATTTTAACTATACATCTGAAATGAAATCTTGCCCCTCAACACAAAAATCTTAGACATCAATCTGAACACAAAATGTTAAATACATATTTTTTAATGGTTCTACATGCAACAAGTGTATATTGTGAGCAGTGATACTTCTATTTAACCACAGCTCCTTCACTGTGATCTTAGCATCCAAGTGAATTGGGCCACATTAATGAATGCATTGCGTTGGGCCATCACCTTCTGATCGACACTGTGATACTTTTTATTATGCACATCACAGGTGTTTTATGCGTGTATTACCTTTCCAATTTCTGCACTTTCGTTATTTCCATTTTACAGTCTCAAATCAATTATGTAAATTCGACATAATTGTTAACCTTGTACAGAAGCCATCATTGAGTCAGCACGTGAGAGGTATGCTAAACAATATTCTTCTGTATCTCAGTTCTATGCATGTTTTATTGGTTTTACATGCAACAATTGTATATTGTTAGAAGTGACACCTTTATTTTACTGCAGTTCAATCATCGTATCGCTGGCTCGTATTATTTTAGTGTTATTTTAGTGAATTGGGCCACTTTTATCAATGCATCGCGTTGGGCCATTATATTTTGATCGACAATATGATAATTTTCATAATATCTGCAGCTCATTAATACATTGAAATCAGAGGTCCAATCCACTCACCTATGCTTTGACTCCTTTGCTGCTTACAACCACAACACCTAATAGAGCATATGCCTCACATTGCACTCCATTAATTCTCCCAGGAACTATTTACTGCACTATACATTTCACCCAATCACGTTGACCCCCAGACACAACCATACGTAGTGACATCACATTCACTTTTCTTATCATTCCACTTGTCAGTTTCAATCAGTGACTGACACAGCAAAAATATATACAGTGTCCTCGGTGAGGAAACGTTAAGGAAGCTGCAAACTGTACAGTTCCTTATTTAGGTAAGCAGCTTTTTAAAACCTTTGCTAATTTAACCTGCAAGCCTCCTCTAGTACCAGCTAAACATGCTAATGTGTAGCCTTTTACCAACTGCAGCGTTCAACGTACCGACCGATATTTCACAGTTCACAGAAACTAGTCAGCACATATGCTTTAAACCCTTAAAGCTATACGTTTCTGTTGACCTTAGGGATCCTATGTTAAACAAGAAGAACCTATCCTTACTAATGGAAGATAAACCTGTATATGGGTCTCCTCGCTAAGAACTACAAATCCACCCTTTAACAAAAGGGTACGTTTAACCATACTTTACAATCCTCAAATTCTTTTAATTCAAAATGCATGTTTTATCAAGGATCATGCAATTTAGGACTATTCACTACAAAATATTCTTTCATTTACTCTTTTTATTGCCAATACACTGTAATAGATGAATTTTCAACTAAAACAAGTGACTCAATGTATATATCTTTCTTATCCAACTACAAACACATGGACATCAAGTTTTGGCTCGTAAAGTGTTGCTCTTTCTTCTAAAATCTATTGACTTCCTGGGGGTGTTCGCCCATTGCTGTGACTGTAGCTGTTCATAATAGCTGCTTCCGGAATAGTCCCTGAAAAGCTCAAAAAGCACAGTGTTTTCAGCCCATCGCTGAGCTGTATACATCTGGGTTGTCCGGCCCTCCCCCGTGCCACCATCATGGTGTTAAGCCAGCCCTTTCAATCAAAGGTTATAACAACATTATATAACATTTATATAAAAGGTATTATTTTCATATCGAGACATTTTGATATCCAAAAATTAATTGTAATATAAAAATGACTGATCATTTTTATTTCATTTTTTATATGCAAAAATGATATTTTTTAATAAACAAAAATATCATTTTGATATAAAATATGGTTCGCAAAACATGTTGATATAAAAAATAAAACTTCTGATATAAAAAATTACCGTTATAATTTGTATATTTTTTTATATAAACAATGCTATAAAAAATATCTGATATAATTTTAGTATCACATTTATTTTTGATATTTTTGATATATAAAAATACAATAAATGCATATAAAATCAGTTTTACAGTTATATAAAATCTATATAAAATTATGATGTCAGTAAGGTCCAACCCACTCCTGTGCCATCTCCTCATCCCCAAACCCTAACACTCGCCATCTAACTCCTCACAACTCACTTTGCCCGCGACCAAGCAACATCGCACACATTTTGATATGCACTTTATATAACTTTGATATAAACTTTATATCAAACCGTATCAAGGTACACAAACACACTTTATCTGTTTATATAAAACAGATGTCAAATTGATATACAATTTGTTATCAAAGCATTTTGATATAAAACAAAAATGTATTGCTATCAAATTCCATATAAAAAAGAAATCAAACCCATGTCAAAAGGAGGTGGGACTATTGACACCAAGAGGACGTTACCACCTGTCAAAAATGTTGCATTGGGAAAAAGCCCCCCCCCCATAACTACTGTTGATTGCATTCAAAAATGTAAAAACAATTAATTGTTAAGGAACAATCAGGACAAGTTCAAGAAATTCAATACATCCAAATGATGATTTTTTCTATTATGAAAACAGTGTTTAATAACTCAATCATACCTTCTGGTTATGGAAGTGCTGCTACAAAGGCAACACCTGACTTGCTGGTACTGATTGTTGCACCTCCTGCACACATTTCCCTCTCCTTTTCCTTACCTTGCTCAGACAACCTGACACAATGTGGGAGACAGCAGTTTAGTGTCTCTACAGTTACTGGATGCACTTGTGCCGGATAATAATGTAATTAATTTACTAGCAACAAAATAGGTGCTCTTCTTTCGGGTGTGCATCTGCTGGTTTATTATGGATCATGCAAGGTCACTTTGATGAGGCTATTATTTTTTTTTGTTGAAAAATTATTACAAGGTCTATAGATTCATCGCATACACATTTCATTCCAGGCAATTTCTGCTGATTGGCCAAATACTTATTTTTTTCACTGGTTCAGAGATATTGTACCTCTGATGTGGGCACTTGTCGTGGAACATGGCTTTCGTTATGCACATTTTTTATTATTGTTGTAAAAGGCAACGTTAAATGTTGGCCTGTAGCCATACCTTCACTGGTCAAAATCACCTGGCGAGAGGAACTTGTTTGTCAGGCTCTGTCTGTGCATGTTCCTGCTAAATTCTTTGACTATGTGGGATTGTAATTATCAAGATGAAGTTCACTTTATTTGTTCCATTCTGTGCAGTGATGGAAGTGAGCGGAAGGGCGGGGAGCGGTCTTCCACTACTATTTTTACAACCATATTCAACATTCTATATAGAGGATTTGTCCATTCATGTCCCTGTGTAAGTGTAAAGTTGTAATAGGAGCCTTAGTTACTAGTCACTTATATTATTGCAATGCCCCGCCTGCAACAGCTTGTCACATGTTGCACTGTGGTTGCCGAGACCACAGTTACTACTACTTTTTTTCAGTACACTTCTACCACTGGTTCAATGCTTCATAATATTAGATGCAGGAGGCTGATTTCTGTTTTAATGTCTCACAAGATACGTACTGTGATTGAGGCTCTGGATTTTTGTGAAAACCATTGTGTCTGCCTAGAGTTTTTTTTTCTGCTATTAGCTTTTTGACTAAAGCATGGGATAATCGTTGTACATTTTCTTTATTGTTAATTACTGATTTGTAAATGCTGGAATATTTTTTTTTTTAAAGATGTTGATTGTGCTTTTATGGTTTGTAACCAAAATAAAGCTGTTGTTGTTGTTAAGAAATTAATAAAATAATGTACTACTTTTGTACCAAAAATTAAACTACTACCCCAAAGTTGTAGCTCAGAACTTGCTGTGGCTGGGAGAAGATTTTCACTGCTCATCACATGGGCTGAATTGGAATCCCCTGGCAGGTATTTGCTGGACCTGCATGATCGTGCATGGCTGTCCAGCAGCCCATGACAATGTCTGAATCCACGCAGTGGTGCGGTTTCGTGGGCTTTGCTTTGACGTGTTAATCCGAGCAAACATATATTCCAAGGCGTTGGTGGGCTCAGACTTTTTCTGCTACTGGTATCTTTTCTAATCTATCATCCGCTGATAGTACTATGAAGTGCAGCCCCTTCAATAAACTCCTCACTTTTTGCTTACAACTAGTATTTTTTTTCTCTTATTGTCACAAAAAAAGGCCACAATGATTTAAAGGCTCTGACTATATATCCCCCCACCTTCAAACAATTTTACGATATTCCCCTTTGCAACTAATATTTTCTCCATTCACAAACAAAGTAGCGCACCGAGTTACAACTACAGGATGTATACTACTGCTGCCTCCAAACAATTCTAAGATGTTCTCTTTTCAACCTATCTTTTGTCTGGTCATTAACTTCACAACTGGTATTTCTCTCAGTCTTTCAAAAACAGTTGGTACAATCAGTGCAACCACAGTTTTTTTCATCACCTGCAACTACTATACAGTCTCATTGCAAAAAGATGTCACACTCAGCTAGAGACACTCAATGCACTCCCCTCCCCCAAACAATTGCACATTTTGTTTCTATTAAACATCTACTATTTTGTCTCAGCTCCAAAACATGGCCCACTCAGCTACAGAAACTGAATGCACTATCATGCATACATGCCATGCAAGGCAATCACTGGCATTCTCTCTTCTCTCAGTACTTGTATCAGAATTCACAAAAAGGTGGCTTACAATGTTTTAATTTTCCACCTCGCTTTCCACTAAATCCGAATTTAATGTTCTATCTCTTCCTCAACTCAGGCTTCTTTTAATTCTTTACCTCTACTTCAACTAAATTGTATATTCATTTTGAACCTCTTCCTCAACTAAGGTATATTTTAATGTGCTACCTCAACAAACCCAATTCCTTCAGCTGCTATAGAACCCTCCTGCTTTTGCCGAGAAGACTGATACTAAAGTCAGATCATGCACGCCCTATAATACTATTTTAGCCCAGATCACCGAAACCCTTTTCACAAACCTTGGCTAATGGTCAAGGAAGTTACATTTTAGAGACATGGCTAAGGATTTTGAATATGACGGAATTAGTTCACTCAGGCCTAAACATTGCCTCCAGCCCAAATTTAATTAGCATCACATTGGTAATTAACTGTGACAGAAGGTGGTACATTCATTTATATAAGTGTAGGATGAGATGTTTTATGACAAACATTATGTAGATAATAGATTACTTTGAAAAAGAAGTTGTTTTGCAATACCAGAGCATTAGAGCAACGAAAACCATATACAGTACTTATAGATGTAATGGAAGTGTACCAAAAAAGTAGTGGAACTGTGACTCTGGCGGGGGACAGAGTAGGAAGGAAATGAGCAACATGCAACACATTTGTCAAGGGTTCCAGTCATGCTGGTTGACAGCCAATTGAGTAGAAACAGATTTCAGTTTAGCTGTAACTGGTATGTCGTGGTAAAATGGAGAAGTGTGCTTAAACTTCACAAAGAACAGTTCCAGAATGGTGAAAATGGTTACAAAAAGTAGTGGAGCTGTTAACCATAAATAATAAATGTAGTGGAACACCACTCCTGACCGTTCTTGCTCACATCGACCATTGCTGTAGCTGTAATGAGATATGTCAACCTAATATTGAAGGCAAATTAGCTGTCTGCAAATCGTAGTTGGCATGCCACTGTCCACTTAGTAGGTATAAACCATGTTATATAGATTAAATGAAGTAATTGCTAATAGTCACCAAACACTTTTCACCTCTCAAGTAGCACTTTATGAAAGAGCTTTAACTAGCCATTCTTTGCACTGGCACTTCACACTTTATGATCATGCTGCTGCACTTTGATATTAACATGAACTTTTGTGTTCTGATCTCGCAGTATGCAAGTTTATATTAAGAAGTATTTAAGCAGGAACTTTGTTTTATCCGGTCTAGTTTCCTTTGATGATCATGAAATATTTTTTAAACATGTATGTTGTCTTTTTAAATGAATGGGGGAATGTAGGATTATTTAGCGTCTTTTTGGAGTGCAGCACCACTGCATGAGATCAATGTATTGCTATAATGCGGTACAAGCAATTGAACCATTTTTTTTCTCACCTGAAATGCCTCTGTTGCAGGAGACACATTAGAGGATTAATGAACTAATATAATTAACAGTACTAACATGATTCTAATCAAATAACATCATAATGTGTTCTCCAGTGCAAAATGAGGTGGAAAAGACAGGCTCTGAAAGTCATTTTAAACGTGCACTTGGATTCTTTTTTTTTTTCTTCTCTGTTCACTGTGTTAGCTGGATGCAAAATCTGCATGCCAGGAAATGAGTAGATACAGTTTCTAAACTGTATAAGCCAAGCCATTGTTTAAAGAAGGAGGGTATGGCATGATAGAATTTGATTGGGTGCACGTCACCCTAGGGGCTGCAACAGAGGTTTCCTGAAGAACAGTGACCTGGGGACAGTGACCACACCACCACCAGAACCAGAGAATTATATTGAGTGTTAGGCCGACTTAGCAGGAGATGGTGGGTGCTGTTTTATGACTGGCACCCTGAAGTAATATGCCCAAAAGTGGGGCAGTTTACGTTACGTGTATAGAGCTTGGATACATAATACATAAGTATGATGAATATAGAAGGAAGGAAGTAGACGGGTTTGTTAATGGAGCATTGACTAAAGAGGGGGGAATGTAAGGTTGCATGTGCAGTGTCCCAGCTAGGCAAAAAGGTTTAGGTTGAGGAAAACCTGCTAGAGTGCAACATCGTAGGAGCAGAGTGAAGGTTGTACCGCTGACAGCACGTACATTATCTTAGTTAGGTCTGAAACTTATTAGATACTCAAATATAGCAACATAGAAAGAGCAATGCATGTATCAATGTTGTGGTTGCAGAAGTCATAGGGCTGTATTAGTGTTAAGGGTGTGGTTTTGCAATGACCTGAGACATGATAGAACGTTGGTGGGTGCATGCGCTCTCAATGAATAGGAATGAATCAGAGTAAATATCTGACCCCTGGATTGAGCAGGGGGGTGTGTACTCAATGGGAAACACTCTGGGGGATGAAAACCCAGTGGAGCAGTAGACAAGCCGCATACACTGCACTAGCAGCAGAGGAGGTTCGAGGATGAGAACAGGCAATCCTGATGGTAAGTATGAGCAGCCACAGAGTACAAATTCTAACAAGAAGTGATGGTCAGAGGACCCGTTATGCACAACGGTAGAATAGAAGAGACTTAGATACAGGGACAATAAGGCAACAAACAGGATGTAGAGAGTGGATAGGGAAAGATGTGAGGAAACACAGAACGCTGAGGAAACACTGAACGTGGGTGCAAACGGGGGAGAGGGAAAGGCACGGGTGTCAGCGGAATGAAAAACATTGCCTGGGTAGGCCAGAAGAATAGCAGTACTCGGGAGTGCCTGTGCCATAGAAGAAGCGACGCACCTGACCATCTTGAAAACAACTAAACCTCCAAGTCTTTCCCTAAGGACCATAGGGTGTGTAGGCATGTACCTTTAGTTCTGCCCCTTTACCCAAATTAGGCCCACCTCTAAAATTAGTAAGTGCACCTTTTTGTTCATAAAGCAAGTATATTGTACAATGGCTGGGAGGGGACTTAGATGACATCTAACAGTCAAACAAACCCTGGTCTCCCTGAACCACACAAAGAACATATATTATATACAGTTTGCAACAGTAAATGCACTCCCCAGATAACTTTATAAAGGCATCCCCCCAAACATGATTGGTTGCCCTGTACAGAGAAATCTAAAACCCTAACAGTTCATTGGACACAGACATTATTACACAATCCCCTAAAACTTATAATGACAAGGTTTACATTCTTAACACACCCCTTCCCAATAACCTATCCATATTTGGTGACAGCATTGCCTCTTAGTTACAAAATAACAGAATGCCTATTAATGATGCACACAGACCTGCCCTAAAAATACCTAAGCACATGAAGATGTGAGAAAGACATGTAGATCCCCTTTGACCTATTCATGTTTGCTAACCACATTATGCAAACCTGTCAGGTGTCTAATTTGTCTGACTATTGACCATTCCTATTCACATGAGTTCCACCCACTCTCTGACAACACAATCTCTTTCCAGAAATGTATTACTACTGATCTTTGTAAGTGTCCTGGGTGAAGCCATCTGCTTAAACAACGTAGCGGGTTTCACAAATGCCTATCCCTTACAACAATGAGCTCTCCTGTTTACCAGAGTTCATATCTTCCCTTTGCCTTCCAGCACTTCAGCCATCTGCAAACTGACCACAACCACCTCGTTGACCAGCTTACAGAACCTGTTCCCTGACTGCTGACAGTCCTTTGCCATGATTGCAAAAACACCCCTCGATACATAGAGCAACCACGCCTCATATATTCAATATCTTTTACTAAATTAAAAAAAATACTTCCCATACATTTATACCATTATATGTGCATGTTATACCTATTATGATCTCCTCTCATGACCACCATTCATACAGCTAAACTCTATATGCACATAGTGATCACCTACTTCACATTAGTGTGGAGGGGCCCTACATGAGACAATGTTTTTTGTTATGTTTTTACATGCATGCAAATCCACGAATAATAAATACAAAGTAACCTAAATGTAACATTTATCCCATTTACCATAAATATTGTAATATTTGTAGCAATTTGCAAAAGTGACAGAAATTATGATGATGACGTGTCCACCCACTAGTCAGTGGTATGGTGCACGAAGTTCAAACTTTTCCAATTTCTCAACATTCCCCCCTTTAGTTAATACATTAGCTAACAAACCAATTGCCAAATCATCAATCTCACTTTTTTCATGGAAAAAATCTTCAGAACTTTTTTTCCCATAATCCTCTGCTATACAATCCCAATTTGACCCATTGTTCTACACATTCACTCCAACCTGGGGAAGGATGGAACCCCCCTTCAATCATTCCAAAATCAGTTTGAGAGACTATGTAAAGAGAATTGGTCCTATACCTAGCCTTAGACGGGGTTACAAGAAGCATGGCTGAGCAGCATTGAAGACATAACTGACACAACCAAAAAGTGCTAGAAAAAAAATCAAAACAGGTGAAAATACTTTTAAGATTATGTTCATCTGTGATGGCATCCAAGAGAAAAGAGAGTCCAAAAAGATATTGTTGGTCATTCCCGCCCCCTCTCCATGGCCCCCTTCAGATTTTGCAGTTCAGTAATTGTTTGAGCACATATGTACAGCAAGTTTTGCAAATGTATGGCACACCGCACCCTCCATAGCTGGTAGGAGGTCCAAGATATAGCGATTCTGCAGGGCTACAAGAGGCAAAGCCCTAAGTTCTTCTTTGATGACTCTGAACGCTAACACAGAGGAATTGACAAATAATAGCAGCTCATAATGGGTTATCTGAAGCTATTTTGCATTGACAGAGGATTGCATGCCTGGGGCCCTTAGAGAGGAGAAACAAGCTTCAGTATGGCTAAACAGTCGAATACCATCAGAAATGCTCCTTAGAGACACAAAAGATGCTGCTGACACAGTTATATGTTTTCAATCTCCTCAAAAAGTCTGTTTCTGCAGAGTCCTGCAAAGATTGTAGATTGCTCATGTCTGATGACACAAGGAATGCAGGGGACACAGGGGAGAAAGGGGGCAAAAATGTGGACTCGGATAGTGTCAAGTGGCTCTGCAGAACCACGAGGATGGGCACATGCAAAGTGGTGAAGCTGCATACACCGCTCCAGGCCTGAGGTAATTGTTTGTATGAAAAAGGGCCCACATGACCAGAATAAATCGAGAATTGCTGCCATACCTCCAGCCAAATCAGGATTACACTGAGCGGTGTCGCAGTTTTACTTTATGCCCACAGGCACCATGCTATCGCCCTTGAAACACAGAAAAAAACATGTAAGCAACCAGATCTTAACAGGCTCCACAGGCTCCTAGAGCCATGTCAAGAAGTTCACATATTTTCTCCAAACCTTTCCACATGCCAAATTAGTTTGTGCCACCTCTTCTTCAGAGAGTCCCACAGTTTAACCCATTCACATTCCAAATTACTATTTTAATATTGTCCTTTTTAGACTGAGCCATGTTCAAATTGAATGATTGCCACCCCCAGTCAAGCACACATACATACACTTAATGTGTATAACCTCCTTTCCTTTCATCCTCTAATGGTATTCCCACCATTGGCCTCACATCTTCCCCTTTATTTCTTCAAAACATTTGTAGACTCATCCCAATGTCATCCTATTAATTGTGTCTACTTTTGCTACAAAAAGCCTTTCAAAATCTACACTTATCTTGCAAAATAAATTGCCTCTGTATACTTATATTTCCTCATATGGTCATCCCTTCTGTAACATTTCCTCAGTAAAGGACATAAATCAGTCTCAAGAGCTGCATGCAATCTCAACTCGTCCAGACAAGACCCACTCCCCTGTCGCTTCACTTTATTGTCAATACTAACCAAGAGCATAACATAAAGGGGCAGCGCACATCACTCCAAAAATGGAGTCATCCTATAATGATGGCGAAACAGGATTATCACACTAAGCATTAACCATTTAATTTCCACAAGCATACAGACAATACCGCGCCATGCTTTGCTGCACCAGCCATCAGCACTAACACTCAGTCGTGGCACTGAATACTGTAATTTTAAAAAGTGCTACAAATCCATGTGCCTGTGTTGAATCATTAGAGGTAATTACCACCAATCTCAACAAAAACATCCAACGGCCTAGTGAGCAAAAGCAACCGAGACGGTCATCCAGCAGGCACCTGCCCACCAGACATATACAAGAATATCCTCAGCCAGAAAACACCTATAAAATATATACTCAACCTCTTCAACTCTTCACTAGCAACAGGAACTGTGCCACACACCCTCAAATCATCAGACATCTAGCCACTCCTTAAAGACCTATTAAGACCTAACCAACTACCAACCAATCTCAAACATCCCATACCTGGTGAAACTTCTAGAAAGCTATGTCTACGAGCAAATACTGGAACATGTAAAAAAAAAAAACAGACACTAGACCAGGCACAAGTCAGCTTCAGACCCAAGAGAGGAATGGAAACAGCATTACTATCGATATTGGATGATCAAAAAACCAACGCAGACTGCAACATCAAATTGGCAATAGTAGCACTTGGTCAGCAGCCTTCCACACAGTACACCACTAAACACTCATCAAAAGACTCAAATATAAAGGAATCAGCAACACGGCATTCCTCTGGATAAAATCCTTCATGACAGAAAGAACAGAAAGAACACGACTAACAACCTTCAAGTCAAAACCCTGCACAACATCTTGCAGAGTCCCACAAGGCGCATCCCTCTTACCACTACTGTTCAACATCTACCACATTAATTGAATCAAATGACACAGCTTCATCTGCTACAACCATGCAGATGACACATTATTCATCTACAAAATCAACTTAAGTGAAGAACAAAACACAACCCTTATCAAATACCTCACAGATATAAACCATTGGATGAGTACCAACAGCCTTGAACTCAACCCGGACAAAACAGAAATCATGATTGCGCCCAATGACTCGTCGAGCCATCACCACATTCCATGGCCTACTGAATTGAGAAATCGACCAGAACCGTTCAAAGTGGTCAAAAATCTCAGAATATTAATGGACAACAACTTAACACTCAGACCGTTAGTCAACGCAGTACTACAAAAAAGCTTCTTCTACCTACACACAATAAAGCATTCTTCACCTTCCCAAGTAGAACACTTGCAGCCATTTCTCACGTCAGTCAAGAATAGACTATGCCAATAGTATCTATGTCAGAATGCCAGAATACCTTATCAAACATTACAATGAATACAGAACGCAGCAACAAGACTACTTCTCAGACTCACTAAAAGAGAACACCACACCAGCACTGAGAACACTACATTGGGTATCGTTGAACAAATACATTTTTTTTAAAAATGCTCTGCATACTACACAGAAGAATCTATGGGCAAAGAGCAGAATTCATACAGAGGAAAATGTCCATCTACAAACCAAAACAAACACTGAGTTCCAGCAACGACATTCGCCTCAAACCTAAACAATACACAAAGCGTACATTTGGAGAAATAGCCTTCTCCTGCATAGTGGCGAAACTTTGGAACTCGCTGCCAAATTTTAACAACAGAGGATCGCCTAAAATTCAGAAAATTGTTAAAAACATGGCTCTTTATCTCACTGAGCTAAATAGGAAACACCATTGAATGGGAAATCACCAACACATCACAATAGCAGCACCGAACACAACAGAAAACAAAAATAAAGCATTCTACCGCAAATCACCACAGAATAATATTAACTCAACAGATCAATATTACCTTGCACAAAAGGACTCCTGACTGACCCTACAAAAAACTCTCTAATACTTTGTATACTCATCTTCAAACACTGAAAGAATCACACACATACCTTCGCTGCAGAGACAAAAACAAAAGAAACACTGCAAACTACAGACATTCCACAACACTCAATAGGAAATTAATCCAATCACACATAAAGCACCCCATACAAAATCATGAACCCTACACCCTATAACTTCTACCAACTATAAACAAACCAGCATGCAGTGGCAGTTTTTTTCCAAACTGAAGCTACCAACAGCACATCAAAGCTCTCTTGCGTTGTTCCCCTCAATCCTACTAACTAAGCCTACCCAAATCCCCTTCCTTTTCAAATCTGCCGGAGTGCCTTGAGACCATGAAAATGGCAGTGGTGTGTGCGGTATAAATCACAACGGCATAGCATAAAATAACATCTCACACTCTGCAAGTGGAGAATACCAGCCACCATCACAGTTTAGGCATTTTTACAGTGAATAACATTGAAGGTGGCCTTTTGAACAGGGCAACATTGTGCTTGGGCTGAGCACATCCATCCCTCTCCTCCTCATTTGCATCACCATATACCCTAATTGGCCATGTATATCCAACAATGACTATTTTAGGCAAGACTACCTGTCAGACCACTTTTCATCTCAGTGAAGGTGGGCAAGTTCTTCCTGATCCTGTTAGGTACTGTAAGGTGCTGGTGCCAGTGATTCTGCCTTTTCACTCGCCTTCCAATTTCACAGTGTCGTAGAACAACAACATGAGTGAAAAGTCTTACACCTTCATGATCTCTGTTATGAAATGCCACAAATTCATATAAGACCTGCACATTTTAAATTGCATGTTTGGGTTTCCTAGGGCCCTATGTTTTTTGGTTTTTGTAGTTAATTTATGGTCACATAGGACCAAGTGTTTACCACAACAGTTGTTGGTTGCCCAAGACAGTCTGGTTATCCCTACATCTTTCACCATTGCTCACTACCTACCATGCTCCAGCTAGCCCTGTTCCTCATCCTTACTGTTATTTCCATCTCTCACTCTCATGGCTCTTGACCCGCCCCACCATCGGCTCCTTCCACTTTCCCTACTCTCCTCGCTTTTCTCCTCCCCATTCTTTATTATACTCCCTAGTGCCACTCAGGCTTCTGCTCTCTTCCACATCCCACCAATTACAACTTCAATTGCAGCAAATACTTCCTTGACCCCTGCCTCTCCTACTAAGCACAGTGGGTCTCCAGAGTTGCCAATTAATCCCTAAAAACCTCCTTCTTCACAAACAATGTTCATTCTCACTACCCCAATCTCTTGGTGATGGCTAGCCCAACAAGGCAGAAACATGTTTGGGGATGAGTGTGGTCTCGTGCAGAAGGGAAGTTACCTAGCAGTTTGGGCTGCACTGCCCCTTTTGGGGTGGGGCCAAGCCTGATTTGCATATCCTCTTTACTCTTTTGTAATGTTTTGGTAAGCGAAGAATGATGGTTTGGCAGGTTGCCCAGAGCAATTCCAGAGGCCCAACAAGGCTGAAACATGTTTGGGGATGCTTGTGGTCTCATGTCAGGCAGCTTTTAGTTACTTTACACAGCGGGGTGAAAAAGTGCAAGGTGAGGACCTGCACATTTACAATCCGTTGTGCAAAAGATGAACATTTGGTGGCGGGGACCTTGCTAAACCAGAGTGCAAATATACAAGGTCCCTGCTGTCAACAACCATGAGCTCCTCATTGATAATCCATTCAACCCTCCATATAGTTCATCTATACATACATGGAATAAAAGACAGACCACCGCCTGTTACCAACAGTATCCAGTCACTGAGAGCACGACGCCAGGAAAATCACAAGTGATTTAATGTTGTTTTATATTGTACATGTTGTACAGTGTAGGATAGTTTTGAAGAACTTTTAATCTGTCTTTTCTGAGGGGGTGGGGGTTAGAGTTACTGGCCCTTTCGAATTGTACAGCACGGGAATGGCTTAAGGAGTGAAGCCTGATCATAAATGGATATAAAGGGAGTGACGGATATGTTCCCTGTTAGGTTTATATGTGTTTAAAATAAGTCATTCTAAACTTGTAGTGAATTGATGACAAAGATAGACTGGGGTTTTGGATGACAGAATATTCTGTTTTTCAACTATTTATTTGAACATTGTTATTAGTGCTTAGGCCAGCACGTATTTCAGCTACTAAGCACTTCCTCATGTCTACCCACAGTTTGGTACATATTTCGAACTGTTCCACAATCGTTTTGCATCATGTACTTGGTCCAAATTCTTACTCAGTTGTTTTATTGCAGCTTCGTTTAACATGATGGACGAATGAGCATGTGTTAATGCGTCAACTATTTGGAAGTCAGATGGGATCCTCTTTCTTCTCTGGAGCATAAAACAATATGATATCCATCTATGGGGGCACCTAATTTCTAAACAAGGGTCTACTGGTAGTATGGCCACTTGACTTCTTTGAATGAAATATACAAGACATTTTTTTATGCAAGATTTTGGAGAAGAGCATCTAAGATTTGTGGATGTATACATGTATCATATTTTTGTATTTAAACAAAATACTAGTTGGGCAGACAAGATAATATAATTATGTACTTCCAGGTGAAGGTTAGATATGGTGGCTATATATAATAGTCTGACGACGTTTTGTGAGTAGACAAAATACTACTGTAGGAAAACGTCTTTGATGTATTTGATGATGGGAGAGTGCATCCAGTGTCTGTATTTGAGTGTTCATTTTTTTAGGGGCGACACAGAATACTTGCTGCTTGCACAGAACAAGTGCATTCAGGAGGAGATTGTATTCAGTGCCTATAGATCAGAGTGCATCTTTTATGGCTAGACAACATACATGTTGTTTGCAAAGTTGAAAATAAAACGATCTTTGAATTCCTCTTCGGGAAATGACTGCATTAAGTTGTAACTGAGTGTGTCATCTCTTCGAATAAACAGATTCCCATCATTCTTGTTGGTAGGAGATTATTTGTGGCTATACAACATACATGTTGCTTGCAAAGTTAAAAATACACCTATATGTGTATTCTTTGTAGGTAAAATGCTGCATTAAGCTGTTGTAACTGAGTGTGTCATCTTTTTGGAGAGAAAAGTATTATTATTTTTGTTGACTGTAGGGCATTATATTTAGTGTCTGTAAAGCAATGTTCCATCTTTTATATGATGAGAGGAACTACCTGTGCTTGCATGGAAAACATCTTAGAATTCCTTGGAGGCAGGAAGAGACACAATTCAGAGGCCTTACATCAGTGTCAGGGGATAAATAACTATGCTGAGTTCCGACGTGTCTATATCACTTAAATGTGCCGTGGGAATTGGAAGGCATGTTGCTTAAGGCACTTTACATAAACCATAGCAGCTGCCGTGTGAAATTGGCAGGACAGAAATGTCTGTGGTGCATTACAAGCATCAATGCGGCGTTGTGCAGCACCTGCTTCACAAAAGATGTTAGGGCATGATCAGTTATTGTGTTTGTAGAAGGAGGAGGCTCAGCCCACTGTTTCTGGTGCAGAAGTGAGAGAAGTACAGATTACCTCTACTGCTGAGCTGGGACCCAAAGGCAATTGTACAGGATCATGATGAGACAGGAGACAGACACATCAAGCAGTGTAAAGCAGTAGGATGAGCCAGGCAGAACAGCACAGAATATAGAGGAGCATAATGAGACAGGAGAAAGAGCATAGAGGAACAGGACGTGGCAAGTATCCAACCTTCAACACACTCATCCAGTTTCAGTAAGTCTGAGAAGAATGATGATGAACAGATGGATAGAAATTGACGCATGTGAGTCCAGGGAGCAGCAGCATCATTCTGGAAACCACTCATAATGGGGAAGGGGAAGAGCAGGATGAAGTGATGGGAGGGAAAGGCAACACTACTCTGCCACCTACATACAATTCTGGAATCTGGATCTAGAAGAATAAGCATCATTGTTTGGTAGCTAGTCCAACAATAAAAGCATCATCACAATGGCTGTCCCACCAACCTCATAGTTAGATGTGCTTAGTGGGCCACATCGCAGCCGACAACAACATTCCAAATATGGAAGTTGTTCAACAAGGGTAATTATCTGCAATATCAAATAACCTGCACTCTGTGCAATTAAGCTGTTTGCAATTGTGCTATTTTCCAAGGAATGTATGCAACCAACTTGGGTACAATTCTTTGCAGTACTACATAATTTAACATCATGTACAGGAGTCCGATGGCTACACAAGACCTAACTCTGCAGGCCCACAGCCAACTTCCATATAATTCTGAATCTATACTGGGAACCCAGAATACATTGGTGCTGTGCCCAAAATGGCACAAACCCTAAAAGCCACCTCAGTGTGATGGAAGCATTTGAGCATGGCCACAAATATCATTGTACATTTTTACTGCTAACCTAATGTCAGTCAACTTTTTGCCATATTAAACAAAATAAAGTGTCCTATAGTTCTTGAGTAAAGCATATCATAGCTGACACATTTGCAGTAGTTACTTTACACGCACAGCTGTGCTAGAGTTCTATGCAATGACATATTGAAATGGGGCAGAACATCTACTTCCCTAAGAACTTGTGGAATGGTTGTGAGAGGATTGACTACCTGGTTGTGACTGCACACGGGGTAACCGTCTCTTCCTCTGACAGCTATCAGAGGACTGGATACCTACGTAATCTTAAAGGACAGCACGAGCATGCAGTTCAGCACCATGACAGTTTGAGTAGACTAGGATTTGAAGGCAGCTGAAGGATGTTTGACATCTGGGAGAAGGATGTGGTGCAGTGGCTAAGAGCACAGCACCAAGGACCTATGCTGGTGACAATGGGTTGATATCATTGCTGCCCTAGAAATGAGAATGATCATGCATGTTTCTTGCTTTGAGCAAGTGCTTCACCTTTTTGTCGCATGATTAATCAGCAAATGCGTGCCTTTAAGGGCATGATTGCTGTGGCCTTGAAGATCAGCTCACAGCCAGCCCTGCAGTGCAGAAAATGTGCTGAAACAGTTGCATACGCACCAAAACTGCCATAGCACAACATGAAGACCACAATTATCACCTGTAGGATTTCTACTTTGCACGTTAGACTGGATAAGTAAATAATGCAGTTGCATGAATAATTGTTGCAAAAGTCACAGCAGGGCTTTAAACGGGTCAGTCATTATGCCAAGACAGGGGCAGCTCCTGTCTGATATCTGTTGTGTTGACAATTCAATTTGAGGAGACGGCCAAGCATGTAAGCATCACAGTGGACAGCACATTACTCTTAATGAGGGACTGCCACTAGTGTACCTGAAGGGACTCAAAACAACCTGTTCAATCAGGTAAGGGCTCATTATTTGGTTGGCAAGGTGGCTGCAGAACATATGGTGAGGGATATGCTCCCAATGTTGCATTCTTACCCACTGTGAGAAACTTAATGGTGTCCTCCCACCTACTCCCCACGGATCTTGCTTTCAGGTGGCCTGAGAAGGGCCATCACTTTTGGAATAGCCTCCTCTTTCTCAATCTGCCTTCCTCTACTTTCCGCCCTCTGCAAATAATCTGTATCTCTCTAGCCCTGAAATCTCTCCACTCATTCCTGGTCGCTTCAAGGATCAAGTTCAAGACCCTTAGCATCGTCCACAATGCTTTCTGGGGCCAGGTCCCGCACTACATCCAACTCTCTCTTACAAAATACCTTCCTTCTCGACCCCTTCGCTCAGCTACCTCCTAACTGGATGGCCTATAATTACTTGGCCCTGAATAACAGCAAAACTGAGATCATCATATTCAACTCAGGTCCGCATCTTAAGAAAACTGATGCAATGTTTTCCCAGATTGTTATCATAGATAATATCATTCCTGTCTCCAAAAGGGTGAAAACCTTGGGTGTCACTCTTTACTCTGAATTATCCATGAACAAGTATGTCTCCAATGCTCGCTCTTCTTGCAGACTTGTTATCAAACTCCTCTAACAGATGAGTCCCTATCTTCATATTGATAAACGTTCCCTTATTTCCACTACACTAATTCATTCTCGCCTAGACTATTGTAATAGCCTAATGATCGGTACCTCCAAAGCTAACTTCAAACGCCTACAGACCACGCAAAACAGCACAGTTATGGCTGTTTTTGACCTCCCTAAATGTGACCGTATTTCTGACCGAAGGAGATAATTCCATTGGTTGCCGATTAAGGAGACAATGAGATACAAGACCCTGTCCCTGACCCTCAAATGTCTTCACTCAGTCACCTCAGTCGCACGTCTCTATCAGGAAAGAGGAATCTCTCACACAAAGCCTTTGAGAACTCTGCACTCAAGAAATTCACATCTCTTAATCCAACCTCGCTATTGTCTGGAGAAGTTTGGAGGCACTTGCTTTGAAGTTAGGGCTCAGTTAGAATGGAACTCCTTACCCCGCCTATCAAATCATCTCCTTCTTTGACTGATTTTAAGAAAGCTATCAAAACGTTTCTCTTTAATTCTCTGGATTAAATATTTTCCTGTCATGTGGCTCACCCTACCTGACTATAGCCGTCTGTCTTCTTTGTGTGCTCTGAGGCCTACGGGAGTGTAGCACTCTATAAAAATGATACATAAATAAATAAATAAACTATCTGAGGGTCAGACGCTTCTCCAGGCGTAGAGTGTGTGGTAGATCACTCCTTCCTCTCGATCAGCCTCCCTGCCCCTCAAAATTTAGCCCGATCACCTGAAGTTATGCAAGCTGCTCAAGACCTTCCTTTTCTCCTCTGATTTCTCTCTCTCTCAATCCCTTGCTGACTCACCTGTCTGCTTACCTGTCTTCTGCAATGACTGGTTGCTTCGCTACCCTCAGAGTCTCCCTAATTCCCAGGCCCCTCTATGATCAGTCTCTCCTGCACTGCCTCCTGGCCTACCATGCTTTTAGGGGACTGTAACTGTAATCTCTACTGTCCACTGCCTCCTTACACTTATGAAGAGACACGCTGTACTGACGGCACTTACTCAGAGCAATGCTGCCCTGATTGCACGCCCCACCTTCCCTCACCCCAGCACTGCCTGTGCACTTACTCAGAGATGTGCTGCCCGATTGAACTCTCCACTTCTGTTCCCCCGCACTTGCACCATCTGAATGACAGTAGGCCTATTAAGATTGTTTGTCTGGTCTTCCCTCAGTCCTCCCTCCCTTGTATTGTCACACCTAGAAACACTTGTCACTAAATTACTTATCATATCATATCATATTATAAGTACTGTCATTCCCACAGCCCAAGTCATAGCAATGCATTTTCAACTCCTATAGAAGGCCAATATATTTGTTTTAGAAGGATTAACCAATAGGACATTATCTACAACATAACCAAGGAAACTATCAGCAGCCGTTTCAATCCTACGCGAGAATTATTAAAAAGCTAAAAATCATCAGTGTTAGCTAGGCAAGGAATTTTTAGCTCACCCAATTTAGGTGAGATGAAGGCAGCTTTTTCTAGGTGTTCATTGATGTCTGAAACATATGTGTTGAAGAGGCAGGGGACAGAACACATCAAATTAGATTCAGTCTTTATTCTTTTCGAAAGAGTACCCTCTTTATCTAGTCTCACGCGAATACCAGTGTCTCATGTAGACCCACAAGCAGTTTTAAGAGACCAGGCAGAATCCCCCACAAATCTAGTTTCCTCCAGAGAAGTCTATGGTCAATGATATAGGTCGGATATTTTTGGAATCTGACCCTGGTCCCCTTTTATGAATGGAAGCCACATAAGCCATGCACCATGTTTTGGGGAAAATTCACGAAACAACAATACTACTAAACAATATGGTGAGGGCATTAGCCCAATTTAAAGGGTCAGCTTTTAAGGTGTTATTTTGCAGTTCAGTAAGTGTTTGAGCACATATGTACAGCAAGTTTTGCAAATGTATGGCACACCGCACCCTCCATAGCTGTTAGGAGGTCCAAGATATAGCGATTCTGCAGGGCTACAAGAGCAAAGCCCTAAGTTCTTCTTTGATGACTCTGAACGCTAACACAGAGGAATTGACAAATAATAGCAGCTCATAATGGGTTATCTGAAGCTATTTTGCATTGACAGAGGATTGTATGCCTGGGGCCTTTAGAGAGGAGAAACAAGCTTCAGTATGGCTAAACAGTCGAATACCATCAGAAATGCTCCTTAGAGACACAAAAGATGCTGCTGACACAGTTATATTTTTTCAATCTCCTCAAAAAGTCTGTTTCTGCAGAGTCCTGCAAAGTTTGTAGATTGCTCATGTCTGATGACACAAGGAATGCAGGGGACACAGGGGAGAAAGGGGGCACAAATGTGAACTCGGATAGTGTCAGGTGGCTCTGCAGAACCACGAGGATGGGCACATGCAAAGTGGTGAAACTGCATACACCGCTCTAGGCCTGAGGTAATTGTTTGTATGAAAAAGGGCCCACATGACCAGAATAAATCGAGAATTGCTGCCATACCTCCAGCCAAATCAGGATTACACTGAGTGGTGCCGCAGTTTTGCTTTATGCCCACAGGCACCATGCTATCGCCCTTGAAACACAGAAAAAAACATGTAAGCAACCAGATCTTAACAGGTTCCACAGGCTCCTAGAGCCATGTCAAGAAGTTCACATATTTTCTCCAAACCTTTCCACATGCCAAATTAGTTTGTGCCACCTCTTCTTCAGAGAGTCCCACAGTTTAACCCATTCACATTCCAAATTACTATTTTAATATTGTCCTTTTTAGACTGAGCCATGTTCAAATTGAATGATTGCCACCCCCAGTCAAGCACACATACATACACTTAATGTGTATAACCTACTTTCCTTTCATCCTCTAATGGTATTCCCACCATTGGCCTCACATCTTCCCCTTTATTTCTTCAAAACATTTGTAGACTCATACCAATGTCATCCTAGTAATTTTGTCTACTTTTGCTACAAAAAGCCTTTCAAAATCTACACTTATCGTGCAAAATAAATTGCCTCTGTATACTTATATTTCCTCATATGGTCATCCCTTCTGCAACATTTCCTCAGTAAAGGACATAAATCAGTCTCAAGAGCTACATGCAATCTCAACTCGTCCAGACAAGACCCACTCCCCTGTCGCTTCACTTTATTGTCAATACTAACCAAGAGCATATCATAAAGGGGCAGCGCACATCACTCCAAAAATGGAGTCATCCTATAATGATGGCGAAACAGGATTATCACACTAAGCATTAACCATTTAATTTCCACAAGCATACAGACAATACCGCGCCATGCTTTGCTGCACCAGCCATCAGCACTAACACTCAGTCGTGGCACTGAATACTGTAATTTTAAAAAGTGCTACAAATCCATGTGCCTGTGTTGAATCATTAGAGGTAATTACCACCAATCTCAACAAAAACATCCAACGGCCTAGTGAGCAAAAGCAACAGAGACGGTCATCCAGCAGGCACCTGCCCACCAGACATATACAAGAATATCCTCAGCCAGAAAACACCTATAAAATATATACTCAACCTCTTCAACTCTTCGCTAGCAGCAGGAACTGTGCCACACACCCTCAAAACATCAGACATCTAGCCACTCCTTAAAGACCTATTAAGACCTAACCAACTACCAACCAATCTCAAACATCCCATACCTGGTGAAACTTCTAGAAAGCTATGTCTACGAACAAATACTGGAACATGTAAAAAAAAAAAACAGACACTAGACCAGGCAGCTTCAGACCCAAGAGAGGAATGGAAACAGCATTACTATCGATATTGGATGATCAAAAAACCAACGCAGACTGCAACATCAAATTGGCAATAGTAGCACTTGGTCAGCAGCCTTCCACACAGTACACCACTAAACACTCATCAAAAGACTCAAATATAAAGGAATCAGCAACACGGCATTCCTCTGGATAAAATCCTTCATGACAGAAAGAACAGAAAGAACACGACTAACAACCTTCAAGTCAAAACCCTGCACAACATCTTGCAGAGTCCCACAAGGCTCATCCCTCTTACCACTACTGTTCAACATCTACCTCATTAATTGAATCAAATGACACAGCTTCATCTGCTACAACTATGCAGATGACACATTACACATCTACAAAATCAACTTAAGTGAAGAACAAAACACAACCCTTATCAAATACCTCACAGATATAAACCATTGGATGAGTACCAACAGCCTTGAACTCAACAAAACAGAAATCATGATTGCGCCCAATGACTCGTCGAGCCATCACCACATTCCATGGCCTACTGAATATAGAAAACGACCAGAACCGTTCAAAGTGGTCAAAAATCGCAGAATATTAATGGACAACAACTTAACATTCAGACCGTTAGTCAACGCAGTACTACAAAAAAGCTTCTTCTACCTACACACAATAAAGCATTCTTCACCTTCCCAAGTAGAACACTTGCAGTCATTTCTCACGTCAGTCAAGAATAGACTATGCCAATAGTATCTATGTCAGAATGCCAGAATACCTTATCAAACATTACAATGAATACAGAATGCAGCAACAAGACTACTTCTCAGACTCACTAAAAGAGAACACCACACCAGCACTGAGAACACTACATTGGGTATCGTTGAACAAATACATTTTTTTTTAAAATGCTCTGCAAACTACACAGAAGAATCTATGGGCAAAGAGCAGAATTCATACAGAGGAAAATGTCCATCTACAAACCAAAACAAACACTGAGTTCCAGCAACGACATTCGTCTCAAACCTAAACAATACACAAAGCGTACATTTGGAGGAATAGCCTTCTCCTGCATAGTGGCGAAACTTTGGAACTCGCTCCCAAATTTTAACAACAGAGGATCACCTAAAATTCAGAAAATTGTTAAAGACATGGCTCTTTATCTCACTGAGCTAAATAGGAAACACCATTGAATGGGAAATCACCAACACATCACAATAGCAGCACCGAACACAACAGAAAACAGAAATAAAGCATTCTACCGCAAATCACCACGGAATAATATTAACTCAACAGATCAATATTACCTTGCACAAAAGGACTCCTGACTGACCCTACAAAAAACTCTCTAATACTTTGTATACTCATCTTCAAACACTGAAAGAATCACACACATACCTTCGCTGCAGAGACAAAAACAAAAAAAAACACTGCAAACTACAGACATTCCACAACACTCAATAGGAAATTAATCCAATCACACATAAAGCACCCCATACAAAATCATGAACCCTACACCCTATAACTTCTACCAACTATAAACAAACCAGAATGCAGTGGCAGTTTTTTTCCAAACTGAAGCTACCAACAGCACATCAAAGCTCTCTTGCGTTGTTCCCCTCAATCCTACTAACTAAGCCTACCCAAAACCCCTTCCTTTTCAAATCTGCCGGAGTGCCTTGAGACCATGAAAATGGCAGTGGTGTGTGCGGTATAAATCACAACGGCATAGCATAAAATAACATCTCACACTCTGCAAGTGGAGAATACCAGCCACCATCACAGTTTAGGCATTTTTACAGTGAATAACATTGAAGGTGGCCTTTTGAACAGGGCAACATTGTGCTTGGGCTGAGCACATCCATCCCTCTCCTCCTCATTTGCATCACCATAATCCCTAAGTGGCCATGTATATCCAACAATGACTATTTTAGGCAAGACTACCTTCAGACCACTTTTCATCTCAGTGAAGGTGGGCAAGTTCTTCCTGATCCTGTTAGGTACTGTAAGGTGCTGGTGCCAGTGATTCTGCCTTTTCACTCGCCTTCCAATTTCACAGTGTCGTAGAACAACCACATGAGTGAAAAGTCTTACACCTTCTTGATCTCTGTTATGAAATGCCACAAATTCATATAAGACCTGCACATTTTAAATTGCATGTTTGGGTTTCCTAGGGCCCTATGTTTTTTGGTTTTTGTAGTTAATTTATGGTCACATAGGACCAAGTGTTTACCACAACAGTTGTTGGTTGCCCAAGACAGTCTGGTTATCCCTACATCTTTCACCATTGCTCACTACCTACCATGCTCCAGCTAGCCCTGTTCCTCATCCTTACTGTTATTTCCATCTCTCACTCTCATGGCTCTTGACTCGCCCCACCATCGGCTCCTTCCACTTTCCCTACTCTCCTCGCTTTTCTCCTCCCCATTCTTTATTATATTCCCTAGTGCCACTCAGGCTTCTGCTCTCTTCCACATCCCACCAATTACAACTTCAATTGCAGCAAATACTTCCTTGACCCCTGCCTCTCCTACTAAGCACAGTGGGTCTCCAGAGTTGCCAATTAATCCCTAAATACCTCCTTCTTCACAAACAATGTTCATTCTCACTACTCCAATCTCTCGGTGATGGCTAGCCCAACAAGGCAGAAACATGTTTGGGGATGAGTGTGGTCTCGTGCAGAAGGGAAGTTACCTAGCAGTTTGGGCTGGACTGCCCCTTTTGGGGTGGGGCCAAGCCTGATTTGCATATCCTCTTTACTCTTTTGTAATGTTTTGGTAAGCGAAGAATGATGGTTTGGCAGGTTGCCCAGAGCAATTCCAGAGGCCCAACAAGGCTGAAACATGTTTGGGGATGCTTGTGGTCTCATGTCAGGCAGCTTTTAGTTACTTTACACAGCGGGGTGAAAAAGTGCAAGGTGAGGACCTGCACATTTACAATCCGTTGTGCAAAAGATGAACATTTGGTGGCGGGGACCTTGCTAAACCAGAGTGCAAATATACATGGTCCCTGCTGTCAACAACCATGAGCTCCTCATTGATAATCCATTCAACCCTCCATATAGTTCATCTGTACATACATGGAATAAAAGACAGACCACCGCCTGTTACCAACAGTATCCAGTCACTGAGAGCACGACGCCAGGAAAATCACAAGTGATTTAATGTTGTTTTATATTGTACATGTTGTACAGTGTAGGATAGTTTTGAAGAACTTTTAATCTGTCTTTTCTGAGGGGGTGGGGGTTAGAGTTACTGGCCCTTTCGAATTGTACAGCACGGGAATGGCTTAAGGAGTGAAGCCTGATCATAAATGGATATAAAGGGAGTGACGGATATGTTCCCTGTTAGGTTTATATGTGTTTAAAATAAGTCATTCTAAACTTGTAGTGAATTGATGACAAAGATAGACTGGGGTTTTGGATGACAGAATATTCTGTTTTTCAACTATTTATTTGAACATTGTTAGTAGTGCTTAGGCCAGCACGTATTTCAGCTACTAAGCACTTCCTCATGTCTACCCACAGTTTGGTACATATTTCGAACTGTTCCACAATCGTTTTGCATCATGTACTTAGTCCAAATTCTTACTCAGTTGTTTTATTGCAGCTTCGTTTAACATGATGGACGAATGAGCATGTGTTAATGCGTCAACTATTTGGAAGTCAGATGGGATCCTCTTTCTTCTCTGGAGCATAAAACAATATGATATCCATCTATGGGGGCACCTAATACCTAAACAAGGGTCTACTGGTAGTATGGCCACTTGACTACTTTGAATGAAATATCCAAGACATTTTTTTATGCAAGATTTTGGAGAAGAGCATCTAAGATTTGTGGATGTATACGTGTATCATATTTTTGTATTTAAACAAAATACTAGTTGGGCAGACAAGATAATATAATTATGTACTTCCAGGTGAAGGTTAGATATGGTGGCTATATATAATAGTCTGACGACGTTTTGTGAGTAGACAAAATACTACTGTAGGAAAACGTCTTTGATGTATTTGATGATGGGAGAGTGCATCCAGTGTCTGTATTTGAGTGTTCATTTTTTTAGGGGCGACACAGAATACTTGCTGCTTGCACAGAACAAGTGCATTCAGGAGGAGATTGTATTCAGTGCCTATAGATCAGAGTGCATCTTTTATGGCTAGACAACATACATGTTGTTTGCAAAGTTGAAAATAAAACGATCTTTGAATTCCTCTTCGGGAAATGACTGCATTAAGTTGTAACTGAGTGTGTCATCTCTTCGAATAAACAGATTCCCATCATTCTTGTTGGTAGGAGATTATTTGTGGCTATACAACATACATGTTGCTTGCAAAGTTAAAAATACACCTATATGTGTATTCTTTGTAGGTAAAATGCTGCATTAAGCTGTTGTAACTGAGTGTGTCATCTTTTTGGAGAGAAAAGTATTATTATTTTTGTTGACTGTAGGGCATTATATTTAGTGTCTGTAAAGCAATGTTCCATCTTTTATATGATGAGAGGAACTACCTGTGCTTGCATGGAAAACATCTTAGAATTCCTTGGAGGCAGGAAGAGACACAATTCAGAGGCCTTACATCAGTGTCAGGGGATAAATAACTATGCTGAGTTCCGACGTGTCTATATCACTTAAATGTGCCGTGGGATTTGGAAGGCATGTTGCTAAAGGCACTTTACATAAACCATAGCAGCTGCCGTGTGAAATTGGCAGGACAGAAATGTCTGTGGTGCATTACAAGCATCAATGCGGCGTTGTGCAGCACCTGCTTCACAAAAGATGTTAGGGCATGATCAGTTATTGTGTTTGTAGAAGGAGGAGGCTCAGCCCACTGTTTCTGGTGCAGAAGTGAGAGAAGTACAGATTACCTCTACTGCTGAGCTGGGACCCAAAGGCAATTGTACAGGATCATGATGAGACAGGAGACAGACACATCAAGCAGTGTAAAGCAGTAGGATGAGCCAGGCAGAACAGCACAGAATATAGAGGAGCATAATGAGACAGGAGAAAGAGCATAGAGGAACAGGACGTGGCAAGTATCCAACCTTCAACACACTCATCCAGTTTCAGTAAGTCTGAGAAGAATGATGATGAACAGATGGATAGAAATTGACGCATGTGAGTCCAGGGAGCAGCAGCATCATTCTGGAAACCACTCATAATGGGGAAGGGGAAGAGCAGGATGAAGTGATGGGAGGGAAAGGCAACACTACTCTGCCACCTACATACAATTCTGGAATCTGGATCTAGAAGAATAAGCATCATTGTTTGGTAGCTAGTCCAACAATAAAAGCATCATCACAATGGCTGTCCCACCAACCTCATAGTTAGATGTGCTTAGTGGGCCACATCGCAGCCGACAACAACATTCCAAATATGGAAGTTGTTCAACAAGGGTAATTATCTGCAATATCAAATAACCTGCACTCTGTGCAATTAAGCTGTTTGCAATTGTGCTATTTTCCAAGGAATGTATGCAACCAACTTGGGTACAATTCTTTGCAGTACTACATAATTTAACATCATGTACAGGAGTCCGATGGCTACACAAGACCTAACTCTGCAGGCCCACAGCCAACTTCCATATAATTCTGAATCTATACTGGGAACCCAGAATACATTGGTGCTGTGCCCAAAATGGCACAAACCCTAAAAGCCACCTCAGTGTGATGGAAGCATTTGAGCATGGCCACAAATATCATTGTACATTTTTACTGCTAACCTAATGTCAGTCAACTTTTTGCCATATTAAACAAAATAAAGTGTCCTATAGTTCTTGAGTAAAGCATATCATAGCTGACACATTTGCAGTAGTTACTTTACACGCACAGCTGTGCTAGAGTTCTATGCAATGACATATTGAAATGGGGCAGAACATCTACTTCCCTAAGAACTTGTGGAATGGTTGTGAGAGGATTGACTACCTGGTTGTGACTGCACACGGGGTAACCGTCTCTTCCTCTGACAGCTATCAGAGGACTGGATACCTACGTAATCTTAAAGGACAGCACGAGCATGCAGTTCAGCACCATGACAGTTTGAGTAGACTAGGATTTGAAGGCAGCTGAAGGATGTTTGACATCTGGGAGAAGGATGTGGTGCAGTGGCTAAGAGCACAGCACCAAGGACCTATGCTGGTGACAATGGGTTGATATCATTGCTGCCCTAGAAATGAGAATGATCATGCATGTTTCTTGCTTTGAGCAAGTGCTTCACCTTTTTGTCGCATGATTAATCAGCAAATGCGTGCCTTTAAGGGCATGATTGCTGTGGCCTTTAAGATCAGCTCACAGCCAGCCCTGCAGTGCAGAAAATGTGCTGAAACAGTTGCATACGCACCAAAACTGCCATAGCACAACATGAAGACCACAATTATCACCTGTAGGATTTCTACTTTGCACGTTAGACTGGATAAGTAAATAATGCAGTTGCATGAATAATTGTTGCAAAAGTCACAGCAGGGCTTTAAACGGGTCAGTCATTATGCCAAGACAGGGGCAGCTCCTGTCTGATATCTGTTGTGTTGACAATTCAATTTGAGGAGACGGCCAAGCATGTAAGCATCACAGTGGACAGCACATTACTCTTAATGAGGGACTGCCACTAGTGTACCTGAAGGGACTCAAAACAATCTGTTCAATCAGGTAAGGGCTCATTATTTGGTTGGCAAGGTGGCTGCAGAACATATGGTGAGGGATATGCTCCCAATGTTGCATTCTTACCCACTGTGAGAAACTTAATGGTGTCCTCCCACCTACTCCCCACGGATCTTGCTTTCAGGTGGCCTGAGAAGGGCCATCACTTTTGGAATAGCCTCCTCTTTCTCAATCTGCCTTCCTCTACTTTCCGCCCTCTGCAAATAATCTGTATCTCTCTAGCCCTGAAATCTCTCCACTCATTCCTGGTCGCTTCAAGGATCAAGTTCAAGACCCTTAGCATCGTCCACAATGCTTTCTGGGGCCAGGTCCCGCACTACATCCAACTCTCTCTTACAAAATACCTTCCTTCTCGACCCCTTCGCTCAGCTACCTCCTAACTGGATGGCCTATAATTACTTGGCCCTGAATAACAGCAAAACTGAGATCATCATATTCAACTCAGGTCTGCATCTTAAGAAAACTGATGCAATGTTTTCCCAGATTGTTATCATAGATAATATCATTCCTGTCTCCAAAAGGGTGAAAACCTTGGGTGTCACTCTTTACTCTGAATTATCCATGAACAAGTATGTCTCCAATGCTCGCTCTTCTTGCAGACTTGTTATCAAACTCCTCTAACAGATGAGTCCCTATCTTCATATTGATAAACGTTCCCTTATTTCCACTACACTAATTCATTCTCGCCTAGACTATTGTAATAGCCTAATGATCGGTACCTCCAAAGCTAACTTCAAACGCCTACAGACCACGCAAAACAGCGCAGTTATGGCTGTTTTTGACCTCCCTAAATGTGACCGTATTTCTGACCGAAGGAGATAATTCCATTGGTTGCCGATTAAGGAGACAATGAGATACAAGACCCTGTCCCTGACCCTCAAATGTCTTCACTCAGTCACCTCAGTCGCACGTCTCTATCAGGAAAGAGGAATCTCTCACACAAAGCCTTTGAGAACTCTGCACTCAAGAAATTCACATCTCTTAATCCAACCTCGCTATTGTCTGGAGAAGTTTGGAGGCACTTGCTTTGAAGTTAGGGCTCAGTTAGAATGGAACTCCTTACCCCGCCTATCAAATCATCTCCTTCTTTGACTGATTTTAAGAAAGCTATCAAAACGTTTCTCTTTAATTCTCTGGATTAAATATTTTCCTGTCATGTGGCTCACCCTACCTGACTATAGCCGTCTGTCTTCTTTGTGTGCTCTGAGGCCTACGGGAGTGTAGCACTCTATAAAAATGATACATAAATAAATAAATAAACTATCTGAGGGTCAGACGCTTCTCCAGGCGTAGAGTGTGTGGTAGATCACTCCTTCCTCTCGATCAGCCTCCCTGCCCCTCAAAATTTAGCCCGATCACCTGAAGTTATGCAAGCTGCTCAAGACCTTCCTTTTCTCCTCTGATTTCTCTCTCTCTCAATCCCTTGCTGACTCACCTGTCTGCTTACCTGTCTTCTGCAATGACTGGTTGCTTCGCTACCCTCAGAGTCTCCCTAATTCCCAGGCCCCTCTATGATCAGTCTCTCCTGCACTGCCTCCTGGCCTACCATGCTTTTAGGGGACTGTAACTGTAATCTCTACTGTCCACTGCCTCCTTACACTTATGAAGAGACACGCTGTACTGACGGCACTTACTCAGAGCAATGCTGCCCTGATTGCACGCCCCACCTTCCCTCACCCCAGCACTGCCTGTGCACTTACTCAGAGATGTGCTGCCCGATTGAACTCTCCACTTCTGTTCCCCCGCACTTGCACCATCTGAATGACAGTAGGCCTATTAAGATTGTTTGTCTGGTCTTCCCTCAGTCCTCCCTCCCTTGTATTGTCACACCTAGAAACACTTGTCACTAAATTACTTATCATATCATATCATATTATAAGTACTGTCATTCCCACAGCCCAAGTCATAGCAATGCATTTTCAACTCCTATAGAAGGCCAATATATTTGTTTTAGAAGGATTAACCAATAGGACATTATCTACAACATAACCAAGGAAACTATCAGCAGCCGTTTCAATCCTACGCGAGAATTATTAAAAAGCTAAAAATCATCAGTGTTAGCTAGGCAAGGAATTTTTAGCTCACCCAATTTAGGTGGGATGAAGGCAGCTTTTTCTAGGTGTTCATTGATGTCTGAAACATATGTGTTGAAGAGGCAGGGGACAGAACACATCAAATTAGATTCAGTCTTTATTCTTTTCGAAAGAGTACCCTCTTTATCTAGTCTCACGCGAATACCAGTGTCTCATGTAGACCCACAAGCAGTTTTAAGAGACCAGGCAGAATCCCCCACAAATCTAGTTTCCTCCAGAGAAGTCTATGGTCAATGATATAGGTCGGATATTTTTGGAATCTGACCCTGGTCCCCTTTTATGAATGGAAGCCACATAAGCCATGCACCATGTTTTGGGGAAAATTCACGAAACAACAATACTACTAAACAATATGGTGAGGGCATTAGCCCAATTTAAAGGGTCAGCTTTTAAGGTGTTATTTTGCAGTTCAGTAAGTGTTTGAGCACATATGTACAGCAAGTTTTGCAAATGTATGGCACACCGCACCCTCCATAGCTGTTAGGAGGTCCAAGATATAGCGATTCTGCAGGGCTACAAGAGCAAAGCCCTAAGTTCTTCTTTGATGACTCTGAACGCTAACACAGAGGAATTGACAAATAATAGCAGCTCATAATGGGTTATCTGAAGCTATTTTGCATTGACAGAGGATTGTATGCCTGGGGCCTTTAGAGAGGAGAAACAAGCTTCAGTATGGCTAAACAGTCGAATACCATCAGAAATGCTCCTTAGAGACACAAAAGATGCTGCTGACACAGTTATATTTTTTCAATCTCCTCAAAAAGTCTGTTTCTGCAGAGTCCTGCAAAGTTTGTAGATTGCTCATGTCTGATGACACAAGGAATGCAGGGGACACAGGGGAGAAAGGGGGCACAAATGTGAACTCGGATAGTGTCAGGTGGCTCTGCAGAACCACGAGGATGGGCACATGCAAAGTGGTGAAGCTGCATACACCGCTCTAGGCCTGAGGTAATTGTTTGTATGAAAAAGGGCCCACATGACCAGAATAAATCGAGAATTGCTGCCATACCTCCAGCCAAATCAGGATTACACTGAGTGGTGCCGCAGTTTTCCTTTATGCCCACAGGCACCATGCTATCGCCCTTGAAACACAGAAAAAAACATGTAAGCAACCAGATCTTAACAGGTTCCACAGGCTCCTAGAGCCATGTCAAGAAGTTCACATATTTTCTCCAAACCTTTCCACATGCCAAATTAGTTTGTGCCACCTCTTCTTCAGAGAGTCCCACAGTTTAACCCATTCACATTCCAAATTACTATTTTAATATTGTCCTTTTTAGACTGAGCCATGTTCAAATTGAATGATTGCCACCCCCAGTCACGCACACATACATACACTTAATGTGTATAACCTACTTTCCTTTCATCCTCTAATGGTATTCCCACCATTGGCCTCACATCTTCCCCTTTATTTCTTCAAAACATTTGTAGACTCATACCAATGTCATCCTATTAATTTTGTCTACTTTTGCTACAAAAAGCCTTTCAAAATCTACACTTATCGTGCAAAATAAATTGCCTCTGTATACTTATATTTCCTCATATGGTCATCCCTTCTGCAACATTTCCTCAGTAAAGGACATAAATCAGTCTCAAGAGCTGCATGCAATCTCAACTCGTCCAGACAAGACCCACTCCCCTGTCGCTTCACTTTATTGTCAATACTAACCAAGAGCATATCATAAAGGGGCAGCGCACATCACTCCAAAAATGGAGTCATCCTATAATGATGGCGAAACAGGATTATCACACTAAGCATTAACCATTTAATTTCCACAAGCATACAGACAATACCGCGCCATGCTTCGCTGCACCAGCCATCAGCACTAACACTCAGTCGTGGCACTGAATACTGTAATTTTAAAAAGTGCTACAAATCCATGTGCCTGTGTTGAATCATTAGAGGTAATTACCACCAATCTCAACAAAAACATCCAACGGCCTAGTGAGCAAAAGCAACAGAGACGGTCATCCAGCAGGCACCTGCCCACCAGACATATACAAGAATATCCTCAGCCAGAAAACACCTATAAAATATATACTCAACCTCTTCAACTCTTCGCTAGCAGCAGGAACTGTGCCACACACCCTCAAAACATCAGACATCTAGCCACTCCTTAAAGACCTATTAAGACCTAACCAACTACCAACCAATCTCAAACATCCCATACCTGGTGAAACTTCTAGAAAGCTATGTCTACGAACAAATACTGGAACATGTAAAAAAAAAAAACAGACACTAGACCAGGCAGCTTCAGACCCAAGAGAGGAATGGAAACAGCATTACTATCGATATTGGATGATCAAAAAACCAACGCAGACTGCAACATCAAATTGGCAATAGTAGCACTTGGTCAGCAGCCTTCCACACAGTACACCACTAAACACTCATCAAAAGACTCAAATATAAAGGAATCAGCAACACGGCATTCCTCTGGATAAAATCCTTCATGACAGAAAGAACAGAAAGAACACGACTAACAACCTTCAAGTCAAAACCCTGCACAACATCTTGCAGAGTCCCACAAGGCTCATCCCTCTTACCACTACTGTTCAACATCTACCTCATTAATTGAATCAAATGACACAGCTTCATCTGCTACAACTATGCAGATGACACATTACACATCTACAAAATCAACTTAAGTGAAGAACAAAACACAACCCTTATCAAATACCTCACAGTTATAAACCATTGGATGAGTACCAACAGCCTTGAACTCAACAAAACAGAAATCATGATTGCGCCCAATGACTCGTCGAGCCATCACCACATTCCATGGCCTACTGAATTGAGAAAACGACCAGAACCGTTCAAAGTGGTCAAAAATCGCAGAATATTAATGGACAACAACTTAACACTCAGACCGTTAGTCAACGCAGTACTACAAAAAAGCTTCTTCTACCTACACACAATAAAGC
The DNA here is from genome assembly GCF_040938575.1 of Ambystoma mexicanum. NCBI lineage: Eukaryota > Metazoa > Chordata > Amphibia > Caudata > Ambystomatidae > Ambystoma > Ambystoma mexicanum. The sequence continues at coordinate 1,124,567,269 of NC_090933.1, forward strand.
ATTCTTCACCTTCCCAAGTAGAACACTTGCAGTCATTTCTCACGTCAGTCAAGAATAGACTATGCCAATAGTATCTATGTCAGAATGCCATAATACCTTATCAAACATTACAATGAATACAGAATGCAGCAACAAGACTACTTCTCAGACTCACTAAAAGAGAACACCACACCAGCACTGAGAACACTACATTGGGTATCGTTGAACAAATACATTTTTTTTTAAAATGCTCTGCAAACTACACAGAAGAATCTATGGGCAAAGAGCAGAATTCATACAGAGGAAAATGTCCATCTACAAACCAAAACAAACACTGAGTTCCAGCAACGACATTCGCCTCAAACCTAAACAATACACAAAGCGTACATTTGGAGGAATAGCCTTCTCCTGCATAGTGGCGAAACTTTGGAACTCGCTCCCAAATTTTAACAACAGAGGATCACCTAAAATTCAGAAAATTGTTAAAGACATGGCTCTTTATCTCACTGAGCTAAATAGGAAACACCATTGAATGGGAAATCACCAACACATCACAATAGCAGCACCGAACACAACAGAAAACAGAAATAAAGCATTCTACCGCAAATCACCACGGAATAATATTAACTCAACAGATCAATATTACCTTGCACAAAAGGACTCCTGACTGACCCTACAAAAAACTCTCTAATACTTTGTATACTCATCTTCAAACACTGAAAGAATCACACACATACCTTCGCTGCAGAGACAAAAACAAAAAAAAACACTGCAAACTACAGACATTCCACAACACTCAATAGGAAATTAATCCAATCACACATAAAGCACCCCATACAAAATCATGAACCCTACACCCTATAACTTCTACCAACTATAAACAAACCAGAATGCAGTGGCAGTTTTTTTCCAAACTGAAGCTACCAACAGCACATCAAAGCTCTCTTGCGTTGTTCCCCTCAATCCTACTAACTAAGCCTACCCAAAACCCCTTCCTTTTCAAATCTGCCGGAGTGCCTTGAGACCATGAAAATGGCAGTGGTGTGTGCGGTATAAATCACAACGGCATAGCATAAAATAACATCTCACACTCTGCAAGTGGAGAATACCAGCCACCATCACAGTTTAGGCATTTTTACAGTGAATAACATTGAAGGTGGCCTTTTGAACAGGGCAACATTGTGCTTGGGCTGAGCACGTCCATCCCTCTCCTCCTCATTTGCATCACCATAATCCCTAAGTGGCCATGTATATCCAACAATGACTATTTTAGGCAAGACTACCTGTCAGACCACTTTTCATCTCAGTGAAGGTGGGCAAGTTCTTCCTGATCCTGTTAGGTACTGTAAGGTGCTGGTGCCAGTGATTCTGCCTTTTCACTCGCCTTCCAATTTCACAGTGTCGTAGAACAACCACATGAGTGAAAAGTCTTACACCTTCTTGATCTCTGTTATGAAATGCCACAAATTCATATAAGACCTGCACATTTTAAATTGCATGTTTGGGTTTCCTAGGGCCCTATGTTTTTTGGTTTTTGTAGTTAATTTATGGTCACATAGGACCAAGTGTTTACCACAACAGTTGTTGGTTGCCCAAGACAGTCTGGTTATCCCTACATCTTTCACCATTGCTCACTACCTACCATGCTCCAGCTAGCCCTGTTCCTCATCCTTACTGTTATTTCCATCTCTCACTCTCATGGCTCTTGACTCGCCCCACCATCGGCTCCTTCCACTTTCCCTACTCTCCTCGCTTTTCTCCTCCCCATTCTTTATTATATTCCCTAGTGCCACTCAGGCTTCTGCTCTCTTCCACATCCCACCAATTACAACTTCAATTGCAGCAAATACTTCCTTGACCCCTGCCTCTCCTACTAAGCACAGTGGGTCTCCAGAGTTGCCAATTAATCCCTAAATACCTCCTTCTTCACAAACAATGTTCATTCTCACTACTCCAATCTCTCGGTGATGGCTAGCCCAACAAGGCAGAAACATGTTTGGGGATGAGTGTGGTCTCGTGCAGAAGGGAAGTTACCTAGCAGTTTGGGCTGGACTGCCCCTTTTGGGGTGGGGCCAAGCCTGATTTGCATATCCTCTTTACTCTTTTGTAATGTTTTGGTAAGCGAAGAATGATGGTTTGGCAGGTTGCCCAGAGCAATTCCAGAGGCCCAACAAGGCTGAAACATGTTTGGGGATGCTTGTGGTCTCATGTCAGGCAGCTTTTAGTTACTTTACACAGCGGGGTGAAAAAGTGCAAGGTGAGGACCTGCACATTTACAATCCGTTGTGCAAAAGATGAACATTTGGTGGCGGGGACCTTGCTAAACCAGAGTGCAAATATACAAGGTCCCTGCTGTCAACAACCATGAGCTCCTCATTGATAATCCATTCAACCCTCCATATAGTTCATCTATACATACATGGAATAAAAGACAGACCACCGCCTGTTACCAACAGTATCCAGTCACTGAGAGCACGACGCCAGGAAAATCACAAGTGATTTAATGTTGTTTTATATTGTACATGTTGTACAGTGTAGGATAGTTTTGAAGAACTTTTAATCTGTCTTTTCTGAGGGGGTGGGGGTTAGAGTTACTGGCCCTTTCGAATTGTACAGCACGGGAATGGCTTAAGGAGTGAAGCCTGATCATAAATGGATATAAAGGGAGTGACGGATATGTTCCCTGTTAGGTTTATATGTGTTTAAAATAAGTCATTCTAAACTTGTAGTGAATTGATGACAAAGATAGACTGGGGTTTTGGATGACAGAATATTCTGTTTTTCAACTATTTATTTGAACATTGTTAGTAGTGCTTAGGCCAGCACGTATTTCAGCTACTAAGCACTTCCTCATGTCTACCCACAGTTTGGTACATATTTCGAACTGTTCCACAATCGTTTTGCATCATGTACTTAGTCCAAATTCTTACTCAGTTGTTTTATTGCAGCTTCGTTTAACATGATGGACGAATGAGCATGTGTTAATGCGTCAACTATTTGGAAGTCAGATGGGATCCTCTTTCTTCTCTGGAGCATAAAACAATATGATATCCATCTATGGGGGCACCTAATACCTAAACAAGGGTCTACTGGTAGTATGGCCACTTGACTACTTTGAATGAAATATCCAAGACATTTTTTTATGCAAGATTTTGGAGAAGAGCATCTAAGATTTGTGGATGTATACGTGTATCATATTTTTGTATTTAAACAAAATACTAGTTGGGCAGACAAGATAATATAATTATGTACTTCCAGGTGAAGGTTAGATATGGTGGCTATATATAATAGTCTGACGACGTTTTGTGAGTAGACAAAATACTACTGTAGGAAAACGTCTTTGATGTATTTGATGATGGGAGAGTGCATCCAGTGTCTGTATTTGAGTGTTCATTTTTTTAGGGGCGACACAGAATACTTGCTGCTTGCACAGAACAAGTGCATTCAGGAGGAGATTGTATTCAGTGCCTATAGATCAGAGTGCATCTTTTATGGCTAGACAACATACATGTTGTTTGCAAAGTTGAAAATAAAACGATCTTTGAATTCCTCTTCGGGAAATGACTGCATTAAGTTGTAACTGAGTGTGTCATCTCTTCGAATAAACAGATTCCCATCATTCTTGTTGGTAGGAGATTATTTGTGGCTATACAACATACATGTTGCTTGCAAAGTTAAAAATACACCTATATGTGTATTCTTTGTAGGTAAAATGCTGCATTAAGCTGTTGTAACTGAGTGTGTCATCTTTTTGGAGAGAAAAGTATTATTATTTTTGTTGACTGTAGGGCATTATATTTAGTGTCTGTAAAGCAATGTTCCATCTTTTATATGATGAGAGGAACTACCTGTGCTTGCATGGAAAACATCTTAGAATTCCTTGGAGGCAGGAAGAGACACAATTCAGAGGCCTTACATCAGTGTCAGGGGATAAATAACTATGCTGAGTTCCGACGTGTCTATATCACTTAAATGTGCCGTGGGATTTGGAAGGCATGTTGCTAAAGGCACTTTACATAAACCACAGCAGCTGCCGTGTGAAATTGGCAGGACAGAAATGTCTGTGGTGCATTACAAGCATCAATGCGGCGTTGTGCAGCACCTGCTTCACAAAAGATGTTAGGGCATGATCAGTTATTGTGTTTGTAGAAGGAGGAGGCTCAGCCCACTGTTTCTGGTGCAGAAGGGAGAGAAGTACAGATTACCTCTACTGCTGAGCTGGGACCCAAAGGCAATTGTACAGGATCATGATGAGACAGGAGACAGACACATCAAGCACTGTAAAGCAGTAGGATGAGCCAGGCAGAACAGCACAGAATATAGAGGAGCATAATGAGACAGGAGAAAGAGCATAGAGGAACAGGACGTGGCAAGTATCCAACCTTCAACACACTCATCCAGTTTCAGTAAGTCTGAGAAGAATGATGATGAACAGATGGATAGAAATTGACGCATGTGAGTCCAGGGAGCAGCAGCATCATTCTGGAAACCACTCATAATGGGGAAGGGGAAGAGCAGGATGAAGTGATGGGAGGGAAAGGCAACACTACTCTGCCACCTACATACAATTCTGGAATCTGGATCTAGAAGAATAAGCATCATTGTTTGGTAGCTAGTCCAACAATAAAAGCATCATCACAATGGCTGTCCCACCAACCTCATAGTTAGATGTGCTTAGTGGGCCACATCGCAGCCGACAACAACATTCCAAATATGGAAGTTGTTCAACAAGGGTAATTATCTGCAATATCAAATAACCTGCACTCTGTGCAATTAAGCTGTTTGCAATTGTGCTATTTTCCAAGGAATGTATGCAACCAACTTGGGTACAATTCTTTGCAGTACTACATAATTTAACATCATGTACAGGAGTCCGATGGCTACACAAGACCTAACTCTGCAGGCCCACAGCCAACTTCCATATAATTCTGAATCTATACTGGGAACCCAGAATACATTGGTGCTGTGCCCAAAATGGCACAAACCCTAAAAGCCACCTCAGTGTGATGGAAGCATTTGAGCATGGCCACAAATATCATTGTACATTTTTACTGCTAACCTAATGTCAGTCAACTTTTTGCCATATTAAACAAAATAAAGTGTCCTATAGTTCTTGAGTAAAGCATATCATAGCTGACACATTTGCAGTAGTTACTTTACACGCACAGCTGTGCTAGAGTTCTATGCAATGACATATTGAAATGGGGCAGAACATCTACTTCCCTAAGAACTTGTGGAATGGTTGTGAGAGGATTGACTACCTGGTTGTGACTGCACACGGGGTAACCGTCTCTTCCTCTGACAGCTATCAGAGGACTGGATACCTACGTAATCTTAAAGGACAGCACGAGCATGCAGTTCAGCACCATGACATTTTGAGTAGACTAGGATTTGAAGGCAGCTGAAGGATGTTTGACATCTGGGAGAAGGATGTGGTGCAGTGGCTAAGAGCACAGCACCAAGGACCTATGCTGGTGACAATGGGTTGATATCATTGCTGCCCTAGAAATGAGAATGATCATGCATGTTTCTTGCTTTGAGCAAGTGCTTCACCTTTTTGTCGCATGATTAATCAGCAAATGCGTGCCTTTAAGGGCATGATTGCTGTGGCCTTGAAGATCAGCTCACAGCCAGCCCTGCAGTGCAGAAAATGTGCTGAAACAGTTGCATACGCACCAAAACTGCCATAGCACAACATGAAGACCACAATTATCACCTGTAGGATTTCTACTTTGCACGTTAGACTGGATAAGTAAATAATGCAGTTGCATGAATAATTGTTGCAAAAGTCACAGCAGGGCTTTAAACGGGTCAGTCATTATGCCAAGACAGGGGCAGCTCCTGTCTGATATCTGTTGTGTTGACAATTCAATTTGAGGAGACGGCCAAGCATGTAAGCATCACAGTGGACAGCACATTACTCTTAATGAGGGACTGCCACTAGTGTACCTGAAGGGACTCAAAACAACCTGTTCAATCAGGTAAGGGCTCATTATTTGGTTGGCAAGGTGGCTGCAGAACATATGGTGAGGGATATGCTCCCAATGTTGCATTCTTACCCACTGTGAGAAACTTAATGGTGTCCTCCCACCTACTCCCCACGGATCTTGCTTTCAGGTGGCCTGAGAAGGGCCATCACTTTTGGAATAGCCTCCTCTTTCTCAATCTGCCTTCCTCTACTTTCCGCCCTCTGCAAATAATCTGTATCTCTCTAGCCCTGAAATCTCTCCACTCATTCCTGGTCGCTTCAAGGATCAAGTTCAAGACCCTTAGCATCGTCCACAATGCTTTCTGGGGCCAGGTCCCGCACTACATCCAACTCTCTCTTACAAAATACCTTCCTTCTCGACCCCTTCGCTCAGCTACCTCCTAACTGGATGGCCTATAATTACTTGGCCCTGAATAACAGCAAAACTGAGATCATCATATTCAACTCAGGTCCGCATCTTAAGAAAACTGATGCAATGTTTTCCCAGTTTGTTATCATAGATAATATCATTCCTGGCTCCAAAAGGGTGAAAACCTTGGGTGTCACTCTTTACTCTGAATTATCCATGAACAAGTATGTCTCCAATGCTCGCTCTTCTTGCAGACTTGTTATCAAACTCCTCTAACAGATGAGTCCCTATCTTCATATTGATAAACGTTCCCTTATTTCCACTACACTAATTCATTCTCGCCTAGACTATTGTAATAGCCTAATGATCGGTACCTCCAAAGCTAACTTCAAACGCCTACAGACCACGCAAAACAGCGCAGTTATGGCTGTTTTTGACCTCCCTAAATGTGACCGTATTTCTGACCGAAGGAGATAATTCCATTGGTTGCCGATTAAGGAGACAATGAGATACAAGACCCTGTCCCTGACCCTCAAATGTCTTCACTCAGTCACCTCAGTCGCACGTCTCTATCAGGAAAGAGGAATCTCTCACACAAAGCCTTTGAGAACTCTGCACTCAAGAAATTCACATCTCTTAATCCAACCTCGCTATTGTCTGGAGAAGTTTGGAGGCACTTGCTTTGAAGTTAGGGCTCAGTTAGAATGGAACTCCTTACCCCGCCTATCAAATCATCTCCTTCTTTGACTGATTTTAAGAAAGCTATCAAAACGTTTCTCTTTAATTCTCTGGATTAAATATTTTCCTGTCATGTGGCTCACCCTACCTGACTATAGCCGTCTGTCTTCTTTGTGTGCTCTGAGGCCTACGGGAGTGTAGCACTCTATAAAAATGATACATAAATAAATAAATAAACTATCTGAGGGTCAGACGCTTCTCCAGGCGTAGAGTGTGTGGTAGATCACTCCTTCCTCTCGATCAGCCTCCCTGCCCCTCAAAATTTAGCCCGATCACCTGAAGTTATGCAAGCTGCTCAAGACCTTCCTTTTCTCCTCTGATTTCTCTCTCTCTCAATCCCTTGCTGACTCACCTGTCTGCTTACCTGTCTTCTGCAATGACTGGTTGCTTCGCTACCCTCAGAGTCTCCCTAAGTCCCAGGCCCCTCTATGATCAGTCTCTCCTGCACTGCCTCCTGGCCTACCATGCTTTTAGGGGACTGTAACTGTAATCTCTACTGTCCACTGCCTCCTTACACTTATGAAGAGACACGCTGTACTGACGGCACTTACTCAGAGCAATGCTGCCCTGATTGCACGCCCCACCTTCCCTCACCCCAGCACTGCCTGTGCACTTACTCAGAGATGTGCTGCCCGATTGAACTCTCCACTTCTGTTCCCCCGCACTTGCACCATCTGAATGACAGTAGGCCTATTAAGATTGTTTGTCTGGTCTTCCCTCAGTCCTCCCTCCCTTGTATTGTCACACCTAGAAACACTTGTCACTAAATTACTTATCATATCATATCATATTATAAGTACTGTCATTCCCACAGCCCAAGTCATAGCAATGCGTTTTCAACTCCTATAGAAGGCCAATATATTTGTTTTAGAAGGATTAACCAATAGGACATTATCTACAACATAACCAAGGAAACTATCAGCAGCCGTTTCAATCCTACGCGAGAATTATTAAAAAGCTAAAAATCATCAGTGTTAGCTAGGCAAGGAATTTTTAGCTCACCCAATTTAGGTGAGATGAAGGCAGCTTTTTCTAGGTGTTCATTGATGTCTGAAACATATGTGTTGAAGAGGCAGGGGACAGAACACATCAAATTAGATTCAGTCTTTATTCTTTTCGAAAGAGTACCCTCTTTATCTAGTCTCACGCGAATACCAGTGTCTCATGTAGACCCACAAGCAGTTTTAAGAGACCAGGCAGAATCCCCCACAAATCTAGTTTCCTCCAGAGAAGTCTATGGTCAATGATATAGGTCGGATATTTTTGGAATCTGACCCTGGTCCCCTTTTATGAATGGAAGCCACATAAGCCATGCACCATGTTTTGGGGAAAATTCACGAAACAACAATACTACTAAACAATATGGTGAGGGCATTAGCCCAATTTAAAGGGTCAGCTTTTAAGGTGTTATTGGCCCATCCATTCGGTCCTGCCACCCTAGAAGTTTTACTCCTTATTATTACATGCTATACATCGTCGACATCAATCCTAATAGGGGAATTCAGTGACTCATTAATAAAGATATTTACAGACCGGGAATCAGGCATTGCTTTATTCAGGGAGTATATTTCTTCAAAACATGTCACTGACTCAGATTCCAAAACAGCATTCAACTAACACAGAGAGTAGGCCTCATCTTGTCCATTCAAAATTGACCAAAAAATCTCCATTAGCCTTCTTAATTGAGACCTGCAGCATCAGCTCTGCATCCCACTGCATGACCCTGGGATGCCTAAGTTTACAATATTTTTTATATTTTTGTTTCACCTTTTTACAAAATAATCCCTGCATCTGCCCTTTGAGACCTATGAGTGAGTAGCGCTTTCTAAAAACTACAAATAAATAAATAAAAATAATCTCCCTAGATTCATCCGAGTTTTGAATTTTTCTTAAAGCATATCTCATAGCGTGTTTTTCAATAGCTAAGTTTTCATCAAAAGCATGAGCATGTTTTTTCCTTACTTTTCCAGTTTTTATCATAGATGTTCTTAGTACAGGGCCCATGAGTTTCTCAAAAGTGGTATCATAGTATTCAGTATTGAAAGATTCCATCTTCCATATCAGTGTTGTCTGCATCATAACCCAATTCAAATGTACCAATGTTATAAGGTGACCATCTGACTGTGTTCTTCCTAGCGTTAACAATTAAAAAAGATGGACCTTCCTCCTGGCTAATAATGTCTCATACTTTAAAGTGTGCCTTAACCATGCAATGATCACTCCAAGAATTTCTTATAATGTTGAGTTTAACACAATATTCAAATCACAAGTCATCAGCAAAAATGTAGACTAGAGTCAATTCACTAGTCCCACGAAACCCTCTAGATTGATTACTTCCAACTGGCTCCACCCTACCGTTTAATATGTTCTGCCTGCTTCAGCTTTAGGACTCAAAGGGACAATATCAGAAGTACTATCCCAGGGCTCACATTCATCACTCAGCAATAGACATTTGGCATTCAAATCTCCAGCACAAATGACATGGCCCTGTAGAATTATTTTTTGCCATTGGCGCACGGTTTCTATGATGGTGTTAAGAAATTCTTCTAATGGACAGATCTATTTCTGCCAATACACAATGACCAATAATAAGCATAGTGGGTCAGACCGAGTCAGGGAGATCGACAAATGGCCACACATAAGATTGAGCAGTTCTTTAACTTCGAGGCCAAAGCTGCTCTGCATAGCCATAATCAGGCCTCCCGCCGGTCTTCCCAATTTAATTTGTTTTGCAGCCTGTGAAAAAACATGATAGCCATCCAGAACCAAGGTAGTAACTAGCCATGTTTCCTGCAACATTTCCCCGAATCTGCATTAATCAACAGTTGGGAGTTCTCTTTTGAATTCATTGTTAACAATTTAATTCCATCTATTATATGAGCAGTATCAGTAGCCCAGCAGACATCAGAAGTTTGCATCAGCTGCAAGATGTGGTACAGATTGCCAAAACTATGTGGTTGTGTTCTAAGGCTATATTGTAATGTATACTGGTGTAAACCTCATGGCAAAACAATCTTGTAAACTATACTTGATGCAGTATCATGAGGATGCTCAAGTGAGGTCCGACATGGAACTGCAAAGGGGATTGAGTTGTCTGGTAGATAAGAACAGGTCAGCACAGATTCAGGGCCACAAAATAAGGAATATAATGGAGTAAATGCTTTCAATGAAAGATTTGAAGGTTACTGCAATGGCTTCCAAAGATCTTTCAGGCTCACTTCTTCAGTATGTCCTGAAGACAATCAAATGCTCATGGAACACCAGGGGCTTTGCACATCTCTCATTGGACAAAGGTCTATTAGAAAATATAGATCTGTTTAGCATAATATTGTTGCAAGAGATGTGGATGACTGAAATTCTTGAAATTGATGGTAGGTCTAGCATACATGCTTTGGCGGTGAAAGGTCCCAAAGGTAAACCCAAGGGTGGCCTTGTTGCCTGAGTACATCATCCATGGATCATTAAAGAAATGAAGGGGAACACATTAACGATCTTAGCAGGATGCATTAAGTGTTAACAAGTTGAGTCAAGGGAGACAATAGTTATAAACATATATGATCCCCTTATGCATTGATGCACAAGTAGAACATCCTAACAGCCAATAAACTGATGGATACAATGGATACAAGTAATCTGTTAGTTATAGCGGGGGACTTCAATGTAAATATTCCATCTGACTTTAATAGTTTTAGGGATAAGAAAATCTCTAATCTTATAGATATGGAAGATTGTAATCGACAGGGTATAGCATGGGCTGAAATGCTGTATTCTTATCAGTTAATTATGCTGAATGGACGATGCACTGGGGATGAACATAAAGCGTTTACTCGTTTAAGTGGAAAGATCGCCAGTACAATAGACTATGGGCCTCATTACGAGTTGGCCAGTAAAAATGGGTCCATTACTGGCATGCCGGTAAGAGCGGGTCCGTGCTCGTATGAACCCGCTGATTGCGGGTGATTACGAGTGCGCAAGCACGCGCGAGCCCCCATGCCGGTAATGGTACTACCGGCATGCCGCTAAAGGCCCTCCAACCTCCCTATACCGGCATCGCGGGACCCGCCCATAGCGGTACTGCCTCATACCAACCCCTAAATACCGGCATGGTAATACCGGCATGGTAATACCGTGTTGGAAAAAACTGACCCGGAAATTACATCATCGCGCAGGAATGGGAAATGGGCCGGTGGCCATCTTTAAAAACACAATCCATTGCCATCCTCCCCAACCACCAGTTCTTTTGTGTTGTGCTGTGGCAGAATAGAAGCAGGATGTCCAAGGCTACCAGGAAGGCGACCCCCAGGAAGCGTAAACAGCACTTTTCAGACGCTGAGCTAAGTATGCTCGCTGACACCCTGGCCCAGCATGCGGACACCATCAGGAGCACCGACATGAAGCATGCGGCCCATACCAAAAAGAAGGAGGTGTGGCAGGAGGTCGCACAGAGGGTGTCGGCAGTGGGAACCACCCCAAGGAGTGTGCGCGACTGTCGGAAGCGGTGGGATGACCTCAGGGTGAGGAAGATCCTGTCGGAGAACAGGAGGGCCGCAATGGCGACAGGCGGAGGCTCACACTCCCCAGTGAAGGTGATGGCATCGGAGGAGACAGCCAGTACCTTTATAGATCCTGAATCCATAGAGGGAATCGGAGACCAGGAGGTGGGCGCCGCATCATCCACAGAAGAAGGTGAGTGACCCATCACATCTGTGTAGGCTAAACCATGATGTGGCACAAGTGACGTGGAAGTGAGACTCGCCGAGGCAATGCATGTCCCAGGCCCACATCAACATATCCAGTCAAGAATGTGTGCCACACCCTGCTACACACGCATGCTCAGTGCCAATCCCAATCCCAACACTAGTGCAACATGACCCAACCGTGCCCATGGAACTTACCACACATCCACCATACCAATGCCATGCCACCAGCCATGCATTGATTGCACATATGCCCCCTCAGAACACCAACTGCCACACCCCTAAAATAATTTCATGCATGAATGTATGAACATATCACACCTGCATCTCTTCTATCCCCCAGGCACCGATGAGGACGATGGCATGCAGGACAGGGGTGCAAGTTCATCCACTGCACGGCAAGGGACCAGGGCCACTGCCACCACCCAGCCCAAGAAACTGCCCAGAGCAACAAGCAGTGTGCCACACCGGGCAGTAACCCTGCAGTAAATACCTGCACCCACTGTCCAGCAGCAGCCACCCACAACAGTGGGAGGCGTTTCTATTCATGCTCTGCCAACCACCGTGGATGTTGTGGATGCAGAGGTGGAGAATAAGGGTGACATCATGTCCGGCACACCCACCCCAAGCCCTATTACCAGCATCCCTACCCCTACAGAGGCAGAGAGCATGTACGATCCCTGCCTCCACAATTCGGACCTTGATGAGTCAGACATATGCCTCTTTGAGGAGGAGTGTGCCCTGGATGTGGGCACCACACAAGTGCCATCCACCACCCTGCCTACCACCACCCCGGTCACCAGCACTCCTGCAGCCAACGACTCCTTCGAGACTCGCCTGTCAAGGGTTGAGGCACAACAGGAGTCGATGCTTGAACTGATGCGGCAACAAATATCAGATGGAAATGACTCCATGAGGGCCATTGCCACAGCCATCGCAGCCAACACTGCTGCTGTTGAGGCATCCACAAGTGCCATGAGGCAGTGTCTGGGGGCACTTACGCAGGCCCTGCTTGCAAACCTGCCTCATATGCAGCGCCCACACCTTGGGGCAGGCATGGGACTGACCATCGACACCTCCATTTCCCCAACCCCTTCTACCTCGGCCCAATCGAGCCCGGTGCAGATGTAGCGGAGGAGTGCACGGCGCTTGACCTTGGCACCCCCGGATCACAAAAAAACAAAGAAATAGAGTGGGCAGACAATGACATTTGAAAAATGTACGTTGGTCAAGGGACCAGTGTTTGTTGTACATATGGGGACATTTGGGGGGTTTGTAGGGTGGGTGAGGGAGTTCACTGGGGGTTGTGAGGGGATTATGTTCACATTATCACGTGTCTGAAAAATACACTGGTTGTGTGCAAGAAAATCATTGGCTGGACATACTTCTTTTTGTGCATGTACATTTAATGTGTGATGGTGTACAGTGGGGCACTTCTGACAAAACAAGTGTGCATGTCCACATGCAGCCAGTGGGTCACAGGCACATTACTTTCATGGTCCCTGCGTTTCAAAAGTATTCGTCAATTAGTGCTTGGCGTACAGCATGGCCATCCCATGCATCACGTACTGGCAGGGGGGCTCATTCGCCTCCGTCTCCATCCCCTTCATCCTCACCCGGCCCATGCATGTCAATGTCAGGTGGAAGTGGTACATTCCTTTGGACGCACATGTTGTGCAGCATGACACAGGCCATGGTGATCTTTGCCACCTTCTCAGGCCTATATAGGAGTGCCCCACCAGACCTACTTAGGCAGCGGAACCGCGCCTTCAACAGGCCAAAGGTCTGCTCATTCACAACACGGGTATGAGTGTGCACACGATTGTACTCCTCTTCATGGCTGTTCTGCGGGTTCCGCACAGGGGTAAGTAGCCACGGCCTCAAGGGATATCTTCCATCACCTGCAAGCAGATACAAATAGGTGTGTGTCACTCTGAACTGCCACCTTCAGGGAGCACAGTAATGGCAGCAGCTATTTGGTGTGGGCATGCACATGTCTCAGTACGCGTACAAAATAGTCACCTATATGCAATGTATACTGTAAAGAGGTGCGGTACACTGGATGGGGTTCAATAGATGATGCAGGGTGTAATCATGCATGCTCTGGCAGATGTACAGTGGTAGTGCAACAATGTTTAGCCTCCAATTCATGATGTGTATTCTTTACTATGCATGGTCACACTAGCTGCATTGCCACAATTGCCATCCGATTCAGTCATGCATTGCTTGCCATCACTATGGTGCCCTGGTTGTGCCACTTACTTGTAGTCATCCATATGCATTATTTGGGATATGTGGCCCAGTAATGTGTCATGTTCCGTTTGGCTACTTCAGGTGAGGTGTGTTTAGATCTGCATGCATTCTCCAATCACTGTCTATTGCCACCCAGGTGCACTATTTCCCCCCCTTTCCCACCCGGGTGAACTATCCCCCCCTTTCCCACCCGGGTACAGTAGGCCCCCCCCTTCTGCATCCGCACACATCAGTACCCCACAGCATGGCCATGGGCTTGTTGTGCAACTCACCGAGCAGTCAGGCACGTGGTCCAGCATGCGTGAGAATGGTGGTTGTGAAATGCCATGCAGCTGGCCCACTGTGTGTTGGTAGGTGCCTGTGGCCAGGAAGTGTAGCACAGACACCACCTTCAGTAGTGGGGGGATGGCAGTGTGTATTTGTATGTGGCTGGCAATGTCGTTGTGTATCATGTCCACTATGGTGGTGATGGTGTCACGGTCCAACCGGCACATGGTGTGGATCTGCTCAGGGGTTAGGTGGGGTGGGTGAGGGAGTTTGTTGGGCTGTTCACTGGGGTCTTTGGGGGGGGTGAGGGAGTTTGTTGGGGGATCGTGGGAGGGGGGAGTGGGCACAGTTTTGCACTTTCATATAATACACATGTTTTCTGGAGAACAATCCATGGCTGGACATTGTCATTTTTGGTGTGCATCCATTTAATGTGTTACGGTGTTCAGTCTCAAAATTACAACATTCCCTTTGTGCATTTTCACATTGGCCCAGTGTCTGACTGACAAAAGTCATTCATGGTCCCTGTGTCTTAAAAGTATTTGTCAATTAGTGCTTGGCGTACAGCATTTAATTTAATTTAATTTAATTTATTTACATTTATAAAGCGCTCACACAGCCCGCAGGCATCGAGGCGCTGTTACAGGAATTGTTAGTTTTTCTTAGTTGTGCAATTGTGTTTTTTTCTTTGTCTTAGTTACGTATTTATAACGCGCTTAAACACTCAGAGGTTTCTAAGCGCGGACCCGGGGATCGAACCTGTTGTAGCTTTGTGTCGTCTTGCTTCCAAGACGCGCACGCTGCCGCTGTGCTATCCTCCCGGGACGAGCATGGCCGTCCCGTGCATCACGTACTGGCAGGGGGGCTCCTTCGCCTCCGTCTCCATCCCCTTCATCCTCACCCGGGCCATGCATGTCAATGTCAGGTGGCAGTGGTACATTCCTTCGGACGCACATGTTGTGCAGCATGACACAGGCCATGGTGATCTTTGCCACCTTCTCAGGCCTATATAGGAGTGCCCCACCAGACCTGCTTAGGCAGCGGAACCGCGCCTTCAACAGGCCAAAGGTCTGCTCAATCACGACACGGGTACGAGTGTGCACATGATTGTACTCCTCTTCATGGCTGTTCTGCGGGTTCCGCACAGGGGTAAGTAGCCACGGCCTCAAGGGATATCCTCCATCACCTGCAAGCAGATACAAATAGGTGTGTGTCACTCTGAACTGACACCTTCAGGGAGCACAGTCATGGCAGCAGCTATTAGGTTTGAGCATGCACATGTCCCTGTACGTGTACCAAATAGTCACCTATATGGGATGTATACTGGAAAGAGGTGTGGAACCCTGGATGGGGTTGAATAGATGATGCAGGGTGTAATCATGCATGCTGAGGCAGATGTGCTGTGGCAGTGCAACAATGTTTAGCCTCCAATTCATGCTGTGTACTCTTTACTTTGCATGGTCACACTGGCCGCATTGGCACAGTTGCCATCCTATTCAGTCATGCATTGCTTGCCATCACCATGGTGTCCCGGTTGTGCCTCTTACTTGTTGTCATCCATTTGCATTATTTGTGATATGTGGCCCAGTGATGTGTCATTTTCCGTTTGGCTGTGTCAGGTGAGGAGTGTTTAGCTCTGCATTCATTCTCCACTCACTGGCTATTGCCACCCAGGTGTACTTTTAACCCCCCCTTTCCCACCCTGGTAAACTATCCCCCCCCTTTCCCACCCAGGTGTACTATCCCCCCCTTTTGCATCCGCACACATGAGTACCCCACAGCATGGCCATGGGCCTGTTGTTCAACTCACCGAGCAGCCAGGCACGTGGTCCAGCATGTCGCTCCATGTGACGGGGTAGCGTGGAGTTGCGCAGTACCATGGCATCATGTGTGGATCCAGGAAATTTGGCGCAGCAATGGGTGATGATTTTGCTGGAGTCACATACCATTTGCACATTGATGCAGTGGTATTGCTTGCGATTGCGGTACACCGCCTCTATGGCATGGGGGACTACCAATTCCACATGGGTGCAGTCGATGGCACCAACACAATTGGGCATGCCGGCCAGTGCATGGAAGCCTACTTTGGTTTCGGCTATCTCCTTGCCAGTCCGTGGTAGGGATATGTGGGTGCTTGCGTGCTTCAGGAGGGCATCCAGCACTTGGTTCAGCATGCGTGAGAATAGTGGTTGTGAAATGCCATGCAGCTGGCCCACTGTGTGTTGGTAGGTGCCTGTGGCCAGGAAGTGTAGCACAGACACCACCTTCAGTAGTGGGGGGATGGCAGTGTGTATTTGTATGTGGCTGGCAATGTCGTTGTGTATCATGTCCAGTATGGTGGTGATGGTGTCACGGTCCAACCGGTACATGGTGTGGATCTGCTCAGGGGTTAGGTTGAATGGGCTGGGTCTGGTGCGAGGGATTTACATACCGGCATCATTTTTCCCTTACCGGCATAACTCGTAATGAGGCCCCTAGTGAAACATGGAATAGGGATAGTCGCAAAAGTAGATGCTACCATAGAAGAATAGAAGCAGCCAAAAAATTAACTGCACCATGATATAGAACATACACTGAAATATGTGTAAGAGGGCTTGAGCCGGCTGGGATCGTGGAGGAGATAAAAGATTGAAAGCCAGCCATTGTAGATGACTATGGGACCATTTCAGGGCATGTGCTATGGGAGTTTGGATGCAGTTGGCTTATCATGCGAGGTTGAACAATAACAGAGGGATATGGTTGGTAAATAGATGTGAGGAAATAAAGGCTCTATCAATAAATAGTGTAGGTGAGAAGAATTAGTGCATACATACAGGGAATACGTTAAGGGCTGTGTTTCCAGTAGATGTTGCAAAGCCTCACATTGTAGCAGTTTGGAACTGTAAGTGTTCAGTGGCTGATATTGTTAAATTAATAGGGACCTGAATTGCCTTTATTTAACTGTCACCGTGGGCTTGGTAGCTTGCACTGCATATCTTATTTGTAGGCATCGATAAACAGGGGCTAGCTTCATCCTCCTAGAAGGAGAGCAATATTCTGCCAGTATATAAAAAAAGGCTGTTGAAAGAACTCTGCTAATTACCGTCTCTTAGCAATGTAAAATATAGCTGCTAAATTGTTTGCCCTAGTACTTCTGGACGCGTTAAATCAATCGATTGTTCAGACGAAAATTCTCCCACCAAATCAGACGGGTTTTGGAGGTCAAACAAGCACGATACATAACCTGCTTACTTTGGTGTTGGTTGTGGAATATAGCTGTTGAAGAAATCAACTGCCAGCTTATACTGTTTTTATCGACTTCAATGTCACGTTTGTCACTGTCATGAGAAATCGTCTGTGGCAAAAATGTGTGTCATGCAATATACCGTGGCCTGTTGTCAATGATCATGCAGTTGGACTCTGATACCAGGGTTAGAACTCGATTGGATGGGCAGGGTAGCCTGTCGGATTGAATACCAACAAAGAGGTAAGGGTGAGCAGGGCTGCGTATTGGCCCCATTACTCTTCAAACTGTGCGTTGCTGACCTAGTCGAGGTTCTAACCATTCTGGCGGCATGCACTGTTAAAGTTGGTACCCTAAACATAGGATGGTTAGGATATACAGATGATCTGCTGTGCCTGGACTTCACCCCTAGAGGTCTAGAACTTTTGATCAATGCTCTAGGTAATTATGCAATTTAAAATGGCCGACACATCAATATCGAGATAACCAAAATCATGTCATTCACTTTGACACGGAATTCAGTATGTAAATTCTTTTGGAGTCTTGATACTAGGCAAATTGAACAATTTACATGCTATAAATATTTGGGTGTAATGATGGACAATGGGCCTTATTACACCGGATGGCGGTAGGGATTTAACGTTACCGGTAATGTATTACCGGTAACGTTAAATCCCCATGTGGATCACGACCCGGCACACCGCTATTAGCGGCACCGCTAATTACGGTGCCACTAATAGCGGGCAGGCCAGGTGCGCGCGATCCTCCATCCCGTTAATTACGCCATGCCGCTATTAGCACAGCATCACAAGGCCAGTGCACATGCTAATAGCGGCATGGTAAATCCCCCCAAACCCCTTACCGCCATGGTGCTAATACCGGCATCGCGGACCACCCGTTAAGGGAAATGAGCAGTGTTCCCACCTGCCACAGGTGGCCCAAATCAGCACAGGTGGAGGCAATGGAGACTGTGGCAGCTAAAAAGGAGCACACCACACCCCTTCCCACACCCCTTCCCACACCAAGATGGTTCCAATACTGGCAGCATTACATGGCCTGGAGGACCTCATTGCAGCGCAGCTGCTACAACAACAGGCAGCACAAAGGAGACGCAGGAGGAGGAGGAGGAGGGCAAGACAGGCACAGCAAGCACCACAACGGCACCTAATCATACCACAGAGGCACCCACCAATACCCAGGATCAGAGCCTGTCCATTCAACCTGACCCCTGAGCAGATACACACCCTGTACCGTCTGGACAGGGCTACCATCACCAGCATCGTGGACATGATCGACGACGACATTGTGAGCCTCATAGACATCAGAACTGCCATCCCCCTGCTACTGAAGGTGGTGAGTGTGCTCCACTTCCTGGCCACAGGCACCTATCAGCATACAGTGGGACATATGCATGGCATCTCACAACCAGTATTCTCACGCACGCTGAACCAGGTACTCGATGCACTCCTGAAGCATGCACCTGAACACATGTCCATGCCACAGACTGCCCAGGAGATTGCAAACACAAAAGTTGGCTTCTAGTCACTGGCAGGCATTCCAAGTTGCATCGGGGCCATCGACTGTACCCATGTGGAATTGGTGGTCCCACATCACAATGAAGTAGTGTACCGAAACAGGAAGCAATTCCACTCTATCAATGTCCAAATGGTATGTGACGCCAACAAGATAATCACAAATTGCTGTGCCAGATTCCCAGGATCAACACATGATTCCATGCTTCTGCAGAACTCAACTATCCCACGCTACATGGAGCGACACACCGGACAACGTTCGTGGCTACTTGGTGAGTAGCAGGGCAAGCACATGGCAGTGTGATTTGGGGGGGGGGAGATACATACTCCAACTGGGTGTGAATGGGGGGGGAGATACATACTCCAACTGGGTGTGAATGGGGGGGAGAGATACATACTCCAACTGGGTGGGAGAGATACATACTCCAACTGGGTGTGAATGGGGTGGGGGGAGATACATACTCCAACTGGGTGTGAATGGGGGGGAGATACCTACTCCAACTGGGTGTGAATGGGGGGGGGAGATACATACTCCAACTGGGTGTGAATGGGGGGGAGAGATACATACTCCAACTGGGTGTGAATGGGGGGGGGAGATACATACTCCAACTGGGTGTGAATGGGGGGGGAGATACAAACTCCAACTGGGTGTTGACTGGCGTCCGTAGGGAAAATGGACATACAGATGTACGCCAATGTCCTTCAGGGAAGGCCACGATGTACTTGAGAAGAACCCACATGCAATTCGAAGGTGCACAACATTGAGAACAATGCAGGTTGCAAAATGTTACACATCCATCCACAATGCACATCATGCCACACCACATATTACACAAATCAGCAACATGTCGTCAAGACAGTAATACAGAATCAGTGCAGCACAACATCAATCCAGCAACGCGCCCTTGAATGTATGCAAAGGGATCACCCCTAGACATAGCACTGAACCACACACCTATGGCACCACTGAAGTGATGCTTCACAGCATGGCAACATCGGTGTCAGGATGTCAGTACACTAGCAGTGTGGTACCAAATTTGGATGGGCCAGGGACACCTAAGACCTGGCCTCACCCAGGACATGTCAATTACTGTTGGAGGCATTCATGTGGCATTTCTACTTGCAGGGTCGACCTCCCCCTTGCACGTTGCTGTCACACAGACCATCTGCATGTATGCTGTCAATTCAGTACTTGAATCACAATGCAATGTCAATTTGTGTGATGTGAACAGTCCGATCTTGAGGTGAACAGTAACAGGACCCCGTTCATTCCCCCATACAGGTGATGCGGGCTATCCCCTGAAGACCTGGCTCCTCACACCTGTACGGAACCCACAGAACAGGCACGAGGAGGAATACAATCATGCACATACCCGTACCCGCATCGTGATCGAGCAGGCTTTTGGACTTTTGAAGTCACGTTTTAGGTGCATTAGCAGGTCTGGTGGTGCTCTCCTGTGTGGACATGAGAAGGTGGGCAAGATCACCATGGCATGTGTCATGCTGCACAATATGTGTATCAGACGGAATGTGCCACTGCCCCCTGACATTGAAATAGAAGCACCTGATGAGGATGATGATGGTGATGAGGACGGAGGTGAAGGGGATGCAGGTGTTGCAAGAGGGGATGGCCAGGAGGGACGTGCTGTGAGACAGCATCTGATCAACCAAATATTCTGAGGAACATGTTTCCGTACTGTCACATGGATATGGGGGGTAATGCACTGGTGTATGTTTTGAAGCATGCAATCGACCCTGTCGCCAATAAAGTACACACACACAATGAAGATGTCCAAGCCTGTGTTTTGATCAGAAACCAGTGTATTGAGTGACATAAAGGTGTAGAAGTGCAAGCCCCAAAACATCCCACCACCCTTCCCACCCCCCCACAACAGACCCATAACACCCTTCCCACCACCCCCCACAACAGACCCATAACACCCTTCCCACCACCCCCCACAACAGACCCATAACACCCTTCCCACCACCCCACAACAGACCCATAACACCCTTCCCACCACCCCCCACAACAGACCCATAACACCCTTCCCACCACCCCCCACAACAGTCCCTCATGTGTCTGCCATGTATTCCCTGGACAATGCATACAGAGGAATCTCCATCAACCCCCTATTTTCCATTGTCCTTGAAAGGATCTTGAGGGTTGCCAGACGTGCGCCTGGTGGTGCGCGATGAGCGCCGGAGGGGGCTTGTTTGTCTCGACCCAGAAGATGAGGACGGGGCAGACTGGCCTTGTTGGGAAAAGTGGCGGTCCATAGTGTCAGCCATGCGGACAAGGACCTCCCTGAGCCTTGCTATCTCATTGCATAGCCTGTCGGTGTTGGCGTCCATCCGCTCAGTGCAGTGCCTCGCCGCCTGGACAATGTTCTCTCTGAGATTGGCAGCCTCCTCAACATGCTGGCCGACCAGCACAGTCAGCTTGTTTTGGCGCTGCAGGATGGTGGTGAGTTGGGGGGCAGTGCTGGGTGACCGTGCACTGGATGCTGTGCCCTCCGATGCATCCACTGCAGCAGGTGATGGTAACATGGGGGACATGATTGCAGGGTTGGTGTCCTCAACAGTCCCATCAGACCCAGGTGTCTGGAATGGCACAGGCGCTGGAGTTCCAGGGGGGCTTGGGGTGTGCATCTCCATGTGCTGGCCTAGGGTGTCCTCCGGATCGGATAGGGGGGCAGTGGCGGCTGCCTCACCAGCGGAGCTAGCCGCAGCTGATGGTGGGCCCTTGGTGGCTGGCATTGGTGCCAGTGGGTTCACCTCCGGTGGTGGGGCCGCAGTTGGTGGTGCAGCTACTACTGCCCTGGCAGTGGCACTATGACGATGTTTCCTACTCGTCAGGTGTGCCCTTCCCCCCTTGCCCCTGGATGTTTTTGGGGTATCCTCCGGCTCCTTTGCCCTTGGCCTCTTGCATGTAGCTGGTGCCTTTGATGCATCGGCGGCATCCTCCCCATCTGTATGTGAGCCTGTCAGGGACGAGAAGGGGGATATCATTGGTTGCGATTCAATTTACTTAATGAAGATTACATGAATGATGCAGTTGTGGCCATTGGGACTCAGTGGTTGTGGATGCAGGTGATGTGCCAGTTCAGTGCCTCATCCATGCATGGTTGTGTTTGGGACTTGTCTCTGGTGATGTGTGCATGTGTGTGTGTTTGGGTCTGACACTGACATGGTGAGGGATGGATGCATGTGTGGATGTGTGTCCATGCATGAGAGGAGTCTGTGCTCACATATGGGGGTAACAGTACATTCACACCGCATCCTGTCATGTGTACACTCACCTCCATCTGAAGTGGTAGCCACGCCGATCTCCATGCTGCCCACTCCCTCAATGGATTCAACGGCAATCATGTTTGCGCATGTCTCCTCCCATTCCTTCATCCGGATTGGTGAGCCATCTCCACCGGCACTGGCAATGCGGTGGTTCTCAGCCAGGATGCCCCTCACCCGCAGCCTGAGGTCGTCCCACCTCTTCTTGCATTTGCGCACGGTGCGCGTGCTGGTGCCCACAGCACTGACATTGAGAGCTACCTCCTCCCAGATGGCTTTTTTCTTCAGCAAGGTTGGCCGACGCATGTCATTTGCAAAGACTACCTCCGCATGCTCTGCAAGGGTCTGTGTTAACATGACCAATTCCTCATTGGTATATTTTTCCTTGCGCTGCCTGTCACTGGTTTTCTTCAAAGCCTTGGGCATGATGCAGGTGTCCCAGATGAATTTGCACAGCTCCCAACTCAAAACAGGTCCAGGGTGCAGAGGATGGCAATGGATTGTGTTTTTAAAGATGGCCGCCGTGCTCTTTCCCGTTCCTGTGCGATGACTCTATTTCCGGTTCCGCAATTTAACAGTCACCGCTAATAGCGGTGACCGCTAATGGCGCGAGGGCGGAGGTGCTATCTGCACTTTCGCGGAAGGCGGTAAATGACTTTTTGGGGACTTTAGCAGCATGGCGGTAGGGTCATTAACGGCATGGCGCTGTGCTCGTGTCCGCGTACTCGTAATGGTACGCCATTAGCGCCCTCTTGCGAGGGCGGACACGTTAATAGCGACATGCCGCTAATTTGCGGTTTTTAGCGCACAACGTGTAATGAGGCCCAATAAGCTAAAATGGTCTCTACATTCGGAATATACATATGCTAAATGATTGAGGCCAACTAGAGTATTTAGTCAATTCATTGACAAGCAGGGATGCTATTCCATAAAGATGGTATTGCTGCTATATAGATCTAAAATTGTATTGCGTATGTTATAAGGTGCAGAAGTATGGGGACAACATTATATGAACATTTTGGCAAGACTAGAAGGTAAAATTGTGCGTCTCCTGCTAAGAATGTCTAAATCCTTACCCATAGAATACGTGTGTCTGGGGTTTCATTTGTTAAGCACATGCTCTAAGATAAACTACAAATCGGCTATGTGCTATGAAAAACTAATGAAACTGGGTAGTGATACAATTGTAGTGCAAGTATGCCAAGCTTTTCTGGGGATGCATGAGTGTGAATTGTTTTGATCCCTAGGGATTCTGATGGAATATATAAGAAATTGCAGCCGGGCCACATGGGTCTACAAACCAATCCACAAAGAGAGTGGTGAAGTCTAGATTAAAGGAGTAGAGCTAAGAGGTTGACATCATGAGATTGGCGTCAAATGTCAACAGTGGTCCCTGTATCTACTACATGTTAGAACAGAGACAATTTCCCAAATACAAAGACGCTTTTTCCAACAGCCACATAGCAAGGATGTACATATTGACTACATTTAATAATTCAACCTGTCTAGAGTTTGAGGATGCAAAATTGTGAATTCCGAGACAAGAACGCCTCTGACGATTACGTCGAGAGACCGCAATTGAATCCATGGAACATCTTATGTCTTATGTGTTAGCTGGAAAAATATTAGATATACATGTATGATAACTAACAGGATGATTTTAATGAATCCACGACTTTATGGCAAGTTTTAGTGATGTTAATTGTATGCATCACATGGTAACATTTTATATTGTGTGTGTTTATGAAATTCTTATGGAAGTTATGTGTTGGCTTTTACATGTGGTTATTGATGTTTTGTGATGCAATTTGTATATACAAAGCCAAATTTGGCTGTAAGGATATTATAAATAAATAAAAATAAAAACCAATGTGAATGTATATTTACATAAATTGCTGTTCACAATACATACGCATTTTGAATATCTTACTCTACGGGACCCGAATATTATTTTTTGTTAAGATGCTAGAGCTATACAAGGAACTCATTACACCGCCTTGACTTAGTAATGATGCCTGGTGACAGAGAATGCAATATATGTGATCAGAACGTTTCTAAATGATAGAGCTCCCGAGCTATGCCCATGTAAGGCTGCATCGACAGTCCTTTCCATGGATCTCCAAAGCTCTGCGTAGAACGTGCTGTGCTGCGGCTGCTGGTGACCCTTCGCCATCTCCTGTCAAGTCGGATCTCCTTCCATCTGCATACTTTTGCCTCAGTGCTGCAGTGCCTGACCTTAAAAATAGCGATCTGTCAGTACAGAGTCAGGTGCCTTTTTGAAGCCCTGGAAAATGGGGGATCCTTATATTTCGGTGACCTGAATTCATGTCAGCAGCAAATACAAACTGCACCCGCTGCTGGGAGGCGTAAGATATTCTAATACACCCATGACTGGCTGTTATCATTCGCGGGTGATTGCTTAGCCTTTAATTGACCTTTGTTATATAAATACATTTAAAAGCAGGGCTGTCCATCTCGTGACTTAATCGTGCATGTCTTAAACTCTTGACATATTTCCTGGATGTCATTTCGGATATAATCATCAGTGTGTCTTCCACCAAACCTTCTAGTAATTTTCTTTCAAATAAGGCCAGGGAGTGGGTTCTGCAGACACAGTTTTTGTATTTATCATCACAGGTTCGGATGATGCCGTACTCCAGTTCTCCCCGTGTTGGGATGGTGGTGTGGCAGCAGTCCCCAAAGGGCCGTCTCACGTTACATGAATTTTGTGCAAAAGGGCTGCTGCATTTCACTTTAGAGTGTGTATTTAAGTTAGCTCTCTGGGTCCCCATCATTGATGTAGCCATTTGTTTATTTACCAATGTATTTATTTAGTACATTTGTATTTGCATACAGAGATTGCTATTGCCTTCTTTTCAGCCAATTAGAACGTTTAGAGTGCAGTCAATAACTATTGGTATTGACTGTGAACCCGTAGGCCCTTTAAGAGAGGTGGCGCTCTATAGGATGGATAGAGATGCAGATCTCACTCTTGCACCAATAATCAGACCGACTCAGGAAGTTGTTTAATTGCAATTGTCTCAAACAGGTAATACAACGGGCGTCAACGGACAACCCACAGCATAAATCTCTCAGATTCACATGAAAGAACACATATTTATAACAAAACTTATCATACGTGACATCATACTACATAGAAAAATAAGAAAACCTACTTGTGGTTGTGATTGGCTTAAGGGGAACATCTGAGTATACTTTCTATGGGGTATGGGATCTTGAACGGGTCTCTAATGTCAGGTGGACAGCATGCCCACCCCTAGTGCAAGTCATCTTCCATGTCATAAGAATACACAAAGTTTCATTGGCTTTCAAACTATAGGGCTCTTTGCAATGTGGCCCTCTACAATTATTATTTTATTTATTTATTTGTTTATGATTATTAATAACCTTTGCAAAATTAAGATTCATTAAAATTCTATTAATTACAAAATCAAACAAACATATATAAACATAAAAATCGATTTAACCCAAACAATTTTTTTAGAGTTCCTAATACAGTACAAATCAAACATATAGACGTCAAGTTCATCTGCAACATTAAAACATAGAACAAATCATGTATAGTATAAAAAAATAATAAAATGAGCATAAGATTAAATCCAAGACCATCAGTGATTTTAAGAGCTTTGCATGAACGATGACATTACCATTCATTCCACATCTCTTCAACTTGTTTCTAGTTCTCTCCCCAATTTACATATATTGGGCCTCATTACGAGTAGCCCGGTAAAAGTGGGTTCATTATGCCGGAATGAGCGGGTCTGTGCTCGTATGAACCCGCTAATATAGGGTGATTACGAGTGCGCGAGCACGCGCGTTCCCCCATGCCGGTAATGGCAATACAGCCATGCCGCTAAAGGCCCTCCAACCCCCTTATACCGGCATCGCGGGACCCGCCCATAGCGGTACCGCCTCATACCAACCCCTAAATACCGGCACGGTAATAACACCATGGTAATCCTGTGTTCGCAAAAAATGGACCCGGAAATTACGTCATTGCGCAGGAACGGGAAATGGGCAGGCGGCCATCTTTAAAAAGACAATCCATTGCCATCCTCCCCAACCACCAGTCCATTTGTGTTGTGCTGTGCCAGAAAATACTCAGGATGTCCAAGGCAACCAGGAAGATGACCCCCTGGAAGCAGAAACAGCGTTTCTCTGACGCTGAGCTTAATATGCTGGCAGACACCCTGGTCCAGCATGCAGACATCATCAGGTCTAACGACATGAAGCATGCTGCCCAGATGAAAATGAAGCAAATCTGGCAGGAGGTTGCCCAGAGAGTGTCAGCTGTGGGAACCACCCCACGGACTCTGCGCGACTGTCGCAAGCTGTGGGATGACCTCCGCCTCAGGGTGAGGAACATCCTGGCAGTCAACAGGAGGGCCGCCATGGCGACAGGCGGGGGGCCACACTCACCAGCAAAGCTGATGCCATGGGAGGAAACAGCCAGTTCATTCATAGATCCCAAGTCTATAGAGGGATTCGGAGAGATGGAGATGGGCGCCGCATCATCCCCAGAAGAAGGTGAGTGACCCAGCACATCCCTGTAGGGTAAACCATGATGTGGCACAAGTGACGTGGAAGTGAGCCTAGGCAAGGCAATGCATGTCCCAGGCCCACATCAACATATCCAGTCAAGAATGCGTGCCACACCCTACCACACACAAATGCATGCTGAGTGCCAATCCCAATCCCAACACACGGGCAACATGAATCGACCTTGTCCATGTAACTCACCACACAGACACCATGTCAATGCCATGCCACCAGCCATGCATTGATTGCCCACATGCCCCCACAAAACACCAAATGCCACACCCCTGTAAAAATTGGATGCATGAATGTATGAACATATCACAGCGCTATAGAATATCACTGCCATGTGACACCATCACTGATGACCTGCATCTCTTCTATCCCCCAGGCACCGATGAGGAAGATGGCAGGCAGGACAGGGGAGCAAGGGCATCTATATCACGGCAAGGGACAAAGGCCACCGCCACCCCCACCCCCCAGCCCGAGAAACTGCCCAGACCAACAGGCAGTGTGCCTGACCGGGCAGAAACCCAGCAGGAAACACCTGCAGCCAGTTTGGGCCACACACATGGAGTCCAGCAGCAGCCACCCACAACAGTGGGAGATGTTTCTTTTTTTAATTTTTTAATTTTATTCGGTTTATACAAACCTTTAAAATATTTTACAAACAATCAAAACAACAAATAACATGCATCATTTTCCGTCGTTAAGCAGGCTCCACACCTACTCCCTCTCCCTCCAGCGTCTATTGAGTCCAACCCTCCATTTGGCCAGTGCCTACCTCCTGGATAACATCGACCAGGTTAAGTCGCACTTCAATTATTCGTAAGATGTTCGTCAGTGGATATAGCAGTTTTAGGTCAATTCCATTGAACATATGTCCCCACCAATCATCTGCGCACAATGACGGATGACTTACGCTCCATGGACCCAAGTACAGACTTCTTTCATTACGAAGCTTTTTGCAGAAAAGGACCAGATGCTTCAATGATTCGGGAGCACTTAAGCAAAATCTGCAAGAAAGTTTTGAGCTTTTGTTGCATTTCCACATCTGTAAACGCTCCTTTGTTCTAAATAGATTCATGCGAAATAACATAAAGCGTCTGCGTGCGTTGGGATCTGGGAATAAACTGATGTAGCAATGTGCCGTATTAAAGGCACAAGCTTCAGCTGGTACATCTGTCATCAGTTTTGCAGCAGCTCTTTGGGCGCAAGTTCTCTCCCAATCTATGCGACAGATTTTTATTTTCGCAGCGTCCAGGTTTTTGTGGAGCATATCAATCTTGATGTCAAAATCAACTGGTAGGCCTTCACATCTTTGGATCCACATAGCCACTAAATTCTGTCCTTTGGCCGTTGTAGTGTGCAGGATTTGGAACTGGAGGATGTTTTCTCGGGCACGTGTCTTTCGAAATAAGTATAACAGGTTCCAAGTAATTCTAGCTTGAAGAGAAATCAGGGATAATTCATATCTAATACATGCAGTCATCCTTCCTCGAGGAAGGCCCAGTACTTTTGTCCAAAATTGGTTCTCTAAGGAGGACCATAATTCATGTGTGCATCCCAGGGCATTTTCTGCCCCGTAGATTAGAACTGGAGTGACCTTCTGTTGGTAAAACAGTCTCAATGGTTCATAAGAGAACTTCCCAAATGTCCTTTTTATGATTAAGGCTTGGCTGGCTAGCTGAGCACATTTCATTTTGGTTTCAGCTCTCCAGGGACCGTCATTAATAAAGGAACTTAGGACCATTCCCAGGTATTTCACACTTTGTGATATCTTCAGTGTTGCTCCCCCCAGGGTCCATCTGAACTTTTTCGCTATTTTCGAGGACCCTCCTTTCAATTTCTTAAATGTTAGGATTTCGCTTTTATTTGGGTTGATCAACAGCTGGTTCTCACTTACATATCGCTGAATGGCGTCAAGTTTTCTTTGTAAGCCGATGGCTGTTAAATCCATTATGACAAGATCATCAGCGTAGAGAAGCCAGCTTATGTGTGATTTATTTATTTTCGGCGGGAATAAATTCACTTCCTCTATTGCAGTGCCAATGTCCGATATAAATAAGCTAAATATAGCTGCAGCAAGCGGGCAGCCTTGTTTAATGCCCTTGCCTGTAGCTATTGCTGTTGATAATGTTCCAGCTTGGTCCAAGCGAATCTTTATAGATGTTTCCGTGTGAAGCTCCTGGATAGCAGATACAAGGTCTTCCGGGGAGACCCACCGTCGCAATTTTGCCCACAGGAGGTCACGGTCAACGGTATCAAAAGCGCTTGAAAAATCAATGAACGCCAGATGTACTACAGTGTTGGATTTGATGGCCTCCATTTTTTCCAGGTTAAGTAGTAAAAGATTTAGGGAGCAACCAACTTGTTTAACAAAACCCGCCTGTCTGGCATCAACATGTCCCGTATTTTCAGCCCACTGAACCAACTTCTGTTGGAGTGTGGTGGCGTAAACCTTGCCCAGGACGTCTAATAATGCCACCGGCCGATAATTTTTTGGGTTTGATCTATTCCCTTTTTTATAAATTGGTATTATGATCGCCATGATTTTGGGGATTTACCTGTGATGTTTATTCTTTCGAATAGAGCTACACATATCTCTGCCCAAATCTCGGGATGCTGTTTCAAGGTGAAGTTCGTTAGTAGGCCGTCTGGGCCCGGTGCTCTTGAATTATTAGCCCTTTTGATTATGGCTACGATGTCATCTTTGCAGTATGTGATGGTTCGGGGTGAGAGTGATAGTTTAGACTCTTCACCTGTGGTTTTATTGCCCCTGGATAGTTCCTCAAAATGAGCAGCCCATTCTGTTTCAGACACCAAACATGTTTGTATCGACTTTTCTGGCGCCTGCATGTTGTTCATGATCCTCCAGAACTCTCTTGTATTTTTGTTCCTTAATATTGATAGCATTGTCTCAGTGTCGTTTTGAAGAGTTAGATGTATGTGGCTCTTCCACCAATATTTATAGTACTGTTTAGCAATTCTTATTTGTATTTTCCTAGTGTTCGATTCCAATGAATGTGCCTGTCGAATGGTCTGTCGCAGCAGCCGTTTTCGTTTCTGAATTTCAGGGTCAAACCAGTGTTTTCTTACCGAAATTGTGTTTTTCTACCCAGCGTTCTTGATCTTAAATTGAAACAGTAGTTGGTCGTATTCTTATTGTGTGGAATCCTGGCAGTAAGCTGTTGATAACTGGGCGACCTCTTGTTCATCTAAACGGAGTCTCACCCTGTTTGTCAAAACGGAGATGTTGTGTTGCCACCTCAATTGGCCTTCCTCTGATGATATGTTGAGATGCATTATAAGCATATTGTGGTCGCTATTTGTTTGCTTCTTAATCAGGAAGGAATTTATACGGGCGTGCAAGTCAGGGGACACAAAGACGTAGTCAATAGTAGAAGTTGAATCTGCACGCTGCCACGTCGCGGCAGGTGGCATGTCTCCGGTTGTGTTCCCATTCAGCATTTGCAATTGCCTTATTTCCATTTCCTCAAGCCACTCAATAGCTAGCACTTTTTTATCTTCGGTGGTAAGTTTAAAGAAATCAATGTTTAGGTCCCCACATTCCAATATCTTGGCCCTTGGCTTCCTTTCATACAGAACATCCAAATTTTCTGCGATTTTCTCTATGAAAACCTGTTTACCTGCTTTCTGGTGATTCCAATAAACGTTTAGAAATGTTATTTCATCATCAGTCCCAGGACCCAGTTTCTGCGTGATGATTGTCGTTTCCTGAATAAACGGGGAGTGAATGTAGGACTTAGAAATCCTAAAGCCTGAGGCCCTGTTTACTAGAGTAAGCAAACCCGCCATTGGACGAACTTTTGATGATTTTATGGCTGGATTCAGGGCCACTTCATAATTGCTCACAAGTGGCATTTCAGAAAGCCAGGTTTCCTGCAAGCCAATGACCGATAGGCCGTCCAACCAGTTTGTATTAAAAAGATGTACAAATCCTCGCGTGTTCCAAGATGCCACTAGGCACTTATTTGAGGTTGTCTTATCTTGGCGTTATTGACGATCTTTTGTATTAAGCGTGGCTACCAGCCAGCCCCAGTCGTTGTTCCCCTCGTCAGTGCTGGTACAACAAAGTGCTTTGGCTGTCGGCAGTTGCTCACCATGGTTTCCACATATGGTGATTCTGATCTCCGATTTGGGTTCCTCAGATCAATTCGTGTTGTTATATGTTATATTATTGGGTTTTGAAACTTCTGTCTGGGTGCCTTCCCGAGATAGGCACGGGGGCTGAGCCTCAGCCGTTGATCTTACATTGATACTTTCAGAACTGAGGAACTCATTTTTGTTCATGGAGCTCAGCACAGTGCTCTGTTGCAGGCAACTTAGGTTTTCTTCTTTGTCTTGGATGTCCAATGCATGGTGGTTCGGGCTGAGTGTTCCTAATGAGTAAACTTCGAATCCCAACGAAAATAGCGCAACGTTCGCTTCGATGATTGTGTTGGCTCTTAGTGAGGAAGATACGTGGAGGATTACTTTGTCGTTCCGATCCTCATTTGGAAATTCAACAATCTTTAGGTCCCTGGACGTGATGGCGCGTAGGCTGGGAATCAAGTCAAATAGCCTGATGATGGTTACCCGATTTAGAATCAACTTGTCCTTTGAGTCAAGCCTTTCAACCATCACCTTGAAGAGCAGTTCCAAGTCGTTTTTTCTTTTGATCTTGCCTCCATCTGTTCCGTGCGAGTTCACTCGTGATTGGAGTCGGTCTAGTTGGCTGTTTGGAGAAATCACGTTTGTTTTTTTGTTGGAGGCTTTCTTGTTTGAAGCCATACTTCTACAAATGTCTTCCTTGGTTATATTCTCCAGATTGGACGTGTTGATTTTAAAGTTCTCTCTTTCGCCCATCTGAACCCCTCGTAGTCTGTTACATTGTGTTGACCTTTTTTCTTGCTTGGTCATGAATGGTGGACTTCCTGGGGTCTTCTCATCCTCCTCTGGAGTTACTGGTTTGTTGACAAAGTGACAGGTTCTGATAACCATGGCTCTTGCCGGCTCTGTTGAATTCGCCTGGTCCGAGTTCCGTACACACAAGCCCAGAGCTCCAGAGGAGTCTCCCACTGTTTTGTCAGGGCTAGCATTAGGCATACTCTCATCGTTATCTACTGACGTTATTTGAGCACACTTCCTTAGTCCTTGTATGGCTTCCGCTTCTTCTACATCGTCGTATGTGGACATGCTTAGAATTTCTTCCGGGATGTCGGCAGACAAATGGTCTACCGCGTTCACTGGAGGGATAGGAACCGCTTCCCTTACTGTCTCCGATCCTTTTTGGTTTTCTTTCAGGTTAGATTTGTTTGTGTCTTTTGTCACAATTTGAACAAAGTTTATGTTCCTCAAAAATTTCTGTGCTCCCGTATGTTTATTATTTCTCTTACTCGGTTGGATCTTCAATTTTTTAGCCATCTTTGTCAATTTATCATTAGGTACCACTGGATTCTTGCAGTTTCCTGCAGTTCCTTCAAAGATCGAATATTCATTTGGCTTCTCTGTGCCTTTACGAGTAGTCTGCACATTTTTCACAGTGTTAGATTGGGGGACCGTGGTCGAGGTTGAAGGTGTTTGATTGTCAGGGCCCCTCTGCCTCTTGTAGGCTTGTGCCTGTTCGAAGGCCATGTTGAATGAGATGTCGTCAATTTTTTCGCTCTCAAGAGAGGTACTTACTCCTCGACCGTAAGGACTTGTCGCGGCACTAGCTGTTTTTGCATGATCTAAACTTGCTTGTACCCGATCTTTACTGATGGTAAGATCGATCACTTGGGCCTGAGCAGACGACACACGATCTTCAGACTCTTGAGTTGGCCTGTCTGATGCGTTTACAGACGCTGCCCTGGTGCCTCCAATGTTTGGTGAGTGATGCTCGGGACGCACGGTTGAAGGTGAAATTGAATTTCTTTGTATTATGTTACTTCTGTTTGACTCATTTTCACGATGTGAACCAATGCGGTTTAAACCTTCGTATTTAAATAGGGCTAGTGCTTCCCGGGCGACTTCAGCCAGGACTTTTTTTATCCAAGGAGTCGTTTCTCTTTTGTTCGCCCAGAGATTTAAGTGAGGCATCCAGGTCTTTTAGACCTGCCTTAACGTTATCGGAGGATTGATTGCATATTTGTTCCAGATGAGCTACTTTGGTGTTCAATAGTGCCATCAATGTAGAGGAATCCTTCATTGTATCGTTTAGGTTTTCGTATAACTTCATGAAAGGTGCCATAGAGATGGCAAGTGAAGATAATATTGCAACTTGTATCCCCGTTGTTTGTTCAGACTCCTTAGGCTCCACCTTCCTTTTCTTACTAATGTGCTTCGTTGTTTTCTTTTGTTTGGATAATGTGCCCCTCCTAATTTTCGGAATGGACATTCAATAAAGGACGAATCAGACGGAGCGCAATTAGCTGTTGAGTTCAAGGTAGTAGACTGTGATATTTACGTGATCAGATGCATTCTTTCTGGTTCGGACCGTTTAATGTTAGCTGCTCTCTTTTGTGAGTTAAATTGGTTAAATGACATATCCTGCAAGGATGACTCGCTTAACCTCTCATTGAGTGCACTAGCAGACTGCTTTGTACGTTTATATCAAACGTTTGCCCAAATATCCTCATTTGGCTCAGTTAGTTGTGAGTTCTGTCTTTTTGGGGCTACTTTGTGTAATTGTGTTGTTTCGTCGTGCCAACTAATTCCATTTATTAAATTGGAACTTTGTGTTTTGTTTATTGCAATCATGTTGTGCAAGATGTTGTTCACAACATCTAGCGATTCACAGCGTTCATCTTGCTTTTGAGTCACCTGCTCGTCAGGTGTCACGGTTCTTACTTGCCGTTTTGGGACACAGACATTCTTTGTTGTGTCGTTCGAGGCACCAAAAACCTCGTCATTCAGCTCCTCTGAGGCGTTCACGTCGGAACGCATTCCAGGTTCCATTTCGTTTGGAGATGCCGTTGCGGCTTGAATTGAGCCCTCACCCTGAACTTGCAGGGCCATCCCAGCCCCCGGCTGTGCTCCCGGAGTCACCTCGGCTGCCTCCACCGCTTCGGCGGCAACAACGCCCGAAGCCAGAGGGGGCGCCGGCGCTCCCAAAAAGGGAGGGACCCGATTGCCACGGTCCAAACAGACCTCCCGCACCCCAGCAAGTGCACAGCGCACGCGTGGGCCAACGCCAGTGGAAGACGCCGCGTCCACTCCACCGCAGGCTCCGGCACCAGCCCCCACCGTGACGAGGCTGCCAGGTCTCTCTGAAGGGTCCAACTCCCGGACACCTACATCCATGCCCGGCACCAACCCCTCAGCACTCGGCCATGCAGGCGGGCCACTCCGGACCGGCGACACACTGAGTAAGTGCTCGTCCAATTTGCACTCATGATCATCGGATTGTAAAGCACTCCGGCGGGGGTTTATCCCGCCGATGAGCCTTGAGTTCAAAGGGGGTGGGGGTTTTCCTTGAGTATGTAGAGTGGTTTCAAAGCAAGCGTTAGAGTTCAACGGTAGGGCTGTTTTTTGATACCAACCTCCCCCCGTGACTTTGAGACTTTGTGACTTTGTGACGGGTGATTAGTCTTCGAACATATGAGTGCTCGACCAGCTGTTACGTTGTGGTTAGTAATGGCAGTGTTAATGTTAGACACCACAGCGTTTAGCTCCTCATTGTGATCTTCACTCATAGAGGTAGAGGTGCATGAGTAAAATCGACTTACTTTCCTCTCACAAGTTTGATTCGCAGTGCTGCAGGCTCCAATTTACTCCTTTTCGCCGAGTCGGACGCGCTTCTTCTGCGCCCGTGTTCTGGACATTGGAGAGGCCATAGTTTGGTGGCGCAAGCGCCACTCGCCAAACAGCCTAACAGCAGATAGTCCAGCCCTTTCACCGCAGGGCTTACACCACAAGGATGCCAGAGGCGGCCTTTTAAGGGTCAGCTGGTCAGCTGGTCAGCAGGTCTTCCTCCCTTAAAGGCACTTGCACCTCTCCAGTGGTTGTTATGTAGAAAGCTCCACTCCACTCCTCTTCACTCGCCACAGCCTAACAACAGATAGTCCAGCCCTTTCACCGCAGGGCTGGGAGGTGTTTCCATTCCCGCACCGCCAACCACTGTGGACGTTGCGGATGCTGATGTCGACACCGAGGGTGACACAGTCGTGTCCATCACACCCACCCCAAGCCCCATTACCACCCTCCCCCCCGCATACAGAGGCTGACAGCAGCGACGACCCCTGCCTCCATGACTCTGACCTCGGAGAGTCCGACATATGCCCCTTCGAGGAGGACAGTTCCCTGGACGTGGGCCCCACGCAAGCGCCATCCACCACCCTGGCTACCACCACCCTGTGTACCAGCACCCCGGCCACCAGCACTCCCGCTACCAACGACTCCTTTGAGGCTCGCCTGTCGAGGCTGGAGGCACGACAGGAGTCGATGCTAGAACTACTGCGGCAACATATTGCCGATGGGAAGGACTCCATGAGGGCCATCGCTACAGCCATCGCTGCTAACACTGTTGCCGTTGAGGCATCCACAACTGCCATGAGGGAGTGTCTGGGGGCAGTTACGCAAGCCCGGATGTCCAACCTGCCTCAAATGCAGCGCCCACACCTTGGAGCAGGCATGGGACCGGCCACTGACACTGCTACGACCCCTTCGACCTCAGCCCCCTCAAACCCCGTGCGGATGACCCGGAGGAGTGCACGGCGCTTGGACATGCCACCCCCGGATCCCAAAAAGGCGAAGAAGTAGAGTGGCCAGACAATGCCGTTGGACAAATGGATGTTGGTCAAGGGAACAATCTTTGGTGTACATTTGGGGACATTTGGGGTTTGTAGGGTGGGTGAGGGAGTTCACTGGGGTATTTTTGGGGTTTGTAGGGTGGGTGAGGGAGTTCACTGGGGTATTTATGGGGTTTGTAAGGTGGGTGAGGGAGTTCACTGGGATATTTTTGGGATATGTAGGGTGGGCGAGGGAGTTCACTGGGGTATTTTTGGCGTTTGTAGGGTGGGTGAGGGAGTCCACTGGGGTATTTTTGGGGTTTGTAGGGTGGGTGAGGGAGTTCACTGGGGTTTGTAAGGGGAATGTTTACATTATTACGTGTCTGAAAAATACACCCATTGTGTGCAAGAAAATCAATGGCTGGACATACTTCATTTTGTGCATGTACATTTAATGTGTGATGGTGTACAGTGGCGAACTTCAAACAAAACAAGTGTGCATGTCCACATGCAGCCAGTGTGTCACTGGCACATGACTTTCATGGTCCCTGCGTTTCAGAAGTATTCGTGGATTAGTGCTTGGCGAAAACAAAGAGGTGATGGCTGGAAGGTTTAGACTGAATCTTAACCACTGGCATTGCTCGTTCCATCGTTCTTCGCCTGCCAAGCCATTACAGAAGGGGAAAGACCATATGCAAATCAGGTTTGGCCCCACCCCAAAAGGGGAAGTCCAGCCCGAACTGCTATGTCACATCCCTTCTGCACGAGACCACAAGCATCCCCAAACATGTTTCACCCTTGTTGGGGCTCATCAGTGAGGAGTAGCTTGGGTCTCTAGGCCCAGCAGGCACAGGACCCACGTCTGGGCATACCTGTCCCACTCGGGGTGACAAAGCAAAAACAAAGAGGTAATGGCTGGAAGGTTTAGACTGAATCTTAACCACTGGCATTGCTCGGGGCAACCCTCCAGACCATCGTTCTTCGCCTGCCAAGCCATTACAGAAGGGGAAAGACCATATGCAAATCAGGTTTGGCCCCACCCCAAAAGGGGAAGTCCAGCCCGAACTGCTATGTCACATCCCTTCTGCACGAGACCACAAGCATCCCCAAACAT
Source organism: Ambystoma mexicanum (assembly GCF_040938575.1). NCBI lineage: Eukaryota > Metazoa > Chordata > Amphibia > Caudata > Ambystomatidae > Ambystoma > Ambystoma mexicanum. The sequence continues at coordinate 1,124,603,966 of NC_090933.1, forward strand.
GTTTCACCCTTGTTGGGGCTCATCAGTGAGGAGTAGCTTGGGTCTCTAGGCCCAGCAGGCACAGGACCCACGTCTGGGCATACCTGTCCCACTCGGGGTGACAAAGCAAAAACAAAGAGGTAATGGCTGGAAGGTTTAGACTGAATCTTAACCACTGGCATTGCTCGGGGCAACCCTCCAGACCATCGTTCTTCGCCTGCCAAGCCATTACAGAAGGGGAAAGACCATATGCAAATCAGGTTTGGCCCCACCCCAAAAGGGGAAGTCCAGCCCGGACTGCTATGTCACAACCCTTCTGCGCGAGACCACAAGCATCCCCAAACATGTTTCACCCTTGTTGGGGCTCATCAGTGAGGAGTAGCTTGGGACTCTAGGCCCAGCAGGCACGGGACCCACGTCCGGGCATACCCGTCCCACTCGGGGTGACAAAGCAAAAACAAAGAGGTGATGGCTGGAAGGTTTAGACTGAATCCTAACCACTGGCATTGCTCGGGGCAACCCTCGAGACCATCGTTCTTCGCCTGCCAAGCCATTACAGAAGGGGAAAGACCATATGCAAATCATGTTTGGCCCCACCCCAAAAGGGGAAGTCCAGCCCGAACTGCTATGTCACATCCCTTCTGCACGAGACCACAAGCATCCCCAAACATGTTTCACCCTTGTTGGGGCTCATCAGTGAGGAGTAGCTTGGGTCTCTAGGCCCAGCAGGCACGGGACCCACGTCTGGGCATACCCGTCCCACTCGGGGTGACAAAGCAAAAACAAAGAGGTGATGGCTGGAAGGTTTAGACTGAATCTTAACCACTGCCATTGCTCGGGGCAACCCTCCAGACCATCGTTCTTCGCCTGCCAAGCCATTACAGAAGGGGACAGACCATATGCAAATCAGGTTTGGCCCCACCCCAAAAGGGGAAGTCTAGCCCGAACTGCTATGTCACATCCCTTCTGCACGAGACCACAAGCATCCCCAAACATGTTTCACCCTTGTTGGGGCTCATCAGTGAGGAGTAGCTTGGGTCTCTAGGCCCAGCAGGCACGGGACCCACGTCTGGGCATACCCGTCCCACTCGGGGTGACAAAGCAAAAACAAAGAGGTGATGGCTGGAAGGTTTAGACTGAATCTTAACCACTGGCATTGCTCGGGGCAACCCTCGAGACCATCGTTCTTCGCCTGCCAAGCCATTACAGAAGGGGAAAGACCATATGCAAATCATGTTTGGCCCCACCCCAAAAGGGGAAGTCCAGCCCGAACTGCTATGTCACATCCCTTCTGCACGAGACCACAAGCATCCCCAAACATGTTTCACCCTTGTTGGTGGTCATCAGTGAGGAGTAGCTTGGGTCTCTAGTCCCAGCAGGCACGGGACCCACGTCTGGGCATACCCGTCCCACTCGGGGTGACAAAGCAAAAACAAAGATGTGATGGCTGGAAGGTTTAGACTGAATCTTAACCACTGGCATTGCTTGGGGCAACCCTCCAGACCATCGTTCTTCGCCTGCCAAGCCATTACAGAAGGGAAAGACCATATGCAAATCCGGTTTGGCCCCACCCCAAAAGGGGAAGTTCAGCCCGAACTGCTATGTCACATCCCTTCTGCACGAGACCACAAGCATCCCCAAACATGTTTCACCCTTGTTGGGGCTCATCAGTGAGGAGTAGCTTGGGTCTCTAGGCCCAGCAGGCACGGGACCCACGTCTGGGCATACCCGTCCCACTCGGGGTGACAAAGCAAAAACAAAGAGGTGATGGCTGGAAGGTTTAGACTGAATCTTAACCACTGGCATTGCTCGGGGCAACCCTCGAGACCATCGTTCTTCGCCTGCCAAGCCATTACAGAAGGGGAAAGACCATATGCAAATCATGTTTGGCCCCACCCCAAAAGGGGAAGTCCAGCCCGAACTGCTATGTCACATCCCTTCTGCACGAGACCACAAGCATCCCCAAACATGTTTCACCTTTGTTGGGGGTCATCAGTGAGGAGTAGCTTGGGTCTCTAGACCCAGCAGGCACGGGACCCACGTCTGGGCATACCCGTCCCACTCGGGGTGACAAAGCAAAAACAAAGAGGTGATGGCTGGAAGGTTTAGACTGAATCTTAACCACTGGCATTGCTTGGGGCAACCCTCCAGACCATCGTTCTTCGCCTGCCAAGCCATTACAGAAGGGGAAAGACCATATGCAAATCCGGTTTGGCCCCACCCCAAAAGGGGAAGTCCAGCCCGAACTGCTATGTCACATCCCTTCTGCACGAGACCACAAGCATCCCCAAACATGTTTCACCCTTGTTGGGGCTCATCAGTGAGGAGTAGCTTGGGTCTCTAGGCCCAGCAGGCACGGGACCCACGTCTGGGCATACCCGTCTCGTGCAGAAAGGATGTGACCTAGCAGTTCGGGCTGGACTGCCCCTTTTGGGGTAGGACCAAGCCTGATTTGCATATGGTTTTTCCCCTTCTGTAATGGCTTGGCAGGCTGAAAAATGATGGTCTGGAGGGTTGCCCAGAGCTTTGCCCGTGGTTATGATTAATTCAAAACCTTCCAGCCATCACCTTTCTGTTTTGCTAAAGTCACCCCGAGTGGGACGGGTATGCCCAGACGTGGGTCCCGAGTTTGCCGGGCCTAGAGACCCAAGCTACTCCTCACTGATGACGCCCAACAAGGCTGAAACATGTCTGGGGATGCTTGTGGTCTCGTGCAGAAAGGATGTGACCTAGCAGTTCGGGCTGGACTGCTCCTTTTGGGGTAGGACCAAGCCTGATTTGCATATGGTTTTTCCCCTTCTGTAATGGCTTGGCAGGCTGAAAAACGATGGTCTGGAGAGTTGCCCAGAGCTTTGCCCATGGTTATGATTAATTCAAATTCTTCCAGCCATCACCTTTCTGTTTTGCTAAAGTCACCCCGAGTGGGACCGGTATGCCCAGACGTGGGTCCCGAGTCTGCCGGGCCTAGAGACCCAAGCTACTCCTCACTGATGACGCCCAACAAGGCTGAAACATGTCTGTGGATGCTTGTGGTCTCGTGCAGAAAGGATGTGACCTAGCAGTTCGGGCTGGACTGCCCCTTTTGGGGTAGGACCAAGCTTGATTTGCATAAGGTTTTTCCCCTTCTGTAATGGCTTGGCAGGTTGAAAAACGATGGTCTGGAGGGTTGCCCAGAGCTTTGCCCGTGTTTATGATTAATTCAAAACCTTCCAGCCATCACCTTTCTGTTTTGCTAAAGTCACCCCGAGTGGGACGGGTATGCCCAGACGTGGGTCCCGAGTCTGCCGGGCCTAGAGACCCAAGCTACTCCTCACTGATGACGCCCAACAAGGCTGAAACATGTCTGGGGATGCTTGTGGTCTCGTGCAGAAAGGATGTGACCTAGCAGTTCCGGCTGGACTGCCCCTTTTGGGGTAGGACCAAGCCTGATTTGCATATGGTTTTTCCCCTTCTGTAATGGCTTGGCAGGCTGAAAAACGATGGTGTGGAGGGTTGCCCAGAGCTTTGCCCCTGGTTATGATTAATTCAAAACCTTCCAGCCATCATCTTTCTGTTTTGCTTAGTGCTTGGCGTACAGCATGCCCATCCCGTGCATCACGTACTGGCAGGGGGGCTCCTTCGCCTCCGTCTCCATCCCCTTCATCCTCACCCGGCCCATGCATGTCAATGTTGGGTGGCAGTGGTACATTCCTCCAGACGCACATGTTGTGCAGCGTGACACAGGCCATGGTGATCTTTGCCACCTTCTCAGGCCTGTATACGAGTGCCCCACCAGACCTGCTGAGGCAGTGGAACCGCGCCTTCAACAGGCCAAAGGTCTGCGCAATCACAACACGGGTACGGGTGTGCACACGATTGTACTCCTCTTCATGGCTGTTCGGCGGGTTCCGCACAGGGGTGAGTAACCACGGCCTTAAGGGATATCCTCCATCACCTGCAAGCAGACACAAATAGGTGTGTGTCACTCTGAACTGCCACCTTCAGGGAGCACAGTCATGGTGGCAGCTATTTGGTGTGGGCATGCACATGTCCCTGTACGCATGCAAAGATGTTACCTAGATGAAATCTATACTGTCATGAGGTGTGGTAGTCTGGATGGCGTTCAATAGATGATGCAGGGTGTAATCATGCATGCCGAGGCAGATGTGCAGTGCTATTGCAACAATGTTTAGCCCCCAGTGCATGCTGTTCATTCTCCACTATGCATGGTTACACTGACCACATTGCCGCAGTTGCCATCCTGTTCATTCATGCATTGCTTGCCATCACCATGGTGGCCTGGTTGTGCCTCTTACTTGTTGACATCGATATGCATTATTTGTGATATGTGGCCCAGTTATGTGTCATGTTCCGTTTGAATGGTTCAGGTCAGGAGTGTTTAGCTCTGCATGCATTCTCCAATCACCGGATATTGCCACCCAGGTGCAGTATTCTCCCCCCTTTCCCACCCAAGTGCAGTATTCCCCCCCCTTTCCCACCCAGCTGCAGTATCACCCCCCTTCCCACCGAGGTGCAGTATTCCCCCCCTTCCCACCCAGGTGCAGTATCCCCCGCCCTTATCCATCCCCACACATCAGTGCCCTGAAGCACTGCCATGGGACGGTTGTGCAACTCACCAAGCAGCCAGGCACGTGGTCCAGCATGTTGCTCCATGTGATGGGGTAGCGTGGAGTTACGCAGTACCATGGCATTATGTGTTTATCCAGGAAATCGGGCACAGCAATGTGTGATGATCTTGCTGGAGTCACATACCATTTGCACATTGATGGAGTGGTATTGCTTGCGATTGCGGTACACCTCCTCTATGGCATGGGGGACTACCAATTCCACATGGGTGCAGTCGAGTGCACCGACACAATTGGGCATGCCTGCCAGTGCATGGAAGCCGACTTTGGTGTCTGCTACCTCCTGGGCAGTCCGTGGTAGGGATATGTGGCTGCTTGCGTGCTTCAGGAGGGCATCTAGCACTTGGTTCAACTGAGTGTGTGCGTGAAAATAGTGACTGTGAAATGCCATGCAGCTGGCCCACTGTGTGTTGGTAGGTGCCTGTGGCCAGGAAGTGTAGCACAGACACCACCTTTAGTAGCGGGGGGATGGCAGTGCATATTTCAATGAGGCTGGCAATGTCGTTTTGTATCATGTCCACTATGGTGATGATGGTGTCACGGTCCAACCGGTACAGGGTGTGGATCTGCTCAGGGGTTAGGTTGAAAGGGCTGAGTCTCGTGAGAGGGATTGGTGGTTGCCTACGAGGCACTGCTGCCTATGCTGGTGGTAATTGCTGGGCCTGTCTCACCCTCCTTCTCCTCCTGCGTCTCCTCTGTGCTGCATGTTGTTGCTGCTGTAGTTGTTGTTGTTGCTGTTGTTGCTGTAGTTGTAGCAGTATGGGCATGTCCTCCAGCGCCATGATTGCAACAACTAGTGGTAGCATTTTGGTGTTGGAAGGGGTGTGGTGTGTGGGTGTGGTCATTTTATACTTGCCAGCCTCCATTGACTCCACCTGTGGGGATTGTGTGCACCTGTGGTAGTTGCCTTGTATCCTGATTGCTGTTTGCGGGTGGTCCGTGATTCCTGTATGGCCGGCATCGTGCAGCCCGTGATTACCGGCTTCGCGATGCCGGTATTTACTGGCATCATTTTTGCCTTACCGCCAACCTCGTAATGAGGCCCATTGTCTAAAAAACTAACTACTGCCAACTGAAGCGATTTATCTTTCCCATGCAGCATATTGCACAACAATACATTTAGATTAACAAGACTAAAGCTGATAACAAATTTGCAGAAGTACTGTATCCAAATTGTTCTTAATGCAAAGCAATCTATCATCAGATGTTCCAGAGTTTCTATTACTCCCAGTTCATTTCAGAATCTGAAGATTTGTATATGCCCCAGCTCTGCCCTCCTAGCATGTTGGACTTCACGAGTTGGGACCACATTAAATCTAAAGCTTATATATTTGAAATGAGAGACCATATGATTATAAAGACATTACTGGTCGTAATTTCCCAATCCCACCATTCTAAGCATTTTTTGAATTTCACAGGATTGAAAATTAAAAGATCAAATGTTAGACCCAAGGTTTCCAAGTAATTCATACATTCTTTTTTTAAACCAGATATATATGCAGAAGCAATATGATCAGCACGAATACCCGAGCCCAAAAGATCGTATAGTGTGCCCTTCGTGGTTGTGACCAGCTTCCTGAACAATGAGAGCTTTTTCCAGGTTACAATACATGCTATTGAAGTTAAACCTTATTCATATCACAGCACGCCCACGGGTATACACTTTGGTAAACATGGAAAAATACACGCTTCAAATTTAGATAGTTCATCCATAATGCACACCGGAAATAGCTCTACTCCATAGCAAAGTTGTGGTAAAAGCTTTTGCTTGTAGAAACGGATAAATGGATGGTTGGTATAATGGAAAACTTTCCAAATTTGCTATTGATTTTTTTTTAATTGGATGATTGATGACACGACTTTAACGTCCAAGTGCTCTCTATAATGTGACTTCTGTAGATTGCCAAAGACTGGATAGCAAAGGTATCGCAAATTCGGTTTTCCCACAAGTTTTATATGGTTCAGAAACCAAGAGAACTGTTTTACGTATGGTCATAAATGTAAACGTATAATTACAGTTTTACTTTCGTTTATCTTAAGGTGGTTATACTCAATGTAATCCCGAAATTTACACAGCAGACGCTGTACACCGATTGGTGTATGGTCAAAGAGCATAAAATCGTCTGCATTTGCAGTCTAGCTGATTTTAACTCCTTCTACTACCGGGGGCGCAAAGGCCTCTTTTTCCAGCACCTCTTTAGCATCCGAGACATAAAGACTGAATATTGTTGGGGCAAACACGCACCCCTGTCACAGACCATTAGGTGCATCAATTGGAGTAGAAAGACAGCCCTGGCTGTTTAATGGCACCTGTAGTTTTGAGCCCTCATGTAAGTGTATAAGAATAGAGAGGAGGGCAGAGGGCATTCCCAGATGATTTAACTTGCCCCAAAGTAATGATCTATCCACCTTGTCAAAAGCCATTGACAAGTCAATGGAGGCAATATATATATGGGTGCCGCCTCCTTCTTCCAAGCTTTGCCCAGCATAACATTCATCAATAGACCCCCAGCATCCGTCCCCACATTTTTCCTGAACCCAAATTGGAATATAGATAAAATGTTACACATTTTTATCCAGGACTGTATATGACTCAAGATAATACTCAAATTTGTTTTGGAGTCTGCATCCAATAGAGCAATCGGCCTATAGTTCAGAGGATATGTTTGATCACCCTTCTTGTATACAGGAACCACCTATGAAATATGCCAAGACAAGGGAATTGCATGAGTCATAAGAATATCATTAAACAGAATGTATAGTATTTTGGACCACAGTAGCTTATTGTGTTTAAAGATTACATTTGTGAGTCCATTAGGTCCAGCTTCCCTGGACATAGAAGCCTTGTCTATCAAAATCTCAATATCCTCCTGTAATATATTGACATTCCATTCAACCTCACGTAAACAGGAAGAGGTGGACTGATTCCTCGAGCCAGCATGTTAAAGATTCCCAAAGTGGCCAATCCACTGTTGCTCAGAGATAGTTGAGGAGTGGGCCTCACTATTTAGAATTGATTTATCATTTACTATAGACCAAAAGGATCTTGAAGTATTATCTTTCAGAGCACACACAATACGTTCACTGTCTGTCTGGTACATTAGAGCTCTTTGTTCCTTGATCTTATTTTTCCAGCGTATACTGATAGTTTTTTAATGCTATTTTCTCATTCAATGGGAGATCTATTTTAGCTATCAATCTTAGTTCCCTGGATCTCTTATTTTTATATTTATATGCTCTGATAGCCAGATCATAACTATGTGTATGTTTATGCCTAACCATGACTTGCTTAGGTGCAATTGCAGAATGCGTAATTACATTCTCATCATAGTATGAGAAGGTATCTTTGGTATGTAATAGGTGTTTTTTCTCATAGCTAGAGGAATTGAAATCCAAAAGGAACACTGCGTTCGTCTTTTCCACATTACCCCTATGCCAGGCAATCCTGGTTGTTGCCGAGTTCGTTTGCAAATTTCCTGAACAACTAAGTGAGAAGGACATACCCCATGACTCTGAGAGATTCAAATATACTATCTCATGATCAATACATTCCACCCGCAATAGCTTAAGTTCCTTAACCAGTCCCATCAGTAATTCAGGCACACAGATGTGGTCAATAGCACTTGTTTGAACCCCTCTAAACCAGGTAGTATATTCCTCATTCTCATTCAAGAATCCCCTGGTATTAAAGAGGCCCCAGGAGCCTCAGAAGTGCCACCAGAGATTCCCATGCAATTCCTTCCTACCCCGATAGGTAGCTACTGCCCCCAAACTGGTTCCCTGGCAGCAAGAAATGTCTCTGGGAATTTCAACATTGAAGTCCCCCACGATTAAGATAATCATATTCCCAGAAAGATCCTGACACTCCAAAATACAATTCTCCAGCTTTGTTAGTTCTTCTTCAATATTCAATTTCAGCCTCCAATAGATGTTTACAATCAAAAGATTACATTGTCCAGTAAACACAGAACATTCAAGCTGAATCAATAATAGTGTACACCAGTCATGGATCCTTATCCTTTTTATAATCTTGGGACCCAAACTGATTGCAACTGCAGTAAGTAAACCTCCTGTCGGGCCCTTTTTGGCAAAAATAGAATGCACAATAAAACCATCCAGAATATAGTGAGAAGTAAACCAAGTCTCCTGTAAGCATATGATAGAAAACCCTTTAAGGATAGTACAAAGGTCAGGTGAGTTCCTCAGGAACCAATTTCCCTGTGAACTCCAGTTTACAAGAGACAAAGCAGTCAGACTTTAACTATTGGGCTTTAAGCCCTGTAATTGTGAGATAGTGTCTCGCAGTGTTAATGCCAGCCATCTGAGATTCGGTTCAACATAACTACTGCCAGCATTAGTTAGTGTGTTCTGAGGCAAGATCTCATCACCATTAAAGCGCCTAACATCCTGAATGTTGGAGCCTCTGTCCATTATTACCTTTTCAAAGTCATAGCCAAACTTGTGAAATGTGCTGATTTCTTTTAAAACTGCTTCAGCAATTATGTGTGAGAAGAAAACAACCCTTACATAGTCATATCTAGTCGGGTGAATGAAATCAATTAGTTTTATGTCATCCGTAGTATTAAGGGGTAAACTGGAAATTTCCCCAAAGAGTGCCAAAACCATTGGTCTATTTAAAGACAACGGCCCCCCATTGTTAAAAACATGCTAGGGGACTCGGCAAAGCAGAAAGGCCGAAGATTAATTCCCTCGGACCGTGGGTTTTGAGGGCCATTTTAAGGCATCCCTGTCTGAAGAATAGACGGGCAGGGGTAATTTACCAGACAAGACCCCACAGGTTGCACATATGAGGGATTATCCCTACGACCACCACTATGTATAATACTGCCCAAGTGTCTACCTGTTAGATCAGTCATATTAGCCTTCACAGTTTTATTTTGTTCATTCAGCCCTGAATATACATTAGTTTCTACTATTACCAAATCCACTTTTGGTACTAGTACATTCTCACGTTCATCCAGCATCAGTTTCATTACCCTTCTTATGGCATGTTCCATTATCGGGCCTGTAGTAATATATTGCATTTTACAGCGCCTTGGAGTGTGTAGCACCCCACTGAATGTGATGGCGTTTTGTTGCCAGCAATAATGTGGCACACACATATAGCCAGTCCTATGTTGACGGTATAACATATGAGTATGTGGCTAGAGACAAGCTGCAAAGTTTAAAAGTGCACACAAATTATTTTTCTCTTCTCTGGAATACCTCATGCATAGGAGACTACATTATTTATATAACTGACTGATTTAATTAACAATTACTAATCACTAGTGCTAACTTATTAACATTATAATGTAATCTCCATGTACAAAATGAGGTGAAAATACATATTCTGAAATTCGTTTTTCAAACGTGCACTGGAGTTTTTTTTTCTTTATTCTCTTTCTGTGCTTGCAGCAAGCAGAGAGCCTGCATACCAGGAAATGATATTAGATACAGTTGCTTCCTAGGTAAAGAGCCCATTGTGCAGAAGTGAAGGCTGATGCTGCCTTTCAATCTGATGGGGGCAGAGTATCTGCAGATTTATTACGTAGGCAAAATGGGAAGGTACAGAACTCTGCTGGGGGAAAACTGTGAGAGGGAAGAGTAGTTCATGTTTGCTGGGCTCGGGAGATAGATGATCTTGGTTTTGGCACTGGCTTTGAAGTTTTGCTGTGCATATCAGACACCAAGATTACAGAGGCAATTCATGCTGACTGGGCCTGTTCTTCCAAGGCGAGTGAAGGAAGGTTGTGTGGGAGAGAGATACAAATCTTCGCTATGCAGTCAAGTGAGGTCACTGTGTGCTTTCGTACGAATGAGCAATAGCAATCTAAAAATACCAGGCAGTCAGAGTAACAAAGCAAAAAGAAAATCCCCTGCAATTTCATTCGTCATGTCTAGAATCATAAAATGTGATGCCTATTTTTGAAAAGGGTTTATTTGCATAGTATCTGTTGTTTTTCTTCTCTTCTTATTTTATTACAGGTAATGCTGAAATGTAAATGGTAAGAACTGTATCATGACATTGTAATTGTCTGCAATATAATATATATAAACAAATGCTTCAGAGTTTTCATTGCTTTGGGAATTGCATATTCAGACATGGGGAAGATTTGTGTTCTTTGGTAATACATTTGCCAATTCGCCCATGCAGATAGAATAACAAATAGTATAAGCAGTGATAAATAAGTATATGTGTTTGGGGATTATAATATAACACATAGATTACTGGGGGTCTATGAACCAGTAATGATGCCTATGGGCGCATAGGTCATTGGTGTAAATAAATAAGTGATACCTGCCACAGGCTGTAGGTGGCACTATACATAAAATTGTTGGTCCCCTTGTGCATAGGTCCAAAGCCCTCTATGATCACTAGGAGGTATTCTAATAGAAAGGAAGGTTTGTGTATGATGGGGTTATAGTGTAGGGAAGGAAAATTATGATCACCACTAAGTAATTTATTACCACAAAATACCGCCAGTAGTACATATTACTAAATTCTCCAATATAGTCTAACAAAATATGATCACTAGAATGATGTGAGGCCAAACCCAATCTAAACACGAGGATAGGTATTACCAAGGTACTGTTCATCTTTTGGCAGTAAGAAAATACCGCCAAACCCCAAATTTACACAAAATATCCAACATATATGGTGCGTTGGCCAGGAACGTGATTCTAGAGCACCTACTGGGGGCGTGGCAAGTGTGTCTCATACTACCATACATGCATTAGAGGGAACCAATTTCATGATAGCAGTGTGACACTAAAAGTGAATTTCAGAATGTCTCAAATGGAAGCCACATTCCCAGAGCTAGTGCAATATCTAGAGGCAAAGTTATATGAACATGGGACATAGTCATCAAATAATGCCAATCCCATACACCTGAAACCAGGATTGAATCACAAAGTAGTGCAATTCCGTGCATAGAAACGAGTAGCCCCCATAAAGATAATGTAATCCATCAAAGCTCTGATCAAACCATTTAAAAAGGGAGGGGAGTGCTGCATAGAGGACCATTTAGAAGCCGTGCATGATATATTTAAAGCTCTCCAGATACCTAAGGAGCAATACAGGCAATATTTTCATTTAACTCTAGCTGTTCCCACAGCCAGCATCATTAGGGGATTGAATGAACAGCAGAACATGACATGGGCAGAGTTTGAAAAAGAGATTAGACGTCATTTTTCTCCTTTCCAATCATTGCAAGAGGCGAAAAAGGTTGCTTACACAATTACTGCTGGTCCTAATACGTTACCTCGCCAATTTTTGCAAGACTTGAAAAGAGCTTTTTCTCGTTTTGATGTATCTTTTGACACCAATTCCAATGAGTTTAAAACTGCCTACTTCTATGGGCTACAGAAAGACATCATATCACAGTTGGTCCGTGAATTTGACCGTGACAAGTCCTTTGAATGGATTGTACACCAAAGCACAAAACTATATGAGGTACTCTATTGTCAGGGTAGAGAAAGTGATAAAATGAGAGATACTAGACCTAAATCTAAAGAACCCTCAACAACAGTGATGGAAATCAGGTCAGCCAAAATGTCCCTTGAGTCTGCTCAAAGTCTAAGTAAAAATAATTTGGCACCTGAACAGAGGGGTAATCAACAAAGATCATCGCACACTGCACCAATGTTCCAATCACATGATCCTAGTAATAGGGAGAGTTGCATCAGCCCCAGGTACTTAGGAGCTAGGCCCCGGGCAGGCTATCGACCTGATATGTCAGGTATGAACAATAACCGGAGACAAAATCAGGATCAAAGAAATGATGGTCCTTATCAGACATTGGGGACACATAGCAGATTTGATCCCAATACCATGATATATTAGGAATGGCCATACAAAAATCACATTATACTGCAAATCTCAATAACATGGTAACTGGAAATATCCCTGAAAGGTATGTAGATGCAGGGGGGATGTTGCCAGAATACCTGGATTCTCAGCCCAAAGGGATCTTTAAAATTAAATCTGTGTACCCTTATGATTCAAATGAAACAGTGTGCTGTCATCAAGAGGATTATATAGTATTTGACTTTAATGAAAGTGAAACAGAAAATCAGCCCATTGAAGTGGAAGCTGATATGCCAAAATATTTAAAAGTGGCAGCTTTACAAAGAGACACACCCACACAGTTGGAAGAAAGCACAGGGATCCCTCCACTGGAAGATTTCCCAGAATTCTCAAAAATAGTAGAGGAGCAGATTTTATCCGCAGATGCGTGCAATAGTGATGAAGAGAAAAATGAATTGAGGAAAATATTTATGGAGTTTAAAGATATTTTTGCTAAAGATGCATACGATTGCAGGCTAACTAATTTACATGTTGCCACATTACCGGAAGGGTGTAGTAGAAATCCAGTATTTGTACTCCAGTATAGATTACCACTGGCATGTTTAGAGTCATTGGCAGAGATAATTAAAAATGTGGAGTCTCGGGGAATTATCAGGCCTATTCATCGCACATCCAATACTCCTATTTTGGGTGTGTTAAAGCCAAATGGTCATTGGAGTCTGTGTGCATATTTGAGAGAATTAAATAAAATAGTGCCAGTGTCTAGATGGCCATTGCCATTCGTTGATCAAGGCTTAGCTCAGGTGCATGTCTCAAAGGTGTTTACTACATTAGATCTCACATCTGGATATTGGTGTGTGCCATTGGCAGAGGATATTCAGAATTTATTTTCATTTTCATTTGATAGGACCCAATACGCATGGGTTAGAACTGCATTTGGGTATGTCAATAGTGGGAGTGAATTTGCCATATTTTTGAGAAAGGCTATGCCTGATGCAGCCGAAAGAGGAAAGCAGAAAGCCATCATTTATGTGGATGATGGCCTAATAAAAAATGAAAGCTTAAAAAGCCATTTTGATGAAATTAGGCATGTTCTTGGCCAATTGCAAAAGGCAGGTGCCAAATTACCTTTACAGAAAGCACAATGGTGCAAGAAAAAGGTGCATTTTCTAAGCCATGAGGTAACTGAACATGGACTAAACCCACAAAAGAAAAAGGTGGAGGCTATACAGAAATTGAAAGATCCTCAAAGTGTGAAACGATTAAAAAGTTTAGCATACCCCATAAAGAATAGGGATTTCTTTATAGAAATAGGTTTCTCTGAACATTTTATGTCAGCAGTGTTATCACAAAACATGATTTGAATCACAAAACCATTGCTTATGCAAGTAAGGCATTTTCCAAAGTTGAAATTAAATTCAGTGAATGTGAAAAGGCCCTTTAGACCACTGTGTGGGCGTTACAGCATTTCCGCCCCATTGTTCAGGGAGAAAAGGTAATCATTGAGACACATCATCAGCCATTGCAGTTTTTAGAGAGTAAAAGAATTAGGTCAGGCAACCTAGCGCAGTCCAGAATTACTACATGGACATTGGCATTGCAAGGCTTTCCTATAGAAGTGAGGTATGGCCAAAATAAAAAGGGCCCAGTTGCTCAAGGTTTGACAGATTTACATGACTGTGCATCTGAGCATGTATCAAATGAAGTAGAAGTGGAATCTAGTTTACAAGAGTTTGGACAATCAACACACAAAGCTTTTGATGAAAAGACATGAAAGGATTTTCCAACTGTATATGTTGACGATTGTGCTTTTCACATTGAAAATGACAGTAATTAACAATTGGTGTCAGGAATAGGAAGTGTCTGGTTGAAATGTGAGGACATTCCCAGTATATGGATGAGAATTGGGGCTAGGAGCAGTCAAGTAGCCGAATTGGCAGCCATTTATAAAGCAATTACTACTGCAGTTGATAATACATTTAGTGAAATTGTCCTGGTGACTGATTCTGATTATGCACGAAATAGCTTTGTGGAATATTTGCCTGGCTGGAAAGCAAGAGGTATGATTACATACAATAAAAAGCCTCTCAAACATGGAAAACTGATACAGGCTATAGACAAATTGGTGTCAGAGAATGATTTGACAATATACTGGAGGAAAATTCATGGACATCTAAAAACTCCCAGAGAAGATAAGGAGGGGAATGATAGAGCAGACCATTTAGCTAAAATTGGGGCTGTGATGGGAGAGTTGCTACCTAATGAACATTTACTTGGTGAAATACAGATTGATGCAGTTACACGTTCTAAGGCTCCAAAAGAGGTAGAACAACCAGTAGTGCAATGGAGTTATGATACACCAGATGAAGACCTGATTAAGGCACAAAAAGATGAGCCAATTTTGGGAATGTATTATAATCATTTGATAGGCCCAGAACAAAATCCTTTAACTGAAAATGACTGTACAGGAAAAGAAGAGTTGAGGGTGCTTTTAAAGAATAAAAAACTAATCAGACTACAGGATGGACTCATGATTAGGAAATCCATAACAGGACAAATACAGTGGGTGGTACCCCTTTCATTCAGAGGGCTAATGCTACGCCATGCACATGATGCAATAACTGCAGGTCACAGGGGTTCACAAAAAACATTAGAGATACTGAAAGACTATGCTTACTGGCCACATATGTCCCAAGATGTGGAATTGTATACTAGGGGAAGTCTAATATGTGCCCAATGTAAACCTGCTAAATCAATGCATAGGGCCCCACTGATGAAAAGAGGCTTAACCCTTCCATGGTCAGATTTGCAAGTAGACTATGTAGGGCCTGGAAAAAGGTTGAGCAGGGGGAACCGTTATATTTTAAGTGTGTTTTGCTTGATGTCAAAATGGATAGAGTGTATTCCTGTGCCAGATTGTAGCACGCAAACAGCAGCTACATTACTGGTAAATCATATATTTTCAAGATTTGGGTTACCACAAAGAATAGAATCAGATAGAGGATGTCATTTCACAAGCGCTTTAATGAGTAAGGTGTGGCAGATACTGAGGGTGAAAAGAAAGCTGCATATTGCATACAGACCCACCTCTTCCGGAGGTGTTGAACGTTGCAACAGGCCCGTTGTGGACATATTAAAGAGGTTTGTAGCAGAGGCAGGCTCCAGTTGGGATTTACGTTTACCTCTGGTTTTGATGGCAATCAGATCAACTCCTGCCAAAGCAACATGTATCAGCCCTCATGAAGTATTGACAGGTAGGAAGATGGTGTTACCATAACACTTGTTGTACAGAACACATGAACAGACACTGTAAGTGCATCTACAGTTCATGAATATATGGAAGAATTGAAGAGGCACTTACAACATGCATTTGCTTTTGTGCAGCGGAATTTGGAAAGGGCTGCTGATAGTGCAAAATCATATTATGATAAAAGGACATCTGTGAAAGAGTACAGTGTAGGGGATCAGGTGTATAAATTTAATTTTGGAAAAGGTAAACAGAAACATTCTAAATTTTTGGTGGCCTAGCAGGGGCCATTTCAAATTATAGATAAGGTGTCTCCAGTAGTTTATAAAATATTAAGAACAGAGCGTGAAACGGTAACAGAGCAATTTGTGCAAGTTAACCAAATTAAGCCCTGTCATCCCAAAGTTGAAGTAAGGAGGCTTGAGCAGGTAGAAACAGCTCAAATGCCCTAAATACATGAAAGAAAACACGTGGTTCTTTTTATAGTGCCCAATACCAGAGAAATAAAAACAGATGTGACTCTTGTAATGGAATAGATGTAAATAAAAATACCATATGTGATGATCATTAAAAAAAAAAGGGACTGAAGCAAATGGTATTGTATTATTGCAAGGTTGAATTGTGTTTAATGTTTAATTATGTTATGTTTGTTTTCTCTGTAACATGTGCTTAGCTTCAGAGACCAAACAAAAAGTGCGAAATGTTTTGGACCGAATATTTTATTTTTGGTAAATGAGTGAAATTGGTATTGTGCTATGTACTTATTCTGTCTCTTTTTTGTTTAATTTAGAACAATTAACCTGTGTTTTGAGGTTGGAGGTCACAGGACCGAAGGACACAGGAGATGATGGAGTCCTGGAATCCGCGAGGAGGGATTCCGAAAAAAGCCCTGGGTGGGGGCGAAGACCAAACGTATAAAACGGGTATCATTGATGATGGCGCCAGCGACATGGTTGGCAATACTGATGATTGTAGGGAATCTCAAAACTTTGGAAGCACAGGTTGTCATTGAGCACGGACCAGTATCTGGCATTGCGGTGGAAGAAGCGCCTGGATTCATAATGAGCAATAGAAGGATGATCTTTCAAAATATTTATATACCTTTGAATCCTGATAGTTTAATGGACAAACATTTTAAGAACACTGGAATTAGGGTTGAGCAGACTAAAGAGTGGCTAGAATTGAGAAAAGAGAACGCCAAGCAGTCAATAAGAGATATGTTGATGCAATTAGAAAAATCATTTGTGAATTCAGCGGACATAAAGAAAAGGAGAGGAAAAACAGGAGCAGTAATGCTTGCGGTCTCATTGGTAATGTCTATTATTGGAGCTATAATAGGTACTACAATGTCAACAGCCAATGCCATTTCAGGAGGGACACTGAGTACTAAAGCACAACAGTTGAGTTTCGATTTGGAAATGATCCATAAGACTTTGGATGGAATTAGAGGTGGATTGGATGAACAAGTGAAGTTTATCAATGAAACTGCAATTATACTGAATGGAGAGCATTAGTCCTATAATATCTTCCCAACAGCAGTGGGACCACAGTTGTCTGTATGATCTTTTTGGCCAAACAAAGTGGGATTTTTCTGGGTGGAGGTATCAGAGAAGGTTCCTAGACCTGTATAGGATGAACCTGGTACATTATGCTGTGTTACCACCACCATGATGTCCTGTAAAACCTTGTGTCTCACATAGGGAGTTGTGAGGGACTGGAATAGGCACAAGATGTGAGTTCCTCAACACAGGGTGTCTCCCCAGGAGGATGGTACAGCCTGAGACATGGACTTCTAGTTGCAAAACAAAACATAGGAGAGGAAAGGCTGCCTTTATACACATTGGCATGATGTCAGAGAAAGAACGTCAATCAATAGCGTTTGTGTAGGGTTGGTAAAGCAGGCCTTACAGTAGACCACACTGGCAATTGATGATGGAAATGCACATAGTTCATATGTTGTTTCTGGGTGGTGATGTTTTTAGGCATGTTTCATGGGTGCTGTGCTAGTGTATGTTTGCAGCACATGGATGGAGATGGGCTTACTGTGTGCAATTCCTGTTACAATGCATACACACCTATGTTTGAGTAGATAGGACTTGCCCTCTTTCATCACTGAAGCCCATCAGAGATGTGGCTTTGAAGTGTGTCTACAACAGACAATGTGGTTTAAAAAGGTTTTTACCACATGGTTGTGGGTGGCCTGTTCCTATGCTCTTTGCCACACCAGGAGAATGGATGGGGCCTGTGGATTGGCAGACCACCACTCTTGCAGCTCCACAGGTATGACATGTCATGTAGCAATGTTATGCAGGAAACAACATGCCAGTATGATTTCACTGGTGATGTATAGAGCAATACCCTATCCAAGTGGTCAAAGGAGCATAAACATGACTTAACTACTCGGAATGTGTGCTCCACTATGCACCTCCATCTCTAGGCAATGTGTGCTGCATTGTAGCAGGATTTCTGATGGGTGTCAGGAGGAATGTTGATAGCGTGCAGGCCCCGCCCCTTGGGTAAATGGCACATATAGTTTAGTTTGGGTCTTGTGCTAGGTGTATGCTTTGCGAACGATTGTTTGTGTGTGGTTGGTGATCCTCACCAAAGAGCCATATGGTGCCAAAGTTTTCAGATGCCAGAGCCTGATGGGTACAGAAAAGACTTAGGATGCAACTGTCATGCATGCATCCAGGAACATTGACATTCACATTTATTATGTGGCTATTGGCTTCACAGATGACCTGCACATTGATGGCATGCCAATTTTCCAATGTCGGCATGTGTGCTGTGTTTCCCGGTGGATTGCAGCACAACATGCATGCATTCAATGGCTCTGACGACACATGGGAAGGGTGTGACTGCATAGAACTGCTGGGCCACTTAATGCCTTGCCTACAGAGTATGCAGCATTACTATGTGGCTATGCAGCCATGTAATGATGATGTGCAAAACATAGTGTTGGAAACGGGATTGTGTGGGTTGTGAATTTCCCATACAATGGCAGTGGTCTGCGGGGATGATCCAGTGGCTAGGAAGTGAAGGGCAGACAAGACATTCACATGTGGAATTACTGCATGTGAGCATATGGTGCGTGATGCCAGGCCATCCTCCCACACTCATACCAACTCCAGGGTGACATGTGAGGGAAATCAGTATGTGCCATAAACCTTCTCGTCCGGGAGTCCAAAATGGTGGTGTGGATCCAGAACATTGTTGGCCGCGTCGTCCTCGCTTGTGCAAGCACATTTGCAAGCAACGCGTGGTCAACCAGTCTCACTGATTTTCAATATGATTGTGCAGCATTTTTATAGTTTGCGCCTCCTAAGGTTGTTTGTACGTTTTAGGACTTTTGATGATGCCTCAGCAGTGCTATGTTTGTTTGAATTCAGTTTGGTTTGCACTTTGATGGGCGTATCTGGGAGTTTGCCCAGTGCCTCTCTGCCCATGCACATATTAGTCCCCATTTTCCTGAAATACTGATACATCTTGAATATTCTGCCCACATCTCCCACTTTCCCCTGGCCCTTCATTTGTGCTAATGTGGGGCTACATCCTCCACTTTTCCTCCAAAAATCAGCAGAATTACCAATCTTAATTTCACTGGTTGTAATTCTGGCAAAACTTGTAATTTGGCTGTGCAATAAAATGTAGGTAAAGGAATTACCTCCATTTTTTCCTGCACCACCAAACCAGTAATGAGGCCCAATGACTTAATTAAAATGGAAAACATTCTCTAATTGAGGTTGTTGTACCTTGATGGTGCATTTTTCAGAAATCCAGTATCCAAAGGCACACTTGTTCGGAAGTTTTAATTAGACCAGAAGATGCTAGATAAATGCAATATGCACACTACTTTCGACATATGCTTTTACAAGAAGAAATAATGTGGCGTTCATCCCCCGATCCAGGGGCTGGGACAGGAGATGAAGGCCATTAGCACCCAGGTTGTCAGAGCGGTAACCAAGGGTGTAAAAAAAAAGGATTTTTCTTCCTACAGCGGGACGTGTGCTGCGCCCCGCTGTTGGAAGAAAAACCATTTTCCCAGATGACTGCCATGGAAAGTGAAGAGGGGCTCCATCTTCCCCTTCCATGGCGGCCTGCGGGAGGCAAGGAGAAGGAGCAAATGTGCCGCCAAAATAAGATAAGTAGGGGGCTTGGGGCTGAAAGAAAACAAAAATGGGATGGATGGTGGTGGGGGGATGGTGGCAGGGAACGTCGGCCCCTAGGCAGCTTGGAACGTGGGCTTGTACTGGCAGTTCAAGCCCACGTTCCTACCCAGCTGATTGGCTGGCTCCCCGCCCAGGGTGCTAATTGTTATTAATCACATATATGTCAATCAGCTAAATGGCTGCAACTAACCCATTCAGGCAGCCAGAAAGCTCTGTTTTACATCACATACATATGGCACAAATTTATATAACAAAGAAAATGTGCTGCAGGTTATGCAAATGGCACGTATGTGTACCTCCACATATCACATATGCTTTCATGTACCTACTACGTTAATGATTATTTTTTCATGCAGGTCCCTGACTTCTAACTCAAAACAGACTGCTAAGCCAGACTCATGTCTTAACACAGGCTTAAAAAAATGGTCTCTCAACGTCCTTTATAGTTCTCAGAAATATATAACGTGTGTTTCAGCTAATCACCTTCAAAGGTAATGTTCTCAAAACTAGCACACTTATTACAAAAAGGTGTTTGCAGATGTCATTTACATATTTTTAGAAAACAGGGAAATGCGAATTACGCTTTGCAGGTGGCATTCATTAATATATTCCTATTTGAAATACGGCAGCTCTTCAGCAAGTGCAAACTGAGGCGGATTCCATGGAAATCCACTCTTTTTACACCTGCATGCAAATGTCAACGTCGAGGTTTTGCAAGATATTTTTAAAATAACTCAAAGATAAACACGAAGGTGCAAACCACTTCCTGCGTTCTTTGTACGCCTCAGTTTAGCAATCTAGGGCATTGAAAATGACCCCCAGAGGCTGCAGAGAGGGGGTGGCAGGCGCTTTCCTCTCTCCTCTGTGCCTCTCGTCCACCTTTTCACTGCTGCAAAACGTGGGACAGCTGGAAATGGATGCATACAAGCACGACGCCTCACTTTTACGCGTCCATTCGCCACTCTGCTGTATTCAAAATGGGGCTGAGCGTAAAAGTAAATATTAAAGGCAATTGGGTCTTTTTAAAGCTTTATTTTTGCACTTTTGTTTTCAAAAGTTGAAAACGTTACTTCAAATAATGTTATATTGTTTCCAGTGAACTATTATAATGTTATATTGTTTCCAGTGAACTATTAATTATAACATATCCTTACATTTACTTTACATGTAATTACATTTCCAGCATGAATTACATTCTTTGACATGCACTTTTCATACTTAATTTTAAATGGGTTCTAATTATCCCATTACATTGGAAATGCATTTGAATACAATTTTCCCTGAGTATTTTAGTTTTGCCTGTTCCGGTTTCCTAACAATAAAATCCAAGTTAAATGACCGGGAATTTGGGGTCTGGCCAGAGGGCTTTTCCCAGCTTTGTAGAATGACTCACACAGTTGCTTATCACGTAAATATAGCAAGTAGACACTGCTTTCCTTTCGATCATTATACAATGTACAAACCTCCAACATACTTACAAAACACGTTCCATAACCTCAGATGAAACAAGCGATACCTCTTGAAAAGAAGTCATCGCCGACATGCCACACGAATGCCAGCTATCAGCAGCAAAACAATAGAGACTATTAGAGGGGAAGGGGTAGTGCCCAGGCTGCATACAGATCGCCAGGCGCTCCCTGCACTCTGTGATTTTGCAGGCTCCCAGTAGCAATGCTCCTGTGGGCCGAGACATGCAGCAGTACAAAGGACGCTTTCAGGCGGGCAGATCGGACATTGATATAAAAGCCGGAGAGAAAACCTTCGCTATGGAGATAACTGATAGAAATCATGCCTTGAATGGAACGGAGCTGGAGTCGCAACTCCCATCTCTCTCCAGGAAATGGATTGAAATTGATAGAATTGAAACATTGCTCGTAGTTGTAAAAAAGCATGGCATGCTAAGTGCTTCGAATCTTCATGGAAGGGCAGTGATTGGCTAAACAAGATGTATTCTTTCATCAGCCTTTCTAGCAGGGTAATTCATAGAATCCAGCGCACAAGTAGCGCACGCGGCTGGCGCACAGCGTGCGCCTGCGATAGTCTGCGCCAGCCGCGTGCGCCAAAACCGAATCCGGCGCACAGCGTATTCATGGATTTTAGCTTCCCCAGGCAGCCGTGGCGCACAGTGGCGCAGCGACTCGCTGCAGCGCCAGTTACGCCCCCAGGAACGCCCCTTGCGCTGTGAAATCTCATAAAAATCACAAACCAGCGCAAGGGGCTGCGCTAACACTGGACCATCACGGCAAGCGGCCCATGCGATTTTCAAGGGTGCGCAGGAAGTTTCACACGTCAAATCCCAGGCTACGTCCATTTCAGGGGTGCGCGGGAAGTTCCACACGCGAATAGCCTGGCCGCGTGTATTTCAGGGGTGCGTGGGAAGTCCCACACGCGAATAGCCTGTGCGCGTGTATTTCAGGGGTGCGCGGGAAGTCCCACACGCGATTACAGCAGGGTACTTGTATTTCAGGGGTGCGCGGGAAGTTCCACACGCGAATAGCCTGGGCGCGTGTATTTCAGGGGTGCGCGGGAATTTCCACACGCGAATAGCCTGGGCGCGTGTATTTCAGGGGTGCGCGGGAATTCTCACACGCGAATAGCCTGTGCGCGTGTATTTCAGGGGTGCGCGGGAAATTCCACACGCGAATAGGCTGGGCGCGTGTATTACAGGGGTGCGCGGGAAGTTTTACACGCAACTTCAGCAGGGTACGTGTATTTCAGGGGTGCGTGGGAATTCTCACACGCGAATTGGCTTGGTACGTGTATTACAGGGGTGCGTGGGAAGTTACACACGCGATTAGGCTGGGTGGGCCCTCACAGGTGTACCCTGTACACCCTCCACGGCCCCTGCAGGCAGCCCACAAAACAGGGGACTACCCTGCACACCTGATCATGTCCCCCTGCACCCCCATCCACCAGGGGCACCCTCCACCAGGCCCCCACCCATGTCTCCCACCACCCCCACCCCCCATCCACCAGGGGCACCCTCCACCAGGCCCCCACCCATGTCTCCCACCCCCCCCACCCACCAGCACTGTGGGGCACGTGGCCAGCAGGCAGTCAGGCAGCAGCAGATGGCAGGTGGGAGCGTGCTCAGGGCTCTGGGGGACTGTAATTTTGCCTCCTGGCCAGGAGCGTGGTCTTTCGTGTTTGAACGCGTGGACAGCCTGATAGGGAGTGAATCTGCACGTGAAAACCCCACACTCAGCGAATCGCGCGAAAACCCGTCACCAGCATATGTGCGTCTATAGTTACCTGCACGTGCAGTGTCAAAGCGTGTGATTGGTGAAAATGGATCTACACGCATGAGTGACAAAGCGTGTGATTGGTGAAAATGGATCTACACGCAGGAGTGACAAAGCGTGTGATTGGTGAAAAGTGAGCTACACGCAGGAGTGTCAAAGCGTGTGATTGGTGAAAAAGGATCCACACGCAGAAGTGACAAAGCGTGTGATTGGTGAACATGGGCCAAGCACGTACACGCCGTAAGTGACGCTGTACGTGTGGGCCTGTATATAAGGTAGTGTTGAACACCATTTCCTTGTACGTGCTTTTCGTGGAGAGCGAGTGGGTGAATTCTGTACTTCTTGTCGTTTCACACGCGATTTACTTCACGGCGTTTCCAGTTCGTACTCCCTGTTACCTCTGACAGCTTTTTCTCTTTTTCCTCTTGTACTGGTTTACCTGGGCCTGTTCCCTCAAACAGTGTCCCCTTCTACTGTTGTCCTGTCTCCTCAGACAGCGTACACATCTTCTTTTGGCGGGGGTGTTGCCAACCAAACGCGCTCATTTTTCACGCTCTTTTACCTGGCAGACGGTGAGTCACGCACGTATCTAACTTCTGTGCTTGCCCCGTGTGTAGCCTACCCCTTCAGAGGTCATTCTAGGCTGCGTGTGACACGCATACGTTCATTGTGTTACTGGATGCCACAGCGTAGTGCAGGGTTTTCCATCAGCACACGTGGTCTAGGAGGGGTATTGTGCACGTTCCTTAACTTTTCTGGGGTGCCTGTGCGTTGCGTGACCCGTCATCTTTCCCCAGGGGTGTCATATAGCCTTGCCACTGCACTAGGGTACGAATACCATCTGGTACCCAACCCCTTTGACACCCAATTGCCCAGGACAATTGTGCACACCGACTCCCATACGCACAATAACATCAGTGCCATGGTTGGGAGGCGTGCAAGCCGTAAGGGTGGCAAAGGTGGCCGAGCCACACGTGGTGGCTGTGGAGGATCCACTAGGGGACGTGGTTGTGACTTGCAGGGTGCCCCTGTCCCCCCCAGTCTGGAGGACCAGTCAGGGACACCCATGCCCCCCCCCCCCCAGTTGAGGGTCATGTGGCTGATACCAACCCTGATCAGCCCTTGTTGGACCAGCCCATTGTGGCAGCAGACCTTTCCGAGGGTGATCCCATCGCTGACATCCAGGTCAGCAGGTCCACTGCACGTGCACCGGTGCACATTGGTGTCATCAGGGCACGCGCATCTATGCCAGATAGGTCATCTGCTGGCCCCCGTAGCCAGGGTGTGGCTCCATCCACCCCACCTCTCATACACCCTGCCAAGACTGTGTCGGTCCTAGTTCATGCACCTCAGATCAGGCCTGACCCCATCCCACTACCCCCAATGCCTGCACCTACTCCCATGCTGAGTGTGCAATCCCACACACCCAGTACTGAGTCCACCACGGCTCCTGCCCCTAGTGTCCACAGCGGCGTAGGACACTCTGGATCCCCACCCCCTTCCAAGCGCAAGAGGAAGAGTGCACGTCCGGCACAGGCTGATACCCCAGGCACGGCTGCACAGTCCGGCCCATCAAGGAAGCCAAGCTTCACAGACGCCGAACTGAATGCACTTGTTCAGTATGTGTCAGATCATGATAGGGAAATGGTCATCGTTGCAGGGTCCAAGACCACACATGCCAGACGCCAGGCACACTGGCAGACCATTGCTGACAGAATAAGTGCCCTTGGAGTAGTGAGGCGCACAGCTAGTGATTGCCAGAAGCGCTGGAATGACCTTAAGCGCAGGGCAAAGGATAAGCTGGCCTCAAGTCATGCCGCAACCTTGGTGACTGGAGGTGGGTCCCCAGCACAGGAAATAGAACTCACACCACACGAGTCCGTAGCTGGATCCTACGTCACCGAGGGACAACTCCAAGGTGTGGGAGATCTCCCTGATTACGAGGCATCATCCGGTGAGTGCACATGCATGTGTGTATTATCCATGTGCATGGTGTGTGTGTGAAGCATTCATGTTGGGTGCCTGTCAAGGGGGTGTGTGGCAGAGTAGATAGTGGCACCCATGTGCCTCATCCAGTATGTTCAGTGCAACACCATCTGCCCACAGCACTATCCCAACTGGCAACAGTGCACATATGGCCCTACACCATGGAAGTTGCCCTTGAATTGTCATTTTGTCACTACATTGTTGCTCATACTCCCCTGTCTATTCATCTGATGTCTTACATACCATTCCTATACTTTCCCCCAGCCAATCAAGTTTCATCTTCACATGCCTGACATGCAATGATACCACATGCTAATGCGTCCTCTGTATATAAATGCCTACCAACATGCTGTCATACTGTGGATGTTGCCTTGACATCCACCTCCTACCTGTGTGCTTTGGTACCGTCTGGTTTCGAGCCCCATTCCCTCACACTCCATGCTGCTCTTCATGGTCTATCTTCCCTGACTTCTACAGTTCAGACCATCGTGCCCTACTCACGACACCTGCTTGCTAACAGTCAAATGAGGGCACCCTGCCCTCCAATGCGACCCACCCTATTGCTGACAAGTGCATCTGAGCCTACTCAAAGCCAACTCTCACTGACATCTGCTCATACATGCCTTTGCCTGTCCCATAGACCCTTCACATGGTCCCTGTCCTCTCTCCTTGCTCCTCTTCCACCATCAATGGTGGGACCCGTTGGGGTGTACTCCTGGCCACCTTCCAACCCTCAGAGGCCACAATTGATGTGCATGGTAATGGGAGCATCTCAGTCCAAGGCCCTTAGGCCAACCTCATTCTCCTTGAGAAATGCTAGCCACATCTCATCAACTTCCTTACCTCTCCTGCTGTCCCCCCTCCTCTCTCCTCATCAATCCTGCACTGCCTCCCTGCACCCTCCCATGATCCTTCTCCGCCTCCCACTCCAACTCCTACACATGCTGCACCTCTGATCTCTAGCACTCCCCGTAAGTCCTCCAAGGCTGTCAACCTCCTCCACAATTACACTCCTTTCACTGCGGCTGCATCAGGCATTCCTCCGATATCTGTCACTTACATGAGGTTATGCACCTTGACATCCTTGGTCTCATGGAAACATGTCTGACGGCCAGCTCTGTCTGCATCCTTCACACACTCCTACCTGATGTTCAGGAGACCCTCTCCTTTGCCCGCCACTACTGTGCAGGGGGGGTGTGCCCTTGGCTTCCCTGAGGGTATTCCTGCCACTGTCACTCCTACTTAGACCTACTCCACTCTGGAATGGCTTGTGTGACGTCTCTCTCTACCACACCTTGACATTCACAAACTGTGCGTACTGTGTCTGGGAAAACTGGTCAAATGTACTACTTCCTTTCTGAGTGTCCTCACCTCTCCTCCTCACTCATGTCCCCAGACACAGAAATCCTCTTCCTTGTTGCTGTACGCATCCACCTGCATGCTTGTTGACCCCCCCACGTGACCTTTCTGTGACCTCAGCAACTCCCTCTCACCCTCTAGACTCCCGTCTGTCCCTACTCATTCTGCAGGGCACACTCTTGATGTTCTGATCTCATCTGACTTTCCCCTCTCCGTCCATCTCTGCACTCCTCTCTCCTGGAGTGTTCACATTCTCCTCTCCTCCCAGCTCACCCTCACCACACCACAGGCAAAGCCACCCTCACCACTGTCACACACCTTCTTGGTATTCCAACCCATGAAGTGTGTGTCAGTCGAGGCTCATGCTGCCAAAATCTCCCCCCCATCCAGCTCCCCCTTAGGCTCACTCCCATCCTGACAGGGCCCACTCCATGCTCCACTCTATGTCAGGTACACTGGATGTCTTTGCCACGGTCATGACCACCTGTCTGAAGCCCCATGCCAATGCAGAGTCCTGGCATGACTCGGATCATGTGAACCCAGACCACAGGTGCCGGGTGGCAGAGAGGGAATGTCCTGCATCATGCTCATCCTCTGGCAAACTGGCCTGCCACATGCTCCAAAGGCAATAGCGCCTCACCCTTCTCACCAAGATGAGATCCCCAATCCAAGGGCACATATCTGCGGCATGTGACAACTCTGCAGGACAGATAGAAATCTGCAAGGACCTTGCCGAGCCAGATGCAGTGTGTACCTCCCCTGTCCCCTCCGAGCCCACAGCACTGCATGATTGTCTCTGTACCCCTATAGGCCACCCCCCCCCAGCACTTGTCTGCGCCTAACACCATCTGCCCTTGACGTTAAGTCCTACTTACCTTGTACAGCACTTCCAGCCGCCACTTCCCCTTGCACATCATTGTGCCACCCACCCCTGCACTTGCGTGACATGAATGACACCAGCACCAGTAGGATTGTTGACTGGCATCCCCTACTGCCCCACCACCCCTCAGTGCTCCGCTGTACCTTCATACATTTCTGGACCGGTGCTTCACGAATGCTATATGATTCCTTTACAGGTGATGGGGAGGTGGAATCTCATTGTTTACTGCATTTTGTTGATGTAGACAAGGCACTGTGCATCGTGGCCAATTTGGACTAGCAGATCCATGTACAACATGTCAACTTATTGATGTGATGATGCAATGTCAGGACCAGAGTGGTAGAAATCCAAAAAAGTTGCCCTCCTCTCCCTCTTCACTTGGTGGCTATGTCACATGCCATGTGTGTGATGGCATGTGCCTTTGACATGGCAATCACCGGCCAATGTGTGATGGCAGTGCTAGGCAGCATGGTGAGCAGGCGTTGCGCTCCAATCTGTACATTGTATGCCCTGAGCCTCCCCTACAGACCCAGTGATGGTGAATGCATAGGAGGTCTCCCAGTCATGTGGGACATGTGTCGTAGAACTACTGCCTCTGTTGTTCATCAGCCCTTGTTGCATGCCATGGTGCTAATGCCTGTTTCCATTTTTCTCTTTCATGTCTTTGCAGGGGACGAAGCACTTGTTGATGCTGGGGATGTGGTGGTTGAGCCGTCCCAGGAGGGCAACCCGGGCCGACCTTCCACAAGTGAGGGACGTGGTGTGTTTGTGGGTGAAAACCCACAAGTGCTGCAGGTCGTGCTGTCGAGGGGTGTCTCTGGGGGTTCCTCCCCCGAGCAGTATTCAGGTGTAGACTCGGAGGATGACACCTATGTGCAGTCGCAGGTGAGTGTTCTTGGGAGAGAATCTCCTCTGTCCGACCCACCTGCAGCCGGGCCATTGCCCTCAATGGGGATGTCAGTGTCGGCAGCTCAGCCTCCGGTGGTTACGGATGCAGGGCCACACCACACAATCTCTGATCCTGTTCCTGGGGCTGCAGATCAGAGAGGGAATGCAGTCCTGCAGCCTGAGGCCTTGCCGGCACAGCAAGGCGCAGTCCGCCTTGCCCCAGGCAGGTGTGGTGCCCGTCAACGTGGTGGCCGTATGCCACCTGGCAATACCGCTTGGGAGCAATCCATCTACGGTATGGCCAACCAACAGGCAGCATCATCCGAGATGATTGCACAGGCCATGGATAGGGTGGCCACTTCCATTGTCCCCCCAGAAAGGCTGATGGAGCGACTGGAGCAGGCTACAGAGTCCATCAGCCAGGCACACAGGGAGGATATGTTGGCGTCCAACAAGGACAGGCGGGCGGCACTGGCGACTCTGCGGGAATCACTTTCCATGGAGTCCCAGCGCCACAGGGAAGGCCTGAGGGAAGAATTCCGTCACCTCAGGTCGACCCTGTTAGAGCTTGAGGCTTCATCCCATAGAAGGACAGAGGAGCAGCTGGAGCGTCTGACACGGACGCTCTCGGCCGAGATGCAGGCAACTCGTGCGGAGGTCAGGTCATCCCGGGAGTTACTGCATGGGGACCTCCGCATGATTATAACCCAGAACCAGAACTACCAGACCCGCCTGCTTGCAGCCATGGAGGAGCAAACTCGTGCTTTGCGTGGGCTGCCTCCCATTGTCACACCATCTTCTGAGGCAGCTCCCCCACCTCCTGAGTCAGCTGCAGGGTCTGGCCAGAGCGATAGCGACTCATCTCCCACAACAGAGTAGCCGTGTGGGCCACGAGCCTATGGGGTGTTTTAGTTTCCCATGATCCACACAGGTGGATTGTGGCGTGCATCCTGTCCTCGGACCTCATAGGTGCCCCCCCCCCCCGCCGGCCCTTTCATGGCCATTTTTTCTCAATTTTCTTTTTCCTTTTCCAAGAGTGTTGCCTTGTGTGGGTACCTGGGCATACACTGTATTGTGGCTGGGCACATGCAGGCTTGTCCTGAGTTTGGTTTAGATGCTTGGGTAGCAGACATCCACACCCCTCCTGCTTCCGTTTACATGGGCTTGCAAAGGGTGTGCCCAAGTGACAGCAAATTACACGGTGACATTGGACTCCCATGAGCTGTTGGCCAGTCCATAGTCAATACTGTGTAGACATTCATAGTGTACATTGTTGTTGCACCTAACTATGCATGATGGTTTGATATGTGCCTCTACTTACATATGTTGCTCATGTTTTGCAGGTATTTCACACAGTTCTTCACACGGGCATACTCTCTGGAGTCAGACTACATGTCGGTAGATGTGCACTGACACTTTTGCGTTGCGCCATCACTGTACATCTGGACGGTGAGGACATACCAGCAGAATCAGGTAATGAGACTACCATTGATTACATGCATTGTGTCTTGTTTGGGTGGGCTTCAAGGTGGGTTGGTGTGTAATTTGATTGAAATTACTCTTACACAGGTGTGTAGTAGTGGCTCCAGCGCGGTTAGCTGTTCAAGTGCGGCTATGTTCCATTTGGGGCACTGCTATTTGTGACACCGGTGTCATGTTGTGATGGCCAGTTTGTTTGCTCTCACATACCATGACATGGTGTCCTCAGTGGCGGGACTGTGAAGGGAATGGGTGACATGGCAATGTTGTCATGTAGTGAATCGCCTGTGACAATGCATATTTGATTGATGGAGTTGTGTCTTCTCGTTGTGATGCATTGCTGGTGTATGTGTAGGTAGGGGTGCACACATAGTGACACTTCCATGTTAACAATCTCAGGCTGATGTGTATCTGACAGTTTATTGTCAAGTAATTTTGTGACATTGTCAGGTAGTGTCATCATTGATTGTCAGATGGTATGTGCCAGAGCAGTGTGCACTAGCCAGCACTGTGATTCCTAGGTGAAGAAGTTGGCCACCAGTTGCGTACGGGCTGTCACCCCCGTGCCCTTTCCCCTCCCATGCGCAGCGGGCGTGCATGTGGTTGTGGATGTGGGGGCACCACCATGTCCACGGGCAGGCCCCGGCGTGTTGCAACGTTGTGCAGGACACATGCTGCCACTATGATCCTGCACACTATTCGGGGAGCATATAACAGCTGCCCGCCAGAACGGTCAAGGGAGCGAAAGCGTGACTTCAGCACTCCGAATGTGCGCTCCACTATGCCCCGTGTTGCAATGTGGGCTGTGTTGTACCTTACCTCGGGTGGCGTGGTGGGGTTCCGGATTGGGGTCATCATGTGGGGGCTGATAGGGTAGGCACTGTCCCCTGCGGAGGTGGTGATGGGTATCATTAGTGGTGTTGTGTCATGACCCAGTATCTGACATGCATGCATGTGCAGTGGCATTCATGCTCACCAAGCAGCCATGTATCTCCATGCTGGCCAGCCTCCAGGTCCCGGCATAGTGTAGACATTCTGTAGATGAAGCTGTCGTGGGTGGACCCGGGATAGTTGGCATATACTGATGTGATTATTCCCTTGGCATTGCATACAACTTGCACGTTGATGGAATGCCAGTGCTTGCGGTTTCTATAGATGTGCTCTGTTGCCCTGGGTGGACGTAGAGCCACATGTGTGCAGTCAATTGCACCAAGCACTTTGGGGAATTGAGCCACACCATAGAATTCCTGGATGCACGTCCGCCTTTCTGCATGAGTCCTGGGGAGATATATGTGCCTGCGGACTGATGGCCGTGCAGTGATGATGTTCAAGACCGTTGTGTAGGCAGCGTGACTGCGTGGCCTGTGACACACCACCCACTATGGCACTTGTCCGCTGAAAGGATCCAGTGGCCAAGAAGTGCAGTACATTCAGGACCTTCTGCAGGGGGCTGAGTGCTTGGGAGCACAGGGTGGGTGATGTGAGGTCATCCTCCCACTCACTGACCAGGTCCAGTATGATGTGTGCTGGAAACCTGTACCTCCCATACACCTGGTCATCAGGCATCCCGAATAGGCTGGTTCTGGGTGTGAATATTCTGGCCCTGACTCTCCTCCTCCTCCTCCTTTGGTAGCCCACTGCCACTGCTGCTAGGAACGGTATGTTCATCCTGGCATCTGGCTTGTTTATTGATAAGTGCGCAAATTAATGCCTTGTGCGTGTTCTAGGCGAGCGTGTGACCCTCGCACCCCTGGAATCTAGTTCCCACTCCAATAGCGTGTGGAAATTCCCACGCAGCAGGCATACAGGTGCGCTGACGTACTTGCGTGTGTAAGTGCCCGCGCACCCCTGTAATACACGTACATAGGCCAATCGCGTGTACGCGCACTTTTGGCCAATTACACGCGATGACACTGTGACGTGCAGTATTTCCACGTGTGCTCCGTCATCACGTGCTGAGTGGGGAACGCCCGTGCGGATCACGTCAGACGCGCTTACGCGGTGAGGGACTCTGGTCCAATAGAATCGCGTATGCGTGCTGATGCACTTACGCGCTAAGGGCCTTTCCTCGGATTTCACGCTGACGTGCAGGAATTTCACGTGCCAAATCACTCCGTATCAAGCTGGCCACCCGAAAACACACGGAACACCACGCTCCTGCCCAGAAGGCCGAGTTACTGCCCCCCCAGTGCCCTGAGCAGCCTCCCACGTGCTATCTGCTGCTGCCTGCCTGCCTGCCTGCCTGCTGCCACCGTGCCCTGCCATTTGGTGCCTGCACATCAGCCATCTGCAGGGGTCCAGTTGCTGTGTCCACCCCTGCTGGAACTGAAGACTCCCAACTGGGATTACATCGCTCCACAGCCCAGCCCCAGGACCCAGTTGCCCACCCACACCTGCCTCTGGGGTTGCCATGTCGGGCACTTCGACATCTGGCACCAGTGGCAACCCCAGGCCAGAGGGGCAGAGGGGCACCAGCTTCACTGCCACCGAAGTTGGTGTCCTGGTGGAGCATGTCCTGGGGCAGTATGATGCCCTCTTTGGATCGTCCCGCGCCAGCAAGGAAGGACGGGAGAGGATCTGGGCCGACTGTGTGGTTGCCATCAACGCGGAGGGGGTGGCAACCCGCAACGTCCAGAAGATCAAGAAGCGCTGGGAGGACTTGAGGTCCAGGACCCTTGTGAAGGCCCGGCGCCTCGTGGAGGGGGGCCGGGGCCGCATGAGTTCCATCCAGAAGAGGGTCCTGGAACGCGTACGCCCAGCGCTCCACGCCCAGGTCCTTGAGAGGGAGGCCCGTCTGGAGTTGAGCGGTAAGTGTGCAAGCATTACTGTGTGAGACAGGGCATGTTGCGGTGTGCTGGTTCTATGATACTTGCCTGTATGTGTGCCATGGGCCATGTATGCATGTATGTGTGCAGGGACATCATGGTAATGCATGTGCGACCAGTGATGTGTGACCCACATGGTTGTTGCAAGTGTTGAAATGTGGCATGGGGAGCCCTATGCAGATTTAGGACATGAGAGCATGCCAGTCTCTGTACCTGGACATGGATGGGGGTGAAGGATGGGTGCTGATGCCAGGTACATATATGGTAGCCATGTCTGTGTGCCTGACCTGCGTGTCTGTGACTTGTGCATGCCATGGATGCATGACACATGTGTGTGACAATGCACAGATTCTGTGATGCACCCAACTAACCCTTGTTTCGCCTGTGTTCGTTGTGTTTGGGGCCAGATGGATGTGACTGAGGTGAAGTGTGTGCATGTGATATGCATGAGCCATGATGCATGTGAGTCACATATCATTGAATGTTTCAAGAGTCAATTGGACATGCATGGAAATGTGCATGGCATGCACCATGCCTGTTACTGTGTGTGTTTTGCCTGGACTGACCCATGTGTTGTGGAGGGACATGATGGAAGTGTACTTTGACAGGGGTGCTCATCTGCTATTGCTTCCTGTCTAGAGGACCATTTTACAGTAGCCTGATGCTTGTGTCCTTTGTCTCCCTCTACGCAGCGGCTAGTGAAGAAGAGGGCGGAGACGGCGCTGTGGAGCAAGGCGGCGGGGATGCCCCCACGGCTGCAGCGGAAGGGGTGGGTGAGCCCCCACAGGGGCCTGCTACGGCGGGAGACGGTGAGGAGCCATCCAGGTTGGTGGTTTGCACAGAGGAGGAGGAGGCCGACACTGGTGCACACATGGGGCCTGGTGGGAGCATCCCTGCTGGTGCAAGTGGTGCAGTCCAGGGCCAGGGGCAGGAGGCAGCACAGGTCACCGTGGAGGTGCCTGTGCATGTCGCTGTCCCTGACCCTGTGAGTGCACCACCATGCACCAGCAGGGATGCCCCGTCCCAGGCCCGTCCGCAGGTAGTGGGGATGTCCATGTCAACTGACTCCCCTCCACCTGCGGCCGTGGGAACCCCTGGCCGCGTGGAGCAGGTCCTGATTGGGGTCGCGATGCGCACGGCTGTGATTCGTGATGACGTGCGTGCTTCCCGGGAGGAGCACGCACGTCATCACGAAGTGCACCGTGCCGACGTGGCCCAATTGGGATCGGCCATGTTCGGGGGGTTCCTGCATGTGTTGGCCAATCTGACGGCCCTCTCCTCCTCTGTGCAGGCTATCCAACGGTCGTTCTCCTTGCCGTCTTCCGGCCCAGATGCCACCATGGCCCCCTGTGGACCTGCCCCGACCAATGCAGCCAGCTCGGTGGGGATCCCATCCCTGCCACAGTTGGGAGTCGGAGGTCCAGCAGGGGTGGACGACACAGCAAGTGGACCCCAGCAGATGGAAGATGTGCCGGCATCATCGGGCAGGGCACGTGCACGACGGCGTCGGTGGTTACCATCAGCCTGGATGCCGTCGTGCTGGCAGAGGCAGTGGCGTCGGAGGCAGCAGCGGGCTCGACGTGGGAGGCATCATGGCTCAGGGCCATCAAGATCAGAGGGGCAGGCATCGGCCGGAGGGCAGGGCAACCCTGGCATGGCGGTGTGTTCCGTGTGGGAGGAGTTTGGCCAGCGGACAGGTGTGGAGCGGCAGCGGGCGGAAGAGGACCGGCTCGCCATGGCCAGGGCGGAGATCTCCATGCATCGGGCATTGAGGTGGGCTGAGTGCCTCGAGGAGGCTCGCAGGGATTTTGGTGAGCACATGGGGTTGTCCCTGCGAGACCTCGGGGCCAGGACAGAGTCCCGCCTCCAGGACATTGACATGGAGTTCGAGGATGCCCTGGCCAGCATCACCAAGTGAGCCGCAGGACTAGCCCGCTGCCTTTGTATATAGTTTTTTAGTTAGTTAGTGCTAGGTTTCCTTTATTTATTTTTATTATTTTGGACCGCTCGGACAATGGCCACTTTTTTGTACATATTTATTTTATTAGTTAGTATTAGGTTTCATTTGTTCTGTTGGGCTCATGGACCCTGGAACATTCCTGTATATATTGTTTTATTTTGGGAGATACATTTTTTGATTTTTTTATTGTTTACACCATGACGTAATGGTTTTTCTTTGATTTCCTACTACATGGTTTTGCTTTGGACAAATTATATTGATTTTTTAATCCTTTGTTTTTTGGTTTATCATTTTTGTTATCGGACATGGACCTTTTATTTACTTTGCCACATAGTTGTATGTTTTATTGGTTTACTTGATTTGTGTTTTTAATACATTTTTATATTATCTTACACTTGTGTTATTTTCTCTTTGGTTTCTTACATGTCATGATATGGGTTTTGACATTCACTTGCACCCATTGTGTATGTGTGTGTGACAGACATGTGTTCTTTTGCATACTTGCCTTTGGGGTTGTGTCATGTGATTGCATTCACTATGTGGGTGCATGCAATCCTTGCCTGGGTGTTTGTGCTGGGTATGCTGGCCATTACTGCCATGATTGTGTATCGTCAGGACCTGGGGCCAGGGGGACATGGGTGGGGGCCTGCTGGCAGGTTCCCCACAGTGCTGGGGGTGGTGGGAGACATGGTTGGGGGCCTGGTGGAGGGTGTCCCTGGTGGATGGGGGGTGGGGGTGGTGGGAGACATGGGTTGGACATGGGTGGGGGCCTGCTGGCAGGTTCCCCACAGTGCTGGGGGTGGTGGGAGACATGGGTGGGGGCCTGGTAGAGGGTGTCCCTGGTGGATGGGGGGTGGGGGTGGTGGGAGACATGGGTTGGACATGGGTGGGGGCCTGCTGGCAGGTTCCCCACAGTGCTGGGGGTGGGGGTGGTGGGAGACATGGGTTGGACATGGGTGGGGGCCTGCTGGCAGGTTCCCCACAGTGCTGGGGGTGGGGGTGGTGGGAGACATGGGTTGGACATGGGTGGGGGCCTGCTGGCAGGTTCCCCACAGTGCTGGGGGTGGGGGTGGTGGGAGACATGGGTTGGACATGGGTGGGGGCCTGCTGGCAGGTTCCCCACAGTGCTGGGGGTGGTGGGAGACATGGGTGGGGGCCTGGTGGAGGGTGTCCCTGGTGGATGGGGGGTGGGGGTGGTGGGAGACATGGGTGGGGGCCTGGTGGAGGGTGTCCCTGGTGGATGGGGGGTGGGGGTGGTGGGAGACATGAGCAGGTGTGCAGGGTAGTTCCCTGTGGTGTGTGCTGCCTGCAGGGGCCGTGGAGGGTGTACAGGTAATGCCTGGGAGCACACAGCCATATCGCGTGTGGAACTTCCCGCGCACCCCTGAAATCCACGTACACGGCCATATCGCGTGTGGAACTTCCCGCGCACCCCTGAAATCCACGTACCCTGACTAATCGCGTGTGGAACTTCCCGCGCACCCCTGCAATCCACGTACCCGGCCATATCGCGTGTGGAACTTCCCGCGCACCCCTGAAATCCACGTACCCGGCCATATCGCGTGTGGAACTTCCCGCGCACCCCTGAAATCCACGTACCCGGCCATATCGCGTGTGGTACTTCCCGCGCACCCCTGAAATCCACGTAACCGGCCATATCGCGTGAGGAACTTCCCGCGCACCCCTGAAATCCACGTACCCGGCCATATCGCGTGTGGAACTTCCCGCGCACCCCTGAAATCCACGTACCCGGCCATATCGCGTGTGGTACTTCCCGCGCACCCCTGAAATCCACGTACCCGGCCATATCGCGTGTGGAACTTCCCGCGCACCCCTGCAATCCACGTACCCTGCCATATCGCGTGTGGTACTTCCCGCGCACCCCTGAAATCCACGTACCCTGACTATTCGCGTGTGGAACTTCCCGCGCACCCCTGCAATCCACGTACCCGGCCATATCGCGTGTGGAACTTCCCGCGCACCCCTGAAATCCACGTTCCCGGCCATATCGCGTGTGGAACTTCCCGCGCACCCCTGAAATCAACGTACCCGGCCATATCGCGTGTGGAACTTCCCGCGCACCCCTGCAATCCACGTACCCGGCCATATCGCGTGTGGAACTTCCCGCGCACCCCTGAAATCCACGTACCCGGCCATATCGCGTGTGGAACTTCCCGCGCACCCCTGAAATCAACGTACCTGGCCATATCGCGTGTGGAACTTCCCGCGCACTCCTGCAATCCACGTACCCGGCCATATCGCGTGTGGAACTTCCCGCGCACCCCTGAAATCCACGTACCCGGCCATATCGCGTGTGGAACTTCCCGCGCACCCCTGAAATCCACGTACCCGGCCATATCGCGTGTGGAACTTCCCGCGCACCCCTGAAATCCACGTACCCGGCCATATCGCGTGTGGAACTTCCCGCGCACCCCTGCAATCCACGTACCCGGCCATATCGCGTGTGGAACTTCCCGCGCACCCCTGAAATCCACGTACCCGGCCATATCGCGTGTGGAACTTCCCGCGTACCCCTGAAATCCACGTACCCGGCCATATCGCGTGTGGAACTTCCCGCGCACCCCTGAAATCCACGTACCCGGCCATATCGCGTGTGGAACTTCCCGCGCACCCCTGAAATCAACGTACCCGGCCATATCGCGTGTGGAACTTCCCGCGCACCCCTGCAATCCACGTACCCTGCCATATCGCGTGTGGTACTTCCCGCGCACCCCTGCAATCCACGTACCCTGACTAATCGCGTGTGGAACTTCCCGCGCACCCCTGTAATCCACGTACCCGGCCATATCGCGTGTGCAACTTCCCGCGCACCCCGGTATGCACGCACACGTTTATTTTTTCTCTCAGCCCGTGTCTGTGTTTGTGGGTACCCCTTTGTACGTCATTTGTCCTGGAGGGCCACAGTATTGGACATTGATCATGTCTGTATATAGGTGCTATTTGTTGGCGCACCTTTTAGCGCACATTTCTTGCAGGCGCAGAGACGCTACCGCCTGCTTTCTTGTGGCGGTCGTGTTTGTGCCTGTTTGTGCCTGTGCGCTGCTTTGAGCGTGCGCTTTTTTGCCCTATTCTATTCCATGAATACGTGTTGTATGCGAGCGTGTGGGCGTTCCGCGCACTTGCCTCCTATACTTTCCCCGTGCCGCCCACATTCTTCCCCATTCCGAGTGTTGTGCCCCATTTTATTCCCCATTCCGAGTGTCCCGCCCTGTGTTCCGCCTACTTTAGAGCTGTGCGCTGCGCTCGGAGTGATAGCGCAGTGGCCGTGGCGCACGACGTTGGTTGACCTGTGCGCCGGCCTGCGCCGCGCGCTTTTTCAGCGCACGTCCTCTGCTTTTCTTGCGCACGGACTTCCATGAATCGACGTGCGCTGGTTTCCCTGCGCTTTTCGCTTATTTTCGGCGCAGCGCACGTATTGGCCCCTCTGCGCCGGGATTTTCGGCGCACATTTATTCCATGAATCGGCCTTTATATGTTCTTCAAACATATGGCTGAGGCACAATCCTTCTTTTCCCAATTGTAAATCGTTATATTGTTCGTGATCCATCCCTTTCAAATTATGTCAGAGATAATTTATAAGAATTGAAAAGTAGGGCTGTTTTTCCGCTTTATTTCAATACATAGATGGTCATGAAATCCCAGCGCAAATAGGTATTGCAGAGGCTGGCAAGAGCATTGTCAGAGTATAAAGGGACTTCTTTCTTTCCGCCATCACCAACTCCTGTTTAATACTTTGTGTCGAAACACATTTTCGACCCTGCCATAATTTGGCGGTGGGGAGTCATTACCTGTAGATACAGGTAGGAGTTGAGCCACTGCCAAATGTTCGTAATTTGCACAAGGGAGTGAAAATGTGCAGGGCAAAAGGTGTAAGACACGTGCTGCTGATGCGTGCAGGTTGGGCAGCATTTAATTGTATTTGTAAATGCTTCCTGCCATGTGAGCACGGTAGGCAGCATTTACAATGAATCCCTATGGGGTCTTCCTGCTTTATGCTAGCTTCCATAGGGATCCCGAGTATTTGCATCGGCATGGAAATGCATGCCAGTGCAAATGCTGGATGATTTGTATGGTGGAGAGGAAGGGAGGAGGTGGAAAAGCATTCCATCCCTCCTCTCCACCAAACAAATCAATGAAAATGGGGTGTGACGCTAAAGGAAGGTGTATGCAAGACTTTAACGCCCTCCATTAACAGTATGCCCCATTTCAAGCTCTAGACCGTCTTGAATTGCATGTCTATTAAATAACCCTCATTTTCTGTGAAGGGAGTTTCACTTCCTGTGCAATGTTGCAATAATTCACAACCCACAACTTATTAGAGGCAAAATGGTACGTGGTAACCCACTCATTCTCTGGGGCCACATTATTTAAGATTTGCACCACACCAACAATTGGGCGAATGCTTTGATAATATGGAATGGAGCAACCGAAGGTGTCCTCAACCATATGCTCTCAAAAGCATTTCCACAGGGCAATGTTTACATATGGTTATTTTAGAGTATGTCTGTTACATAATATCAAAAATCAATGGCTTTGCTGCATATTCGTTGTATGCCCACACGAACATATGTTTAGCTAACATGGATAGGGGCACAGCCTGTTTGCTCCTTTCACTTTTATTTAATCAGCAAAATTGATGCAAACATCCCTTTGCTCTTTTGTTTTGCACATGGGCAACGTTCATACAATTTGGCCCCTGAACTGTGAAGAAAAAAAGTTCTCAAATGTGATTCCATGTACATCGTTACCATGATATTCCGGCGCTCGCTTGTTTAAAAATTAACCCCTACATGTTTAATTTAGTAGGTGTACTTTTTTGGATAACCGCGAGTTTGTTAGCTCCCACTTTATGCCTGTAAATTGCAGCCCACAGACCCAACCTGAATGCAAGCTGGTGCAGCCTGCGCCAATGAGATATAATGAATGTCAATACACTGATCATCTTGGATTGCAATTCTGATCATGAGCTGCCATGCAAATAGCTGGGGTCCAGGCCAGATTAACTAACATTTGCACAGGTGCAAACAATGGACAAATGCTCTTAGCACCAGTTATGCAGGTTAGGTAAGATGGAACGGAGCAAACAGGTTTTGTCTAAATCTATATTATCAAAAAGAACGTTTGCATTGGGCAAAAATAACCCACATTGTTTTTTGTACTATCTTTATAACATAGCAGTATAACACAAAAAGAAATATGTTTACTGTGCACAAAAACAAGTGAAAACAAGTCTAATTCATAGTTGTCCTAGATAGACAAAACACAGTTAGATTGTACAGATTTGGACAAAACCTGCTTGCTCCATTCCCTTATTTAAGAGCATAAAAATGGATGCTAAACAATGATTGTGTTGTTCAAGGGCAACTATTATATAATATGGCCCTGGAGGTGGTGAGATAATTTAAAACAATCCTTGATGATACAGATATGTCATGCAGATGTGAGGCATTGTGGCCAAAAATGTATTTATTGGTGATTTGTAGAGCACCAACCAGAGGCACTTCACTTGCTAGTGTTAAGAAGGATTTCTGAACTCTGTCCAGGAGGGGCAGAGGTTCAGAAGGCCAACCTAGTTTCTTGGAACAGGGTAACCTCTGACAAGCCAGACTAATCAGGGTAGCTATGGCAGGCGGTCAAGACTAGATCTCAGGAGGGGTGAGGGTGACTGAAGGACCTCAATGAGCACACAGAGCAAGGACACTTACAAATTACTCCCGACAGGTGTTATATTGAAAACATAGACACATTTATTACAAGGCCTTTGTAACACAGACTATATAGAACAGAATCACAGTAACACCAAGTAAACCAATACATCACACTCAATACATTATATATACAAGACCAGGGGGGTCAATAGGGATGACTGCACGAAATATGTTGACAACCTAGAGGGGATGAAAACAGGCAGTGCAGTTAGTCCTTAGACCCAATTCAACATCAGTTATTCACCTAACTAAGAGTTAGTCCCAGCCCTAAGAAGAGAGGAGCCTTGTGCTCAATAGTACATGTATGCCAATGCATGTGGTTGTTCCAATGGACAAAGCAGGGTCTCTTTAGGGGTCTCTAGCAGCTCAGGAAGGTGGATAAGGCGATGAAGAATAAGTTTCCACTATTCAAGAAGGACCTCCTCTTGAAGGCAGAGGCAGTTCGGAATGGAGTCGCTGTTTCGCAATAGCAGTGGACAGGAAAGGGGCACCGAGGGGCCACAGGTTGGGGTAATGATTACTCACTGGTCCCTGAGGCAAGGAGACCCAAACTTCGGCAGGTTAGTTCAATTTGGTTGCAGGTTCGACGGCGGCAAAAAGTATGTCTCTGCACCTTTTAGTTCCTGAGATCCAGCGAGGATTCCTAAGCGGCACAGTGGCGATCTCTCTGATCCGGGTGGATGAAACTGCCCAGTTTTACTGCAGCAGGCTTCAGGGGCAAGAGGGTCACCAATGCAGTGGACTTGCAAAGGACGTTGCCACAGCAGGGCAATGCGGTGACCGCGTTTACTCTGGTCCGGACGCACTCGTCTCACTTCTGACCTGGGAATGCTAAGTGTACGAAATTTGGTGTGCGGGTGCCGTGGACAAAGAGCTAGCAGTATACCATGTTTTGAGGGCCTCCTCGAAAGGAGGGCGCAGACACAGCAAAGGACCTCCGTAAGCTGGTCAGCCCACTGGTTGGCCCAGGGACACTTCCAAGAAAGCTTACTTGCAGGTTTTGGTGAAGGTGCCGAGAATAGTTGCTCCCACTATTCCAATGGGTCGAAGCATCTTCACAGACCTTCTAGGACAACGAGATGCAGAGGGGTCCCACAGGACGACAGCGGGCTCAGGGTGCCAAACCTTCCAGCGGGTCACCAGCGGTTTCTCGACTCAGCTTCGTAATTGCAGGATACTTGGATCCTATCACTTGTTCAGTGAGAACTCAAGAGATCGACATGGTAGTGGTGTTTCTAGCCTCCTCTTATCCAAAGTTGCCTTTGCGCCAAAACGGAGAGGACCCAATGGGAGATCTGCTCACAAACACTCACTCCAAACGTGGACCAATCATAGCCCATGGTGGTCTCAGGCATTCAGGACACTCCAGATTCTCTGGCACCCAGGATGTGTATCGGGACCAGACATCCCAGCCCACATCCTGGAGGCGCACACACAAGGCATGCAGAAGCCCGCGAAAGCATTGGGATTCGCAGGAAAATGCATGACCAAATAAGGACTGGCCCAGGTCGACTCGACCTGGGGAAGGTGAAGGGGCAAGATGGCCAAAGAACAGGACAAAGAACCTTGTGGCATGGCCATTTTGGAGCCAGACCACCTATTTGTGCCAAATGCGGTTTAAAGTGGTTAACATGGCAGGAAAGGGTTAAAAAAAATGCGAAACAATAGCTGCCACCAGTCCTGTCTATGACACATCTGCACAGTTCATAAAAAAACCAGCAAGAGTATCTAGGGCCTTTCGAAATGACTGTAGACCCAAGTGTGCTGTATAGTAAGATACATTGCACACTTGTTACATGTTGCACAAAAGTTGCAACATGAGAAAAGGACCAAGGGAAACAAAGTCTCCCAGTACTGACTGTCTTAAGGGCATGTCAGTTTCCCCATAAAAAGTAAGCGAAAGCCCAGAGGAGTACAGCTGAGGGCTGTGCTTCTCTGGCAAAGTCAGTCAGTGGTGTCTAAACAGCAGCAAAAAGTTTGGGGGTTGACACATGGAGGGAAAATTACATACACAGATGAAATCTTTCCTAACAACTAGCACCTCCGAAGAAAATGGAGGGGGGAGTCAAGGTGATCTTTCACAGGTTTTGGAAACATTCAGATTATTTATGTGTAAAAGAAGGAGAGAGGGCATGTGCAATCATTCAGCATATATGAAACCGGGGGACACTAAGTGCAAGTAGGTACAGCATAGAGGACATCAGTAAAATAAGAAAATCCAGCACTCTGTAATTCAGACACAGGTGTGCCAATGGCAGGAGGAGCTCTGAAGTGGTGAGTTCTCAGATCTTCTCTGGAACTGAAGATGGTTCTCCAGAGATCTAATGGTGCCTCAAAGTTTGCTCCAGAGGGACACCACAGCAGAGTTCAGTGACTAGCCTACCAGTCTTTTTTCTCTTGCAGACAAGAAGGGTTCTATCAATCATGCTTCTTTGCGGTAACACACATGAAAGAGCTCGTATTAAAAGTAGCCCTTTACGTTTTGTTTAAAAAAACAGAAGATCACGTTTGTACATTAATAAGTTCACCTTATCAAACTTTCAGGGAATACATAATTGATGATTCAAATATAATGTATTTTATTAATGTGATTGATTGAGGTGGAAAGAGACACGTGATGCTTCAATTACCTGGTTTTACGCCCCATAATAAGCCATTTCTCCTTTTAAATTCCATTTTCCAGGAACATTTCTTGATTCGTGCATGTTTCATGAGAAATGGAATTTAGTCAGCATGGAAAAGCTGTGGATAAGTTACTTTCACCTATTACATGTCAATCTTGCAGTAATTGCTTCATGGTAACGGCTGGTATATCAATCTGATTAATGAGATGGGTTAAGCTTCATTCATTTATATGATATGCTTGGCTCCATACCAAAAGTTTACATTTGCCTCAGTTGTGACAAATCGAGGTATTCAGTCATGTTCCCCAACGAGGCAGCCCCTTCCTGTGAGGCTAGAGAGATAATCCGCTTATTCAACATTCCCCATGGGAGTGGAGATATTTGGGACCACCCAGGGAGAGGCTCACTTCTTGATGAAAAGGACTTCCTTTCCAATGAGGAGCTCCTTTTTATCATCCTCACAGACCCAACACCATTCTACCATTTGACAGAAAATCAGACTCCCCTTACATATGATCAGTCTAGTACTGTGAAGAGTAAGAGCATAGGAGTGATAAAGAATACCTGACTGTCAATCACTGAGACAAAAAAAGCAAAAAGGAGTTATAAAGAACACAACTCTAACACAAAAAAAAAGATTGTGTGATAAATGTGGGCGGGCCAAAAGAACCACTGAGAGAAGCAAGAGAGCTTTAACACTATTGTCAGAAGGAAGGTGAAGAGGTGAAGAGAAGGCTGTCCCCATAGACACAGCAAAAACCTCGGGAGGTCGAGCCTTATCCCTATCTGCTGCAACGGCAGAGGAACTGGAACTGGGAAGGTTGCAACGAGTCCCAAGAGGGACACACACCAGAGAGAGAAAGACTCCAGGTTATCGAGAGGCTGGAATCTTATCTCCCTGAAGGGAAGCCAGAGATAAACCAAGTGCAGAGGGGCTGGAAAAAGCCCTTGAGGAGAATCCAAGTGCTGGGAGGGGCGCTGACCAAGCAAAAGTTAGTTGGATGAGGGAAGGAAGCAGAATACTTACCAACACCAAAATCACAAACTAAGGAGTACAACAAACAGTGAGAGAAGGAGATGCCAAAATGGGCCCAAGAGGTGCATCCTAACAAATTGGAGGAAAGAGCAGGAGACCAGGGGAAGGGGCATCAAAACTAAATGGGACAAACATATCCAAGAGTGTTGGAAAAGTGAATATAAAGATTGGAGTGATCCTACTCGTCCCAGTGAGTGTCAAAGTCATCAGAAGGGTGAGACTCATACACAGACTACTCATATTAATCCCAGTGAGTGGCAAAGTCATAGGAAGAGTGAGAATCAAAGGGGACTACTCATACTCATCTCAATGAGTGGCAAAGTCATATGAAGAGTGAGAATCATACAGGGACTACTCATATCCGTCCCAGTGAGTAACAAAGCCATGAGTGGAATAAGAATGCAATAAGGTCTCCACCTACCCGGTTTAGTAAGAAGACACAAAGGAAGAGTAACTAAGTGGTTATCAGAACCAGTGTGTTTGTCTTAAAGAAGAGAGACTAATTGTCCATTTAAGAAACCGAGAAATCCCAGCAGGAACTGTGAAAAGTCCAAGCAACCAATATACAGCGGCTTCTAAGAGCCTCCTTA
Organism: Ambystoma mexicanum; assembly: GCF_040938575.1. Classification (NCBI taxonomy): domain Eukaryota; kingdom Metazoa; phylum Chordata; class Amphibia; order Caudata; family Ambystomatidae; genus Ambystoma; species Ambystoma mexicanum. Next base: position 1,124,648,394 of record NC_090933.1, read on the forward strand.
AAGAACTGGAGGATTTTTTACAAGAGATAGCAAAGGACTATCTGAAAATCCCTTACTGAGGGTAACTGTGTTGAAAAATAATTCCAGGAGAAGGGAGTCATTCTCCTCGATTTCTATTGTTTAGAAATAGTGGTATGGCCAGAGTAGGTTAGTTTTGGGATGGAGGACAGACTTTTCACTATGGAGTTCACTATTGACGACGAGCACCCTAGTTTATTTTTTGTTAGGTAGGGAAATCCTTAGGATAGGGATTATTTATAATTTGATAATACACCTTGGTTTCCCATTGGTTTGCCTCTTCTGTCTGACCTACCACAACATGTTGAATACTTTTGTGGTTAACTCTGATGTGTGATCTCTCTATGTTTTGTGGGATGTTTCAACCCACTAGTCCAGGCCCTGCAACAGTACTGTGCATTGCTTGCATCAGGAACATCAGAATGGCCACCGGAAAGCATGTTGCTCGCTAAAAATCACCCAAAAGTGCGCAGTAAAAATCTGAAAAATAGGCCGCCATCCACTTTTGACTATGTCAGTCGTAACACAGGAGACCACTGCCAAAGCCCATCATTTGGCTGCCCACAGAGCAAGGCTAATTGCAAAAGAAACAGAGCTGTGTGAAAATCCGTTTTTTTCTTGGTTGTCAAATTAGCAGAAATCATGGCCCACAAACCCCCCAAAAGATCCATCCTCCTGTTGGGTGTTGAACATAATTCTACTTCAAGAATCCATATAAATATAATGTCAGGAGGAGTATATGTTATCAGAACAAAACCGACTTTTGAAGATGGTTGCTCGGAAGAAATCTGTCAAAAATGGGTGCAATACCATTACTCGCCTCTGTCAGATGCTGCCAATTTCTAAATCTGACAGGAGAAGCTGTGTCTCAAAAGCTAAACATGCCAAAGAAGGGATTTCCATCAAATGCAATATTGGGTGCCACACATTGATTTCCATGTTGAAAAAGACTGGAATTGAAGATATGTTTGCTTATTTAAAATTTGTAACTGTAATTTTGCACAAGGGACAATGCTAAAATGGACTATAAGGTAACCTGAATCAGCTAAAACTTCAAAGAGGCTTTCTTCCTCTGAGAACACCCCACCCTGTTCCTTCCCACCAAAAGGAGTGGATATCACATTGGGATGCTAAGGAGAAAGGGAGGAGACTTCCTCTGCTGTTCTGGGAAAGAGACAATGGAGTCCTTGAACTGAATGGAAATGCTAATTCGGGTGTGACTGACATCAACTGCCCTGGCAGGAAGACACAGAGCTATTCTTTGACTTGGTGTATTGGGTTCCCCTACTTCTTCACTAGTCTCTCGAATTCAGATTACCTTAATGACCAATATGTGGTCATTTTTTAGCTTTCAGTTCTTGTAAAATCATTATTTTCAATTTCAGATCCAATTCACTTGTGATTTATTGTTGGCATGGCCGGATTGTGAACTCCTGGACTTTTTAGACAGGCCTCCTGAGCCTTTGCCTTTTCAGTGGTTGAGATCATGGTAATTAGATTTTCTCCCCCTCAGTCACTTGACATGTTTGATTCGACTAGTATGGGAGCGGTTCCCTTGGGTTAACCCTCAGATCACCTGTTTTTATGTGTACAGACGACTTGTATTGTTTATATGCCTGTTCTTTTTTCTTTTTTATTTCAGGTAGAACTACTATCTATGTGATACCACCTTTAATTTAAAGGTTGTTTTTAACATTCACCAATCTGTGTATTTGTCCTTTAAAATTAAAATAAATCACAGACGAATCCTCAAGAATATGTGTATGGGAATGCCACGTCCTGACGAAGATGGCCATCATCTGTAATCCAGTTAGATGTTTCTTCCATCGAAACTACTCTTTTTTGGTGTCATGCTTATTACATTGTTTATATGTATTTATGCGAATTTGTGCATGCCACTTTAGTAGTTGACGTATAGCATCCTATGTCAGATTTTTAGTGCATGGTTTTAGGATTGTGAGGTTTTGCAGTGCTAATACACTATTGGACTGCCCTATTTGGGATCAAATTACTGTTCTCTTTTTTCTTTTGCCTATGTGATGAGAATGTTGTTCTGGCAACTGAACATCTAATTGAGGGATTATTGCCATTCCTCCCCTGCACGGCCATTCGGCATTGAATTGATCGCAGCCTCCTTTTGTGACCAGCACTTTTTATCACACATTGGACTTTATATTTCTGTATGTTAATTCCTTGTGTGAATTACAAATGATTTAATAATCTCTTAATGAAATTTGACTAAAATAATAAAAATGTACCTTTTTAAAGTGTTTACTGTGGTCTGTATGGAGTGATCTGTGGTATTGACTGTGGGCTACTGTTCTCATGCTATTGATGGAACTATGTTTTTCTAAGTGAACTTAGCTTCTAACCCACTGGCTTGACCATTGTTTATTATTGCAAATTGCTTCCCCTTCTTGCCAGTGAAGTAGGGGACAACCATCTATTTAGTGCTCTGCCCTGGCAGGAAGACAAGCCATGTGACTCTCTGACTCAGCAAAGCTTTGGACTCGTGCCACACTGAAAATGTGGATTTGAAATTGGACTAAATATATGTTTAAGGAAAAGACTTATAAAATATTGTACCGAACTGACAAAAATATGAAACGTAGAGATTATTAAATGAAACATTCACTCACAGTTTAAAACTAATCTGGAATCTGTGAGACATTCAGAGACTGAACCACAACATTTTTAATATTGTAGCTACTGTGACTATGCTAGGAACATGAAAAATTACAGGAATATACCCAGCGGGTATGTGCATGTATGTATGAAAATGTGTAACCAACCAAAAGCGCAAAGAATTGTCATTTATGAACCAACACTCGTAGAAAGATAAGATTTTGATAGAAACATACCTTAGGAAATCTGTGATGTGTATATGTATTATTAACAAGTTGTGCATATTGTAAATATGTTTTTCGGGAAAAATAGGTTTGCTGGGTAAAAGCAAAGGGGAGGTTCTTCCCTAGATTGTAAATGGCAGCATCACTCTGACACATCATGACACACTGTTCCTTTCTCAAATCAGGGGACAGGGAATTCTCTGACCTATCAGATCCTTAGAGGGTTGGGCATAGACAATCAGCCTCCCCACCCATTTTGGAAAATGGATAAATAGGGACTGCTGAGGACAGGCAAGACACACTCTTTCACTCACCAACTGATCCACTGGCGAAGCACCCTGCAGGGAGATCCAGACTACAGAACCAGACTCCAGATCCATACCCTAGAACGAGACTCTAGAACCCTGAAGCAGAGGCCTAATCCAAAAAGCTGAACCCTTTTCAGCAGGCCTTTAAAAACCTTGCAAACCTGATTTAATCCCTAACTTCCACGGGGCCTAACTAAACCATTCAACAGCCTGGCTGAGCTGTTTTGCTTCTGGGCAAGAACCCATGGTAGAACCCAAGATCCAGACCAGTCTAGCAGAGCTGTAACCCAGATCCTGTCAGATCCAGTCCAAGAAGCCCTGCAAACCAGAGTGCCTTGCTGAGAGCAGAACCCAGCACCTGAGACCTGTCCGGTGGCAAGCAGAGTCAAGGCAAACCTTTGACCAGATCTTTGACGGGTCCATTCCATTTTAAACCAGAGTTGTGAGTATTTAGCGTAGAACTGTCCATAGTCATCTCTTAGTTTAAAGTAATCCATCCAACCCATTGCAACATATCCAGACTGCATTGTAGAATCTCTTTTGTCCATTCTGAAACCTTTCTCATCCATCTAATCCTGTGATCATTGTTAGTGTAAGCCAACCTGTTTGCAATTCAAAGCGCAATTTCATTTGAAATCTTGAATCCTTTTGAGAAAAATCGACCTTCACTAAAACCTCTGTAACTTTTGAACCGTACGTCCTAGAAACATCCTCAGCTTTCAAACGAACACAAAACGACATTCCAATTCCCTATAGTTTTTCTGTAAGCGTGTTTCCCACATGCGGAAAAGTTGGCGCAAATTTGCATTTGGTTCAATTTCACCACCTGTAAAAACAGCTATTTCTTGTTTTCCACTTATGAATTTCATTTTCAATCTGCTAACCATTCAACAATCATTGTTAGTGTCTACCTGAAACAATCCAAAACAACTCTCACTAGTTCTGAATCTCATTTAGCGAATGAAAATCATTTTTAGCATTTTCCCCATCCAATTCAAACCACATTTAAAAGCAATTGACCTGTTTAAAATCATTCCTGTTCTCTCTAAGCTTGCTGGGGGGGAATCGAGATTGAAACTGCAATTGTTGATTGTTATTCCTGATACTGTGTGCCCTCATTCCATATCTCTATATTGCATATTAGGGGGAAGTGAGTAGTAACAGAGGGAAAGAGGGATCATATTGTCTTTTGATTGAAGTCATATCAAGTCTTATTTCTGTGTTGCATTATTTCCTATCATGCATTGCCTTGAACCATACCAAAGTATTCTCTGCTACATGATTCTTCCTATTCCTACTCCCAATTGATTAAAGACAGCAAATGGTGTGATCAGTGTTGAAAGAGTGTACTGTTAGAAGACACTAAATATAATATGCTGCTACCTAACAAGATACTGAATATAATCTCTTCCTGACCAAAAAGAACTACAGTATTTTTACAAACCAATCAGTTATTGCCACTGAAAATATTCTCCTGCTGCTTACCAATAAAGATACAATATTGTCTATGCAACTGTTCCTAAATATTATTTGTCATGGGTACTAAGAGATAGCAAGTCACTGCTTTCTGCCTCAAAATCATTCTATGGTGTTTTCCCCTCACACTGACAAGTAATGGTATATGTGTATTTCATGAAAGGTGGATTGGCAAATGGAATTTAAAAAGTGAGTAGTAGTAAAGCAACACAAATGTTGAAGGAGCTGGACACATATTCCAAATCGTCAGTAGGATGGAAGAAATGGACCCTCAAATTGGTTTATTTTAGAGGCCTTGTTGGTTGATTGAGTTGCAATATCTGGAGAAGTATCCCAGCGCACAGCCAGAACAACACTAATGAGCATGACATGGGATCTTGGATTGGGCTTGTTTCCTTTATTGGACACCACTGTATGCTATGATATTAGGATTTACACTGCTGCCATTTGCATGTTCTCCATGAGCTCTGGTGGATCTGTGAGGGAGTAGGCAGGTTTGCTGATCTAGAATAAGAGGGACAGGCGAGAATGCACTGCTTTGTGTTGAGGCTGTAGATCAGAAGTAACCTGAGTTCTGCATGCTTGTAAGCATTGTAGGTGTGAAGTGTGTGAGGCATCGAATGCTTTGTGTCCAGATGTTCGTTCTTGTTTCTATAGTGTGAGTGTGCGTAAGCTGGGGGCTGAGTATATCACTTTGAGTTAGAGCTGTACGTTTGTGATGCTTGATGTCCGAAGAGAAGGTCTTTTTAAAAAGCTTAGTGCGAATGGCTGGTTTGCGTTTGTGTGATGAGTAAGGTGGAGAGAAATGTCTGCATGCTTTCAAATTGTTGGTCTTACTGTTGGTTGTGTTATAGTGAGATGTGTTTGGCTTTAGTGGTTGATGTGTGAGACTTCCTGTGTTGGAGTTCAGATGTTCCAGGAGACAGGGAAGGTGTTCTCTTGGGGATTTTGTTGTGCCTTGATGTGATGTCTTCCAGTCGTTATAGGTTCCTGAGTGGCATGGGATTTGTTCTAGGCTAACAGTTGAGAGCAAACATGCTGTTCGATTATGTTGTGTCTGAACGTGAAAGTCAAAGTATTGAGATATGTTGTTTCCGCTGCTTGATGGGCATAGGATAAACGGTTGGTGTGTTAAGCATTGAGGAGCCAGGATTCTAGACTTTTCCTGAATTTTAGGTGGTCCTTTAAGGTGAAGATTTCCCTTGGTAGAACATTCCAGTGTTTGGCCACTATAGTGGAAAAGGTGGTGCTTCCTTTTCTTTATATGCAGAATCGTATGGTTCCTAAACATATGTCATTTCTCATTCTTAGGTTGCTGGATGGTTGAAAGAGTGAGATTTTGTTTTGATGGTATTCTGTTCCCTGACCTTTAGGCGCTCTCTGGGTGATGCTTAGGCCATGTACTCAATGCTTTTCTTTTACTGGTAGCACGTTGGACTTCTCTGAGAGACAGTGCTATACGCTCCTTCCTGCTGACTCTGTCTGAGTAGTGTCCTAGCTGAAGTGTTTTAAATGCATAAAGCTTATTTTGTGAGGTAGTCCGGCATACCTAGGTAATTGCTGTTTGCATAGACAATACTTGAAGGAATCAGGGAGATGATGGCCAGCACTCGATTTGCGAAGGATAGGTAGGGCAGAAAGTGTGTAGAGGGTAGAATCACCTTTTGTTTGTTGTGTTGACTTGAGGTTCCAGCATGAGTCTGTTGTCCATCAATAGGCCTATTATCATGATCACTTTAAACGGTTGGGGGCAGTCAAGCATTTTCAAAGGCCATGGTAGAGGTGTTTCAGATGCAGCATGAGGTGAGACTATCATTATTTCTGTTCGTCTGGGTTGACTTTTAATGCAGTTGGCCATTGGACATGGGCAATGGGGAACTTAAACACTCAAAGAGAAACCACATTTCAGAGTTAAAGCCATTCCAAGGACACTTCTACTGGGATGGCTTTGGCTTGTCCATAGTGAGCGACAGAGTCGCTTCAATATTTTGTTGTCTATTATGGACCAGCCGACCCATACACAAGCTTTTGGTACAATTCCTGTTTCAAGCAAGCATTACATTCATTTTTTCATTATAAATGATCTCTTTGCAGATATTCAGTGGGCAGGAGTCAATCAGAGGGTCGGCTTTGTTACTACGTATAAAAATAAAAATGTTTAGAATATTGTATTAAAACTGTCCCTTTGTGTGATTGTAGGCTTAATGAAACTGACCATAGTTAGACTTTTGCTTCCCTTTTCTTTCCTGATTGCTGTGTTGATGGCATGTTGTATGTTTAGTATTTTGGTTCTGAAAAGGTTGGTGATATCATCAAATACTTTATGGGTAGGTGAAGGCACTTTTTGCAGAAGAGTGGGGTCTCCCTCAATATTGATTTGGTAAAGTTTGTTCTCCGGATGAGATGCATTATTGATTTTATTTTTTATTGATAATAGTAGCATTTCTTTGATTTAAGGATTGCTGTTCTGTAGTGGTGGATCTGCCTTTGGCACGTAATTTTATCATTTGTACTGTAGTAATTCCGTCATGTTTTTTAAATATTGTATTTCTTTTTCTCACTGTTTATAGCTGGGGTGTGAACCATCTTGCTGAAGTCTTGTTTTTCTGAAAGATTGTTGTACTTTAATGGGGTGAGATTATCTGGTGCGTTGGTTATCCAGTTTCTAGTGTCACTAAAATTCCTTCCTGTAGTATGAGTTCTAGTTTGTTGGGGTTGGGCTTGGTCGCTTGCATACGATTTCCAAGTTCCTCCAGGTTTAGTTTTTGAGCTTCTCCTTGTAGTATTTTCTGTCCTTTGTGATTCGGAACTTGACACATTGACATGTTGATAGTAAAAAAAATCATTAGATAATCGCTCCAATTAGCCTGAATGGGTGGTGGCTATTAGGCCTTCTTCACAAAATATTGTGTTCAGGGTATGATCAGCAATGTATGTTGCTCTTTTGACCATTTATATTAGGTGAAAGATGGCCATGCGGGAGCCCACGATTTTGGGTGCTGGCTCTTTGAACCAAATGTTGAAGTCTCCAAGTACCACTAGATATTAGTTTTGAGATCAGAAAATACATCTGCAAAGCTTTCTGCAAAGATCGGGTTAGTTTGTAAAGAAGTACGAATGAAAGAATTATATGTTGGTTGAGTGTTTGGTGGATCAGTGGTCCTTTACAGTCTGGGACGTCCATGTGGTGTGAACACATTAGCGTGGGGGGCTCCCACAGCCCCTGAATCCCCTGCAGTGCATGCAAGGCGGACCTTGGAATTAAAAAAGAAATAGTTTCTTTTTGAAGTCACTCTGACTTCAGAAAAACATTAATTCCATTATGGTTCAGTTCTGAGAATAATTTCTTTTTGAAGTCTGAGGCTGCCACCAGCCCTCTCGCCCCCATTTTACAGTACAAGTAGGCCATTCGGCTCCTCTGCTCTGTGCATGACAGGAACCAGCATTCCCTTTGAGAAGAGAAGGGAGTAGGAGGTCTACCTGCAGAGGAGTGCTTTGGAGCAACTCATTCGAAAAAGATAAGAACATATATTTTATGTAAATGTTTGTGTGTGCGTGTATGTATGCAAGGGTTTGTGTGTATATGTATATTATGCAATGTGTGTGAATGAGTGAGTGCAAGATGTATGGATGGCTAGGTGTGCGTGTGTGTCAGAGCAGAGTGAATGGTGCATGTGTAAATGAGAGAATACATGGTGTGAGAATGTGTGTGTGCTTGTCTTTAATGCCTGGAATCCTTACCAGTAATCATCATTACTCATAGTCCGACTTTCCCTCATCCCATTACTTGTGTATGAGACAAATTGCCTCATTACACATGCTCTGGCTTTTTACCCAATTGTTCTCATGTAGTGTGCTGTATAATGCACCATTTTAACCCATTATTTATCTGGGTTGGGGTACACACAAATTCCCTTTGGGTGGTTTGGGCTCCTCTCTATGCTTGGTGACTCTGTTATATTTGTGGGTCATGTGTATGACCCTTCAATTAAAAAATTCACAAGCTATCAATGGGTGAGTGTCTGGTGGGTGAATGGGTATAAATGTGTGCATGCATGCTTGGGCCTGGGGCAAGGAGCATTTGGACATGGATCTTAACTGGATTTTTTGGGCAAAGCCAACTTCATGAATGTTATTATATGGAGGGTGTTTGGGCTGGGGGTTTATAGTGCATGGGGGCAGGCAGACTTTACATTTTCTGTTGTGTGGCATTTCTTACTCACATACGGGGCAAGACCACTATGCTGTTGTACTTACATGATGGTGGAGGAATTTGTGCAGCCAAACAAGGAAATGGTTCATTACTGTAGCATTGCATGTTTACAGGCGTTGAATTCAAAGCCCACTTGAAGAGTATTCCTAGATGGTGGTGTGGGAGCTGGACAGACATTTGTGCAGCCAGATATAACTTGCTTACTTCCTTTGGCAGGAGATTTTTACTGTAGTACAGTAAGGGAAAAGCCAACAAGAAAAGGTTTGTATATGGGGATACTGTCAGAGACAGTGTGAACATGTTTTTTTATTGTATCACTAGTTTGCATAATATTACTGGCAACACACAGAGATGGGTGGCACAATCAGGTTCCCCTAAGCCAGACACCACCCCTTGTTTCAGGTTGGATTAAAACACAAATGTATATCTTTCTCCTAGTTCAGTTTGTGGCGTGACCCTGCAGCAGCATGATCATTGTGCATATTGTACACGTGGGGTGGTTCAGGCTGGCTCTGAAAGTAGCGTGACCCGTCCTTTGTTGCCGAGCTTGGAGAGGGTGGCTCTATGCATGACTCGCATTGGGGCTCCCAATTGTGTTCTATGCCATTGTGTCAACTCACGATTTTCCTTGTGTTTCGCTATGATGCTGTCTCCTTTTTTGCTGTCTGGTTCACTTGGATGAGTTTGAAGTTGTTGTGGATAATTTGTGTGCTATTACCTTGTCTTCTTCTAACAACCAGGTTTCTGTTATAAAGAGCATGTCAGCTCCTTCTTCACTAAGAATTTCATGAATCACCATTCTGTGTTTAGAGATGGCCCGGGCATTAATCAGGCTGCTGTGCTCTAGCACCTTGAATTGACCTATGTGCTAGATGGAATGAACAATAATGTTTGCGGACCCAAATAATCTGACAGACTCAAAGAATATGACAAATTACTACTTTATTATTATAATAAAAACAAAGCAGTGAATCTGGCGAACCACAAGCAGTAATTCACGCACTCACGACCAAATGAGATTCTACAAAGGTTTTATACCTCAATATGCGTAATCTATGATGTCATCCTACGTGGCAAACTGCAAAACCTATTGATGGGAGGGATTGGATAAGGGAACATATGTACCTATAGCATGTGCAAGTGTTAATAACTTCATTGGCTGCCCCTTGTCTGTTAGACACACATTGAACCACCTCTAAATACTTATAATACTGATTATAGTGGAAAAAATGGCAGAGAGTTGGTCTTTGCAACATGTTATAGCATGTTGCTACATAGACCCTCTGATTGGTTGGCATGCTTTCCCCAGCTTGGACTTTCGGATCATTAGCATCACGTAAGCAAAACGGAACTGAGGTGCCGAGAGCAACGCCAAACTACTCCCCACTTTCCCAATTAGACCATCTTCTCTCATTGGTCAGGCCCCAAGCCAAGGCTTCTCCTTTGTAGTTGACCTTGAAGCCTGTTCTCTGTTCTGGTACATTCAAGGGAGTGTAGGCACACCATTATCTTCATTTAGGCTTAATGAATAGCCCTTGTTTTTTTACTTCTGAATCACGTGTGAGTAGACCACAAAAGTGTCCATCTGAACCTTCTATTTACCGTATTTGATTAAATTGAGCTGGGTGTCATTACCCTTTCTTCACCTCTGGAGTCTTGCTCACTCCATCTTGCATAGGTTTTCTGCATCTTTAATTGTCTAATACTTGGCTCTTGCAGATGTTTTCTTCTTTGCTTAATCTAAGAGAAATATGTCTTACGTACATGGTGTATCCTTTCGACTCCCCTTATGTCTTACAATTATTCCTTGGAGTAGCATCCTCGATCCCAGGCCAATAGACTCTTCTTTATTCCTCACACAAAGCTATTTTTCCAGAGTCTCCTAAATCTGAAGCCCCGGTCTGTCTCTGAGGTAGCTTGATTGGTTTTAATACGAGTCTGACGTCCATCTTTCCATCATGGCCGCTCTAGCCACGTCATGTTTTCCTCTGCAGCAAACTTCTATATCTCATCTACCTTGCGTTTCTGCATGTATACACTTATTAGTCAGCAGGTTACTTTATCTTTTTTGCATATATGATTTATTCATATTTGATTACATGTTTCTCTTGTTACTTCAGTTACATCTATATTCTTTTTATATTTGCATATTGTTTTATTGAGTCTTAGTATCTTTCCTCTATGACGTCACGCTGCTCTTTTCAGATTTCACTTATAGCTCTATGATGTCCAATAGTGTGTGCAGGCATCCTTCCACCCGCTCAGTTCAAGGGTACATTTGATACAGTTGTCTAAATACATATTGTCTATCATACAATCAATGCGATATTAGGGTGATACAGGGTTTCCCACATAGGGCTCTTCTCCTACTGTTCCAGTATGATGGAGGTGAGTGAGTGAGCTGGGGATTACAGGTCCACCTGCTCCTGTATACTGCAGTGTATCATGTCAACTGACTTTGGAGCACATGTCAGTGTCAATGGACAATCTGGGTAGTTTTCATGTTCTATATGGGAGCCGGAGACTGGGCCTTCAAATATTCGATTGGTAGTGAGGTTGGGTATCTGCATTTTGTCTGATCTTTCATTGTTAAATAGATCCAGTAGGTTAGGTATTGGGTTTTTTATTTCATTTGATATTAGAAAAATGTGGTTGTTGAGAGATCTGTCATTATCAAAAGAGTGTATAGGATTAGAGTTCTTCTTAAGGTCATGCAGTCTCAGTCCTCAGGTTGGTTGCATACAATGTTGGATGTGGGGGGGGTTGCAAGGTTCTGGTTCTTGTACCCATGTATACATGTTTGTGAATTGTTTCTCATGGTGTACTCTGTGAAGGGCCCAGTGTGCATAAGTAGGTGGAAAGGTTGTGTGAAACAAAGCAGGATTTATATTTGGTTTTCTCAGCGGGGGTGTGTGGGCCGTTGTTGCTCGGTGTTGTATATGCAAGCCAGTTGGTTATCTTTTCAGCTGTGTTCATTGTATTGGTGTTACACTCACAGGCTTTTTCCCTTCTGACTCGGTTGAGTCCTTCCGTTGGTGTCCTATTATCACTGTACAGTGTCGTGCGCTGTGGTTAGAGAAGCGTGACAGTGCAGTTTCTATTGTGGGGTATCTCTCACCGGAGGTTGCCTTGTGCATGAAACATAACAATACACTGCAGCATGCTTTTACTCCAGGTGTGCATGAAACATAACAATACACTGCAGCATGCTTTTACTCCAGGTGGGAAATGTGAAATGATGGTGGTAGTATGTTTTAGGCCTTGTTTATGAGGTTGTCGGTAGGCTGGCGACAATGCATTTCCAGCGTCACATGGAGAAATCATCGAAAAGGGAAAATCCGTGTGTCAACAGGAGTGTAGGCGCCCTCCCCGTCTTTAGACGTGCAAGAAATAAATGAGACACTTCCGAGACAGGGAACAAGGCTACAAGAACAGGTTGCGTGAGTTCAAAAAATATTTTATCTAGTTGGCATCCAAAGAACTCTGCTGCCTGAGAGCGCTCTGACAAACATTTCAATTACATTACATTACATTATAAAGAGAAAAATCATCATAGATGATGTAATTAACATAGGGTACTAAGTCAGCGCAGGATTGGACAGTCCTTATAGCACTATATGGTTGTAGAGGCGCTGTTTCATATGGATTGGTTGCTCCTTTGGCGGGAGGGTGGTCATCACGTGGCTCTATTGTCCATGTCTAGGAGGGGTGAAGATCATGTTGCTGTGAGGCGATGTGATCACTAACTAAGCTAACATAATACATCTCTATGACGCATGCACTAAATAATTACTTTGAAATATATTTATTGAAACTTCTACAAATCACTGAAAGCCTTGTATTTATTTACATAGTTGATTATTGTGGCTCAAGTGGGTCATCCGGTTACAAATGTTTTGACCATCATGATAGCATTGATTGAAGCGTGGGTCTGTATCCATAAAGGATCTAAGGCACACTGGTATGTGTTAGTATTGGAAATGATATATGGTGACAGAGGTGCAATGTTAGTCAGGGGTCTGCCCGGTAAGCATCGTGGCGGGGTCACATATTTGGTACATCAAGAGAATACTTTGCAAGTACACAGGGTTACACTGGCTGTAATTTTCCAATAGTGATGGTGGGGGGGCATGGAGAGGTTTGTTGAGATGGATGCTTCGCTCAAGCCGGTTCACACACGGGGCAGTTACATTTGTTCTTTGTTGCAATTACCTCCGGCTTCAGCGTGAGAATGGAGCCGCTGAGTTTTCCAGACACAGAGGGAAGAAAGGTGGGAGCCATGTGTACTGCATACTGTGTGGGTGTCACTGTAAGAGGGGAGAGAAGCCTTTTCGTACTTTCGCAGCGGGACCTGTTTACCAAGATGGCGTCAAGGGGGCACAAAGATGGATGCCCTGTATCCTGCATAATGGTCCCATCTACGCTGATGCCGGCCAATGCTGACATCGCATAAGGGCATGAGGGCATTCTCCACCATTAGAGGCACATGGTCCACATGTGTACTACAGAAGTGAGGGAGAGGGGGGGTCTGCTGGCCCTTTACTCCCATGCAGGAGTTAGCGCTGGTTTCAGTCCCAGAACTATCAGTGCACTCCAAGGCACATAGGGGGGCTCAAGAGAATCTGGAGTCTTAATTTACGTCTTTTTCCTTGGCATCTACGTTTCTCCCGAGTGGGTGGCTCTCAGCAGCCTTTAAGCACACTAATGTGCTGAAAGAGTTTTCTGTCCCTGAAGTACTAGAGGAAATCAATCAAGTCTTGATGATATTGGTTTCTTTGTATGAGTCTTTGAAAATTGAGTCACTAACACACTCTGTACTTTTGGAATCATTATGAAACTGACTCAGCCTTGATACCTCAGGACAAACACATTGACTGTCTCACACCTCATCCGGTGGAGACTAATTCCCCTATACCATCAAACCTAGTCTTGTGTGGTAATCTATAACAGTCCTTAATTATGACCACTATTTCAGTTCTGGATTTGGGTGCTGGTGCTATTTCTGGTCAACAAACATTGCATTCATTAGTAGTTAATTCTGTGGTGGGATTGGATGATAACTTCGAGGGCCATGATTCTTATGTTGATCTTATTTGGGGGAGTCGCTTGGCCAGGCTAAAAGAGTATTGCCAGCTAATGGCATGCCTACTAGGCCGGTCCATCAAGTGGGCAAGAAAGAGTGCAAACATCTGAGGAAAGCCAAAAACATTGTTATGCCTACTAAAAACCAGCAAGTCTCTAAAGAAAATGTTGGTCTTTGCTATAAAAAAACTGTGGCAAAAGGGAAATTAAGAACTAGCGATGTGTGACAGGATATAGCTCGAAGGGACTTGGGCATTGCTAGTGGCCCTGGAATTGGTGCAGGGATTATGAAAAACAGGTTATCGGGTTGTGAATCAGTGACTCACACCAGTCCTCCCTCTGGATTATGTCCAGGCACTCTGGGGGTGGGGGAATTGTCTTGGACAGGACTAATTGAATACACATCACCCATTTTCGACTCCACACTCTGCTTCTCTCCTCACATCTCTGACGTCTCTACGAACTCACACTACTAGGTGCTCCACCTCCTCAGAGGTATTCTTTTTTTCCTCTCCTTCCCCCAGAAGCTCACTGTCTCCAGAGCTCTGGTTCTCTCTAGGCTGCACTATTGCAACAGGTGTGTGTCTGTTAATGTTCCACCATATTCTTAATGGACGTTTTTTCCCCCAAGATGTTTCCCCCATGGTAGGGCGGGTTCACTGTAAAGAGAAAGATCAAATCCCCTGGACCTAATTGCATCCAACTCCTTCAATAAGAGTCCCAGAACAATTTTGGATTTCAGATAGAGAACCACATGGTCAGTACACTGGCAATCTACAAAAAATACTCAATCGATATCAGACGAGCTAATAGAGTTCAAAACGGGAAGGGAGCGCAGCAACCCCAATACATTGGAGCAGTTCAATACAATAGATCTCAATCGTAACCAACAACACCGAAGACAACTTCCCCACCTGCAAGCTCCTTTAATAAACCTCCGCCACCTGCATATTGGCCCCTCTCAACTGACTCATTACAAGCGGGCGTCTAGGCGCCCTCACAGTCTCAACTCCCCATACTCCCTTCCTAGATGAAAGAGTCAGGGAGGATTATGTAGTGTGAGGGTTAAAAAGAGTCTTGACATAAAGTTGGAAGTAGTGGCTGTGAGGTTGATACTAATGCAGAAAAATCACCAAGGGGTTTGAATATTAGTGTGGACTCTTTCGGTGCAGTGACGGAAGTAGTTAAAGCTGCCACTAAAGGTTAAATGTGGATGGAGAGACACGATCCCTGGGCTTGAGGTAAAGGACAAGTCTTGCGGTCCTGTTCTGGATCAGCTGCAGATGGCGGAGAGTAGAAGCAGGCAGATTTAGAAAAAGGCTGTCATAATTGTCCAACCCTGAGAGAACCAGTGCTTGGGAGAGAGTGAGCTTCTGAGGGAAGGAGCGGAAAGGCAGAGTGCCTCTGAGGAGGTGCAGTAACAGGTTTGACTTTTTTTAGACCTCAGAGATGTGGGCAGAGAAAGGAAGTGTGGAGTCTAAGATGACCCTGTTGTTCTTAGCCTCGCAGGATGGGGTAGGAGGAGGGCCAGGGAGGCGGGCCAGAGAGTGAGAGGAAAGCATGGTGAAGGTGTGCCGATGAGGAGGATCTCTGTCTTTCTGGCATTCAGACAAAGACCATTGGCTGCACACCAATCTTGAATGGCAGTTAGACAATCCGAGATGAGAGAGGGAGAGGAGGTGGCAGAGAGCAGCCTGAAAATGAGTTGGGTGTCGTCAGCATAGCATTGGAAATTTGAGCAGAACATGGCAATGCAGTGGTTCAAAAGCCAGGGCGAGAGGTTAGACCCCAGAGGAACAACACATAGAGGAAGGTAGATGATAGGAAGGACCCAAGTTGGACCTGGAAGGGTCGATCAGAGAGGAAAGAGGTCAGCCAGGCCAGAGCCTGATCAGTGATACCCAGGTTATCATGGAGACGGTTGAGCAGGATGGTATGGGTGACCGTGTCGAAGGCCGAAGTGAGATTGAGTAGGATGAGGACAGAGGGAATGTTAGAGTCAAGGTGGAGAGCAGATCTTCACAGATGTTCAGGAGAGCAGTTTCCGTGCTTCTGGCCGCTCTGAAGCCAGACTTGTGGTCATGGAGACAGCCAACAGAATCAGAATGAAGGTTAAGCTGAGAGATGGCCAGCTTTTCTAGGAGTTTGCACAGAAAGGGAGTAATGGAAATTGGGCGATAGGTAGCCGGACTGGAGGGATCTGCTGTGGGTTTCTTGAGAAGAGGATGCACAAGGGAGTGCTTCAGAGGGGCGGGGAAAGATCCTGAAGCAAAGGAGTGGTTGCGAAAATCAGCAAGGGCCGGAGCGATGATGTCAATGTGGTCCTTGATGGTTTTAGAGGAACAGGTATGAACCTGTTTGGACGAGGCTTTCATAGATCGGACTGTTCTAGCGACCTCATCAGCTGAGAAAAGAGGGAAGGAAGAGAAGGAGGGCGAGGGAGTGGTAAAAGGGGTGGGTCAGCAAGTACCGACTGGGAGGGAATAAGAGGGGCAAAGGAGGAGAGGGTAGACAAGATGTCCTGGGTTTTTGAGATAAAGTGACAGGCAAGGTTATTGCAGAGAGCCTGGGAGGCAAGAGGAGGGGTAGAGACTGCAGCAGGGTTGGCAAGCTCCTTGCAGATTTTAAAGAGTTCAGGCGAGTTATTAAATGCCGCAGAAACACAAACATGAATGTGGAGTCTCTTCTTGGTGCAGACAGAGAGTCGGTATTGCCTTTGGAGCAGGCGGCAGGTGACAGGCCACTTTGTCAGAGGATGAACAAGAAGCCCTCCATTTCTTCTCATCTGTCCTACACTTACACTTAAGTGTAGCTAGGTTGGAGTCATACCAGGAATTGCACTTGGCTTTGGACTTCAAGCGGATCCTCATGCCAGGGGCAAGAGCATTAAGAGTATTAGAAATAGACGAGTAGCGAAGGGACAGGGTTGTGTCAAGGTGTGAGTCAGCCAGAGGAGAAGGAGGGGGGAGAGAAGGTGGCAGCGAATACCTCAACTGACACACGCTTCATAGGTCGGATGTCCGAGAAGGTAGGTGGCAGAGTTGGGGTGAGCTTGGCTTGAGGGGAAGTGAGGGAGAGATGAGAGGAGAGAAGGCAGTGGTCACTCCAGGAGAGAGGAGTGGTCAGAGGGATAGAGAGGGGGAGGCCAGAGGAGATCAAGACATCAAGTGTATGTCCTGCTGAGTGCATCAGGCCAGAGCGGAGGATGGAGAGGGAGAGGGAATCACAGTGGTCGCAAAAGAGCAGAGATGAGGGACAGGGAGAATCAAGGTGGATGTTGAGATCGCCAAGGAGGAGGAGTTGAGTGGTTGAGGCCAGAAGGGAGGCAGAGAGGTCAGCCCTCTCAGAGAGAAAAGATGTGGTTTGCCCAGGGGGCCGGTAGAGAGTAGCGACAGCAAGGGAGTGGCTAGGAGAGGTAGATAGCCTGCAGACAAGGCATTTGAAAGAGGAATAAATCTGAGTGGGAATGATAGTGGCAGGAATCCACTCAGGAAAGATCAGGGCTGCGCCCCCTCCAGGCCGAGTGGGTCTGGGTGTGGAGAGGATCTTGTAGCCATCAGGGAGGAGAGTGTCAAAGCTTGAGACAGAGCTAGCCGTGAACCATGTCTCTGTGAGACCAAGCACATCAAGGGGGCAGATGTCAGAGGAGTGTTTAACAGCAGAGCAAGAGTTGAGAGTGGCAAGATGAAGAAGGTTGCTGGCCTTAAATACCTTCCGGGGAGGGGTACAAATTAGAGGCACACCCTGCAGAGTTGTGGAGGTAGCCTGCAGAGGGGCAGAGGAGGAGGGAAGAGTGAGCAAGGTAGCCAAGGAATGAGAGGAGGGGACAGCCAGAGATGAAAGGAAATTTATGAGGCGAGCGAACCGCCGATCAAAGAGGAGAAGATTCATTCGCCTGAGGACCTGGACCATGACCATGCCATTTAGGTCATTAGGTTTGTCGAAGGTTTGCAAAATAACCATGTCAAAATAAAATAAAAAATAAAAAATAAATTAGCGCTTTGTGTTGCTCACATTAACTATCACAGATTTGCAAGGTAACTGGTTCTTTGCGAGCTCTTTGTGGAAATGTCCCATCATGCACACTGATAAAAAAGAAAATGTGTTTGCAACCGTGTCTCTGCATGTCGTTAAGGTGATCAGGTTGCAATTGGCAGCCTAAGCACCTTAACGAGCTGCAGAGACACAGACGCTCTGTGTCTGCCTAGCTGTGACTTGGGAAACTTGCAGTGCTTGAATGTCCGGCTTCAGCCAATTCTATATTTGGCTGAGGAGAAAGAAAAAGCATCAAGGAGGCATTTCTTGAGTCTTTGAGCTAAACGTATGCGCTGTAAAAAGCAAACAAACTAGTGGTACGGTGTACCAATGATTTATATTACACTTCCATCTCTGCCTTTAGTGTCCGCTCCCTCTGTCTGCTGGCTGCGTCTCTCACAGCCCTCATGCCTGAGGGTGCTGGTGGCCTGTGCCTCCTTCCCCTTGCAAGGCATTACACTCGATCCGGCCAGACCTGTGAGCCCCACCTTCACAATGCAGGCTCCTGTTGCCTTTGCACCACGTGGCTCCCACCAAGCTGTTCTTGCAGTGGCACCCACAAGCCCCTCATCAGCTCTATTGGTATGTTCATGCGCTGTCACAGGGTAGCCACATCCCAGAAAATGCTGGTTTATTTCATGGGGTGGGTGGTTGGTGTTTACCTTCAAATGTCAGAAGAGGGGCTAACTTCAGAGACAGTGCAGGAGGGGCAGCTAACTTCTTTACACATTTTAATGAGACTATTCTAGTGAAACTTCAATGTTAAAAGCAGTTAAGGCTTTGCTTCACATCTGAAAGCACACACTTAAGAACTGCTGTGAGACTGGACTGTACCCTGTCCTCCTACCCTTCTAGTCACTCCCCAGTCTCCTCACATGCAAGCTGCCTTATTATTTAAGGCTCGAGCCTATGTGGAGACACATGTTTACTGTACCCCGGCCCTAACCTGCCATCTGCATTTTCATTAATTTTGTGTTTGTTCCCTGGACTCTGGAGCCCCCAAGAAATGTAATAAAACAAACACATTTTTTGTTTGTTTCATTTAAGTTTGCTGGGTTCCAGAGACCAGGGACCGAAAACAAGACTTATGAAAATGCCAAAATGCTGGTGTGTCCCCATGGGCTCCAGAAGGGAGCCATCATGAGACAGCTCACTTGCTCTTGTGGTGGCCAGGGACTGTGAGCTGGGCTCATGAGCAAGGAAGAGGATATTCTTCAAGTCGGTTGCTGATTCTGGGTTTGGCATTTCTTTGCACTTCTGAGATAGGCCCCTGCAGGACTGCATATTTCAGGAGAGGGGGATCTAACCCTTCAAATGTTGGGAGAGGATTAACTTCAGAGGCTGAGGGTGGCAAACTTCAATGTGACAAGTGGTTAACTCTCTCCTTTACGTTTGAAAACAGACACTGAAGGACTTGTGGAAATAACCAGGGGCTGTGTTACAGGGGTCTATCAGGGCAAGAGAAACACAGCAAGCAATGGCAATTGCAGCTGGCAAGCGCACTAAATGGAAATGCACACATCCGAACAAAGAGCATATGTTTAAAAAAGGTTTATTTTCAGTGTAATATTTAATTTGACTGGCTTGCACTGCAGCCAAATACTAATATAAACGAACAGGCTAACCCCTTCCCAGTAACCTGTAACATGTCATTGACAAATTAGTGCACAGTGGTCCAGATGAAATAACCTGAAAACGATTTTGAAAAATGCTAAACTGCAATGGGGTTGAGGTGTGCAAATGATGAGCTGTGTGGTTTCATTCAATGAGAGTTTTAAACGTGCAGCATAGCATGAGCTGCGAAGATGGAATGTGCCCACTGTGAGGCACCATTGTTAAGTCAGGAAGTCAAAGGAAGAGAAATGTACCTTATTGCTGTCCAACAGTAACACCACGTGGGGTTCAGTAGGATGATCTGTGCGAGGACAAAGGATTTCTGTTGACTGAGTGGAACTGTGGCTGGGTGTGTAAGTTCAGATGTTCATAAACTTCCTGGGAGACAGGCAGAAACCTTTCCGAATGTTCAAGCTGAGACGTGCAGGCAGAGTGAGGTTGCAGCTGTTCTTAACTGTGTGCTTTGGGCGATAAACGGAGGAATATTACAGTCTGATCAAACAAAGAAATTCACAGCTTGGAGGTAATGTGAGTCATAAGTGAGGATTTGCTACAAAATGCTTGGCCAGGAGTCAGATAGGGTTAACACATTATTTTCATGTGTAATGTTTATTAATGTGTAAATTGAGCACGATTTCCAATGTTCATGTTGCATTGCTGTTATGATTTCATTTCTCTCTATCAAACTGCATCGCCTGCCAATTTCATCTCATACAAGGTCATTTTGTAAGATGGTGCTCAGTGGGGCCTTTTAATGTGTGTGAACATTTCCAAGTAAAATATCACTTAACAGTTTTATATACTCATCGATTGGATGGCATAATGTATTTTACCTGAACCGATTTAAATCTCATTAGTATATAAAATTAGACATTCAAAACAAGCAACTTTTTGGTTTTCTTTCCATGACTGCACTCAATAGCACAGAGACTGAGAGTTCACATGGACTAGGCATATTTAACCATATGTGGTCATTCATTTTACCACAGGTGGTAAAAGCTGAGGTAGGCTTTTAGTTCTCTTAATATGTGAGTTTAGGAGTGTATGATGTGTTTGTATACAATTGCGAGTTGATAACATGATAAGTTTTACACTTTGGCTTCTAGAGCATATATCAACATCGTAAATAAGGTGTTGAGAGGTGGGGTACTGGCCCATATTAAGTGTACCAAGTCCAGTGTCTGATACCATGAGTAGCCCAGGGGTAAACAGGACATTTGTTAGAATATATTCTGAGGAGAGTGGCAACACTATAAAAGGGGATTATAACAAGAGGTGGTATGCTACAATAAATACTACTATTTACCACCATAATTAGCTACCACAGAATTAGGTGTAATTCCTCCAGAAAATATATGTAATATATTTCTGTGAGAATTAACTGTACCACCTACCCTTCAAATCACCCCACAAGTGCCACCACCTCATTACGATTTCAATTGCCTAAAAATGTATGCATCCAAATGCAAGGTGCTAACCAAGAACTGCTTTACATCAGTAATGCCTGTACAATGGCATGTTCTAATTTGCATTTTTTATTTGAGTTGTCGGTGTATATTCTTTTAGGCTGTAACTTCTGGCATTCAGATAGTTAATTTCTTCCTTTCTTCTGTCTTGCAGTAACATCACTTCAGTGGGCTTTTCCAATGGACAGTTGTGTCTCCTGCGGTGGGGAAGCATGGTGCTTGCTGTAGTATTCTACAACATAGGAGGACCTTCGAGGTAAGACAGGTGTAATCATAAGAAGCAGTATTAAGATGCACTCATCTGTTTGAAAATGGGAGAGAACTTTATTTGGTAGTACACTTGACCGCTCTGGAAAAGACTGTCATTTGTCTCTAGTCATCTAGTCCTCGAATATGATAGCAAATGAGATTTGACAGTTTCCACTCTTCAACTGCCTAGAGTTCTGCACTGAAGCTGCCTCATCAGGGTCTTTGCTGCAGTGGTTGGAGAGAATTTAATCAAGCCAAGGTAAGACATAAAAGGAGATTCTTCATATTTCTTCTTCTTCAGAACTGCCTGTAAAACCAATACATTTTTAGTCTTTTCATTTCAAAACGGTACTGTAAAATGTATACTTTTAACCCTTTTTTTCAAAATGTTCTGGGGGAAAACCCCCTTAAACGTCATTAATGTGGTTTCTGCTCACTCGCTATGCTCGCTTGCATGAGCTTTCTCGCACTGTGCCACCGCATCACCACTTCAAACTTTCACCAGCCGCCCTTGGGTACAGTAAGTTCCCATTGCCATGGAGTCCCAAATGACTCCATGGCAATATGAACACTGAAGCACCGGCACCATTGTTAATGGTGCCGGTGCTTTGGCGATTTTTCTGCCGGTAGGGGCCTGAACTACCGTCGGGTCCGGCTTGCCAGTTGTTCACTGCCCTACTGGCAGTCTCAGAGTAAATTAGAGATCTCTATAAAGGTTTTCTTGGTATCAGGTAATAATGTCCCCATACATAATGTCACCGGGAAAAGCCATTGGCGACATTATATATGGTGACATTATGTATGGGGACGGGTTGCATGGATGTCCCCTGCTTCCCTTGTAAATAAAAATGTGGGGGCTCCGGGGGTGTCTCCACCATGTTCAATGTTCAATGTAATAATGTCTCCGCAAAAAACTGTGACTTTTTTGTCAGGAGGAATTTTTGCAGGGACTTTATTACATGGAACCGTTTTCTGGACAGGCAATATAAGCTGAACCAGAGAGCTTAATTGTGTGAAAGGTAAAGTAGAGGGTTTTACTGGGCATAGTAATCAGATTTTTGTTTTTTCACAACGTACATTTAATTTGGAATAACCCCCAGACTGCTTGCCAGGCAATGATGGTCCACAGATCGCTTGCCCAGTTTCAGATAGATCTGGGCATCATCTGCAATCGGTTCCATGTGTTAATATCCCCGCAGAAATATTGCTATACAAAAATATCACCTTATTTTTGCTGCAATATTAAGCCATGGAATGTGCGGGGGACACCCCTGCCACCCCTATACTTCTTTTAATGGAGCAGGGGATACCCCCACAACCCCGGGTCCCAATCACCCCATAAATTATCCCCACTAATAATATCGCCTAAGGCCTTACCCCATGATATGGCGATATTATTGGTGAGGATAATACTTCCTGATACACTGGAATCATGTGAAAACCGTGCTTGAGAATTTCATTGATTCTGCGCAGATGACTCTTGTAGACGAGGGTTGCTGAAAGAGTTGATGTTCCCTTACAAACCTCTAGCGATTATAAATGGAAGGTGTTTATTTTGTTCCTCATTGAATAAGGGAGGAAAATGGGATGGAAGGAAGAATAGAGAGGCTGCATTGGCAAGAAGAAAATAATGGAGCAAGCACAGCATCAGTGGCTGTTTGCTTTTGCATGAGAAATTATGTTTAAGCTTGGTTCCTCTGGGAGGAGTCAAAGGGAAGGGCTAGAAAGCATACACTTGCTGTGTTGTTTCCCTCCAACCAACAACTGTGGTCATTGTCCTCTGGACCGGCTCATAAGGACACATACACTGTTTCTAGATCTAATATCTTAAGAACTGAAGATCACAAGAAATGTAAAAAGTTAGGCTTGTCCAAGCCTACCTGTTGGATTAGAAGATAGGAAAGGTGGGTAACTAACATATGAACTCTGTGAATAAATTGTAAACACGTGTTGCGTTGTTTTTAGAATGTTGTAATTTACTTATGAAGAATATTGTATTGTATATTGTATACAAATGTATACAAGCAAATAAAACATGATATTGAAATATTAATGTATTGATGGCCTTGTTTTATAGACTCTGGGTGAGGTGAGTACTTTATAAAGGATTGCGAATGGAACCAAAATGATATATTGAGGCTGTACCACCGACAGGGCCTGATGGGAGAGAACCTATAGACTGCTTGATTTTGAAGCTGGGGCAAGGGTACTAAGGTTCTATTTTTACAAGCACTTGGGAAAACTGTATACATTGTCTAATAGATATTTTCGATCTTAGTGTTTTATTTTCTACTGCTCTATATGTTTATATATTCTTTATGTCTATGCTAACTTGGTAACAAATCTTTTGTAGTGCAGAAAAAATGTGTTTCATATCTAAATCAGACAGACCCACCAGGGGGGAGGGAGGGAGTTCAAGGGGATAAGGCCATAGAGTCAATCAATGGAATATACTGCCCATTGTGAAGGAGCTAAATGTAGGGACAGATCAGGTCAAGAGACATAGAGAAATATTCAATAAATCTTTAATAAACACATATTCAATTACCATACAATTAAAACCAGCATAAAAACGCATAATTAATGCTCAGCATGTCCAATCAAAGTGCATGTCCAATCAAAGTGCATAATATTTTACTAAGCATCCTAAGATGTAAACATAAGTGCATTGTGCCTAGCTTAATTCAAAAGTACACAACTTCCGTAAACAGCAAAGATCCTCAATTGGTCCCCAAACTGTATTCAACTGTATTGTAACCAATCTCTCTATATAAATATATAAGAGTTAGTTGTTGAGACTTAAGGAGTTATGTAGGGCACCAAAACCACGCAGATCAACAATTATCAATATTTTCTGCGGGATAAAGAGGGTTGTATCTAAGTCCAGCCCACCATTTCTTTATAGAGAACAAACAACAGCCTGTGCTTGTCTCCAATCTGACCAAAATAGTCAACCACGCAGATCAACAATTATCAATATTTTCTGCGGGATAAAGAGGGTTATATCTAAGTCCAGCCCACCATTTCTTTATAGAGAACAAACAACAACCTGTGCTTGTCTCCAATCTGACCAAAATAGTCAACAACCGGTACCTAGTACAGCTCCCAAACGTATCATGGGCTGTACTGGTATCTAAACATAGGTAGTTTCGACGATAAAATAACAGTGTCTAAGCTATCTGTCTCTCGCCGTAGCAGGAGAGAGAAGGCTTGACAATCGTCTTCCTCAGGACAGGGCAGATTAGGTGATAAGTTCTAAAATCTAAACATACAAATTGTCTACTTTTAAATAGTCAAGAGCCATCTGAGCCCACCTAGTACAAACAGTATCTTTCTAGGGCCACATAATACAAGCAATGTCTTAGGATTTGTTTCATATATCCAATCTTCTTCAAATGATTCTTCCTTGATTCACCCAAATGTTCAATGTATTCCCTCTTGATGATATTCGAAACTTTAAGGGAAAAATATCCTATTAGGTGTACTCGAAAAATAACCATCAGGGTAAAGACATATTATTTCTCTTGATGATACTCCCCTGGAGTTTAGTCCAGGTGCACAGCAATTCAGGCTGCATGGGGAGAAAGCATCCCATCAACCGGTAATCCTGTGCAAATCCAATCCGCGTCGACATATAGGGCGTACTCTCGACGGTCGCAGAGCTGTCGCTGTTATGGCGCCAAATTCCTCAGACTAACAACGGTTCCGTATGCGGGATGGCTGCCGTAGCGAAACGCAGCTCCAAACCAGCTGCTTCCGCCAATTACGCGTGCAGGATAGCCGCCGTAACGGAACGCAACTCAGAGCAGCTGCTACCGCCAATTCCGTGTATAGAAAGGTCGCCAAAACAAAATGCAGCTCGTTTTGGCGACCTTTCTATACACGGAATTGGCGGTAGCAGCTGCTCTGAGCTGCGTTCCGTTACGGCGGCTATCCTGCACGCGTAATTGGTGGAAGCAGCTGGTTTGGAGCTGCGTTTCGCTACGGCAGCCATCCCGCATACGGAACCGTTGTTAGTCTGAGGAATTTGGCGCCATAACAGCGACAGCTCTGCGACCGTCGAGAGTACGCCCTATATGTCGACGCGGATTGGATTTGCACAGGATTACCGGTTGATGGGATGCTTTCTCCCCATGCAGCCTGAATTGCTGTGCACCTGGACTAAACTCCAGGGGAGTATCATCAAGAGAAATAATATGTCTTTACCCTGATGGTTATTTTTCGAGTACACCTAATAGGATATTTTTCCCTTAAAGTTTCGAATATCATCAAGAGGGAATACATTGAACATTTGGGTGAATCAAGGAAGAATCATTTGAAGAAGATTGGATATATGAAACAAATCCTAAGACATTGCTTGTATTATGTGGCCCTAGAAAGATACTGTTTGTACTAGGTAGGCTCAGATGGCTCTTGACTATTTAAAAGTAGACAATTTGTATGTTTAGATTTTAGAACTTATCACCTAATCTGCCCTGTCCTGAGGAAGACGATTGTCAAGCCTTCTCTCTCCTGCTACGGCGAGAGACAGATAGCTTAGACACTGTTATTTTATCGTCGAAACTACCTATGTTTAGATACCAGTACAGCCCACGATACGTTTGGGAGCTGTACTAGGTACCGGTTGTTGCCTATTTTGGTCAGATTGGAGACAAGCACAGGTTGTTGTTTGTTCTCTATAAAGAAATGGTGGGCTGGACTTAGATATAACCCTCTTTATCCCGCAGAAAATATTGATAATTGTTGATCTGCGTGGTTGACTATTTTGGTCAGATTGGAGACAAGCACAGGCTGTTGTTTGTTCTCTATAAAGAAATGGTGGGCTGGACTTAGATACAACCCTCTTTATCCCGCAGAAAATATTGATAATTGTTGATCTGCGTGGTTTTGGTGCCCTACATAACTCCTTAAGTCTCAACAACTAACTCTTATATATTTATATAGAGAGATTGGTTACAATACAGTTGAATACAGTTTGGGGACCAATTGAGGATCTTTGCTGTTTACGGAAGTTGTGTACTTTTGAATTAAGCTAGGCACAATGCACTTATGTTTACATCTTAGGATGCTTAGTAAAATATTATGCACTTTGATTGGACATGCACTTTGATTGGACATGCTGAGCATTAATTATGCGTTTTTATGCTGGTTTTAATTGTATGGTAATTGAATATGTGTTTATTAAAGATTTATTGAATATTTCTCTATGTCTCTTGACCTGATCTGTCCCTACATTTAGCTCCTTCGCAATGGGCAGTATATTCCATTGATTGACTCTATGGCCTTATCCCCTTGAACTCCCTCCCTCCCCCCTGGTGGGTCTGTCTTATTTTGGTTCTCCCCTGAGTTCATGGTGTTGGGGATGCCTATTTTTGATTACATCATATCTAAATCAAACATCAGATCACAATGGTAACAAGAATTCGTTTTCCTCTCGAAACCAAACATTTCCATTTGGCAGCCACTAATACAAACTAGGGAACAACAATGGTCGACCTGAGACTTTCAAAACCTTGCTGGGCCACTAAAGCTAGCTAATACAGTTAGAACAGTCATAAACTGTTTGCTAGATGCTCAGTCCCAGATGAACAAATAGACAAAGTAAGCACTGATCTATGGGCCTCACTCCTTTTAGGGGCCCCACGACAAAGGATCAAAATAATATTTATTTGATCTTGAGCGAAAATTACAATCAAGCTTTCTTAAAGTATTTCCAAAATACAGCAAAAACATAATTCAACTTGATGCAACGAAAGCTTTAGATTAAAGACTATATAGAAACTACTTTATTAATGTAATGTACCCATTAACAAACTTAAACCAGAGACATCAGATTCACACAACAGTTTGTTTCTTAAAAGCTCATCTTCTGGCAGTTGTCAGTTTCTAACATAATTCAGTAGTGATGGGCATCTCCATTTAGGGGCCGATGCGCACACTACTTAATTTAATGTTGTCCTAATAGAGAGCGTGCATGAGGAATTGGAGTGTCAGACACGTTAGTGCCCTGGTACACTTGTTTCTATTATATATTAATTTCGTATCAGTGTGTTTTACAGTGTTTGGATCACCTACTTTGGCCTGGAGCATCTGCAGCCAACACTACTGCCTGGGAGGATTTAAATTGCAAATGCAGGGCATCAGCACATGTGTCTGGAAGTGCTTTTTGAAAGCACAAACACAGTCTCACAGCAGCTTTGAATTTCGTACACGCTAATTGTGGACTTGGCTTCAGTGCGTTTTACAGAGTTTGGATCACCTCCTTGGCCTAGAGCATGTTCAGCCAACATTACTGTCTTGGAGGATTTAAAAAGCAGATGGGGCACGCCAGCAGGTGTGTCTGGAGGTGCGTTTTGAAAGTGCAAATGCAGTCTCACAGTCTGCTGTTCTGTGTGGGGTACAGTCTGTGATTTGACTGCGATTTGGCTCCTAGTTGTCAAAGGTAAGATTGTTCGACCGTGAACTGAGTAATCTTAAAACATGTTGTGTTTGTGTCTGACTTAATATGCCTGGCAAGGTCACTGGTAAAACCAAGTCCTACCATTTATTTATTTATTTATTTATTTATTTATTTATTTATTTATTTTGATTTATTTTGTTTAGGGAACCCTGAAAAATGTATCGAATGCTTCCATCCTTCGTTAAACGGTCCAAAGCTTCGTTTTAACTATGTAGTCTTGCTTCCCAGGTAAGAAGAGCTTTCAAGTTTTAGAGTTTCCTGAAAATGTATTTGTAAGTGGGGAGAAGCAGTCAAGACTCTGCAAATGTAATTGTAAGTGGGGAGAAGCTGTCAAAACTCTGCAACTGTCACTGTTGGCTGAGCCCCATTGGGATCTTCTGTGGGAGAGGGAGTGCTATTTCCCAACTGTTTGAAAGTTGCCTCAATTATGTTCACCATAGCCACCGACCACCTAGTGGATTCCCCTGATATCAATCTGTTCCACAGCTCGTTTTCTTCGAACATCCATGGCTTCTCCATCAAGGGTAGTAGGTAAGTTGTTCTGTTGTCTTTGTTGTTTTCACAATTAAGTATTAAGTGCTTTAGAGTTTCTTTCGTTGCCGGCTTTTTGCATAATCGCCATTTCATCTTGTTTGAGGCGGATCTGATCGTGAGTATTTCTGAGTCGGTAACAAATTTAGTCGTGCTTTCACAAGCAAGTTTCTTTTTCTTTTGTCGGGAAATTTTTTGCAGTACTTGATTGGAGATTTTACTTTATTAAAGGTCGGGGGGAGGTGGGTAAGGAGTTTGTTATTTGTTGCCAGATCGAGTGTTCCTTTTCCAATCCGTCATTACTATTTTTTTCATGATTCTGTCGGGATTTTATTTGAGCTCTTCAGCTGAGCACGCTATTTCCTGCAGTTTCTCTCTCCTTTTTTCTTTCCATTTTTCCAGGTCTGCACATTTGGCGTTGTCCATCTCGTCTTTGATAATGGAAAAAGTGGCAGGGGCTCGTCCAAGATGGATTTTCTGAACAAATTCATGGCTGCTTGATCTACCATGGATTCGAGAGATACTAGGCCCAGCTTCCTTCTAATTGCCGCCATCGAGGTTGATTTAGGGACTCCCAAAATTGATTTCCAGATTAGACCTTCTAGTTTAGTCCAAATGTTAGTTGGAATTGAGAGCGAGACTTCCATTCCATAGATCAATGCGGGGGTGACTTTGCCCTTGTAGAAGTTTATCGCGGGTGTCAAGGAGAATTTGCCAAACTTTTTATCGACCAGGTGCATTTGCGCTGTTAACCTTTTAGCTTTGTCCCATAGGGTCCGTTGCATTGCCAGGGATGTGTTTGTGCTGTCCAAGTCAATTCCCAGGTATCTGATCGATTTAACTGATTTGATTTTTTCATTTTCCAGGAACCAGACTGGTTGCTTTGATTTTTTGTTCAGCGCTTTCTCTATCGTCAAGACTCTGGTTTTGTTTTTGTTGATGACAAGGTAGTTTTGGGCGATATATTTAGCCAGGTTATTTAGTTTACGCTGGAGGCCAATTGTAGTCTGGTCGATTAAGATAATATCGTCAGCGTATAACAGTATAGGTATGGTTGTTTTTCCTAGTTTTGGCGGAAAGCACCTGATTTCGGTTTCAGAGTGTTGGAAGTCACTTAGGAACGAGGTGAAAAGGGTTGGTGCTAGGGGGCAGCCTTGTTTGACCCCACGTGCAATCTTGATCTCTTCAGACAAGGTTCCTTCTTGGCTGAGTTTAACTCTTACGGTGTTATCTGTGTGAAGTGCTTTGATCGGATCCAGAACTGGTTGGGGGCAATTCCAAGCCTGTAGTTTAGCCCACAATGAGTTGCGATCGATTTTGTCAAAAGCCTTAGATAGGTCGATGAAGGCTAAGTGGATCTTTAGAGCCCCTTCCTTTACCTTGGCCGCTAAGATGTTGATGATCATGATGTTTACCATGGTGGATCCTTTTTTTTGAAAACCCGTTTGGAGGTTATCTCTGAATAGGGTGCTTTTTTTCCCACACTCAGAAGTGATCCAAGAACAGGGACGCGTAAAGTTTGCCAATGACGTCTAGTAAGGCGATAGGTCTGTAGTTCGCCGGGTCTTTGCGACAGCCCTTTTTGTATACTGGGACGATTACGGCTTTCAGCCACGATTCAGGGATTTCCTTTGTGTTTTCACATTCTTCAAAGATTTTACTTATCACCTCTGACCTCTGGGTGGGAAATTGTTTTAGTATTGCGTTTGTTAGACCGTCGGGGCCAGGAGCTCTCGAAGACTTTAGCTTCATGATTTTTGATTCTATGTCTTCTAGGTTTGTTAAATTTACCCACCTTAAGTTCGTATTTGCTGGTTTGAGTGGTGGTGGATTTTTGGCCTCTTTGAATTCCGACGTTATGTAGGTTATCCATTTCAACTCCGCGACCGCGTTACACAACAGCGTGGGCTGAGGAAGGGCAGACTTGTTTAGCAGTGACCAAAATTCGCTAGATTTTTTGGACGCCAGACTTTTCATCATCGTCTCGGCATCAAGTTGGTATTGGAGTGCCTTGTGTTGTTTTTGCCATTTGGAGTACCTTTTCCTCTCCAGGTGCCAGAGCTCCCAGTCCGACGGGGTGTTAGATTTTTTTGCTCTTCTTTTCAGGCAGCGGCTCAGTTTTCTTTGTTTAACCAATTTTTCGTTAAAGGCGTGGAGTGGTTGGGCTGATTTTTGGGTTTTTTGCCAGGATTTCTTGTAGAGCATTAGGAACGGGGTGTAGTCCGGTCTTTCTTTTAAGTTTTTCTGCTTGTTGGACCAAACTTTGTTGTCCCATGCAAGCCTAAATTTCCAAATGTCGTTTTCCGTTAGCCTTAGTCGGGAGCTCTGACTACTGGCTTCTGTTTCTAAGGGGTATATCAATTTTGCTGTTCTCGATCCCTTCCAAGAGCATGTGATCAGGTTATGGTCACTGTTGCTGGTTCTTTCGACTCTGAACCTCGTTATGGAATCGATCAGACCTGACGAGATACAGATGTGGTCTATTGTAGCATTCGACTCTCCGCGCTCCCAAGTTGGAATATTGATTTGATTTGGGAACAGGGTGGCGAGGTTTTGAATGTTTCTTTCAGCGATGAGCTCTTGCCATGCTTTCCCTCGTTTCCTGGTGTGGTCTGATGTTAGGAAGTTTGGCTTGTTGATATCGCTGCAGCTGGCGTTAAGGTCGCCACAGATGATGACGTCGATATCCTTGAAAGCCCCGTAGAGATGGACGATCGTGTTGCCCATATTTGAGCAAAACGTCTCCGTTGACATGCGCTGGGGGTTCCAGTAACAGTTGATAATAGCTAACTTTTTAGAGCTCCCTCCGCCATGTTTGTTTTCCTGTCGGGACCAAGTAGTCAAGGACACCAACATTTCATAAGCTTCCTTCCATTTCCTCGGTTCTTCCAGACCCAGACCTATTTTAAAAGCCGTCAATAGGCCCGCTGATGGTCTTCCCACAAGGCCTTTTACCGCTGGAGAGACTTGTACAGTGAAGCCGTCGAGTGTTGGTTTGGCCTTTAACCATGTCTCTTGTAGGCACAGTATGTCAAAGCTGCCTAGATTTACGTCGCTCAGCTGGGTAAGATGTGCATGACTTCGGGTGTTCAATTTAAGAAAAACAAAACCCTACTGCAAGACTGAAAATATCCCCAAAAGTATTACTGATGAATTGGGAAGACTGGAAACGTCTCCAATTGCAATTCGTGAGATGATGAACAGCTTGCAATTAACAAAGTGACACAGGGGGAAATAACATTGTTTTTCCAGCCGGAGGTTAGTAGTACCACTACAGAGTTTACAAAGCCAGGGCTGGAAAATAGAAAGGTGAACAGTACTGAAACACCAGGCGATTATAATAGTGGTAACTTTTCTGACATAGACAATAATTTGCTGTTCGACCTTTGTTACTCTTTTTGAAAAATAGTATTTCAGCCACAGTTACTAACGGTGTACTGACCATTGAGGAAGAGAGGCAGACATGTGCAGGCCATAATACTGTGAAAAGATTGTCTGCTACAGCTAATTCATATATATAGAAACTGGAGATGAGGAAAGTTTGAGAGTGGATATTCAGGAAAATATTTATGCTGTTTATAGTATGGCAACGCTACCATTTGCTGTAAAAAAAAACATTACTTAAACTTTGTGGAAGAATGCATGAGGACACAGTTACAGTGTGATCGTTGGTATCTCTCGAGAAAAGAATAGCATCTAAGGCCAAGGGATTTGTTGGTACAAAGGATAGAATACCTTCTGAAGACTCTCTTCCACCAGCAATATTTGAAACTGATGAGCAGCCTGTAGCTAGTGCCCCAGGTGCTTTGTTTACAAGCAATGAAGTCAAAGAATCGAAAGATACATCAGAAATATAACAAACAAGCAATCAGTGGCAGAAAGTATGTGAAGCAAAGGTTAAACAGAAAAAGCCAGCCAGCAAACTTTGCAGACACCCTGAATTCCACAAAAGAAAGTGACGAAACTAAAGAAGAAAGAGAACTGACGTAAAAATAGACCTACCAAGAATACCAGGACACTGACGAGCTGAGTGATTAAGGATAATGAAGTTCTTGTAATTGATGAAATTATCCCTGAGGATGAATCTATAATTGAGATGGGGTGTTGAGACACTTAGGGGCCGATTCATGGAACAAACGTGCGCCGAAAATCTTCGCGCAAGCAGGCGCAAGCAGGCGCAAGCGGAAAAAAACAGGCGCACGCGCACGCGTGCGATTCATGGAAGTCCCTGCGCGTGTTCACCGCGGGATGTGCGCCAAACCCATGCATGGCGCACAAGTCACTGCAACATCGCGAAAGGCGTGCGCGACGCGCACAGTGAAAGCGCACAACCTCAGCGCACACACCAGAAAGTGGGCGGGACATGGGGCGTAACGCGCGGAATGGGGAACAACACGGGAAAATAAGGGCGTAACTGGGGATGTACTGCAGGGAAGCAGACGGAACGCCCACACGCACTCGAACCATACGTATTCATGGAATCGAATAGGGCAAAGCCACGCACAGCCAAAGACACGCACAAGCTGAAACACGGCCGCCACACAAAGGCAGGCGGTAGAGTTCCAGCGCATCAAAAAAGTGGCGCACGGGAAGTCAAATACGCGATTGAGCGGGGTACGTGGATCTCAGGGGTGCACGAGAAATTCTACACGCGATTGGCCTGGGTACGTGTATTTCAGGGGTGCGCGTGAAGTTCCACACGCGAATGGGCTGGGTACGTGTATTACAGGGGTGCGCGAGAAAATCTACACGCGAATGGGCTGGGTACGTGTATTCCGGGGGTGCGCGTGAAGTTCCACACGCGAATAGCCTGGGCGCGTGTATTTCAGGGGTGCGCGTGAAGTTCCACACGCGATTTCAGCAGGGTACGTGTATTTCAGGGGTGCGCGAGAAAATCTACACGCGAATGGGCTGGGTACGTGGATTTCAGGGGTGCGCGAGAAATGCTACACGCGATTGGCCTGGGTACGTGTATTACAGGGGTGCGCGAGAAATCCTACACGCGATTGGGCCTGTGAGAGTGGGGCAGTGTATTACGTGGGTGTGCGGGAAGTTGAAGAGGTGAATTGCCAGTGTGGGTCCTCCCAGGTCTCCCCTCTACCCCCTCCACGACCTCTGCAGGCAGCCCACACCACAGGGGACTAGCCTGCACCCCTGGTCATGTCCCGCAGGCAGCCCATCCACTATGGGCATGCCCCCCAGCCAAGCCACATGTCCCCCTGCACCCCCACCCCCCAGCACTGTGGGGCACCTGCCAGCAGGCCCCCAACCATGTCCCACTCATGTCCCCCTGCACCCCCACCCCCCAGCACTGTGGGGCACCTGCCAGCAGGTCCCCAACCATGTCCCACTCATGTCCCCCTGCACCCCCACCCCCCAGCAGGCCCCCACTCATGTCCCCCTGCACCCCCACCCCCCAGCACTGTGGGGCACCTGCCAGCAGGCCCCCAACCATGTCCCACTCATGTCCCCCTGCACCCCCACCCCCCAGCAGGCCCCCACTCATGTCCCCTTGCACCCCCACCCCCCAGCACTGTGGGGCACCTGCCAGCAGGCCCCCAACCATGTCCCACTCATGTCCCCCTGCACCCCCACCCCCAGCACTGTGGGGCACCTGCCAGCAGGCCCCCAACCATGTCCCACTCATGTCCCCCTGCACCCCCACCCCCCAGCAGGCCCCCACTCATGTCCCCTTGCACCCCCACCCCCCAGCACTGTGGGGCACCTGCCAGCAGGCCCCCAACCATGTCCCACTCATGTCCCCCTGCACCCCCACCCCCCAGCAGGCCCCCACTCATGTCCCCCTGCACCCCCACCCCCCAGCACTGTGGGGCACCTGCCAGCAGGCCCCCAACCATGTCCCACTCATGTCCCCTTGCACCCCCACCCCCCAGCAGGCCCCCACTCATATCCCCTTGCACCCCCACCCCCCAGCACTGTGGGGCACCTGCCAGCAGGCCCCCACCCATGTCCAACTCATGTCCCCCACCACCCCCACCCCCCAGCACTGTTGGGCACCTGCCAGCAGGCCCCCACCCATGTCCAACTCATGTCCCCCACCCCCCCCACCCCCCAGCACTGTGGGGCACCTGCCAGCAGGCCCCCACCCATGTCCAACTCATGTCCCCCACCACCCCCACCCCCCAGCACTGTGGGGCACCTGCCAGCAGGCCCCCACCCATGTCCAACTCATGTCCCCCACCACCCCCACCCCCCAGCATTGCGGGGCACCCTCCACCAGGCCCTCGCCCATGTCCCATCCATGCCCCCCTGCACCTGGGTCCCAACAATCCCCAATCATGTCCGTAATGGCCATCCTCCCCTGCCAAAAGGCCCAACCAACTATCACATCCACCCACATATCAAAGGCAATTACATGTTACACACCCAATGTAAATAATGCAAATGAACACATGTCTGTCACACACAATGGCTGCAAGTGAATGTTAAAACACCCAACATGACATGCATGAAAGCAATGAGATGATACGACACATTGAAGGATGAAAGTAAAAATGTATTGAAAATCAACTAGAATGGAAATGAAATGAGAAAAACCACAAAGAAAAACAACAAAAAGAAGATGAATGTCCATGAAAAAAATCCAAAAAATCAAAAAATCCATAGAAGAACCATTTACAAGACAATCCCGGGTCCATGAGCCCAACCAAATGAAACCTAACTATGTCAACTAACTAAAAACTGAACTATATACAAAAAAGTGGCGCATTGTCCAATCGCAACCAAATAAAAAAAAAAAATTCAAAGGAAACCTACCACTAACTATATAACTATATACAATGGCAGCGGGCAAGTCCTGCGGCTCACTCTGTGATGTTGCCGGCCAGGGCATCATCGAACTCCATGTCGATGTCCCGGAGGCGGGACTCTGTCCTGGCCCCGAGGTCTCGCAGGGTCAACCCCGTGTCCACCTCAAACTCCCTGCGAGCTTCCTCGAGGCACTCAGCCCGCCTCAACGCCCGACGCATGGAGAACTCCGCCCTGACCATGGTGAGCCGCTCCTCTTCCGCCCGCTGCCGCTCCGCACCTATCCGCTGGACCAACTGCTCCCACACGGAAGACACTGCCATCCCAGGGTTCTCCTGCCCTCCGGCCGATGCCTGCCCCTCTGATCTTGATGGCCCCGAGCCATGATGCCTCCCACGTCGAGCCTGCTGCTGCCTCCGACGCCACTGCCTCTGCCAGCACGACGGCATCCAGGCTGATGGAATCCACCGATGCCGTCGTGCACGTGCCCTGCCAGATGATGCCGGCACATCCTCCATCTGCAGGGGGACAGTTGCTGGTGTGTCCACCCCTGCTGGACCTTCGACTCCCGACTGTGGCAGGGATGGGGTCCCCACCGAGCTGGCTGCGTTGGTCGGGGCAGGTCCACAGGGGGCCCTGATGGCATCTGGGCTGGAAGACGGCATGGAGCACGACTGGCGCATAGCCCCCACAGAGGAGGAGAGGGTCGCCAGAAGGCCACACACATGTAGGAAACCCCCGACCATGGCGGCTCCCAAATGGTTCACGTACGCACGGTGCTCTTCGTGATGATGTGCATGCTCCTCCCGGGAAGCATGCACCTCATCACGAATGCCAGCCGTGCGCAACGCAACACCAATCAGGACCCTCTCCACACGGCCAGGGGTCCCCTCGTCCGCAGGTAGAGGAGTGTCAGATGACATGGACATCTCCCCTACCTGCGGACGGGCCTGGGATGGGGCATCCCTGCTGGTGCATGGTGGTGCAGTCACAGTGTCAGGGACAGTGACATGCACAGGCACCTCCACGGCGACCTGTGCTGCCTCCTGCCCCTGGCCCTGGACTGCACCACTTGCACCAGCGGGGATGCCCCCACCAGGCCCCATGTGTGGCTCAGTAGCGGCCTCCTCCCCCTCTGTGGAAACCACCAACCTGGATGTCTCCACGCCGTCTTCCGCCGGTGCAAGCCCCTGTGGGGGCTCACCCACCCCTTCCGCTGCAGCCGTGGCGGCATCCCCGCCGCTCTGCTCCACAGCGCCTTCTCCGCCCTCTTCTTCACTTGCCACTGTGTAGAGGGAGACATAGAACACAAGCATCAGGGTACTGTACAATGGTCCCCTAGACAGGAAGCAACAGCAGATGAGTGGCACTGTCATACATCACTTCCATCATGTCCCTCCACAACACATGGGTCAGTGCAGGCAAAACACATACAGTAACAGCCATGGCGCATGCCATGGACATTGGCATACATGACCAAGGGACTCATGATTCATACAATGTTGGTTTTAAACTCACATGCATCATGGGTCTTGCCATCACATGCACACACCTCACCGTAGTTCCATCCATCTGGCCTCGTACACCACAGACGCAGTGGATACAAGGATGACTAGGCTGCATCAGTGAATCTGAACATTGTCACAGACTTGTGTCATGCATCCATGGCAGTTACAAGTCACAGACACGCAGGTCAGACACACACACATGGACACCATACGTGTACATGGGACCAGTACCCATCCCTCACCCCCACCCATGTCCAGGAACAGAGACTGCCATGCTTCCATGTGTCCATTCCGCACAGAGCCCCCCATGTTGCAATAGAACACATGCACCAACCATGTGGTTCACACATCACTGTACTCACATGCCTGACCATGATGTCCCTGCACACACACATACGTACATGGCCTATGTCACACATACAGGCAGGTATCAGACAACCAGCACACTGCAACATGCCCTGTCTCACACAGCAATGCTTGGCCACTTACCGGCCAACTCCAGATGGGTCTGCCTCCGAAGGATCTGGGCGTGGAGCACTGGGTCTACGCGTTCCAGGACCCTCATCTGGATGTCACTCAGGCGTGCCCGGCCCCCCTCCGCGAGGCGCCGGGCCTTATTGAGGGTCCTGGACCTCAAGTCCTCCCAGCGCTTCTTGATGTGCTTGATGTCGCGGGTTGCCACCCCCTCAGCGTTGATGGCAACCACTACATCGTCCCAGATCCTCTCCCGTCCTTCCTTGTTGGCGCGTGGTCTTCCGAAGAGGGCATCATAATGCCCCAGGACATGCTCCACCAGGACAC
Source organism: Ambystoma mexicanum (assembly GCF_040938575.1). Lineage (NCBI taxonomy): Eukaryota > Metazoa > Chordata > Amphibia > Caudata > Ambystomatidae > Ambystoma > Ambystoma mexicanum. Next base: position 1,124,685,772 of record NC_090933.1, read on the forward strand.
CAACTTCCTTCTCACTGAAGCTGGTGGCCCTCTGCCTCTCTGGCTGGGGGTCGCCACTGGTCTCAGATGGTGCTTGCCCCGACATGGCGACCCCCGAGGCAGGCGTGGGTGGGCAACTGGGTCCTGGGGCTGGGCTGTGGAGCGATGGTATCCCAGTCGGGAGTCTACTGTTCCAGCAGGGGTGGACACAGCAACTGGACCCCTGCAGATGGCTGATGTGCAGGCACCAAATGGCAGGGCACGGTGGCAGCAGGCAGGCAGGCAGGCAGGCAGCAGCAGATGGCACGTGGGAGGCTGCTCGGGGCACTGGGGGGGCAGTGATTCGGCCTTCTGGGCAGGAGCGTGGTCTTCCGTGTGTATTCGCGTGGCCAGCTTGATACGGAGTGATTTGGCACGTGAAAAATCTGCACGTCAGCGTGTAATTCGAGGAAAGGCCCTTAGCGCGTAAGCGCGTCTGCACGCATACGCATTTTCATTGGACCAAAGGCCCTCAGCGCGTGAGCGCGTCTGTGACGTGACGTGCGAGGGTGTATCCCTCATTGCACGTGATGACAGAACACACGTGGATTTCAACCAATCGCGTGTGAAAGTTCACGGCACCCCGGAACACACGTACCCAGGCCAATCGCGTGTAGAATTACTCGCGCACCCCTGTAATACACGTACCCAGCCCAATCGCGTGTAGAATTACTCGCGCACCCCTGTAATACACGTACCTAGCCCAATCGCGTGTAGAATTACTTGCGCACCCCTGTAATACACGTACCCAGCCCAATCGCGTGTAGAATTACTCGCGCACCCCTGAAATACACGTACCCTGCTGAAATCGCGTGTGGAACTTCACGCGCACCCCTGAAATACACGCGCCCAGGCTATTTGCATGTGGAACTTCACGCGCACCCCCGGAATACACGTACCCAGCCCATTCGCGTGTAGATTTTCTCGCGCACCCCTGTAATACACGTACCCAGGCCAATCGCGTGTACGCTCGCTCCCCTCCAATCACACGCGATGACACCCGAATACGGGAAACACGTGCACGGCAAAAGACGTGCACAGGCGTCAACGAGTCCGCCCACACGGAGGCGTCCCGTGGACAGCATAAAAGTGCGCGCAAACAACAAACGCGTATATACAGCGACGATGAATGCCCCATTTGTTGCTGCACTGATCGTGGGACACCGCAGGAGGAGGAGAATAGCCAGGGCATGCATTTTTGCACCACGGACAAGCCTTTTTGGGATGCCTGACGACCAGGTCTACGGCAGGTATAGGTTTCCACCCCATATCATCCTAGACCTGGTCAGGGAGTGGGAAGATGACCTCACATCCCCCACCCTTTGCTCCCAAGCATTGAGCCCCTTGGAGAAGGTGCTCAATGTCTTGCATTTTTTGGCCACTGGGTCGTTTCAGCGGACCACTGCCATAGACGGGGGGGTCTCACAGGCCACGCAGTCACGCTGCCTACACCAGGTACTGGCAATCATGACAGCGCACCCCTCAGTCCGCAGGCACATATACATGCCCAGAACACCCGCAGAAAGGCAGGCCGTTGTCCTGGATTTTTACAGGGTGGCACACTTCCCCAAAGTGCTCGGTGCCATAGATTGCACCCATGTGGCCCTACGTCCACCTAGGGCCACTGAGCACATCTACCGAAACCGCAAGCACTGGCATTCCATCAATGTACAGGTGGTATGCGATGCAAAGGGAATCATCACCTCTGTCTATGCAAACTACCCTGGCTCCACCCATGACAGTTTCATATACAGAATGTCCGCCCTGAGCCGGGCCCTGGAAGCTGGGCAGCATGGCGACACATGGCTCTTAGGTGAGTACAAATGCCCTTGCACATGCATGCAAGTCACACACAGACAAATATCCAAACCCTAATAATCTCAATTATTATCACCTCCCCAGGGGACAGTGCCTACCCTCTGAGCAAACACATGATGACGCCAATCCGGAACCCCACCACACCACCCCAGGTAAGATACAACACTGCCCATATTGCAACCAGGGGCATAGTGGAGCGCACATTCGGAGTGCTCAAGTCACGTTTCCGCTCCCTTGACCGCTCTGGTGGGCAACTACTCTATGCACCACCAGTAGTGTGCAGGATCATTGTGGCAGCATGTGTCCCAGTCGGGAGTCTACTGTTCCAGCAGGGGTGGACACAGCAACTGAATGCATTGCAACAGTCGTAGACGTAACATCACAATGAATGCCTGTCTATATGCACATTATGCATTGCAAAATCAACACTGCAGCTCATGTGTGCAGTGTCCCACTCCTGCATCACACTGCTCAGCGCACAGCACAGTGAACAGCATTGCATGTGATGCACACCCTGAGCATCACATCTAAGTGACAGACTACATCAAACATCAAATTAGGCATGTACTGGAACCATAATCGGTCACAGAACATGTGCTGCCGGGACACAGTGGGCACCAGAAGGCAAACAGTGTACACGTGGATATGCAAGGGTGGGAGTACATGGAGTGCATCCGAGTGCAAGTGTGTGGTTCTGCAGGGACATACACTCCACATATGCATGTGCACTCAAGTGACCATCAGTGTTCCCTACACATCACATGTGAACATCCACCATGTGTACACCCCAGCATGTCAAACCACAACTATCCCCTCGCACCTGAAAGGAAAACACAACACATGAACAGGCATTGATCAGCAGAACACAACATGTACAGAGGACAACAACATTACAATGTCAGAGTTCCCATCACACTGCAGGGCAATGCAACTATCAACAACAACCCCCCCCTCCCGCGCAAATGACCATGGCCCACTGAACAACTGCACCTGGGTCATGGAGCCTCCAACCCTCATTTCCACCCGGCCACAGGATCACCTTTACCCTTCGTGTCCATCTCCCACCTTGTGTGTAAAAAGATGCCTGAACCCTCAGAATCCACAACCATTTCCAAAATCACAAAATCCAAGGCATGAAAACGAACCCAAACACCCTCCAGTAGATGACTTGACGAAGCAGTACCTCACAAACGCCAAGTACTACCACAATGATGCAACAACCAAGGTAGCACAGCAGAACAATGTCACGACAGGATGTGAGACATGTGTGGTACATGACATAGGATGATGCACCATGAATGGATGTGTACTGTTACAGGTCCCCTGTACAGGCGCGGGAGTCTCATGAAAGAACCACCCACACCATGTCCCGGGTGCCTGCAAGGTCAAACTCACACAGGCCCCTGAGATCATGGTGGGGAATGAGGTTCAGGGATATGCAGTCGGGACAGGTGTAGACACACTGGATGAATGGAATGAGTGGCAGGTGAGGGGAGGAGGAATGACACATGAAACTAGGGAATGCACAAATATGTACAACCTGCATGAACACATACACAATCCAAACAAACTTGGACATCATTGTCATGGCCTTCTGTAGTCCAGGCTCAGGAGTGGTACGAACCAACCACCCCCTCTAGGGTTTTGGCGCCTGCAAGTTCGGGGCTTACACAGGCATCCGCAACCCCAGTGGGGAAAGAGGGTCAGGGAACGTTGCTTGGATAGGCACGGGAAGCAGGAACACCGGGTAGAGGGCACAGGTTTCATAATTGCATAGGATCACGGGTGATTAGGGAACAAAACATACCAAATCGGACCACACATACATCCATGCATCAGTACACTCCACAGCAAGCCTATGCAGGGCAGTTTGTAAGGAAAACAACAAGACACTTAGCTCTGGTTTTGAGTGCTGGCCTCCTGCCTGCGCACTCTCAGGGCCGGTTACAGGAGCACTGCAATGCTGCAAAGAGAGACACAGTCAACAACCTGTATGTGCCAATTACACTAAAACACAACACAAAACATGCCCCATAGCAACAAACTACTCTACAAACAGACAATCAGTGCTCGATGCTTCGTAACCATATATAACATCACCCCTGTGACGGGTCATGCACAGTCAATGCAGTAAGTCAGGCGCTGGTGGGTGCGTGGCAAATGGAACACCAATGTGTCACAATTCACACAACATGCAATGTTCCCTGGGTAAGCAGACAGACCCATATGGCAAGCCATGACTACAGAGCAAGTTGAGTACCACCATGACCAAAACAAAGTTGGCAGTGCATTTATCATGAAGTACGTGGAATAGACATGCACTGCACCCAAGTATGTCCCTTGCTGTATGTCCCTGTGAGCTGCCCCTTTCCATGTCTCGGAAGGCTACATGGTTGATACAAGTGCCTCAATGAACCTTGTTGTACCGCAGGGTATGTGCCACTGCCCCTGCATGTGTCCCAGACAACCCTACTATCAACAGCCATCAGTCCACAAACACATCTGAGCTGCATTGTGTGCTTCAACACCAATATTCGTCTAAGCTCACCCTCAGTGCTGTGACTAAGCCCCCATGTGCAAGTTGCCTGGTGCAAGCTTTGCTGTGTCGTGGCCCCCCTGTGCTGCTCACCTTGCCAGGAGTTCCTTGGAACATGTCAGCAGTTCTAGGATGTGGGTCTGCAATCACTGTGGCTCTGCTCGTGCACACATGTGCATGTGGGCACCAAGAAACGGGTCAGGAATTCCGTCGTCCAATGGGCCATGTCTGCTGCCAAAGGTGCTCTGGTGCCTCATCCCCCTGCAGAAAGTGCATGAAACAAATGATTAATGCATCAAAGTGATCTGTGTGTGTCTCATCAGGCATCTCATTACTTGACCATGTCAGAGAGTCACATCACAAATCACACCATCAGCCCGTCTTTGACTTCCAAAGTGTGGAACACTATCTACAGCATGAATTGCAACAGGCACGTGTACAGGAAAGATATGAGACATAATACACAATGCATAGCAATCAATGTCCACATTAATCATGACACACCCCATCTAGCAAAAGCTGAACAGTGGACAATTACACCCAAATCATCCCCACTAGGGGTGTCAACACAAGTCACAAAGCACCAGACATGCCACAGATATGACAGTCCAAAGCCCTTGTGTAAAATTCTGTAACACCGAACCATCCTTGCGAGCCCATGGATAAGGGAGGCAGGAGTGGCATATGTGAGTCAAGGAACCCAAGCAGCAAACACATACACAAGACAACCATGAAGGGCCCAGCTGGAACAGACAGTGGATGCCTTCAAAAACCACAAGGCACCGCACTGTCACATGAAAGCACAATAGACTACAAATTTTAAACTAACTCAACTATTAACTAATTACACTGACTATGGAAAACCTACATTACCTATTTAAACTAACTATCAAACAGAAACTTAACTAACTAAACTAAAAGAAAAATCAAAAATGGCCACATACGACCCGGGGGGGAGGGGAGGCACCCAGGAGGGGGGAGGTACAGGGTGCTGCTCAACATCCACATGCGATGATGCTGAGCCAAAAAAAAATACCTCCATGGGCTCAACGCCTGCACAGCACGACCTATGTGGGAGATAGTTGGTCGTCCGAGTCTGGCTCATCCTGGAAAGGAGGACGTGGCACAGTAGCCTGGCCACGCCTAGCCGCAGCTTGCCCCTCGTCGGCAGCAAGTCTGCCGGACAGGTGAGCCTGGTTCTGTGTGGCGATGTTACATAGGTCTGCATGCAGAACCTCACGTGATACACGTGCTTCCTCTTGCAAGGTAGCACGTGTAACACGGAGTTCCTCCTGCAAGGCCTGGCTGGACAACCGCTGCACCTCCCGGCAAGCCTGTAGCTCAGCCGAGATGGTGCGCTCAAGCTGTGCAAACCTCTCCTCTGCCTGCTGCCTCTGGGACATCATAAGGACACCCAGAGTGGATCTGAGGGAGGCATACTCCTCCCTCAGGGCATCCATGTGCGCCTCTGCGTGAGCAGCAATTGCTTGACGCAGAGACGACATTTCAGCCTGGCGTGCCCTGTCTGAGGCCGCCATGCCCAGCCTGAGCGAGCGGGCCGTGGACCGTGCCGCCTGCTGCTGGAGAAGCACCTGCCTAGCAGGGGGGAGCACAGATCGGGCCACACGCTCCATGCTGTCAGCGATGTTCTCCATTGCTGCCCCCTGCCGTTCGGAATTGGCAGTCATGTCTTGCTCCCACTCAGTATACAGCGGTTGCGCGCGGCGACCGCGTTGCCGGGCTTGACCCCTGCGGGACCCAAGGACCGGGGGTCCTCGCTGTGTTGGCACCGCCTGCGGCTGCACGACTACATGCCCCCGTCGACGTGATGTCCCAGGCACATCAGTGACTGGTGTGGAGGGTGACCCTGCGTCCCGATCCACCACGGGCGGAGGAACCAAGACTGTCTGATCCCTCAGTGCAGGTGTCGCAGACAGAGGAGTGTCCACATCAGAATCACTCACCCCTGACACATGGACTTGATGCTCATCCAACTCAACATGGACGTCAGAGTCGTCATCAAGGCTGGACTCATAGGCAGCCAGAGACAGGATGGACTGCAGCACTTGGGGGTTTTCGTGGCCTACCACCCCACGACCCCCACTAGTGCCGGGTTGATGTGGTCTTACCAACCCTGTGTCTGGCATGACAACACCATCCTCTGCATCCATTGCGTCATCACCTGAAAAATAGAGAGGAAAAGGTCACTACACATGTCAGAAGCACACAACACACACACACACACCGACAGCAAAGGCATCCGGCAGACATGTGACACACAACATATGACCTGGCATGCATGCTGGGTCTACTTTGATTAGCTACTGTGATCAGACCTGTTGAAAGGTGGCAGTTTGCATCGAAGTGGGTCTATGCAATGCTGAAAATGTGTACGCCACTCACTACCTACATGTACAAGCACTCCATGGTGTGTGCCAGGAAATGTGAAGAAAGTGCAATGTCAAAATCAGACATCACGTGCATTGTGTATTCAATGTGTACCATGTCTAGCAGCCAAGCACCCCTCCACCCCAGTACCAAAGCAGGGATGCCTAGCATGGTATCAAAAGGCTGCCCATACACCTGTGTATTGACAAGCAGTGTTGACTGGCATCAACAGCTTAATGTGATTCAAATTACAACACTGCAAATGATGCTGGGACAGTGGGCAGGACACATGATGGAAGATCCGGAGGCCGGCCACGTGTGAAGAAGACACAACAAGAGTTGGACTGAGTCATTGGCCATTGAACAGGCTGAGGCCTGTGAGCCACACAGATTGTCAGAGCCTAAACATGTGTGCAACGCAGGACTGAGCCACAGTTGACATGGGGAGGCCGATAATATGGCAGGCAATGTATGTAACCAAGGACTCATATTACAGTGATCATCCAGTCAAGGATACATAGGGGCATGCGTGCAATGCACATGGAGCATGAATGGGCACTCATGTCCCTGCGGGACATCTGACCCATGCACAGTACAAGTGGGATACCCTGCATCGAGTACTAAGGCTGTACCACACGGCATATGTCTGGCAGTTTCTGAGCTGCAAGTTAGCATCTACACAGGACACATGAACAAGAAACTACACATTGGCAAGAATGTAGCAGACCAGTGCAAAGGTGGAACTGGGGTGCAGAGTGGCGGAGGAGGGGCAAGGGAGCATGCCCACATGGAGTCCCGCATGCAGGCAGAGGAGACATGCATGACGGTAGCATTACTTACACATCAGAACCATGTACACGTCACATGTAGCAGCAATCATGCACAACACATCCCACAAGTGAAACACACACGTCCTCAACAACTACGCATCAACACTCACTGGACTGGGCATCAAAGTCCAGCATCTCTCCCACACCTTCGACCAATTCTGGTGGTATGAACTCCGCAACGAGAGCCTCATGCGGAGTGAGTTCTTCCTCCTCTGGTGCAGGCCCACCGCCAGTCACCAGAGTCAAGTTGTAATTTGAGGCACGCTTAGCCTTAGTGCTGCGCTTGATGTCATTCCAGCGCTTTTTGCACTCCTGCGCCGTGCGCACCTCATGGCCGAATGAACTGACATGTTCCGCAACATGCTTCCAGTGGGTGTCACGTTGGGCAGCCGTAGTCTGACTATTGGCACCCACTAGCATGTCACGGCTGTGTCCCCGCACGTAGTCCACGAGGAAGTCCAGTTCCTGCTTACAGAAAGGCTTCTTCCTCGACGTGCAGGAGGTCGTGGCTGTGTGTGGGGTCCCAGCCTGTGCTGCAGGTGCAACCTTCCTCCTCTTGGACAGTGGCGCAGACCCTGGCTGGCTAATGCCGCCCTGACCAGTATGGCCAGTGGGTTCGGTGGATTGAGCCGAGGGAGTGGCAGGTGGAGGGATGACCAAAGGCCTGACTTGTGTCAGTGGCAGCTGGGTGCCCACTAATGGACCCTGCGCAGCAACATCAGCTGTGGCAGGGTCATTGACCGCAACGGTCCTGGTTGGCAGACTCACAACCGGGGTGCTGTTGGGTGCATCTGCCCCTGCACTTGCCAACACCCGGCTGTTCGGGGCAGCAGATGACATGACTGCCCCAGGGACACGTGTCTTGGTCTGAGCAGCCCGTCGTGCCCCTATGGTTTCCCCCCTGGCCTGTTGGAGATCTACCAAGGGCTCTTCAAGTGCCAACGCAGCCTGCGCTGGCAGACCCTGAGCCTGGGTGGCGGTGTCCACAGCTGCACCTGCAGCTACCGCTGCCCTTGGGCCCGTGGCAGTCGATGGAACGGACTGCCGGGTCATACGGGTGCCAGTGCCAGATGCAGGAGCTGCATCCCCCGGAACCACAGGGGGTGGTGGCATGGCTGCACCAACACATGGCACAACATTGTGCTCAAGTGGCGCACCCCTGCCTCTTCCCCCTCTGTGGCTGCCCTGGACACCCTGGAGTCCCCCTACTCCCTGGTCACCACAGCCACGTCCCCGACCACGCCCGCCACGAGGAGTACGCCCAGCTGAGGCGCCCCTCACCTTTGGTGGCCTCCCAACCATGGCACAGATGTAATAGTGCTGGCACAGATGGAGTGGTGCCAATGGGAGGTGTACAGCACAATTGACCTGGGCAATTGGGGTGAAGGGGGTGGGAAGCAAGATGTTAACAGCCCCCCTGCACCTGCAAGGCTGTATGTGACCCCGGTGATGTGGTGACGGGTCACGCAACGCTCAGGCACCCCAAAACTGCAGTAAAACCGTGCACGCAACCCTGCAGCCTACGTGCGTGGATTTAACCTCCCGCAGTACGCGGTGGCACCCAGTAACACGAATAACGCGTACGCGTGGGACACGCAGGCTACGGTGACATCGAAAATGGGTGCAATACACAGGGGCACCCGCAGTGGGAAAGGAGCGTTTGCGACTCACCGTCTGACTAGCGCGATGCAGAAAAACACGCGTAGCCAATACCCCTGCCAAAAGAAGAGATATGTCCTTGAGAGCTGTGAAGTAGATGGCGCGCGAAACAACTGGAAGCAGCAACACACGTCGGTCTCCACGGAAGGCACGTACAGCGAACTGCTGGGCCCGCTCACCTTTAATCCGTGCTGAGGGAAACGCACGCGCGCGTCACGTCACATGCGGACGTGCAGTTTTTCACACGATTACGTGCATTACACGAGGACGTGCATTTTTCCACACGCGATTAGCCTGGGTACGTGTGTTTCCGGGTGCGCGGGTAGTTCCACACGCGATTGGGCTGGGTACGTGTATTTCAGGGGTGCGCGTGAAGTTCCACACGCAAATAGCCTGGGCGCGTGTATTTCAGGGGTGCGCGTGGAGTTCCACACGCGATTTCAGCAGGGTACGTGTATTTCAGGGGTGCGCGAGTAATTCTACACGCGATTGGGCTGGGTACGTGTGTTTCCGGGTGCGCGAGTAGTTCCACACGCGATTGGGCTGGGTACGTGTATTTCAGGGGTGCGCGTGAAGTTCCACACGCAAATAGCCTGGGCGCGTGTATTTCAGGGGTGCGCGTGAAGTTCCACACGCGATTTCAGCAGGGTACGTGTATTTCAGGGGTGCGCGAGTAATTCTACACGCGATTGGGCTGGGTACGTGTATTACAGGAGTGCGCGAGTAATTCTACACGCGATTGGGCTGGGTACGTGTATTACAGGGGTGCGCGAGTAATTCTACACGCGATTGGGCTGGGTACGTGTATTACAGGGGTGCGCGAGTAATTCTACACGCGATTGGCCTGGGTACGTGTGTTCCGGGGTGCCGTGAACTTTCACACGCGATTGGTTGAAATCCACGTGTGTTCTGTCATCACGTGCAATGAGGGATACACCCTCGCACGTCACGTCACAGACGCGCTCACGCGCTGAGGGCCTTTGGTCCAATGAAAATGCGTATGCGTGCAGACGCGCTTACGCGCTAAGGGCCTTTCCTCGAATTACACGCTGACGTGCAGATTTTTCACGTGCCAAATCACTCCGTATCAAGCTGGCCACGCGAATACACACGGAAGACCACGCTCCTGCCCAGAAGGCCGAATCACTGCCCCCCCAGTGCCCCGAGCAGCCTCCCACGTGCCATCTGCTGCTGCCTGCCTGCCTGCCTGCCTGCTGCCACCGTGCCCTGCCATTTGGTGCCTGCACATCAGCCATCTGCAGGGGTCCAGTTGCTGTGTCCACCCCTGCTGGAACAGTAGACTCCCGACTGGGATACCATCGCTCCACAGCCCAGCCCCAGGACCCAGTTGCCCACCCACGCCTGCCTCGGGGGTCGCCATGTCGGGGCAAGCACCATCTGAGACCAGTGGCGACCCCCAGCCAGAGAGGCAGAGGGCCACCAGCTTCAGTGAGAAGGAAGTTGGTGTCCTGGTGGAGCATGTCCTGGGGCATTATGATGCCCTCTTCGGAAGACCACGCGCCAACAAGGAAGGACGGGAGAGGATCTGGGACGATGTAGTGGTTGCCATCAACGCGGAGGGGGTGGCAACCCGCGACATCAAGCACATCAAGAAGCGCTGGGAGGACTTGAGGTCCAGGACCCTCAATAAGGCCCGGCGCCTCGCGGAGGGGGGCCGGGCACGCCTGAGTGACATCCAGATGAGGGTCCTGGAACGCGTAGACCCAGCGCTCCACGCCCAGATCCTTCGGAGGCAGACCCATCTGGAGTTGGCCGGTAAGTGGCCAAGCATTGCTGTGTGAGACAGGGCATGTTGCAGTGTGCTGGTTGTCTGATACCTGCCTGTATGTGTGACATAGGCCATGTACGTATGTGTGTGTGCAGGGACATCATGGTCAGGCATGTGAGTACAGTGATGTGTGAACCACATGGTTGGTGCATGTGTTCTATTGCAACATGGGGGGCTCTGTGCGGAATGGACACATGGAAGCATGGCAGTCTCTGTTCCTGGACATGGGTGGGGGTGAGGGATGGGTGCTGGTCCCATGTACACGTATGGTGTCCATGTGTGTGTGTCTGACCTGCGTGTCTGTGACTTGTAACTGCCATGGATGCATGACACATGTCTGTGACAATGTTCAGATTCACTGATGCAGCCTAGTCATCCTTGTATCCACTGCGTCTGTGGTGTACGAGGCCAGATGGATGGAACTACGGTGAGGTGTGTGCATGTGATGGCAAGACCCATGATGCATGTGAGTTTAAAACCAACATTGTATGAATCATGAGTCCCTTGGTCATGTATGCCAATGTCCATGGCATGCGCCATGGCTGTTACTGTATGTGTTTTGCCTGCACTGACCCATGTGTTGTGGAGGGACATGATGGAAGTGATGTATGACAGTGCCACTCATCTGCTGTTGCTTCCTGTCTAGGGGACCATTGTACAGTACCCTGATGCTTGTGTTCTATGTCTCCCTCTACACAGTGGCAAGTGAAGAAGAGGGCGGAGAAGGCGCTGTGGAGCAGAGCGGCGGGGATGCCGCCACGGCTGCAGCGGAAGGGGTGGGTGAGCCCCCACAGGGTTGGTGGTTTCCACAGAGGGGGAGGAGGCCGCTACTGAGCCACACATGGGGCCTGGTGGGGGCATCCCCGCTGGTGCAAGTGGTGCAGTCCAGGGCCAGGGGCAGGAGGCAGCACAGGTCGCCGTGGAGGTGCCTGTGCATGTCACTGTCCCTGACACTGTGACTGCACCACCATGCACCAGCAGGGATGCCCCATCCCAGGCCCGTCCGCAGGTAGGGGAGATGTCCATGTCATCTGACACTCCTCTACCTGCGGACGAGGGGACCCCTGGCCGTGTGGAGAGGGTCCTGATTGGTGTCGCGTTGCGCACGGCTGGCATTCGTGATGAGGTGCATGCTTCCCGGGAGGAGCATGCACATCATCACGAAGAGCACCGTGCGTACGTGAACCATTTGGGAGCCGCCATGGTCGGGGGTTTCCTACATGTGTGTGGCCTTCTGGCGACCCTCTCCTCCTCTGTGGGGGCATTGCGCCAGTCGTGCTCCATGCCGTCTTCCGGCCCAGATGCCACCAGGGCCCCCTGTGGACCTGCCCCGACCAACGCAGCCAGCTCGGTGGGGACCCCATCCCTGCCACAGTCGGGAGTCGAAGGTCCAGCAGGGGTGGACACACCAGCAACTGTCCCCCTGCAGATGGAGGATGTGCCGGCATCATCTGGCAGGGCACGTGCACGACGGCATCGGTGGATTCCATCAGCCTGGATGCCGTCGTGCTGGCAGAGGCAGTGGTGTCGGAGGCAGCAGCAGGCTCGACGTGGGAGGCATCATGGCTCGGGGCCATCAAGATCAGAGGGGCAGGCATCGGCCGGAGGGCAGGAGAACCCTGGGATGGCAGTGTCTTCCGTGTGGGAGCAGTTGGTCCAGCGGATAGGTGCGGAGCGGCAGCGGGCGGAAGAGGAGCGGCTCACCATGGTCAGGGCGGAGTTCTCCATGCGTCGGGCGTTGAGGCGGGCTGAGTGCCTTGAGGAAGCTCGCAGGGAGTTTGAGGTGGACACGGGGTTGACCCTGCGAGACCTCGGGGCCAGGACAGAGTCCCGCCTCCGGGACATCGACATGGAGTTCGATGATGCCCTGGCCGGCAACATCACAGAGTGAGCCGCAGGACTTGCCCGCTGCCATTGTATATAGTTATATAGTTAGTGGTAGGTTTCCTTTGAATTTTTTTTTTTTATTTGGTTGCGATTGGACAATGCGCCACTTTTTTGTATATAGTTCAGTTTTTAGTTAGTTGACAAAGTTAGGTTTCATTTGGTTGGGCTCATGGACCCGGGATTGTCTTGTAAATGGTTCTTCTATGGATTTTTTGATTTTTTGGATTTTTTTCATGGACAGTCATCTTCTTTTTGTTGTTTTTCTTTGTGGTTTTTCTCATTTCATTTCCATTCTAGTTGATTTTCAATACATTTTTACTTTCATCCTTCAATGTGTCGTATCATCTCATTGCTTTCATGCATGTCATGTTGGGTGTTTTAACATTCACTTGCAGCCATTGTGTGTGACAGACATGTGTTCATTTGCATTATTTACATTGGGTGTGTAACATGTAATTGCCTTTGATATGTGGGTGGATGTGATAGTTGGTTGGGCCTTTTGGCAGGGGAGGATGGCCATTACGGACATGATTGGGGATTGTTGGGACCCAGGTGCAGGGGGGCATGGATGGGACATGGGCGAGGGCCTGGTGGAGGGTGCCCCGCAATGCTGGGGGGTGGGGGTGGTGGGGGACATGAGTTGGACATGGGTGGGGGCCTGCTGGCAGGTGCCCCACAGTGCTGGGGGGTGGGGGTGGTGGGGGACATGAGTTGGAAATGGGTGGGGGCCTGCTGGCAGGTGCCCCACAGTGCTGGGGGGCGGGGGGGTGGGGGACATGAGTTGGACATGGGTGGGGGCCTGCTGGCAGGTGCCCCACAGTGCTGGGGGGTGGGGGTGGTGGGGGACATGAGTTGGACATGGGTGGGGGCCTGCTGGCAGGTGCCCCACAGTGCTGGGGGGTGGGGGGGCTGGGGGACATGAGTTGGACATGGGTGGGGGCCTGCTGGCAGGTGCCCCACAGTGCTGGGGGGTGGGGGTGCAGGGGGACATGAGTGGGGGCCTGCTGGGGGCTGGGGGTGCAGGGGGACATGAGTGGGACATGGTTGGGGGCCTGCTGGCAGGTGCCCCACAGTGCTGGGGGGTGGGGGTGCAAGGGGACGTGAGTGGGGGCCTGCTGGGGGGTGGGAGTGCAGGGGGACATGAGTGGGACATGGTTGGGGGCCTGCTGGCAGGTGCCCCACAGTGCTGGGGGGTGGGGCTGCAGGGGGACATGAGTGGGACATGGTTGGGGGCCTGCTGGCAGGTGCCCCACAGTGCTGGGGGGTGGGGGTGCAAGGGGACATGAGTGGGGGCCTGCTGGGGGGTGGGGGTGCAGGGGGACATGAGTTGGACATGGGTGGGGGCCTGCTGGCAGGTGCCCCACAGTGCTGGGGGGTGGGGGTGCAAGGGGATATGAGTGGGGGCCTGCTGGGGGGTGGGGGTGCAAGGGGACATGAGTGGGACATGGTTGGGGGCCTGCTGGCAGGTGCCCCACAGTGCTGGGGGGTGGGGGTGCAGGGGGACATGAGTGGGGGCCTGCTGGGGGGTGGGGGTGCAGGGGGACATGAGTGGGACATGGTTGGGGGCCTGCTGGCAGGTGCCCCACAGTGCTGGGGGGTGGGGGTGCAAGGGGACATGAGTGGGGGCCTGCTGGGGGGTGGGGGTGCAGGGGGACATGAGTGGGACATGGTTGGGGGCCTGCTGGCAGGTGCCCCACAGTGCTGGGGGGTGGGGGTGCAGGGGGACATGAGTGGGGGCCTGCTGGGGGGTGGGGGTGCAGGGGGACATGAGTGGGGGCCTGCTGGGGGGTGGGGGTGCAAGGGGACATGAGTGGGGGCCTGCTGGGGGGTGGGGGTGCAGGGGGACATGAGTGGGGGCCTGCTGGGGGGTGGGGGTGCAGGGGGACATGAGTGGGACATGGTTGGGGGCCTGCTGGCAGGTGCCCCACAGTGCTGGGGGGTGGGGGTGCAGGGGGACATGAGTGGGACATGGTTGGGGGCCTGCTGGCAGGTGCCCCACAGTGCTGGGGGTGGGGGTGCAAGGGGATATGAGTGGGGGCCTGCTGGGGGGTGGGGGTGCAAGGGGACATGAGTGGGACATGGTTGGGGGCCTGCTGGCAGGTGCCCCACAGTGCTGGGGGGTGGGGGTGCAGGGGGACATGAGTGGGGGCCTGCTGGGGGGTGGGGGTGCAGGGGGACATGAGTGGGACATGGTTGGGGGCCTGCTGGCAGGTGCCCCACAGTGCTGGGGGGTGGGGGTGCAAGGGGACATGAGTGGGGGCCTGCTGGGGGTGGGGGTGCAAGGGGACATGGTTGGGGGCCTGCTGGGGGGTGGGGGTGCAGGGGGACATGAGTGGGGGCCTGCTGGGGGGTGGGGGTGCAAGGGGACATGAGTGGGGGCCTGCTGGGGGGTGGGGGTGCAAGGGGACATGAGTGGGGGCCTGCTGGGGGGTGGGGGTGCAAGGGGACATGTGGCTTGGCTGGGGGGCATGCCCATGGTGGATGTGCTGCCTGCGGGACATGACCAGGGGTGCAGGCTAGTCCCCTGTGGTGTGGGCTGCCTGCAGAGGTCGTGGAGGGGGTAGAGGGGAGACCTGGGAGGACCCACACTGGCAATTCACCTCTTCAACTTCCCGCACACCCACGTAATACACTGCCCCACTCGCACAGGCCCAATCGCGTGTAGAATTTCTCGCGCACCCCTGAAATCCACGTACCCAGGCCAATCGCGTGTAGAATTTCTCGCGCACCCCTGAAATACACGTACCCTGCTGAAATCGCGTGTAGAATTTCTCGCGCACCCCTGAAATACACGTACCCAGGCCAATCGCGTGTAGAATTTCTCGCGCACCCCTGAAATACACGTACCCTGCTGAAATCGCGTGTAGAATTTCTCGCGCACCCCTGAAATACACGTACCCTGCTGAAATCGCGTGTAGAATTTCTCGCGCACCCCTGAAATACACGCGCCCAGGCTATTCGCGTGTAGAATTTCTCGCGCACCCCTGAAATACACGCGCCCAGGCTATTCGCGTGTGGAACTTCACGCGAACCCCTGAAATACACGTAGCACGCTCCCCCAGGCCCGATCGCGTGAATCAGTTCACGTGAACCCCTGAAATACACGTAGCCCGCTCCCCCAGGCCCGATCGCGTGAAAAAGTTCACGCGAACCCCTGAAATACACGTAGCCCGCTCCCCCAGGCCCGATCGCGTGAGTGACTTCACGTGAACCCCTGGAATACACGTAGCCCGCTTGCCGTGCTGGTACAGGGTTAGCGCAGCCCTTTGCGCTGGATTGGGGATTTTGATGGCTTTTCCCTGCGCGGAAGGCGTTCTTGGGGGCGTAACTGGCGCTGCTGCAAGGTCGCTGCGCCACTATGCGCCACGGCTGGTTTTGGTGGCTGGAATCCATGAATACGCTGTGCGCGGAAATGGGTTTTGGCGCACGCGGCTGGCGCAGGGATTCGCACGCGCACACTGTGCGCCAGCCGCGTGCGCCACTTGTGCGCCGAATTCTATGAATTGGCCCCTAAGTCTGAAGAAAAGGCCCAGTGCTCAGATCCCTCTAAAGATGCTTTGTGTCAAGGAGACCTAGCAAGAAATGAAAAGTTTACTAAGAGAAAAGAAGTACATAGCCTGGATCAAAAGGTATTTACCATAATGAGTATTTCACGCAACCATCACAAGAAGAAAATAAATTGCTCTGACTTACTGCAACTCTTTCAATATATACCTTTGCTAAGAGTTTTGAACACACAGGAGTTTAGATGTGTAGAGCGACTTGACTATGGTGATAGACATCTCGCATACATTGCTGTATGGCTGACAAAGCATTGCTTATCCTTTCCCATTTGGGAAGTTTTCTCAAAATGGGCTATGAATTGGATGTTAGATTTGATGGTCTTTCTAGTTCTTGCTGTGGTAAATGTGAAGGTGCACTTAAAGTCAATATTGAAAGAGGCAGAGGTGCATCAACCAGTGAATCTGGTAGAAATTATAACGATCAACATTGGGAGTGGTTTATGGGATTTATTACATACCAGAACCAAATCAGGGCAATGAATAGTTAAAATAATTTCTTAGAATACTCTCGGCCACAAACACTTTCTGGGCGAAGAAGGTTATCTTGAAGTAATAACCGAGAATAATATATTTATCTTGCATGGTTGACGTCTCCCTTATATATTGATGGCTTTTGAGTTTTGCTGGGTAGAAATGAATCATATAGTTGACACCTTTCAGACAGGTTTTAGATCTGGATCGTCCACCTCCCACAATCTAGGAATGATCGATAGACTTACTGTTAAAGCGAGATGCAAAGGATGTCCTGTATTGTAGGCTACATTTGTTGATTTTAGGGTCATCTTTGATAAGGTAAATCGAAGAATATTATGGAGTAAATTGAAGAAAATCGGTCGATATATTGCGTATTATCGAACATTTGTATGTTGACACCAAAATTCAAGAAAGGTTAAGTAGGGAAAGTAATTTGACAAAACTGGGGTTAACAAATAGGAGAGTAAAGCAAGGCTGCGTTCTGGCCCCATTATTGTTTAATTTATACTTGGCAGGCCTTCCCTATACGTTGCGTGCTATGGCTAACTGTCCACCCAAAATTGGCAACAAGCACATTGTATGTCTATCAGCAGACAATCCAGTAGTTTCTCGCTCATACATACATGGGAATGTCAAGAACTAATGCTGAGATGAGCTCATATGCTGACAAAAACTATCTTGAGATTAATTTTGAAAAAAGTAAGGCCATGTAGTTTATCCATAAATCAACTAAGAAATCTGTACTGTCGACTGAAGAAGAGGTCATTGAGTATGTGGATAGTTATTCTTATCTTGGCATTAGATTTGTAAGACTCCAGGCTATACTCAAATGATCTTGGCAAAAGGAAGGAAAGCTATACAGCTTAGTGCAGTATTTAATAATTTTACAAAACAGACCGCTGGCTACAGCTTTAAAGGAATATTCACACTTTATAACAATGTTTTTGCCAAGCCATCCTTTATGGGTTGGAAGCCTTGACGGTAAGGGAATTTAAATTTGGTTTAACATCGTTGAAGGGACATTTTGGAGGAACATTTTGATCTTCCTCAAACAGTCCCTATGGAATTTCTCAGACTCGGATTGGGATTGATAGCTCTTTGTGCATTGACCCTGAAAAGGAGGGGGAATTGTATATGAAGGCCTTGCATTCTTCAAAATGTCCCTTGTTGGTTAAGATTGGTGAAAACCTTGGTTCTGAGCTTACTAATAGGCCCATCAACATACATTTAAGAGCAGGCAGACATATTTATTTCAATGTGCTAACCCAGCTGGTTGGAAACTAACATTAATGATGGGTACCAATCAACTCCCTGTACTGATTGTAAATTGCTCAAAGATGAAGTTCCCACTGGACAAAAGGTATTGTTGTATTTGCAAATTGAAGCATGTACTCGAAACGGCCAAGAATGTGATGACTAAATGGAAGCTTTTGGGTGGTTTGTATATGTGCAATGTAGGCACTTTTGTAATTGATTGTGATATGATTAAGAACCTGGAATTCTGGATTTATTGCCTTAACTCCAGGCGGACATCCTTGCACATTGCACTTTATGGAATATGGTTACACATTTTTTAATGATTACATTGTTAATGTACATTTTTATATATATGTATGACATTTTAGACAATGTTTTTTATTTTTAAGTGATTTATTAGATTTAAAGTATTAGTACCCGGCGAGAGTCAAGCAGAATGCAACACGCATTCTGATTGGCTCTCGCCGGGTCCTTACCCAGCCGAGAATCCTTCGATTCAATTCGGTAATGACCCTCGCGGCGGGGGCATTACCCACTCAGGTAATGCCCCAGGGCCTTCGTTAACTATGGGCCCCGGGGCATTACCTGAGTCGGTAATGCCCCGCCGCTCGGGTCATATTGCTTAATTATATAATGTTTTAGCTCAATTTAATATGTTTGTGCTGTTTTATGGGTTTGATTAATGGAGCAGTGACTAATTTGAATTTGTGAAAGGTTTGAATGAACTAGACACAATGAATATAAATAAATCAATAAATAAAAACTCAACTGGCTCTTGCCATCAACAAATCAGATACATAAGCTCCTTTATTAGGTGAGATAAAATGGGGTCTTACACTATTTGCAGACAATGCTGTCCTTATTTCTCATACTCCAGCAACGAAAATGGTGTTATGTCACTGCACAATTGGCACTTATAGGTTTATTTTAAAGAACATAATACTAGAAAATGTGCAAACATTTGAATGGTGAGGTGTTTGCTTAAATAGCAGCTTAAAGTTGTCAAAAACAAACCAGGAAGAGTGACGTAATACTAGTGGAAAGGTCGGACTGTCACTATTTTTCCTGCACATTTTGGGGGTAAACTCTTAAAACATGCCCTAAAATTGTAAAACGCTAAAGCTTAACCAGCAACTACGTTTGGACTTGAGACATTGAGAACGAAGTCGTCTTTCCTTGCATAAAAATAAGAATAACATGCTTTACAACAAGTTGTAAAGCTGTACAAGTTACAACTGTGTATCGTCCCACTTGCTAAGTTTACAAGTCATTGGGCCATTGGTTGTTCATCTGAATGCCACTTTTGCAAAACTTGTGAGAGTATGAATATCATGGTCTAGTTTTACGTCCACTGTATGATAATCTTAGACTTATTTGGCTTAAACTTGTATTGACAATCTGTGGAATGAGATCTATGGAAGATGTCACTGTTTTACTCAAGGCCAAAGATACCCTGCCTGTCTTTTATGCTGTCACTGCTTTTCTAACAAAAGCATTTGTCTGTAGGAAGAAACAATTAAAAGATTAATTAATTATACATTATTATTTGAGATTTCTTTGAAAAACAATCAGAAACTATGTTTTCCTGCATGAAATGATATATCTCGTTTTTTAGATCTGTTTTACAACAAGCATTTCATGTATTTTTACACATAGTTTGTAATATGGATTTTACATTTTGCAGCATGTGTGATTAATCAGTTGTTTTTTTTAACATGTTCAATAATTGTTATTGCATACCTGTATGGCACTAGCCGAAACAAAACTATAATTGGTTGATTGAGCAGGCCCAAATCTGAATTCCCTGTTTTCTCTTTTCAGTCTTGCAAACAGTGGAATTCAATGATCCTGGATCTTAGGTTAACTAAAAACATGTCTTCCTCAGAAAACTCCTGAAGACCCATGCAACACTTTGTTATCTTACTGCACACTAGTTGGGTACCTAGTTCGATGGGATGCTTACTGGCTCCCAACGATGAAGCAGAGGTAGTGTAGAACATGTAAGAAAGAGGTTGGATTTGTTCCATCTGCTCGCCTGGAGACTATGTGTAAGCAACTTGTGAAATGGATAGAAGGAAGGATGTGAAAGGTAAAGTATTACACTGTTCTTTTTTTGAGTATTCCAGAGTTATCTTGGGGAATTTGTGGCCCATTGGGTGCTACACCTGCAGGGATATGAACATGCCCTGGGAATTAAAACCCTGTACGGTGAAAGACTCTCACCTTGAGTAGATGGCAGAGAGAACTCCAGGATCCTCATGTCCACAAATGTATAACAATAGGAAAACAACAAGAATTCAGCATTACCATAAACAAAATGGCAGTTTCAGAAAATAAATAAATACATGCTCAAACCAAGGAATGGTACTTTAAATCCTCTCTAGGGGGTATTAGTTGTATTTTCTTGACAACTGAGTGGCTTATAAAACAATCATATGAAACTAAGGGTACATGGTACGGTCTTGATCGTCCCTTTTAGTCAATATTTTTCTAAAGAGAATTGTCAAGACCATTTATAGTACAAAATACAGATTTATTTGTATACAAAATTCATCAATGACAATTCGTAATATCAAGGCTAAAAAAGCATCTTCAGTTCAAAAACACATTCAATGGTTGTTTACTTCAACTCCCATCAACCTATTTGATCAGGTGTACATATTTATAACCACATTCATACTTCAAATCTGATTTAATCATTCTATAATGGCCTTTTTCTAAAAGGCTTAACACAAAACAAAACTACTGGCCAATTCCTATAAAACCTGTTAGTCTAATGGTATTTCTCTGCTAAACAACAATACATTTGTCTACACATGTTTCGGCCAGACTGTGCAGACCTTTTCACTGTGGCTCTCTGATGGCTCCAGCCTTCTTCGGGACAATGGTGGGTGCCTAGCTGTGCCCCACTTTTTACGCCTTCTTGTGTTGGTGGTTTATCTTCAGGGATGACTCTGGTTGTAGCCTCAGGGTTATTAAGAAATTTGTATTCCTCTTCAGGCGCCTGTATCAGAGAATAAGACTATTGTGTGTGATGCATACATGCCTGTCATCTATGTCTTCCTACTGATAACTGTAGATGAACTTGAATGACTGTGAGATTCTGCGGGAGACCCCCGGTTGTGGCTGTCTATATGGTTCTTTGTTGCAAGCGCCAGATGGCTTTTTTGAGAATGCAATCTCTCCGCTGGTACTTGTTCGACGACTTGCTTCCTCTTGGAATTCTGCATGAAATTACAATGCAGTTATTTGATCAATGTGTGAGTTAAAAACCTGGCGCGTATGCACTTTAAAAAAAAACATAGAAATAATCAAATCAAATTAAAATATAAAGAAATGATATAGCTTCACAATTCTCTTTGAAACCCTGATGACAATGATTACTACATGAATGATCAATACTATGGTCAATTAATTTGGCAGAGCTGCATTTAACTTGGATGTAGACTGATTAAAGACACACACATCACCATATGTCCATTTGGTTTACCCTGAGTGCACATTCGCCATGGGTTGAAAAGTGAGGGTTCATGACAAAGCTTTAATTTGCTAGACAACAAAATCAAATCAAAACTTTCCTACCTATCTAACTCTCTAATTGTTTCATTTATTGAAAATAAATCCCTTTCTTTTTTACTAACAGTTATGTCAGTATTTCAAACCGCATTTTAGAAAACTCCCTTTAAAGACTAGCTACTTGACATTCCTGCATGTAAGTCGGTTGCAAAAAGAAAAATGTTTATTTAATGTGTATATTTTGCTAGGTTCCTTTCAATGGTGTTTCTATTGCATTATTGTGAAAGAAGTGTCATTTGTTATTTTTCAATGCACAATTCTAATTGGGAACAATGGGTGGCAGTTAAAAACCCTTTACCATTTTCCTTCAGTGAGTAGACTCTGCACAGCGATATAACCAGGGAATTACTTCAATTAAATCCCTTTTCTAGGCATGTGCAAAGTGAGATATTATTTGTCTCCCCGTCTGTACTTGGCTGTACTTGGCTATTGCACAGAGAGGGGTCTCCCAATATACACACCATTTGCATCTATTTTTTTCAAATCCAAAGTTTCCAGAAGTCCTTAAACTTCTGAAAAATGTACTAATTTCCCAGGATATACAATCAATTAATATGGGTACCGTCTCAAGCACTTGTACAATTCTTCCCCTCTAGTAACAGGTGAGTATTTGTCATCAAGATGAGTCATCTTCACTCCAAAGACTGGTTTCTCTACTTCAGTGTTGAGCCTGTCTGCTTCCTTTTCCACCGAGGACGTCCTGGGGATGAATTCCATATAAGTCTCTAATAGTGGTCTGCCAGCAATCAAACATGAGTCCAAAGAAAAGCAAGCTATTTGTAGAACCGGCTTGGGAAACTGGTGCGATTATTTGTTTGTTTGTATGTTTTATTCACTTATAATGCGCACCAAACCCGAAGGTAGCCGGGCACCGCAGTACAGAATATACAAAGCTTGAAGTTATATGGTTGCAGATTAAATGCTAAAGCAAAATATATACAGACCATAGACAGTCAATTACAGATTACAAGCAAAGCAAAATATATACAGGCCATAGAGGGTCAGTTACAGAATACAAGCAAGACAGAATATATACAGGCACTAGATGGACGTCAGATCTCTAGCCAGAAAGGGAAGATGTACAAATGGGCAGCAGGTTGGTGAGTATATAAATATATACACTAGGAGGTATCAGGAGTTTTGTAAGAGCTAGTGAGAAACTAGTCATCGGCAGACTTCAGCAGATTGATGTATTTTTATTTTTTATTTTATTGATACAGCTGATTACAATCAACTTTTCAATATAACAGAAAAAGAAACATTAAAATAATAATCAAGGTCTTCATGAAATCAGTATTGTAAGTGATTTCAATCTGTCACTTCACCTAAATCAATGCCCAGCATGTAATGCACGACTGAAATTCTTATTTATTTATTTGTGTCTAAAAGTTGTTTTATTCTGAACGATGTACCACTTATATCACGCCCCTCTCTTGGAACCCCCCCCCCCGGTCACACTGAATCAGGAATCAGGCTGGTTTGCAAAGTTAAAATATTTATTTATATATTCAAAATATAATCACACTATTTTTAAAAGGGATACAATAATCACCAATGGGGTGATGTCACACTAAGCAATCTCTAATTACAGGGAGTAATGATGAGCAAAAACAATGCAGCACAGCAATAATACTTTTGTGGGAGGGTGTTCAAATCAAATAGCAATGTGGTTACTCGTTCCCCCTGCACACTCCTCAACCCCCCAATATGCAATGTAGAGAGACACAGGAGGAGAGAGAACAGGTTTCAGGAATGCAGAAATCAAACACATGTCAATCCCAATTCCCCCCCCCCAGCAAACACAAGAGAGAAACAGAATTGATTGGCAAACTGTCAAATGGTTTTAAAGTTGTCTTTGAATGGAATAGGTAAAACACTAAATATGGCTTAAATCACTGAAATTGTTTAAGTTCTAATTGGAGCCACTTTATATGGTTGCAGACAAACACTAGCAATGATTTGACACCAATAAGCAATGTGTGAACTGAAATTTGAGGTTGGGTGCAATGAAAAGCTGTTTTACACGTGTGATATTTTGCCAAAACGTAAATTCACGGCAAACTTTTCTGTGCGCAGTAATCGCGATTGTGGGAAAATTATGGGGATTTGAATCTATGGAAAGCTGTGGATGTTAGCTACAAGCAAACGTTTACATTTTGTTTCTAGCATAACATTTGAAGAAGTTATGGACGTTTTCGTGGGGGTCGTTTTTTTTAAATATGCACCAAAATGAGAAAACAGGGATGCACTTTCAAAAGACAAACGGGATTTCTTTACACTAGGGTCAGGCTATGAAGAAGCAAATACCACACGGGAGCACAGCCACTAGACCAGGACACCTCTGGATCAAGTTTTTGCCTGCCAAGGAGCTTGCCTTCTTCAGATGCAATATATCAGCGCAAAGATATGTTTAACAATACTATTACAGAAGGAGGGTAGTAGGGATAAAATAAAGCGTTCAGGCAATTCAAAAATATTTCTAACTATGCAGTTCTGAAGACAAGATAGGATGGATTTGGATAGGGATTGCTATGGACAGTACATAGGCTAGTGACACAGTTCTATACTCTGGATACTCACTATATGTATTTGAACAGAACCGTCAGGAATTCTGGTCAGTCAAGATTTCTATACAGGAATTCTGCTTGGCACACCAGACTGGACTGGGTCTGCAATCAGCATGGTGCTCTGGTCCCCGCACGACA
This sequence comes from Ambystoma mexicanum, assembly GCF_040938575.1. Taxonomy (NCBI): domain Eukaryota; kingdom Metazoa; phylum Chordata; class Amphibia; order Caudata; family Ambystomatidae; genus Ambystoma; species Ambystoma mexicanum. The sequence goes on from NC_090933.1 coordinate 1,124,710,272, forward strand.
GGACTGGACAGGATTAGCACAGCACGGCACAGGATTGGGTTTAATCTGCCCTTCTCGGTTCTGAAGATACTTATTTAGCAGGAAAGCAGTTACAGCACAGCCCGACTGCTTCTTTGGTTTCCCCTTTAAGTTTGTGGGGTTCTGGTTCTAGAAGTTTAAGGCCTAGCTGAGAATGGTTCAGCTATAGAATGGTCCTTTCTGCTTTGCCAAGTGTCCGGAGTCTGGAGCAAGGAATATTGATGGCTCTTCTTCAGGGTGCTTTGCAGGCAATTGGTTAGTGAGTGAATCTGTGTATGTTTCTAAGTCCTCAGCTTTCTCTATTTATGCATTTGGTAAAGGGATGTGTTTGCTGGATTATCCTAAACGCGCCCCCTAGGCTGACTATAGGTTAGAATCTCCCCTCTCTCTTGATTGGAGTGTCAAGGAGTTCCCCCCTTCTCACCTGGGTCCGTTCTTTGCCGGAGTCCTTGGTCGCTGCCTTCTTGCGGACGGACCTGGTTTTGAATAGGGCTGCCTGAGTCTCTTCCGACTCCAGAGTGCATTCAAATTCTGGGGCGCGGATCAGGAATCCGGGAAACTAGGAAGAGTGCAACTAGCACACGAGTCCAGGAGATAGGAAGAAAGGGAAGGGCAAGGAACGGGTTAGATGGGCAGGAACAAGGAAACAATGCCACGAACTACGGAGCACATGTCTGGTCGCTACTTTGCAATAGCATTGAGACGCGCGGAGCCGCGGAGGGTGTGGTCTATTAACAGAGTACGCTATGTCCAGCGCGTGGAGCGAGAAAGGGGTTTCGCGCTGGACGGCCATGTTGGGAGTATTAGGGAGTGCAAGCCCCGTTGTGACAAGGACCGGAAGCCCAAAAGGGACTAGTTCTGCAGTTCATGACATGGAGTAGAAAACAGGGTGTCACCATGATGATGTGGTTTTATGAGTCAGAGAATCCTCCCCTTGGCTTTTGAACATGAAATCTACTTTAGGTATAATACATATTTACAATTTTACAAACTTTATAACAATAACTATGTTGTGGAGCAAATGCTCTTCCAAGCACCGTCATTGTAGGATCTTATGTCAGCTTTTGACAGAATTCTGCCCTTTTGGGCCGGAACACAATATCTAGTTTATCCAAAAATGTGTACAACTGTGCGCATTGTATATGGGCATAAGCGTGTGAAGTTTCATGCTTTTGACATAACCACATTTGGTATAAAACCTCAATTACTACAGTTACTTCCCAGAACATAGCACAGAGTTCTGGCTCCTCTTAAAATGTGCAGCCAAAAATTAGTTTCAGAATTCCGGGGTTTACATATGTTTTACAATTGCACACAATAAATTATCAGTCTTTTTAGAAATATGCTTTTTGTCCATTGTGAATCAACAAAAGTTGTCTGTCCCCGCCTCCTTCTCCTGCTTGCAGCTCAAGAGCAATCTCCGGCCCTTTCCTTCTGGCAGAGGCCATTTACGATATTTTCTGATTAGCATCTCCTTGCCTTGGAGGAAGACCATTGTGCTCTTTCCACAGCATCCCAAGTTCCTCTCCCCTATTAATCAACACAAAGGTGTGAGTTCCTGGTCTAGAGAGCAGAAGGGAGGTGCCTGGCCCTGTGGGGGAAGTTGTTTGTGGTTTGGTTTGGAGTCAGGCTTAATTTTAAATGTAATTTTGTTGCAATTTTCTTTGTTTAAATAAACTTGTAATTTTAAAACAAGCAGCTAGAACACTGATTTCAGACCCTAAACCATGAAGTTTAAATAGTTACAACCTAGGTTACTCTTGATAACAGGTCACTTAGATTTCAGACATTAAATCGCAATGGTACAAGTTTAGAGTTTTAATGCAGGCTTTTGAAACAGTCATTCAGGCGGCCGCTGGTACTGCGCCCAGATTTTGACAGATCCCACAGGCAGGCAAACTTGTGCTGTGGGTATTTTGCTGACCAATTCAGCTTTCCCGGATATTGCAATTTCACAATGATTTCTTGAATTCAGTGAAATGTGACACCCAGCAAGAAGATTAGATATGTGTGGGTGTTTTGGACCAGCATTCTGTATTTTCAGCAACCAAGAAAATATTTAAAAACAAGATTCCGGATTTCTTTCAGCAAGCACTGCTTTTCATGCAGTCTCAGTTTTTTACTGGTTGGGCAGCCCAATGACATGTTTCAGGAGTGAGTTCTCCGTTCCACCACTGACAACATGCATGGTAGATTTGGCAGCCATCTTTTTGTGCTTTGTAGAGCGCAATTTCCATATGTTTTCGTGCGCATATGGGTTTTGCGGCCATTTTGATCATTCTGGCACCATCAGCACACAGTGATGCCGCAGGGCAGAGCATAAGTGGGTTAATACATCCCACAGTATAAATAGTGTCTTTGTCAAAGTTCATTTTAAAGTAACCTTAAAAAAAGAAAAAAGAATGAAATTAATCCATTAGTTTAGCTGAACTTTAGTCCTTATTTAAGTCCATGTTTTAAAAAAATATGTATTAAGGCAAAGCCCAGCTTTCTGTTATCCACTTGTATCAATCTTCGCCACAAGTCTTCCTTGTTAAAGATGAGTAGATCTTTGAATAAATCTTTAAAATAGTATGCCCTGATTTCTGATAGAGATTCACATTCTGTCATTAGATGTTTCACTGATTCATTTGGAGATTTACAGTATCGACATACATTCTCTTCATGTTGAATGATTTTGCGTCTCGCTTTTAATTCATTGGTGTCACAAAGGTTCAATCGGAATCTCATAATGCCTGTTCTATAAATTAAGCTGGGAGATTTTATCAGATGCGATGGAAGTTGGCCGTATTTCTTTATATTACTAAGATTGGGATCAAAGTCTTTGCATTAAATACATTGGTCGCTAGTTTTTATCCAGTCAGCTCACCATATCTTTAACTTAGTTTTATCTGGATTCTCTATTAAAAGTTCAACTGTAGCATCAGCTTCTTTTACCATCAATTCCACCGATTTTCTCCAAGATCTGACACATTTTTGGGATGAAGTAGTTAAATAATTTGCTAGAAAAGACAGGACATTATTTTGTCTTTAGATGTGATGCATTTGCTGTATAACGCGCATTTTCTCCACTTATACATTGCCGATATGGAAAGAAGTCCCATTTCATATTGCAAGTTTCGCATAGATTAAGATTTTGGCAGTTGAAGAACTGCTCTCCAGTATCTGGCTTCAAGTTTTTGCCAGTAGAGATCGGATTTGACAGGTTTGGTTTCAGCCCCATAAAGCATTACAGTTATGACTTTTTGCTTGTAAAATGTCAACACTGGAATGAGCGAGAATTTCCCATATTTTGCATTTATGATTCTTGATTGGCAGGTAGCAGTTGTGATTTTACTCTTGTTAATTCATACGGCTCGTATTTATGATGATTATAGATGTTTAGCAAATTGACATAGTTGGATCTGAATTTCAATAAAGGCTGCTCCTCACTTAGAGGGTGTGGCAGTGAATTCGATAATTGTGCCGCTCGGACCTGGAAGCTGCCTCCCCCAGCCTTTGCCAGCCTGAATCTCGGTATGATAAGGCTATTGGCATTGGAGGTTCTTGCCGGTTGGGTGGAGCTTCTCTTTAGGAGTTTGTCTGTGAGATAGCTAGGTGCAGCATTGTTCAAAGCTTTATGAACAAGTGATGCAACTTTTAAATGGATTTTATTTTGGGTAGACAGCCAGTTGTTTTGGCACCTAATCTTAGATATATGTAATCTTTTGGACATGCCAAGAGTTTCTCTCAAGGCATTATTTTGTAGGATTTGAATTCTGTGGATGATAGATTTGTTGGCATCGATGTATAGGGCATTGCAATAGTCGAGCCTAGACAGAATCAGGGTTCTAACTAAGATAATGCAGTTGTCATCTGAGAAAAAGTGTTTACCTGCTCTAATGAGCTTACAAGTATAAGATGTGGTTGATGCCATGGATTTCACCTGTTTATCGAGGGAGAGGGTGGAATCCAGATAAAAGCCAAGTGTCTTCACCTCCTTGGACACCTTGATGATATTACCATCAATCTCAAATGAGGTGTAGTCTTGGCCTAATTTTTTTAGATTAGAGTAAGTCCCCAGGATGATAAACTCTGTTTTATCATCATTCAGTCATAGACCGTGGGTTGTCATCCATGCCTGGATGATGAGATACACCCTATTTACTAAGGCAAAATCCTTTTTGTAATCCCCAGAAAGTGGGAGGAGAATCTGGGTATCATCTGCATAATTAGTGTATGTGATACCAAGAAGGTATAGATCATCAAAAAGGGGCATAGTAAATATGTTGTATATGGTGGGGGAGATGCAAGAGCCCTGAGGAACTCTGCACTGGATGCAGATCGGGTCAGCCGCAGCCGAGGGGGAGAACACCCTCATAGTCCTGTCACTGAGGAAAGACTCAATCCAGGTTATAGCCTCTTTAGAAAAATGTGCAGCTGAGTCTAGGTGGCTGCAAAGGACCTTGTGGTCGACAAGGTCGAATGCAGCCGAAAGGTCCAGCAACAGGAGAAGAGCCATTTTACCTTTATCTCATTTGATTTGATTTGATTTGATTTGATATTTTATTATAAAATGTCAATACACAACGGTAGATATTATTATCAGTATATGGACTACAGCTGTCTTTTCCTGTCGTCTCTTCACCAAACGTCTGTCTCTTTCTCCATCCTTCCGTTCCGAATTCTATCTTCTGGAGCTTTCATCGCATCACCACACAATTCTATTCCCCTTTCTGTCATGATCAATTTGTTTTTCCATCCCATCTTTCAGTCAGCTTAAATAAATGGTTTTGGACTTTTATAGGTAAGAGACCACTGTCTTAAGGTGCGTGTATCATATAACTATATTAATTGGTCAGTCTATGTGACAGGACTGTGTTCTAAATGTGACATCACACTTAACCACCCGCTTTGTACTCGTTGGGCATACTAATGAAGATGGCAGTCTATTCGGAGTAATATTCTAACCCATTTACATCTTGGATATTTTACATTAAACAGCTGTGTTTTTCCTAAAGCTTATGTTTCACATATGTGATTAAGTTACTAATGGGTTTGCCAGATTCCTTTCACTCAGGTGAATATAATAAGGCTAGCCTGATCTCAGCATGACATCTGATGTGTATGTGGCACATGTTTGCTATGTATTCTCTAATTATTTATGTATTTGATGTATTTATTTACATACAGGATCACAAAAGAATGTTCAAATGATTTGACAGAAGAGGTGAGCTTCTTTTAATGGGATGAGTTTGAGGGACATTCTGACAAGGTTATGGAGTGGAGTAAATGGAACAGTCACCGGGGACAAAACATAAATAGACATGCATAGATTAAGGACAATGAACATTTTGACATTTTTAAGCACAGGTAGGCGATATGGCCATCTATGCTCGGGATGTGACCATGATGGGTGAAGTGCTACAGTGGAGGCAGAGGAATTGAGGGACAGAGGCAGGTTAGAGGCAAGGGAACAATGTTAGCTAGCAGGCAGTTGTGAGGTAGGTTAAGAGGTAACTCAGAGTCGAGGAGGTAGGCTGTTAGCTTGGCTTTGAACAAATCCACGTGGACTATTTCTTAGATGTCCGGGGAAGAGAATTCCATGCAAGTGGAGCAATAAGAGAGAAGGAGCGGAAGCGAGAGGAAGCACAGGGAGGGTGAAGAGCCACAAGGGTAGTTGAGGAGGCAGAGGGGAGATTACCAGAAGGCTACTAGAAATGGATAGAGGATAATATATACAGTGGTGTCTTACTGTGGATCGATTTATGAACCAGGAGAACACATTTATATCTGGCCCTGCTTTTTATTTTCAGCCATCTAGCCTGATGATGGTACGAGGAAGTAGTGAAGGTGTTCAATAAGAGTCATTGTAGCAAAGTTAATGATCTTGTTGAGAGTAAAGAGAGCATGCAGAGAAAGCTGCAGAGACCAAAGATGATGCCGGCAGTGGTCCAGTTTGGAGAAGAAAAGAGCGGTTAAGAGATGCTTGCAGGTTGAAACACTTGTGTATAGGCGCGTTACAAATACCATATCATATCATATCATATCAGGTGTTGAAAGGAAGGAGGTGCCTGATTTCTGTAATATTTAGGAGGTTGACATGAGCTGCTGTTCCAGTTTTGGAGATGAAAGTAAAAAAGGTGTGAGAAAGGTCATAGATGATGCAGAGTTTTCTAGATGAGAGGAGTAGGGAAGGGTGTAAGGTGGGACGTGGATATGCAGAGGAAGATATGAGAGAGAGCTTTTTGCAGGGAAGAAGAGAACCTCTGCTTTGATATAGTTTAACATCAGAGAGTGCAAAGCCATCCAATATTTAATAGCAGAGAGAAAGTTTGACATTTTGATAGAGAGATCAAAGAGTTCAGGAAAAGAGAAGACAATGTGGGTGTTGATACGAGAACAACGAGAAGATTAATGCCTCAAGAGCAGAGGTGTAGAGTGTAAAGAGGAGTGGACCCAAGACAGAGACTTGTGGAACACCAACAGTTAGAGGAGTGAGTTGAGAGGTGTTGTTGCTCCAGGAGACAGAGAATTTGCAAGGTGCAAGGTAGAATTCAATCCAGGCAAGAGCTTGATCGTGAATCCCAAAAAGAAAGAGAGTATTAAGGAGATCAGAGTGATCAACAGTGTCAAAGACAGAAGACAGGTCAAGAAGAAATATTATAGAGAATAGGTTGAACTGCGTAGCATAGTCAATGAACTTGGACACATTCATGAGTGCAGTGTCTGAAGAGTGAGAGGAGTGGAAACCTGCTTGTAGTGGGTCTTGAAAGTTGTGGATATCTACGTAATTACTATGACGGTTGACCGCAACCCTTTCAAGCACTTTAGAGGAGTGGGCTAGGAGACACAAGGAAAAAGTTAGCTGGTAGGTTCAGGTCAGCCCCTCGATTTTTTAGGAGATGGATGACCATAACTGTTTTTAAACAGAGGGAATGCAAGCAGAGTCGAAAGACATGTTGAGGAGTGCAGCTAGGTGAGAGGCCACTCAATGGGCAATAGGATTGACTAGCTGAGGAGCAAGATAGTCTGATGGGGCACTAGAGCACTAGAGGGGTTAGCCTTCATCAGTTGAGATAGCCCTTCCTCAGTATTAATGTGACTGAATCGAAGCAGAGGATCATGGTAGAGTAGGCAGAGTGTAAAATGTAGGAGGAGGGAGTGTAAGGAAGGTCAGGAGAGAGTTTCTATTTTTTTGTATTCAGCTAGGTCATTAGCTGTGACAATGGAGTTGATAGTCATAGACTTAGGAGGAGTGAGGAGTGTGTTTAGGGTGCCCTTTTAACCGGCAAGGATAGTTGGAGTGAGAGACAGTGATGGTTAGGTAGAATTATTGTTTTGCTTGGTCAAGAGTGGACTTCAGAGAGTTCAGGGCAGAGAGATAGAGTTGCAGGTACTCATGGGTGCACCACTCTTTGCACAGCAGATGACGCATGTCTCTGCGGAGAGAGCCTCTGAATGTGGTGATCCATGGCTGAGGATGCTGAGATTTAGGGGTGAAACTAAGCACCGGGAAGTGAGAGGAAAGTGAGTCATACAGTAGGGATCGGAAGCTGGAGAAGGCGGTGATGGTGGAAGAGGCATCGGGTGTAAAGCAGGAGAGTGAGAACTGCAGGTTGGAGAGAAAGGGGGAATGGCCAAAGGTTAAAACTTCCTTTTAGTAATAGGTGATACAAGTGGTAAGGAATGGTCATAGAGTGGAAAGGAGATGGTGGTGGATACAATTGAGTAATCAAATATGGATTCCATGACAGTAGTACTGGTGGTTGAGAGTGACCTTCACACAAGCATTCTATTCCTATCTCAGGATCTCAGTTTACCAGGCACAGACACAGGTGTAAAGCAGGAGAGTGAGAACTGTAGGTTGGAGAGAAAGGGGGAATGGCCAAAGGTTAAAACTTCCTTTTAGTAATAGGTGATACAAGTGGTAAGGAATGGTCATAGAGTGGAAAGGAGATGGTGGTGGATACAATTGAGTAATCAAATATGGATTCTATGAGAGTAGTACTGGTGGTTGAGAGTGACCTTCACGCAAGCATTCTATTCCTATCTCAGGATCTCTGCTTAGCTGGCACAGACACAAGTATAAATGAGCCATTGAGGTGCAACATTTCTGTGCAGAGATAGCTACATTAATATCATTTGGATAATTAAACAAATACTATACAAATATAATTTCTTATTCAGTTGAGATGGTTTTTCACTCTGAACAATAAAACAAATTAAATTGCTACAACACTCTTTATTATCTTATATGATGTAACATTTAAAATTAAATTTTCTTTCATTCTATGTAATGGGTTTAACAAAATATTAAGTGATATTTCCATCCCCTGGTACTAAAAGGGCATTTGCTGTCAGTCATTTGAGGCTTCAAAGCGGGGCCATTAATGACATGATTGTCATGGCACTATTCACAGAAAGTTCTTTGATACTAGTCAATTGAGTGCCAAATGATGACACACCTCTCTGCCTCATAAGTGATTGTATATACACATGCAGTGTGACCGTCCCTCCCCCCAATTGGATCTTCTTTAAATCATCTTCCTGAAACCACATCTTGAATCTTATTTCTATTTTATTGGATTCGTATTGGGTTAAAGAGTTCACACACCATGTCGCCAACCAGTGGGGTGAACACAATTATTTCCAACGAGGGTGCAGACCTTTTCCCTAACTGATTCAGGGGAACATTCGAAGTGACCTGTTGTGGAACAGGCCTTACTGCAGCTGGAAACTGGTACCAATGACTCTCCCTGTGGGAGAGTCAAGCTCTAAAAAAGTCACTGGCAGCCTTCAGGGCTAGGAATGTCAGAAGGCAGACTTACTGTTTCTATGACCTAGCCACCTTTAAACGCAAGTGTAGGGTGGCTGAGAGAAAGTAGAGGGCATTTGGTGCCTCATCTGACAAACTGGCCTGCTGCTTGCTCCAAAGGCAATACAGACTCTCTTTCCTGTCCAAGAGGGAAGCCTTGGATTCTGTAGCCTCTAACAACACGGTTGAACTCTTCAGAATCTGCAAGGAGCTGGCCAATCCTGCTGCATTCTCAACCTCTCCTGTTCCCTTCCAGGCCCTTTGCATGGCACTGGCTTCTCACTTCACCACTAAAACTCAGGACATCCTGTCATCTCTCTCCTCTTCCTTTCCTTCTACCTCTCCTGGTCACTCTCCAGCCGACTCTCCCTCTCCTTCTCCTTTCTCCTCTTTCGTGTGTTCACTCCTGAAGATGTTTCTAGACATGTCCGATCTATGAATGTGTTGTCCAAGCAGGTGCTCCCCTGCTCCTCCAAAACCATCAAGGACCAGATCCACACCCTCGATCCAGCCTTGTGTGATGTCTTCAATAACTCTTTTGCCACTGTAACGTTCCCCTCTGCCCTACAGCACTCGCTTTTACACCCCCACCTTGAGAAGTCTTCTGCTGATCTTTTCTTTCCGGCAAACTTCCAACCAATCTCTATCACTTCTTTCCTTGGTAAACTCCTGGAAAAGCTTGCCATTTCCCATCTTACTCTCATACTGAATCTGTTGGTTGTCTCCATGAGCATCAGTCTGGCTTTAGAGCAGACAGAAGCATTGAAACTGCTATCCTGAACTCCCGTGAAGACCTCATCTCTAATCTAGACTCTAGCCTTCCTTTTGTCCTCATCCCCCTCAACCTTGCCTCTGCTTTCAACACGGTCAACCATGCCATCCTGATCAATCATCTCTGTGACCACCTGGGCATCATGGATCAGGCCCTAGCCTCATTAACCTCCTTCCTCTCCAATCGACCCTCCCAGGTCCAACTGCGGTCCTTTCTCTCCACCACCTCTATCTCCACATCAGGTGTTGGGATCTAACCTCTCACCCTGGCTCTTCAACCTTTACTTGGCACCTCTGGCCCTTCTCATGTTTGCATTCGGCCCAGCTTTGAGTGTTATCCGGATGACACACAGCTCTCCTTCAGGCTCCCCTCTGCCTCGTTTCCTCTCTCGCTCATTCCTGACTGTCTATCCGCAATTAAGGAATTGTGTGCCTCCAATGATCTCCGCCTTAATGGCAGTAACACTGAGATCCTTCTCATTAGGACAACTGGTCCCGCTTTCCCTGGTTCACTCTGGTCGCCCTACTTGGGCCCTCTACCTGCAGCTTCCTGCGAGGCAAAAAACCTTGGTATCATCTTCGACTCCACTCTCTCCTTCTCTCCTCACATCACAGACCTCTCTAAGAAGTCTCACTACCAGCTGCACCTCCTCAGGGGTATTCTTTCTTTTCTCACTTTCCTTCAGAAGCTCACTATCTCCAGAGCTCTGGGTCTTTTATAGGCTGGACTACTGCAACAACCTCTTTCTAAATGTTCCTGCTTCTACTCTTCACCCTCTGAAACTAATCCAGAACAGGACTGCGTGATTTGTTCTTGGCCTCAGGCCTGTGGGTCAGACACTTCTCCAGGCAGAGAGGTGGGGGTAGATATCTCTCCTCGACTGGTGCTTCACTCTGGAACAGCCTCCCTGCCTCTCTCAAATTTGATTAGAACCACCACACATTCCGGAAGCAACTTAGACCTTCCTTTTCACTTTTGCTTTCTCTCTTTCTCTCCCCTTCTGATGTCTTGTCTGCTACACTAACTGGTTACCTGGCCTCCCTCTGAATCTTATGGGGACCAGGCTCTTTCACAATCAGTAGCCCCATGCACTGCCTCTGGGCCTACCACACACTAGAGACCTTATTTGCAACCCTACAGTCCCCTGCCTCCTTGCACTTTCTTATATCCAGCCACCCCGAGCTTTGCTTATTGCATTCTCCCCTTCCTTCCCCCTGTTACTCTCCTCTCCCTTCACCTTGCACTTGCATGATCTGAATGTCACAAGGTCTAGTATGATTGATTGTTATGTTTCCCTTTGTCCTCCCTTTCCTCGTGTTCTCACACCTAGAAACACTTGTGTACAGGCACATTATAAATTACCTATCATATAATATCATATCATATCAAGGAACCAGTGTAGTGTATCAAAGCAACCACAGGACCAAATTAAGCTCTTGTTGTCTCTCTCTTTCATTTTGAGCCTATTTGAGTGATTGAAAATGCTGGAAGCACCTTTAGCTGTTTCAAAGACCCAACAGAGCTACTGGGGACCCTCAACACTTTGAAGCTCTTTGCGCACCTTAAAGCTGTGGTAATTTGAGCATCGCGTTTCTGTCCTAAGCATCTTCAAGCCACATGCCTCTGCTGCTTACTGGACCACATTGCATTGTTGGACCAGTCAAGCCTTCGAACTGTGAGGATTTCAACATTGCTGATTGTCCAAAACGTGTTGGTGGCTTGAGCTGCTGCTACTTTATAAATGTCACCATACTGGTATTATTAAGAACGTAGTGGCAAGTCTGACCCCTTTTAATACAGTCTCGGAAGATAAGAGGGAATGTCTCTTAATATAGATCCCCCCAGTAAGTCAATCTGACAGGAAAACCCATTTCATTACGGTGGCTGTGCAGACACCGCATACAGGTCGGCAAACCTCTAACTGCCAAGCATCTTTTCAATGTTTTAAAAATGGCTTGTGCAGGGCCACTTTTTCTTGATTTGCAGACGTTGACCAGCAAATCATCTGTGAGTCAGGCATCTGTAAATGTGGAAGTGGTGCAGACCCTGCACAACTGAACTCAAAAGGGGTTGTTAAGCCTGTTACCTACCTTAGCAGTTTGCTTATGGGAAAGGTAAAAGCAGTGCCAAAGTTCAGAATAATCCAAAGCTTTGACATTTGGCCAGATCTCTACAGGGCTGTCATTTGCTTTTACCACTTAACCATGGATCACAAAAGTCGAGTTCATATGTCATCAGTTAAATTCCTTGCCTTGTGTATGAGCCAGACCCTTACATGGGGCTTCTACAGTATGGGAGGAAGCGTCTGCAGGACTTCCCTCCCCCACATTTACTCCCTCTTGTGGGGCTTATGACTCACCGGCAGCCATCTGGGTGCCTGGGCCCATGATGCGGGATGGCTGCAGGACTACGCATGGGACCGCACGGCTCACCCTATAGCATGATACAGACACCATTTTGTGATACACCTAGACTCCATTTTGAGCACAACAGTCTAAGCCTCAGCCACAAAAGTGTCCTGCAGGGCTGCGGCTCTCCCCCACCCGACCGTGCACAGTGAGCCAGCCCTCCCATCACCCTCATCCCCACAGCGGCTCAACTGAAGGCCTGTTCTCACAGGAGACAGGGCACGAACATGTAACTGTACAAACACTGTATCTTTCACCTTTCGCAGTACATCATTTGACCTGACAATGACCGGGCCTCAAGCTGGGGTCTGGGAAAAACAAAGCCACCTTTATAAAACATGCTCTGTCTCCTCACAGACCCCTCCATCCATAATATATGTTGTAAATAACCCCCCAACCCTGATCCCCATTTGAAGTACCAGACATGAATGTTAAGCCTGTGTGCCACCCAGCTTTTTCCATGTTACTAAACCATTTGTATGAAATAGCCCCAAGTCCATAAGGCCGATGGTTCATATAAAAATGGGATAACCTCTGGCCATCTCAGAACACCCACTTGTAAAGTTATCAAACGGGTGTAATTTCGAACTTGCCATTAGTAATCACAGGATAAGGTGTTGTACAATATTTTAAAAGCAATTGTGTAATATCTCCATGTACAATATGATTCCTCATGAATACGCAAGTTTGCAAGTGAACACTTAACTGTTGTGATATGCACGAGTCTTCTAAAGTAATAAGTACTGTCCTGAGTGATGAAACGTCGTTTTAAGTAATTGTTTAACATTTCTGATTATAGGTAGGATCTTGCAGACTCTTGCCTATCTTAATGTATACACCAACCTGGTTCTACCTCATGTTTTTATGCTAGCTTTTCCCATGTGTCCCCGCACCCAGATGTAAAACCATAGCCCAGTGAATGATGAGACTCTGACAAAACCTTTTGTCAATTCTGTAAACATGGTGCCCATGAAATACAAAAAGGTGTAATACATAAAGTGCTCACACGATTGCACGATCTTCAATGTATATACATATATATTCATATTGGCATAATTTAGTTTGTTTATTCATAATGATGTGCATGTAACCCTGTAACGTAGATACACGAGAAGCTACAAGGTCATCCCTCCCTTCCCCTGCAAAGTGCGTACTCAGCCCCCAACATCCTCCCCCCAAGGCCCGGCTGGTGATTGAAGGCCCTTGGTTTACTGATGGTAGAATAACACAGATACACCTCCTTGCTTCCCTGCTGAACCCGCACAAGGTGTTTGCCCCCTGACACGCAGAGCCACCATAAAACCACTGTGTACCTCCATGCACTGGTCACAAGATTTATGGGCAGCTATTTGGGGGACGCACACTTTCAAGTGGTGACTCCGATGTGAAAGCGTTATTTTTGTCCATTTTGGCGCCAGATGTCCCCAGCCACAGCAGAGATGCACGGTGCACCCCCACAAGAGAGCTGCCCGCCTACGGCAACCAGTACGCTTAGACGTGCGCACGCAGTAGGGCGAGAGGGTACGGGTCCCACTTCACAAAACCCATAGTACTGCTCGCCGGAGCCGGGGGGGGGGCATTGAGCGTAGGGCAGCGCCGCCTGGACGGACTGGGTCCGGAGGGTCTCGAATGAAGACGGGCATGTGAGTATCAAGTGCGAGCGACGATAAAAGGAGTCGGATATAGCCAATAGTATATGAGGTCGAGTTAAGATAAAGGGGGCTCTTTTCTTTGAGGGTTCACTAGTGGGGTTCTGATCCTTTCTTTTTCTTTCTGTTGCATATGGCCATTAGGACGAGTTAAGGAGATTACAAGGTGAAATGGGAAGACGGGAACCTAGCTCTGCAAGGGGGTAGAAGGCGGCACTGCATAGTGCTATCTTGACAAGTACTGGAAATAAGTGAAACAGAGAAACGAATAGTAAGTGTCTCATATAAGGAGAAGACTTGGAGTATAATTTAGAAAACGCTTTTTCTTTTTCTTCTTTTTTAAAAATCTATGAGGGGGTATTCCGACAACTTAAGGGTTAAGGGGTGTGACGGGTTATAGTAAACGGGATCCTTGGTATAAAACATAGTGCAGGGAGGAGAGGGAGGTATATGTTACATGTTGTATGTAAAACGTGAGTCAAATGAATGTCATGTATTGAATCTGTTATGTTCATCCCGTGATTATAATTCTTTGATGAAGTGATAAAATGATTGTGTAAGGTCTTGACGAGAATCGGTCATTGTAAGTGTGACCTTCTGAGCTTTGATACATAGGGTATGCAAAAGCGGTACATTAGTGTTAGAAAACTACCATCACTAGTAGCGTGCACATAGAGTCCACCATTTAAAACGGGCTGTCACAGTAGGGTAAGAGACGGGGAAGTAACATGCGGGCGGAAACACCCCTGGCCTATATTTGCCAGAATTTACCAGGCTACGCGGAACGTATAACAAAATACCATGACGAATGGGTCACGGAATTAAAAGGGGAAGGGCTACCCCAGGTTTGGCCTCAAGGAGGATCACTCCATAAAAGTGTGCTGGACATGGTGACCACATGCCTGTTTGTGAAATACAAAGGAAAACATTGCAGAATAGAAGAGAGATATTAGACTTATGGAGGCTCTTTGAAGAGGTGCACCCAATTAAGAGAAAGGAGCAACCAATGGAAAAGAGTGCATCTCCCCTGGCATCAGAAATTGCCTGCTGAGGGATACAGTGACCCAGTATATGTGTCAAAGCCGCCCACCGATTGCACCACAACCCACTGCACCTCCACCATACGAATGTCCAAGAACAAGTGGACAGGTAAGCACCCCGACAATAGATATTGAAAAACTTACAGAAGACTTAGATTCTAGATTATCAATGGCCCGAAACTAACTGTCTAGAATAAGAAATATATGCAAACAGAGCGGATCAGGCAGTTCCAGAATTGAGCAAACACAGAGGGTGCAAACACCCGACAGGTCAATAGAAGAAGGGTGGAAAAAAGGAGCGATACTATTCAGAATACAGGGTGAGCCGACCAGAATAATAGAGCTAGAACAACACACGCATGAGGAAGAGAGAGAGGAAGAAGGGATGGCAACAGGAGGGGTGGAGGAGTTATGGTGTGACATAGAGGATGATGAGTTAGAAGGGCGAAGGACAGGGTTTGCAGCAGGAGGGGCACCAATTAGGTTAGATGAAACAACCCTGAGGAGGGCAATGGAGGAGGAAAAGAATGGAAGGCTAAGGAGCAGAGTGGGAAGGATGGCAGTAGTAGGAAAGCAAGTGTCAAAGGTGAATATTGAGAAAGGAACAAAAGGTAGATTACAGCTGCCTTTGATACCCAGAGGAGCAGGGAGGCCAAATTATACACCTTGGGCACAGATGGATAAGGCCTACTTGTTGAAAGCATTGCCCCCACTGTCAGGAGGCACAAGTAAATGGATATACGCATTCGAGAAACACACCGCAGGGGTTCAGTTGGCGGTAGGTGATGTCAAATGTTTGCTAGTATCTGCAGTGGCTAACCAAGCTGACAGGGTGTGGGCGAAAGCCGGATCCCCAGGAATAACATTAGATTGTGACAGACAAGATGGTGCCTCTTTTAACACAGTGAGAGCCAAAATTTGGGATGCATTGAGAGAGACCTTCCCAGACACCCCAGTTTTACAGTCAGTAATGCAGTGTACAATGAATGATGGGGAAGATGCTATGAGTTTCCACGGGTGCAGGAGATGTGGAGAGCGGAAACAGGTATGGCCAGGGACCAATCAACCTCCTTGTTTTAATTTATAATCAAGAAAGGGCTCCCAAAAGAAGTTCAGAAAGCACTCGAAAAAATAGCTGGGATTGAAGCCAAAGGCTGGCCCGAGATACAAAGCATCATAGTGCACCACTGCAAAAGGATCAAAGTAAGAGAGAAGGAGATAGCACAGAAAAGGTAGGCAGATGAAGCAAAATTAATACAAACAAAACTGGTGAAGGTCACAGCAGCTGTAGCTGCACTCCCCACAGATAGAGAACCAGAGGAGGAGGAGGGGTCAGTAGCAATACAAGGAGGAATGGCAGCTAATTGGGTGTGAAACGGGCAGGAGCAGTGGAATGGAAAGGAGCCATATGGAGGGCCACAGTGGCAAATGTGGAGCACCTGGGGCGGAAGAGGTTGGTACAGGGGGCAAAGAGGTGGTGGTATAGAGTACGGAGGGTATGGTGGGTATGGAGGACCAGGCCCTTGGGGGGGACAAGGAGATTGTTGGAATTGCGGGAGATGGGGAAAGTTCTTAAGAGAGTGCAGGAGCAGGCCCATGGGTAACTATCAAAGTGGACAGCAGTATGGCCACCCTCACCCAGGGAGCCCAAATGGGCTGCCAATGAGTGGCGGAGGGGGAGGAGGACAGCAAGATCAGAGGTGCCCAGAGGAACAAAGGGTACAGCCATGTAACGCTCAGCAACATCCGCAATGCCGCAAGCACATGGGACACACACCAGGCAACCCTTTCGCCACGATGGCAAATGGCGCACCTACACCCTTTGGTGGAGTGGCTGTGATATCAGGAAATGTTTTTGACAATGGGGGCAAACAGCATAGGACAGCCTACAGAGAGCACTTGCATGTCCAGTACTATTAACAAACCTCAATGCAGCAGAGGAACCATTGGTGGGGGCAGAGATAGGGAATAAACAATTCATTTTTATGGTAAATTCAGGAAAATCATGCCTACGAGAAGGCAGGTTGCTGCTCTCTAATCATAAATTGGAAATGCAGGGGTTCTCTGGGACGGTGGTCGAAGTTCCTTACGCAGAAGATTTGGATGTAACAGTAGGGGGAAAAACAGTACGAGCACCCATGCTGTACTATGAAGAATCTCCAATCAACTTGCTGGGGAGGGACCTCCTAAGCAAGCTAGATATGTATATTTCCTTTACAAAGAGGGGGATTGTGTGCTCAACCCCGGGGATCTGCCCATTGCGAGTCATGTTGGTAGTACACACATGAGCCACCGCACCAGAAATACGCGGCATACCGGTGGGCCCAGACATGTTCATTCAGGGATTAAAAACCTAGCACGAGTGGTCGCAGAGCTAAAATGTCAAGAATGGAGAGTACCCGCAGAATTTATTTTTCGTCCTATGGCACACCCAGAAATAGTGCCAGGAACAGTGATGTCCTTAGACTTGCATGCAGTACAGGTACCATCACAAAGAATAGCAGTTATTGGAATGGACATACATGGGTGTCAGTGGCGTACTGTGATGTGCATTAATGCTAACATCGCCCTGCGAGATTTGTCTGACGAGGACCTCTTCACAGATTCAGACAGCGATGGGGAAATAATAATGGAAATAGCGATCCCCTGTGATATTATGATAAAAACGCGACAGGTGCCAGTGCAGCTAATGGCAGTGGTAGGAGCGCCTCTGTCCTTTTTTGACAACAATATGCAGCTATTGCCCAATGACCTGTGGACCACAGGTCCACGTGATGTAGATCTGTTGCATGAGGTGACACAAGTAAAGATATAACTCAAACCTGGGGCACTATTGCCAAGAGTAAAACAGTACCCGAGTCCCGAGGGGCAGAAGAAGTGATTAAAGAAACGATTCACGCACTATTAATGCAGGGAATAATAGTGCCCTCAAATTCACCATGTAATACTTGCATTTACCCCATCAAAAAAGCAAAGGGCGGGGCGTGGAGGATGATCCAAGACCTACGCCCCCTCAATGACATCATACAGAAAGAATTCCCATTAGTTTCTAACCTTGCATCGATTCTGTGTAGTATACCGAAAGACACATCATGTTTTACTGTAGTGGATTTGAAGAACACATTCTTCTCAGTACCACTAGATCCAGAATCAAGATACTTGACAGCATTTACACTGGGAGGGAAGAGATATGAACATTGCACGCTACCCCAGGGATACTGTGAAAGCCCAAGCATATTTAACAGAATTTTACATGAAAACTTAGGAAATGTTGTCAAAGAAAGTACAATTATTCAATACGTAGATGACCTACTGATTTGTGGAAAAGATGAAGATGAGTGCTGGAAGGATTATATTACACTTTTGACATTGTCGGCCCATAATGGTCACAAAGTAGACAAACAGAAATTACAATATTGCCAGAAAGAAGTATTGTATTTGGGACAACTGATATCAAAGGATGATACAATAATCATACACTTGACAGGGCAGCAGCCATCAAGGCAGTAAGTGAACCACAAACAGTGAAAGGAATGCAGAAATTCCTCGGCATGTGTAACTACTGCTGAGCCTGGATATCAGAATATGCGGGATATACAAAACGCTTACTGCAGGAAGCGCAAAGAGAAAACACAGAAATACAATGGCCAGCAGAGATGCATGAGGCCTTTACCACACTCAAAGATCTAATTTCAACAGCACCAGTACTCGCGAACCCAGATTACGAGCGCAAGTTTTATTTATTCTCACATTGCAATGGGGCACTCATAACAGCAGTCTTGCCAAAAGAAAACATCTCTGAGACACAAACCATTGGCCTATTACAGTGGGACACTAGATGCAGTGATGCAAGGACACTTTGCTTGCGAGCAATCTCTCGCAGCCGCAGCATTCCAAATTAAAAAAAGTGCAACGATTGTGATGGGTGCTCTGTGATGCTGTTGATGGAACACTCACTATTTGCAATCTTAGAAAGGTCATTGAGCACATTGACAACACAGAGAGCTACAGCATATGAAGTTATTCTATCTAGCACCAACATACACATAGTGAGGTGTAAAACAGTTAACCCTGCCACATTGATCACAGAAGTATGCACAGTGGAGGATATGCAAAAACACGATTGTGCAACATACAAAGGAGAATACATAGACACACCCACAGTAAGTGAAAATGCACTCACAGAAGGAGAAATATACTTCATAGACGGGTCAGCATCAATAAATTCAGAAACAGGAGAAAAACATGTGGGGGTGGCTGTTGTGAGACTAGAGGAAAGTCAATATGAAGTACTCATCCAACAGAAATTGCCAGCCCATTACTCGGCACAAGCAGCAGAGCTAGTAGCACTCATTAAAGCTTTACATGCGGCCAAGGGTTGCGTGGTAACAATCTATACGGACTCAGCATACATGACTACAACAGTACATGGGGGGGTTAGCCAGATGGGGGAGGAGAGGATTCCACAGAGCAGACGGATCCCATGTGCAACACAGGGAGTTACTTAAAGAATTAATAGAGGCACTAAAAGAACCCACAGTTGTGGCCATAGTGAAATGCCAGGCCCACACAAACAACAGTGACGTCATCTCTTTTGTGAAGTGGGAGAATGGGACAAGACCCTCCCCCCAATCTCATCCAGACCATGGCCTAGAGGATCACGACCCAGACACCCCCCATGAGACGAGTTCGTCTATTTACCAGATGATAAAATACCCTGGTTCAGAAACTTACACATAAGAGGAGCATGCCCACCA
This sequence comes from Ambystoma mexicanum, assembly GCF_040938575.1. Classification (NCBI taxonomy): domain Eukaryota; kingdom Metazoa; phylum Chordata; class Amphibia; order Caudata; family Ambystomatidae; genus Ambystoma; species Ambystoma mexicanum. Next base: position 1,124,729,713 of record NC_090933.1, read on the forward strand.
GCACACCAAGCTCAAGCTGACGCCTGCGACATGGATGAGCTCGACTTAGAACAACAGCCACAAGTATCCACATCGTTAGAGATGCCATAACGACATAGCCAACAGACGAGAACACACGTACCACCATGCACACTGGTCACTCACACACCAACCTACACAAAGAACATACTCAGTGCTATGACGTAGGTGACCTTTTTACAGCACTGCAGAAACGCAAGATGCTGAAGAGCTTGTGTACATGCTTGCTGATGCTTTTCCGCCACCCATCCCTATGACGACACCACCATGTATATCTAATGCTGCGTGTGACACTCTGTCGCCCCGCGATCTCCATGCTATGGATTATGTACCACCACCCATGAACTAGGCCCGAGTAGGGCGCAAGCAAGAGTCCACAGGCAGGAGCCTTGCAATGAAAATCCTCTCAGAACAAGAGTACAAGTGCTGACCATGCAGGACGAGCCCCCAGCGAGAGCTCACAGCCAAGGTCACGCTGTTGCAAATCACATTCCGCCAGCCCAGCGCCAAGGTGACACCTGTAAGTGCCAAGCCCTCAGAGAAAAAATACAAATATAATGCTCATAATTCTGCTCCAGCTACGGTCTCTCCACACGTGACCAAGCTGAACTGACAAGGTGCCAAGCTCACGAGACAGGAAGCCCCCAGGGTCCCACGTCTGGGACACAGGTTGCAACAATGAAGCAGCAAGATGGACACCTACAGCGATGGGAAAGACCTGTCCACAAGCCCATGAGCGGACCTGTCCATTGTCTGCACAAACACATAGTTGCACATTGTTGCTAATGACTGGTACACCGCGAGCTGGGAACGGCAATGGTCCCAGGCTTGGGGGCTCGTGGGAGAACCAATCACAATACAGTGGGGCTTATTTCTGACGCCATTACTCTTAGCCAATCACCAAGGGTTCCTCTGTAACAATTCTAAAGTAATAACTGTAAGGGACAACCCAAGCGTACCACCTGACCCATCCTCATCCACTAATATTTCCTTCCATATGTTACCTATACTAACCCTACCACTCGGGGAACCAATCCAGAGTGGCGATAGGTTTTGTGCTAACTTTCCCAGGTGACGCGAGTAGCGTGTCATACTGCCGTAAAAAGGGCCTGCAAGCCCCACTACGAGTAAAAGTCCCGTCGGATGCATACGAACCGAGACTCATCCCTGCCGTTATTATAATAAACTGCAGTACCGCCTTGCTTCTTATTTGTGTCTCATACTCCTTTTGGGAACACGGGAGGAGTTGGGGCCTCCCCAGCCCAGAGGTCCGCCGACGGCTCTGCCGGCCCCGGGAGAATCACCCCAACAAGTTGAAGGCACTGCTGAGATCGGTTGATGTCCATTGGCCTGATAATACAAGTCCAAGGCCCTTGCAGCAAGGCGACCCGACAGCGCAGCACCCTCTGCCGTTGCCCTCTTTGAGGACTACAGGACCATCGCAGAACTGCGAGAAGACCGGACAGCGCAATCCGGATATTATCCCTCGAGAGCCGATTGAGAAGTATCCCACCCGCGGTTGGCGAGTGTCCAGACGTGGTCCAGACGAGGGGAGGTGGCGAGCCGCTTGGAGGGGTGCTCGCAGTCGAGCAGTCCTGCATCAAGGGAACTTGGTGAGTATGACACACCCAACAAGCAATGTGACATTGTGAGGGAGGGGGGGAATTGTAATAAGGGCGGCGGGAGGTGTTTTTACGGTGTGTTGCAAGGATTTGATTGATAAGTGTTGACAGACGAGTGAGCGGTAGCGGGACAGGCATGAAGGCCATCTTCTATCGCGTCACAGAGCAGGTTGGGTGGAGCCAAAAGGCACCACGTGCGGATGTTCGAAGGCACTGATTTGTCTAGATTGCAGGCACCTGTAAAAGGGGTGTGTGGCTTTCCTATGAATTGGCATTTTGATCAATGAATAAACGAGGATCCCTACTGATTGAGTGTAAAACTCGTTAGGTAGATGACATTTTCCCGTAGGTGGGAGCTAGGTTGTTGCCAAGTGCAGAGGATAATTGGCTGGTTAACCTCCCCTGGCGAGGGGAGTATCACATGCGAGGTGACGCAGCATGTGCAGTCCGATTATAAGAGTTTTTTGTTGAGTACCTTGCTCCGGGCGTAGCAAAAGGACAACTGTGGGGTCGATGAGGGGAAAAGTATAAAACATATTGCGCCCTCCATTATTGTTATAAGAGGTTCTTACCGGTACTAGTTTGAAGAAGTAGGTGACGTCACCCATAGGGCTTCCATAGGACACCGCAGCCGCACCGTATTGACCAAGGGGTGGCCAGGGGATAAGTATCAGGATAAGGGCAGCATAGAAGAGGCGGGGAGGCCGCGCACGGATAAAGCCGGCAACCCTCGATAAGGGGAGGGCGAAAAGGAGAAAAGTAGCCGCGCACGGAGAACGCCGGTCACGTTGAGCAAGATGGTTGAAAAGAGGAGGGAGAAGTTTGAAAAAAAAAAAAAAAAAAGAGGTGGGGCGGCTGTATCATCACGTCACACAGGGCACGGAGCCGCAGGGGGCCATATGAGTGATATCAGAGGAGGAAAAACAATAGAGGAAAAGAACTGTATATCAGCAATTGTATTACCTTTCAGCAGACGGTCGGAAGTCTCCAATTTATGGGGCCAGGTAAAGACGGTGGTTGCTGAAAAAAGTTGAAGTATAACATAACAATGTCCCACGGGTCAGGGTCCGGAGGGTGGGGAAACACTCTAGCTACCCCCCTCCAACATATTTGCAAGACACTATCACCTTACAAGGAGAAGCTTATCAAGCATAGTATAGACTGGACACAAGGAACAGACAACAAAATGACGACGCCATGGCCGCCTAACGGCAGTTTTGACCCGTACGTCCAACACTCGCTATTGACATACATACATAACACGTACACAGGGAAGAAATTAGCTCATCATGTAGAGATATTTAACTTGTGGAGGATGTTCCAGGGATCTAAGCCAGGAGCAACGGGGATGTTTACTATGGAAGGGCCAAGAGAGGAGAAGGGGAGAAAAGAAACAAAGGAAGGTAAAGAGGTGAAGGAAGAAGAAGGGGACATGGGCACGGCGAGCAGCAATTCACCACGAGTGAAGGAGGGGATGAAGGAAGAAGGAGGATCAGTTGCAGTATCAGAAGTAAAGCTGCTGAGGGATATTCAAACCCTGCGTACAGCCCTCCACCTTACGCCCCTAATAATAGCTACCAGAGGGGGGCGGCGGCAGCGGCAGGCATGTTAGGATTAAACACAATACAGGTCAGCACAGGGGAGGGAAGGAAAGTGGAGAACACGTTGCAAGCATAAGACCAGATGAGTGCATTGCAGCACAGGTACTCCTAAAGCTCCGAGGGACATTAACAAGGGAAGAGGAGGACGCGGTGAGGAAAACAAAAGAGGAAGAAACAGACAAAACGCAGACAGGGACTGAGGTGAGTAACGCAGAGGAAGGGCAACTGTCACAAGCAGAGGAAGAGATGTTGGAGGAAAGGTTGGCCGAGCTGAGAGAAGTACGAAGTGACCTGATTAGACAGTATGAGCAAGAAACACGGGGAACGAAGAAGGAAAGAAAAGAGAGTAGGGAGGAGCAGGAGAGGATGAGGGAGAGATTGGAGGAGAGAAAGAAGGAAGCAGAAAGGATGAAAGCGATAGCAGAGAGGGTGTCACGTATGGAGCAGCGGGAAATGAAAAGGAAGGAGGAGGAAAAGGAAAAGGAAATGGAAATGTGGAAAAAGAAAATATTGTCTGAAAGCGCCTGGAAATATGAAGAAGGTAAAGAAATAGAGAGCATATTGAAAAGAGGAGGGGCAAACTGGGGAAGACAGGACGAAGACGAAAAGATACTGGCGAAGGTAAGTAATGAAGTAATGAAGGAATTACGCAAGAAGGGAGGGGAGATAGGGGGTGAAGTATTGGGAAACGAGGGAAGGGAGAGAGGAGATAGGAGTATGGAGCATGAAGTAAGAACCTACACTTGCCAGGACTCGGAGGTACCTACAACATCAACACAGGGAACAACTGTTAAAAGAGGAGAACATAACGAAGGGAACTTGATCGATTTCAAGACGGTTACAGTGGGGGGAAAATTACAGACTGGAGATTGTCTTTCCTTGATGAATTTTGCAGCGAGGAGGAAGGATGTTCGGGAAAGAATGGAGGAGATGAAAATAAGGAAAGCTTAGATAAACTGTACATCACACGGGTAAATTGCGAGTCACCTTGGGCATGCGGGAAAAGGGAGGAGGAAAAGATGAGCGAAGAACAGGTAAGAGATGTAGCAGGGAGAACGCCACATTCAGTAACACCAACGCTGCGCCCACCTCGCCCACCAACACCACGCCCACAGCACACTCCATATGGTGACAGACTCAGAGATCTCCCGGGACGTAGACAGGAAGAAAGGACGAGCACGCCCGTAGTGAAACACGAGGGTAACACAAGAGGGAGGGAGAATGAAGAGGTCGACAGAACAGATAACTGTAATGATCTAATGAGAGGATCACATGACACGGAGGAAGAGGATGAGTACACTGATATAGCCCCACGAGCATTAGGGGAAACAAAGGGGGGGAACTTAATGCCACTCCTAGAAAGGGGAGGGGCCAGACCACAATATGTCCCATGGAAGCATGCCGACAAAGAAAACATAAACTGCAGACTCCCCTCCCTAAGTGGGGGAGCTGGGAAATGGATATATGAAATGGAGAAACACACTGCAGGACAAAAACTAGCGGTGGGGGACGTGAAAGGGCTCCTAATATCAATATTAGGGGATGCTGCAGATGACATCTGGAGAAGGGCAGGCTTCCCAGGGGTCACAGTAACAGATACGTTGCATGATGGGGCACCATTTGCCAACTGCAGGCACGCGCTGTCGCAGGCATTACGGGTTCAGTATCCAGACACATCAGACATAGGAGCAATTACGTATCGCAAAATGCGTGAGAATGAAGATCCTATTGATTGCATCCAGGAGATTCAGGAGAAGTGGCGCTTGGAAACTCTGGAGCCGTGGGATAAAACATTAGCAATTTTCTACCACATACTAATACAAAGTCTCCCCGAACCAGTTCAGAACAGCTGAAAAAAATTGTGGGGATGGAAGTTAAAGCTTGGCCAGAAATACAGTTAACTATAGTGCATCACTGTAGGATGTGGCAGGAAAAGATGAAACAAAAGGAGGAAGGTAGGAAGGCAGAGGAGGCAAAACTGGTACAGTAGAAGCTATCCAAATACGCCATGGAGGGAGCACTATTGACAACACCTGTGGTAGTCACACCAGCACCTACTCAGGCCATAGATGCACAAGGCATGACACAACATGTAGCACAAATTCAGCAGCCAGTGCAAATAATAACACAACAAATGCCCCCTCCCCCACCCTACACGGCAAACACAGCAGGGGGATACATGCAAATGGGAAATGGATACTATAACAACTACAGAGGGAGGGGCGGACTGATGAGAGGAAGGGGCTATGGCCAGCATGCACAGCAACACGGGGGGACATTCCGGGGATACTACTCAAACGGGCAGCAAGGGTATCAGGATAACACGGGGAACTTTCCATGGCAGGCCAGGGAGCCACCAACATGTTGGGTTTGTGGAATGGTGGGACACATGTCACGCACATGTAGAATGAGACCCACCCCACCAGCTTGGGGGGAGCCAGGGCAACAAGGGCATACGGGGAACAACTAGTTTACCAACAGCAGCAAGAAACACAACAGTGCACCCCGCAACAACAAGCATCCACGCAACAACCACAGCAACAGATACAACAGCATACTGCACCACAACCACAGGCACAACCACATGCTGCACCGCAACAACAGGTACAGGCATACGCACCACCACAACAACAGGTAGTAGTAACACAACAGCACCAGGTACAACCAACACAGCAGCTTACCCAGATACAAGACAATCAGGTGTCAACTACTGGTACACAATTACAACAAACACAGTTGGGGAAGGTAACCATATTGGGGCATAACCCTTACACAGGTAGTTGTCAGTCACTATATCCACAATAGGACAGCCCACAGATGTCTTTGATATGTCCCATCCTATCGGTAACACCTAACACTGCGGAGGAGCCACGCATACAGGTAGTGGTAGGTGACAAAAAATGTTCCTCCTTGTTGACACTGGCGCCACTAGGTCCTGCATATGGGAGGGTAAATTTAAACTGTCAGACGAGGCCATGCACACTCAAGGATTCTCTGGGGCTCGAGGGTTGGTTCCCTTCACTGATAACATCTCCTTATATATAGGAGATCATGATATGTCTCTCCCACTCCTGTATTCAAAGCAGTCACCAGTAAACATTCTTGGGAGGGACATAATGAGCAGATTGAATATGACAATTTCCTCCACGGAGAACGGCATAATCTGCTCCACGCCAGGAATAAACATGCTCACAGCCCGACAAATATTGCAAGCTTACTGTAGCCAAACAGTGGCTCGTGCTGAACCTGTAGATGGAGAACTATTTAAATATGGGACCGACATGGCATTTGCATGGATGCCTGGGATTGAGGGCAAGATCTGGAGGACGCCAGCAGCATATTTGTTCAGACCAGAGACCCCGGCAAGTGAACCGGAGGGGAAGATAATTTCAGTGAGCATTGAGAGCATCATGGCAGCTGCAGATTACATCGCAGTACATGCCCAAGACAGAGAGGGGAGGGCCTGGAGAACAGTAATAGCACTGGCTGAAGGGTGCAGGCTCACACAGGTGTCTGATGAGGAGCTCTTCTCCGATGATAAAAAAGGAGAGATGGTGTTTATGATGAGTGTTGACATCTGGCTACGAGTGACATACAAGCAAGTGGCACTAAAAATGGCAATGGCACTAGAGGCTCCTGCATCCACACCAGTACCATTTTATGAGGAAGACATGGGAAAAGTACCAGCATCACTGTGGAACACCAGTCCATATGACGTGGGCTGCATAAAGAGCATTGGAGGAGTACAAATTAAATTGAAAAAGGGAGCAATATTACCTAGGGCAAAAGCAGTACCCACTATCAAAAGAGGCAGATGAGGGCATATATGAAACAATAACAGCATTGATAAGCCACGGCATATTAGTACCATCAGAGTCACCATGTAACACAGCCGTGTACCCAGTGTGCAAAGCAAAAGGAGGGTCTTGGCGTTTCATCCAGGACCTTAGGCCCTTGAATTACATTGTAGAAGCAGAGTACCCCATATCAGCAAACCCAGCCACAATACTATGTGGAATACCATCAGAAGCATCACGGTTTACCGTAATTGACCTCAAAAACGCCTTTTTCTCGATACCTCTACACCCAGATTCACAAGACCTCACAAGCTTCACATACAGGAACACAACATGGAAACATACAAGGCTGCCTCAAGGGTACTGTGAGTCACCATCCATCTTCAACAGAATAATACAGATGGATTTAGGGAATATTGAAATGGAGAGCACGGTCCTGCAATACATTGATGACATCATCATTTGCAGCACCACTGAAGAAAGATGTAGGAAAGACTCAGTAAAGATGCTCACAGTGTTGGCTGAGAAGGGGTACAAGGTGGACAAAGAAAAGTTACAGTACTGTCAGGAACAGGTACTGTACATTGGCCAACTTATCTCTCAGCATGGAAGGAACATCGCACCACAAAGAGCACAAGCAATAACCAACACACCACGACCACAGACAGTGAGAGAACTACAGCAATTTCTGGGCCTATGCAACTATTTCAGGGCATGGGTTTTTGACTACAGTTCTTACATAGGACCCCTGCTTGAGGCACTCAGAGAAGCACAAAAAGGGGACAAAAAGTTGGGGTGGACAAGAGAAATGAAAGAGGCGTTTGATGAATTGAAACACGCTATACCTACAGCACCTGTGCTAGCCACTCCAAACTATGAACACCAATTTATCATGTTTTCACATTGCGACTCAGCAGTAATGAAGGAAGTACTGACACAGAAAACACACATGGGCCACAAGCCCGTAGCCTTCTACAGCGGACACTTGGACCCTGTAATGTTAGGCCACTTCCCTTGCGAACAAAGCCTGGCCGCCGCAGCCTTTGCGGTGGAAAAATCATCATTGATAACAATGGGGTGCCCGACCACACTAATCGTGGAACATGCCCTCTTTGCCATTTTGAATAAGCCTAAATCCACACTGACCACCCAGAGAGCTTCAGGTTATGAAATTATTCTTTCCAGGCCAGAATTGACAATTGTAAAGTGCAGCAATGTGAACCCGGCAAGATTCATAGCTGAGGTAGTTGAGGAGGGTGACTACGCTCATGACTGCACACAAGCCATTGAACTATTCTCCAACACAAGAAGAGTTGAGGAAAATGCCCTAGCAGGGGGGGGAAATAATGTACATTGATGGGTCATCGACGATAGACCAAACTGATGGTGTTAGAAGGACAGGAGCAGCAGTGGTTAGGTTGAGGAAAGACTGGATGTATGTGCCAGTAAAATGTGTCCAACTACCACAACATTATTCGGCACAAGCCGCAGAGCTAGTGGCCCTAATATTGGCATTAAGGGAGAGTTTTGATAAAAGAGTGACGATATACTCTGACAGTGCATACGTCACGTCAACAGTCCACTCAAGATTAATAAAATGGCAGAGGAGAGGATTCAGAAGAGCAGATGGTACGCCAGTACAACATGCTCTATTACTAGCAGAACTAATTGAAGTAATTAATGATCTGAAAGAGATAGCTCTGGTTAAGTGTCAGGCCCACACCAATGGGGATGACCCTATCTCAAAAGGTAACGAAACAGCAGACACACATGCCAAGCATGCTGTGTATTTTGGAGAAATGTGGACCCTCCCAGAAAAAGAAAAAGATAGGGGGAGGATGGGAGCGAGACAAATGTTGATGAAGGATGGGTATACACACATCCCTGAAACACAGATACTAAAATTACAGTTAGCAGCACCTATGGCAGAAAAGGAACTATGGGTATAAAGAGGATGCAAAATGTCGCCTACAGATGCATTGTGGTGTCAGATCAATACAGGAAAGGTAGTGATGCCCCTAGCATTACTAAAAACAGCCCTAGCTCAGCTACACCATCCAGCGCACACAGGAAAGGAGGTGATTGCAGCACGGATAAAGGAAGCTTGGTTTTGTCCTGAGCTAAATTCACATGTTGCAGCATTTATCAGCAATTGCTTAACGTGCCAACAGTTTACAGCCAGTCACACGCTGCAAGTGATAAAAGGTACTATACCCCGGCATGAGAGAACCCTTCCTGCACTTACATATTGACTACATTGACATGATCAACGTATTTCAAGGACAAAGATACATGATTGTAGTGGTGTGCCCATTTTCAAGGTGGATTGAGGCTGGACCCTGCTCCCATGCGGACGCGTTCAGAGCAGCCAAATTCTTGGTGAGGGAAGTCTTCCCAAGATGGGGAGTGTGCGAAGTGCTGCGGTCAGACAATGGCCCACATTTTGCTAATGAGATGTTCGAGCACATAACTGCAATGCTCGGCATAAAACATAAGTTTGCATGCGCATACCACCCGCAGGCTAACGGTATCTGTGAACGCCTAAATGTCCTGCTAAAAGAAGAAATAGCCAAGATACAGCAGACAACTAAGAAAAGCTGGTTGTACTGCCTTCCCCTGGCTCTGTTTGAGCTGAGGAATAGGCCAGAATCCGACTGCCACCTCACTCCCCACGAGGTGGTGACTGGACGTCAGATGCACCTTCCATTACCGCCAACATCAAGGGCCTTCACCGACCATGAAAGTTCTGCAAATGTATTTGGTGATCAAATGTATCATACGTGTCTTCCTTGATTACTAATGTTGCTTTTATCAACAGCTCGAGCGCACGCAGGGCAGGTCGAAGATCACTCAACCAGAAGGAACAAACGAGGAACAAGAGCAGCAAAAACAGTGCACAATTGCGGAAGGAGACTACGTTCTCCTCCGCAACTTCAACAGGAAGTGGAACAGCCCCAGGTTTACGGGGCCCCACTTAGTGGAATCGGTAGCTCCCAGAGCAATTCAAATATTTGACAAGAAGGTCTGGAACTACCTCCATGACGTCAAGCCCTACAAAGGCCAGACCCGCCCTCGAGTTGACGACAGGGCCACCGAAAAAACAACAGCATCAGCAACACCAACAACAGACAAAGACACAGTAACCGCAGACAAGGACAATTGTGACACTGTCCCTGACCCCTTCCCAGCCACAGCCACATCCATAGACTTTGGACAATCACCCATAGCCCACCCCATGGTCACAAGATCTCAAAGCAAACAAACCACCACCCCACCCAGCCCCGTCCCTGCCATCACCGAATAAAGGAAATTGTATAACAAACTGGAATGTTGCACACACACATATAAACATGTGTATGTTCTCTCTCTCCTTTTTGTCTTGCACATGCAGGCAACGCATATTACTGTATTGTTTAGAAAATGAAGTAACTAATGTCGTGTTCTGCCCAGGAGTAAATGCTACCCACAGATGATAACACCCCTGAGGCCTTGTCACACCAATTTGTATACCATATAAAGAGGCCAAAGTATCTAAAAAAGAATGGGGTACGCGTGCACTACAACACGTTCATTTTGGCCATAGAACAATAATTACCACATATCCACGAGCACTTACCAGCTCTGAGAGATAGGTCACTGAGATTAGCGTGGGAACAGCTTTTCGCCTGGGCACTAAACGACTACCTGACAGGCAGAGCTTGATTAAAAGCACTAACAAAATAACGCACATTCAGAATTTTCAGGCAGGCATCTTTAACATCGCAAGAATAAGCTGCAGGACCGCAGCAAAGGTAAGAGCAAAAATGCCAGTGAGATTTGCTATTGTAATAAAGTTAATAGGCGTGTTGGTTGTCACTGGTCTATTGGCTGCCTCTGTCTGGCAGAAACACTACGCTTATGATGTGATGGCTGTACCCCAAACTAACTCACCCCCTACCACAGCTGCAACAGGTACGGTGTCAGGTGGTACAAGTAACACCAGAAGTAAGGAACACAGGGTTAAACGCAGCACATATGGAGATGATAAGTGAATTGACACATACCTCACAGACTCAGCACACATCTCGAACAACATGTGGTATCAGCACATGACCAAAATTGGTAAGCAGACAACTGAGTACAACTGCTATGTTTGTTTGTTGATCCCATAAGCTATGAACACATCAAGAACATTTGTAGCCACTGAAGTACCTGCAAAGACAGTGGAATGCCTGATATATTTGGCACTCTTCCAAACAAAAGGACGGTTTCAAGGGACAGTGGTGACACTTCAATGGAAAAACAAGGGATACATATCCATTCGGAAATAATTTCATCAAACGTATTTGATGTACCACAAAAGAAGCCTCCATACTGAAGCTTTCAGATACATGACAGATGGCCCCGAAAAAGGAGAAACAAAGAAAGTAACGTTACAATACCTGCCATGCAATTGGTATGCAAACAAAGTTGCTGGTGAACAAGGGTGTTGGGAAAGACCTCCAATAACTATAACTGGGAAAATATATACGAATGAAGTGTGGGAAATAGGAGTGGTTGGTAGCAACATGGTAACAAGAGAAAATATTACCACCATAAAAGAGCACAACGACAGATGTTGGACGACGTGGGGAAAATATGTACTGATGTTAACCTGGCTGGAGAAGGACGAAAATCCAATAACTATACTACCACTCACAACACCCGCACTGTGCTATCAACAAAACGGCAATGTGGATGTGGGATATAACACCAACTGTGAAAACACGATAGAAATACCAGAAGGGGGTGCCGGCACAGCATTCATAATGGACCACTATTGGGCATGCGGCGATAAGGCGTACCACACCTTGCCTTCATCATGGAATGGAATATGCACTATGGTGCACATCAATGTGCCATCCCTGGTTGTGCCTCAGAAACACGTCAACATGGCCAACTTTCCCCAGATGGACGAAGGAAACAAGAGGAGGAAAAGATCAGTAGAAGTAGAAGAAGGTGACGAGAACAACAACAATAACGTTTTGCCAAGAGTGAAAAGACAAGGAGAACACCTGACGGGAAACTACCTGTGGGGATGATCAAAAACAGCTCTCACCTCCATCCCACCAGAACACAGACTATTCAGCAGAGCAGCAATGTCTTCTCATCCATAATACACCCAGGACTACAGGCATATGCAAATGCAAAAGGGTTGGAGATCACCAGATGGGAGCTGATGATGACAATAAATTCGACAGTAAACGGATTCAACTCAATAAAAGAAGAACTGAGAGTGGTAGGAATGGTAGCCCTGCAAAATAGGTATGTACTAGACCTTCTCACGGCAATGGAAGGAGGCGTTTGTGCAAAAATAGGGCAATCATGTTGCATATTCTTCCCTGCTAATGACGATGACAATGGAACACTTACTGAAGCAGTATCACAACTTGCCCTGATGCACTCCAAAATGGTGGAAGAAAGTAAAGCATTAGAGAAAGACGGCAGCTGGTGTTCGTTCCTATGGTCATGGATGCCTTCATGGCTATCAGATGGGCGGAAGATAATAGTAGGATGCATTATATTGGCTGCAGCTGTGTTGATCGTAATAAAGTTTTAGAAAGCTAGAAAAGCACATACAACATACAAAATAATGGAGATGGTAGGCATGCACGCCTTACTACCAGCCGATGATGGAAAGCACACTGACATGATAAAAAAGGAAAGAGAGAGGCTGCACAAACAGATCCTTGACAACCATATGGATCCGCCATCTGTGAAGGTGGAAAACCCAAGAAACCCAAGGAGCTATGTTGGTATACTGCAAACCTGGCGGCGGCTGCGTTTACATGTACTGGTCATTTGAAGATCATGTCAACCACTATGGGCACTTGGCTGGAATAACTAAAGTATGGAGAGTGAAAGGAGATAAGGAAAAGGATTAGTTTGTGATAGACAAGTCGACCAGAGGGGGGGTTTAAGAGGGAGAATGGGACAAGACCCTCCTCTTAATCTCATCCAGACAATGGCCTAGAGGATCACGGCCCAGACACCCCGCACGAGATGAGTTTGTCTATTTACCAGATGATAAAATACCCTGGTTCAGAAACTTACACATAAGAGGAGCATGCCCACCAGCACGCCAAGCTCAAGCCAATGCCTGCGACATGGATGAGCTTGACTAAGAACAACAGCCACAAGTATCCACATTGTTAGAGATTCCATAACGACATAGCCAACAGACGAGAACACACGTACCACCATGCACACTGGTCACTCACACACCAACCTACACGAAGAACATACTCAGGGCTATGATGTAGGTGACTGACACACGCCCTGACGTGCATCATTGTTATTTTTTTTATACAGAGGCCTTTTTACAGCACCGCAGAAACGCAAGATGCCGAAGAGCTTGTGTACATGCTTGCTGACACTTCTTGCGCCACCCATCCCTATGATGACACCACCATGTATATCTAATGCTGCGTATGACACTCTGTTGCCCCGCGATCTCCATGCTATGAATTATGTACTGCCACCCATGAACTAGGCCCGAGTAAGCCGCAAGCAAGAGTCCCCAGGCAGGAGCCTCGCAATGAAAATCCTCTCAGAACAAGAGTACAAGTGCTGACCATGCAGGACGAGCCCCCAGCGAGAGCTCACAGTCAAGGCCACGATTTTGCAACTTGCATGCCGCGAGCCCAGCGCCAAGGTTACACCTGTAAGTGCCAAGCCCTCAGAGACAAAATACAAATCTAATGCTCATAATTCTGCTCCAGCTACGGTCTCTCCACACGTGACCAAGCCGAACTGGCAAAGTGCCAAGCTCACGAGACAGGAAGCCGCCAGGGTCCCATGTCGGGGCCACAGGTTGCAACAACGAAGCGGCCAGATGGATGCCTACAGCATTGGGAAAGACCTGTCCACAAGCCCATGAGCGGACCTGTCCATTGTCTGCACAAACACATAGTTGCACATTGTTGCTAATGACAGGTACACCGCGAGCTGGCAACAGCAATGGTCCCAGGCTTGGGGGCTAGCGGGAGAACCAATCAGAATACAGGGGGGCTTATTACTGATGCCATTACTCTTAGCCAATCATCAAGGGTCCCTCTTTAACAATTCTAAAGTAACAACTGCAAGGGACAACCCAAGCGTACCACCTGACCCATCCTCATCCACTAATATTTCCTTCCATATGCTACCTATACTAACCCTACCACTTGTGGAACCAATCCAGAGTGGCGATAGGTTTTGTGCTAACTTTTCCAGGTGACGCGAGTAACGCATCATACTGCCGTAAAAAGGGCCTGCAAGCCCCACTACGAGTGAGAGTCCGGTCGGATGCATACGAACCGAGACTCATCCCTGCCGTTATTATAATAAACTGCAGTACATCCTTGCTTCTTGTGTGTGTATCATACTCCTTTTGGGGACACGGGAGGAGTTGGGGCCTACCCAGCCCGGAGGTCCGCGGACGGCTCTGCCGGCCCTGGTAGAATTACCCCGACATTAGGAAGCGCAGCAGTGGATGCTGCCGTGAAAGAAGTGTCATACTTAACAAAAGAGAAAACAGGTGAGTACTTAGTGCAGAAACATGTGGAGGAGGTCCGCCCAGATGGGTATAATTCAATGCCCATATCCCAACTATTAGAGCTGCAAGATGGAGTGTCAAAGGAGGAATAGGAGTTATGGGAGAAACGAGGGTGCAGCCAATCATCCACGGATCTCCTTTGGCAGCAGAACAACACAGGTAAAGTAGTGATGCCCTGCAAACTACTAGAGATAGCGTTCCAACAGCTCCACTTCCCAGAACACAATGCAAAACAACACATTGACACAGAAATACAAGAAAATTGGTTCATACCGGGGCTGCAGGAACAACTATCAACATTATCAATGGAGTGTACAACATGTCAAATATACAATTCAGGAATGACATTAAGAACATTGTGGGGGACACTGCAAAAACCAACAGGCCCCTTCAGAGAGCTGCATATTGATTATACAGATATGGGAGAAAGGTGCAATGGGTCATGCAACATGATGGGTAGAGGCAGGACCGTGTGCCCACCCGGATGCAAAGTGTGCTGCAAAGTTCTTAGTGCAGGAAGTGTTTCTGCACTGGGAAACTGTGACATAATTTGCTCTGACAACGGCACACATTTTGTCAATGATCTATTCAAAGAAGTAACTGCACTGTTAGGGATAAAACATAAACTATGCACTATTTATCACCCGCAGTCCAATGACGTAGTGGAGAAGATCAACGGCCTCCTGAAAGGAAGGTTGGTAAAATTATGCTTTACAGTCAAGAAAAGTTGGGTGTACTGTTTACCCCTGCCCTTGTTTGAGTTGAGGAATCAACGCAGGAAGGACCACCATTTGTCCCCACATGAAATTGTACCAGTAAGGCGCATGCACACTGCAAACCCTCCACTCCGCAAACACTCAGATGCTCACAGAAGTGCTACAGTACAAGGGGAAGAATTCAATGAATATTTGACAAATCTCACAAAAGCAGCTCGTATGATAGCAAGATAGCTAGCCCCCCCATTTAGACGCGAAGAATCCAGTGATACCATAACACCTGCAGTAGATAGTCCAACAGGTCAGCTAATGCCAGGAGAGATGGAATACATGAGGAGTTTCGTTTGTCGGTGGAATGCTCCAAGATTTCATGGCCCGTACGAAGTGGTGTATCGCACTCCAACTGCAGTCAAAGTGAAGGGCCTGAAGTATTGGATACATTTAACAGACATGTGAAAAGCGTACAAATGTATAACACAGGAAACAGAAGGAAGCATGAATGAAGGGGCGAACACAAACTGAATAATGAAATAATGTGAACGTTTTCTAATAGGTATCTATGTGACAATTGAAAAGGAACCAAAAATGAATACACATCATAATGTACATAATAATGATAATAAAATGAGCAAATGTTGTGCTCTTTCTCTCTCTCTCTCTCAATCTTTCTCTCTCTCTCGCTCACTCTCCCCCTGAGAATGATGTAATTATGATTAGTATAGAAAAGTAACAGGAAAAATAAGTACTTTATAAATGTTATGGCATGCGTAATGCACTTTTATGTCTCACTATGTAGGAGACACCATGGCAACAGAGGGGGCCCCCGCCGTGAACAACGTTAGAATAGATAGAAATGGAAATACTAATTTTGAGTTGCATAGATATTCGTACGAGTGTGGCTTGTTTGTGTGTGCTGTAATATTTTTACAATGATATATACTGGGCAGTCGCATTTATATCTAAAGATATAAATGAGGGGGAGGAAACGGAACAAACATGATGGCACAGGGCACCCAAATAATACAAGCAATGAGCAGGTAGTCCCACTTCCTATTTTCCCGTATAATGCCTCTGAATACAATGTATATGAATTGAACGACCCAAATCATTCCGTTTTACCTTGGGTATATGATGACACTACCACGGCTGCAACATCAACATTTGAAACACCTATAGGGTATGAACCCCCTACAACTATAAAGGAAGTAAATGCGGAATGAGCTGAGATGTTCCTTGCACTCTATAACTAATGGGAAAAGGGGGGAGCAGAGGAAATGCCTTTATTGCAGCACAATGTAGAAAAAGAAAGAGTAAACCCCAGAAGAAATACGAGAAGGAGGGAGGTTGGGAGGAGGAAGTACGATGAATACTATGGGCTGGGGTTAGACACAATAGAAGATCCCAGACACCCACACCAATCCAACAAATGGTACGCAGACATGAGCTCCACTGCCAAACTAACCACCAACGAGAGCTGCTATGTATGCCCTCTAATACCCCATGCCTCAGGCACCCCCAAGGTGCTCCTGCCTTAAGAACTACCTCTTGCAGATGCCCAGTGTCTCCTTCATCTCACCCTATGCAGAATAAGAAACACCTTCCAGGCACACACAGTGTCTTTTGAAATGTTGCAGAACGAGAAAATGTGCTACTCAAGACCAAGACCCAAAGGAGTGATATGCCTGAAGGAACCATTTCTAGTGATTAAAGGGACACTGTACTCGGACAATAAATGGAAAGAGGAACAAGTGACATGCAAAGCAGAAGCTCTGTGACGGTTGGCAGCGGAAAAATTGCAATGGGTCGAGAAAACATGCGCTCCAGTATGGGCCAAACATATCACAAAGCTCACCTGGGTCACAGCCCTGGAAAAACCCTTGAACCTTCAAAAGGAGATTACATACAAACTATGCTTCCTGAGTGAAGGGAAAACTAACATGGGTACAAACAAGAATTGTAATAAAACGCTCATCATCCCAGATATGAAGAAAGGGACAGCTGCCCTGATGGACACTTACTGGGTTTGCGGTAAACAGGCATACTTGCACTTCCCACAGTCCTGGAGGGGTACATGTTCTCTGGCAACCTTTCACTCCGCCCTGATGGTTGTTCCAGAGAGTCATATCGAAGGGGGGAAGGGGCTGCAAGCCGTCCGAAGTCCAGCGAACACACAACCAATGGAAACGACACCAGTGTATGCCCTGTTCGAGGACAACATGCAGAGCCTGATATCCAGGAAACGGAGATCGTCCAATTACATAGCGCAAGCATCCACAGAACTTTTGGTGCAGATTCCAGACAGGTTACGGCTGTTCAATTCCTCTGAAACATTCTTCGCCTCCCTTGTTCCCAGTATTCAAGCACAAGCCAACTCAGAATTGCTGCAAACTACATGCTGGGAGCTGATCCAATTGGCCAACCACACTGAAGAGGGGTTCACGTGATCAAGGTGGAGCTGAGGGCCCTGCGGCTAATGACAATGCAGAACAGGTATGTCTTCGACCTGTTGACATCGATGGATGGAGGTGTTTGCCAAAAAATTGGGAGCGCATGTTGCACGTTTGTACCTTCTGCAGACGCGGACAATCGAACCCTGTCCCACATTATCACAGCTGTGCGCAACCTGGGCGAGCAGATGAAGAAAGACGAAGGTGTGGAGCCGAGCTTGTGGTTCAACGAAATGTTTTCATGGGTGCCTTCCTGGCTTGGGATGACTGTCAAATTGCTGATACCCATCATTGTGTTTTTGCTTCTGATTTTTTGTGTGTGCCAGCTGGGTCTTCGGTGCTGCGCAAATGCAGTTCCTAATAGTGCAATGATGATAGTGACAATGGGCAATGTTAGAGGAGTGGTGCAGATAACGCAAGAGGCACAAGTACAAACAGGTGAGGACCCTGGGCCCAAATATAGAATAGTAGCACTGTATTATGATGGGGACATAGTGGACAGGTTGTACCACACTACAATAAAGGAGCCCCATACACTGGAATGGTATAAAGAGGTATGGGTGGACCTGGAGGGAGACGGGGTGTATATATGTGACCTGTACCCCTGATGAATATGCTAGAGCAGGACAAAGTCTCTGGGGAGTATTTAGAGCATGGATGCCAATAGAGGGAACACCTGCTTGGGACGAAGCAGTAGCTAATGAAAAGGAATGAAATAGGATGGGTGACTTACAGTATTTGTTACTTAAGTAACAAAAGGTGGGAATGTATGGGCGGAAGGGTCTCCAGGGCTCCCCCCCCCCCCACATTTACTCCCTCGCGTGGGGCTTATGACTCCCAGGCAGCCATCTGTCTGCCTGGGCTTGGGATGCGGGATGGCTGCGGGACAACACATGGGACCGCACGGCTCACCCTATAGCATGATACAGACTCCATTTTGTGATACACCTAGACTCTATTTTGAGTACAACAGTCTAAGCCTGAGTGGCACAAGCGGCCTGCAGGGCTGTGGCTCTCCCCCACCCGACCGTGCACAGCGAACCAGCCCTCCCCTCACCCTCCTCCCCATGGCGGCTCAACTGAAGGCCTGTTCTCACGGGAGACAGGGCGCTAACATGTAACCATACAAACACTGTATCATTCACCTTCCACAGTACATCATTTGACCTGACAATGACCGGGCCTCGAGCTGGGGTCTGAGAAAAACAAAGCCGCCTTCATAAAGCATGCTCTGTTTCCTCACAGACCCCTCCATCCATAATATATGTGTGAATAACCCCCGAACCCTGATCCCCGTTTGAAGTACCAGACATAAATGTTAAGCCTGTGTGCCACCCAGCTTTTTCTATGTTACTAAGCCATTTGTATGAAATAGCCTCAAGTCCATAAGGCCGATGGTTCATATAAAAATGTGATAACCTCTTGCCATCCCAGAACACCCACTTGTAAAGTTATCAAACAGGTGTAATTTCGAACTTGCCATTAGTAATCACAGGATAAGGTTGTTGCACATTATTTTAAAAGCAAATGTGTAATATCTCCATGTACAATATGATTCCTCATGAATACGCAAATTTGCAAGTGAACAATTAAGTGTTGCAATATGCACGAGTCTTCTAAAGTAATAAGTACTGTCCTGACTGATGAAACATCGTTTTAAGTAATTGTTTAACCTTTCTGATTATACGTAGAATGTTGCAGACTCTTGCCTATGTTAATGTATACACCAACCTGGTTCTACCTCAAGTTTTTATGCTAGCTTTTCCCATGTGTCCCCGCACCCAGATGTAAAACCATAGCCCAGTGAATGATGAGACTCTGACAAAACCTTTTGTCAATTCTGTAAACATGGTGCCCATGAAATACGAAAATTACATGACAGATTGAAGTAGAGGTTAGTGATGAATGTGTGTGTGTGGCCACAAGGGCAAATGTTAGCGCATCCAGGTTGTATGCAATAGTACAAGCTCCTGACCTGACACTCAACCCAGATGAGCCCAGCTGAATTAGAAGCAGCATTATGACACCATGCAGAGTCTCACCAATCAGGAGCGCCGAATCTATAGATTCTATACTAGCCATGCTCCTTTGCCCAATCTCATTGACTCATGTAATCCCTAGTTCCCACGTCATAGATGACGTTGATTTGTAAATAAATGTGACTGTTTGCAATTGTCTGGCAGAGCTCTCTCGGAGTTTGCAGAGTCCTATGCATGCCCTATTTTGATTTAGATATAACTTTTTATACTTCACCCGCACTTGGTCTTGGCCTCATTCCCTTCTGGGGTGTGTCCATTATTGACTCCCATTGTAGAGTTTTAAATGCCTATTTGGGGGATGCACACTTTCACTACTCCCTCACCAGATGACAATCTGTCACATGCCACCCAGCCAGCAAGCTTGCTGTTTTCCAATTCCATGTGCCCTTTTACCTTTATAAGCAAGGGCTCTCCCACTCAAACTCCAGGCTCCATGTAAGTTTATGGATGCTTTATTGTCCAGGTCCTGTACCGCTTCACCAATACACTAAAATCGTAGGGGACACAATGAGCAAGACAGGAAGGAGAAAACACTGGGCTTGCCCCACACCCCACTCACACTCTCTCTGACTTCTCTCTAACCACTAAGACCAACCGTCACCCACGGAACACGACAAGCCTCCCCTTCCACTACCATGATGACACCACCACATTCCAAACCATAACACCTCCACACTGACAGCTTGAGCATGAGCTCACATTACAACAGATCTCCCACTCTTCCCTTACTTCCTGCTATATTCCCTCACCATCCGCAGGAAAATTTGGAGGTGACTAATCTTCGGAAAAAGGTCTGCCCCTCTGCAAGCTGCACTGTAATTAGGCTTCTCACTGGAGGTGAAGGATTCCTGCAGTTGTAGCCAAGTTCCCTCCACTGGGAATAAAGAGAACCAATCAGTCACCTTGTCTTTGAGCCCCTGGAGTAGGACTCAGAACTTCTTGTGAAGCCCGAAGCAGCTGGACTCCGATGTTTGCCACCTCAATCCATCCTTGAACCACTTTGACCATGATCAGTAACTTCAAACCATAAATGACATGGTGCTGCTTTTGGTACCATTGATTAACAGCAAACGGCTGCTTGCATCTATTGAAACAGTTTGTTGCTCCATCTCAGCAGCAACACTCATTGCTGCTTCACCTCAAACAACAGTTCATCGCTGCGGAAGCCTTCAAAGGGATATATTTTCAGGCAAGGCATTGACCTATCAGCACTTTCACATCGATCCCCGATTCTAATGGCTGGAAGCATCTTATCTCTTACGAACTCATCCCAGCTGTAGCCATCATCTTTGATCATCTTTGACCATCCAACTGACCCTGGTGAACTCCTCGAAACCACACCATTCTGATGCCACATCGAACCACACAGATCTCCACTTCAAACCAGACTTCATGCCGTATCGTGGCATGAATCAACCAGACTTGTCATACTCAAACCCAGTTCTAGCCACAAGACTGTCATTGAGATGCCTGGTTTGACACTGTTGAACCACCCTTTAGCAGATTAAGGTACTGTAGTGAGCCCCAGACTCCCTGGTATTCCCTGTAACACGATGTGAGGTTTTGCCAGTCCGTGTAAGTGAACCTATTTGACTCATATACTTCTGGATGTAGCCCCCTGTAACATGATGTGAGGCTTCAACAGCCTGTACGCACATTATGACTGACTGTTTCCTTATGTTTACGCTTACACTTCACCAATGTACCATGTACTTCTGTAACTAACACCTAGATGCCTGAAGGCTTTGTGCACTGAAATAAATGCAAACAAAAATGAATAAATACATTCTTTTGAAACCGTAATGACTGAGAAGCCACTGTTTTGCACCTTTCTCTAAAGACATTGGGCCTCTTTATGACCCTGGCGGAATGGGTTTAACGGCACTGGTAGAGCTGCCGGTGCCGTTGAACCCATTATGCCCTATTACGAGGTTCCCTCGTGGGACCCGTGGGCCTCATTACACGGATGGCGGTACCGGTAAATCCTTACCGCCTTACTACGAGGTCCCTTTCGGGGTTGGGGGATTTAACGCCTGCTTTTTGCAGGCGTTAAAAACCAACCCGCAAAGGGACTCAGGGAGCTAATTACGGTACCGCCCTATGGGGCAAAAATGGGAATGGGGAAGGGCAATGGTGGAAGGGGGAATTACAGCCCCGCCAACCTTGGAATGGGGCGGTAATTCCCCTTTCCGCCAAGGCGGTGCCAGTATTTTAATAGCGCCATGGTTCTCCGCCATCCGTGTAATGAGGCCCAATGACCAGTAATGCCCCTGTCACCTACTTATTGCATTGTAAATAGATCTCTGAGTGTTCTGTTATCACACTGTCTGTATAGTGTTCTTCTTGCACTGTATGTATCCACCATCTCTTGTACATTATGTATTTGTATTTCTTGATTTCATGATTTGTACCTCATATGCCAATGTGTAACCTAAACTGAAAGACTTCTTGTATCTTCTGGGCCCTGGCGCGCAATATGAATAAACTAACAAAACAAACAAACATATACAATGGATCTATAAGTACACAAAAAGTCAGAAAATCATTTAACTTTCTGAAAGACATATTTTCACAGCCAGGCCAGCTGAACAACTGGCAAGCCATTTTCAGCAATGATCTTAGAAAAAATATGTCAGGAACTGTGATGTGTTGTACCCTAACCACCTGGCCAGATTAACACTACGGGACAATGGACGGGACCCACACCCATGCTTGTCAGGAACAGAGCGCCTCAGTGCCACTTTTAAGGTGCACATAAATTGCTAACGTGAGACTCCACAGGAGTTACTCTTTTTTATTTTTCTATATGCACAGCAGATGGGGCATCTCAGAGTCACCAGGGAATACCTGTGCCACTCAAAACCATTGATACCCATAGAGCCCCTTTGTGCAGGGCACAGAAGCGCACCTGCAGAGTCCCTTTAAAATCATTTCTGAAATTATATAGGACCCTCACTGTTTTAATAGTGTCTCTATTTCACCTTATAGGGAGTGCTGGGGTGATAGACCCTCACCCAATGGATCAGTAAGTAGATGCTCTTCTCATTCCACAATCAGGTCAGTCTGTCATGGCATAACCCATAGTTCGCCTTCACCAATATCCTACCAGGGGCTCTACCCTGATTAGGCCACAGGTGCTCTCCTTTTTGAGTGGCATACCTGTGAGCCATAGACTACAACTAGCCTGACATTTTATTTTTAGGGCACCCTCCACAAATAGTGAGAGGCAGCCCTGACACTTTCCTCAATAGGGAAGCCTTCGTCCTGGGACGAATTTAAGAAACCACTCCCCATTCACCTTTTCCTCATACCTGTCAGTTGCCAACTACCCAACCTGTTTGAAGATACATTTGACATTAGTTATGTCACATATCATTCTTCTGTCTCTTAACAATGAGTTCATATTCTGTTACACATTGACTGGGCACCACACTGCTGTCAAACATGAAGATCCCCTATGTAATAAAGCAAACTCTCCACAGTAGAAGTTAAGGTTCCCATAAGTTGCTGTTTTCCGATTCTTGGTAAGTTCTACCTTGAGTCCAGATAACAAGAGCTGGACCCACCAGTGCCCACCGCCGACTCTACATCCTCCCAATGGCCTCGGGTGGAAGACCTGGGTCAGCACAATAATAAACATTCCACATCAAGTCATCCATTCCACTAGTGAGATCATACACTCTGACATCACCCAGACACATATACATCTCCTCTCTTTCCCAAACACACATAGACACACAATACACATAACATATACATACAACACACATCCAACAATCAAATGTATTCAACAAAATCCTTCCTCTGACACATTACCTACATAACCACAGTACATCAAGTCCCACCAGCGCTTGTCGTAATGTACAACTTTAGTTCGCAAATCTTGAAACACATCAGGTCCCACCACAGCTTCCCTATATTTAGGCTCTCCCTCAAGTAATTGCTGCACTTTGCAAGACTTTCCCCTCCAAACCAAGTCTGTATTACTTTTAAATAATCTCTGAAATAACTATTGCTTTACATTTGGACATTTTCCTAAAAAAATCATGTTGCTAATTTGTGCGATGCGTACCCTGCACTGTTATTTATCCTTACCGTTCTTGTGTCACTCATGCTACCACAATAGTACAAAGCTTCCAAGAAATTAAAACTAGAACCTATACAATTATTTATTTATTGTTATTTATTATGATATTTATATAGCGCACCGAACCCTGAGGCATCTAGGCATTTTTAATCTTAAGGAAGTAGTTACAATAATTAAAAAGTATAGTCATGTCTAGTACACACATTGGAAAAGCCTGTCCTCAAGTTGCAAGGCGGATACATAAAAGCATACAGTTACAAATGGTAATGTCCATGTTCATGAATTAGAAAAGCCTGACCTTATGTTACAAAGTGGTTACATCAGAGCATGCAGTTACAAGTGGTAAAGTCCGGGTACATGAATTGGAAATGCCTGACCTCATGTTGCAAGGTGGCTACATCAGAGCATGAGGTTACAAGTGGTAAAGTCCGGGTACATGAATTGGAAAAGCCTGACCTCATGTTGCAAGGCGGCTACATCAAAACATACAATTACAAATGGTAAGATCCAGGCACATAAATTGGAAAAGCCTTACCTCATGTTGCAAGGCGTCTACATCAGAGCATGCGGTTACAAGTGGTAAAGTCTGAGTACATGAATTGGAAAAGCCTGACCTCATGTTGCAAGGCATACAGTTCCAAATAGTAAAGTTCAGGTACATGAATTGGAAAAGCCTGACCTCATGTTCCAAGGCGGCTACATCAGAGAATGCAGTTACAAATGGTAAAGTCAAGGTACATGAATTGGCAAAGCCGCCATCTTCTCATTTGTTGAGCACGTAAAGTGGCAATATGCCCAAAAAGGGCCACAGAAGGGCAGGGAGGGTTCGCATGTGACAAAGATAGATTCACAGTACAGCGAAATGCACAATACAGCCAGATTTGAAATGCAGCCAAGTGCAATCCGGCAGCGGATAGGGAGCAGAGAGGGGCCTTCGATGTGGGCCCTGGATACATGGGCCGGCTCATACCTCCCGGTTCTTCTGGTTGGCTGATGTCAGTTTTGCCAGCCATTGGGAGTGGGAACAGGCTTAGGCCAGGCAGGCTAGCTGGGACATGTAAAACAGGGCGGCCAAGATATGAGGGTCAAGCAAATGACATGGATACATCAGCACATGGTTTTGCAATTATGCACAAACATTTATGCAGGAGAAAAGAAACGTGTCACTGGTGCCCAACACACAAGTGCCCAAGAGGAAAATTGTGAGGCAGCAGGCTTCAGTAGGCAGGGTGGGCGAAAATGCCCCAAGAAAAGGTGGAGAGACTTACCAGGCAATAGGAGCATTGAAGGAATGCACAGGTGCTGAAGGAGGGACTCCTGCATGAAATAGCTGATCTTCTTCACGCTGTTTGTCAGAGGAAACAAAGTGCTCGAGAGGTCTCGATGTGATCCTTAGATATGAGGGCCGGCTCTCGCCTCCCAGTTCTTCTGATGGGCTGATGTTGGTTTTGCCAGCCAATGGGAGTGGGAGCAGGCTTAGGCCAGACAGGCTAGTTGGGACATGTAACATTGAGATGAATCTACTACAATAACATCTCCACAATAATTCCAACATACACACTACAACTCAACTTTAAACATGTGGTCATCACAGTGCTGGTAAATCTATAGAGGTTCTTCTCTGTGTACACAAATACTGTCTCGCACTCTAGGAACACTCCATCCCTCTCCATATAGAAAGTATTTTACGTTGACGGCTGTAATTCTGGCACAATTCCAGTGTAGCAATATGCCTGAATATCTTATCATATTGTATCTGTTCACTGGTGGTGGCTGGCAGCTCGTTTCCCTTCCCGCAAAGGCCTCACTCCCCTGATCTCATGGTGCCACTCCATGCTCTGTTTTATCGGTCTGCCAGCAACCCACTTCCTCCAAAAATGCTTCTGCGACCCCTGCACAGAACAGCCCTGCATTGGCATTCATGCCTAATATGTGGACACAAAACAAAGTCCTGTCCTTTGATCCACATTATCCAAGTAACGTTGTGTAGTAACATCACTGTGCTTCACTCTATAACCGCCTTAAAACTGCATTCCTATGTTACCCATTGAAGTGAGCGGGCCTCCGCCGCTGCTAACTTCACATATGGTCTTGGTGCTACTCTGACATGCTCAGCCCACTTTTGAAATGTGCAAAAACCTATTATCTCCTGGATGTCAACACACAAAGGGAAAGTCGACCATTAGAGGACTAAAAAAAAATATCAAACTAGCATAGACCCACATTGTTTCCAAAGGCTGCAATGCTTCCCAGGGCTACACCACCTGTCATCAGAACCAGTCTCCTAATGTACTATATTTCTTCCATGCATTATGGGTATCTACATACATTTACTCCCTGGTTGGCCGTTAATCTACATCAAGCTTCTAACTGGCTGTTAACCTTTCACAGCTGCCCAGTGCAACACTGTCGCCACCTCACTATACTGACAGCACCTTACCTTGTCATTCCCCTAGGTAGCGGGTCTTGTTTTGGTGGTAGTGGGTTCCATGGATGGCTGTTCCCACTACCACAGCTCACTGAGTCTCCTTTTCTTTTTCTTCTGGCACGTATGAGTCAGTTTTACTAGCCGTTCAAAAGACCAGCTTCTCACCAGTAACAAAGCAAACTCTCCACAGTACAATGTAAGTTTCTTGTAAGATGATTATTCAGATAAGCTACAGAGTGAGTCCAGATAATACGTGCTGGACCCACTGGTACTCACAGCCCGGTATATCCTTCCAACTGCCTCGGGTGGAACACCTCGGTCAACACAATCATAAACATTCCACACCAAGTCATACATGCACACACTCTGACATCAGACAGACACATAGACACATAAGACTCAAGACTAGACATGCAATACAACGCCATCACTGCAAACCACATAGGCTCTCCTATTAAAACAAAAGGCAAGAATGCTGTCTGATATCATATTCAGGTCCTGGGAGTTTGACCAAGTTAGCACTCGGTCACCCAGTCACAGCGACTCTGAAACAGTAGCGGAAACAATAAAAACAGGCTGTGTCCCGCACCAACATGACATTATAAGGAGGTTACATAAATACCGAGCTATTTGGAATGAGCGTGTGCCGAATGGTCAACAGAGAGAGCATGTTGGTAAAGAAATATTTGGTTAGAAGCATGATTTATGTTTTCTCTGTAATACATTAAGAGGTTGAGATCATTTTCAATAACCTTCAAAGTAGCAGGTCAACATTATGCCAGAGGATGCAAACAATGTATACGGAGATCACAAAGTAGATTCTACAAAATACGTGTTCTTATGTAGTGTCTGAACCTAACTCATCCTCAGGTACACACATTTCCCTTAAACCTGTTTTGTGCCACCACATTGACTGCATGCCCAACTTACATGATAAGACTGACCTTGAAGCACCAAGATTGAAGAGCAAAGATAAATGCTGAACATTCCCCACGGGTGTTCTCACACCAGGTGGCCCATGGTGGATGGGAGAACACGTAGCATTAATCTGTTAATATGAAAACACTGATCCTTCTGGATCTCAGATTCCTCCTACTTCTCCAATTACCAGCCTTCTATTAGATGTGCACTCTCCTGTTTAACCTGCATAGACTGAATTGCGCTCTTAGGGCTGACCCGGGGAACATAGAAACCTTGGGTCTATCGCCAACTTTGGGTCTTGATGTTAACTAATGTCTGATTCTGTGCACATTTCGATATCTTGGAGTGTCTGTATTAAAAAAAAAATACAATAAAATAAAAATAAAATAAAATGAAGTAAATAAATAAAAAACAGGTCTTATATAAAAATCAACATTTCAGTCCCGTTTCCAAGTCCATTTCCATAATTCCTTTCCCATGTAACCTAGTTCCAGTGGGAGACTCGCACTGCATGTGTTTATGTACAGAACCTGAGGTGTTTTATAATCCGGCTAAAGCAAACGTTTTATGATGAATGCTTCTCGCCCCATGGTATGCGTAATAACTGCAATATTGAAAGAGCAACATGGTAAAAGATCCCCAATAACATGGCAGGGGTTAGTTACAAGGGCAATATATAGTAGTAACATTAACATTTATAAAAGAAAGACCACACTACAGGGGAATTGGGGAAACAAGAAGACCAAGCAGAGCTTTCAATCAAAATGGCAGGCCTCATTTGAGGGAATGTCGTCAGAATTTCTTTCATAAAAACAAAATAATCAGGCCACTCTTTGAGAAGATGGGACATGGAAAAAAGTCTACAATTATGTGTCATCATTAAAAAAAAGACGTGGGAACCAAAGTAATATTGTAAAAGCAGCTATTTTAGAATTTCTGTCCGAGTCTCGCAGCAACACGCAAGTGGCACTGAACCTCTGGTTTTTGGCCAATGCAACACTGGTAGGCAGACAAAAAAGTAAAAGGTCATGTGTTGTTCTAGCTGAAAAAAGTGTTCTTTGTGTGAGAATTTGCATAACAATGTTCAGCGTGCCAGAACTGGTAGATGATGGGCAGTCATGCTTTGAAACAATGCATGTCTGTGTGAGGTTTCTAACCGCTGGGCCGGGATTAACAATGGTACTTGTCTGCTCGTGCACTCCTTTCATAGTGCGCGAGGGCCACATAATATCACCCGGGTAAGTAGCAAGATCACCATGATGCAAAAGCAGCCAATTCCTCTTCCATAGGGCAAGTAAGGGCGTGACATGACACAAGATTAAGAAAAAAAACCTAGAATAGAGTGGGAGCCTCTGGGAGGCCCTCAGCCTTTCAAATGGTGGGGAAATGGTGACAAGCAAGATAAGAATTGAGTGTTGGGAAATTGTGGAGAGTGATCAACCAGGTGAGCAGCAGCTGTTCACTTTGCTTGGCTTTGGAAGCTGACATGGAGTTTACTTCAGACGCATATTCTCGGTTCTCTAAAAGATACTGATGGGTCTAAAGTCGAGGGTACACTCGGGTGGACGGAGTCCCCCCACTTTTTTCAGAGGGTGGACTCAGTCCCCCCCAGCTAAAATGGGAAACATTGAACTCTCCGTTGAAATGACAAATTAAAGCCAACCCGAGGGATCGAACTGCAGTCGTTAGGTTTGCCAGCTGGAAACTTCACCACTGCTCTATATAACTTAATGGAAATAGCAAACAACTAAAGGTGAAATGTCCCATTTCGGTACTGCATGTTCCATGGAAAGAATTTAAATTGGTTCTTGAAATTTAAAACATGCACACCTTTTAATGTTTTCAAAAACACTATTAGAAGAAAATATCCTCTCTCGGTTTTGTGTGTGTGTTGTGATTTTATGAAAGGCAAATGCCATACGTCCTGTGCAATTTGGGTGGTTATGCGAAGCAAATTTAATGAAATGTGCATATTTCACCTAGATATGCACATTTCTGGCGACATCACATCCCATTGTGTTTGTTGATGAGTCCCCCCCACTTTTATTTTTAGGACTTGACCCCTGGTCTAAATAGGCGTAACGTATGGTAAATGTCAATATTCAATGTGCACCTTGATGACTAGAAGAATAGTATTATTATTACACTATCTATTGAGCACGGATCTAGCTCCGGGAAGCGTCAGAGTGCTTTACAATGATAGGGGCAAAAACACAGCGAGGGACTCAGAGAAACAAGGACTGGGGAGCTAACAGGTGTGGGCAACGGTGGGCAATTGCCTGCCAGGGATCCACAAGCAGACAGGGGAGGAGACAGTGGGGAGCAGATCACTGAGTCTAAGGTAGGTGCCAGGGGTTGCAACTGCGACCACTGAGGTTTCCCTTGTTACCCCTGTGGTCTCCCTAGGTACTCAATAAAAAAATAAAAAAAATTTCATTTTCGTTTGTTAAATGTTTTTTTTTTTATCATTGAAGCTCCAATGCTGTGGGCAATGCCATGTGGCTCTGCTCTTTGTTTCTGGAGAGGCTGGAATTCATGTTGAGGCCTCTTAAAAAAAAAAAAACAGAGGTTCCACAATTGCAAAGTGGAAAGAATAGGAATAGCAAATAATTGTCTTTCTGGAAATCTATACAATAATTGCTAGACTCATTACAGGGGTGAAAGGTCATGGTGTATCGCTTCCCATGATGTCTCTTCGGGATGCAGTCAAATGACATTGATGTCGTCAGAGGTCAGGGGTCATGTGTTGTCACTTCCGCAACCCGGGGCATTTTTGTGAAATTACGTCCCTAGGATTCCAGGGTGAGGGTGAGAATAGACCCGTATACGCTCATGCAGCTGTGGGTGCGCATCTCCGCCCAACCTTCGACTACCATTGGCCAGTAATGCCTTCTAAGGCATGCACACTGCTGGTGCTGACCTCAGGTGTGGTCGCCACAGAGGCGCAATGCAATGAACAAGAAAGATGGGCTGTCAACAAGTAACAGTTAGGAGAAACGTTGAAGTGCACTTGACATATTCAAAGGAACAGACACTTGATTTATTTGGCTTCCGTTCATACAAATTGGGCACTTTTTTCAACATAGAAAGATCCCAAGAGAAATGGAGAATACGTTTTTACTGTAAGAGTTTCTGGAAAAGTGTTTTATAAACTTTAAATGTAGTAAAACCGTACGATAGTATTTACACACAGCTGTGTTTTTTTGTTATTTATACTTTGAGGACCAGAAGCAGAGTATTTTAGAGGAATCCCATTCAAACCTGAGTCACAGTCACATTCTCCAACCCACCATTCGATATTTGAAACTTTCATCCAACGGGTTTAGATTAGACGTGGAAACTGATCACGCATGTCACATGGTTAAAAAAATGATTACGGTTCTGGAGAATTGACCACATTTTATATTCATGCACCTCTAGTTGGGCACTTTGGGGAGAGTTGTAACGCACATTTTGAATGAGTCTGTTTTCATCTTACTGCAGGAATTTGGCAGGGTTTCCACAGGATTCCATTCGGAAAATTGCTTCCCACACTCTGAAAATGGCGTGTCTCACGGGAACAAGTGGAGCAGGTCAGGCAGGATTTAGAGAGTGCAGGGATGACATAAAGGAGTTTACATGTAAAGTGGTAGTCAGGATGGAGAAGACTTCAATGTGTGATCTTGGGCACATTACTGCGGTTCTCAGAATACATTGCCTACCTGCGGGAACAATTCCTGCGGCAAAACAAGGGAGCACCATGGTGATCGCAGTTATGTTTCCAAGAGAAATTTCTAAAGCAAAAAATTACAGGAGTAAAGGAAGGAGGAAAAAATGGGGCCAGTGTCCCATGGGCACTTACCTTAATTGTTGCATCGTGACAGATCTGAATGCCTTGCCAGGAGCCTGGGACCAGGTCATTTACTAGTGTGGGTGATATGAGCCATGGCCAGAGGGCCACCGTCTTTTAGCCTAATTATTGCAACAGGGTTAGGGGCTATGGCCAAAGGCCATGGCCTGCGGGACCTTGTTATTTAGTAGTGATTAGCCTATTTGTTCCATCGTGGAAAGTGACCATTGCTGAAAGAGCTGGCAGGAGGTCGTGGTTATTTACTCGTGAAGGGGATATGCCACTTAGTCATGGGGCCTCATTACGAGTCCGGCGGTAGCCGTTACGGAAAAACCAGCAGGCTGCCACCGGACCGGTAATACCATTCGGCTTCCATGATTGATGGAAATACCAGGGCATTACAACCCCGGTGACCCAGTAATTCCGTAGGTGGAATTCTGTAAATCCCCATTCCCATGGAGTCCCGTCAGACTCCATGGGGATGGGGACCATGGAAACACTGGTTCCATCTATGACAGAGCCAGTGATTCCATGTCCGCCTACAGGTGGGTGGTTACTTCTGCCAGATCAGACCTGGCGGGAGTGACACCTCCCGCCTGCAGGACTCAGAATCAGCCGGTCCGAAAACAATGGTGGTGGCGGATTTACCGCCGCCGTTGTTTCTGGACCGGCTGACTCATAATGAGGCCCATGGTCTTCCATCCTAATTTTTGCAGAGTTTACAGGGGCCTTGTGTGAGGAATTTCCATCTGGCAAGGACGTAGAAGCTCTGGCTTTTTTTATTACTATTAATAAATACAATTATGCAGGTAGTTCTTTCTCTGAAAGGGTATTCTGCCTATCATAGTGCCCTTTCATAAGCTTGATTGCAAAAGAATAGTGCATACCTGTGTACTGCTGCAGCACCTGCTCTTCAGTGGCACAGACTGATTTATTGGTTATTTATAAGTTGCTTATACAATACGACAGTGTGTCAAAGTGCCACAGGGAAAAAGGGAAGGGAATAAGGGAGTGAATAAACAATGGAAAATACAATGAATGAAAAATGAAACAAACAGAGGTACTTTTAGGCCTTGTGACATTCAGAGCGTGCACGTTCAGTGAGAGGAAAGTAACAAGTCAGCATTCTTTAAATTCCTAAGCAGTCTGCAATGTACATAATCATTACATTCAAGCAAATCTATTTTTTGTCACAGCAATGTTATATAGCGCACACTATTAACTGTAACACATTCAAGAAATATAATCCTAGTGGTTCTGAATGTTTATTCTGAAATAGATATCTACCCTTGGGCTAAGTTCCACATTTTAGTATTATTCTTTGTACCATCAATCTAGCATTTTTCAACAGGATCATCAAATATTATTTACAATTGAGGGTAAGGCTCGTTGGGTATTGTGCATGCAATGGATTAGGATGCAGAATAACTCTGACACCAACTAATAGAACCATCTCAGGAAGATGGCAAAGGTTGCTCTGTTTTATTAACGATTATCTAAAAGAGGGAGTTAAAATGGACATCAACGGACGTTCGCTCAGGCTCTCAGCGCATTTCTTATAAAAACAGCCTTTTATACAAAAACACATCAGACGTGACATCATATTACGTGGCAAATAAGAAAAACCTATGATGGGCTGGGATAGGTTCAAGGGGAACATCTAAGTATACTTTCTAGGGGTGGGATTGTGATTGCTTGTCTACTGTCAGGTGAACAATTTACGGCTACCTCTAAAACATGTCATCTTCAACATAATTAAGTGCACAGTATATCATTGGCTTTCAAACTATAAGGCTCATAATTATACGGCCCTTCACAATTGTTTGGCACACTCGTGCCATGTCTGGAACATTCGGTTTACTTGGCTGCACGTAAGCTCAGACCAAGGTGACAGGAGGTGGACTTGACTCTACCTCCCCACCCAATTAGCCCATCTTCTCTCATCACCCATGCCTTCTGCCATGAAGTTTGTCTTTGAACTTGGCCTTGCAGAGCATTCTTGTCTCTGGGAATATAAGGCAGTGCAAGCATGCACTATCATCATTCTAGGACTCCATGCTCAACTCTATTTCCATCCTTGGCTCATGTAGATAAAGGGGGAAGCCAAGACTAAAAATATAGTCAAAAAGTCATTTAGAATCAATAATAAATCAACTGGACCAAAAGGCAGAAAGGCCACGTGAGATGGTCAGGATAGCACAAAAAAGCCTGGCACTGCATAGAAAGTCCACAGGAGCCAAAACATTCAAACCATTCCGATGATATCCATCAACCCAGCTGGAAAGGACAAAGACGAGGACACAAACTTTGCAGAGACACCTCAATGGACGCCTAATCCCTCCTCAACTGTCTGAAAACTGTACCTATTGTGAAGATCATATTAGTTCCAACAACTCCTCAATGTCTTCAGCCACATAATTCCAAATTGAAGGAGTTTTATTACTGAAACCATACTAATTATGTTTCTTAGCACTGTGATCATTTTATGTTGCACACAAACCCATTATTTTCTTTAGTTCTTTTATTTCTGTCAAAGAATTCCTGCTGGTCTAGGCAACAAACTGAGGTGTGGAACATACAGCATGCAACATCAATTGTACTCTTCACCATATGCAATGTCTGCTGCCACTTTAGGTTAATCAAATGTCAGTGAATATAATCCTGATATTTTTAACACAAGACAATGTCACACATGACAGGCCTTCTTCAAAGACAGCATGCCTTATAGCAGTCAGCGCAACACCTAAAGTCAATCCTTGAGGCATGTACACAGTGATGACACAGACAGAGCACAAAGGAATTCACAAACATGCCTTTAAAAATCATTAACAACACCTAGGCCATCACATCGCCCCTCACGCCACCTGACTCACCAGATGATGCCCAACCACACTCAATAGATGTTAATGTTAATGTTAAAGGTCATTTGTACCGTGCACTATCACCACCGGAGTGGTCCCCTGGTGCTCTGGCGGCTCTGAAAGAGGGAGGGAGGGGTGGGTTAGTGGGTGGAGGCTGGAAAAGTGCAAGATTGCAGTGATGTGCTGTTGGCAGCTTCAGCCCGGTGGTTCCGTCGGCTGGGCCTGGGGTGTATGCGGCCGGTAGTCGTCGTGTGCTGATGTGCGAGTCTATGGCCCTCATTACAACCCAGGCGGTAAGTTCCCTACTTTACAACCATGGTGTAAACTCTGATTACAGCATGGTGGATGGCGGATTTACCGCCCCATTCCAAGGTGAGTGGGGCGGTAAATCCCCATTCCCCATTTACCCTTCCCCATTCCCATTTTTGCCCCATGGGGCATAATGGGAGTGGGGAAGGCGCTAATTACGGCACCGTAAATTACGGTGCCGTAATTAGCACCAAGGCGGGTTAGCGCCTTGCATTTTAACGCCTGCTAAAAGCAGGCGTTAAAATGGTAATCAGGCGTTAAGGGTTAACGGTGCCGACAGCGCCGTTAAACCCTTAACGCCTGGGTTGTAATGAGGCCCTATGTGTGTTTTGTTTTGTTGTTGCAGTGTAGTGAAGTTCTTGCGGTTTGCTGCGCTAGAGGTTTGTGGTTGTGTTTGATTTGGAGTTTGAGAAGTGTGTGCAGA
This sequence comes from Ambystoma mexicanum, assembly GCF_040938575.1. NCBI lineage: Eukaryota > Metazoa > Chordata > Amphibia > Caudata > Ambystomatidae > Ambystoma > Ambystoma mexicanum. The sequence continues at coordinate 1,124,764,367 of NC_090933.1, forward strand.
GAAGGAAATTGTTAGTGGTATTGGTTAGTTGGTATCTCTATCCTGGATTGAGCCAGTTGGGCTCGTGTAATCTTACACGACGGGATGCTTGTACGCCCTGTGCCTCAGGAGGTATGTGCCCGTTTTTGCATTTGAGGCCATTTGAGGATTTAGCTGTCCCCTCTGCCCACTCCCTTAATAACTTTGCATGCTCCTCACCCCCCCCCCCACATGATTAGCGCAGCTGCTGGTGTCCATACTTCCGATTGTGGGGTGATTGGTGGTATCTCGTCCGTTCCACTGCCCTGTGGTACCTAGTTGTGGCTGTACGGGCGGTGGGGGATGGTAAGGGTTGGCTGGAGTTGTTGTCTCCGTCTCCCTGGGTCTCGCGGGTGGACCCCTGTGTCCAGCGTCAGCCCTACTGGTGCTCGGAGTACTTCTGTCGTTCTAGGGGTTTGTCAATGTCCTTTTTTTGAGTCGTTTGTCTTATTGTTGTTTCGGTTTTAGTCTCTGGTGTTGAAGAGGTAGGTTTTTAGTAATTTTCTGAATTGAAGGTGATCTTTGGTGTTCCTTATTACTTTTGGGATGTTGTTCCAGGTTTTCGCGGCTAAGTGGTAGAAAGCGGTGCCTCCGAGTTTCTTCTTGATGTAAGGTTTTTGTTCCAATTGGATTTCGTTGGTTGATCTGAGCGGTCTCGTTGGCTTGTAGATTGTTATTTTTTTTGTAGGAATTCTGCTCCTTGTCCGCTGATTGCCCTGTGCGTTATGCACATTGTTTTGAAGATGATACGCTGTTTTACTGGGAGCCAGTGTAGTGTTTTTAGGGCCGGGGTGATGTGGTCTCTTCTGGATAGTTTTAGGAGTAGTCTGGCTGCTGAGGTAGAGGATGTTTGCATAGTCGATACTTGACATGATGAGGCCGACGATGGTGAGTGTTTTGTGTGTGAAGGAGAGGAAAGGTAGTATTTTTCTTGCCGTGTGGAGGAGGAAGAAGCATTTCTTGACTGTTGCGTTTATTTGCGGTTCTAAGGTTAGGGTGTTGTCCATCAGGACTCCCAGATTTTTTACTACCTTAGATGGTGATGGTGCAGATCCCATTTCTGTTGGCCACGGGATGGCGATTTCCTTCTCTTGGTCTTTGGATATGATCATGATTTCGTTTTTTCCTGGGTTGATTTTCAGGTTGTTGGCATCCAGTTGAAGATTTCTTTTAGACAGTCGGTTAAGTTTGAATGATCGGCTTGGGTGTCTTAGATCTTGTAGATGATTTGAGTGTCGTCTGTGTAGTTGTAGCATTTGATGTAGTGTTTCTTGAAGATTCTGATTACTGGGGTTTGGTAGATGTTGAAGTACAGTGGTGATAGTGAGGATCCTTGTGGTACTCCACAGTCGTTGACTCGTGGGGTGGATTTGAAGGGTTTGATCCAGACGGTTTCAGTTCTGTCTGCTAGGAATGATTTAGTCCAGCGTAGCGCTGTGTCTGTTATGCCTATGTCTTCTAGTCTTTTGGTTAGGGTGTCATGGCTAACTGTGTCGAAGGCTGCGGAGAGGTCGAGCAGGATAAGGGCAGATGTTGTGTTGGAGTCTGCGTTTGTTTTTAGGTCATCCCAGATGGATAGTAAAGCTGTTTCTGTACCTCTTGTGGGTCTAAAGCCGACTTGAGCTTGGTCTAGCAGGTGGTGTTCTTCAACGTACTCTTGGGTTAGTTTGTATACGTAGGTTTCGAGGAGTTTGGCCGGGTAGGGGATGTTGGAGATTGGTCTGTAGTTGGAGAGGTGATCTACATCCCCGCTTGTGTTTTTCAGAAGTGGTTTGATGTAAGCCGATTTGAAGATCCTTGGTACTGTTCCTGTTGCCAGTGATAGATTTAGAAGGTTTCTGAAGTATTCTGCTGGTGTTCCTTGTCCGAGGATTGATTTGTAGATGTCCGGGGGCAGGGATCCATCGGTGAGCCCGCTTTCTTGCTGTGTTTTATCAGCATTGCGAATGCCTCTGCTGATATTTCTGGGTAGTTATTGAGTTTGTGCAGCGGTTCTGATTTAGGTTTGTTTGGTTGTAAGTTGCTGCTGGTTGGTCTCTGTTGGATGGTTTGTCGGATGTCATTGATTTTCTTTTTGAAGTGGTCTGCAAGGTTGTTGCATAGTTTCTCCGAGGGGGTTGGGGTGTTATCACAGCCTGGTGGGTTTCTCATTTCTTTAATGATACGGAACATTTCTTTTTGTGTGTTGGTGGCATTTGTGATTCTGTCATCATAATGCCTTCTCTTTGCCTTTTGAATTTCCTTCTTGTATGCGCAAATTTGCTTCTGGAACATTGTTTTTATGTTTGGGTTGTAATCTTTCCTCCATTCCATTTCCATCTTTTTGTTTTCTTTTTTCATGGTGCTTAGTAGTGGGGTAAACCATTTTGCCATTGCTCTCTTTATTGATGGTGTGAATGGTTTTTCTGGGGCCATCTTGTCAATTGTATCTGCAACCCATTTGTGTAGTATCTCAGCTTTCCCGTCTAGGTCAGCTAGGTCTAGTTCTGTTGTTGAGGGCTTGGTTAACTCTAGTTGTTCGAATAGGTTGCCTTTTTTGACATCTTTCCAGTTTCTTTTTGTGGTGGCTGTGAGTTTGGGAGGTTGGATGTAGGCTTGAGTAGGCAATGTGATTACGAATGGGATGATGAGATGGTCGCTCCACAGTATTTGTATCGGCGGTGCCGTGGTGATGAGTTTTTCCTCTGCGAATATTGCATCCAGGGTGTGTCCTGCCGAATGAGTTGCCCCTTTTACTAGTTGTCGTAGTTTCATGGTGGCGAGTTTTTCAATCAGTGAGTTTTGTGAGTTGGCATGACTGTCTTCGAACCAGATGTTGAAGTCCCCCAGTATGATTAGGTGTTCGTGGTTGATGGCTATGTTTGTTAAGGCTTCTATGAAGTTGTCGATGAAGGATGCATCATAAGTTGGGGGTCTGTACACCAGGATGAATGTGACGTTGGTTTTTGGGCTAGCTGTTAGGTGTATGATCATGGACTCGCAGTTGGGGATGTCGAGTGGTTCGTCTGTTCTTATTTTCAGCTGTTCTTTAAATGCTATTGCGATGCCTCCTCCTTTTTTGTTTTTCCTGTTTATTTGAAGGCATTTAAAGTTTGCTGGAAGGCAGCTTTGGAGTGTGATTTTGTAGTTGTCGTCCAGCCAAGTTTCTGTGATGAAGAGGATGTTGATGCCGTTGTCGTCGAGTAGGTCGAAGATCTCTGTAGAGTGTTTTGACATGGATCTTGCATTTATTAGATTGCAGTGGAGTTTAGAGGTGTAGCTTGGTTTGCCTTGTTTTGTTAGGGTCGTTTTCTGATCTTGTTCAGGAGCAGTTTTCAGGTTGTCGGCGTTCTCGAGTAGTTCTTCTAGGTTTAGTCTAGGGTTTTTGTTTTCATCTGGTTCATCTTCCAGGGGACATGGTTGTGGGTTGGGGGTTCTTCTTGCTTTGGTGATGTATGGTGTTATTGCTTCAGTTGTGTGCTTGTTGTATCTGGTGGGGTTTGTCCTTCTTCGTGATGTTGGTAGGTTGTTCAGTGTAGTTGGTTTTGGCGTCGCGTTGGTTCGATCTGGTGAGTAGGTCTCAGCGAGGTATGGAGTTAGGTAAAGGGATTTGTCTCTTCTTTCAGTGTTGGTCCGATCTTTGAACCTGTCTGTGGGGGTGTGTTCTGTTGTTGCGGTTCTCAGTTGAAGTTTTGGGGTGTTTGTTCTTTCTTCTCTTCTTTCCCTCTGGGTGGGTCGTTTGCGCGGCATTGTACGATTCCGAGTTGTTTTTAGTCTAGTTGTTGTCTTGGTTGGGGTGTAAGGGTGGAGTTGGGGGTTGTATAGTTATATAGTTGGGTTCTAACAGTGGCTCTCTTTAGTCTCCTTCTCCCTTAGTGACAGTGCAGTTTGGGCACGGTGGCCCTGCTAGGTTTGAGACGCATGTATATGTAGATATAATAATAATAATAATAATAATAATAATAATAATAATAATAATAATAATAATAATAATAATAATTAACAGCAGAGGTTCTACCTACAAGAAGAGGCTCCTTGATATGATCACATTTCACAAATACATACTTAATGGAAGTACTATGTGGAAAAGTGCTAAAGGTGAGGACTCTTCCAATTGCTCCATTCACATGGGTAATCACCATATGCAAGTTCCGTGTTAGCATAAGTTGACAGCTGTTTGAGATATAGATGTTTCTAATTTAAAAAACATATATTTTCTTTTTCAATTTTGCCGCGGATTTCCCCCAGCACAAAGCTGGGGGGAAATCCGCTAAAGCCATAATCTGGCAGACCCTTAAATGCGGCGGTAATAGCGCTACCGCTGCATTTAAGGGTTACCGCCAGACTCGTGATGAGGTCGATTGTCTCCATATCCCCTTATTATTCCGATCCCCCTTCAGTCTGGTACGGGGTCCTGCAAGGTTCCTTCCTGTCTCCAATCCTCTTCAACCTATATGTGGAATCTCTTGGACAGACCCTTCCCAAACAAAACATCCATATCCACCAATGTGCAGATGACAAACAAATATATCTCCAAATCTCACCCCCAACTGTAGACCCTTAAAATCTATCTCTTCACCATCACCACCCGGATGGTCACCCACTTCCTCAAGCTCAACCCTTCCAAAATGGAATACCTCCTCAGTTGTCCCCCGTGGCACAGACCCAGCATAACCCCCTGCATAAAGAACTTGCCACAGACACCCCACACATATCCCTCTCCAAACCTGTCAATCCCTTGGCTTCATCATAAACCCACATTTCTTCACATACCATATAGCTTCTGTCCCCAAAACATGCAATCTACACATGCTATCCTATAACAGATAAGACACATTCTTCCCCATGATGATGTATGCACTTCTATCCAAGCACTGGTTCTGTTCTGTCCAGTCTGGACTACGGTAATGCTCTCTTCACTGGACTCCCCAACAGCACCATGGCCCCCATTCAAGCCACACAAAACACCAGCCAGACTCATCCTCCACTTTCCCAAACATTCATACTTCAGCCCAGCTCTCGCCCCGCTCCATTGGCTCCCCGTGCTCCAGAAAATTTCCTCCAAAAGACTTTGCATCATATTAAAAGTCATTCATCTTAGTACCCCATATTACCTTCATAACAAAGTCAAAACCATCACCTGCACACAGAGCAGGGAAGTGAGCCAGCATCTCCTATACATTCCACTCTGCAAATGAGCATGGAACAGCTTCACATCCACACTTCATCCTCCAGAACCACTTTCTGAAAAATACTCAAAACACACCTGTTTCTCCAGACGTAATCCAGCCCCTCCACTACCTCTGCTCCCGCATATTTACTCTAATCTTCCTACCATATACACAACACATTTTGTAACTTCTGTTTCACCTCTCACCTTTTGAACCTTTGAACCTTTGTAAGACACTCTGTGACCCTCTGGGTAGTGCCAATGCTGATCAAAAGTTCAAATGAAATCAAATCAAATAAATGGTTGGAAAGGAGGGCAAAATTAACATCATTGTTAAGAACAGAATGTTGGGCAACACACATAACCATTTTGGTAGAGATGGAGTTCCTAAACTACAATTTGTTGAAAAAGAAATCTATGAAAGGACCTAGACCTCCTTCCTGGATGTGTGCCAGTAGCACTTCACTGGTATTGCTACTTCTAGGCATCATGGACCAGCTCTTGGTCTCTCTGTGTGTTCTACTTTGTCTCATGTCTGTATGTCTCTGCAGGGCAGGTTAGTGGAGCCTTACCTTTTTTCCTGGACTCAATATTGAATTTTGGAGCATAGATAACACTTTCTATACCTTGTTTGCCTTGATTTCATTATGCCAATTACTCTAGCCACCCAGGACTTCAATGAAAGTGATATCTATACATGAGGCCAGGCCTGATAAACTGTTTTGGAGTATATTTTCTTTCATGTGTTCAATATTTGTAAACTTTACAGGAGTGGCCTCTATGAAGCTATATTAGATTTTAACAAGCTATATATAACAGATGTAGGTGTGGATGGTGCTGGGTATACTTTGTGATATTGTCTGAGGGCTAAAAGACTCCCACTTCAGTTGCAGATAGCATATGCTGGATGAGTAATGATTTAATATTATTTTCACTACATATAAGCTGGAAAACATTATCATTTTTGTGGACCATTCACATAGTAAGTTTGACTTAGTCAGATGTGCAAGGGCATATATTATTAGCTAACTATTTTCAGGTAATATGCATCTGGGAAATTAAGTGAGCATGTGATCCTCCAATTACTTATGCAATGCTGCCAAGGACACTTTTACAGAATCAGCATTACACATGTCTTTCCTAAAGTGAACCAAGCAGCTCCTTCTTTCTACCCTTATAGGCAGGTTCTTTTCCCTTATGATTTTTCCTAAACTCAGGATGTAGTCACTATTCCCTGTCACATTAAGTGGCTTGGGGTGTTTCCATTTCATTAGAGACTCGTTTGCTCTTTGGCATCCATGCTGGCATACTGTGATGAATTGGATTCTGCTCCTCAGGATTGAAAGGATAATTCGGGGTAAAATGGATCACTCAGCCCTCACACTTCTACAAACAAAAACACAATGCCATTATAAAGTTAAAACAGGGACAGTAAAGAGATATACCACATTTTCTTTTATGGTAACGTGGGACGAGGGAATCTATGCTCTAAAGAAGGGTATGAAAGTGAACCAGTAGTGACCCAAACAACACAATATCACAGTCCAAAATAATGTGAATGTCCAACTAAGGTTCTATTAAAAAAGTATATACTTTAATCAAACACACCATCTGCAAGTAGAACGAATAGAGAATACTGTACACAAAAAAATACCCAACATGAATAAAAGAGGATTGAGAAAGTAGTACTCTGAGATTAGTTCCAGGGGTGGTAGATAATTCACTAGCTAGGGTATCTTGACTGAAAACAGGAGTGGGTATGGGTCGAAATGGACCTATGGCCAGTTTATAGTAAACGGTACCTGGTTCAGTTCTTGGTGGGCTTGCACAGTCAGACCAGTGTTGAATGTAGAGTAGATGCAAGCGGATCAAGCTCTGTTCAGGCACTTTGGATCATGTGTGGGCCCATGCAGCAACCAGGCATTGTTTAGGGGCAAAGGCGGGTGCACTGTGTGTTAGAAGGGTGGCGCTTAAGGATGCAGGTCAGGGAATGCTTAGGGGGTTAGCCAGGCCAAGTCAGAGTTTAGCCATTGGGAGGGGTCTATGAGTGATACTCCAGTGGTTTGAGTTGGAGGGCGACAGTCATTGAAGTGGTGATCTATGAGGTGGCAGTTCAAGAGCTAGCTGGGTCAATCTGTGGTTGTCCCCCTGGTTAGAGTTGGACTGTGATTCTCCGGTAATTCTGTTCAGGTCCTGGCATTGGGAAGTCGCTTCAGGCCCAGCAGGTGATGAGCTTCCACTAAGACACAATGCAGCGTCAACCTGGTTCAAAGTGCAAGCAAGTTCAAAGTGGTGGAGGAGCACAGCAACCCATGGCAGCAACTTCCTTCCTGATCCAGATGTGGTGAACATGGAGTAACCGGTTTGGTGCGCAATGACAGAGAACTTCAGCTGGTCTGGTTCTCTGGTTGCTGTGAGCCCCACTCAGGGGGACTCGAGGATAGAATGGTTCCATTCAGGTTCTGTCCTCCGAAGTTAGGAAATTCTAGTGCAGAGTGGGAAGTCCTGATCCACAGCAGAGGTTGCTCGTGATTTGCCCTCGGAGTGGGTAGTGAACAGATTTTTCTTCTGTCTTGGATGATTCCTTCGTCACCTCAGACTGAGGGCTTTGGAAAGTGCAATTTTCCCAAGGGAAGTCCAGTGAGATCTTCAGTATGAGTCTGTGTCGTAAAAGATCAGAGAGGGTCTTAGTAAATCTGAGTCTTCAGCTAATTAGACCAAAGCTAGCCCGATTTAGTGGTACAAACCCTGCTCATGAACAGAGTGGATTTTGCCCTTCTAATGTCACACCCAGACTGCTTTGCTTCAGACGAGGTGGTGGGGACAGGAGAGAGTGAGAACGACAGTGAGAATCAAGATGGTGGAAGTCTTCTTCTATTGACCAGAGCTCTCCTGCCTACTATAATCCCACCCTGCTCCTTCACATTGAGAACAAAGACCTTTAGAAATGCAGCACCTTGATGTGAGGCTACTCCTTTTGAATAGATGTGCTCCTCTTATGCTCTGGTCCAGGACAACTGCCTGTTCTTCAGCTGTCTCAGGCCGAACGTGTTACCTGCGCTCAAAAAGAGATCAAAAAGGAAGCCCGGCACTGCAGGTTCCTGTCTTGCCATTAAGTGGGCCACACCTGCCTGACCTGAATACACATCACCTTCCACAGCAGAGCCAACTTACAGGAGCTGACACATGTGCGATATCATTTGGAATGTGGCGGCCGTAATCATAAGTAGTACCATGCAGTATTCCTAAACTCATCTGTTGCTTTTTTAGAGATTATCCTGCCACCATCATGGGCTACTTATGATCATCGTCCTTTGGTTACAGGGGTACATATCTTAAATGCTGCCACTTTGCAGCAGAGATTTTTCTGTCACTGCCGCTTTCACATGGGCATCTGTGACCTATGGACCAGCTCAGCGCCATGGGTAAAGCAGGTGCTGCGACTCAGGATACTGATGCAGAAGGCCATAGGTACATACTATGCTTTTGGCATGGAGCTGAGAAAGAGGAAATCTGATCATCAGATTACCCTTTCTGAGATGGATCTACTGGCATCATGTTATTATTCAATATACATTTTTAAAAAAGAGGGCGATGCACGCTTGCCAGATTGCATTTCCTCACACATACAGAATCCGACGCTATTTTGAGTCAAACTTAAAATGTGCATTGAGTAATAACCCCCCCACCCTCAGACATGCACTACCTGATGTGTGAACACAGAGCTCTAACACTGCAACAAGATTCAATTCATAACTAATCAAAGCCCTCGCCATGCTTTCAGGCCCTTCTGCCTACAAGCTTCTGTTACTGTTGATGAAACACTATATGAATGTTTTTGATCCAATCTGAGAAAAGCTAACCTACATCTGTGGTCAGCCACTTACACAATGTGTCACACATCAATTTAACAAATGTGTGAATGTTTGAAACAACGTTTGCTACTGGGACCTGTACATTTGCTCTGTGTGGGTGTGAAGAAAATATTGAGTTTGTGTTGATAGCACTGAAAGAAGGAAATACAAGGAAAATACCACTGCATTTCGAAAATATGGTATGGCTGCAAAGCAAATGTTAAACTAAATCAGATAAAACAATCATTTAGAAGATTCAGTCTCACTGAGTTTGGGACGGGTTATATTTGGCAGGACTTACAATGAGTATAATGCCTCACTGATCTGCATTCTACAAGCACAGTGATGTCACATGTCAACCAAGAATACTCATTCAAATCAATTGACTCGTCTCTGCAAGTCATAGTTTTCTTAGATGTACCCAGAAAGAGCTTATATAGTTTTGCTACAGGGTACGCCTCTCCCGCTCCTTGGTAGGCATCGGATTGGTCAGAGGGAGCAAGTAGTATGAGGAACATGACCCCACTGCTTCTCTCAACATGCCACCGCACCTTTGCCACACAAAGGAACGTATTCACACATTCGCTTATGGCATCTGAGCACCTTAAATGTGGGTTGTGTTCATAAAACATCTATCCCACAAGTGAAGATGTGCAGTTCCACCTACCAACATGTTCATAAAATGTTACTCCTCCAAAAGAAAGATGCAGGCATGCACAAGAGATTTCTGTGCTGAATTAAGTAGAGAATTAGCCACCGGGCAGTGGAGGAAAAGGGGAAATAGCGGATTTGCCACAAAAATGCCTGTCAGCTCTTGCTCCAATCCTCAACAGGCGAATCAAAGCCCAGCCCCAACGTGGATGGGTTTTCTTCCAGCACTGCTCACCCACTGGATATCATAGTGCTTCATAATTATAAGAAGTAGATGAGAAGGGGAAGGACCTACAGGATTACAGCGCCTTCCTTACTTATGGTAGAGGATGAGGAGTACTTAAGATATTGCTCCCGCTTTCTCCATGAAAAACTGGAAACCATTGCACAGCACACTTTAATCCTGATTCATGGATTGTTTGCGCCAAAAAAAACGGGATTTGTGCGCCATTCTGCCCGCAAATCCCTGTTTAGCAAATGGGGATTTGCGGGCGGAATGGTGCACAAATCCCGTTTTTTTTTTGCGCAAATAATCCATGAATCAGGTTTATTTCTAAAGTCACGGAGAGCTGGGATCATTTTGACGAGGCTGACTTACGGATGTGTGCTACATATCACACTGTAGCTGATGAGGCAAGGGAGAATTCCTGTCTGATTTTTGAAAAAAGAAACTAAATAAATGCTCATTTCAGCTGGACATTTCTGAAAGATGGCGTCGGGGAGGCCTTGATGCAATGGTCCACAAGCCAGGCTGGTATTTGTATCCTTCAACCAAGAACCATACAGTTTGGTTTTATAATTGTTTGTCTAACTAACATGTGTTCATGTTAACTTTTTACATAATGAGCTTCTCTAAAATTTCTAGTGAATTAAAATTTTAAAGAAATAGAAAGTGTGTGCATTTGTGACTCCATGAGTTGCCCTTAAATGCGAGTGGAAGCGGGTCCATGGCGTGCTCGACATGAAGGGCAGGCATTCTTACTGACCAAGATAGGCCTTCTAATGACCCATATTTGGCCACTTTAACTTAGACAGTGTCAAAGTCAAACCTTGATGCCCAGAAGAGTCATCACCACTAGTGTTCCTAGCTCCACAACACAACACACAAACTGTAATGCAAGCTGCGGCACTGTAGTTGCAGGGCTAGGAAGCCAGTTGCAGACATACTATCTAAGGTGGACTTAGAGTTGCTGTCACCCATGGCCACCAGTCATACCTACAATTACCAAATAGACGGCAGTGGTGGAACATTTGCCTGTGTCTGCATAATTGTTAGTGGTATTCTGTGTCCTCCACCCTTTTCTGTACCCCAGAATACAATTCACAGAAGCTCTTTGGGAACAAAGGCTATTATCATGCACTATGGGAAGCAATCACCAGCATTTTTACGCAAGACAAATTGTGTGGGTATGGAGATCAAACAAAATTAGCATGAGTGGAGCAATCTGTGTCAAACACATCCTGGAGTAGATCTCTTATTTATAATACGGCCAAGAATGTGCCTCCTCCACACTGATGCGCTTGCTTCTGGCCTCTGCGACTTCAACAGGTACATGGAAAAGCAACTAATGCAGGTGTCCCCCCTCTGTCGCGGTAATAGTCATTTGACACAAAAAATTTAAAAAATGCATGTTTTCTACATGTCCACTTCTCAATAGGTGTCAAAAAATTAACCATAGTCCAGCTTCCTGCCAGTTTGATGCACAGTGCCAATACCTATCAAATGTTCAGTATGTGCCAGACATTTAAAAATTGAATAAGGGGGCATGTGGCCAGACGCCTCCACTCACAGCCCTGTCTTGCATCTGCACCCTCTTCCCCTACGTGAATCATGGGACCTGCGTGAAAACCCAGTGGGTGCCATCCCCCAACCTGTGGGGCTGTGAACTGCTCCATTGAGTGCATATCAGGTTACTATATGCACGCCCTTCTGCAACACCACCAATAACTTGGTACTCCAAATGTTTGTTATTTCATATTTATCTTTTGTTAAGACACAAAGAAAATGCCTTCGATTTGCTTAACACATTCTTTCAAGCTGCAGACCTTTGTGCCTTGTTTGGGCGTTTTAAGGTCGTGTGGCTGCGTGATATAAACTTAACAATATATTTACGCCATCAGATTTCTTTTCCTACACAGTTTTATTGCATTAAACGTATTTTAATCCTCTCCTGATAAAACTCCTAAAATTCCTGACGACTGTAAACTCGTAACTTTGTCATTTTAGTTCCAGTGTTCAGACTATAACCTGATTCAAGTGGAGAAGGAAGTGTGATGTTTCACATTTGGAGAAAAGCTGCAAAGTTTGGCAATTGCAATAGCGTGTACAAGTTGTTAAAAAGGGTGTTTGCACGCACGTGGGTAAGTGACACCCCTGGGGGAGGTTGATCTGCGTACATCACAGCTATGAATGCAAATAGAAAAGTAGAGAAGTAACTTAGAAACTTCGGTTACCAGTTATTTGCCAGTGACCCTAAAAATGCGAGGTGACCATAAGAGAAGTATGGTCACTAGCACAGTGACCCAATTGGCCTAAAGTATGTGCAACAGCTTTTTGTAATTGAAAAAAGCATATACAAATCCTATAAAACATATTTATTTAATATAGCGTATTTTTTTTTTTAATGTTGTCCATGACAAAGAATCGGAATTCTGTTAATCGTATTTAAGGGGAGTATTGGGCACTCTATTTCCCTTTATTATTTACAGGCGTAAAAGAAAAAAAAACAAATTGAAGTTCCCATGAATCTATCCCAGTGTCTACATCCATCCAACCAATCCCCCTTTCTTAAGTCCCATACACGTGTTCATGCTGCTCCTGCAGTCATCTTTTTCTGTGACTTTGTGGAAACTCAGGATACCATTGTCAGAAAAAAAGACAGGAATGCCAGCAGAGAGCACATTTATCACGGGGCCGAAGAGACAAAATGGAAGTCATCACAAGAAGACATTGGATAGGCATTATTTGCTGCTGGAATAAACAATCAAATGTAGGGAGGGCAGAGATTGGTGGTACTCAACTTTGTGTAATTATTAGAATTCAAACTCTCCATCGTAACTACTAGTAATAATCTCCATTCTACGGCATGGCATGGAAGCTTCCTTTATGTTATGTTATTGGGACTTGTACCGTGCACCGCTGCTTTTTTTCATGGTCTCCAGGCGCGAAGGAGGATCTGAAAAGGAAGGGCGTTGGCATGGTTAGTGGCGTTAAGAGGAAAGAGAGCAAGAGAGATTTTATGTGCTGTTGGTAGCTTCAGTTCGGAAAAACTGGTCACTGTGTACTTGTATGATTTGGTAGACTGGCAATTGTGTGCTCTATGCAAATATCCGTGTTTGTTGGCTATTGTGGAGAGATGGAACAGTATTTGCAGTTCAGTGTTTTGTGTCTGAGGTTTGTGTCAACTCTACTATGAAGTGTGGTGGATATGGTGAGTGTTAGAGGGTTAGAGAGTTATTAGTTGGGTTGGTTGGGTTGGTTGGGTTTGTTGTGATTGGTTGGTCCTCTCGTTTAGTCTTGGAGTGTTTGTGGTTGACATTTGAGTGATCCAGTTGCCTGGAGTGTAAGAGGATTCAATTCAACACTTCAGCTAAGTCAATGCCTAGTCTGGGATACTGAATGGAAACCCTTATTGATATATCTTTATGTCCAGTTCATGCGTTCTGGATGACTACCCCTATATAACACCCCTCTCTTGGAATCCCCCTGACCCCACTGAGCCAAGAAGTAGTTCTGTTTTGCAAGTTAAAAGGTTTATTTGATAATTTAAACAATAGATATATATATATCACACTTTATAATAATTTAATAATTGAATATGACATTTAATATGAGCAGTAATCAATAATGGATAGTCTGGCACTGGCACACTTGTGAATAGGAACAGAAGAATAAGGTGGTAGAGAATGCTTTATATAAGTTCAGATGGATGTAATGTTGAATGAAAATGCAATACAGAAAATACTCAATATGATTTCAACAAAACAATGTAATCACTTTTCTCTGGCAATTCACCCCCCCTTTTATGCAATGCAAGGAAATGGAAGGGAAGCACACAGTTCTCAGAAATGCAAACAAATGTAATTCAGTTCACCCCAGCAAGCTTAGACTACAGATCGGAGTTTTAAACACAGGCCCAAAATGCTTTTATATGTGCTGGCAAAGTAGTGAAAAATATGCTAAAATGCTTTTAATTCCCTCTTGAGGTTCAGGGTGAGTGGTATCAAGTTAATATTAGTCCAGGCTCACTCTAGCAATGATTCAGGGATGGTTCTTAAGAGGCAAGCGAATTTTTAGCAAGGAAAGCAAGAACTGCTGTTTTCACACGTGGAGAAATTTGCAAATCGCGGCAAATTCGCGAGTGCGTTTTTCGTGATTGCGGCAAAAGTATCGGGGGTAGGAATGCGGTTCTAGGTTCATAGAAAAGCCACGATTCCCAGCTTTCAGAGGAAAGTGACTGCAAGTCTCTAAGACAAACGGTCACGGAGATATGAGCGATATGGTAAAGGTCGTTTTTCAGATTTGAAATTTTAAAGTTCAAAAAGACAAGTGACAGCTAGCAACTAGAAAATGACAGGTGACAGCTTTACAAAATGACAGGTGACAGTTAGGAGGCAGTTCCACTTAGATTAAAATAGATTGAATTATATTATTTTAACTAAGAGATTGGTTCTGCACAGTTCTGCTGGGTACTCACAATATATTTTTGAAATAGAATGGGCCTCGCCACGGATCTGGTCAGGTTTTAGACTGGACTCTGGTCTGGTCTCGGCACTTCACAGTGATCTGGGTCAGCTCTCTGGTTCTGCTAACAGTGGTCTGGGTCAGCTCTGCTCTCTCTGGGTACAGCACTGCTTCTGGATCTTTCTGCACAGCTTTCTCTGGAGATTGATGGATTTGAAGTCTGGATCTCTGGATGTGGTATGGTCCGGCAGCATGCTCCGCAGCAAATGGAATTGAATGTCCCTATCTGTCCTGACTGTCTGCTTTTATGTGTTTTGAAAATGGGTGTGTGTGCAGCATCACTAGGCTCTACCCCTCTCCACTTGTCATTGGCCACTTCATCCTCTTCCCCTTGATTGGGGGAATGAAATGAAGTGTCATCATGAGGAGGTCTGTTTATGATACAGAGAACCCACCCCTGTCAACTTTACACACAATCTATATTTGATCAAAAAGACATATTTGCACAGGTACACATTTGTTTAATATTACATGCACCCATCACATATCACAGGAGGTATACCCTGTCCAAATCTGCTCTTCCTGGGAGCTTGCATTCAGAAATGGCAACATTTGCACTTTTTAACTGGTTTCGTAATTTCGGACATTACCCCAAATTTATACACATGTGCGCAAGGAGTATGGACATTACTTGATGAAGTGTCAGATTTTTAACATGCATACCTTTTAAGTAATACCCTCTTAACTGCTAGTTTGCCCCCAGATCATGCCACCGGTTCTAAAAACCTCTTAAAATGTGGGCAGAAAAATCACAAGAATTATGGTATCATTTAAATAATTATGACAAGTCCGTACTATGAGTTATTCATCTTTTTCTAAAACCATATTCTGGCTACAGGGATGTGGTTTCCCCCCAGCACAAGGTTGAATTTCTGGTTTTTCCAGTTCTGCCAAGCCAGCTTGCTCTCACAGGCAGTGCTCCTCCCCTTTCCTTCCAGGAGGAAGCCACTTTTTACGGCCCCCATAATAAAACATTTGCCTGAGTCAGGACAGGGCTTTGTTCAATTTCCTGCAGAGCCCAGGTAATTCAATCAGAGAAGTGTCATATCCCTTTTGGTGGGAGAAGCAAAAGGGCAGCTAGGCCTGGGAACACAGCTGTTGTGCAAGTCTCATCTCCTGTCGGGGGTAGCTGGTGGGCAGAATTCAGTTCCTTAAGCCAGGCCCCAGCTAATGTCACTTTTAGTTACCCAGTTTTCTGCATTCAAATAAAATTAACCATTTCTTACATATGCAGCTAAAATGCTGATTCTAAGTTTAAAACTATGACATTTAAACAATTGCAACCTATGTGACACTCAAAAGTAGGTCACTCATTTCTTTTAAACATTTAGATTTTTTAGTGTCTTTCAGTCCAAATTTACTTAAACTGCTGAAATCCACAGCTCAGCCAGTCTTGTATAAACCTTCAAGTCACTTCAGAATATAACTTTACATTGGATCCACCTCTCAGTTAGTCTTTCTTTGGCCTGCTTTGGGTTCATTTATTCAGTTTTACACGAAAAAGAAAAAAGTCTGGTGTTGTTTTAAAACGCCGGCTTTCTGATAGTGGTGAGTACTGGTAATGCACCCATTTTTGGGATTTAAGAAAATGAATTCCCCACAATTCTAGGTTGCTTTTGGCAATCAGCATTGCCATTCCCAATGGTTTCAGACTACTGTGTGGGTAGTCCAATGGTGGTTTTAGGCAGTGCCCTTCTGTGCCCATAACATCGGCAAAAATGAGTGGCAGCCTATTCTTCATGCATTTCCCTGTGCATTTTCTGGGAAGCTCTGGCCATCATGATGTTTTCCATGTCAGTACTGCACAGTTTTGAGGTAGGGCTTGGATGCGTGGATAAAAACATCCCACAGGAGCTTTCTTCTTATGTGGTGGATTATTTGTTGCTCTGAGGTTTTCTTCAGCTTGGAAAGGTAAAAAAGCAATTTTTAAAATAATTTCCTTAACTTGAGGTGATCCTCTATTGTTTGTATTTCCTTTGGGAGTGAGTTCTAGAGTTTCATCACTATGCTGGAAAATGCTGATACCCCAAATGCTTGTTTTGAGTATTGTTTGTGTTCCAGGCAGATGTCGTTAGTGGATCTTAGTGTTCGTATTTGCTTGTAGATGATGATTTTCTCCTGTATGCTTTCCGCTCCTTGGCATTGAATCGTTCTGTGTGTTATGCAGACAGTTTTGAAGAAGATTCATTTTTTGACTGGCAGCCAAAGCAATGTTGTCATGCAGATGTGATGTGTTCTCTTGTGAGTTTAAGCATTATTCTTGCAGCTGCGTTCTGTATTTGTTGTAGGAATTCTGGCATTCCGATGTAGATGCTGTTGGCGTAGTCTATTCTTGATATGACAAGGGAGATTATTGCGATTGTTCCAGTGTTAGGTCATTGTCCGTTAGGATTCCAAGCTTTTTGACCACCTAGGACAGTTCATGCGAGTTGCATAATTCGGCGGGCCATGAAATGTGCTGGTTGAAATCGTGATTTTATTTTTTTCGGATTTAGTTTCAGGATGTTGATGCTCATCCATTGGTTTAGTTCAATGGGGAAGTTGGCTAGAATTGGGTTAGGCTCTTCATTGGCATTGATTTCATAGATTATTATTATTATTGAATTTATTGAGCATGGACCTAGCTTCAATTAGCAATGGAACGCTTTACAGAGGTATACAACAATACAGATGATCTACGCGATCTGACCGCAGCTGATTTTGCCGCGGCCGCAATATTTGCATGTTAAATGTACGAACCACAAAAGGTTTGTACATTTCCCATGCAAACACACGTTCATAACCCCAACATACCCACACTCCCACCCACACCCATGATACACCCAGGACACACCCCCCCACAAGCCCCCACCTACACCCCAACGCGCTGTGTCCCTGTGGTGCCGGTTCCCTTTCACTTCCGTTATCGGGAACTGGCGCTGCAGGGTCCTTTTCTTTTCTTTTTTTTTCCCGGAGCTGCAGGGGTTTCCCCCGCAACCACCGCTCAGTATACTGTAAAGTATAGTGAGCGTGGTGTGACAGCCCTGCAGACCTGTTTTTTTTTTCTCGGGTGTGCTGCGGGAGGGGCGCGGCGGGCTGGGGTTTTGGGGGATCCCGCAACACCCCACTCACTATACCACACTATACTTACCTACAATGCTACCACCAAAGGTTCAAACCTTTGGTGTTTGAACCTTCGGTGGTAGCATTTTTCGGTGTGTTTGTATGGTCAGACCTTTTGTTTTCCTTCCGATCGTACAAACCCCAATACAGATACATAAGGAGCACTTTACAGAGGTGTACAACATTAAAGATGCATAACGAAGCGCTTTTCAGTGGTAACAACATAACAGAACAGATATACAGTGGAGAGGCACAGTTCTATACAATTGCTATCTATAGCGTCCAGCAACGTTCTACCCAATGGCTTACTATAGAGTACAGCGTCATTCTACACAATGGCTAATTATTGAGTGCAGCACAGTTCTACACAAGGGCTAACTTTGGGGTGCAGCACTGTTCTACACAATGGTTCATTACAAAGCACAGCACGGTTCTACAGATTGGCTAACTGTAGAGTGCAGCACAGTTCTACACAGTGGCCAACCAAAGAGTGCAGTGGAATACAACGCAGTGTTAGGGGCAGGTGGTAGTAAAGTAGAAGTGGCAAGTTTTTATCAGAGCACAGTAATGGCTGTGCTCCCCACCCATACCACCTTACCTGGTTGTAGCTGTAGCTTGTTTCTTCAGGCAAGTACAAACAGGATGTAAGCTGCTCCATGGAGCTGCCATTTGCCTTTGCCTTTGCCTCTGGCCCCTAGCCAGCTGGCTGGCCAGGCAAGATTGCCCTGGGTCTTTCTATAACACGGGCAGCTTCCTGGTTTAGGCAGCCGATCGTAATCGGGTGGGCGTGAGTGGGGGTGGAAGAGGGAAAGGAAGTGGGTGGGATGGACTGGTGCAGGGGAATGAAGATGAGAGCAGGGGGAGAAATGAGCAGCAGAGAAGCCGGGGCTAACTAGATGGAAAAGAGTGCAACTTAGTAGATTAGAAGCACAGGGGAAAATAAATAAAAATAAAGCGCAACGAAAAAGAATATATATAAAGAGATGCAAGAAAGTTGTATAAAGAAAGAAAGAGAAAGGGAAAGAGCGTGGGGTGCTAAAAGAGATAGAAGTGGTCAGTGAGTATGAACAGACAAATCTTGCTGTCTTGCAGAATGCTGACAATTGAGGCAGAGGAAGATGTCGGACCTTCACATACCGGCCTGCACTCCCGTTCCTATGAACTTCCTGGTTCAGGCAGCCAATCCTATGCATGTTCAAAGACAGGTAATTACAGCCATTAAAGCATGCACAACAGGTTTACAGTAAATGTTCTGAAGCATCTGTTTATTAGACTAGTCAACCTGGCTAAATGAGCCCACAAAATAGGAGGGGTTGATGCTCATCTAAGATATCACCAGCTTAGCCCCTTCAAGCCCACATCTTGTCTAAGACTGCCTGAAACACCTAGAGAGTAGTCACAACCAACCAAAATACCACTCGTTGTGGCAGAGAATTCATCCTATCTGGAGGACTGTGCACCGCCAGAAGCCACAACATCACCAGGCTGGAAACAAAGAACTGCAAGAGGGAAACACAAGAAAACAATCCTGTTTCTGATATTCACACTCTCTGGAGCAGGATAGCAATGCAGAAAAGACTGTCATCTCTCTCCTGTCGTTCAAGAAGAAAATTAAGTCTCTACTCTTCAGAGAACTTCACTAAAATTGCTGATCACTGCATTCCACCCTATTACTCCCCTCTAGAGTTATCTTCCTCCCTTGCTCCCCATCCGGATTCTAGTTTCTCTGCTACCCCTAACCTCATACTTGTACATAACTGGGTGCATCGCTGTTTTGCCTTCCTTTTTTCTCCGTAATTGAAAGATATTTGGGGTCATTACGACCCAGGCGGTAAGTACACCAAATTTACCACCATGGTGTAAACTATGTTTACACCATGGTGGATGGCGGATTTACTGCCTCATTCCAAGGTGAGTGGGACGGTAAATCCCCATTTCCCATTTACCCTTCCTCATTCCCATTTTTGCCCCATTGGGCATAATGGGAGTGGGGAAGGCGCTAATTACGGCACCGTAAATTACGGTGCCGTAATTAGCACCAAGGCGGTTTAGCGCCATGGATTTTAACGGCTGCTAAAAGCAGCCGTTAAAATTGGAATCAGGCGTTAAGGGTTAACGACGGTGTTAACCCTTAACGCCTGGGTTGTAATGAGGCCCATTGTTTTTACCTAAGGGGTCCCCTCTGCACTTAAATAAGGCTGGAATGCAATGTCCTTTTTTCTTGTAACACAAGAATTCATTCACACTTCATGTAGATCTTGAAATAGACCTGTCTCAGGTCTCTTTATTATCGCAATTAAAGATTACCATAGCAAAGATAGAAATAAAGCAGGAATAGATCATGGTTAAAGTTTCTCTAACATTCTTCATATCTGCTAAGACTTCACTGGCAACACCCCGGGTAGGAGAGAGAGTCACTCGCCAACGGGAACAGGCTGAAGGAAACACATCAGCTTCAGTCATCCCAGCTGGAGTTCAAAGTAAAAGTCAAAGGTGACTTGCTCTTTCCCTGTCTGTATGGCATCTTTCCCTCAAAATGTAATCCAGTATTTTTCCAGAGATGTTTACAGTCATTAGAACCCCCGCAGCTGGGTGGCCAATACAGCTACTGGATTCCACTGAATTTGTAATAAACTCTGGTTTCTCATGAGAAGCTGACAGACCTTGCTCTCGGCTGCTAAAAGAATACAAAACAATCTTCATCTGAACACATAAACAAGCTGTCTTTCCATGGCTCCAGCAAACGCACATTGTGCTCAGAAATGGGCTTCTCTTTAAACCTGAAATCTAATCTTCACTGGTGTCTCTAGCATGCCTCTCATCGTGACTCCATATTGGAATCTAAGTTAATACCTTTTTAAATCCATTACAGTCCCTTTTGTACAGTGTTCTGTTGCTTCTGAGCAAGTTTCATGGTTTATCAGCTCATACAGATACATTCAAACCATCTAGCCAAGCAGGGGAAGAAACAGAATGGAAGGGTTTATGGAAGGAAATAAAATGCTGATCTAAGATCCCTCCCAGTCATACCATACGAGACTCATATTCCTTAACACACATAACCACATAGAGTGTAGGGAAAAATGCAAAGCAACCGAAAGAACTAAGCCTGCACCCCATCTTGATCATATGGGAAATGGCAAATGAGACCTCATCAGGAGAAACAAACTGATCAGATAGATACTGCCTAGAAAGATCCAAAGCCCTCACATGCCCAGACGCATGAGCATAATCAACTTGTCTGAAAGGTATTGCAGAGGGTGCAAACATTTTCTGGCCACTCCTTGAACAAGGAAATAAAACACAGTTGACATCAAACACCTTTGGATACTTAGCCAAAGGATAGTTATTAAGTTGAATGCCCCTAAGGAAGCAACACATGAAATGGTGTGCCCCACAGTAAAACCCTCAGCCAAGGTGAAATAGTAGACCTGCATGTGTTTGCAGTGCAGCTAGAGAAACTTGGAGCAATTTTTTTACCACTTTTGACAATCCAGATCTAAAGGTATCTATATCCCTGGACGGCTCCAGCACATCTAGGCCTAAAATGCAGAGTCATAAGCCTTCATTGTGCTGGGACCCCATGATCATTGAATGAGTTCCAAATCATTCACTGAAAGTCTCTTGCAAGACAATATAACCCCAAATCCTTCCAAGCCAATAGTTGAGGGGTACTCTCCAGAATACATGATTAAGGGCAGTAAAGGGGATCTATTGGAACATCCCGTGACATGGGAAGTAAGACTGGGACCGCTACAGTAAGTTGTACAGCCAACAGGTACAAGCCCTGAGCCCGCCAGAATGGAGTCACTAATACCAGTGTTGTTCCCTGCTGTTGTTAGTGCAGCAGACTCTGGGTGAGCAGAGGGGCAATGATTAGTGAATCCCTGTATCCCAATCCTTAAAAACAAGGCATCAGTTGCCCTGGAAAATGAATTCGGACTCCAAATGAAACACACATAAAGATAGGTATTAAGATGGGGAAACAAACTGGTTTGGCGGAGAACGACCCCAACAACACAAAGGCCCATAAAATAGACTGTGAAGGCTTCAATCACTTGCATCCCTGCGAGCACCAATCTGAAATCAGATTCTGTGTATTCTGACTGAAGCTATATGAAATAATGCAGGCTTACCGGATCCAACTATGACCGAGAGGGGGTCATGCCCAGTTGTTTGAAATAGCAGACCACCTTTCAATAAGAATCCTAACTGCACACCGGACTGCAAAATACCCTGCAATCATTACTAAAGAAATAATATGCCACAGAAATTCCTGACAAGACCATTGACCCTCAATCGAGATCTGTCCACATCTGCAATTGCCCCCTTGCATCTGACTCAAATTGTAAAAGTGCAGGAAGAAGTGAAAATAAACCTTCTGTTCCAGGCATCCGTGTGGTGGACCATAAATGTTGATTTTGAACCCATATTGTTCACCTTTGAAGTGCACTATAGTGCCCAGAAAAATGACCTCCATCCGGGCTGATAAAAGAGCTATTATTCTGGCCAGAAGTCACAGGGACATCAACAGATGCTGCAGCATCCATTTATGTTCCTTCTAAATAGTTTATACCTTCTTCGCTGGAATACTCAGTCGAGATCATCTTCAGTTTATCATAAACCCCTGGAAGCTGCATGTTTTGAAAAGGTACCAGATCTAATTTCTGCCATATAATGACAAAACCAAGTGACCATAACAGACTGGTCGGTAGACGTACATGAATATGCACAATCTGGACTGATTTGGCAATGAACAACAGTCTGAGGGCCGTGAACCCAAGAAAAGGCGCCAACAGCTTTAACAGTTTTGGAAAGCACCAATGTGTTGAGTGAAGCCCAAAGGAAGAGACATTAACTGGTACATGGTAATGAACCTAGATGTCACACTTATGCTGCTGACAGCCATGCAATAAGGGGTTCTAGAATTTCAGCCTCACAAACCAATCTCCTGCTGGCCTCAATATGTCTCTCAAAGTGGCAATCATCTCTATCTAGAAGTGTCATAAACCAAAAACATGTTCATCACCCTGAGAGACCCCTTGTCTTTTTCTTCACAAGCAGAATGCTGCTGAGCACCCCTGAGGGTGAAGGTGCACTCTTTTGACTGCCTTCTTCAGGGGCCAGGGGGATAGCTCAGGGGTAACACACTTGGTTTGGAAACGAGGCAACCCTAAGCAGCATATATTCGATATCCAGTCCCGTGAGTAGGTGCTGGTGTCCAGCATGAAGCGTGGTATAAAATGCAATTTACATTTATTTTTAAACAAGTTTTTTCTGACTTCCTGGGAGATCAACCTATGCTTGTCATACGAAAAAACTCTGCCTCTGTGGTGGAGGAGCCAAAAAGTCCAGTTTGAAGCCTCGAACTGCCTGAAGACCCTTTGTATCCTGAGCAATAAAACACTCATTTGCTAAGACATAGTGCTGCCTTCAGCCAGTCTGGTCCTCTGGAGCTACCTACCTGTACCTTCCAAACACCCCATGGAAATCCTGCACTTGTGACAGAGCCTCTGCTACCCTGCATCTTGAAACCTCTCAGGGAAGTAGGTATTGTAATCAATACTGGGATTGCAGACACGTTCCTTGGCACTGGAGGGCAGAGCCAGAGTGGAGAGAATGAAGACATGGCCCAAATTAAAGATGCAAATGTGTTACTAATAAAATCATCTCTCAAATGATGAGCGCTGGCATCTGTGGGGCAGCCAGCCTCTGACAGTCTCCCCAGGTTGGGATTCATTTTAAGCAGAATGTCCATGCGTCTTTCATGAGAGATGGATATGTTGCCATTCCCCAATAAGCAACCAGGTCTTTGAACCTTGTTACATATATCCTCTGGGTCCAACTACCCCCAGCCACCTTGGCGTCTTTGGCTAATTCCAAGATCTGTTGATGGATTTTAATCCCACTTTGCTGGGTACTAGATTCTGTATCTACCCTCTGTCACAGAGCTATGATCTGCCGCCTGCTCGCCCAGACTCTGCTCCTGCTTCATTAGTGCTCCCAAAACAGAGAAAAACCAAAATGCCAAGAAATCGAAATAAAAAAAAACAACGCAGAAATATGCGACAATCCTCCAGCAAATAGTAAATACGAGCAAAGATATGAAGCGTGCACAGATCCAGCTCTCGCTCTAGTAGCTCATGGGATGCACTGAAGACTTTTCTCTAGTCCCGAATGTGCAACAGCACAGCCCACACTCTCCTGCACTGAATGTGTGAGCTGATCATTTCATAAGAAAAGGAACATTGGAAATTTACAAGGAGAAACATGACCTCGGACCAATCATGATCAACAACCTATTCCAGAGTAAAGTTTTCAGTGCAGGAGCAGCAAGTAGAAAAGTAAAGCACTTCTGTTTTTTTTTCCCCACAGGAGCAGCACTGTGGGAGTGGCATGAAGACTGTTTTAGGACTTAGGAAAGGTGATTAATTGGACATGAATACACTAGGTTGTATTTATTGAGCTGTAGTTTTAAATGTGTCTTACTGATGTCAATAACATAGGAAAGAAGAATGCATAATAGGAACTGAATAGCGATTGAATTTCTGTCAGAACATCTCCTGTTGTTTCCACAGGTTGGGTAGTAAATTGAAACTTCCTGTATGGGGGTCTGTAGGGAGGTGTCAACAGTACATTGTAATATCAACATGTTGGATCAATATTAGCACAATGGTCCACATTGCCATATGATTTGTGTACGCAATATAATTCATACAATTTCGCACAAAAGTGCCGCACGCGGCTGGCGCACAGTGGCCCCGTGCGCTACACTGCGCCAGCCGCGTGCGATAAAATCCTTTTCATCGCACAGCATATTCATGGATTTTAGCCTCAAAAACCAGCCGTGGCGCAGAGTGGCGCAGCAACCCTGCAGCAGTGCCAGTTACGCACCCAAGAACGCCCTCGCGCAAGGAAAAGCCTTCAAAATTCCCAAATCATTGCAAAGGGCTGCGCTAACAGCAAACGCCAAGCGGGGAACGGGTATTTCAGTGGTTCGCGGGAAGTTTCACACGCGATTGTCCTGGGTACGTGTATTCCAGGGGTGCGCGGGAAGTATCACACGCAAAAACAGCAGGGTAGGTGCATTTCAGGGGTGCGCGGGAAGTATCACACACCCTCCACCAGGCCCCCACTCATGCCCCCCTGCACCCCCATCCCCAGGCACTGTGGGGCACCCTCCACCAGGACCCCACTCATGTCCGCCTGCACCCCCACCCCCCAGCATACAGGGGCACCCTCCACCAGGCCCTCACTTATGTCCCCCTGCACACCCACCCCCCTGCATCCAGGGGCAACCTCCACCAGGCCCCCACTTCTTCC
Source organism: Ambystoma mexicanum (assembly GCF_040938575.1). NCBI lineage: Eukaryota > Metazoa > Chordata > Amphibia > Caudata > Ambystomatidae > Ambystoma > Ambystoma mexicanum. The sequence goes on from NC_090933.1 coordinate 1,124,789,208, forward strand.
TACCACCCCCCACCCCCAGCAGTGCGATTTGCCTGTGTACGTGTATATCAGGGTTGCGCGTGTAGTCTGACACGCGATATCTGCAGGGTACGTGTATTACGGGGTTCGCGGGAAGTTCCACATGCGAGTGCCCTGGGTACGTGTATTATGGGGTGCGCGGGAAGTTCCACATGCAATTTCAGCAGGGTAAGTGTATTCCAAGGTGCGCGGGAAGTTCCACATGCGATTTCAGCAGGGTAGGTGTATTCCAAGGTGCGCGGGAAGTTCCACATGCGATTTCAGCAGGGTACGTGTATATCAGGGGTGCGCGGGAAGTATCACACGCAAAATCAGCGGGTACGTGCATTTCAGGGGTGCGTGGGAAGTATCACACGCGATTCCATCAGGGTACGTGTATTCCAGGGGTGCGCGGGAAGTATCACACGCAAAAGCAGCAGGGTACGTGTATTTCAGGGATGCGCGGGAAGTATCACACGCAATTCCATCAGGGCACGTGTATTTCAAGGGTGCGCGGGGAGCACTACACGTGAATTGCCCGTGTGGGTCCTCCCAGGTGTTCCCTCTACACCCTCCACGGCCCCTGCAGGCGGCCCACACCACAGGGGACTACCCTGCACATGTCCCGCAGGCAGCCCATCCACCATGCCCCCCAGCCAACCCACATGTCACCTTGCACTACTGCCCACCAACGCATGTCCCCCTGCACCCCCACCCCCCAGCACTTTGGTGCACCCTCTACCAGGCCCCCACTCATGTCCCCCTGCACCCTGACCCCCCAGCACTGTGGGGCACCCTCCACCAGGCCCCCACTCATGCCCCCCTGCACCCCCACCCCCCAGCATCCAGGGGCACCCTCCACCAGGCCCCCACTCATGTCCCCCTGCACACCCACCCCCCTGCATCCAGGGGCACCCTCCTCCAGGCCCCCACTCATGTCTCCCAGCACCCCCACCCCCCTGCATCCAGGGGAATCCTCCACCAAGCCCCCACTCATGTCCCCCTGCACACCCACCCCCCTGCATCCAGGGGCACCCTCCACCAGGCCCCCACTCATGTCCCCCTGCACCCCCACCCCCCAGCACTTTGGTGCACCCTCCACCAGGCCCCACCCATGTCTCCCAGCACCCCCACCCCCCTGCATCCAGGGGCACCCTCCACCAGGCCCCCACTCATGTCCCCCTGTACACCCACCCCCCTGCATTCAGGGGCACCCTCCACCAGGCCCCCACTCATGTCCTCCTGCACCCCCACCCCCCAGCATCCAGGGGCACCCTCCATCAGGCCCCCACTCATGTCCCCCTGCACCCGCACCCCCCAGCACTGTGGGGCACCCTCCACCAGGCCCCCACACATGTCCCCCTGCACCCCCACCCCCCAGCACTGTGGGGCACCTGCCAGCAGGCCCCCACTCATGTCCAACTCTTGTCCCCCAGCACCCCCACCGCCCAGCACTGTGGGGCACCCTCCACCAGGCCCCCACTCATGTCCCACTAATGTCCCCCTGCACCCCCACCCCCCTGCATCCAGGGGCACCCTCCACCAGGCCCCCACTCATGTCCCCCTGCACCCCCACCCCCCAGCACTGTGGGGCACCTGCCAGCAGGCCCCCACTCATGTCCAACTCATGTCCCCCAGCACCCCCAGCCCCCAGCACTGTGGGGCACCCTCCATCAGGCCCCCACTCATGTCCCACTCATGTCCCCCTGCACCCACACCCCCCAGCACTGTGGGGCACCCTCCACCAGGCCCCCACTCAGGTCCCACTCATGTCCCCCTGCACCCCCACCCCCCAGCACTGTGGGGCACCCTCCACCAGGCCCCCACTCATGTCCCCCTGCACCCCCACCCCCCAGCACTGTGGGGCACCCTCCACCATGCCCCCACTCATGTCCCCCCTGCACCCCCACCCCCCAGCACTGTGGGGCACCCTCCACCAGGCCCCCACTCATGTCTCCCAGCACCCCCACCCCCCTGCATCCAGGGGCACCCTCCACCAGGCTCCCACTCATGTCTCCCTGCACCCCCACCCCCCAGCACTGTGGGGCACCCTCCACCAGGCCCCCACTCATATCCCTCTGCACCCCCACCCCCCAGCACTGTGGGGCACCTGCCAGCAGGCCCCCACTCATGTCCGACTCATGGCCTCCTGCACCCCCAGCCCTCAGCACTATGGGGTACCCTCCACCAGGCCCCCACTCATGTCCCCCTGCACCGCCACCCCCTGCATCCAGGGGCACCCTCCACCAGGCCCCCACTCATGTCCCCCTGCACACCCACCACCCTGCATCCAGGGGCACCCCCCACCAGGCCCCCACTCATGTCCCCCTGCACCCCCACCCCCCAGCATCCAGGGGCACCCTCCACCAGGCCCCCACTCATGTCTCCCTGCACCCCCACCCCCCTGCATCCAGGGGCACCCTCCACCAGGCCCCTACTCATGTCCCCCTGCACCCCCACCCCCCAGCACTGTGGGGCACCCTCCACCAGGCCCCCACTCATGTCCCCCTGCACCCCCACCCCCCAGCACAGTGGGGCACCCTCCACCAGGCCCCCACTCATGTCCCACTCATGTCCCCCTGCACCACAACCCCCCTGCATCCAGGGGCACCCACCACCAGGCCCCCACTCATGTCCCCCTGCACCCCCACCCCCCAGCACTGTGGGGCACCCTCCACCAGGCCACCACTCATGTCCCCCTGCACCCCACCCCCCAGCACTGTGGGGCACCTGCCAGCAGGCCCCCACTCATGTCCAACTCATGTCCCCCAGCACCCCCACCCCCAAGCACTGTGGGGCACCCTCCACCAGGCCCCCACTCATGGCCCACTCATGTCCCCCTGCACCCCCACCCCCCAGCACTGTGGGGCACCCTCCACCAGGCCCCCACTCATGTCCCACTCATGTCCCCCTGCACCCCCACCCCCCAGCACTGTGGGGCACCCTCCACCAGGCCCCCACTCATGTCCCACTCATGTCCCCCTGCCCCCCACCCCCCTGCATCCAGGGGCACCCTCCACCAGGGCCCCACTCATGTCCCCCTGCACCCGCACCCCCCAGCACTGTGGGGCACCCTCCACCAGGCCCCCACTCATGTCCCCTTGCACCCCCACCCCCCAGCACTGTGGGGCACCTGCCAGCAGGCCCCCACTCATGTCCAACTCTTGTCCCCCAGCACCCCCACCCCCCAGCACTGTGGGGCACCCTCCACCAGGCCCCCACTCATGTCCCACTCATGTCCCCCTGCACCCCCACCCCCCAGCACTGTGGGGCACCCTCCACCAGGCCCCCACTCATGTCCCACTCATGTCCCCCTGCATCCCCACCCGCCAGCACTGTGGGGCACCCTCCACCAGGCCCCCACTCATGTCCCACTCATGTCCCCCTGCACCCCCACCCCCCTGCATCCAGGGGCACCCTCCACCAGGCCCCCACTCATGTCCCCCTGCACCCCCACCCCCCTGCATCAAGGGGCACCCTCCACCAGGCCCCCACTCATGTCCCCCTGCACCCCCACCCCCCAGCACTGTGGGGCACCCTCCACCAGGCCCCCACTCATCTCCCCCTGCACCCCCACCCCCCAGCACTGTGGGGCACCCTCCACCAGGCCCCCACTCATGTCCCCCTGCACCGCCACCCCCCTGCATCCAGGGGCACCCTCCACCAGGCCCCCACTCATGTCCCCCTGCACCCCCACCCCCCAGCACTGTGGGGCACCCTCCACCAGGCCCCCACTCATCTCCCCCTGCACCCCCACCCCCCAGCACTGTGGGGCACCCTCCACCGGGCCCCCACTCATGTCCCCCTGCACCCCCACCCCACAGCACTGTGGGGCACCCTCCACCAGGCCCCCACTCATGTCCCACTCATGTCCCCCTGCACCACAACCCCCCTGCATCCAGGGGCACCCACCACCAGGCCCCCACTCATGTCCCCCTGCACCCCCGCCCCCCAGCACTGTGGGGCACCCTCCACCAGGCCACCACTCATGTCCCCCTGCACCCCACCCCCCAGCACTGTGGGGCACCTGCCAGCAGGCCCCCACTCATGTCCAACTCATGTCCCCCAGCACCCCCACCCCCAAGCACTGTGGGGCACCCTCCACCAGGCCCCCACTCATGGCCCACTCATGTCCCCCTGCACCCCCACCCCCCAGCACTGTGGGGCACCCTCCACCAGGCCCCCACTCATGTCCCACTCATGTCCCCCTGCACCCCCACCCCCCAGCACTGTGGGGCACCCTCCACCAGGCCCCCACTCATGTCCCACTCATGTCCCCCTGCCCCCCACCCCCCTGCATCCAGGGGCACCCTCCACCAGGGCCCCACTCATGTCCCCCTGCACCCGCACCCCCCAGCACTGTGGGGCACCCTCCACCAGGCCCCCACTCATGTCCCCTTGCACCCCCACCCCCCAGCACTGTGGGGCACCTACCAGCAGGCCCCCACTCATGTCCAACTCTTGTCCCCCAGCACCCCCACCCCCCAGCACTGTGGGGCACCCTCCACCAGGCCCCCACTCATGTCCCACTCATGTCCCCCTGCACCCCCACCCCCCTGCATCCAGGGGCACCCTCCACCAGGCCCCCACTCATGTCCCCCAGCACCCCCACACCCCAGCACTGTGGGGCACCCTCCACCAGGCCCCCACTCATGTCCCACTCATGTCCCCCTGCATCCCCACCCGCCAGCACTGTGGGGCACCCTCCACCAGGCCCCCACTCATGTCCCACTCATGTCCCCCTGCACCCCCACCCCCCTGCATCCAGGGGCACCCTCCACCAGGCCCCCACTCATGTCCCCCTGCACCCCCACCCCCCCAGCACTGTGGGACACCCTCCACCAGGCCCCCACTCATGTCCCACCTGCACCCCCACCCCCCAGCACTGTGGGGCACCCTCCACCAGGCCCCCACTCATGTCTCCCAGCACCCCCACCCCCCTGCATCCAGGGGCACCCTCCACCAGGCACCCTCCACCAGGCCCCCACTCATGTCCCCCTGCACCCCCACCCCCCAGCACTGTGGGGCACCCTCCACCAGGCCCCCACTCATCTCCCCCTGCACCCCCACCCCCCAGCACTGTGGGGCACCCTCCACCAGGCCCCCACTCATGTCCCCCTGCACCGCCACCCCCCTGCATCCAGGGGCACCCTCCACCAGGCCCCCACTCATGTCCCCCTGCACACCCACCACCCTGCATCCAGGGGCACCCTCCACCAGGCCCCCACTCATTTCCTCCTGCACCCCCACCCCCCAGCATCCAGGGGCACCCTCCACCAGGCCCCCACTCATGTCTCCCAGCACCCCCACCCCCCTGCATCCAGGGGCACCCTCCACCAGGCCCCCACTAATGTCCCCTTGCACCCCCACCCCCCAGCACTGTGGGGCACCCTCCACCAGGCCCCCACTCATGTCCCCCTGCACCCCCACCCCCCAGCACTGTGGGGCACCTGCCAGCAGGCCCCCACTCATGTCCAACTCATGTCCCCCAGCACCCCCACCACCCAGCTCTGTGGGGCACCCTCCACCAGGCCCCCACTTATGTCCCACCCATGTCCCCCTGCACCCCCACTCCCCAGCACTGTGGGGCACCCTCCACCAGGCCCCCACTCATGTCCCCCTGCACCCCCACCCCCCAGCTCTGTGGGGCACCTGCCAGCAGGCCCCCACTCATGTCCAACTCATGTCCCCAAGCACCCCCACCCCCCAGCACTGTGGGGCACCCTCCACCAGGCCCCCACTCATGTCCCACTCATGTCCCCCTGCACCCCCACCCCCCAGCACTGTGGGGCACCCTCCACCAGGCCCCCACTCATGTCCCACTCATGTCCCCCTGCACCCCCACCCCCCAGCACTGTGGGGCACCCTCCACCAGGCCCCCACTCATGTCCCACTCATGTCCCCCTGCACCCCCACCCCCCTGCATCCAGGGGCACCCTCCACCAGGCCCCCACTCATGTCCCCCTGCACCCCCACCCCCTGCATCCAGGGGCACCCTCCACCAGGCCCCCACTTATGTCTCCCAGCACCCCCACCCCCCTGCATCCAGGGGCACCCTCCACCAGGGCCCCCACTCATGTCCCCCTGCACCCCCACCCCACAGCACTGTGGGGCACCCTCCACCAGGCCCCCACTCATGTCCTCCTGCACCTCCGCCCCCCAGCACTGTGGGGCACCTGCCAGCAGGCCCCCACTCATGTCCCACTCATGTCCCCCTGCACCCCCACCCCCCAGCACTGTGGGGCACCCTCCACCAGGCCCCCACTCATGTCCCACTCATGTCCCCCTGCACCCCCACCCCCTGCATCCAGGGGCACCCTCCACCAGGCCCCCACTCATGTCCCCCTGCACCCCCACCCCCCAGCACTGTGGGGCACCCTCCACCAGGCCCCCACTCATGTCCCCCTGCACCTCCACCCCCCAGCACTGTGGGGCACCTGCCAGCAGGCCCCCACTCATGTCCCACTCATGTCCCCCTGCACCCCCACCCCCCAGCACTGTGGGGCACCCTCCACCAGACCCCCACTCATGTCCCACTCATGTCCCCCTGCACCCCCACCCCCCTGCATCAAGGGGCACCCTCCACCAGGCCCCCACTCATGTCCCACTCATGTCTCCCTGCACCCCCACCCCCTGCATCCAGGGACACCCTCCACCAGGCCCCCACTCATGTCCCCCTGCACCCCCACCCCCCAGCACTGTGAGGCACCCTCCACCAGGCCCCCACTCATATCCCACTCATGTCCCCCTGCACCCCCACCACCCAGCACTTTGGTGCACCCTCCACCAGGCCCCCACTCATCTCCCCCTTCACCCAGGTGCTGACAATCCTCAATCATGGCTGTTATGGCCAGCCTCCCCAGACAAAAGGCCCAACCAAGTATCCCATCCACCCACATAGAAAAGGCAATTACATGATACACCCCCAATCTAAAGTATGTAAATGAACACATGTCCATCACACACACACAATGGTTGCAAGTGAATGTGAAAACCGATATCATGACATGCATGAAACCAATGAGATGATACCACACATCAAAGTATGAATCCAAAAAATGTATTTAAAAAAGCATGAATGGGAATAAAATGAAAAAAACAACAGTGGGAATGAAAAAATGAAACCTGCATGTCCCTTTTGAAATCAAAAACAAGAAATCAGAATCCAAATGAATGCAGTCCAAAATCAAAGTAAAAGAAAAGTAATCCAAGGGAAAAACCATAAACAAAACCATTGCTCCATGGTGAAACTAAAAATAATCAGGAAAAGATAAATCCAATGTTGAACTATGTACAAATGAACAATCCAGGGTCCATGAGCCCAACTAACTGAATGAAACCTACCAAAAACTAATACCTAAGAAAAAAACTATATACAAAAATGTGGTGCATAGTCCAAGCGCAACCAAAAGAAAAAAATAACAAAGGAAAGCTAACACTAACTAACTAACTATATACAATGGCGGCGGGCAAGTCCAGCGGCTCACTCCGTGGTGTCCCGGGCCAGGGCATCATCGAACTCCTGGTCGATATCCCGGAGGCGGTCCACTTCCATGGCCCCGAGGGTCCGCAGGGACGACGACATGCTCTCCCCCAAATCCCTGCAGATGGCCTCGAGGCACTCGGCCCGCCTCAGGGCCCTCCGCATGGAGTTCTCCGCCCTGACCATTGTGAGCCGCGCCTCTTCCACCCGCCGCCGCTCCGCACCTATCTGCTGGCCCATACGCTGCCACACGGAAGACACTCCCATTCCAGGGTCCTCCTGTCCTCCGGCCGATGCCTGCCCCTCTGATGTAGATGTCCCCGAGTCATGATGCCTCCCACGTCGAGCCTGCCGCTGCCTCCGATGCAACTGCCTCTGCCAGCACGATGGCATCCAGGCTGATGGAATCCACCGACGCCGTCGTGCACGTGCCCTGCCCGGTGATGCTGTCACATCCTCCATCTGCTGGTGTCCAGTTGCTGGTGTGTCCACCCCTGCTGGACCTCCGACTCCCGACTGTGGCAGGGCTGGGATCCCCACTGAGCTGGCTGCGTTGGTCAGGGCGGGTCCACAGGGGGCCCTGGTGGCATCTGGGCCAGAAGACGGCATGGAGAACGACTGGCGCATAGTCTCCACAGAGGAGGAGAGGGCCGCCAGAGTGGCCGACACATGTACGAAACCCCTGACCATGGCCACTCCCAACTGGGCCACGTTGGCACGGTGCTCTTCGTGATGACGTGCGTGCTCCACACGTGAAGCACGCATGTCATCACGAATGACACCCGTGCGCAACGCAACACCAATCAGGACCTTCTCCATACGGCCAGGGGTCCCCTCGTCCGCAGGTGGAGGGTAGTCAGATGACATGGACATCCCCCCTACCTGCGGACGGGCCTGGGATGGGGCATCCCTGCTGGTGCATGGTGGTGCAGTCACAGTGTCAGGGACAGTGACATGCACAGGCCCCTCCACGGCGAACTGTGCTGCCTCCTGCCCCTGCCCCTGGACTGCACCACTTGCACCAGCAGGGATGCCCCCACCAGACCCCATGTGCGGCTCAGTAGCGGCCTCCTCCTCCTCTGTGGAAACCACCTACCTGGATGGCTCCACACCGTTTTCCGCCGTTGCAAGCCCCTGTGGGGGCTCAACCACCCCTTCCGCTGCAGCCGTGGGGGCATCCCCGCCGCTTTGCTCCACAGCGCCGTCTCCGCCCTCTTCTTCACTTGCCACTGTGTAGAAGGAGACATAGAACTCAAGCATCAGGGTACTGTACAATGGTCCCCTAGACAGGAAGCAATAGCAGATGAGTGGCACTGTCAAAGATCACGTCCATCATGTCCCTCCACAACACATGGGTCAGTGCAGGCAAGACACATGCAGTAACAGGCATGGCGCATGATATGGACACTAGCATACATGTCCAAGGGACTCTTGAAACATACAATGTTGTTTTGGAACTCACATGCATCATGGGTCATGCCTATCACATGCACACACTTCACCGTAGTTTCATCCATCTGGCCTCGTACACCCCAGACACAGTAGATAAAAGGGTAACTAGGCTGCATCATTGAATCTGAACATTGTCACAGACATGTGTCATGCATCCATGGCATTCACAAGTCACAGACACGCAGGTCAGACAGACAGACATGGATACCATACATGTACATGGCATCAGCACCCATCCCTCACCCCCACCCATGTCCAGGAATACAGACTGGCATGCTCTCATGTGTCCATTCCGCATAGGGCTCCCCATGTTGCATTTAAACACATGCACCAACCATGTGGTACACACATTACTGGCCTCACATGCATGACCATGATGTCCCTGCACACATACATGCGTACATGGCCTATGTCATACATACAGGCAAGTATCAGACAACCAGCACACTGCAACATGCCCTGTCTCACACAGCAATGCTTGGCCACTTACCGCTCAACTCCAGACGGGTCTGCCTCTCAAGGATCTGGGCGTGGAGCGCTGGGCGTACACGCTCCAGGACCCTCAGCTGGATGGTACTCATGCGGCCCCGCCCCCCCTCCACGAGGTGTCGGGCCTTCAAGAGGGTCCTGGACCTCAAGTCCTCCCAGCGCTTCTTGACTTGCTTGATGTTGCGGGTTGCTACCCCCTCCGCGTTGATGGCAACCACAAAGTCATCCAGATCCTGTCCCGTCCTTCCTTGTTGACTAGTGATGATCTGAAGAGGGCATCATACTGCCCCAGGACTTGCTCCACCAGGACACCAACTTCGGTGGCAGTGAAGCTGGTGCCCCTCTGCCTCTCTGGCCGGGGGTTGCCAGTGGTGCCAGATGTTGCAGTGCCCGACATGGGCACTGCCAGAGGCAGGAGTGGGTGGGCAACTGGGTCCTGGGGCTGGGCTGTGGAGCGATGGTATACCAGTCGGGAGTCTTCTGTTCCAGCAGGGGTGGACACAGCAACTGGACCCCTGCAGATGGCAGATGTGCAGGCACAAAATGGCAGGGCACAGTGGCAGCAGGCAGGCAGGCAGCAGCAGATGGCTTGTGGGAGGCTGCTCGGGGTTCTGGGGGGCAGTAATTCGGCCTTTTGGGCAGGAGCGTGGTCTTCCATTTGTTTTCGCATGGTCAGCTTGATACGGAGTGATTTGGCACGTGAAACAATTGCACGTCAGCGTGTAATTCGAGGAAAGGCACTTAGCGCGTAAGCGCGTCAGCACGCATACGCGATTTCATTGGACCAAAGGCATTTAGCGCATAAGCGCATCTGTGACGTATGGCGCACGGGCGTTGCCCTGGCAGGGCTTGCAGATCCCACGTGGATTTCCCCCAATCGCGTGTGAAACTTCCCACGCACCCCTGAAATACACATATCCAGGCCAATCGCGTGTACGCTCACCTCCCTCCGATTACACGCGATGACACTCGGACGTGCAGTTTTACCACGTGTGCTCTGTCATCACGTGTTATGAGGGAAACACCCGCGCGCGTCACGTCACAGACGCGCTTACGCGCTAAGGGCCTTTGGTCCAATGAAATCGCATATGCGTGCTGACGTGCATACGCGCTAAGGGCCTTTCCTCGAATTACACGCAGACGTGCAGGATTTTCACGTGCCAAATCACTCTGTATCAAGCTGGCCACGCGTAAGCACACGGAAGACCACACTCCTGCCCAGAAGGCCGAATTACTGCCCCCCAGAGCCCCGAGCACGCTCCCACCTGCCATCTGCTGCTGCCTGACTGCCTGCTGCCCACGTGCCCTGCCATTTGCTGCCTGCACATCAGCCCAGGGTGCTGTTGCTGTGACCACCCCTGCTGGAACCGAAGACTCCCGACTGGGATTCCATCGCGTCACAGCCCAGCCCCAGGACCCAGTTGCCCACCCACTCCTGCCTCTGGGGTTGTCATGTCGGGCACTGCAACATCTGGCACCACTGACAACCCCCGGCCAGAGAGGCAGAGGGGCACCAGCTTCACTGCCACCGAAGTTGGTGTCCTGGTGGAGCAAGTCCTGGGGCAGTATCATGCCCTCTTCGGAAGTTCCCGCGCCGACAAGGAAGGACGGACTCGTATCTGGACGGACATCGTGACTGCCATCAATGCGGAGGGGGTGGCAGTCCGACTATTCCATCATGTCAAGAAGCGCTGGGAGGACTTCAGGTCCAGGAACCTCAACAAGGCCTGGCGCCTCTTGAAGGCAGCGGATGCTAAGGGAAGCCGGGGCCACTTGTCGGAAGATCAGATGAGGGTCCTGGAACGCATATCCCCAGCGCTCCACGTCCAGGTCCTTGAGAGGCAGACCCGTCTGGAGTCGAGATGTAAGTGTACATGCATCATGATTGTAAGCTGTGTGTGTGGTGATGTGCCAGTAGTGTGCAGGTTGCACATGTGTTTTTATGGGGCCAAGTATGGGTGGGGGTGTACAGGGCCGTGAGGCTAACCCATGCAAGGGCTCTCGTGTGTGAGACATGGATGGTGCTTGTGTGTGTAGGCTTGCATGCCAAATGCAGTTGTGTGGGCACACATGTTTGGATGAATGTGTATGTAAGTAGGCATGTTCGTGATGTCACACATGGATGTTGTTTTCGGCTGCATGTATCAGCACTGTGTACATGTGCATGTGAGTGTATTCGACAAGGGTGCAACAGTGATGCAACATGGATGCATGTGACAGGGGGATGTGGAAGCCTGATTGGCAGATGTGACATGGATGCCTATCTGAACTATGCGACAGTTGGCAGAGGTGTACACATGCATGCAAGTGTGGTGGTGTGTGTGCATGTGTAGTGCACTCCCTGTGTTGCATGTGATGTCTGGCTCACCTTTGCCTGCTCATGCTGTTGTATGTGTATGGATGGTGCTGGCAGTTGCGATATGGCTGTGGTATGGCTCAAGTGTGCAAGTTGAAATGATATGTGTGTTGGTGATTGTGATGCCATGTCTGAGGTTTGCCAATGCCACTCATGTACAACTGTCATGTGTGTATGTGTCCATTGTACAGTGCCCTGATGCCTGTGTTTTATTTCTCCCTGTCTGCAGGGTCAACTGATGAAGAGGGCGGAGAAGGTGCTGTGGAGCAAAGCGGCGGGGATCGCACCGCCAGCCGGAGACGCAAGGCCTGGCTCCCCTCCCAGGTTGTGATCTCGTCGGGGAGTGAGGAGTCCGGTGCCGCACCCCAGGCCACAGCTGCCGGGGGGAGGTCCAAGAGGTGGGGCAGCTGGGACACCACAGGGCCCAAAGGGGGAAGATGGCATGGAGTCATCCAGGATGGTGGGGGGTTTGGTGGAGGAGGAGGCCTTGCAAGCAACAGAGACGGGGTCTGGAGGTGGGGATTCCACTGGTGCTAGTGGTGCAGTGCAGGACTAGGGACAGGAGGCAGCACAGGTCGCCGCGGAGGTGCCTGTGTGCAATCCTGTCCTGATCCTATCACTGCATCATCTTGCACCAGCAGGGATGCCTACGTCCAGACCCGTTTTCAGGCAGGGGATGAGCTCACGACAACTGGCCTTCCTCTGCCTGCGGACGTGGCTATCCGGGTCCGGGTTGAGCCTGTCCTGACTGGTGTGGCGTTGCATCAATGGGCCAAGCGAGGTGACCTGCAGTCTTTTCATGAGGAGACTGCACGTCATCTCGAATGGCTCGTTGACCGCATCGGCCTACTGGGACAGGTCACCCAGGCCGGATTCCTCCGTTTGATGGGGGTTCCTCTGACCCCCTCCTCAACTGAACTCCCTATGCGCCAGTCGTCCTCTGTGCCATTTTCCCACCCATTAGTCACCTGGGTGCCCTGTGGAGCTGTCTCTGACGGTGCGGCAAGGCTGGTGGAGGAGGCATCCCTGCCACAGTCGGGAGTCGGACGTCCAGCAGGGGTGGCTGTTAGGCGGAAACCTGTGCAGTTCCCTCTGGGACCACTGCAAAAGATTTAGGAATACAAGAGTTGGAAGTGAACCCACTTGGTAGCAGTCTGCACCACACAGATTCACGTGGTAGCTGTGGCTGAGCAGTCAGACTTCTCTCAAGAAAAGTTGAGCAGTATGTGGAGTATACAAAATAGGGCAATTCTTCACAGCAAGACAAGCAAACACGCAACGAGGCTTAGTGTAAAGATATTACGGTATTTATTTATAACAGAACATCTATGAAAAACACTATGGCACTATCACGGCAAACAAATCAAACACAATTACTCTACGAAATAGAACACGATCAATCCCCCTAACAATATCTCGACAACTCTAGGTTCTACTGGTACCACTTATTTTCAGACAGAGGTGTATACCTCAACCCAGATGACACTCGAATCTTAGTTAGGACGGGAGAGAAAAAGATAGGCAGGTTATGAAATCAACACAGTTCAATCCTTCGCAGATAAAATGCAAGGCAGGAAGGCAAGGATCACAATAGATCATAAAGTTCAGAGGCCAGGCCCACTCGGAGAGAGGCAAGGCGCGATGTCCCGAAAAGTCTCTAGTGGAGATGCATTCAAGTCTTTGTAGCAAATTGTTATCGGCAGATTGAACCAGTTCAGAACAATGAATGAGAAAAGCTTGGAGGCAACCCAACGGAAAGGAGAGGATTCAGACACCTCACTCAATCCGATCGAAAGGGAAGCCAGGCGGACACGGTACCTTGTTGTGGAGGGCAGCCCAGGTGGGGGCAGTTGTTCCTGGTGGTGGATGCACGTCGGGTCTTTGCCAAGAGTAGAGAGGTTCTCGTCGTCGAAGAAAAGTGAAGTCCGGTGCACCACCAGGGTAGAGACCAGCCGCGGAGTGCTCCGTCACAAGGCACCACCTTTTGGTCGCGGTACAGGGGTAGTGGCTATCCAGTTGCCGTGGTGCTCTGCACGGGCAATTCGACCACTGCGTCCTGAGGCGAATAAAAAGCAAAGGGGACTGGTTGTTCCCACCAGTCAGGGGAAGAGACTCTCCGGCAGGGAGATCTCCTCTGTCGTCGGGAAGTGGTGAGTCGGTTCCGCAGGGCTCCACCGGAGGTGTCGTCGTGCAGGTCTGCTCAGCGTTACCCTCGTCGGATTCTTAGGTCCTGTGGCGACTTCTGAAGATCCAGTCCCAAAAGCCCTGCTTTTATGCAGAAAACCCCCATTCATTCAGCCTAGCTGTCAATCAACACATGCGGGAACGCTCACCACCTGGGCCAATCACTCCAGAGTGCGACCGGAGTTGGCAAGGCAACTCGGTCCAGGGTGCCTAAACCCCCTCCCACACCCCTGTGGTAACCCAGACAGAATGGCACCACTTTGGAGGGTCTCTGTACAGAGGCCCGCCAAAAGTGGAACAAAGGGCTCAACCTTTGGTTTAGGAGTCACAGAGACGAACACAGACGCCATTTTAAAAACCGAGTTCTGGCAGAAAATACCATCCGATAAACTTATTTAAGATAAGGATACCGGTGGTACGTTAGAGATTAACGAGAAAAAGGGTCAATCTCCAACAATGGGACGAATCCCATAGGGTTATGTTCGGGGTCGAATATAACAAGTCGTTTCCACTGCCACCAGCCAAAACTCGACGAGGGGGGACGGGACAGTGCCCCCTCGAGTAACAGATCCAGGAGTAATCGAATTACCCCTACTAGTACGTCCACAATAAGATGGTTTGCACTAGTTCTGTTAGTAAATTTAGGTCTAGTAAAGCCAATGGTGACTTTACATGCCCGGGGAGACACTAGTCAGTCCCCGGGTAGGAGTCTATGGTGGAGGTCCGCTAGGACGCCCCAGTGTTACGGCACATAGGGTGCGGTGTAACACACATAGAAAAACATATGAGACCCTATGGAGTAAAAGACCCCATAGCCCATCGAACACATTGACATTTCAAAGGAATTACGCAAATACATGTCCAAGAGTCGGAGGAAAAGAGTCTCACTCTTGGCAGGATGGAAAAAACAAACTCCAGAAATCCAGCAAAGCTGCTGGGGGACAAACTAGGTTAGGAAATTCAGCCTAAACAGAGAATTCTCCCTAACAGTGGCCACATCAACGACTGCACCCCAGCCGGTGGAGGATGTGCAGGCAGCAGGAGCCAGGGCACAGGCAGAGGCACAGCAGCAGCAGCAACGAGGTGGGAGCCATGATGGTTGGGGCCTTCAACATCGGAGGGGCAGGCATCGGCCGGAGGGCAGGAGGACCCAGGACGGGAAGTGTCTTCCGTGTGGCAGCGGTTGTGCCACGCCATAGATGCGGAGCGGCAGCGGGCGGAAGAGGCATGGCTCATGATGGTCAGGGCGGAGAAATCCATGCGGAGGGCCTTGAGGCGGGCCGAGTGCCTCGAGTCAATCCGCAGGGAGTTGGAGGTGAACATGTCGACGGCCTTGCGGACCCTCGGGGCCATGGAGGAGGACCGCCTCCGGGACATTGAGCAGGAGTTTGATGATGCCCTGGCCCGGAACATCCCGAAGTGAGCCATCGGACTAGCCCGCTGCCCTTGTAAATAGTTCTGTAGTTAGTGTTAGGTTTCCTTTGGTTTTGCATTTTTTTTGGACCTTTTGGACAATAGGCCACATTTTTGTATATAGTTTTTTTTTTATTAGGTAGTGTTATTAGATAGGTTTCATTTCTTCAGTTGGGACCATGGACCCTGGATTGTTTCTGTATATAGTAGACTGTTGGATTTTCTATTTTTTTTATGATTTACCCATGGAGCAATGGATTTTCTTTTGTGAACTGTGACTTTGGACACCTTTCCTTTGGATTATGATTTGTGGTTTTACATTATTTCACGGACATGCTGCTTTTTTTTGTCAATTCCCATTTTTGTTTGTTTATTTTGGATTCAATTTATGTTGCTTTTAATACATATTTTTTCTTCAAACTTCAATGTCTAGTATCATCTCATTGGTTTCATGCATATCATGATATGGGTTTTGACATTCACTGACACCCATTGTGTGTATGTGAGGGACATGTGTTCATTTACAAACTTGCCATTGGGGTTGTGTCATGTAATTGCCATTTCTAAGTGGGTGGATGCAATACTCGGGTGGGTGTTTGGCATTTGGAGGCTGCCCATAGGGGCCAGGGATCTAGATTGTGATGACATGTTGGCTGGGAGACATGAGTGGGTTCCTGCTGGCAGGTGCCCCACAGTGCTGGGGGGTGGGGGTGCTGGGAGACATGAGTGGGGGCCTGGTGGAGGGTGCCCCTGGATGCAGGGGGGTGGGGGTGCAGGGAGACATGAGTGGGGGCCTGGTGGAGGGTGCCCCTGGATGCAGGGGGGTGGGAGTGCTGGGAGACATGAGTGGGGGCCTGGTGGAGGGTGCCCGTGGATGCTGGGGAGTGGGGGTGCAGGGGGACATGAGTGGGGGCCTGGTGGAGGGTGCCCCTGAATGCAGGGGGGTGGGGGTGCTGGGAGACATGAGTGGGGGCCTGGTGGAGGGTGCCCCTGGATGCTGGGGGGTGGGGGTGCAGGGGTCCATGAGTGGGGGCCTGGTGGAGGGTGCCCCACAGTGCTGGGGGGTGGGGGTGCTGGGAGACATGAGTGGGGGCCTGGTGGAGGGTGCCCCTGGATGCAGGGTGGTGGGGGTGCTGGGAGACATGAGTGGGGGCCTGGTGGAGGGTGCCCCTGGATGCAGGGGGGTGGGGGTGCAGGGAGACATGAGTGGGGGCCTGGTGGAGGGTGCCCCTGGATGCAGGGGGGTGGGAGTGCTGGGAGACATGAGTGGGGGCCTGGTGGAGGGTGCCCCTGGTGCCCCTGGATGCTGGGGGGTGGGGGTGCAGGGGGACATGAGTGGGGGCCTGGTGGAGGGTGCCCCTGAATGCAGGGGGGTGGGGGTGCTGGAAGACATGAGTGGGGGCCTGGTGGAGGGTGCCCCTGGATGCTGGGGGGTGAGGGTGCAGGGGGACATGAGTGGGGGCCTGGTGGAAGGTGCCCGTGAATGCAGGGGGGTGGGGGTGCTGGGAGACATGAGTGGGGGCCTGGTGGAGGGTGCCCCTGGATGCTGGGGGGTGGGGGTGCAGGGGTACATGATTGGGGGCCTGGTGGAGGGTGCCCCACAGTGCTGGGGGGTGGGGGTGCTGGGAGACATGAGTGGGGGCCTGGTGGAGGGTGCCCCTGGATGCAGGTTGGTGGGGGTGCTGGGAGACATGAGTGGGGGCCTGGTGGAGGGTGCCCCTGGATGCAGGGGGGTGGGGGTGCAGGGAGACATGAGTGGGGGCCTGGTGGAGGGTGCCCCTGGATGCAGGGGGGTGGGAGTGCTGGGAGACATGAGTGGGGGCCTGGTGGAGGGTGCCCCTGGATGCTGGGGGGTGGGGGTGCAGGGGGATATGAGTGGGGGCCTGGTGGAGGGTGCCCCTGAATGCAGGGGGGTGGGGGTGCTGGAAGACATGAGTAGGGGCCTGGTGGAGGGTGCCCCTGGATGCTGGGGGTGGGGGTGCAGGGGTACATGAGTGGGGGCCTGGTGGAGGGTGCCCCACAGTGCTGGGGGGTGGGGGTCCAAGGGGACATGAGTGGGACATGAGTGGGGGAATGCTGGCAGGTGCCCCACAGTGCTGGGGGGTGGGGGTGCTGGGAGACATGAGTGGGGGCCTGGTGGAGGGTGCCCCTGGATGCAGGGGGGTGGGGGTGCTGGGAGACATGAGTGGGGGCCTGGTGGAGGGTGCCCCTGGATGCAGGGGGGTGGGGGTGCAGGGAGTCATGAGAGGGGGCCTGGTGGAGGGTGCCCCTGGATGCAGGGTGGTGGGGGTGCTGGGAGACATGAGTGGGGCATGGTAGAGGGTGCCCTTGGATGCAGGGGGGTGGGGGTGCAGGGGGACATGAGTGAGGGCCTGGTGGAGGGTGCCCCTGGATGCTGGGGGGTGGGGGTGCAGGGGGACATGCGTGGGGGCATGGTGGAGGGTGCCCTGGATGCTGGGGGGTGGGGGTGCTGGGGGACATGAGTGGGGGCCTGGTGGAGGGTGCCCCACAGTGCTGGAGGGTGGGGGTGCAGGGGGACATGAGTGGGACATGAGTGGGGGCCTGCTGGCAGGTGCCCCACAGTGCTGGGGGGTGGGGGTGCAGGGGGACATGAGTGGGACATGAGTGGGGGCCTGCTGGCAGGTGCCCCACAGTGCTGGAGGGTGGGGGTGCAGGGGGACATGAGTGGGACATGAGTGGGGGCCTGCTGGCAGGTGCCCCACAGTGCTGGGGGGTGGGGGTGCAGGGGGACATGAGTGGGGGCCTGGTGGAGGGTGCCCCTTGTCGGGGGAAATTCTGCCGGGGTCGGCCGGGCCGTCCGCAGACCTCCGAGCAGGGAGGCCCCAACTCCTCCCGTATATCCCAAAAGAGATAGAGTATGAGACACACGCAAGAAGCAAGGTGATTCTGCTGTTTATTAGACAAAACGGCAGGGATGGGTCAAGGATCGTACGCGTCCGTCCTGACACACACTCAATCGTGGGGCTCGCAGGCCCTTTTTACCTTAGTATGACGCGCTACTTGCGTCACCTTAGAAAGTTTAGCAAAAAACCTATCTCCACTCTGGATTGGTTACTCGAGTGGTAGGGTTAGTATAGCATACGTATAGAGAACGGTGTTAGTGGTTGAGGGTTAGTCAGGTGATATACTTGGGTTGTCCCTTCAATTTGATACATGAAAATTGCTACATGAAGACCCCTGAGGATTGGTCAATATTAATGGCGTCAGTGATAAGAGCCCCATGTTCTGATTGGTCCGCTCGCGAGCCTCCCAGTCTGGGACCATCGCTGTTCCCAGCTCGCGGTGTACCTGTCATTTCCAACAATGTTTCACTATGGGTAGGTGCAGACAATGTGAGGATTTATTCATATGCTGGAAGGCCGACTACTCCCACTGTCGCAGATGTCCATTGAGTATTTTCAATTGTATCTGCCTGTGTCTTGAAACGTGGGATTCAGGCGTCTCCTTCCTCCTGGGCTTGGCATCCTGTCAGGTTTGGCTTTGTCACGTGAGGTGGGACCGTGTTTGAGGCAGAATTCTGCACTATTAATATTGTTTTTTCCACTGTGTGCCTGGTTTAGTTTGCAGGTGCGACCTTGACGTTGGCTTGCGGCGTGCGAGATTGCAACATTGTACCCTTGGCTGTGTGCTTTCGCCGGGCTCATTCTGCAGGGTCAGCAACCGAGCTCTTGCTCATTCAATGTTCATGGAAGCTTTTGCTTGCGGCCTACTTGGGCCTGGTGCATAGGTGGAACCGTTGGTGCACTGCGCTTTAGGTTACGGTATCATATTGCTCTATCCCCAGTATCGTGTCTTCGTTATATTCTTCATTATGGTACATGGTTTTAGAAGAAGCGTGAGCAAGCCTTTTTAGATAAGTTCATTATGCGTCTTGCGTTTCTGCATTTTGAGAGCCTATGTGGAAAATAATAAAGATGCACGTCCGTGGGTGTGTCCGTCGCCTACGTCATAGCACTGAGTATGTTCTTCGTGTGGATTGGTGTGGGAGTGTCCGGTGTGTATGTTTTGCACAGGCGTGCTGACCGTTGGCTAGGTCGTCATGGCATCTCTAACGATGTGTTGGTTTAGTCGAGTTGATCTATGCCGCAGGTGTCGGCATGGGCAGGTCGGGCTGCTGGGCAGGTGGGTGGGCACATCCGTATGTTCCTGTACCAGGGTATTTGGTCGTCTGGTAGATAGGCAAACTCCTCTCGTGGCGGGTGTCTAGGCCGTGATCCTCCAAGGCCAAGCGCGAGAGGGGATTGGCGGGAGCCTGTTCTTCCATTCTCCCACTTCAGTCCCCCCTCTGGTCGACTTGTCGACCACAAACATATCCTTTTCTTTATCTCCTCTCACTCTCCATATTTTAGTTATTCCTCCCAAATGTCCATAGTGGTTAACATGGTCTTCAAATGACCAATACATATATGCACAGGTTCCTCCAGGAGTGCAGTATACCCATTTCCCTATGTAGCTCCTTGGGTTTCTTGGGTTTTCGAGCTTCACAGATGGTGGGTCCAGGTGGTTGGTGATTATCTGGTTGCGCAACTTCTCTCTCTCTTTTATGATAGTGCCTGTGTGCTGGCCGTCATCTGTTGGCATCAAGGGGTGCATACCAACCATTTCGATCATCTCATCTGTGGTGCGTGCTTTCCGGGCCTTCCAAAATCTTATTATTATCAGTGTAGCTCCAGCCAAAATAGTACATCCAACTATAATCTTCAGTCCGTCTGACAGCCAAGATGGCATCCATGACCATAATATTGAAAACCAGCTCTCATCCTTTTTCACACCTTTACTTTCATCCATCATTTTGGAGTGCATCTGGGCCAATTGTGAAACTGCTTCTGTCAGTGTACCATTGTCAGCATCGTTGGCAGGGATGAATGTGCATCATGATTGTCCTATCTTTGCGCAAACTCCTCCTTCCATTGCTGTGAGGAGGTCCAGTACATATCTGTTCTGAAGTGCTACCATCCTCACATCTCGCAGTTCCTCTTTTATTGTGTTGAATCCATTTACTGTAGAATTAATAGTCATCATTAGTTCCCATCGAGTTATCTGGAGCCACTTTGCGTTTGCGTAAGCCTGCAGTCCTGGATGTATTATTGAGGAGAAGAACATTGCTGCTCTGCTGAATAGTCTGTGTTCTGGCGGAATTGAAGTGAGTGCTGTTTCCGACCTTCCCCATAGGTAATTTCCTGTCAGAGGTTCTCCTTGTCTTTTCTTTCTATTCAGGACAGTATTATTGCCGTTGGTTTTGTTCTCTGGCCCCTTCTGAGGTTGTACAGATCTCTTCTTCCTCTTGTTCCCTTCATCCATTTTGGGGAAGTTCGCCACATTGACATGTTTCTGGAGTACCACTAGTGATGGTACATTAATGTGCACCATTGTGCATATACCATTCCAAAGAGGGGGCAGTGTGTGGTATGCCTTTTCTCCACAGGCCCAGTAATGGTCCATTATTACTGCTGTTCCTGCTCCCCCCTCAGGTAACTCCATCACGCTTGCACAGTTGGTGTTGTATCCTACGTCCACCTCTCCTTTATGTTGGTAGCATACCTTAGGCGCAGTTAGCGGCAGTATTGTTATTGGGTCTTCATCCTTCTCTATCCACGTGAGCATGGGTACGTACTTGACCCAAGTCATCCAACACCTATGGTTGTGTCCATCAATAGTTGAAATATTTTCTCTTGTTACCATGTTGCTGCCAACCACTCCTATGTCCCATTTGTTGTCCATGTACACCTTCCCTGTTATTGTCACCAGTGGTCTTTCCCAACATCCTTGTTTACCAGGAACTTCAGTGGCGTACCAATCACATGGTAGGTACTGTAGTGTTACTTTCTTTGTTTCTCCTTTTTCAGGACCACTTGTTATGTATCTGAATGCTTCAGCATGTAAACTGCTCTTGTGGTAACTCAAATAAGTCTTAAGGAAGTTGTTTTCATATGGATATTTATCTCGTGTTTTCCACACCAGTTGCACCACTGTCCCTTGAAATCTTCCTTTCGTCTGGAACAGTGCCAGGTATATTATACATCGCGCTATCTTTTCATCTATTTCCGTGGCAAGGAATGTTCGAGAAGCGCTCATGGCGTATGGGATCAATGAACAAACGTAGCAGCTGTCTTCTGTTGTCTGCTCACCTATGTGGGTCATGTGTTGGTACTATATGTTGTTTGAGATGTGTGCTGAATCTTGTATGTAGTTGTCAATACCTTTATTATCTGAGTATGTGCTGCGTTTAACTCTATTACCCTTGTGTGCGATTTTACTAGTACCACCTGACGTAACACCTGTTGCAGCTGGGGGTGGGGGTGCATTAGGTTTGGGTACAGCAATAATATTGATAGCATAGCTGTACTGCCATACAGAGGCAGCCAAGAACCCGGTGATCATTAAAATCCCTATCAACTTTATTACAGAGGCTAATTTCACCGGCATTTTGCTCTTACCTTGCTGCAGTCCGGCAGCTTATTCTTGCGACGTTAAAGTTGCCCGCCTGAAAATTCTCAATATGCTTGTTATTAGTGTTAGTTGTTGTTTTAAGCTCTCCCTACCAAATAGTCATTCAGTGCCCAGGCGAAGAGCTGTTCCCACGCCAATCTAAGCGATCTATCTCTTAGGGCAGGCAAGTATGGTTGGAGGTGGGGCATTGAATGTTCTATGGCCAAGAGGAATGCTGTGTAGTAGACACGTACCCTCCTTCTTTTCAGGTACGTTGGCCTTTTTACTTCATATACAAATTGGTGTGACAATTCTTCTGGGTAGTTATCATCTGAGGGTACCATCTACTCCTGGGCAGTGAATTTGTTATTTATCTACTTTCTTAGCAGTACAATAATACGCTGTACCTGCATGTGCGAGAGAAAAGAAAGAGAACATTCAAGTGTTTACATGTGTATATGTGCAAGACAATGTCCTTCAGTTCAGTTATTACTGCAGTGGGTAGAGGGTCAATGGGCAGAGGGTTTGGGCTCAACTGGCGGAAGTCTCTTTACTCTTTGATCGTGTGACCATGGGGTGGGCGGTATGGGGATCACCCCTTTCTTTTCTGGTAGTTGTCTCTGGGGAATCTGGGGGGTGGCAGGGTATGGGGACACTTTGGCCGTTAGTTGTGGTAGAAGTCCCTTCCTCCGTTGGCGATGCTGTTGTTGTTCTTCCAGTGGCTCTGTCGGTGGCGCTGGGGCGGGTCTGGAGTTTGTAGGTGATTCCAGGCACGTTTGTCTTGTAGCTTTACTGCTCTTGTTGATACCTCCTCTACCAGATGAGGGCCAGTGAAGCGTGGGCTGTTCCACTTTCTGTTGAAATTGCGGAGTAGTACGTGGTCACCTTTAGCAACTTTGCACAGTCTTTCCTTTTCCAGTTCTTTGTCCGCGTCTTCTCGTTGCTCGCTGTTAGACCCGCCCCGCGTGCGCTCGAGCTGTTGAGACACAAACACTACACTAGTAATCAAAGAAGACACATATTGGTACATTTCATCACCAAGAACAGTTGCAGTATTCTCGTGATCGGTGAATGCTCTTGATGTTGGCGTTAGGGGAAGGCGCATTTGACGTCCGGTCATCACCTCGTGAGGGGTGAGGTGGTGGTCGTAACCTGGTCTATTCCTTAGCTCAAATAGGGCTAGCGGAAGGCAATACAACCAACTCTTCTTTGTTGTTTGCTGTATTTTTGCAATTGCCTCCTTTAGTAGGCCATTCAGGCGTTCGCATATACCGTTGGCCTGTGGGTGGTATGCACATGCAAATTTATGTTTGATGTTCAGCAAGGATGTGATGTGCTGGAACATTTCGTTTGCGAAATGTGGGCCATTATCTGACCGCAGTACCTCGCACACTCCCCACCTGGGGAAGACCTCCCTCACTAGGAATTTAGCTGCTCTGAATGCATCTGGGTGTGAACAGGGCCCTGCTTCAATCCACCTCGAGAATGGGCATACTACTACAATCATATACCTATTTCCTTGACATACGTTGATCATATCAACATAGTCAATATGGAGATGTCGGAAGGGTCCCTCTGGCCGGGGTATAGTACCTTTTATCACCTTCAGCGTGTGACCGGCCGTGAACTGTTGGCATGTCAGACAATTGCTGATAAAATTTGACACATGGGAATTTAACTCGGGGCAGAACCAATCTTCTCTAATTCGTGCTGCAATTACTTCCTTGCCTGTGTGGGCTGGGTGGTGTAGTTGGCTCAGGGCGGTGTTCAATAGTGCCAGTTGTATTACAATCTTTCCAGTGTTACCCTGGCGCCATAGTGCGTCAGTTGGAGACATTGTGCATCCTCTTTTTACCCATGTTTCTTTTTCTGCCATTGGTGCAGCCGCTTGTAGCTCCATTATCTGTGTGGCTGGGAGATGGGTGTACCCTTCTCTTATCAACATCTCCTTAGCCATTCCCCTCCCTCTCCCTCTCTCTGACTCTGGGGGGTTCCATATCTCACCAAAATATGCAGCATACTTCGCATGTGCGTCTGCTGCTGCATTCCCTCTTGAGACATGATCTTCTCCATGGGTGTGTGCGGTACATTTGACCAAAGCTAATTCTTGGGGGTCATTTATGACTTCAATTAGTTCAGCCAATAAGAGAGCATGTTGCACTGGAGTGCCGTCAGCTCTCCTAAACCCTCTTCTTCTCCATTTTGACAGCCCTGAGTGGACAGTGGACGTAACATATGCGCTGTCAGAATATATGGTCACTCGTTTGTCAAAGCTTTCCTTCAACGCCAAGATCAGTGCGACCAACTCCGCTGCTTGGGCAGAGTAATGCTGTGGTAGTTGTACACATTTCATTGCCACACACACCGGTACCTCCATCATTTTTACTACCGCTGCCCCAGTCCTCCTTATGCCATCCCTTTGGTCAATTGTTGATGACCCATCAATGAACAGTAGCTCACCACCCTCTAGTGCGTTCTCTTCAACCTTTCTAGTACATGAGTACATTTCAGTGATTTGTGTACAATCGTGTGCATAATCTCCTTCCTCAATTACTTCTGCTAAAAACCTTGCAGGGTTGACCGTGCTACATCTAACAATTGATAGTTCAGCTCTGGATAAGATGATCTCATACCCTGATGCCCTCTGCGTGGTTAGGGTGGACTTAGGTTTATTCAATATTGCAAATAGTGCATGTTCCACAAATAGCGTGGTTGGGCACCCCATGGTGATTGCTGATGCTTTTTCTACCGCAAAAGCAGCTGCGGCGAGACCTTGTTTGCAAGGGAAATGACCTAACATCACAGGATCTAAGTGGCCGCTGTAAAATGCAACTGGCTTGTAGCCCAGGCTTGTTTTTTGAGCCAACACTGCTTTCATTACTGCTGAGTCGCAATGTGAAAATATAAAGAATTGTCGCTCATAGTCTGGGGTTGCCAGTACCGGAGCAGTTGATATCGCATCTTTTAGTTCATCAAAAGCCTCCTTTATTTCCATTGTCCATCCCAACTTTTTCTCCCCTTTGTTAGCTTCCTTTAGCGCCTCAAGCAGGGGTCCTATTTATGAGCTGTAATCAAATACCCATGCTCTACAGTAGTTACACAAACCTAGGAATTGCTGCAGTTCCCTCACTGTTTGTGGCACTGGCGTTTTTGAAATGGCCTGTGCTCTTTGCGGTGCAATCTTTCTTCCATGTTGGGATATCAGCTGACCAATGTAAAGTACCTGTTCCTGACAGTACTGTTACTTTTCCATGTCTACCTTGTACCCTTTTTCAGCCAATATTGTCAGCATCTTTAATGAGTCCTCTCTGCATGTTCTTTCGTTTGTGCTGCAAATTATTATGTCGTCGACATACTGCAACACTGTGCTTTCTACTTCAATGTTACCCAAATCCATCTGTATTACTCTGTTGAATATTGAGGGTGATTCGCAGTACCCTTTTGGCAATCTGGTGTGTTTCCACTTTGTGTTTCTGTAAGTAAAGCTTGTCAGATCTTGTGAGTCTGGGTGCAATGGTATTGAGAAAAAAGCATTTTTAAGGTCGATCACTGTAAATCGTGATGCTTCTGCTGGAATGCCACACAATATTGTGGCTGGGTTTGCGGCTATGGGGTATTCTGCTTACACTATGTTGTTTAAGGGCCTGAGGTCCTGTATGAAGCGCCAAGACCCCCCTTTAGCCTTGCGCACTGGGTATACTGCCGTGTTACATGGTGATTCTGAGGGGACCAATATGCCATTATTTATAAGGGCCGTTATTGTTTCATATATACCCTCATCTGCCTCTTTTGATAGTGGGTACTGTTTCATTCTGGGGAGTATTGCACCTTTTTTCAATTTTATCCTTACTCCCCCTATACTTTTTATGCACCCCACGTCATAGGGGCTGGTAGTCCATAATGACGTGGGTACTTTTGCCATATCCTCCTTAAAGAAGGGAACTGGGGTGGATGTGGGTGCCACAAGTGCCATTGCAATTTTCTGTGCCACTTGTTTGTACGCCACTCTTAGCCATATTTCCACACTCATCATAAACACCATTTCACCTTCCTCCTTTTCTTCTGAGAACAGCTCCTCATCTGACACCTGGGAGAGTCTACATCCCTCGGCCAGTGCTATCACTGCCCTCCATGCTCTTCCTTCTCTGTCTTGGGCATGCACCGCAATGTAATCAGCTGTTGCTATAATGCTCTCTATGTCCACTGAAATCACCTTTTCCTCTGGTTCATTGGCTGATGTTTCTGGTCTGAACAAATAGGCTGCTGGCCTCCTCCAGATCTTTCCTTCTATCCCTGGCATCCATGCAAATGCCATGTCTGTCCCGTACTGGAATAGTTCACCATCTACTGGCTCAGCCCTAATCGCTGTCTGTCCGCAGTATGCTTGCATAATTTGTCGTGCTGTGAGCATGTTAATTCCTGGAGTAGAGCAAATTATGCCGTCCTCCGTAAAGGAGATCGTCATATTCAACCTGTTCATGATGTCTCTCCCCAGTATATTTACTGGTGAGGCACTAGAATATAAAAGTGGGACTGACATGTCGTAATCCCCTATTGATAAGGGAATGTTATCAGTAAAGGGAACCAACCCTCTAGCCCCAGAGAATCCTTGGGTGTTCATGGCTTCGCCTGACATCTTAAATTTACCTTCCCTTATGCAAGACCGGGTCGCCCCGGTGTCAACAAGGAATGATAATTTTTTGTCACCTATCGTTACCTCTATGCGTGGTTCCTCCGCACTATTAGGTGTTACTGACAGGATGGGACACACCAAGGCCGTCTGTGGGCTGTCCTATTGAGGGTACAACGATTGACCATTTCCTGTGTAAGGGTTATGTCCATGGACCGTCACCCTACCCAGTTGTGTTTGTTGTGCTTGGGGTTGTTGTGTTATCGCTACCTGTTGTTGTGGCAGTGAATATGTCTGTGGCTGTTGTTGTGTTACTAGTTGTTGCTGTTCATTTCCCTGTTGCAACGTCTGCTGTTGCTGTATGCCCTGCTGTTCCTGTGTTGGCCTTAGTTGTCCCTGTTCGCCCCATGATGGTGTTCCTGGTCTTACTCTACACGTGCGTGACATGTGCCCTACTAATCCACAACTCCAACACACCGGTGGTTCCCTACTCTGCCATGGAAAGCTTCCTGTGTTGTCCTGGTATACTGGTTGCCCGGTGGGGTAGGAATTTCTAAGTCCTCCCACCTGCTGTTGTGTGTTATATCCGTATCCTCTCCCTCTCATTATTCCTCCTCTTCCCCTGTTGTAATTATAATACCCAGCTCCTGGCATTGAGTATCCTCCTCCCATGTTGGTCGTGTATGGTTGGAGTGGCGGCACCTGTTGTGTTATAGTCTGTGAGGATGGTACTTGGGAGGGATCTTGTGCAGCCACTACTTGTGTGGGGCTTTGGGTCATTGTTGTAGGTGTAGTTATTAGTGCCCCTTCCATTGTGTATTTAGTAAGTTTTTTCTGTACTAGTTTAGCCTCTTCCGTTTTCCTGTCCTCTTCCTTTTGTTTCATTTTTCCTTGCCATGTCCTACAATGGTGCACTATTGTCAGTTGTATTTCTGGCCATGCTTTTGCTTCCATTCCCACTACTTTCTTCAGTTGTTTCTGAACTCCTTCTGGGAGCCCTTGTACTAGTATATGATAGAATATTGCTGGTGTTTTGTCCCATTGTTCTCTAGTTTCCATGCGCCACTTCTCTTGTATTTCCTGGATATAATCAACAGGATCTTCGTTCTCACGCATCTTGCGTGAGGTAATTGCTCCTATGTCTGATGTGTCTGGGTACTGTACCCTCAGTGCCTGCCATAGTGCATGTCTGCAGTTTGCGAATGGTGCCCCATCATGCGATGTGTTTGTTATTGTTACCCCAGTGAATCCCGCTCTCTTCCAAATGTCATCCGCTGCATCCCCTAATATGGATATTAGAAGGCCCTTTACATCTCCCACTGCCAGTGGCATTACATTGTGTCTCGTTTTACCCCATGGGCTCCATAAAATCGAGTCCCCACACCCCTCCTCTTCTTCCGTCTCTCCTACATCGTAAATTTCGTCCGTATTTCCCCTGCTCGTAACTCTTTCTTCTCCATCTTTTCCCCTTCTTTCATCATTTCCTGTATTTAGTGTGGGCGTGTGTATTCGTCCTTCCTGCCTGCGTCTAGGGAGGTCTCTAAGCCTACCTGCATAGGGTGTCAATTCGTTTGTAAAGGGCGCAAGTTTGGTTGTACGTAATGGGCGTGAGGTGGTTGAGCATGTAGGGTGGGATGGTGACGGTGTGGGTTCATGTGTCTGTCTTTCCGCTATTCCTTGCTCTTCCTCCTCACTTCTCTCCAGTTCATCCTTTCTCCTACGAATCCATGGTGAGTCTGTATTGGTCCGGGTGGTGTATAGTTTATCTAGGCTTTCCCTTTCACTATTTCTTCCTTCCTTCTCCATTCCTTCTTCTTCCTCACTACAAAAGTCATTTGTAAATGGCGGCCCCCACTCTGTCTTTTTCCCCTTGATCGTTACCGTTTTTAAGTCTATTAGGTCTGGTTCTCCCTTTTCTTCTTTACCAACCGCTCCCCTTTGCGCTGACGTTGTTGCTACTTCTGTGTCTCTATATACATACCTTCTTACTTCACTCTCCCCTCTCCTATCTTCTCTTTCCCCTTCATTTCTCTCCTCCATCTCTCTACCAATTTCCTCCCTTTTCCTTTTCAATTCCTCCATTACTTCACTACTCATCTTTTCCAGTATCCTTTCATCCTCTTTCTTCCTTTCCCATCTCACCCTCTCCCGTTCTAGTATACTCTCTATCACCCTCCCTTCTTCGTATTTCCTAGTCGTTTCTGATAGTAATCTCTTCTTCCACATTGCCATTTCTTTTTCTTTCTCTTCTTCTTCCTTTTTCCTCTCTCGTAGTACTGCTCTTGATACCCTTTCTGCTGCTGCTTTTACCCTTTCGGCTTCTCTCCTTTGCTCCTCAGTTCGTTCCCTTATTTTTTCCAACTCGTTCTTACCTTCCTTCCTTGCCCTCCCCCTCTCTCTTTCCTCCCTCTCGAGCTGTTTGATCAGTTCATTCTACTCATTCCTTAAGTCTGCTAGTCGCTCCTCCAAAATCTCTTCCTTTTGTCGTAACAGCTCTTCACCCTTTCATTTCACTCTCCCTGGTATTATCCTCGTCCACTTTCCTTACTACCTCCTTCTCTTCTCCCGTTAATGAACCTCGTAACTTTAATAGTATCTGCGCAGCTACCCACTCATCATGTCCTATTTCTGAAGTCTGCTCTTCTCCAGTCCTCCCCTCCCCTGCTGGCATCTTCCTATGAGCTGCATATGGTGGCGGGCTGTATGCCGGGTTCGAATACCCCTCAGCCACCCTTAACTGTTCTCTTTCTATTTCTCCTATTTCTCTTAAAGGGTACAACCCCCCTCCCTCTGTTTTCACTACCTTCGCTAGGGGTATATCGTCACCCTGTTCCTTTTTTATTTCATTTTCTTTTGAGTTATTATTCTTTTCTCCTCCCTCTTGTCCGTTCCCCGTGTTCTTTGGGCCTTCACTCTCCTTTTCCCCATTCTCTCCTTCCTTCTTAATCTCTTTTTCTTCCGGTGTTTCCCCCACAGTGAACATACCCTTTGGTCCTGGTCGGGACCCTTGGAACATCCTCCATAAGTTAAACACCTCCACGTGGTGTGTCAACTTCTTCCCCTTGTATGTGTTATGCAGATGGTTTAATAGTGAATGTTGGGTATATGGATCGAAGCTACCATTAGGCGGCCATGGTGTTATCATTTTTTTGTCCGTCCCCTGTGTCCATTCTATGCTATACTTGATCAGTTTCTCCCTATGGGGTGACAGTGTTTTACATATGTGTTGTAGTGGGGTAGTGAGGGTGTTCCCCCACCCTCCTGATCCTGCCCCGTATGACATAGTAGCGCTCCACTTGTTATCTTTCCCCTATCTGGTAGCTATTATCTTACTAACACTTGCAATACACAGCCTTATACCTTTACCTGGCCCCGTGAGTTTGGGGACTTGCGATAGTCCGCTAAGGAAAATTATTAAAATATAGTATTTACATTTGTATATTCTTTTCTTTCTTTTCTTCCTTTACAGAACACCCTTACGGCCCCCTGCGGCCGAGGCGCACGTAGCCCCCTGCGGCTGCGTACCCCTTGTGACGTTCTTATATAGCCGTCCTATTTTCATTTGCTCCTCCTCCCTCTTCTACACTTGCCGTGGCCGGCGTTCTCCGTGCGCAGCCACGTCCCCCGTTTCGCCTTCCCCCGATCAACTCATTACCGTTTATCTCCGTTTCCACTCCCTTACCACAATTCTCTTCCCAACCACTCTCAGAAAGAAAGATGCCTTGTGCTCGGGATATCCTATGAAAGCCCTACTGGTGACGTCACCGATTTCTTCAAAACTACTGATAAGTTCTTAATACACTTGCAATCTACCCCCGTTAATCCCACCACCGTCTTCCTGTCTCGCCTGGAACAAGGTAATCAATAATATAATCGGACTGCGCACACTGCGTCGCCTCGCGTGTGATACGCCCCTCGACAGGAGGGCTTAACCAGCCAATTATCTTCCGTATTGGGCAACTAGCTAGCTACCGCCTACAGGGAAACGTCATCTACCTATCGAGTTTCTTGCTCGAACAATAGGGATCCTCATCTACTCATTGATCAATAAATGCCAAATCGTAGGAAACCACACACACACACCCTTACACATAGTCGCGACCTAGGCCAATCAGTGTCTACGAGCGGCCGCACGTGATGTTTTCGTGCTCCGCCCCCCTCTCTCGCGTAACGTAGCCGACTGCTCTCGCACTCGTTCGGCTACCATTCATTTCATTGCCAACACTAAATTGTCAAACCTTCGCCGCGCACCTGTGCAACACCTCCCACCTCCTGTATTTAATTCCTCCCCCCTCCCTCACAATTTCACATTGCTTGTTGTGCGTGGCATGCTCACCAAGTTCTCTTGATGCGGGGCCGCTCGACTGCGTGCACCCCTCCAAGCGGCTCGCCACCTCCCCTCGTCTGGACCACGTCTGGACACTCGCCAACCGCGGGCGGGATACTTCTCAACCGGCTCCCGAAGGCCAATATCCGGATTGCGCTTTCCGGTCTTCTCGCAGTTCCGCAATGGTCCTGTAGTCCTCAGAAGGGGGCAGCGGCAGAGGGGCCGCGCCACCGGGCCTCCTCGCAATGGGAGTACCTGGAAAAATAAAAATAAAAGCAGATCTTAAACAGATCTCAGCAGTGCCTCCAACTTGTCGGGGGGAAATTCTGCCGGGGTCGGCCGGGCCGTCCGCAGACCTCTGGGCAGGGAGGCCCCAACTCCTCCCGTATATCCCAAAAGAGATAGAGTATGAGACACACGCAAGAAGCAAGGTGATTCTGCTGTTTATTAGACAAAACGGCAGGGATGGGTCAAGGATCGTACGCGTCCGTCCTGACACACACTCAATCGTGGGGCTTGCAGGCCCTTTTTACCTTAGTATGACGCGCTACTTGCGTCACCTTAGAAAGTTTAGCAAAAATCCACTCTGGATTGGTTACTCGAGTGGTAGGGTTAGTATAGCATACGTATAGAGAACGGTGTTAGTGGTTGAGGGTTAGTCAGGTGATATACTTGGGTTGTCCCTTCAATTTGATAAATGAAAATTGCTACATGAAGACCCCTGAGGATTGGTCAATATTAATGGCGTCAGTGATAAGAGCCCCATGTTCTGATTGGTCCGCTCGCGAGCCTCCCAGTCTGGGACCATCGCTGTTCCCAGCTCGCGGTGTACCTGTCATTTGCAACAATGTTTCACTATGGGTAGGTGCAGACAATGTGAGGATTTATTCATATGCTGGAAGGCCGACTACTCCCACTGTCGCAGATGTCCATTGAGTCTTTTTAATTGTATCTGCCTGTGTCTTGAAACGTGGGATTCAGGCGTCTCCTTCCTCCTGGGCTTGGCATCCTGTCAGGTTTGGCTTTGTCACGTGAGGTGGGACAGTGTTTGAGGCAGAATTCTGCACAATTAATATTGTTTTTTCCACTGTGTGCCTGGTTTAGTTTGCAGGTGCGACCTTGACGTCGGCTTGCGGTGTGCGA
Organism: Ambystoma mexicanum; assembly: GCF_040938575.1. Classification (NCBI taxonomy): domain Eukaryota; kingdom Metazoa; phylum Chordata; class Amphibia; order Caudata; family Ambystomatidae; genus Ambystoma; species Ambystoma mexicanum. The sequence continues at coordinate 1,124,821,132 of NC_090933.1, forward strand.
GATTGCAACATTGTACCCTTGGCTGTGTGCTTTCGCCCGGGCTCATTCTGCAGGGTCAGCAACTGAGCTCTTGCTCATTCAATGTTCATGGAAGCTTTTGCTTGCGGCCTACTTGGGCCTGGTGCATAGGTGGAACCGTTGGTGCACTGCGCTTTAGGTTACGGTATCATATTGCTCTATCCCCAGTATCGTGTCTTCGTTATATTCTTCATTATGGTACATGGTTTTAGAAGAAGCGTGAGCAAGCCTTTTTAGATAAGTTCATTATGCGTCTTGCGTTTCTGCATTTTGAGAGCTTATGTGGAAAATAATAAAGATGCACGTCCGTGGGTGTGTCCGTCGCCTACGTCATAGCACTGAGTATGTTCTTCGTGTGGATTGGTGTGGGAGTGTCAGGTGTGTATGTTTTGCACAGGCGTGCTGACCGTTGGCTAGGTCGTCATGGCATCTCTAACGAAGTGTTGGTTTAGTCGAGTTGATCTATGCCGCATGTGTCGGCATGGGCAGGTCGGGCTGCTGGGCAGGTGGGTGGGCACATCCGTATGTTCCTGTACCAGGGTATTTGGTCGTCTGGTAGATAGGCAAACTCCTCTCGTGGCGGGTGTCTAGGCCGTGATCCTCTAGGCCAAGCGCGAGAGGGGATTGGCGGGAGCCTGTTCTTCCATTCTCCCACTTCACCCTGGATGCAGGGGAGTGGGGGTGCTGGGAGACATGAGTGGGGGCCTGGTGGAGGGTGCCCCTGGATGCTGGGGGGTGGGGGTGCAGGTGGACATGAGTGGGGGCCTGGTGGAGGGGGCCCCACAGTGCTGGGGGGTGGGGGTGCAGGGAGACATGAGTGGGACATGAGTGGGGGCCTGCTGGCAGGTGCCCCACAGTGCTGGGGGGTGGGGGTGCTGGAAGACATGAGTGGGGGCCTGGTGGAGGGTGCCCCTGGATGCAGGGGGGTGGGGGTGCTGGGAGACATGAGTGGGGGCCTGGTGGAGGGTGCCCCTGGATGCAGGGGGGTGGGGTGCAGGGAGACATGAGTGGGGGCCTGGTGGAGTGTGCCCCTGGATGCAGGGGGTGGGGGTGCTGGGAGACATGAGTGGGGCATGGTGGAGGGTGCCCCTGGATGCTGGGGGGTGGGGGTGCCGGGGGACATGAGTGGGGGCCTGGTGGAGGGTGCCCCACAGTGCTGGGGGGTGGGGGTGCAGGGGGACATGATAGGGACATGAGTGGGGGCCTGCTGGCAGGTGCCCCACAGTGCTGGGGGGTGGGGGTGCTGGGAGACATGAGTGGGGGCCTGGTGGAGGGTGCCCCTGGATGCTGGGGGGTGGGGGTGCAGGGGGACATGAGTGGGGGCCTGCTGGCAGGTGCCCCACAGTGCTGGGTGGTGGGGGTGCTGGGAGACATGAGTGGGGGCCTGGTGGAGGGTGCCCCTGGATGCAGGGGGGTGGGGGTGCTGGGAGACATGAATGGGGGCCTGGTGGAGGGTGCCCCTGGATGCAGGGGGATGGGGGTGCAGGGAGACATGAGTGGGGGCCTGGTGGAGGGTGCCCCTGGATGCAGGTGGGTGGGGGTGCTGGGAGACATGAGTGGGGGCCTGGTGGAGGGTGCTCCTGGATGCTGGGGGGTGGGGGTGCAGGGGGACATGAGTGGGGGCCTGGTGGAGGGTGCCCCACAGTGCTGGGGAGTGGGGGTGCAGGTAGACATGAGTGGGACATGAGTGGGGGCCTGCTGGCAGGTGCCCCACAGTGCTGGGGGGTGGGGGTGCTGGGAGACATGAGTGGGGGCCTGGTGGAGGGTGCCCCTGGATGCAGGGGGGTGGGGGTGTTGGGAGACATGAGTGGGGGCCTGGTGGAAGGTGCCCCTGGATGCTGGGGGTGGGGGTGCAGGGGGACATGAGTGGGGGCCTGGTGGAGGGTGCCCCACAGTGCTGGGGGATGGGGGTGCAGGGGGGCATGAGTGGGACATGAGTGGGGGCCTGCTGGCAGGTGCCCCACAGTGCTTGGGATGGGGGTGCTGGGAGACATGAGTGGGGGCCTGGTGGAGAGTGCCCCTGGATGCAGGGGGGTGAGGGTGCTGGGATACATGAATGGGGGCCTGGTGGAGGGTGCCCCTGGATGCAGGGGGGTGGGTGTGCAGGGAGACATGAGTGGGGGCCTGGTAGAGGGTGGCCCTGGATGCAGGGGGTGGGGTTGCTGGGAGACATGAGTGGGGGCCTGGTGGAGGGTGCTCCTGGATGCTTGGGGTGGGGGTGCAAGGTGACATGATTGGTGGCCTGGTGGAGGGTGCCCCACAGTGCTGGGAGGTGGGGGTGCAGGGGGACATGAGTGGGGGCCTGCTGGCAGGTGCCCCACAGTGCTGGGGGGTGGGGGTGCTGGGAGCCATGAGTGGGGGCCTGGTGGAGGTGCCCCTGGATGCAGGGGGGTGGGGGTGCTGGGAGACATGAGTGGGGGCCTGGTGGAGGGTGCCCCGGATGCAGGGGGGTGGGGTTGCAGGGAGACATGAGTGGGGGCCTGGTGGAGGGTGCCCCTGGATGCAGGGGGGTGGGGGTGCTGGGAGACATGAGTGGGGGCATGGTGGAGGGTGCCCCTGGATGCTGGGGGGTGGAGGTGCAGGGGGACATGAGTGGGGGCCTGGTGGAGGGTGCCCCACAGTGCTGGGGTGTGGGGGTGCAGGGGGACATGAGTGGGACATGAGTGGGGGCCTGCTGGCAGGTGCCCCACAGTGCTGGGGGGTGGGGGTGCTGGGAGACATGAGTGGGGGCCTGGAGGAGGGTGCCCCTGGATGCTGGGGGGTGAGGGTGCAGGGGGACATGAGTGGGAGCCTGGTGGAGGGTGCACCACAGTGCTGGGGGGTGGGTGTGCAGTGGGACATGAGTGGGGGCCTGGTGGAGGGTGCCCTGCACTGCTGGGTGGTGTGGGTGTAGGGGGCCATGAGTGGGACATGAGTGGGGGCCTGCTGGCAGGTGCCCCACAGTGCTGGGGGATGGGGGTGCTGGGAGACATGAGTGGGGGCCTGGTGGAGGGTGCCCTTGGATGCAGGGGGGTGGGGGTCCTGGGAGACATGAGTGGGGGCCTGGTGGAGGGTGCCCCTGGATGCTGGGGGGTGGGGGTGCAGGGTGACATGAGTGGGGGCCTGGTGGAGGGTGCCCCACAGTGCTGGGGGCGGGGGTGCAGGGGGACATGAGTGGGGGCCTGGTGGAGGGTGCCCCTGGATGCAGTGGGGTGGGGGTGCTGGGAGACATGAGTGGGGGCCTGGTGGATGGTGCCCCTGGATGCTGGAGTGTGGGAGTGCAGGGGGACATGAGTGGGGGCCTGGTGGAGGGTGCCCCTGGATGCTGGTATGTGGGGGTGCAGGGGGACATGAGTGGGGCCAGTTGGAGGGTGCCTCACAGTGCTGGGGGGTGGGGGTGCAGGGGGAAATGAGTGGGACATGAGTGGGGGCCTGCTGGCAGGTGCCCCTGGATGCAGGGGGGTGGGGTTGCAGGGAGACATGAGTGGGGGCCTGGTGGAGGGTGCCCCTGGATGCAGGGGGGTGGGGGTGCTGGGAGACATGAGTGGGGGCATGGTGGAGGGTGCCCCTGGATGCTGGGGGGTGGAGGTGCAGGGGGACATGAGTGGGGGCCTGGTGGAGGGTGCCCCACAGTGCTGGGGTGTGGGGGTGCAGGGGGACATGAGTGGGACATGAGTGGGGGCCTGCTGGCAGGTGCCCCACAGTGCTGGGGGGTGGGGGTGCTGGGAGACATGAGTGGGGGCCTGGAGGAGGGTGCCCCTGGATGCTGGGGGGTGAGGGTGCAGGGGGACATGAGTGGGAGCCTGGTGGAGGGTGCACCACAGTGCTGGGGGGTGGGTGTGCAGTGGGACATGAGTGGGGGCCTGGTGGAGGGTGCCCTGCACTGCTGGGTGGTGTGGGTGTAGGGGGCCATGAGTGGGACATGAGTGGGGGCCTGCTGGCAGGTGCCCCACAGTGCTGGGGGATGGGGGTGCTGGGAGACATGAGTGGGGGCCTGGTGGAGGGTGCCCTTGGATGCAGGGGGGTGGGGGTCCTGGGAGACATGAGTGGGGGCCTGGTGGAGGGTGCCCCTGGATGCTGGGGGGTGGGGGTGCAGGGTGACATGAGTGGGGGCCTGGTGGAGGGTGCCCCACAGTGCTGGGGGCGGGGGTGCAGGGGGACATGAGTGGGGGCCTGGTGGAGGGTGCCCCTGGATGCAGTGGGGTGGGGGTGCTGGGAGACATGAGTGGGGGCCTGGTGGATGGTGCCCCTGGATGCTGGAGTGTGGGAGTGCAGGGGGACATGAGTGGGGGCCTGGTGGAGGGTGCCCCTGGATGCTGGTATGTGGGGGTGCAGGGGGACATGAGTGGGGCCAGTTGGAGGGTGCCTCACAGTGCTGGGGGGTGGGGGTGCAGGGGGAAATGAGTGGGACATGAGTGGGGGCCTGCTGGCAGGTGCCCCACAGTGCTGGGGGGTGGGGGTGCAGGGGGACATGAGAGGGCCCTGGTGGAGGGTGCCCCTGGATGCAGGGGGGTGGGGGTGCTGGGAGACATGAGTGGGGGCCTGGTGGATGGTGCCCCTGGATGCTGGGGGATGGGGGTGCAGGGGGACATGAGTGGGGGCCTGGTGGAGGGTGCCCCTGGATGCTGGGGGGTGGGGGTGCAGGGGGACATGAGTGGGGCCTGTTGGAGGGTGCCTCACAGTGCTGTGGGGTGGGGGTGCAGGGGGACATGAGTGGGACATGAGTGGGGGCCTGCTGGCAGGTGCCCCACAGTGCTGGGGGGTGGGGGTGCTGGGAGACATGAGTGGGGGCCTGGTGGAGGGTGCCCCTGGATGCTGGAGGGTGGGGGTGCAGGGGGACATGAGTGGGAGCCTGGTGGAGGGTGCACCACAGTGCTGGGGGGTGGGGGTGCAGGGAGACATGAATGGGGGCCTGGTGGATGGTGCCCTTGGATGCTGGGGATGGGGGTGCAGGGGGACATGAGTGGGGGCCTGGTGGAAGGTGCCCCTGGATGCTGGGGTTGGGGGTGCAGGGGGACATGAGTGGGGGCCTGGTGGAGGGTGTCCCTGGATGCTGGGGGGTGGGAGAGCAGGGGGACATGAGTGGGGGCCTGGTGGAGGGTGCCCCTGGATGCAGGGGGGTAGGGGTGCTGGGAGACATGAGTGAGGGCCTGGTGGATGGTGCCCCTGGATGCTGTGGGGTGGGGGTGCAGGGGGACATGAGTGGGGGCCTGGTGGAGGGTGCCCCTGGATGCTGGGGGTGGGGGTGCAAGGTGACATGATTGGTGGCCTGGTGGAGGGTGCCCCACAGTGCTGGGAGGTGGGGGTGCAGGGGGACATGAGTGGGGGCCTGCTGGCAGGTGCCCCACAGTGCTGGGGGGTGGGGGTGCTGGGAGCCATGAGTGGGGGCCTGGTGGAGGTGCCCCTGGATGCAGGGGGGTGGGGGTGCTGGGAGACATGAGTGGGGGCCTGGTGGAGGGTGCCCCTGGATGCAGGGGGGTGGGGTTGCAGGGAGACATGAGTGGGGGCCTGGTGGAGGGTGCCCCTGGATGCAGGGGGGTGGGGGTGCTGGGAGACATGAGTGGGGGCATGGTGGAGGGTGCCCCTGGATGCTGGGGGGTGAGGTGCAGGGGGACATGAGTGGGGGCCTGGTGGAGGGTGCCCCACAGTGCTGGGGTGTGGGGTGCAGGGGGACATGAGTGGGACATTAGTGGGGGCCTGCTGGCAGGTGCCCCACAGTGCTGGGGGGTGGGGGTGCTGGGAGACATGAGTGGGGGCCTGGAGGAGGGTGCCCCTGGATGCTGGGGGGTGAGGGTGCAGGGGGACATGAGTGGGAGCCTGGTGGAGGGTGCACCACAGTGCTGGGGGGTGGGTGTGCAGTGGGACATGAGTGGGGGCCTGGTGGAGGGTGCCCTGCACTGCTGGGTGGTGTGGGTGTAGGGGGCCATGAGTGGGACATGAGTGGGGGCCTGCTGGCAGGTGCCCCACAGTGCTGGGGGATGGGGGTGCTGGGAGACATGAGTGGGGGCCTGGTGGAGGGTGCCCTTGGATGCAGGGGGGTGGGGGTCCTGGGAGACATGAGTGGGGGCCTGGTGGAGGGTGCCCCTGGATGCTGGGGGGTGGGGGTGCAGGGTGACATGAGTGGGGGCCTGGTGGAGGGTGCCCCACAGTGCTGGGGGCGGGGGTGAAGGGGGACATGAGTGGGGGCCTGGTGGAGGGTGCCCCTGGATGCAGTGGGGTGGGGGTGCTGGGAGACATGAGTGGGGGCCTGGTGGATGGTGCCCCTGGATGCTGGAGTGTGGGAGTGCAGGGGGACATGAGTGGGGGCCTGGTGGAGGGTGCCCCTGGATGCTGGTATGTGGGGGTGCAGGGGGACATGAGTGGGGCCAGTTGGAGGGTGCCTCACAGTGCTGGGGGGTGGGGGTGCAGGGGGAAATGAGTGGGACATGAGTGGGGGCCTGCTGGCAGGTGCCCCACAGTGCTGGGGGGTGGGGGTGCAGGGGGACATGAGTGGGGCCCTGGTGGAGGGTGCCCCTGGATGCAGGGGGGTGGGGGTGCTGGGAGACATGAGTGGGGGCCTGGTGGATGGTGCCCCTGGATGCTGGGGGGTGGGGGTGCAGGGGGACATGAGTGGGGGCCTGGTGGAGGGTGCCCCTGGATGCTGGGGGGTGGGGGTGCAGGGGGACATGAGTGGGGCCTGTTGGAGGGTGCCTCACAGTGCTGTGGGGTGGGGGTGCAGGGGGACATAAGTGGGACATGAGTGGGGGCCTGCTGGCAGGTGCCCCACAGTGCTGGGGGGTGGGGGTGCTGGGAGACATGAGTGGGGGCCTGGTGGAGGGTGCCCCTGGATGCTGGAGGGTGGGGGTGCAGGGGGACATGAGTGGGAGCCTGGTGGAGGGTGCACCACAGTGCTGGGGGGTGGGGGTGCAGGGAGACATGAATGGGGGCCTGGTGGATGGTGCCCTTGGATGCTGGGGATGGGGGTGCAGGGGGACGTGAGTGGGGGCCTGGTGGAGGGTGCCCCTGGATGCTGGGGTTGGGGGTGCAGGGGGACATGAGTGGGGGCCTGGTGGAGGGTGCCCCTGGATGCTGGGGGGTGGGAGAGCAGGGGGACATGAGTGGGGGCCTGGTGGAGGGTGCCCCTGGATGCAGGGGGGTAGGGGTGCTGGGAGACATGAGTGGGGGCCTGGTGGATGGTGCCCCTGGATGCTGTGGGGTGGGGGTGCAGGGGGACATGAGTGGGGGCCTGGTGGAGGGTGCCCCTGGATGCTGGGGGGTGGGGGTGCAGGGGGACATGAGTGGGGGCCTGTTGGAGGGCGCCCCACAGTGCTGGGGGGTGGGGGTGCAGGGGGACATGAGTGGGACATGAGTGGGGGCCTGCTGGCAGGTGCCCCACAGTGCTGGGGGGTGGGGGTGCTGGGAGACATGAGTGGGGGCCTGGTGGAGGGTTCCCCTGGATGCTGAGGGGTGGGGGTGCAGGGGGACATGAGTGGGAGCCTGGTGGAGGGTGCACCACAGTGCTGGGGGGTGGGGGTGCAGGGGGACATGAGTGGGGGCCTGGTGGAGGGTGCCCTGCACTGCTGGGTGGTGGGGGTGCAGGGGGACATGAGTGGGACATGAGTGGGGGCCTGCTGGCAGGTGCCCCACAGTGCTGGGGGGTGGGGGTGCTGGGAGACAGGAGTGGGGGCCATGTTGGAGGGTGCCCCTGGATGCAGGGGGGTGGGGGTGCTGGGAGACATGAGTGGGGGCCTGGTGGAGGGTGCCCCTGGATGCTGGGGGGTGGGGGTGCAGGGGGACATGAGTGGGGGCCTGGTGGAGGGTGCCCCACAGTGCTGGGGGTGGGGGTGCAGGGGGAGATTAGTGGGGGCCTGGTGGAGGGTGCCCCTGGATGCAGGGGGGTGGGGGTGCTGGGAGACATGAGTGGGGGCCTGGTGGAGGGTGCCCCTGGATGCTGGGGGGGTGGGGGTGCAGGGGGACATGAGTGGGAGCCTGGTGGAGGGTGCCCCACAGTGCTGGGGGCTGGGGTGCAGGGGGACATGAGTGGGGGCCTGGTGGAGGGTGCCCTGTACTGCTGGTTGGTGGGGGTGCAGGGTGACATGAGTGGGACATGAGTGGCGGCCTGCTGGCAGGTGCCCCACAGTGCTGGGGGGTGGGGGTGCTGGGCGACATGTGTTGGTGATCAGTAGTGCAAGGTGACATGTGGGTTGGCTGGGGGGCATGGCCATGGTGGATGGGTTGCCTGTGGGACATGAGCAGGGGTGCAGGGTAGTCCCCTGTGGTGTGGGCTGCCTGCAGGGGCCGTGGAGGGTGTAGAGGGAACACCTGGGAGGACCCACACGGCCAAATCACGTGTAGCACTCCCCGGCACCACCGAAATACACGTACCCTGCTGAAATCGCGTGTGAAACTTCCCACGCACCTCGGAATACACGTACCCTGCTGAAATCGCGTGTGGAACTTCCCGCGCATCCCAGAACACACGTACCCAGGCCAATCGCATGTGGAACTTCCCGCGCACCCCGAAGTACACAAACCCAGGCCAATCGCATGTGGAACTTCCCGCGCATCCTGAAATATACGTACCCAGGCCAATCGCGTGTGGAACTTCCCGCACATCCCGAAGTACACGTACCCAGGCCAATCGCGTGTGGATCCTCCCACGCATCCCAAAACACACGTACCCAGGCCAATCGTGTGTGGAACTTCCCGCGCACCCCGAAGTACACGTACCCAGGCCAATCGCGTGTGGAACTTCCCGTGCATCCCGAAACACACGTACCCAAGCCAATCGCGTGTGGAACTTCCCGCGCACCCCGGAACACACATACCCAGGCCAATCGCGTGTGGAACTTCCCGCACACACCGAAGTACACTTACCCAGGCCAATCGCGTGTGGAACTTCCCGCGCATCCCGAAACACACGTACCCAGGCCAATCGCATGTGGAACTTCCCGCGCACCCCGAAACACACGTACCCAGGCCAATCGCGTGTGGAACTTCCCGCGCACCCAGAAACACACGCACACGCTATTTTTCACACAGCGGGTGTCCGTGTTTGTCGGTACGCCTTTGCACCTCATTTGTCCTAGACGGCCACTGTACGGACCATTCATCATGGCTGTATATGGGTGCTTTTTGTTAGCGCACATTTTGGCGCACATTTATTTCAGGCACAGGGACCCTACCGCCTGCTTTCTTGTGGCGTACTTGTTTGGCCCTGTGCGCGTCTTTCACCGTGCGCTGGTTTGCCCTATTCGATTCCATGAATACCGGTTGTAGGCGAGCGTGTGGGCGTTCCACGCACTTGCCTCCTGTACTTCCCCCGTGACGCCCATATTTTTACGCGTTGTTCCCCATTCCGAGTGTTACGCCCCGTGTTCCGCCTACTTTTGTGATGTGCACTGCGCTATGTGCGATTTCGCAGTGGCCGTGGCGCACGACGTTGGATGACCTGTGCACCGGCGTGCGCCGCGCACTTTTTCAGCGCACATCCAATGTTTTTCTCGCGCACGGACTTCCATGAATCGATGTGCGCTGGTTTGCCTGCGATTTTTGCAGTTGCACTGCGATTTTCGCACTTTTACTGCGAATCGCACGTTTTGGCACCTCTGCGCAGGAATTTTCGGCGCCCAATAATTCCATGAATCGACCAGATAGTATTGTGAATTGTTTTGTATGAATCTTGGGCTCAAGGCAACATGTTGAATTGTGACAATTGTATTTAAACTATTTTGACGTTAGGAATAAAATGATTATTAGGGAGGAAAAGTAATTCCCATTCTCAATGGGGCTGTTTGTTAGGTGTGTACAATTATATTTAAAACAATAAAATAAATACGTGATTTCAAACCAAACTTTTTCACACTCATTAATTCATGCACATTAAAGACTGGTTTTTGCATTTCCATTTATCGGACAGTACCAATACTACAGATCCTTCCTCTGATTATATTTTTGTTGGGAGAATGTGTACTCCCTCTTTCTTTTTGATTGGAGTATTTGCCTTGCATTTTGGAGAATATACGCGAGGGATGCTGCATATCTGTTAGCTCTGCATGCACGTATGGATATTCCAATTGGGCTCCTTGTGACCTAGATATCCTAATAATCATGGTCATTGATTTCCCATTATAATGGCAAGTTGAAGATCACCTTCTTTAAACAGTGCCTGGGTTATTGAATACCTTGCTTGCTGGAAAACAGTCTTTGCAAAAAGACTGAGCAACATAACTGTTTTCCCTGACTGATCACCAATGACATTTTGACACTCCTGCCACATTATTGTAGATGAGCATCTGTGCAGCTGCTCATGAGAAAAGTCTTGAAAGCCCTCAAGAACTAGGCCGTGTAGATGCTCACTCCAGCCTAGCTAGGAGTGAGGTGGTTCATAGCTGCCAGTTTAGCACAAGAGATCCAGAACTGTGACAGCAAATGAGATCAAAGAAGCCCTGCATCAATGGCATTGGATCTAGTGATGTAAATACGTAAGTAGGCTAAAGTGCACCGCACAATTCTTGGTCGTAGTTTTATGTCTGTGGGCGACGTTTTGAGCATTGTCTAAGAAACCCCTACGTGTCATTAAGCATATTTGATTTAAAGGCAACTTGATCTCTTTCTGAGCCAGGGTATTGGCTTCACATTATTAGCTTTTAATAGAATCTTGTCTTCAAAGATTCTCGTTGCTACTGCTGATTTGAAAACACATATGTATTTCAATCTTTAACTCCTGATTACATCTTGAGAAGAACCAGTGGACACCTACAGTGTATGCACAATGTATATATATCATATGCCTCATCAAGAGCAAATGTTGAACTGATCCAAGGTCATAGAATCGTCTTGATACATGGAACATTAACTGCTGGCACTCGAGTGAACTCTCTTTAGATTGTCTACTATGCCAGATGGTTCTTTTCTTGGTAGGGCTTACATCTAGTGCTGGCCAACCTTGACCACTCATGTTCTGACCATTGCCCTTAGTACTTGTAAAAAGATCTATAGCATCACTCAAAACAAATATTAAACCATTTCCTTCTCCTTGAACATAAACTTGTATTATTGTACCTGATATTAATTTCCTAGTGCACCGCTAGCTTATTTTTGTTTATATTGCTGCTATTTTGAACCATTATGGATTAAGTATAGAAACAATTACTGTTTTAACATCAAACTTTGTTTCATCCATGTCCAGTCACCATGAGCAAAATCCACTCCATGCTTTCAGGATATTGACACAAGATATATTTCAATACATCTAAATGGCAGTTGTTCCTAAAGTCAATGGTTATCATGGGGTGCTGTTGTTTCTCTGAGAGAAATTCTCTCATGTACTAGATTTTGAGGATCCTGAGTTAAAGTTTACATTCTTATAATTTATGTGGCACAGGACCTGCTTGCTCCTGTATGCCAAAACCTCTTGAAAGGTTTGTTTGTTTGTTTGTTTTATTTGTATTGCGCACCAGACCCTAGGGTATTCAGGCGTGAAGGCAAAAAGAGGGTTGTTCAGCTTAGGTTACAGGTTACAGATTAACCATGGGGGTTACAGCTATGGTTACAATGCTGTGGATATGTATTGTCAAAGAGTCACAGATGTATACAGTGAGTTTACAAGAATGCAGGTATTATTACATAATCACAGAAGTATATACAGTAAGTTTACAATAGTGCAGGTATGACATGAATAGGCATAAGAAAATATACAAAATATATTTGAGATCCTGGATGTCAGAGGGGTGAGGTTAGACATCATTATCTTTTAGCCATTGAATCAGATTGGATCTGAATTGTTGGTAGGGGAGATCTTTGTTAGGGAGACTTCTCTGTTTAGGCTGAATTTCCTAACCTAGTGAGTCCCCCAGCAGCTTTGCTGGATTTCTGGAGTTTGTTTTTTTCCATCCTGCCAAGAGTGAGACTCTTTTCTCCCACTCTTGTACATGTATGTGTGTAATTCCTTTGAAATGTCAATGTGTTCGATGGGCTATAGGGTCTTTTACTCCATAGGGTCTCATATGTTTTTCTATGTGTGTTACACCGCACCCTACGTGTCGTAACACGGGGGTGCCCTAGCGGGTCCCCCACCATAGACTCCATACCCAGGGACTGACTACTGTCTCCCCGGGCATGTAAAGTCACCATTGGCTTTACTAGACCTAAATTTACTAACAGAACTAGTACCAACCATCTTATTGTGGACGTACTAGTAGGGGTGATTCGATTACTCCTGGATCTGTTACTCGAGGGGGCACTGCCCCGTCCCCCCTCGTCGAGTTTTGGCTGGTGGCAGTGGAAACTACTTGTTATGTTCGACCCCGAACATAACCCTATGGGATTCGTCCCATTGTTGGAGATTGATACTTTTTCTCATTAATCTCTGACGTACCACCGATCTACTTATCTTAAATAAGTTTATCGAGTGGTATTTTCAGCCAGAACTCGGTTTTAAAATGGCGTCTGTGTTTGTCTCTGTGACTCCTAAACCAAAGGTCGAGCCCTTTGTTCCACTTTTGGCGGGCTCTGTACAGAGACCCTCCAAAGTGGTGCCATTCTGTCTGGGTTACCACAGGGGTGTGGGAGGGGGTTTAGGCACCCTGGACCGAGTTGCCTTGCCAACTCCGGTCGCACTCTGGAGTGATTGGCCCAGGTGGTGAGCCTTCCCGCTCACCACTTAGCATGTGTTGATTGACAGCTAGGCTGAATGAATGGGGGTCTTCTGCATAAAAGCAGGGCTTTTGGGACTGGATCTTCAGAAGTCGCCACAGGACCTAAGAATCCGACGAGGGTAACGCTGAGCCGACCTGCAACGACGACACCTCCAGTGGAGCCCTGCTGAGCTGACTCACCACTTCCCGACGACAGAGGAGATCTCCCTGCCGGAGAGTCTCTTCCCCTTACTGGTGGGAACAACCAGTCCCCTTTGCTTTTTATTCGCCTCAGGACGCAGTGGTCAAATTGCCCGTGCAGAGCACCTCGGCAACCGGATAGCCACTACCCCTGTACCGCGACCAAAAGGTGGTGCCTTGTGATGGAGCATTCCGCGGCTGGTCTCTTCCCTGGTGGTGCACCAGACTTCACTTTCCTTCGACGACGAGATCATCTCTACTCTTGGCCAAGACCCGACGTGCATCCACCACCAGGAACAACTGCCCCCGCCGGAGCTGCCCTCCACAACAAGGTACCGTGTCCGCCTGGCTTCCCTTTCGTTCGGTTCGAGTGAGGTGTCTTAATCCTCTCCGTTCCGCTGGGTTGCCTCCAAGCTTTGCTCATTCTTTGTTCTGAACTGGTTCAATCTGCCGATAACAATTTGCTATAAAGACTTGAATGCATCTCCACTAGAGACTTTTTGGGACATCGCGCCTTGCCTCTCTCCGAGTGGGCCTGGCCTCTGAACTTTATGATCTATTGCGATTCTTGCCTTCTTGCCTTGCATTTATGTCCGCGTAGGATTGAACTGTGTTGATTTCATAACCTGCCTATCTTTTTCTCTCCCGTCCTAACTAATATTCGAGTGTCATCTCGGTTGAGGTATACACCTCTGTCTGAAAATAAGTGGTACCAGTAGAACCTAGAGTTGTCGATTTGCTAGGGGGATTGATCGTTTTCTACCTCGTAGAGTAATTGTGTTTGATTTGTTTGCCGTGATTTATTTGCTTTAGTGTTTTTCATAGATGTTCTGTTATAAAATAAATACCTTGATATCTTTACACTAAGCCTCGTTGCGTGTTTGCTTGTCTTGCTGTGAAGAATTGCCCTATTTTGTATACTCCACATACTGCTCAACTTTTCTTGAGAGAAGTCTGACTGCTCAGCCACAGCTACCAAGTGAATCTACCAAGTGAATCTGTGTGGTACAGACTGCTACCAAGTGGGTTCACCGCCAACGCCTGTAGTCCTAAATCTTTTGCAGTGGTCCCAGAGGGAACTGCACAGGTTTCCGCCTAACACTGGTGTACAGCGGTGGGATTTGTATCGAGTATACAGTTTAGAGTGCTTTTCGACACGGTAGGATATTAACTAACCACAAAACTTTGCACAAAAAGCAACTTTCAAGAAACATGTCTACGATGGAAACTTACAGTCAAGAGTCTTTGTCAGGTGAAAATACTGAGAGTCTGCGAGCTCTCTGTAGGCAAGCGAATCTTTCTGTAAGAGGCAAGAAGTTAGAACTAATAGAGAGATTGCTGGCGAACCAAAGTCTGGGTACTGGTTCAGAAGAACCAATCTCCCCAGCGAATGTAGACGACAGTAATGGTGTTGATCTGAATCGTAATTCTGATGATAGCGATGAAGAGGCTGACGAGGACGGAGAGGCTAACGAAACTGTCTCCCCTGCTCCTCTACCCGCCTTACCAGCTGTGCCTACGGGGCCCATACCAGGTCCCACATGTAACCCTTCTTATTTTGAACTTGAAAAAATGAAGCTCGAATTAGAATACAAACGGTTCTTGGCTCAATCTGAAAGAAACCAAGAGCTCGAGTTCAGACGGATGAATGCCCAGGCTGAGCAGAAGCAAGCTGAGTTAAGACTCAGAGAAATAGAACTTAATCACGAGTTAGAGATGAAAAAGTTGTCTGTGGAAAATGCTTCTCTCTCCTCTGGTTCCTCTAGAAGCTCCAGTCCCAAAAGACCCCGGATGCCGAAGGAATTAGTGGGTATGTATGAACCGAGATTGGATGTTCTGGATTGGTTAAAACTGTTTGAGTACAATCATGGGCTCCAGGACATCACCGGGAATGATTTACTTCCCTGGTTGTTCTCTAGGCTCCCCCCTGTTGCGACTGATGTGGTAATGGAGTTGGGGGAGGCAGATAAGAAGGATTACGAAAGTGTGAAACTAGCTTTAATAGCTAGGTTCGGGAAGACCCCTTCCCAGTATCTTAAGAGGTTTAGAACCCTCAAAAAGCATGATGGTACCCCTTGGACTACCTGGGTGAGTGACGGGTTGAACAACTTAGAGGGATGGATTAAGGGTTACAAAGTGAACACTTATGAGGGTATGAAGAATCTTTTTATGTTGGAGTCTATTTATGATGCCTGTTCTCCTGAGCTCAGACAGCACTTGGCTGATTCGAAGGAATTGGATTCCAGGGAGCTAGCTAAGGCTGCTGACTTGTGGGTTGCCAACAGGGCTACTCATAAGGATTCTGGGGCAACTCAGAAAAAGGATGAGGGAAAACAGCCTAAGAAAGACTTAAAAGAGAATTTGAATAACTCAAATTCCAAAGAGGGCCCCAAACAAAACTAGAAGGGTAAGCAACAAGGAAAACCGCAGCAGAATAGTGTGTCTTCTGGTGCCAAACTGGAAGGAGGCCAGAACAATCCACCATTCCAGAAAGCATTCGGTAAATGCTTTGTTTGTGGCTCGACTGACCACGTGAAAGGAGATCCCAGGTGTAAGGGTAAACCTTCAGGGGTCCAGCCTGTCTCCTTAGCCTTCGCTCCAGAGGAGGAAGTCCAAATGGCAAGTGGAAACTTTCTACTGCTGGCTGATGAACCCATTGGAGTCTCAGCCAGCGTTTCTTTAGTATCTCTGGGGTTGTGGGAACAACAGAATTTAGACGTCTATAATTCTATCCCCGATAATACTAAAGAGTACTATAAGGACAGTGTCCAGGTGAATGGTCAGGAGACTCCTGCCATTAGGGACACTGGGGACAGCATAACTGTGGTGGATAAATCGTTTTTTCAGGCTGAGGATGTTGCTAAGGCACCCAAACGCCTCACCAAGTTAGCTGGAGGGCCTGTGCAGATGCTTCCCCAATTACCAGTTCTCATCCAGTGTAACAACATGACTGTGAAGATCCCTGTCAGCATACAGATTGAGGTACCAGGACGCGTTCTGTTGGGTAACGATTTGAAAACTCTCTGAGTTGTATCGCACACCCCCAGACCTCCTAGTAAACCGTTACAGGAGCTAACCAGACCTGCGAGGGAGAGAACCATGAGAGGTACTCCCGAGGAGATGATGAAGAAGGATATCACTCCTGCTCCACTGGAATTGTCAGCTGCTGTCTCAAAGAAATCAGAAGCGAAAGGGAAACCTAAGACTTCTATACAAAAACCAGCAGCCAACATTTCAGTGCAGCCAACAAGGACTTCCCCGCGGTTGTCCAAAGTTACACCCGTAACTCCCCCTCCAGCTGAGGCTGAGAGGGTGGTACAACCCTGTGTGGTAGAATTAGATTCTGAGGAAGAGCTAATGAAAGGCCAGGAACTCATTGGAGATCTGGATCTTGTTGACCATCCTGAGCTGCAGTCTTTACTGGCAGAAGGTGAACCCAACAGGGCAGACTTCAGTAAGGGACAGAGAGAATTTCTAACTCTGGAAGGTCTTCGCCACCAGGCAGAAGCTCAGGCTGAAGGGCAAGAGCCTGGGAAATATAGGTTGCACTGGGAAGATGGCCTCTTCTACAGTGAACCGACCGAGTCTGCACTTGGAGACTACAAACGACTTGTGGTACCCCAAGAGAACAGACAACAGTTCTTGCAGTTAGCCCACGAGATTCCTTTGGCTGGTCACCTGAGTTTCAAGAAGACTAAGGAAAGGCTCTCTCTCTACTTTTATTGGCCAAAGATGGAGGCCGAAGTAGAAAAACACTGCAGGAGCTGCCACACATGCCAGACCTCTGAAAAGGTTGGCTCCAAAAATGTGGCACCTTTAGTGCCTCTCCCAGTTGGGGGAGTCCCATTTGAGAGAGTAGGGATTGACATTGTTGGTCCCCTTGATCCTCCAACCTCCTCAGGCAACAGGTTTATACTTGTTGTAGTAGACCATGCTACTAGGTATCCTGAGGCAATTCCTATGAGGACTGTTACAGGGTCAGGTTTCCTAAGGAAGTAATCTCCGACCGGGGGTCAAACTTTATGTCCCACTACATGAAAGCCATGTGGAAAACTTGTGGAGTTACTTACAAGTTCTCAACAGCCTACCACCCCCAAACCAATGGGTTGGTAGAACGGTTCAACCGAACCATGAAGAGCATGATAGGTGCTCTAGAAGAACCCCTTAAGTGTAAGTGGGACCTTCTACTGCCATGCCTTCTATTTGCTTATAGAGAAGTCCCTCAGGAGGGAGTAGGTTATTCTCCCTTCGAGCTTCTCTATGGTCATCCTGTCAGAGGTCCATTGGCCCTGATTAAGGAGGGGTTGGAGAGTGCTCCTTCCCCCAAGCCAGTCAGAGTGACTGACTACGTGATAGGTCTCCGGAGGAGAATGTCGCACATGATGACAGAAGCAAGCGATAACTTGAAAGCTGGACAAGCATTGGTCAAGCACTGGCATGATCAAAAGGCTAACATGGTTGAGTTCGCTCAAGACCAGCTCGTTCTCGTTATGATCCCGACAAGGCAGAGGGCCTTGCAAGACAAATGGATGGGACCCTTCAGAGTTGTGGGTGAACTCGGAGAGGTCAACTATCTGGTGGACTTGGGCAAGCCCAAGGAGGCTCCGACAGTCTTCCACACCAACCGACTCAAAGCGTATGTCTCAAGACCTGATGTAGGAGCGTTGCTTCTAGCAATATCCGAGGAAGAAGAAGAGAGTGAAGCTCTTCCGGATCTCCTCAGAGGCTTACCTTTAGACGAAAAAATTGAAGGAGTAAATGTCTCTTCAAATCTGACACCCGAGCAACAAGAAGAGTGCAAATCTATGTTGAATCAGTTTGCCTCTCTGTTCTCGCTTTCACCAGGCTTGACCCCTTGGGGCCAGCATGACATACTCACTGGTGACTGTCTGCCAGTCAAAAGCAGAGGATACCGAATGTCAGAAAACGTACGAACCCACATCAAAGGTGAGGTCAGCAAGATGCTTGATCTCGGGGTAATAGAGCCCTCTACTAGTCCATGGTCTAGCCCAGTTGTGTTAGTACCAAAGGCCGGATCTAAAGAACTTAGATTCTGCGTGGATTATAGAGCTCTTAATGCAGTCACCAAGACTGATGCCCACCCTTTGCCAAGAACAGATGAGTTGGTGGACAAACTTGGCGCAGCCAAGTTCCTCAGCACATTTGACTTGACGTCAGGCTGTTGGCAAATAGCCCTGACAGACCATGCCAAAGAGAAAACTGCATTTTCTACCCCCGTTGGCTTATACCAGTTTAAGGTAATGCCTTTCGGATTGAAGAATGCACCTGCTACATTTCAACGGATGGTAAACCAGGTTCTGAATGAGATGGAGGACTTCTGCATGGCATACTTGGATGACATAGCAGTGTTCAGCAATTCCTGGGAAGAGCATGTAACCCATCTGAGAGATGTTTTGCAGGCTCTTGGACGAGCCAATCTGACCATAAAGGCGAGTAAATGCCAAATTGGACAGAGTAAGGTAGTCTATCTTGGACATGAGGTAGGAGGTGGAGAAATAAGGCCTTTGCTCAGTAAGATTGAAGCTGTGCAAAATTGGACAACACCTACTACTCAGACCCAAGTGAGAGCCTTCCTAGGCCTCACTGGGTATTACAGGAATTTCATCGAGAACTATGGGACCATAGCTTCTCCACTGAATGTCATCTCCTCGCCCAAATTTCCTAAAAAGGTTAGATGGAACGAGGAGTGCAATCAGGCTTTTGAAAACCTGAAAAAGGCTCTTTGCCAAGCCCCAGTACTCAGAGTTCCTGATTACCACCAAACTTTCATTGTGCAGACAGATGCTTCAAATGTAGGAATAGGTGCCGTACTCAGTCAAATGGATGGGAAAGGTAGGGAGCACCCCGTTTGCTTCATCAGCCGCAAGCTGAAGGATCCTGAAACAAGGTGGGCAACAATCGAAAGAGAGTGCTTTGCTATCGTGTGGGCTCTGAAGAAGTTTAGGCCATACTTGTATGGTTCTACTTTTGTCATTCAGACTGACCACCAACCCTTGAGATGGTTAATGCAAATGAAAGGGGAAAACCCAAAACTATTGAGATGGTCGATCTGCCTGCAAGGGTTTGATTTCACCATTGAACACAGGTCAGGGTGTCACCACCAAAATGCTGATGGTCTCTCTAGGATGTATGTCATCGACTAGAGGTATGAGATTCATCCAGGAGTGTCCCTTAGTCTGGGGGGGGGCAAGTGTTAGGGAGAATTCTCTGTTTAGGCTGAATTTCCTAACCTAGTGAGTCCCCCAGCAGCTTTGCGGGATTTCTGGAGTTTGTTTTTTTCCATCCTGCCAAGAGTGAGACTCTTTTTCTCCCACTCTTGGACGTGAATGTGGTTAATTCCTTGTAATGTCAATGTGTTTTATGGGCTATGGGGTCTTTTACTCCATAGGGTCTCATATGTTTTGCTATGTGTGTCACAAAACACCCTCCGTGCCGTAACACTGGGGCATCCTAGCAGACCTCCACCATAGATTCCAAACCCGGGGATTGACTACTGTCTCCCTGGGCATGTAAAGTCACCATTGTCTTTACTAGACCTAAATTTACTAACAGAACTAGTACAAACCAACCTATTGTGGACGTACTAGTAGGGGTAATTTGATTACTCCTGGGTCTGTTATTCGAGGGGGCACTGTCCTGTCCCCCCTTGTCGAGTTTTGGCTGGTGGCAGTGGAAACTACTTGTTATATTCGACCCCGAATATAACCCTATGGGATTCTTCCCATTGTTGGAGATTAATACTTTTTCTCGTTAATCTCTAACATACCACCGGTTTACTTATCCTAAATAAGTCTATCGGATGGCATTTTCTGCCAGAACTCGGTTTTTAAAATGGCATCTGTGTTGGTCTCTGTGACTCCTAAACCAAAGGTTGAGCCCTTTGTTCCACTTTTGGCGGGCCTCTACACAGAGGCCCTCCAAAGTGGTGCCATTCTGTCTGGGTACCACAGGGGATGTGGGAGGGGGTTTAGGCACCCTGGACTGAGTTGCCTTGCCAACTCGAGTCGCACTCTGGTGTGATTGACCCAAGTGGTGAGCCACCCCGCTCACCACTTAGCGTGTTTTGATTGACAGCTAGGCTGAATGAATGGGGGTTTTCTGCATAAAAGCAGGGCTTTTGGGACTGGATCTTCAGAAGTCGCCACAGGACCTAAGAATCCGACGAGGGTAAAGCTGAGCCGACCTGCAACGACGACACCTCCGGTGGAGCCCTGCTGAACCGACTCACCACTTCCCGACGACAGAGGAGATCTCCCTGCCGGAGAGTCTCTTCCCCTGACTGGTGGGAACAACCAGTCCCCCTTTGCTTTTTCTTCGCTCCAGGACGCAGTGGTCGAATTGCCCGTGCAGAGCAACTCGGCAACCGGATAGCCACTACCCCTGTAACGCGACCAAAAGGTGGTGCCTTGTGATGGAGCACTCCGCGGCTGGTCTCTTCCCTGGTGGTGCAACGATCTTCAAACTTTCCTTCGACGACGAGATCATCTCTTCTCTTGGCAAAGACTCGACGTGCATCCACCCCCAGGAACAACTGCCCCCGCCAGAGCTGTCTCTCCACAAACAAGGTACTGTGTTCGCCTGGCTTCCCTTTCTGCCGGATAGAGTGAGGTGTCTTAATCCTCGCCTCTCCATTGGGTCGCCTCCAAGCTTTCTTAACTTTCTGTTCTGAACTGGTCCAATCTTTCCATAACAATTTGCGATAAAGACTCGAAGCGCATTTCCACTGAGACACTTTTTTTGGGACATATCGCCTTGCCTCTCTCCGAGTGGGCCTGGCCTCTGAACTTTGTGATCTGCAGTGGACCCTGCCTTACTTGCCTTGCATTTGTTCGTAAAAGTGATGGTGCCGAGTGATTTCATAACCTGCCTTTTTCTCTCCCGTCCTAACGAATACTAGGGTGCCATCTAGGTTAAAGCATACACCTCTGTCTGCAAATAAGTGATGCCGTTGAACCTAGACTTGTCGAACTATTGTTAGGGGGATTGATCTTTTGCTTATAGTAATTGTGATTGAAGTTGTTTGCCGTATTAGTGCCCGAGTGTTTTTCATAGATGTGTTTTTATAAATAAATAACTATATATCTTTACACCGAAGCCTTGTTCCGTGTTTGCTTGTTCTACTGTGTAAATTGCCCTATTTTGTATACTCCACATACTGCCTAACTCTTCTTGAGGGAAGTCTGACTGCTCAGCCACAGCTACCAAGTGAATCTGTGTGGTACAGACTGCTACCAAGTGGGTTTACTGCTAAACACCTATAGTCCTAAATCTTTTGCAGTGGTCCCAGAGGGAACTGCACAAGTTTCCGCCTAACACAGGTGGTGCTGGATTTGTAGGTAAGCTACTTTGTCCAGGATTTTCAGTAGGAATGGCACAGTAGTTATGGGGCGGTAATTAGTTGGGATGGAGGGGTCCAAGGTTTGCTTTTTGAGGAGGGGGAGGACCCAGGAATGTTTCAGGTTGCTAGGTATGGTACCTGATGAGAAAGAGGCATTTATGAGTTTAGTGAAGAAGGGTGAGAGTTCACGGGCAGCATCTTTTATGATTTGGGCAAGACATGGGTCGCCCTGGCAATTGGAGGGTTTGAGAGTGAGGATAACTTTCTCGACTTCTTTAGTGGAAACTTTGAAAAAGTAAAAGGGAGGGGTGTCAAGTGTGGGTGGAGGAGGAGTGGATTTCAGAGTTGGTAATGAATTTGTGGTAGCCTTGGAGCGGCTGCCTATGTTGACAGTATTTGGGATAGTTATGGAAGCTTTTTTGTTGTGGATCTTCGTCTGAAGCATTGTTTTGGTTTGCTCTTCCTAATTTTCAGTGGTGCGATAGCGTCCAGAGAGGTAAGCATCACTTCATTGTACTTTTCTACCATGAAGGCAGGGTCAGACTGATCTGAGATGGAATTTAAGGTGGGGAGAATAAGGGGGATAAGATTTTCAGGGGTAATATTTTTTCAGTTTCTAGTAGGTGCGGTGGGAGCTAGGATGCTGTTGTTCATGGGTGTGGTAGTTTCTAGGGAGAAGGATATCATGTGGTGGTCGGACCATAGCAGAGGCATTATAGAAATGATGTTGGTTGGGCAATTGTGTTCGGCAATCCAATCGAAGGTCCTTCCTTTGATATGTGTAGGATCTGTAATCTTTTGGGTAAATCCTAGTTCCTCGAGAGTGTTGTTAATTTGTAAGGTGTTGGGGTCACGTGAGTCATTGAATCCAAGGTTGAAGTCGCCTAGGCCGAGACATTGGGTAGAGTTTTTTATATTGTCAGATAATAGGTTCATGAGGTCTTCCTCAAAGGGACCTAGGGGGCCTGGTGAACGGTATATCAGGTGGATAGTAATAGTGGTTGTTGGCAATAGTAAGTTTAGCTGTGAGGGATTCGAAGGAGTTGGTATTATGAGGTGAGGAGAGTCTTAGGGCTAGGTGATTTTTGACAATTATAGCAAGGCCACCACCTCTAGACGTGGTGCGATCCATGCGTATAAGAGTGTAATTATCTTGGATGGCTAGCATGAAGTCTGGACCTGCTGCGAGATTAAGCCAGGATTCCGTGATGGCCAGGAGATCTAAGTTCTCATTTTCAATGATGTCCGCTATTTCAGTGGCATGGGCTACCATAGAACTTGCGTTTATAAGGGCGCCTTTTATTCCAGCTAAGGTAGTTGGGTTAGAGGGCGGCTGGACTTTGTGTTGGCATTTTGGTGGGGAGGAGGTGGATTTTCTAAAGATTCGACTGTTGAGTTGTAATCGGTGTTGGACAATGTTATCTGTGTGTGGTAGAGTGTTGGTGGTATGCAAAGTATGCCTATTGTGATTAGAGGTGGGTTGGGCCTTGGATAGCGGGTCATAAATTCTTGGGAGTCTGGCACGGAATCTTAGGTATTGCTGTTGGAGGTTGCAAGGATTAGTGGCCATGAGCTGGGTATGTGGCTGGGATAAATTCGAGTTCTGAAGGGTATTCAAGTAGATGATGGTTCTAAGTAGAACTGTGTAGAATAGTGGTAGATACATAATAAGCTAGTGTAGTTAGCTTGGAGTGCTGGTCACCTAAATGCAGCTTTGATAGTGCAGGTGAAGATAGGTAAGCACTGTCTGATAACTGTTGGGCATGTACAGACAACCTAAATGCGGGTTCACTAGAACAGACAACCTTTATGTGGCTTTGCTAGAACAGGCAACCTAAATGCAATTTACTAGCACAGGCAACCTAAATGCGGGTTTGCTAGAACAGGCAACCTAAATGTAATTTACTAGCATAGGCAACCTAAATGTGGGTTTGCTAGAGCAGGCAACCTAAATGTGGGTTTGCTAGAGCAGGCAACCTAAATGTAATTTACTAGCACAGGCAACCTAAATGCGGGTTTGGTAGAACAGGCAACCTAAATGCAATTTGCTAGAACAGGCAACCTAAATGCAATTTACTAGCACAGGCAACCTAAATGCAGTTTGCTAGAACAGGCAACCTAAATGCAATTTACTAGCACAGGCAACCCAGATGTGGCTTTGCTAGAACAGGCAACCTAAATGCAGTTTGCTAGAACAGGCAACCTAAATGCAATTTACTAGCACAGGCAACCTAAATGCAGTTTGCTAGAACAGGCAACCTAAATGCAATTTACTAGCACAGGAAACCTAAATGCGGGTTTGCTAGAACAGGCAACCTAAATGCAATTTACTAGGACAGGCAACCTAAATGCAATTTACTAGCACGGCAACCTAAACGTAATTTACTAGGACAGACAACCTGCAAGTTCGCTAGAGCAGGTCAATGTTGCTGCAAGAGCACATTTTGTTAGACTCAAGTCAGTTGGGATGCATGTGCGGTCTAGAAACTCAGAATGCTGGTGGCATGATTTGCGGAAGGTCAGGCCAGTACATTAGAAGCCAACAATAGGGTAGCAGTAGGGTGTCTAATAGCCTAGCTGAGGTAGGCAATTCACATAGCATAATAAACAAATATGGTAGCACCCGGATATAGGCGGTGACTGGCCGTGATGGGAGTGCATACGAGCTAAAACCAAAACAATAGTGTCTTGTGGTATAGCGTTACTAATACCTGAAGGAAGTCCATATGGGAGGCGGGTTACAGGGCTTAAGGACCTGGCGCAGACCGCAGCACGGCACGCTCGGTCAGCTCCGTCAGCAGGGAGCCTTCTTTCAATGGCCTTACTTCGAGGCCGGCTCTCGCCTGCCGGCGAAACGTGATTGGTTTAGGTTGGTAGTTGTAGGCAATCGGCGGGTGGATGCAGAAAGGGAAGTCAGGCAGCCAATATGGAAGGGGTCAGGCGCAGGGTGCACTCGAGGCAGCGGCCATCTTAAGGCAGTGAATCCCAATTCTGGTCAATGGGATCAGCTTAAAATGCCCTCGAGACACAGCAGATATACAGCAAAAATATTGAAAGCTGAATTTAGATTGATTTAAATGCTAATATGCATTTTTAAAATGGGTTGCTGGCGCTTGGGGAGATCGAGCATGGAGGGGCTAGTAGGCAGCAGGTAATCTGCCTCCAGCTTACCTCAACAGCATGGCTGGAGGCAGGTGTGGATGCTGCTCCAGCAGCAACACACGACGACGCTAGGGAGCTCCGGCTCCTTCGGATGGATCAGCAGGACTGGAAATAATGAGCTCAAAGAAACCAACTACTGAATCTCATGGGTACCCTAGAGAATCTGTGTCTCTCTTCTTTCTTTTGGGGTATTCTGGATCGTAGAAATCAGTTATGTAATACACAAATAAATATGCAATAAGGCCACAGGGCCGACCAAAGAAATAATATTTTATTCTAGAAAATGTACTAAAGCAGTCAGATCTTGTTTTCTCCCTAACCTTGTATTACTACTACTACTACTACTACTACTACTACTACTACTACTGCTAATAATAATAATAATAATAATAATAATAATAATAATAATAATAATAATAATAATAATAATAATACATGTACTACTAGGCCTATCCTCCCATCCAGCAAGTTGGGATCCCTTGGAACATGAAGCCCCCCTAAATTTCATCATTACCTGCATGGTATTCAAAGGAACAACCCTGAAGAGGTTCCCCTCCAGGACTCCAATAAGACATCACCCCATCAACGGGAGTACCAACAAGTCCAAGTGCTACCCAGTAACCTGCAGATGTCCACAAGTCTCCTTCATGTCCCTGTCATTGTAACCTCTACGTGGCATCTCTGTGGCAAATCCTCACCAATACCAAAATGAAAATACACCTATATGCACATGACATGCAACGTTACCTAAAGATCAAGTGAAACAACAACATCCATCAACCAAAGGGTTGTCAGTCCCTGAAACTCAGACATACAAAGCCCACATAAATTGTCCTAGGAAACCCCACCAACCATGACAAATCCAGAACTGGCTGATGGAAAAAAAGCACAATGGATTCAGGCATCAACGCCCACCAAGTGCCACATCTCTTAGCTCTAACATTGACTGTGACATCTGATGCAAAGTATGCACCCCCAAGAAGTGCCAAGAAGCATGGTTCAAGCTTCTGTTCCTCTGTAAATTGAGCCTTTAATCCCCAGACTGAGTTTCAGAACAGTCCTGCAAGCCCTGGTTATCTTTCAGATGGGCAATGACAAAGCCTTCCTGATTGGAGTCCCAGATGCTACCTTGGCTCCTCTGTCATCCAACCTGCTGCAGCACACCTCATCACAGCACGAAGAAAGTGAAAACACATCACCCATTCCTCAAGGAATTTCCCTGGCTACCTTTTCAAGCAAGCATCATAGTCAGTTTCAGGGTGCTGGTAGGCAAAGTTTCAAAGGGGTGAGGTTCAACAGAACAAACAGAAGAACACATACTTGAGTAAGTAGCTTGAAGAGTCATGGGGTGATAAAAGAGGAATTAAATATCCATCCTTGGGTAATGACCATTTCTCTGGGTCGCACAAACCATGACAACAAAAGCCAAAAAAGGACAATACAAATCAGTGACATTAACCTTGAGTATTTGGAGAATGGGGGAAATACATGATATGATATGATATGATATGATATGATATGATATGATATGGCATTTATAACGTGCCTCCACACAAGTGTTTCAAGGTGCGACGAGGCGAGGTATTGGAACAGAGGGAAGACATAAACAACAACCTTACTAGGCCAGGTGACACTGAGATCACACAAGTGCAGGGGAAGGGGAAGGGGAAAAGTGCGAGGGGCAAGGGGAAATGCAGTACAGAGTATAACAGTAAATAAATAAAAGAATAAATAAGAACAATAATAAGAAGTGCAGCCGGCTGGTGGCAGGTGTAAGGGTAAGTGCACTAGGTAGGGGGCTGGAGGGATACAGAAACAGCCCCAAGTGCAAGAGTTGCCAGGGGGCCAGTGCAGGTGTGCAACTGGCGGGGGTGGGAGCTGGGCCAGAGAACAGAGGGTAGTCAGGAGACCAGTGCAGTTTCACTTTCAGCCAGGGGTTCAGCAGAGGAGAGGAGGAGAGAAAGCAGAAGCAAAGAGGAAGGTCTTGAGGTGTTTCCGGAACCACAGATGGATTTCAGAGAGGCAGGGAGGCTGTTCCAGAGGGAGGGCCCAGGCGAAGAAAGAGATCTACCCCCAACTTGTTGCTTGGAGAAGCGACTGACCCTGAGGGAGTTGGAGGCGGATGAGCAAAGATTATGCATGGCCAAAGACATAGGAGGGTGTCTATCTCTTAGTCACCCGTGTCCAGAAATAAGGAACATAAGAGCAGAAGTAAGGCATTGTCCCGGCTGCCAAAGAGTTTCACAGCGGAAGTCCCAGCCATACTGCATAAGCCTGCCAATATCTCTGTCTATAGAAAAATAGTCCCTGAAGGAAAGGCTGAGTCTGTCTGCTTCTTTCTTTGCAGCCCCCTCAGGTGGACAGCAGAGAAGTATAAGAGATCAATTTCTGGCCTGGGGCTTTTGGGAAAATTAGGCTGTGCAGCTAAGCCTGCGCCACCATGTTTTTCTTTCAGGCAAAAAAACCCTGTGTTTTATTAGCTTGTGGGAAATATGTGTTAATGAATGAAAAACTGCTGCTCATCCCCTCCAATTGGGAGAGTACAGATGCTCAGACAATTTGTCCTTGGAAAAACAATCCTAAAGAGGGCTCCCCTGTGTATCTCTTAACATCCATTGTTAGCATCATGTGAGGATGAGTCCAAAAGGGAAACCCTCTCATGTACAAGTTAATCCATGACAAACCAGAGGCCGGCATCTTTGTAAGTGCTCCCTGATCTAGAGAGACATGAGAAAAAGATTCTCATTTTGTTTGGTGCTCTAAGGACTGTATCATAGAAGGTTACATTAAAGAGAAGCCAGTTGAAATGTTACCCAAGAATCCCTGAAGATGGATGCACCCCATAATTAGAATTGAAGAAGTAAAAGATCGCGGCAAACAGATAAAAATAAAAACAGCCGGCATACGATCAATTTTCATATGATCAAACGGGCTTAAACCTTATTTAGGAGGGAAGTGCATCTTTGGTTAAACAAAACACCTTGCACAATGATCAAGCATCCAATTATCCTTTTTTAAATCTAAATTATACAGACAAATGAATCTTAATAATTAAAAGTGATTGTGAGTCTGCAGCATTCATTAGTAAACCTACAAAAGCTTGTTGGTGTTATGTGTAGAATGTTAAATAAAGTTGTTCCTGTTCTTCATTGCTAGTGTGTCATGAATGCACTCCCAAAAGGCGTCTACTGAACATATTGGAATAATTTGGTAGCTATTCACGTAGCAAACCAAAAGATCTTTCAGAGTTTACGTTTCAGTAACAACATTTCCAAAGAACATGTGTCAGAGGTCATCCTTTGTCGCTCATTATAATTAGCACGTTTTTACATATTTATTTTTTATTTTATTGGTCATGTATATTGCGCCTATACACAAAGGTGTTTCAAAGCGCTTCAAGGCAGGGGAGAGAGCAAGGACTGAATGCAATACATACATTCCTACTGGGCCTTGAGTCCATTCAGAATGAGCAAGGAAAAAACCTTGATAAACAAGGAACAAGACATAGTAATAGACTGTTTTACAGAAGAAACAAAGAACAGGACTGTCGTTCTAGGCCTGACAACATTTCAGAGAGTGCAAGTGCTGTGACATAAATGAGGAGAGGTGGGTACGGGGTAAGGAGAGGGAAGGGAGAGACAAGACGACGAGAAGGAGATGTTTTAGATAGGCAGGAAAGGCAAGAGGTAAACAGATGTTGGGCAGCTTAAAATTTGAATTTCCCAGTAAGCACTAAAATCAGTACAAAATGGTGGAATGCACAGTTGAAGAAACATGCCTAAATTCGAGTTGACCAAATAACAGAAATGCATTAGCGTGAGTGATACAGTGAGGCATAGAAAGGCAGAATATCATAGGCCCACCTAGGTTTACCAGTATTGTGAGTTAGTGAAAAGCATAAGAGGGTCCAGGAAATGACTTGCGGTGTTCATAAGTAGAGAGCTACATTCCGGAGGCACAAGTTTGGGGGGTTGTTGCTGCATGATATTTGACTGTCCATGAGGCAGAGAAGTGTGGAATGTGAGATGCTGCGGGGGGGGGGCTGTGCCCTCCCAGGCCAGGACAATCTCAGACAGAGGCCTTTCACCTGCCGACTTCCCTCATTGTTCCTGAAGTTGCAGGCTGGCCCAATCGGTGCAGGGGCAAGGCAGGCACTCCAGTGCCGCAAGTTGCAGCGGCCATGATGGAAAGTGGCTGAGTCCAGGTATTCAAACAGCCCAACTGGGCTCTGCCATGTGATGCCTCACAAATACAACACAAAACAGGAGTGCAGTGCTACATGAAGTGAGTTATGACTAAATCAGGCCGTTTTTGTTCAGATATGCATTTATTCGAGCGCATGATGCTCTGGTCACCATAATATTGCACTGTCCATAAACAAAGCCCTTCAGGCTTACCTTGCTCATAGTATGATAAACGCTGCTCCAGTAGTCTCGTGGGGAATGGGGAGGCCACTGCATGATCCTCTGGGTTGCAGAGAAGAAAGGAGAAGGGGCGAGAGGCTCAGACAGGGGCCTTAGAAGGAGGGCATTGTTGAGGGAGTGAATTTCACCTGACAGCTTCCCTCATTGTCTCTTGTGTTGCAGGCCATCAATGGCACACTTTCTGTCTCCTTGCTACTTTCTTTCTAAATTATCTAATGTTTCTAATTGGTTAATTCCTGAACTTCTTGAAATTTCTTCTCAGGTACATTTATGCTATTAAAATATTATTCTTTTAATTCCACAAACTTGTCTACTACTTTGCAACTTCCATTCTCCAAAACTTGCTTTCATTTAGTGAATTTGGTTCAGTAAGTTTTATCTTTATGTAGAAAAATCCCATTGTCACTCTGGTCACTGTGCCCAAAGACAGCAAGCCCAATTCTTTCCATATTACTTGCCATATTATTTGGATGAGGGTGCGCAATATTGAGCCCAAAAGACGTTGCCAAAATGTCCCTACTTTCTGTTGCCAATCCTATGCGATGTTTGTATTTCAGCAGAAGCCATAACATATAATTGAACTTACTTTTCATTTGTAAACTTTCAATATAAGGTGAAGTGTGAAACCACCACTGTCTCTATCAAATCCACACAATGGAAGTCTATTACACATGCGCTGGGATTGTTCGAGGAGAAGGTACCATTAGTTGGATGTTTTTGAGAGGGGTTAAACATGTTTTAGGGGACCGGATTAGAGACTCACAACATCCATTTCTCGTAGGGATTGATAAACAGATTGAATAATTGTGGTGGCAAATAGAAGTTCTGCTTATAACATTCTTCACAAGAAAAAGAATTACCTTGAGATCTTGGTACTGCAGGGTGAGCTGAAAGACATGAACACATGAGCACAGTGGCCTATTGTGAACAATTCCAGTCAGTAGTTGATTGGGACTATAGATTTGCATAAAGAGCTGTTTACCTGAAATGTCCCAATACAAGGGTCAGGCAGAGTCAGGCAATTGATCAGAATCACACATACCTGGCAGCCCTTTCCCTTCCCCACAGGGATAAAAGGTGGAGAAAGAGAGCACAGTACGAGGAAGGCAGACCGCACGACGAGACAGCTATGCAGACCCGGCAGCTCAAGAGGAGGAGAAAGGCGGCAAATATCGAGAGGTTGACGAGAAGAGACACGATTTTGGCCTTTTTGACAAAACCCCAAGAACCATCTGCAGAAGGAATCGTAAGACCGAGGACAATGGCCCAAGTGTGTTGCAGCAGATGTCAACAGTACACGCAGCGTATCGACGCTGATAAGCCTAAGTGAGGGAAACTCCTGCTACCATGGTACTGACCTTGGCTCCAGTTATAGGGAAAGCCAAGCGGTTCATCACATCCGGTGAGTTGAGGGGAGAACCGTAAGAATCGGGCTATGATGAATGAGAGTCGCAAAGTGGCAGAACGAAAGAAGTTAAAGGAACTGTAAGGGCAGACCAGCTGCAGAAGGAGATCGGTACCACGTGGGTGCTGCTCTAAGAAACCCTGGTCCATCCCAATTTGAGTAAGAATCCAGATACCACAAGGACATAGGTGAGCCACCAAGATAGGTCAAAGTTGTCATACAGGAGGTCAAGCAAAATACCTGTACAGTCGAAAGCCTTTGACCTAAGAACTATAAAGAAAGCAAGGGAAGATAATCGCACAAACATTGAAAGTAAATGTGAAGGTGAAGTTGGCAAGAGTGAACCCGGAAGAAGGATGCTGACAAGGAAGGGGCAATGTCTAAAGTTCCAAGAAACAGCGTGTTGACAAAGGTGAACCCGGCCAAGGGATGTCCATTGGAATTGTTTAAAAAGACATTAAGATTTGTGATTGAAAGGATAAGCCATAGTGATCCCGGAGGCAGGAGGCTGAAAGTAAATAGGGGTCAGCGCCCAGAAGAGGGGGACCCACGGGCGTAGAATCCTCACCCTAAGTAAAACCAGGAAACACATTTTCATTTTGTTGAAGAAACTTTTGTCTTGTTATTTGAATACGTCAGTTCCTCGAAGGCAAGAGACTTTCCGGGGAAATAAGACTTGAACATCAAGGCTCCTGATAGACTGGAACAGAACTGTCGACTCGTGCTGGGAAAGCTCGGGTTTGTGCTGTGCTCTAAAATCCCACTTTTCCCCATGCTCAAAACATGAGGAAGGGAGACACAAGCTACCGCATCCTGACATACTATTTGTGAATATTTCTTTTTTTTTCTTGAAAACTATCACACACCCTTTTTGTATCAGTTTTAAGATTTGGCAACAGGTTTCTTAGAATAGGCCCTTTTTTTTGACACGACACAACTAGGACGGCCTTATTTTCATTTGATGGTCGACGCTTGCTCCCATCTTAGAGTTAGGTTTAGATGAAATGTTTTCCAACCTGCATACAGTTTAAACAAACACCCTTGGACCGTGATCACTTGTGTATGTCTTTACTGTTGCTACCATGAGTTTCTCATGCATGGTGTCAGGGGTTGGATGTTACTCAATTGAAACAAATTGGGGGACCCTACAATTTCAAAAACCTAGTCAGAGTGCCTCTAACCTTTCCATTGCCACCAAGGAATCAATAGGGTTTGAGATCTGTATCAGTAGGGAAGCTATTATCCCCCCTGGGAAAAGAGTAATTATACCTATACACTTGGTTTTGATACCCCTTCCGGGATGCTACATACGATTAGCCCAAGGATTTGGCTTAGCATGGAAGTTCGGGAAAGATGTCTTAGCGGGCGTTATTGACCCTGACTTCTTGGGAGACGTGCAGGTTCTCTTACAGAATCATGGTGAAGTCCCTTTTGAGGTACGCCGGGGAGACCAAATTGCGCAGGGAAAGGGCTCTTTTCCTTCAATTGAAAGAAAGTGAACCATATAAAACAGAAAGAGGTAATTTAGGCTTTGGGGAAGCTGATAGATCTCTTAACAACGAAGAAAGGAAAGAAGAAAAACCCACCTTATATCCCGACCTAGCCCTTGCCCTGCAAAATGGTCCAGCCCTCGCTGAAGCTTTTTTACAAGCAATTTCAGAAGAAAAGGGCATAGGGAAGTCCATTTTTCTTCCTTAAACATGGGTTACTTTACAGAAGAGAAACTTCTCCAGAATGTTTAATATAAACCCTACTGGTAATACCTAAAAGCCACAGAAAGGTCATGCTAGAGATGGTACATTCCCATCTCACATAGGGACATTTGGGTCACGTTAAAACCAAGGTGCATATTAGTGGAAAGTTTTATTGGCTAGGTATCCACGCCCATATAAAAACCTTTATACAAACCTGTGAAATAAGTCAAAAGACCAGCCCCCACATCCCAGTACCTCCCCATCTGAACCCGCTGCTGATCATAGAAGTCTCTTTTTCTAGAATTGGTATGGACATAATATGACCTCTGGAAACATCTAAATTGGGCAACAAGTATATCCCGGTGAACGTGGATTATGCAACCCGATATCCTGAGGCATTCACAATGACTACAAAATACCACTGAGCAGATCCTAAAACATCTTCTACCGTATTTCTCATGGGTCGGTTTTCCCAAAGAAATACTAAGCGACCAAGGTTAAGATTTTATGAGTAAGCTTATTGCCGAAGTCAAAAAGCTACTCCACATTGCAAATTTCTGTGTACCATCCTCAAACCAATGGCCTAATAGAAAGATTCAATGAGACCCTGAAACTAATTCTACGGAAATTGGTAGACAAGGACGGGAAAGACTGGGATTGAATGATCCCATGGGCACTATTTGCAGTGAGGAAAACCCCCCAAGCTTCCACAGGTTTCGCTCCCTTTGAGTTACTCTATGGAAGAGAACAGAGATATGTCTTGGACATGCTCCGAGAAACCGCGGAAGAATGAGAGGAGACTCCCATTCCAATATCACAAACGGCACTAGAATCCAAGAACACATGAACTTGGTTTGGGATTTAGTTTGTACTCATATGGAAAAGGCCCAGAGCCAAGAAAAGGTCAATTATGATAAAAAAGTAAATTTAAGATTTATTTCTATTAGACAGAAAGTACCAGTCCTTGTACCCACCTCAGAGAACAAACTTGTTTCCAAGTTGCACGGACCTTACAAGGAAATAGAACGAACAGGAACATGCATGTATAAAAAAGCCCAACCAGACCGAAAACAGAAAGTCCACTTATATCACATCAACCTCTTAAAAGAGTGAAAGGAGTACCCGTCAGCCACTCATGCAAAAGTACTAGCCTGCCTGGTTCTAGGAGATATAGATAACTTTGACTTAATTCCTTCCGAGTTATCTATCCAACAACGAGAAGATCTAAAAGATGTAGTGGTATCATTCCCTGATGTATTCTCAAAAAAATCAGGAAAAGTAAATGGTACATACGATTATATTCGTACCCCTAAAGGCAAAGTAGTTAATTTAAAACCCTATAATCTACCAGAGGCACGTAAACAAATAGTGAATGAGGAAGTCAACAAAATGTTGAAGGCTAACATCATTGAGCCCTCCTCAAGTAATGGTCCTCTTCTATCATGTTGGTCACAAAACCTGACCTTTCCTGAATATTCTGTGTAGACTTCCATCAAGTTAATGCCATATCAGACTTCAGTGCCTATCCCATGCCACACATTGATGACCTAATTGATAAACTCAGAACAGCCACCTTTCTATCCACCCTAGATTTAACAAAGGGGTGCTGGCAAGTCCCCCTA
Source organism: Ambystoma mexicanum (assembly GCF_040938575.1). NCBI lineage: Eukaryota > Metazoa > Chordata > Amphibia > Caudata > Ambystomatidae > Ambystoma > Ambystoma mexicanum. The sequence goes on from NC_090933.1 coordinate 1,124,854,613, forward strand.
TATGGGCCAGGTAAGGACAAAACTGCTTTATCAACGACCCATGGATTATTCCAGTTTAAAGTCCTCACTTGTGGTCTACACAGTGCACTAGCTATGTTCCAACGCCTCATGGATAACATCCTACAGCCCTATTCTGATTTCTGTGGAACTTATATTGACGATATTGTCATTTATGGTAAAACCTGGGTGGACCATCTATTCCATCTTTATATCATCATGAAAGCCCTCAGGAATGCTGGCCTAACTGCTAATCCAGCTAAATGCAGATTGGCCTAATCAGCTCTGAAATACCTTGGCCTTTTCATAGCGAACGTGGATGTACAACCCCAACAGAAAAAGGTAAAAATCATCTTGGATACTCCAACTCCCAGGACCAAAAGAGATCTTAGGGCTTTCCTTGGTCTAATAGGATATTACCGTAGGTTTATCCCTAACTTTTCGGACAAAACAGCCTGGCTAACAGATAAACATAAAAATGCCAAACCTCAGAAACCTCATGGGAATGATGATGATGAAATATGTTCTAACATCTTAAAGAAAACATTATGCCAAAACACAATCCTAAAGGTAGTCGACTACTCAAAAGAGTTTGTGCTTCAGTCGTATGCCTCTTACAGTGTTAGAGGTTGTCCTGTCCCAAGTTTGAAATGGACTAGAACACCCCATACAATAAATTAGTTTCAAGTTGTTTCCACGTGGGAAAATCAACTCTGTGGTGGAACTAGAGGCCCTAGCCATCAAGTGGGCCATTATCCATCTTAGATACTACCTATTGGGATGAAAGCTTACACTGGTTACAGGCCACTCACCCTTAGTTTGATTAGCCAACGTAAAGAGTCCAACCCTCAGGTCATGCAATGGTTTCTAGACCTACAACCCTATTGTTTCACAGTGGAACACTGGAAGGGAAAAGACCAGGGAAACCTGGATTGTCTTTTCGGTTCCCCTGTGAAGCAAATATGGCTACATTACATGGAGGAAGGGCATGTGAGGAAAGTATCAACCTAGCTAGTCCCCGGGGATTTGTCATCCAGGTGGCCAAGACACGGCCATCGCTATTAGATCCAGTTCTAGGGGGCGGACCAGTGAGGGAGTATCACCTGGAAGGGGGTCCTCGGGGAGTGGGACAACGATGGGTAAGACATGGTACCACCTTCTTTCAACATCTTTTTCCCATCCTACCATGTAGGACATTCAAAACCACTGCCCCCCTCCTTTTCCAACACTAACACTTTTGTACGACACACAAGAGAATGGACTAACACCAGAGCCGTGTATCTGACATGTCCCAATACAAGGGTCAGGCAGAGTCAGCCAATTGATGAGAATCACACACACCTGACAGCCCTTTCCTCACAGTGATAAAAGGTGGAGCAAGAGGGCACAGTACGAGGCAGACCACACAACAAGACAGCTATCCAGACCCGGCAGTTCAAGAGGAGGAGAAATGTGGCAAATATCGAGAGGTTGACAAGGAGAGAAACAACCTTTCTCTTTTCGACAAAACCCTGCAAACCGTCCGCAGAAGTAATCGTAAGCCCGAGGACAATAGCCCAAGTGTGTTGCAGCAAATGTCAACAGTACACGCAGCATATTGGCTCTGATAAGCCGGAGCGAGGAAGACTCCTGCTACCGTGGTACCGGCCTTGACTCCATTTACAAGGAAAGCCAACCGCTTCATCACAGCCAGTGAGTCGAAGGGAGAACAAATAAAAACCGGGCTATGATGAATGAGAGTCGCAAAGTGGCAGAACAAAACAAGTTCAAAGGACTGTAAGATTGAAAATGGGGAGACCGCTGCAGAAGGGGACCAGCACCACATGGCTGCTGCTCTGAGAAACCCTGGCCCATCCCCATTTGAGTAAAACTCTAGATACCAGAAGACCATAGGAGAGCCGCCAAGATAGGTGAAAGTGCTCATAGAGGAAATCAAGAAAAATCCCCCTACAGTTGAAAGCCTTTGACCTAAGAACTATAAAGAAAGCAAGGGAAGTGAATCCTGTAAACATGTGAAGGTGAAATTGGCAAGAGTGAACCCAGAAGAGAGATGCTGACGAGGAAGGGGCAAAGTCTAAAGTCCCAAGAAACAGCGTGTTGACAAAGGTGAACCCGGCCAATGGATGTCCACTGGAACTGTTTAAAAAGACATGATTAAAAAGACATCAAGATTTATGAGTGTAAGGATAAGCCATAGTGAACCCAGAGGAGGGAGGCTGAAAGTAAATAGGGGTCAGCGTCCGGAAGGGGGGATCCATGGTGAAAAATCCACACCCAAATTAAAACCAGCAAACAAACTTTCATTTTGTTGGTGAAACTTTTGTTTTGTTATTCAAGCCCTCAAAGGCAAGAGACCTTCCATGGAAATGAGCCTTGGACATTGAGGCTCCTGATAGACTGAAACAGAACTTTCAACTCGTGCTGGGAAAGCTTGAGTCTGTGCTGTGCTTCAAGATCTCACTTTTCCCTGCGCTCAAAACGTAGAGAAGGGAGAACCAAGCTTCTGCATCATGACATATTATTTGTGAACACTTCTTTCATTTCCTGAAAACCATCCCACTCCCTTTTTGTATTAGTTGTAATGTTTGGCAATGGGTTTCTTAGTATAGGCCCTTTTTATTTGACACAACGCCACTAGGGCTGCCTTATTTTCATTTGATGGTGAACGCTTGCTCCCATTTTAGATTTAAGGTTAGATTAAGCATTTTCCGACCTGCGTACAGTTTAATAATCACCCTTGAACTGTGATCACTTGTGTCTGCCTTTACTGTTGCCACCTTGAATTCCTCACATCACCCAAGGTTACCTCGGGCAACCCACACAGCGACCCCTTGCTCACTGTGCTCAGAGAGGCACAGCTCCACCTCACTGATGAGGCCCAACAAGCTGAAATACGTGTATGAGTTTGCTGTTGGTACTCTTGTTCAAAGGAGGTTTTCCTGGCATTTCGGTGCTGGGCTGCTCTTGTGGGCGGGACAAAGTTTGATATGCAAATAGATAGTCCTCCTTTCTGAAAGGTACAGTGAGCTAAAAGCAATGGCTGTGGACTCTCAAAGTTAGAAAAAAACACAGAAAAGGTTATCATGCCAGGTTCTTTCTAGAGAGGGGCGCCTGCTACCTTTGTTGTAATGCACTATGGCACTCATTACGACCACGGCGGTAAGTAATGGACATTACCGGCATGGCGTAACTAACGTGTCCGTGCTGGTCTTGAACCGTTAAAAGCGGTAAATTACCACCTCTCGGGCACTAGCATTGCGCCATGCCGGTAATGTAATCTGCGCTATGCCGGTAACGTCTCAAAAACTTCAGCTACCGGCATCGTATGCAGTGCAAACTGCACCACCGCCGCCCTACCCACCGATATTAGTGAGCACCGCAAATAGCGGTGACCGCTATTAGCGGTGACCATGAAGAAGCAGATCCGGAACTTACGCCATCGCACTGGAACGGGAAAGAGCACGGCGGCCATCTTTAAAAACACAATCCATTGCAATCCTCCACAACCAGTGCACATCTGACTCCGAGACCTAGCACAAAACTTCACCCACATCCACGCATCCCCACAATGCCGAAAGTTGTAAAAAAATCTTGCCATCGGCAGCGGCAGGAGCGCTTCAGTAGGGAAGAGCTTACAATGTTGGCAGAAACACTCCAGGAAAACGCAGACATCGTATTCTCCACCGAAATGACCAGACCGGCAATAGAACGGAAAAAGGCCATATGGGAATTAGTTGCACAACGGGTCAGTGCCGTAGGAACAACACCCCGCACCACCAAACAGTGCCGTAAAACGTGGGACCACCTCCGGCTCCGTGTAAGGAGCATACTGTCGGCCAAACGCAACATGGGCATGGCAACTGGCGGAGGAGCACACTCTCCAATTGAAATGGAGCCGTGGGAGGAGATATGTGCCACAACGATCGGCATCGAGAGCATCGAGGGGGTCGGTGGAATGGAGAGAGGAGCCCCGACATCAGGTGACACAGGTAGGTGCCTCAAATTAAGCCATGCTAAACTCCCTGAAATCCACTTACATGGGAATCACAATGTTGCCCAATAGGGTTAACGCAACTCATCAGCAAAAGACTGCCAACAGGCATCATTGACCTACACCCTGTACACATGCAGTATGCACACTCCACAGTCGGCACCCACATTCCTGCATGCTCAACCCACCCAAAAGGGAGACAACCTGTATGTCACTGCCTCCAAAGTGCACCATCTATTCATCAAATTCATGGCAGTCATCACAATGCCTGCTCAATGTCCACTGACCGATCAATAGCACTTTCCCTCCTTTGCTCCACCACAGGCTCCCATTCGGACACCAGCGAGGACGAGACTGGCACCACACCTGCCAAGAAGGCCAGGCCAGAGGCAACACCACACCAACCCTCCACCTCTGCTGGACCCAAAAAAAAACCACAACAGCCAAAATTGACTGCCACAACACAGCCCAGGGCAGCGATGATCCCCAAGGCAAGCAGCATGGTACCAACAGCAAAAGACATGCAACAACTGGTGGCCACTGAAGGGAATATGTCTGCAGGAAGCAGTACAATTGGGGAGACTGCTGCCATTGCAGCCTGCTCTGATAGTGATGTGGGGAATGATGAGGATGACACAGAATGTCCCCCCACTGCCCACCTTCATTCCCCCCACCTGTTCCCATGTATCATGCACGCTGATAACTCACAGGGGCTATCCCCTGATAACTCCTGGCCAGCCACTCCCTGCCCAGTGGGAGGTGTGGAGGAGGGAGTAGCCCAATGACCACGCCAATTGCATCATTCAATGCCCCAAAACACCAACAGTCGCTGGACCAAATATTGACAAGGCAACACCAACTGTCCTCACGCAGCATGTGGCCGATTGTGGAGGTGACAGTGCTGAAATGCAAAGATGTGCTGAGACTGTGAAGGCAGCCATCCAATCCTCCAGCAAGGGCATCTGTGCTGAACTTGCCGCGGTGCGGCACGTGCTCACTGAGCTCGTACAGACAATGAGGGACATGCGTCCTAGCGAGCAGCCGAGTACCTCCTCCGCTGCCCATTCTGCCCCAAGTAGCCCCGTCCGCAGGACGGCCAGGAACCTGCGGAGTACAGGCAGGGGTGCCCCTGGGGCCAGCAGAGGGGACTGCCAGTAGAGGCCACCCAGTGGATCAATTCCACATTAGGCACTTCGACACAGGGATCCACGCACTTTTGCGGGGAGTTGAGGGGGAGGGGGGAGTGGGTGTGTTGGGAAGTTGAGGGGGGAGGTGGGAGTTGTGGGGGGAGGGGGGAGTAGGTGTGTTGGGGAGTTGAAGGGGGAGTGGGTGTGTTGGGGAGTTGAGGGGGGAGGCGGGAGTGGGTGTGTTGGGGAGTTGAGGGGGGAGGGGGAGTGGGTGTGTTGGGGAGTTGAGGGGGGAGGGGGGAGTGGGTGTGTTGGGGAGTTGAGGGGGGAGGCGGGAGTGGGTGTGTTGGGGAGTTGAGGGGGGAGGGGGGAGTGGGTATGTTAATTGAAATCACATTTATAATGCAATTTTTTCTTGATCACAAGTCACATGTGCGGACATTGCTCATTGCGTATGTGTGATTTATTGGTGAACAGTCCACAGTGTCCATATCCCAGACACACACAGTGCCCCAATTGCCATCTCCATGTGACACCCCCCATCCGTGTGTGCTAGAAACATTGGTTGATCAGAGTCCGATGCATTTCACGCCCCTCCTGTGCATCGCTTCCTCCCTGAGGTGCTGCCCCATCCCCACCCTCCTCATCCTCATCATCAGGTGGTTGCAGTTCTGCGTCAGGGGCACATTTTGTCTGATGCACATATTGTGTAGCATGACACATGCCATGAATATCTTTGCCACCTTCTCATGGTGGTACAGGAGTGCCCCACCAGACCAGCGAAACCATGCCTTCAATAGGCCGAATGCCTGCTCAATCACCACACGGGTACGTGTATGTGCACGGTTGAAGTCCTCCTCGTGCCTGTTCTGTGGGTTCCGGACTGGTGTAAGGAGCCACCTCTTCAGGGGATGGCCTGCATCACCTGTATGTGGGCAACAATGTATGTGTCAGTCATGACATCAAATTCCAAACCTGACGTGCCACCATGGCATGCATTCATCTGTTACTTTGTACCAATTTTACATGCACAAATGGATTCACATTATGTGACCGGTATATGTGTATTCCTCTCATGGACTGTTTTGCATACCATCAACCAATGTATGCAGGGGGTTCAAGTGCCTTGTGAGTGCCCATCCACTGTTTCGTTCATGGCGTTTGTTTTGGTGACCTGGCAGGTGTCCTGTGATATCAACGCTCTCATCATGGCAACATTGCTGTCAGCCTCATGATGACCCCACTGAGCATTACTAATGTTGATAGGGACATTTTTGGGTCCTTGGTGTTTGTGTAGTGGTGTATTGATGTTTTTGTCCGTCATGTGCCTCCTTTGTGCACAGTTATGGGGGACAGGCCTTTGAGTTGATGGTGTTTGGTGCCGTGTATTGGCTAAAGTCATTGCATGTAGGTGCATTTCGTTGAAGTCAATGTGGTCCGAATCGGTACAATGCACTTGCAGATGGTTGTGTCATGGTTGGGACACACCTTCATTCACATGGTAGGGCTGCTTACATCGGGCACTATGTGTACAGGTGTCAGCTGACGTTTGTGCTGCTTTAGGGTATGATCTGGCTCCATTGCCTCTGCTACTCGCAGCCAGGTAAAGTATGCATCATTCCCCCCCCCCTTTCAGCCAGGTAAAGTATGCATCATCCCCCCCCCCTTTCGGCCAGGTAAAGTATGCATTGGTACGTCAATCACCGATCCATTCACATTTCCATGGCCATGACATGAGACTCACCGAGTAGCCAGGATCTTGGCCCTGCATGTCGCTCCATGTAGCGTGGTATTGTGGAGTTCCTCAGGACCATTGAATCATGGGTTGATCCGGGGAATCGGGCACAACAATGTGCGATGATCCTGTTGGAGTCACAGACCATTTGCACGTTGATTGACGGCAATAGTTTACGGTTGCGGTACAGTACCTCCATGGCATGTGGGCCCACCAATTCCACATGGGTGCAGTCGATGGCACCAATGCAACCAGGTATGCCGGCTAGTGCATGGAAACCCACTTTGGTGTTTGCAATCTCCTGGGCAGACCGTGGTAAGGAAATGTGGTCGTCTGTGTGCTTGAGGTGAGCATCGAGCACTTGGATCAGTGTACGTGAGAATAATGGTTGTGAAATGTCATGCAAGTGCCCCACTGTGTGCTGGTAGGTGCCTGTGGCCAGGAAGTGGAGCTCGGACATTACCTTCATTAGGGGTGGGGTGGCGGTGGGTGTTTCTATCATGCTGACGATGTTGTTGTGTATCATGTGAACGATGGTGGTGATGGTGTCCCGGTCCAAACGGTACAAGGTATGGATCTGCTCAGCGGTGAGGTTGAATGGACTGGCTCGGATGCGTGGGATTGGGGGCTGCCTGCGTGGTGGCACTGGCTGTGCTGGTGGGGCTTGCTGGCCCTGCCTTGCCCTCCTTCTCCTCATGCGTCTCCTCTGTGCTGCCTGTTGTTGTTGTTGTTGTAGTTGTAGCACTTGCATTGCAATCAGGACCTACAGCTCCAACATTGCTAGTCATATTGGAATCATTGTGGAGTGTGACTGGGTGTGGGAAGTGGTGGGGTGTGCTCTTTTTGTACTTGGTGAGTCTGTATTGCCTCCACCTGTGCTGATTCTGTGCACCTGTGGCAGCTGGGAACACTGCACATGGCCATTTACGGTTGGTTCACGATGGCAGAATTAGCACCATGGCGGTAAGGTACTTAACGACCTTTGCGATGGCATTAAGAGCATGTCCGCTTGGTTCGTGATTTGCCTACCTTTGCGCAATGGCGGTATTTACGGCGTGGAAGGTCGCGTGCGCGCGAACTTGGTGCTGTTAGCAGCATTGTTAACTATGATGCCGCTAATAGCACTTTCACGGTTCATGATCGGACCTAGCGGAAAACGATGCCGGTAATCATTTACTGGCATCGATTTTCGCTTACAGCCGGGGTCGCAATGAGGGCCTATAAGTCATCAGCACTATATACGTAAATGAGAATATGATAAAAATGTATAAATGTGTTTTGAAGCTATGTGTATGTTTGATGATGACTTTCTCTAATATCAACACTTGATGTTGGATTGGATTGGAATGGATTGGATTTTATTTGTAAAGTGCAACGTTCGCCTGAAGGCATCTTGGCACTACCTGTAGGAAAGTGAAAGAAAAAGCCTAAACGAGCAGCATTTCAAGAGCTTTGCGAAACCTGCAGTGAACAGGGGTAGCTCTAAGCGAGAGAGGAAGAGAGTTCCATAGAGTGGCAGCAACCACTGAAAAAGAGCGCACGCCAATACGGCTGTACCACACTGGTGGAACAGTCAGCAGACAGACATAAGCTGACCGCAGAGCTTGGCTCGGGATGTAAGGCAGGAATGTATCCCCAAGATATTCTGCCCCCTGGCGATAGAAGGCCCGGTTGACCAAACAGAGCGCCTTGAACTGAATATGTTTAGTCACCGGTAACCAATGAAGTTTGGGAAGGACATGGGAAATATGGCAACTGCGTGGAGTGGAGGTCGCCAGCCGATCTGCAGAGTTCTGAAGAATTTGCAAGTGATGGAGTACATATGCAGGCTGGCCTAAATATAGGGAATTACAATAGTCCAATGATGATGTGACCAATGCCGAGATAACGGAGGCAAGCAGGTGATCAAAAATGAAAGGAGTGACCCGTCGCAGCAGCATAAGCTGGAAATTGCCCTGTTGACAGACAGAGCTTACCTGCGGCTCCATGGAAGAGGTGAACGTGAGTTTAAACCCCAGGTCCTTGACTGTAGACACTGGCTGAGGAAAAGGGCCCAGAGAGGCTGGCCAGAAAGCAGGTGTCCAGAGAGAAGCAGCTGCAGGGGGGCCCAACACGGCCTGAGGACAGGAACAAAATCTGGCAGTTGACTCTGGGCTGGAAAGCTCCTGATGAACCACGATTTGTGTGTTGTCAGCATATGAATAGCAAAGGATGCCATGGGAGACTACGAACTTGGTCAGAGGCTGAACATAGATATTGAATATGACAGGGCAAATGGCAGACCCTTGAGGAACACCACAAGTGAGAGACATAGAAAAGAAAAGAGGAAGAGAGATAATTTGGTGACAATCATCAAGAACAGAAGATAACATTTGAGCAAATAATGTGTGTTAAGTAATCTGTCATTCAATAAAAGCAAAGCAAACTGATGTATATGGATATTGTTGTTTAGGATTATATAATATATAGATTTTATGTATACAAATTAACTTATGTGTGTTGCAGCTAACATGATAAGTACTGGCAGGTTATGATATTTTTCTTCTGTAAAATAAGCTGCCTGTGACTGTATAACATTGTTGGTGACTTCCCGAGCATAAAGTAAGGGGACCAGCTCTGGTTTTGATTGACTTTTTTAATAAAAAATCAGCATGTTCCTTGCCCCAGGATTTCGAGGTGGGTCTGTGTACTGGGGTGTTAGATCAGAGGTGTGGATCCACAACATGAATGTTAAGGGTAAGATATATTCTAGAAATCAATTAAATAGCCTTGCAACTCAAAGTGAACGGTGGGATGAGAAGTCCAGATTGCAGCCTTGGCTGAAGATATCTGAACCATTTTATCTAAAAAGTATAGCTTCCAAAGAGACACCTGAAGGAATGTTATTGCAATTGTAATTGTAATTGTTTATTTGTAAAGGGCTTATACACAAGTGAAGTGCTTCAAAGCCCTTCAAGGCGGGAAGGGAACAAGGGGATAAAGTAGTCATTCTTAGACCTTGAATATTCTGAATGATCTAACAACAATTACTAGCATACTAGGCCAGAGGCATCTCTACTGGTATAAGTGCATGACAAAGAGGACGGCATGAAGGGGGGTGGTAGGACATACAGCAACAAAAAAGGTCTGTCTATGTGCATGAGTATATCTGGCACAACCAAGCAAGGGGGGAGGAGACAGAGGGTGGACAGGACAGAGAAAACTGCTAGGCAAAGTACATTCAATGTCCATTGTTGATAGTTTCTGAGAGCAACACCTGTCTGAGACTGACAGGAACACCCTCTATGTCGTTTGCATAACCAGGGACATGCTCCTAGACTGAAAGGCTGTTTCCTGATCAGACTCTGTTTCGGGGCGCCTGATACTCCAAATGGAACATGCCTAAGATGGCTTCTTAGGCTTTGAAAGATGTCAGAATGTCTAATTGCATTACACATGCAGTGCACCATGATTTCCACGTTCGGCCAGAATAATAGGTGCTGCAACAACTAACGATCTTGGAAGCATGCATTCAGAGATCCTTCAATCTTCCAATCATTAAAAAAGTAAATGAGTCACCTATTGGCGTCAATGGCCCCTGAGACTAGAGCAAAAAAAACTGAACTCATCAAAGGAGGAAACAGATAGAAACTGGGCTTTCATTTCCATTTTGCTTAAGAGCTCAGCGCAGTCGACACCCTCCTGTATCCATGTTATTAGACTTCTGAAGTATTTGACTAGGGGTTTGGCAATATGTACAGAATACATATCTGCTCCGACGTTAGGGATCCAGGGCATGTGGGATCCTGTGAGTGACTTCTGTGGGTACAGTGAGGGCATCACCTCTACAAATATAGGGGTCTTACTAGATTATATAGCTATCCGGTCTATGACAACCCACACCAGTAGACATTTTCACTTCATTTTGCCACAACATTTTTATGGCGGCCAGCACTCCACGCCCCACATTCTACCACTGACATCCACCCAAACCCACCTTTTCCATATCTAAGCACCCTCAACCCTCCACTGCCTAAAAATATTCCATGCTAACGTGCTGTTAAATGGCCACTTACCATTTCTGATCCCACAGCTGAAGTGAGTTGGTGGGGGGATGCAATAGCTAGCATTGGGTACAGATACATGGACGGACAACATTGAGCTCTACCTTAGCGAGCAGGTTGGGAATTTCAGACACACACTTGGGAATGACAACATGTCATTACCTGAACCTCATATCTTGTACAATGAGGCTCGGAAGCCTGGCTATGGAAGGGTTCTGGAATTGGGAACAGAGCTGGTACCTGGAGGTGTTTTATAGCATTTTTTTACAAAGTCTGCAATGCGTTTTTCCGCAGATTTTGTTGTCATAAATGTAACAATTTTATTTTTATTAATGGGGGGTCTCCGTATTCCGCTAGCCCACACCTGCACCCCATCTCCCCAACACCCACATACACATATGCTTGCTTGCATATATGTATGTGAGTGGTCGAATTCGACCAAAACTATACTAACCGAGTGCAGGCTTTAAAGAAGTTACTTTTTTAAACATGCATTACTATACTGGGCAGACCTTTCCTATGGAGAGACGTGAACCTGGATAAAGATGTTGGCAGCAGCATATGGACCGCCACAAAGAATCTACCTCTTTCAACCTACCTTCCTCATGTTCAGGACAGCTTCTAGACGACACAGGCCAGGGAATAACACGTGCATTTGGAGAGATGTCCTCGTGGTGCAGTTCAGTGGGCTTTTCTACCCTCTGTGTCCTGATCTCAGCCATTGCAACCTTAATACATTCTAACAACCAAAGGGCATTTAGCGTCTGGGGCATGGCAGGCTCGAGTGAACGCTGCTGCATCCTCATTAGCAAAAGGAGTCTATCCAGATAGGCAACCAGGATGGTACTGCCTTCACAGATGCCCTACTACCCATTTTCAAGAAGAGGAACATGCCTACAGCCTCTCACACCAGGTGTACAGACCACCAATTGCTGGACGGCAGCAATAGGTAAACTGATTTTACAAATGGCCTGCCAGATGGGTTTGCATCTTACCTGTTGACGGCATGGCCCTCCCCATCCCCTTTCTGAGGAACCCCACTTCCATCCCCAGGCCGGAGCAACACAGGGACCAGGAGTATTGGAATGCCCTTCACCTTGCAGTGGATTTTCTTCAAACATCAGACACAGCTCGGACATGGAACATGATTCCAGAACAAATGAATACAGTTTAATACAAATATTAAGCTTGGCGGGCCTCATGTCTGCAGAATGTCCGCCCAGGAGCAGTCAGCCAATAGAACAGCAAGAGGATTGAGAGGGGGGTCCTTTTATGACTCCTCGCTGGTAGGGGGAAGGACTGAAGGCTAGATATATCACAGAAGGACAGGAAGGTTCCTTCAGGGAGAAATGGATGCACTTCATGAGGAAAAAGTAAACGAAAAACGATGGGGAAGCAATGGGCCATGCCCCAATGTTAGGAAAAACGTGCTGATGTGCCTGGGTCTAAAGGCCAGGATACCCTGGATACCTCTGCTCTGGTGTACCAATTGTCCTGGATTATCTCTTGGAGCACCACCAGTGCTGAGAGTTCAAAAAGGTGGTTCTTATCAGGTTTCTGTGAAGTAAACAATTGTTGCATGCAGCCCTATGTGCACTAGCAAAATGGTATTATGGAACCTTTGAACTGGTGCAAATGCACTAGGGCACAATGCAGAAAACGAATAACTTCTATGCATTTTAGTCCTAGTGCAAAGGACCTCTACTAGGGGAGGCATCGTCCTGATGCAAAAATGAATTGGAAAATATGTTTTTGCACTATATCAGCGTTTACCCTGGTGCTAAGGTTCTTTACTACCACCCTTTATTCTAACGATACCCTTTTTAAATAGATGTATGCATTTCTTTTCTAGACCACATGGCCTAACATTCTGATACAAATCCAATAAAGTAGGTGCACACTTGTGGCTGGAGTTATCATAGTTGATCCACCCGCTCTGTTTCAATGATTTTACTTCGAAATATTTTGAGATTCTAACACGAAATCTATTTGAAACCAATGCCCAAAAATGACTAAATGTGCAAATAGCAGATGATGTCTTTCTCTGACTCTTTTTCTGGCAGTAATTCCTACTCAAAGCCTGTCACACCAGAGAACACCAGCTTGCATCTCCCGGTGATACTTTATATCAGTTACAACCGCAGATGGCTACGTCCTCTATGATTCAATATCTGGAACTGGAAAGGTGGATAACTAATGATGTATATAGTATGCCCCGTGAACCTTTACAGAATCATAATTGCAAAGAAGACCCCCTGAGACATAAATGCTCATATAGTAGTGTTGGTTAATCCGTCATGAAAGTTTTTTTTCTTTTTTTTAACTAGGTTTATTACTGCACCTCCTCAAAAATAAGACACATTTTTGACAGCCCTTGCCAAAGCAGTTGCTTGCAGTTAAGCGTGTGAAATAAGAGATTTATAATTACTTATAAATCTAGCATTACATGTCAACCCTAATATATGTATGCGTATTTATGATTTCTCCGAGTGCATTTCTCTTGCAAACAACACAGAATAACTATCCTAGGGGCAATTAAATGTCGCAATTTAGAGTTCACAGAAAAAAAAAAAAACATTTTACCCATTTACCAATGATAGGCCTGTTGGAAACTGGGGCATGTAATTCTAACACATTCTGTGAAAATGGGCTAAGGTTTTCGACAACTCCATGGTATTATTTACTTTTTCTTTTTAAACGTGAAAATGGGCCGGGAATTTAAAAATAATCTGCAACATGTAAGTTCAATATTTATATATATATATATATATATGTATATATATATATACATATATATATATATATATATATATATATATATATATATATATACATACATATATATATATATATATATATATATATATTATGCAGTAAAAAAACTTTGTTAAAGGGACGTTATGGTTAAGTTGCACTACTAAAAACCTGAAAAATTCAGTAAAAAAACTTTGTTAAAGGGACATTATGGTTCAGTTGCGCTACTAAAAACCTGTCAAATTCAGTAAAAAAAACTTTGTTAAAGGGACATTATGGTTCCAAGTACAACCGAAAAACCCTTGAAACTTGCCAGTTATGGTCAGCTAAGCAACAAAGTACACAAAAGAGGTGGGGGGATTAGACTGTGGACCAAAACACCCCCTATCTTTAGGAACACCCTAAAAAATATAAACTAAAGAATGGTCCACAGTGTTGTATCACAGTGTCATATGTCCAACCTCACTGATTAGAAGGCAGAAATAGGGGTAGAGAAAACACAGTATACATATCTCTAAAACATTAGTGCTTTGGTATTTTAAGCTTTACACAGTAGGAATTGGACCAGTTATACAATTATCAATTTTATTTAACCTTCAATGGTAAATATACATCATAAAAATGCCAACATGGCATAATTCATCATAACACAATCCTTAAAAAATTTAGTACATAAAAAAAGAAAAAAAGACAATAAAGGGAAAGCAAAAAAACACAGAGACGACCAAATCGCATCAGTGACAATTTAAGTACACCGGGAGAAAAAGAGTGCACATATAATCCTAGGGAACTACAAAATCAGGGATTACAACATAAACATACAAAATTATAATTAAATCAGCTTATTACTCCTAAGTCTAACCACAATAATGGGGTTAAAGGAAAAATAACACAACTCAAATAACTACTAACTTCCACACTACTTCACTCCCATTTAACCCGACATGGTTCATTCCTCACTCATTTCATACACACACAGTCAAGGGAAATTCATCAGGGGGGTATACTTAAAAGCACGATATGTCTCAATAGGTCGTTAAACGCGGCGGAACTAAAGTTACCGCCTCTCAACCTGAATAGTTCAAAGTGAACTTTTAATGTTCCACAGCTATTCTGCAAACTACCGTGTTTAAGAACAGATGCATGACACCTGTGAAGAGACAAGGAGAGAGAAAACCAATCACTATAATCCCTCATTCTTGAGGCTGTTAAGTTACGCAGTCTCAGGAGCTAACAAGTGCTCCAGCCTTGTCAAATTATAGGGCTGATCAAACTGGGACCGGACTCCTTATGTTAAGAAATATCAAAAACTACATTATGAGAAACCACAAAGAGTGACACCCTCTCTAAAGGGTCAAATTAATCATAAACCAACACATCATTATTTGGTCAGCTAAGCAACCATAACTTGCGCCACCACCGTGCACTGCTAAGACTAACACCCAGAACATCACAGATGACATCACAAATATCATTGGTGACATCACTGATGACATCACATGTGCAGTTACTTTTCATACAAGGGGTTGTGAAGGTAATGTTGGCTAAAAAGAATCCGAAATCATCCGACGATGTGTAATACACTACTTACTTCGTCACACGCGGACGGGCGCAGACGATAGCAACACTAACCAAACACCCAGGGGGTATCTGAAATTGTTCTATCATACCATATAAAAACTGCACAAGTTTAAAAAGCAGCACATAAACACATTATAAGTAATAATAAATAAGTAGTGAAACTACACGTCTAACACATCACCCATCCATTTAAATACCATATATAATTAAATGGATTACACCATAACAAAAAAAGATATGCCTCCAACGTAATTACCTCACAGAAACTGCACAGCTAGGAGCGACAGTAGAGGAACACAACACAACGAATACAAATTACAAGAAAGTAGTAAGTGAACCTCATCTTTCTCATATGTTTGTATACTTTTTGAATTACGTGCAGAACAAATAATGTATTTCTGTTGTTTTCACACAGAAATGTGCAGTACTTTGGAGTGGCTGGAGGAGAATTTTCCGCATGACAAAATGTCAGAAGATAGCGATAATATTGGTCCATACTTCTCTGAATAAGCAAATTAACAGTCAGTACTTTATGTGTACTTAACATATATATATATATATATATTTATTTTTAACAGACCAAGAAAAAAATGAAGAAATTCCACTGAAAGACACAGTGCAAGACACCTTGAAAAGCATAGAAGAGAAAGTGGACATACTAAAAGATCATTTCAATGGGTTAAAGCAATTTCTATAGGAGCACGTCGAAGGAAAAATTAGATACCACTGTACTACCTATACCTGTCCCCCTTCTCAATTTCCCAGTGAACTATCCCCAAACCCTCAAGAACAACATAAACGTTTCTACGCAACTTCCATCCCTTCATCCCCTCACAACCAGCCTGTGCAAACCCCTAATTCCCCAATATTTGTTTCAGTTTCTGCTTCCCCCTCTCTTTCTTAATTGCTCTATATGTGTGTAATAAAAAAATATTATGATAATTGTAATGGAATTGTTTGCGTCTAATTTTGTTTTTTAAACTGTCAAAATGTCAGTAGACAGCGTGCCTGTCCAGCCTGTCCGTAATTAATAAAATATGGATGTCCTAAGGACAATACACCTACCCGTACCATTCGCAACCAAGATGGAACTGTTCTTAGAACACACCAGCTGTCCGAGATGTCTGTAAATCAACAAAATGGGGGTGTCCGGAGGACATTATACCTCTCCGTACTGTTCGCAAACAAGATGAAACTGTTCTTAGAACACACCAGGTGTCCGGGATGTCCTTAAATGAACAAAATGGTAGTGTCCTAAGGACACTATACCTGTCCGTACCGTTCACAGCCAAGATGGAACTGTCTGTAGAACAGGCGCGGTGGCCGGGATGTCCGTAGTCAAACAAAATGTAGGTGTCATAAGGTCACTATACCTGGCAGTACAGTCAGCAGAACATCTATGCACATGCGCACCCGTAAATCCTGCGAATATCGCGCCTGTCCGTAACTGTCTGTCTCACTTGTGTCGCGCTTTTAATTAGTTTCAGGACCCGAACACTGTCCGTAGAACACCCGCGCCCATGCACACAAGCGTTCCTGTGCATTTGGTATACTGCTGGCACCCATATACTTTGCGGATGTGTTCACAACGTCATCATGTGACGGCACCCACGCTGAGCGTGTGTCCTAATTTGCGCACTTTGTCCACTTCCCCAACATTTTAAAAGAACTTATGCAGACAAGCCAAATTATTTTACAGCAAAAGATCACCATTTCACATATCCCATACATTGGCCCTAGCTTTCCACATATTTTTTGCAACTGTTTAAACGCTTTGAGTGATCGATATGGTCATGAGGCGCACCCTTCCAACCCTATGAAAGGCCACACCCCAGACGTCATCTTCATTGTACTTCTGGCTATTGCAGATTGACTTTTGCTGCCTTTAGTGCTCTAGTGGAAATTACCTCACCAACCCTGATGGCATCCATGGCTGCTGTGGCTACATCAGCCTCAGCACCACTCCCAAACCCTCCACCACCTCCCCAAGGGCCTGCAGAGGGGGATACGAGTGAGGATGTAGAGAGTGAGGATGAAGAGGATGAAGAGAATGAGGTCGAGAAACTCCCTACTACCAGCACTCGCCGGTAGTCGTGGGTGTGGCGGTTGTTTACCGTTCATGGTAACGTACCAAAAGCACGTGCGAACCAGGTCACCCGTAAGCAGTGCAATTTGGTGCTGAGTCGTGGGAGACCTGGTTCGTACTGCTTTGGTAAGACATCCATGAAGCGACACCTAACTTCGCTCCACAGTGTGGACATTCGCAAGGTTTACCATGTAAAGAATGTTGTTCCTCCGCAGCATCCTCCGTTTCTGATCCTCTCACCACAAGAGACACTCCTGTGGGAGAGCGCATCCCTCCAGCTGCTTCACAGGCCATTCGCGATGCTGTTGACCCTCACCTTTCGAGGGTCACAATATTGTATATGTACTGCGACGCAGTACTCTGCAGGGGGGAGAGTCTTTGAAGTGCTTTCGAGACTGCGGTCACAGAGCACCAGAAGAGCTGCTACCTACCTAAATAAGGCCCACCCTACATCTTCCTCTCTCCACCTGCCCTTTCGTATCCCCGTGGTTGGTGTCCCTTCCTTACCCTCCTTTCCCTCCTCTCCTAGTGTGTCGGGTGTAGAAAAAGGCCAAAAAATATCTAAAACAATGAAACAGAGCCACCTTTCTCAGTTTAAAAATAAAACTATCAAGTAAACGGTGCAGGCCCCTGCGCATTTTTTAAAAGTCTGCGGACAGTCTTAAAACAGAAACATTTTTGGGGTACAACCCTAGCAAAATCAATGCTCTTTTCTCTGAGAGTAAGTGGTGGTGTTTTGTGTGTTTGAAAAACTGGGAATCGTCAACATGTAATGCAAAATAGATATATTTCCAAAAAAGGTTGCAATGCATTTTGTTCATTTCGAATAAAAATCTGATTGCCAGCATATGCAAGATGGACTCCATCTCTGCGAAAAATGAATGTGCTACGAAACATAATATTTTCATCGTGGAAAGAGGACATGCCAACATCTCTTAGAAAGGCACAAACAGCCTTATTGACATTGCGCCTCGCTTTCTCCATTTGTGGACCGAATGAAGAAGAACGGAGCCTCATTTGTTTTTGCGCAATATGAGAAAAAATGACTTGGCAATTTGGAAACATGTCCATGACCTTCTCAAGTCCTTCCTTCATTGCAAACTGCAAAGAAATTCCAGACACATGCCCTAAACTGTTTCCTCCACAATGAATGATAATTATAAAAGGGTGACGCTCGGTCTGTAATGTAGCACAGAGAGGTACCAAGTCCAGCCACTTCATTACACGCACTCCATGCCAGTGCACTTCTACATGAGGGAATCCAAGATCTGCAGATATACCGCAAAGTTCTGCATGCACCTTCAACCAATGTATCCATGTGTCTCCCAAAATCCAGATAATCTGTTTTCGAGCACACAAAGCCATAGCTGTCTTTTCTCCTTTCAGGAAAAAGACGTTCTCACTCACACTCTCCATTCACAACACACCCAGTGAACTTTACTGACCAATCCCTAGCACCACTCATTCTCATTTGCATGCCCCTCCACCCAAGAATCCCCGTATGTAATACGCGCTGCCTGCAGACTACCGCCATGTCCGCGGACATGTAGAGGATATGAGCGTGACGACTGTACATTTAAATAGTGTTCCCCATTTCCCATTTAAGGTGGGCTCTGAAAAGAGCCAATTTTGGGGGGGTTTTTGCAGATGCCTGACAGACACCTGTTGTTTTGTATTTTTTTGGGGGGTTCTCTTCTTGGTTTACTCCTTAAATCATCACATAACCTGCTCCAAAGCAAGCCTTACATTGCAAAAGAACATGGCATTTGCCAAAAAAGATAAAGAAACACCATCTGCTTCAAAATAAGCCGCATTGCTGGAAACAATGTTCTTGTGGCTACAGAAAAACATACCAGCCCTTAACATGAAAGCATGCATGTCACGATTGATTGCAGATCTACCAATACTTTGATCAGGACAAAAAACAGAACTGTTGTCCCATTTTGCTCTAGGAAGTTATCCAGAAAAAATTACTATCGCATTTGGAAGGATGTTGATGACTGCTTGAACTGCTTGAACTAACTGTTCCAAATCTCCCAACAAAGTAGGGGAACTCATGTAGCCCAAATGGAAAGCACCATAGTGCAACACTACCACATGCGGACTGTCCACTGTATGCATATCTCCGCAAACTTGGAGAATTGCCTCTACACTGCAGTCAGTCGCAGCGCTCTACACCACCTCCACTCCTCTGACATCGAAATTGTTTGCCACATGCCTGCCTTGAGAATAGTGCTGTAAACAATGAACAAACATATCTCCGAGCACCAACACCCTGACTGTCTCCACCTCTGCCATCTTCACTGCACACACTCGCTTTCTACACAAATGAACAACGTCAACATCTGATTGGCTGATCCGATAGTCCCCTTTCTATGTTGGATTTGCTGTAAAACCCTGTATGTGGCACACCCCACCCGACGACAGGCGCGGTGTCCGCGCGGCACCTAACTCTTAGCCAGCCCTTCCACCCTTTCCACATCACTCGCAAATCCATTCCCTCATTGGACACAGCTAAGCAGTCACACAACCATCCACCAATCACATTCAAGACCTCTACATCTAACTCCATCATTACAGTTCCCCACTTCAAATGTACTGTTGATCACTCTGAATACAAGTCGCATATCATTGGAAATCACCTACTACAAAAACTACTGTGCAAGTCTCCAAGATTTCTACTTACAGCTGCATGCATATGCACATGCATGATTACAAACTACAGGTATACATAGTTTTTTCAGAGTACATGTACAACTCTTATGATTCCATATAAACAAAGGAATGCCACTAAATCTGCATAGGCAACACATACATGCCAACGCTCCCGCTTTAAGTGCGAGTCTCCCGATTTGTCATTGAAAATTTGCACTACTTTTTACTATCTCCCCCATAACCTATACATCCATGTCAACCCTCCTGATTTACGCGCGAAACTCGAATTTTCATTAAAAAATGTCACCATTTTTTACTGTCTGCAGCCTAAATTAATGCTAATCCCAATGTGATCTTATGAGAAAAATAAACATGCCCGATTGCTGTGGTGAAATCTCTCTCTCAGGTGCTCCCAATTGTTTGCATGTCTAGTTATAATATCAAACTAATCGAATTTTTCCCATCTACTATACTGAACTAACACTTCCAAATCTCTCTGCTATCTACAACACAGCTGCAAAAAACAAGGGAATTTCATAAACTTAAAATGATACTCATTTGCGAAGCAGGTTGAAGTAACATACTGCAAATAAGATGTAAAGGCTGCACATTGTCAAATGAAATGCATGCATGCACTATGTTCAGATATAAAATGAGAGTACTACCACGAAAGTTTAGAAATCAACCTGTACATTAACATCAGTGCTATAAACACACAAAATTACTAACTTCTTCCGTTTATAATTGCAGTGAAGACCACTCTCCTGAAAATCAACACCATCTAAACTACAAACAGCATATCCAAAGAAACCTGCTCATTCCACAAAAAAAAGTAAGCACAATATTACCTGTATATTCTTACTCTTCCTCAAAGAGACTGTGTGGGTCATTCATGTAATTTGCGCAACAAAAAAACTCCGATTTCTGAACCATTCTGCCCATAAATCCCGATTTATTAAACAAAAATTAACAGGCAGAATGGCACACAGATCCCCGTTTTTTTTTGGAACACAAATAACATAGTGAAGCCTTCGAATGTTAGTACTACAAAACAAATAACTGTTTTAATTTTATACCATTACATTTACTATTAATGCTTCTCCTCACCACTAGTGCACTTTCTACTCTCATCTGAAGTACATTGTGTAACATACAAAAAGAAAAATAGCCTTCACAACTCAGTGTAACTGCCCAATGCACATTCACACACCTCCACAAACATCTTCCCCATCAAACTCATACATGCATCACACAGCACACATACATTGTTAAACAGACCAACCCATACCTTCTTTATTTTTCAACAGACTCCAAAGAATGCCTACCAAAAAGAAAGTCTGTAGGAAGCAATGCAGAAATAGAGCAAATGAACATAAAAGTGTCCAAAATAAGCATCCATCTCTACCAGAGTTTGTACAAAACGTTCAAACAAAACAGGTAATGCAGTCATTTAGCAAAACAAAAGAAGCTGCAACTACAGAAACTTTGCCTCCTCTATCAAAATGTGCCACGAAACAGAAAATGCTTAACAAGAATTCAGCTACCAGTACTGCAAACACTGCTCCTATACATACTCATATACTACCAAGAAACCATAGTAAAAAAACTATTTTAGCAAAAATGTTCTGAAACAGAGTCCTTTAGAAGCTGATAAGAACAGGAGCAAAATCATCCACCACCCTCAAACCTACCGTAGAAAAGTAATCCTAGAAGCTCTCGTAAACAGTGGATTCCTTCTCAAAAGGAAGTTATTTTTTTTATTTTTAAACAGGACGAAACCACTAACAAAACTAAGTACTAAACTACAAAACAAATTTCTCAATAAATGGAATGTCAACAAAAATAACTTCTTAAATATTTGTGGAGGTGAATGGAGTCACACAACGACCACAGAACCATATTTTAATGAAGAGGCATACAAGCAAAACCAAACAAACACAATTGTCATCTATAGCAGTGGACGAGGATATGAAAAAAATAATAATACAATCATGGAACAAGAAACACTACTCACAAAAGTATCCCCTGAAAACTTACCTCTCCATTCGACTGAACCAGAATGTCCAGTATACAAATGGCTGTGCACGTCAATGTGTAACATTCCCAACACATCTTTAAAATCTTTACGTCAGTTCCTCAATCAGTATATGAAAGGAAAAGACAAAATCAAAATGAAAGTGCTGCAAAATATGGGTACCTGTCTAGTGCGTAAATACACAGGACTACAAGGACATTCATTAGCCTGCATTTCAGGGCCTATTTGCAAAAGCACCTTTCATGACATCAAAGTGATATCAACACATCATTCAAATGTCAGTAGATTCAGAAATCTAGTCTATAAACTGTACTATGCTAAAAGTCCTACTTTAGAACTAGCCAATTTAAATAACACTCTTCTGCATGGTGCACCCAAATACCTACAAGGAGAAATCGACCGTATCCAGAGAAAATATTTTGGAAGTCAAAGCCACTTACAAAATGCAGTAGCTTTAGAACAGACTAGCAACAATTCTGCACATGGCAACCTTCTATTACACACATACAAAAAACAAATACTAAAATTTAAAAGTACATCGGCTGAAGTACCAAACCATGTGTGTGTGTGTGTTGCCGCAGAACTTTTTACAAAAGTAACACAAAAACTATAGACGTAACATACAAAATAGAAGACAATGAAGAATCCAAGTGGTTTACCTTTTAGCAGAAAACAAATATGAAATAAGTGAACCCTTAATATGTTGCAATTACTGCACTTCAAAACTTGACAATAACCAAACTCCTTCACGTGCTACCATAAATAACTTAATTATTCCCACTACCAAAACCCCTGCAACAACTCAATTTGTATGAGAGCTTCATAATTCAAACATCTTC
This sequence comes from Ambystoma mexicanum, assembly GCF_040938575.1. Taxonomy (NCBI): domain Eukaryota; kingdom Metazoa; phylum Chordata; class Amphibia; order Caudata; family Ambystomatidae; genus Ambystoma; species Ambystoma mexicanum. The sequence continues at coordinate 1,124,877,456 of NC_090933.1, forward strand.
ATAATTCAAACAGTACACCCATTTCAAGCAATAATATGCCTTCAACCAAAAACAGCAACATTACCTCCCTCTGAATTGATGAAAGGCATTTGTGGCTTTACCATTAGATCTGATAGAAAATGTGCACACTCTAGGAGTGCAACGTCCAATAGACCAGTCTTTAATTGTCTTAGTAAATTGTGTACCAACAAAAGACCAAAAAATATGGCAACAACTCGTGGACTTACATAAAGTTAGACACGTCTTGCAATATCTGAAAGACAATAACGAATACTACAAAGAAATAAATATTGAAGAAAGCTTAAGGGAAACAACTGAAATAATTCAAGAGTCATCAGAAACTGGTCAATTTGAACTTCTGGATCCTGCTGCAGTATCCACTCTTTTGGACCATTATACAATTCATCCATTGCACTATAATGGCAGCATAGATGATGCACTAGAAACTTACCAAATGAGACAAACCAAAGGTGCACCAATGATTATATGGGAAAAAAGTATAGAAGCACGTGCTTTTCCTCTACTATTTCCTATTGGGAAAGGAGGAAGATACAATGATAGACCCACTCAGATAACAGCATCAGAATACCGCACATTACGAATGTATTCTGAAGATCTCAGATTTAGACAAAATGTGGAGTACATATTTCACCCACTCTTTGAAGGTGAAGTAGCACCCCTATGTTACGGAGTTGCACACATATTGAAATCGGGAACTCACTTTCAAAATATGTCAGCTATGCAATTTATACAAAAGGTGCAAGAAAAAGATGACGTTTTACAATCAAGTATAACAAATCTGTTTGTAAACATGCGTGGTACGAAAGAATACTGGTTCTGCTGTCACGGAGATTACGTTGTATGAACAGAAACCTTGGACTGCTGCACAATATGTGTATCAGACGGAATGTGCCACTGCCCCCTGACGTTGAAATAGAAGCACCTGATGAGGACGATGATGGTGATGAGGACGGAGGTGAAGGGGATGCAGGTCTTGCAAGAGGGGATGGGCAGGAGGGACATGCTGTGAGACAGCATCTGATCAACCAAATATTCTGAGGAACATGTTTTCGTACTGTCACATGGTAATGGGGAGTCATGCACTGGTGTATGTTTACGAGCACACAATGGACCCTGTCCCCAATAAAGTACACACACACAATGAAGTTGTCCAAGCCAGTGTTTAGATCAGAAACCAGTGTATTGAGTAACATTAAGGTGTGAAAGTGCAAGTCAAAAAACATCCCACCACCCTTCCCCCCACCCCCACAACAGACCCATGACACCCCCCCCCACAACAGACCCATAACACCCTTCCCCCCACCCCCACAACAGACCCATGACACCCTCCCCCCCCAACAGACCCATAACACCCTTCCCCCCACCCCCACAACAGACCCATGACACCCTTCCCCCCCCACAACAGACCCATAACACCCTCCCCCCCCACAACAGACCCATAACACCCTTCCCACCACCCCCCACAACAGTCCCTCATGTGTTTGCCAGGTTTGCCCTGGCCTATGCACACATAGGGATCCCTATCGACCCCCTATTTTCAATTGTCCTCAGGGGGATTCAGAGGGTTGGCAGATGTGCGCCTGGTGGTGCGCGATGAGCGCCGGAGGGGGCTTGTTTGCCTCGACCCAGAAGATGAGGATGGGGCAGACTGGCCTTGTTGGGAAATGTGGCGGTCCATAGTGTCAGCCATGCGTACCAGGACCTCCCTGAGCCTCCCTATCTCATCGCACAGCCTGTTGGTGTTGGCGTCCATCCGCTCTGTGGAGTGCCTCAACGATGTTCTCACTGCGATTGGCAGCCTCCTCAACATGCTGCCCAACCAGCACAGACAGCTCTTGTTGGCGCTGCAGGATGGTGGTCAATTGGTGGGCAGTGCTGGGTGAGTGTGCACTTGAGCCTGTGCCCTCGGATGCATCCACCACAGCAGGTGATGGCAACATGGGGGACATGATTGCAGGGACGGTGTCCTCAACTGTGGTATCAGACGCAGGGGTGTGGAATGGCACTGGCTCTGGTGATCCAGGGGGGCTTGGGGTGTGCATCTCCATGGCGTGGTCTAGGGTGTCCTCCAGATCGGATAGGGGGGCAGTGGCGGCTGCCTCACCAGTGGAGCTTGCCGCAGCTGATGGTGGGCCCTCGGTGGCTGGCATCGGTGCGGGTGGGTTCACCACCGGTGGTGGGGCCGCAGTTGGTGGTGCAGCTATTACTGCCGTGGCAGTGGCACTCCGACGAAGTTTGGCACTCGTCTGGTGCGGCCTGCCCCCCTTGCCCCTTGATGTTGTTGGGGTATCCGCCGGCTCCTGTGCCCTTGGCCTCTTGCATGTAGCTGTTGCCTGTGTTGCATCAGCGGCATCCTCCCCATCTGTATGTGAGCCTGTCAGGGGCGAGACGGGGGATGGCATTGGTTGCGTTTCAATTTACTTAATGCAGATTACATTAATAATGCAGTTGTGGCAATTGGGACTTAGTGGTTGTGGATGCAGGTGATGTGCCAGTTCAGTGCCTCATCCATGCATGGTAGTGTTTGGGACTTGTCTGTGGTGTTGTGTGCATGTGTGTGTGTGTGTGTGGGTCTGACACAGGCATGTTGAGGGATGGATGCATGTGTGGATGTGTGTCCATGCATGAGAGGAGTCTGTGCTCGCATATGGGGGGTACAGTACATTCACATCGCATCCTGTCATGTGTACACTCACCTCCATCAGAAGTGGTTCCCACGCCGAGCTCCATGCTGCCTACTCCCTCTATTGACTCGACGGCAATCATGTTGGCGCACGTCTCCTCCCATTCCTTCATCAGGATTGGGGATCCATCTCCACCAGCACTGGCAATGCGGTGGTTCTCCGCCAGGATGCCCCTCACCCGCAGCCTGAGGTCGTCCCACCTCTTCCTGCATTCGCGCACAGTGCGCGTGCTGGTGCCCACTGCACTGACTTTGGCTGCGACCTCCTCCCAGATGGCTTTCTTCCTCAACAGGGTTGGCCGGCGCATGTCATTTGCGAAGACCACCTCAGCATTCTCCGCAAGGGTCTGTGTCAACATCACCAATTCCTCATTGGTGTATTTTTCTTTGCGCAGCCTGTCAGTCGATTTCTTGAGTGCCTTGGGCATGATGCAGGTGTCCACAATTGTTTGGCACGGCTCATGATTCAAAACAGGTCCAGGGGGCAGAGGATGGCAATGGATTGTGTTTTTAAAGATGGCCGCCGGGCTCTTTCCCGTTCCGGCGCGATGACGCTATTTCCGCTTCCGCTATTTTACGGTCACCGCTAATAACGATGACCGCTAATAGCGGTGACCGATAGTAGCGGTGACCGCAATTTGCATGTAGCGTGAGGGCGGAGGTGCTATCTGCACTTTCGTCAAAGCCGGTAAGGGAGTTTTTTGGGACTTTTGCGGCATGGTGGTAGGGTCATTACCGGCATGGCGCTATGCTCGTGTCCGCGTACTCGTAATGGTGCGTAATTAGCGCCCTCTTACGAGGGCGGACACGTTAATAGCGCCATGCCGCTAATATGCGGTTTTTAGCGCACAACGTGTAATGAGGCCCATAGTCTTTAAAGAAGGCATGAGCTACGTAGCACTATCACGCTTACGTACACTTGACGGTCTATTTCTAATCAACTTTGATGCAAGTAAAATAAACGCTGATATTCATTGCATTTTAGAATACAATAGACTATGTTCAATGTGCCCCCCCATCTGAAATCATATCCTGTTCCACAAAAATGAAAACGTTGTAAAAGAAAAGTAATTCAAACAGAAAAGCAACAGGATCTGACTGCAAATCCTTCAAAAAGGGAAAACGAAACTAATACTTCATCAATTAGCACAACCAAAGATGAACCTATTATTGAAAGTAACTCAGGTACTTCTTCAAAGAAGCAACACAGAACTATATGGTCCATTCAAATTTTCAAATGTAACTGTTGTAAATTGCTACACAAATGTAGCAATGAATATTCTATTTCAATTGCCACCACTTGTTAACAACATTTACTTACACAGTACAGACCAATTGTGTTTGCAAATGTTAGTCCTTCATACCAACGCAACAAACAATCCTGACAACACGTATAGTGTTTACGGAATAAGACAAGAATTGGAATACTGTGCTGGAATGGTGAAGTTCACTATAAACTCACAAGAAGATCCACAAGAATTTCTAATGTACTTACTACAAGTACTGGAAAACAAAAACATATCTATAAATGAAATCTTCCAGATTTCATACATGTGGAAACATACATGCACTCTCTGCAACAATGTGATGCAGGAACACATCCCTAATGAGCGCTTTGTGTATGTATCCATACCTAATTGTGAATCCATTCCATTTCAACAACTTGTAAAGAATGCAATCCATGGCAGATTATGTACTATCTGCAATTCAGATAACCACTCCACCTTACTAATACAAACACATAGTAACTACGTTATACTAATGCTTCTAGGTTACAATGCAGATGGTACCAAAAACAACTGCAAGCTGACTGGATTCACACACAGTCAAGTGCCACTTGGTAAGAAAACCTTCACAACAATAGGTATAATCTACCACACAGGAGCCACAACCAATGCAGGTCACTGCACTGCACATATTAAAAAGAAATGTGAATGGTTCAAATATAATGATAGTACCATTACTCTAAAGCAGAAATTACCAGCAAATCTTACAAACGCTTATTTAATCTTCTTAAAGCCAAAATGTAATAACTAATCTGTACTTCAACATTTACAAAAATGCAATTAAAAGACTATAAACAGTTGGAATATGCCAAAAGGTATCTAACTGGCCAAGATTGTATAAGAACCACACAGATAAATGTAAAGCACTGAATTGTAAAAAGGAATACACAGTTAGAATATGCCAACAGGTATCTAACTGCTTCAAAAATCTGCAACAAGCCAACAGATAGGACATTAACCATGAACAACAAGTGAACCGTGAAAGGAAACAAACAAATAGTTTGTAGCATAGGGAAAAAAAGGTTTTTTTTAATCCCGACAAGGATTTTTTTCCCCCAGACCTGATGATTTAAAAAATAAAACACAGAAACTGCGCAAAATGCACAGTACACTGGTTTGTAAACTAAATATGAGGGTAAAAAAAAGCTAAAATGTCTATTATGCAATGTAATAAGTCTTTATATAATACATACACTAACATGCTCTTTTCTTTTATCACAGAAATTGAAAAAGAATATTTCCTCCAAGTACTAAAGTCATGCAAAAAATATATTGAATCTCAACAAATGAAGCAGTAAGTATAATTTCACACATTTCATACATATTCCAATCTATACATGTGATCTATGGCTGTAATATGGTGTGGTGGTTGTGGCGAGGGCCTAGAGGGTTGGGTGTATAGCCTACGGCCTACAGTCTGCGGCCATGCACCCAAGACTCTATGTCGTGCACACAACTACCACACCAAATCACACCCATGCTGACTTATAACTTCAGTGCTTATACCTTCAGGCTTGGGTGCATGGCCTTTGGCCATGCACCCAAGACTCTAGGTCCTAGGCACAACCACCGCACCATATCACACCATTGTGCCTTATAACTTCAGTACTCACAACTTTGGTCTTGGGTGCATGTCCTTGGGCCATGCACCCAAGACTCTACATCCTGCCCACAACCACCACACTATGTAAAACCTATGGTGGCTTATAACTTCAGAGCTTATAACTTCGTACTTGGGTGCAAGGCCTTCGGCCATGCACCCAAGACTCTAGTCCCTCCCCACAACCACCTGATACATATTCGATACTACTTGTGTATCTATTGCTGTGATATGCTGCGGCAGTTGTGGCCAGAGCCTAGAGTCTTGGGTATATGGCCAGAGATATTCGAATCTATGGGTGTGATGTAGGGGTGTGATATGCTGCAGTGGTTGTGGCCAGGGCCTAGAGTCGTGGGTGTATGGCCTACGGCCATGTACCCAAGACTCTAGGCCCTGGTCACAACCACCGCAGTATAGGAAACCCATGGTGGCTTATAACTTCAGTGCTTATAACTTTGTTCTTGGGTACATGGCCTTCGGCCATGCACCCAAGCCTCCAGGTCCTGGCCACAACCACCGCAGTATAGGAAACCCATGGTGGCTTATAACTTCAGTGCTTATAACTTTGTTCTTGGGAGCATGGCGTGTGCAGGGGGGAACAACTTCGAAGTGCTTTCAAGGCTTCGGTCCGGGAGCATGACAAAGAGTACCCCCTTACCCAAGTAAAGTCCACCCAACATCTTCTGCTCTCCACTTGCACTTTCTTATCCCTGTGGTTGGTACCCTTTGCCAAACCTCCCTTCCATTCCTTTCCTTCTGTGGCGTGTTTTAGACCAACAGGAAAAATGCAACAAAGCCAGAAGTGGGGGAGACAAAAGGCTCTTTTCACAGCCACCTTGCACTGTGTAAAAATAGAATTTCAATGAAAGCATGCAAGCAGTCCTACAGCCAATAAGCGCCGCATACAGGGTGGTAAACAATGGACGGCGCAACTCCATCAAAAACATTGTATGTATTCCCAAACAAAAGTGGTGGCTCTGTAAAGAGCCTTTTTGTGCTGTTTATGTTTGTAAGGTTGAACGTGGTGAACACCCACAGGGGAAATGCTTGCTAAACTTTCAGGAAGTGCTGCACTGCATTTTGAATATTACACAGAAACAGCTCATTGCCAGCAACAGTCAGATGAACTCTGTCTGAACGGAAAATTTTGCTACTACGAAAGGTAATGTTATCATTGTGGAAGGAGAACATGCCAACGTCTCAAAAAAATAATGAGCAGACATCCTTGTTCACATTGCGCCAAGCTTTCTCCATTTGTGGCCCACACGAGGAAGAACGCAGCCACATTCGTCTCTGGGCAATGCGAGAAAAAATGATGTGCGACTTTGCAAACATTGCCATAAGTGGCTGAAATGTCTCCTTCATCACAAACTGCAGTGAGATGCCGCTAACATTACCTAAACTTTTCCCTCCACAATGAAGAATAATAATGTCTCTATGATCGAGCGTCACCAAACTGGCACAGAGAGGACCCACATGCAACCACTTCATCCCACGTATTCCGTAAAAGTGGACATCGACATTATAGAACCCAAGGTGTGCAGCCCGTGCACAGCGTTCGGCATAAACTTTTAACCAATGTATCCAGCAATCGCCCAAAAGCCATATAGTCCGCCTACTAAAATGCGCATCCATACACATAGCTATGTGCACTTCTGTTTTCAACACACCTTCTGGCACAATCTATTGGTACACACCACACCCAGGAAATCTTATTGACCAATCCCAACTCCTACACAGTCCCATTTCCATGCCAGCCACCCTGAAAAGATCTGGATGTAGCACGTGCGCACCTCCAAATTCTGCGGCTTTCGCGAACATATTGTCCTGCGTGGGTGGGTGCGCAAACACATTCGAAGCAGGATAGAGAATCCCCTCTTTGTTGGTAGTTGTGAAAAATATTTTTTTTTGTAAAGCGACATGTAAAGAAACACCTTTTTGTTTGGTATTTGCTGAGGATTGCTCTCTGCTTTTCCTCTTTACCTTATTACACAAGCTTCTGCAAACTATATTTTACATTGTAGAACACAAGACTATTTTTAATAGGGGGAAAAGAAATATCAGCTCCACTGACAAACGTCACATTAGAAGCATAAGGCTCTCATGGGCACAGAAGAACATCCCAGTTTGCAACAGAAAAGCAAACATACACCTGATTAGATAATCCATAGTCCCATTTCCATGGCAAGCATATTAAGAAGGACAGTATGTAGCACGTGCGCTTTTCCAACTACCACGAGGGCCGAGCCCTAATAAAACAGGGGCAGTCCTTCTTCCCTTTCCAGTAGTCTTTTTCCAGCACTCCCTCATTGACTACTGTTAAACGATCACACACACATCAACCAATTACATCCAAGAATTCTGTGCTATCATCTCTGTTGAATAGTCCATACTAACCGTTAAACACGCAGATTTCAAAGGTCCTGTGAATCAAAAGCACCTGCACTGGAAAGTACTTAAACTGATCTACGGGTTCTGCAGCCACATTCATCAGCATCACCATCCATCACCACTCCCTGCAGGTATCACTCATTTTTGTACAGTACATTTGCAACTGTGTTATAGGTCTGTCGCAACAGGGTACCTGGCACTGAATCTCCATAACGTACTGAAAATGCATACTGTTATTTCTCCCATCACTTACCATGAAATGGCTCCTACACTGGTAGGTGCTGGCAAAGTTGGCATTTGCCCATAACTGCCATGGTTATATGCAAACGGTTAGTATGTTCTTTCATTCCATCAATTTTACGATTCTTTCCCCCATTAACGCACCTCCTATGAAATTTTTCAAAATCGCACAGAAAAGGATCTGTCAGTGTATCCCACCAAACTAAGCCAAGTGCATACATTGCATGCATAACAACAGTTTCCTGCCACTTATCTTTCACACATTATAGATTGCAACATTACTTAAAAAAGAAAAACATTTACGTGTGCATCGACAACAGTACCATTCATAAATGCACATGAGGAAATTAAATAATGTAAACAATGGCTCCACTCATGTAGCATGCATATATATGTACAAAAGTACATGCAAATGCACACACAAAAACATTCTGCTTTGCAGCCTGTACATGTTTCCGAACCTTTTTGTCATGCTTCCACAATGGGAAGTACTCAATTCTCAAAGTGAATACTCCTACACTATAACACACACTTGCTAAATAGGACATCATACAATACACTTGCTAATATGCCACCTACCCCCTTACCAAACATGCATATGCTCCCAAGTCCCCATCTGTAAAGTAAGCCATGCATTTACACACACACACACACTTTCTCTTCCTGCCAAGACATCCCCCTACACTGTTAAACAATGTATTGGACAAATGCAATCACCATGCCATTAGTCAACGTGTTTTCCTACCATCGTATTATGCAGGTGCAGCACCCAGCTCTCTCCTGAAAGCCACTGGTGTGTGCACTTCAAAATACAACCTGCAATAAACCAACACTCACGCAACAATAAAGGAAGTGCATTACCATCAAAGTGTTTTACGCCTTACTGGGAGAGTGCACTATTTGTGTATTGTAGAATATAGAGTTGTGGCAACCCACCAGTATGTACTTCATTGTTAATCATGACACCTCTACAGGTGCTCAGTGTTTATTATGTCACCACCATTACAGTAATCCCCACATAGTACGAAAGTTAGAGGCTGTTACACAGTGATACACTTCCATTTATATGCCTACCCTCTTATTCAACCACTCATGCACACATATACATTTAAAAATCTGCACACAAACACTTCACTTTCTTCTCCAATAGATACTAGATAATGCCTACCAAACTGCAACTCCATAGAAAGCAACACAGAAATAGAGCCACGCAACCTAAATGCATAGAAAGTACCCATCAACTGCAAGCAGAACTTGTACAGAAAGTTGGCAGAAAAGAGCTAATGCAGTCATTTAGCAAAACAGATGCACCTACCAGTACAGAAAGTGTAATTCATCTGTCAAAATGTGACAATGAAAATAAAAGAACTAAAAAGAGTGCAACTCGCACTACTACTAACAGAGCATGTACAAATGGTAATGTAACCACAAGCAAGCATTCCAAAAAATACATTTAAAAAAAAAAATTCCACCACAGAGTCCTTCAGAACCTTATAAATACAGGGGAGAAATCATGCTCAACCCTCAAAACTTACTGTAGAAAAGTAGTCCTGGAAGCTCTTATAGAGAGTGCAATGATTGTGAAACGGTATTTATTTATAGTAATTTTAAACAGAAGGAAACCACTAACAACATTAATTGGTAAACTACAAGCAGTGCTTCGAAACAAACGCAATATCAGCATAGATTCCTTTGGCCACATCTGTACATGTGAGTGGAGTCACACCACCAACACAGAGCCATACTTCAATGAAGAATCATACAAACAAGAGCAAACAAACCAAATTGCCTTACATGGGAGTGGACAAGGGTATGTAAAGATACACAATAACATAATGGAAGAAGATACACTGCTTTCAGAAATATCCCCATCAAACTTAGCTGTCACTCTCCATTCCACCAAACCAACACGCCTCACATACAAATGGACTTGTACATCAATGTGTAACATTCGCCAATGTTTAATCAAATCTTTGCAGCAGTTCCTCAACCACTATGTCAAAGGCAACGAGAAAAGAAAAATGAAAATACAAACTATGGACTCCTATCCAGTGCGCAACTACACAGGAATACGTTGAGATTCCTTAGCCTGTATTTCTGGACCTGCTTGCAAAAGCACCTTCCATCGTATCAAAATGTTAGCAACCCACCATTCAACTGTCAGAAATCTAGTTTGCAAACTGTACTACACAACAAGTGCTCGAAGAAATAGAGCACATCCAAAGGAAATATTGTGGAACTGAAGATCACTTACAAACTCCAGCATTGTCAGAGAACAGTACTGACAACATTGCAGATGTCAACTTTTTATGTCACACATACAAAAAAGAAATACAAAATTTCAAAAGCACAACAGCTGAAAAGGGACACCAAGTATGTGTGTCTTGTCGTAGAACTTTCTATAGAAAGAGCACCGCAACTATAGATATAATGCAGACAATAGAAGACAATGAGGAATCCCAATTGTTTCAATTAGCTCTGTACCTTATAGCTGAAAATAAATGCAAAATGACTAACACCTCCATACTGTGCAAATACTGCACTGCATAATTGGACAATAAACAAACGCCTTCACGGGTGATCAGTAATAATTTGGAAGTATTTCTACTGCCAAATGCACTGCAGCAGCTTAATTTGTGTGAGACCATTATAATCCAAACGGTCCACCCATTTCAAGCAATAATACAACTTAAACCGAAAACTGCAAAATTGCATCCCACCGAATTACTGAGAGGTGTTGTGGGAAAGTAGTTTATTGACCATTAGATCTGAAAGAAAATGTAGACACTCTATGACTGCTAAGACCAATACAAGAATCTTTGATTATGCTGGTAAATGGCGTACCTACAAAATACAAAAAAAGTGGCAGCAACTAGTGGACTTAAACAAAGTTAGGGAAGCCTTGCAATACCTTAAAAAAACAATGACTACTACAAGGAAATAAATGTGGAAGAAAACCTGAGAGAAACCACTGAAATAATTCAGGGCTGCTCAACAACTGGCCAATTTCAACGTCTAGATTCTACTGCAGCCTCCAATATTTTAGATCACTATACAATTTACCCACTGCACTCCAAAGACATCATAGACGATGCACTAGAAACATATCAAATGCGGTAAGCCAAAGGAGCGCCAATCAGTACAGGGAAAAAAAGTGTAGAAGCATAAGCCTTTCCTCTACTCTTCCCGACTGGAAAAGGTGCAAGATATGATGAAAGTTGTACACAAATAACAGCATCAGAATACTGCTGTTTATAAATGTATTCTGAAGACCATAGATTTAGACAGAACGTGGAGTACATATTCCATCTCCTCTTTGAAGTGAACTGGCAACGCTATGTTATGGAGTTGCACACACATTGAAAACAGGTTCCCATTTTCAAAACATGTCTGCTACACAGCTACTTCAAAAGGTGCAAGACAAGGGCAAAGTTTTACAGCCTTGTATTAAAAATCTCTTGGCAAACATGCGTGTTACAAAAGAGTACTGGTTCTGACAGCAAGCAGATGTACGGTGTATGCTACGCAACCTTGGCCCACCCGCATGGTTTGTCACTTTAAGTTGTACAGAGTATGCATGGGAAGACTTGCACACTTGCTACGCATATCAAACAAAAACAAAAAAGGTGTAGACATGAAAACACCAGGAGAACTTTGCTCTCTTGATCCTGTAAATGTTTCACGGTACTTCCATCATCGCTTCCTTGCCATGCTGCACTTCATTTGCAATAAAGCACTTCTTCCCCTTGGAGAAGTTGATCACTTCATGAGGAGCACCACACACCCACCTGATTTTGTGGATTAAAAATGCTCCTAAATTTGGTGAGAAGAGTGATGACACTGTTTTGCAGTTCATTCACAAATATGTCACTTGCAAAATCTCTTCAGGAAGTACACATAGTGACCTACAAGCACACATTTTGAAATTCCAATGACACAAGTGTGGCAAGCATTGTCGGCGCAAATATAAGAACAGAGGCAAATACTACACCAAATGCTGCTTTGGTTTGCCTAGACTAGTTTCAGCAACAGGGCAAGTAAACAGCTCCATGTCTTCGGTTTGACACAGTGTGAAAGGGAAATCTCCTAAGAACACATTCTGCATAAAAAGAAGCAAAGCATCAAAGTACATCAATGATTACAATGCAATAATTGACCTCCTATGGAATGCTAATGTTGATTTACAGTATATTGCAGACAATTCCACTGCATTTGCACGATATGTCACAGCCTATATAACCAACACAGAGAAAACAGAGCTCAAAGACCTCTGGGATGACATATCATTTGACAAATACTGGCACAAAGATTTTACAGCTTTGGCATAAAAATGCTGTCCCATAGAGAATTTAGCTGCTACAAAGCCGCAGACTGTTTAACCGGCACCGCCTTATATGGGAAATCTGAAAACATAGTGTGACTAAGCCTTAGTTCTGCTGCATCCAGAAAGAGTACTGAAATCGTACAAAGACATACAAACAATAGCCAAAATCGATCCCAACAGCCAGGAAATTTTGAAGAAAAATGTATTGGACACGTACTACCCAAAACGAAGTATTACTTTAGAAGCCATGTGTCTTTACCAGATAGCCCAAAACTTCTCATACAAAAAATAGCATTAAACCAGATGAGAAAAAAGGTAGCTATAGAGGGGAAAGTTGTGATGGCAGCCTGGTGAAACTTACCAAATGCAGCCTAATTAACCATATGAAATTGTCATTAAAAATTCCTCAATACAAAGAACTGTACTACATGGCTCTACTGCAACTTTTCAAACCATCGAGAAAAGAAGAATATTAATTAGCCACCCACACCTCCTATAAAGATGCTTTCAATATAAGTGAAATTACAATTACAGATGGAAACTTTACAGAGTACACAACCATATTGGACAATAAACGCCATCAAGAAGAAGAACTTCAAGCATAACTAAATGTAGACACTTCTGAGAGCAGTGAACCTTCTCTAACAGGCAGCCAAGAACCACTTGGACAGCTACTCATAGCAAATGAGGCAGAATAAGCCATGACAGAAGTAACCACCACCATGTTTCAGTATGCAGAAGAGTTGGCAACTAAACAATGAGTAGTGTACCATTTTTCTAGAAGTGAAAAAATTGAACATGGTATTGAGTACGAAAGTAAAACTTGTACTTGTGGCAACTATAAACCTGTACTGCTGTATGTAAGTGGTGACGCTGGGTCAGGGAAATCATTCTTAATAAGAATAATCAGTAAATGCCTCCAACAATTAACAAACAACAACCTTTCAGCTGTTGTAACCACCCCCACAGGTTTAGCTACCTACAACATAGTTTGAGTCACTCTACACCAATTGCTATTCCTTCCAGTAGAACACCAAAACAAATTAGAGCACTATAAACTTTCAGTTTCTAACCTTATGCTAGCTTTGATTCACCTCAGATTGCAAGAGGTCCTCAAAACAGACTACGAAGAACTATTTGGAGGAAAACATGTCATTGTTTTCGGCGATCTCCTTCAATTAACACCAGTGAAAGGTGAACCTAGCTTCAAAACCTTAGGACACAAAGTGTGCCGTACAAGTCTTGGAAGCATCGGGAATCTAATTCTCTGGCAACATTTCCAATACAGAGAACTAACTCAAAACGTGCATCAGTCTGCAGACTTCACCTACGCCAACATTTAAAAAAATATACGGATTGGTATACTATCAAAAGAGGCGCAGTCCACCCTCAATACTAGACTCATTCATGAGCTGTACCGGTACAACACATGTGCTACTGATGTCATGGAACAATTAGCTCACAAAAATGTCACCTGTATGTCCTTAATGCTAACTCTAGCAAGCAGTGCACAATTCAATGCAACAATGCTGGAAAAGAAAAACAACCACTAGTGGAAATTCATGCCACAGACAAACTGGACGTACAGAGTATGACAATATCTATGTGTCAACAAGTCATACCACAACTAAATACCATAGAAAACTCTTTCTCCAACACAGCTGTTTTGGAGAACATGTTAACATTATGTGTGAATGGTAGAATAATGCTAAAGCATAATCTTGAGGTAGATCAAGGTTTAGTTAATGGAGCACTTGGTACAGTTGCTGGCTTCCAGACATACCCACGGGACAACATCATTCAGTTTGTCAACATCCAGTTTGACAAACTTAAAGAAGTTAAAAAGATAAGACTCACAACAGCTTGATTCCTTCTTTTTAAATACATGTATGTAAGTAGAGAACAGCTTTCTCTGTCGATAGCTTATGCAGTAACTATTCATAAATCGCAAGGTCTAACCTTAGATCAAGCTTTGATTGATATTGGCAGCACAGTCTTTAAAGAAGGCATGAGTTACATAGCACTGTCACGGCTATGTACACTGGAAGGACTATATCTAGTGTATTTTGATGCAACTGCAGTCAGCGCAGACATTCCTTGCTTCATAGAGTACAATAGACTATGTGCACTCTACACACCCAATCTGAACATGTACCTTGTTCCTCAGAAACCCAAAGGTTTCAAATGAAAGCTCATTCAATCAGAAGTTCTAAATTATTTGGCACCAGTACCTCCAAAGAAATTGAAATCAGCTCATATTCCATCAACTACCAAAAGCACAGACAAAAGGAGTAAAAAAGACAAGACATACCCAACTCCACACACAAAAAACACATGTGCCCTTTCATCAAAGTACTCAGACACAGAAGTACCTGGTCCATTCAAATGTTCTAATACAACAGGTGTTAATTGCTATGCAAATGTAACAATGAATGTTCTATTCCAAATGCCAGCAATTGATGAAAACATTTCTTACACGGTGCACACCAGTTGTGTTTACAAATGCTGGTGCTTTACAGAAATGCAGTAAGTAATCCTGACAACATTTACAGTGTCTCAGGAGTAAGGCAAGAATTGGACTACTGTGCTGGAATGGTGAAATTCAGGTTAAACAGACAAGATCCACAGGAATTTCTAATGTACTTACTACAAATACTGGAAAGGACAAACATACTCATAAATGACATATTTCAGATTTCCTACATTTGGAAATATACATGCAGTCTCTGCAACCATGTCATTCAGGAAGAAGTCCATAATGAATTATTTGTGTATGTATCAATACGTAAGTGTGACTCCATTCCATTTAAGCAACTGGTGCAAAATGGCAACCATAACATATTGTGTACGTCGTGCAATTGTGATAATCGTTTGATGCTACATATACACTCTCATAGTCAGTATGTAATTGTAATGCTATCAAGATAAAATGCAGATGGAAGCAAAAACAACTGCAAACTGACTGCCTTCACACATGTCCAGGTATAACTTGGCAAGAGAACCTTCACAACAGTTTCCATAATCTACCACGCAGGCGACACAACCAGTGCAGACCACTATACCGTATACATTAGAAAGCAATGGTCATGGCGGGAATACAATGATAATTTAATCATTCCAAAGCAGAGATTACCTGCAAATTTTGCAAATACCTACTTAATATTCTTGAAGCCAAAATGTAGTCATTGATGTACAGAACTTTTGTACCCTACTCCCCAGCACACACCAGTACCTTCGTTATTGCACAAAAAAAAGGAATTACCTTCCACAATGGACCTAGAACAACTTAGCATACAGCAGGTATTCAAGAAATGCATTTAAGTGTGTGTTGGACAATGTTATCCCCAATGAACGCAATGAGTACACTCAGACAAATAATACGTGTACAGAAATGACAATAGCAGTATTTTCCACATGATACGTAAAAGGGAAAGTACTAAGTATGAGGGTTCAAAACTATCTTCAGTAAACTCTTAAACCAGCAAGTATGCACATGAGTCACCACCTGTCTAAGAATACTCATACAAATGCTATACATATGCAACTATCACTAAGTAAACCCATAATGGTACACCACCACTTCAGAATGTACACAGATGTGAAAGTAGCAACAGGAATGCACGAGCTTGTAAACATACCCTATAGGAATGGAACACTGTACACAGTTAGAATACGGCACCTGATATCTAACTGCAGCCACAATACTACAATGTTACTTGCAGCACTAAAACAATCCAACTCAACCTTCAGTAACCACTGTGCGACAAACATATCTTCAAACACTTCCAAAGTATGAACAGTTACAGTACGCCAACAGGTATGTAACTACCCTCACAATTCTGCAGTAGCACAGTACGATGGCACAATACTTCCAGAACACCAGCAGCAACCAAATGCATAAAGAAACAGTGCTACAAAAAGGAAGCAGGTAAACATTTATAAAACACCAACTGCTATACTGCGCCTCCCATACCACCAAAATGTATAGGCCAGAAATCTTAAACCATTGCATTTCCTCCTAATTCAAGAGCACACCGTAAATATGGCTATAACCCCTGCAAACTTTACTGTAATTCATTGTGCACCATAGTAGCAAAGAAATTCAGAAGGTTTTTTTTTTTTATCCAGCATGGATTTTTTTCCCCACCAACTCAGTGATAATGCAAAGAAACACAGGAATTGCGCACATTGCACGATACACTTGTTCAAAGCATAGTACTTATGAAGTACTAGTTATGAGGGTCCACAAAGTAAATAAATATATGCAATGTAGTGGACTGCAAAGTAACAAAATACCTGCTCTAACATGTTATGTTCTCTTTTCCCACAGATAATTCGACAACAATTACTACAGCATTTCACATCTCATACACAAAAAACAGCACATGCACTCCACAATCCACACAGTAAGTATGAAATTATTGGTATTATACTCTTCTGTAATGTCCACAGTGCAATGTGTGCACATATGTCTGCAATCCACATAGCAATGCAACAATTTACAATGTACACCTATATTACACTACGCAGTGTGTGCCTGCGCCCTACATGCTTCACTACACTGCGTACAGTGTAGGGGCTCTAGAAATGCACTCAATATTGTACACCCTGCCTACAACTACCGCAGCACAGTACAACCATGCATAAAAACAACTATCCACATAGCACAAACCCCACACATAACACAGCCGCCTACCCCTTAGCCAGTGCAGTTCATATTGCATGACATTTCTTCCACACAATGTATAACCTCTTTCCTACATAAACTGGTCCCCTAAGCATATAATAAATGGGCACATTCAATGCACTATAGTATACCAAACTACCCGATAATCTACACAATCCCAACAATGCAAATGGAACAATGCATCCATTTGGCTTATGTAGCTGTTCTATGTGCTTTTGCATTTGCCTCCACGTATGCCACTGCCACCATTTAGGGCATTAGTTCATCTTTATTGTTATGTACACCATTTCAAAAGAAGGTATACAACACAGATTTAACGGGAGCACATGGTACATAGCTCGGCAGCCATATTTGACACTCTGTGTTACTCCTTAAACATTGAAACTTCTGATTCCCTTTCTTAATGTGTAATGGAAACACCAATTGGAAACCATATACCCCTTAGAGTGTTTGAAGGAGGTATGAAGTAATTCCTTTTGTTTGATCAACATGAGCCCCCAATCATCTTCATGCTGCAAGACACAAAACTACGTATGATGGCCCAGCCACCTACGTATGCTGACCCATCGCACACACAGTCTGCCATTTTACACTGTTGCCCCGTAACACACTGCACATATAAATGTTCCTTAGGGCCGGTAAATGCACATTTTATGTATGTTGTCTTCTGTGAATTCAGTGCAGCATGTGTACGGTACCATTATCTCTCCCTATACGTCATACTAACTTCACCGTAACAACCCTACCAACAATCGGAAACACATGGTAAAATCAAAACACGTTGCCACCTGGATCCTTTTGTTTTCTGGCAAGGTCTCTGGAAAGCGAAACCAACATACCTCGCCTTCAACAGGACAAATCCTCATTGTAAAACAGCCTTCAGTGGGAAGCATGATTAGCTCCAAGGGCAGACATTGTATGGAATTGTAGAATAAAAGGAAAGATAACTTACAGTGCAGTTTCTCTGCCCATGTGCCCCAAAGGTAGTCTGCAACGATTCAATATGCCACACACAGCAATTTGCCATCCACCCAATGTAAGCATGGAATTTGCAGAAGTTATGTAAGTACAACTTTACATTACATGTGTATTAGGATTCAAATGTATTAGGCTGCTGTTATGTATGCATAATTATGAAGTTACTTTACTGCACACCTTCTCTGTGTGCATTGTATGGGGGTTTGTAACAGCAGTAGTCACGCCCCGTTACAGTGCCATGTCTCCACCATTCAGCGTAAATGGCTGGTATGATTGTAGTTCATTTTGTTGGCATGCTTCTACAGCCCCTGCAAATCCAGACATAAAGGACAAGACGGAAAGGGAATGCAACTCCTGCAGTGAAACAGCACACCTTATGCTCATTTGTGTACTGCTGTTTTGTCCTTACTAAACCCTTTCATGCAGTTACCAGTTCTACGTACCCTCATTGTATTGAAACTAATAATAGCCAGAGGTGCACGTAGCACTCAACCGGCACACAAACGTCGACAGGTAATATTTTAGTGTTACATTTTGTAGCAAAACAGTTCCTGCATTCTCCTGCAATTGGAGGGGAACACCATGAGGGTATTTTGTATTGTTTCTTTGGACACACACACCCAGATTGTGCCAGGGGTCTAACGACACTCGCTAGCACTGTCATTTTTTGTAAAAAGGAAACCCATGAAAGCAGGGTGCGTTGCCAACTTTTGAAAGACATTTTTGTGTGGAGCCGTAGAAAGACAGTATCACCTACAGAGCAGAGAGCAAGGCAGTCGGTGAACATATCACTCTACTCATTAACACACAGTAGATCACAGAAAGGTCCATGAGGCAGCCACCTACAGCTCGTTTATGACATCCTTCCCATAAACTGTTGTCCTGTACGCTGCCACTAATAACGGCTACTTAAATGTATTCTTATTCCTGTTTCTTCTCAGATACCTTGCACCTCACTGCGTGTGTCACCCCTTCCACCATCCAACAGACGGGTGGTGGACCAATCATTGCAAGATTAGCATAAATAAATGTATTTTCCGTCGTTGTTATCTGGGCCGACCTATATGGGCCTGTATGTCCATTTGCGGTTCCGGCAATAAGAACCAACATGCAAACCTTCATGCTATAAGGCATCACAGAGGCAACAGCTGGTACCTTTCATACCTTGCAAAGAAAATCTGTTTTTCCACACTGACCACCAAGGACCATAAAAATATCCTTTTCCCACTTTGCCAGATGACAAAAGAAGTACAGAAGTGCACAACAGGCATTGGACACATGAATTTGCTTGTAAAATAAAAGAGTGCTGTTTGCAGTCACTGTACACGTTCTCATGAACATTTTGCAGCAAAATAAAGCGCTAGCAACAATTTACAGTGTTGTGCGTAAACTATGGAAATGTTCTGGAACTGTATGCTCTGTGTTGCGCATGTCTGCTTTTGTTTTGTTTATGTTGTTTGTTTCCGGACCTAGGTGCTTACATTACAGAGTGGGCTACGCTGGGCACGCACGTTAGGAAAGTACCTGGAGTGCACACTGTGAGCAACAACTGTCCACAAATAATATCCGCTATGTAAGTGAGTGTTGCAATGGTGTGGTGCGCCCACACATAAAGGTAATGCAAGCGATGCACACTTAACAATTGCACACAATAGGAATGCCAATCGTGTTAGTTGGCCATCTTAAAAAGTACTCAAAAGAAAGCTAACAGTGATATGGCCTGCCATCTTGTATATGGCGAGACTTAACCACGTAGATGGTTTTGTCTGGAGCAAATGTATGTGTGTCAGTATGTACATTGTCCATATGTCAAATGTGTGATGCTAAGTAACACGTGTCATTTCGCAATGTTTTCATTCACGCTCAAAGCAAAGGGTATGATGAGTGGCACACCATACCAAACACAAATGGTGGCATGTCAGTCCGTGAAAAGCAACAAGTCCAATGACGTAGACCATATCCAAGTTCAGGCACTTCACGCCACCTCTAGTGGTGTACCAAGTCTAAAATGTCCTCTACAACCATTCTGTAATCGTGACCACCCACAGTAGAGATGCATATTTCCAAGAGTATACGCTGGAGTTACGTATGAGTATAGGAGTGGACCCAAAGAAGGCAACAATCTGAAACCTACCTCCAACCAGTGGCCAGACTGTTAGGCCCAAGGGCCCTCGCCATGCACACAAGGCAGTAGCGGCTTGGCACTCACAACACAACATGGTACACTGAATGGAAATATTCTGATATCATCTGCAATGCACTCCCTATCCCCAATGGCCTCTGCGTGCACTCACCACAGAAGGTAGACACCTTTGCAGCTAAATGCGAATGATGTATATGGGAGTATCTCCATAAATGGTCCATATCGCAAAAGTGTGATGGTAAAAAAATCCTTTCATGTTGCAATGTCTTACTGCATTCCTTGAAGCAAGGCTCTGTTCATTGCCACACCATTACAAACGCAAATGGTGGCATGTCTCACCATTGCTGCTGTAGCAAGTATAACAGTTCCTCCACAATGATTCTGCAAAGTTCAGTACCTAGGCAGAGTTAAATATTTACAAGTGTGTGGGATAGAACAAGGTATGGTTATAACAACTTACCCAAATGAGCAAAGGTAAAGGGAATGCCCTCTGTATACATATGTGTGCAATCCACATACCAATCTCACAGTGATCCTATCCATGGCCGCATTGTGTTGCAGGTGCTGTGCCTAAGGCCTAGGCTCTTGGGTACATGCGGAGGCCTATGGCCTCTGCCCATACACCGGAGAGCCTAGTCCTTGGGCACACCCACTACAACGCAATGGAGCCATGCATCGGAACATGTGGCCACGTACCGTAACTGACTGCAGTTACGTTTGGGTCTAGGAACGGATCCAAACAAGGCAACAGTCTGAAACCTACTTCTAACCAGTAGCCAGACTGTTAGGTCCAAGGGCCTTAGCCATGCACACAAGGCAGTAGGGTCTTCACAGTCACAACAAAACATGGTACGCCGAATGCAAATATCCTCATTTCATCTGCAATGCACTCCCCATCCCCAATAGAGTCTGCCTGCACTCACCACTGAAGGTAGTCGCCTGTGCAGCAACCCGACAATGAAGTATATGTGAGTAGCTGCGTAAATGGTCAATATTGCAATAGTGTGATGCAAAAAGAAATCCTTTCATGTCGCTATGTCTTACTGCACTCCCTGAAGCAAGGCTGCCTTCACGGGCCACACCATTCCAAACGCAAACGGTGGCATATTTCACGGCTGCTGCTGCAACAAGTGTAACATCTCCTCCACAATAAATCTGCAATGGTGAGTACCTTATCACCATTACATATTTAAAAGTGTGTGGGATGGAGCAATGTGTGGTTATAATAACATACCCAAATGAGCGAAGGAAAAGGAAATGCACTCTGTATACATATATGTGCAATCCACACACCAATATCACACTGATCCCATGCATGGCTGCATTGCGTTGTGGTTGTTGTGCCCAAGGCCTAGGCTCTTGGGTACATGCAGAGGCCTATGGCCTCTGCCCCTGCACCCAAGAGCCGAGGCCTTGGCCACAAGCACTACAAGGTAATGGAGCCATGCATGGGAACATGTGGCCACGTACCCCAACTGACTGGAGGGATGTATGGGTAGAGAAACGGACACAAACAAGGCAACAATTTGAAACCTACTTCCAACCAGTGGCCAGACTGTTCGGTCCAAGCGCCCTATCCATGCACACAAGGCAGTAGGGTCTGGGCAGTCACAACACAACAGGGTACGCGAATGCAAATATCCTCATATCATCTGCAATGCACTCCCCATCCCCAATGGAGTCTGCCTGCACTCATCACAGAAGGTAGTCGCCTGTGCAGCTACCCGACAATTAAGTATATGTGAAAAGCTGCGTAAATGGTCCATAATGCAAAAGGGTCAGGCTAAAGAAATCCTTTCATGTTGCAATGTCTTACTGCTCTTCCTAAAGCAAGGCTGTGTTCACTGCAACAACATTCCAAAAACAAATGGTTGCATGTATCGCCACTGCTGCTGTAACAAGTGTAACATTGCCTCCACAAACTATCTGCAATTTAAAAGTGTGTGGGATGGAGGAACGTATGGTTATAATAAATTACCCAAATGAGCGAAGGAAAAGGGCATACACTCTGCATATATATGTGTACAATCCACATACCAGTATCACACTGCTCCCATGCATGGCCGCATTGTGTTGCAGGGGTTGTGCCCAAAGGCTGGGCTCTTGGGTACATGCAGAAGCCTATGGCCTATGCCCATGATCCCCAAAAGCCTTGGCCTTGCCCACAACCACTACAAGGCAATGGAGACATGCATGGGAATATGTGGCAAAGTACCATAAAACACAAACGTACCACAGCCACCAGCACCCCTACCCAATGCCACAGCACAATGGGTACCTACAAAGGCAACATAACCACTGGCATCCCTAGCCAACAGCACAAAACATTGTCAATATCTTTGTATCATATGCAATGCAGTCCCCATTCCCAATGGAGCATCCATGCAGTCACCACAGAGGTAGTCGCCTGACGAGGTACCCGCAAATCGCAGCAGTGCATTCAATGTGTACACCACTCGCACACCACCGTCCTCTTTGACCTAAACAAATATATCATATGTTCTGCTTTTCACTCCACCAAACCTTTCTTCCCCTCTTTCACCCACCCGATCCTGAAAACCATGTTTTGCAACCCTTTCCTGTGCCGCACTATCCTTGGATACACTGTGGCAGCATTTCCCAAAAATGTTGACGCACACTTCCCTCCAGCCAACCACTGGCCGCGTCCAATGTTCGCCGACATCACAGTGTACTTCAAGCCAATGAGAGTTTTTTCTGCAGAACGAACAGCGAAATGGGTCAGCGGAGCAGAGCCAGATATCACTATTTTTTTGAGACATACATTTCAGTTCTTTGCAAGAAAGGTACTGGTCGGATTGCCATCAAACACACAAAAGCATGCTCCGGAACCAAGCCCCCACTCCTGCCGCAAATTTGGTTAATATCTGTCCAGCCATTCGGCCTGTAGTTGTGCGCAAAGCATTTGCCCATTCAGTCTATGAAAAAAAAAATGTGGGTCCCCCTATAACTTTACCCCCCTCCACGAAACCTCACCCATCATTCCCAAAAAAATCCAATATACTTTTTGCCAACGTTTTAGCCAAATTTGTCCACGGGGAGCATATAAGCTGAAACGTATATCCTTAATGCCAACCCCAGCAAGCTCTGCACAATTCAATGAAACAATGTTAAAAAATGAAATGCAAACAATAGTGCAAATTACCGCCATGGACAAACTGGAAGTGCACGGTATCATACTGCCTATGTGTCAACAAGCCACAGCATGACTAAATAGCTCAGAAAATTTTATCTCCAACACAAATGGTTTGGATAAAATGTTAACATTGTGTTTAAACAGTAGAGTAATACTAAATCATAACCTTGACGTGGAGCAAGGTTTAGTTAAGGGGGCAGTTGGTACAGTTGTTGGCTTCCAGACATATCCACGTGACAACAACATTCAGTTTGTCAACTTCCATTTTGATAAACTACCAGAAGCTAAAAGAATAGGACATTCACCAGCCCAATTCAGTTTTCTCTGTCTCTTGCATATGCAGTCACTATTCATAAATCGCAAGGTCTGACACTAGATCAGGCATTGATTGACATTGGCAGCACAGTCTTTAAAGAAGGTACGAGTTACTTTATGAGTTCAGGCCATGCACCTAAGACCACCAACCACCACAGCATAATACAGCCATGCACCCTAGAATTCGGCCTGTATCCACAACTCACACACAACAATTAACCATCTGCACATATTGAAGTAGCCCACTAACCCTATTTTTCCCCAATGCCAATATCACCAGGGCATGCAGACTAAACTCATCTACTGTAAGAATGCCTCTTGTGGTCATCAAATAAGCCCAAACATGTTTCTGCAACTGGCCACCGAACACTAGCTACTGCAAAAGTACGCTCACCTGGTCTCTGCTGAGGCGTTGGGGCATGGTTGCAGCCCTCTCGGGGGTGAGGTCGCTCGGGTCCGACTTCACCCTCTGCGCTTATGTGGTGACTGGTGGTAATAGGTAATGCTGCTCGGGACTGCCCCTGCGTGGATAATAGGGGGTGTGAGAATGCCAGCTTGTGCGCCTGATCCCCTACCAGACCCCTTCTCCCAAACCGTGGTACCCGTGGGATGCGCTGTCCCTGGAAAACTGACCTGTTGATTAGTTTTGGCGAGCACTACGTCCTTCTGCTTCTGGCAGGGGCATGTGTATGATCTGGACTGAGTTCCTTCACTGGTCCCTTGCATGTGGTAGTCCAGTCCTACTGTGACTAAGCCACTATACTTCAGGTAGGGGTTCCTGTTTGCCTTTGTCTTTCCTCGTCTGTTTTTGTTGTATTGTAAAGTTTGCTGTCCGTTCCACTTTTGATGTTTGCTCTTTTGCTTTCTTCCCTTGCAGGGGATGTTGCCGGCCCGGCAGAATCTACAGGCCTCGAGGCGACAGCCAGAGGGAATGAGGAACAAAGCTGCTGCAGTACAGTAGCTGGTAAGTTTTTAACTAGGGGGAGCGCAGAGTTCAAATGCAACGCAGCCCTAGGATGGATGTTCTAACCTTGTCTTTCTTCTTCTTCACAGGGTCCGAGTTTGTGGATGCGGAGTGTGGTGCTGCAGCATTGGGATCAAGATCACTGCATGTCAGGAGATGAGTCTGCAGATGAAGTGATGAGGCACTGGTTCCCTGGAGGTGGGTATGCCGGAGAACGCCTAGTTTCAAAGGTAAGTAAACTGGTCCAAGCGGTAGTGAGGGTCACGTTGCATGCAAGTGCACAGTAACACGAAGCACCGGCCTGAAGGATGGAGCAGTTTATATAGCTGAGCTTCTGACATCACACCCACCAGGTACAGCCTGCCTGCCACACCCTGCCACACCCGATGAGTCAGCACATGAAGACCAGGCCTAGGGAGCCATACCCGATGAGTCAGCACATGAGGATGTTCTCTGGAATAAAGTCTTTCAGCTCCTGGAAAGTTCTTGTAAAATAAAAGCACTCCTGCACTGAAATAAAGTAAAAGCACTCCTGCACTGAAATAAAGTGTTCCTGCTCACATCTCTATATATGAGCCTGGCGCCAAAGGCGCTAGGACTGAGTCCAGCTAGGGGCCCTGTGTTTATAGGTCCCAAAGGGACATTAGTGAGTCAAGTGACCCATTGCCCCCATCACTAGATGATGTGGTTTTTGTGTTTTGGGGTCTGTGACTATGACAAATAGTTGTGTGTAAAGTCTTGATTATAACCTATAGAAACATCCTCCTATCATCTACAATGCACTCTCCTAACCTAATAAAGCCTGCCTGCACTCACCACATAGGCTGTCTGGCCAATGGCCTGGTCTATGCACTACTGTACATATAGTATTGTAATGGTTTTTTCCAATAGCCAAATTCCACTTCTGTACACATACTATTACAGTACTTGCAACCAGTGGCCAGATGCTAGGGTGCATGGCCTCTGGCCATGCACCCAAGAGTTTAGGTGCTGGCCACAACCATCAAAGTATAACACAGCCATGCACCCAAGAATCTGGCCAGTGGCCACAACCCACACACATAAGACAGACACCCGAGGCCCTGTCCACTTCTGTACACATACTATTACAGTACTTGCAGCCAGTCGGCAGACTCTTGGGTGCTTGGTCTCCGGTCATGCACCCAAGAGTCTAGGGGCTGGCCACAACCACAAAAGCATAAAACAACCTATAGAAACATCCTCATATCGTCTACATTCCACTCCCCTATCCTGATAAATCCTGCCTGCAGTCACCAGATAAGCCGCCCGCCCGAGGCCCTGACCATGGACTACTGCGGTGTCCACAGACTGCAACGCTCTGCACTGTCTTCTTCCTCCTAAACAAATACATCACATCAACCATCTTTCACTCCCCCACCCTTCCCAGCTCCTCTTCCCAACACCAATTGCTCCAAAACATGTTTCTCAGCCCTTTTCTCCACCGCGCTATCCAGAAATATTTGTGGATACTCGGGAGGATAACTCAGTGACAACATGCTCGCCTAGGAAGCAAGACGACACGGAGCAACACAGGTTCGATCCCCGGGTCCGCGCTTAGAAACCTCTGGGTATTAAGCGCGTTATAAATAACCTATCATATACAACATGGGGGGTGTTTCGGAAAAATAAGACGTACATCACGCTTTCTTCCTGGCAATCAGCGGGTGCGTTGGGTGTCAGCAGACACCACATTGCCCTCCAGGCCAATCGGAGTTCTGCTCGCAGAGCAATCAGAGAAATGTGTCCGCAGACCTAGATATCACACATTTTTTGGGACCTATCTTTTGCCTGTTTTAAAAAAAACTACTGGATGGATTTCCACCAACATTACAAAAGCACACTTCAGGGACCAAACCTTCACTCTGGCCGCAAATTTGGTGAAAATCCATCCAGCATTTTGAGCTGTAGGTGTGAGCAGCATTCTTGTTCCATGGAAAACATTTTGGTATCCGCCACATAACTTTGCCCCCCTTGACGAAACTAACCCAAAAATTCAGAGCGGGCCATACACTTTTTTTGAAAAGTTTGGTGAGGATTCGTCCTGAGGGAGCGAAGTTATAAGCCGCCCAAAAAGTGCTCTTCCTATAAAATGAGCAACTTACTATAACTACATGCCTGCTACAACAGGCTGTATAATATCCACTGAGAAACTTTAGTTAAAGTTTAGCTAAGTTGTCCAAATTTATTGCAACATTATTCCTTAAATTTAGTGCATTTGGGAAGTAATGACTTAACTTGGAACGTTCCCATTGCAAAGCCCATTACCTCATATTATAAGAGAAGCGATTCATAATGGCATGAAAAATGGCATTATGAGGGGCATGGCATTATGGGGAATCAATGGGGATGCACTGAGTTAAGCTGGTCATGATTTCCCAAATATATTGAATTTCATTGGTTTTGTTGCAAAAAATGTGGGCAACTTTAAACTTTAAAGATTTTTCTGTGAATTTGAAGGGTTTTGTTCTACGCTAACTGGCTAACTGGCCATGGCTTCAATGGCCACTGCCTTTGGCCATGTCCACTGTATATTTTACAACATTAACAAGCCAGTAGTCATGGCCTTGCATGGCCAGTGGCCACAGCCTTCGGCAATGCCTGCTGCATATTTGACAATACTACCATGCCACTAGCCATGGATTTTAGCTATGGTCAGTGGCCACAACCTTCAGCCGGGGCCAGTATAGATGTGTATCAGGTCCAATAGCCAGAGCCTTTGACCCTGGTTAGTGAGCACGGCCTTTGGCCACGCCAACTGTATATTTTATAACACGACGAAGCCACTAGCCATGCCCTTCGGTCGTGGCCACTGAATATTTTACAACATGATCAGGCAACTAGCCACAGCTTTCGGCCGTGCCCACTGTATATTTAAAAAAAAAACATTACCGCCCTTTGCCTATGCCCACTGTTTAAAACATTACCAGTCCACTACCCATGGCCTTTGGCCATGGCTAGTGATTTTTCACTCCCGACCTCAATGTAGCTGTATATATATATATATATATATATATATATACATATATATATATATATATATTCAGTGAAAAAAGGTTGTTAAAGGAACGTTATGGTTAAGTTGCAAGGCAATAGGTTACTTTCAGCATCCACCACATCTGCTCCTGCCACCACCAGGGACACTCCTGTGGGGCAACGGATCCCTAAAGCAGCCTTGCATGCCATATGTACTACAGCAGTCCCTTACCTTTCAAAGGTAATTGTATGGTGCATGTACTGTGATGCGCTACTCTGCAGGGGGGAGCAACTTCAAAGTGTTTTCGAGGAGTCCATCCGGGAGCATGAGAATAAGTGTCCCCTACCTGAGTGAAGGCCACCCAACATCTTTCTCTCTCTGCACGTGCCCTATCATATTCCTGTGGTTGGTGCCCCTTCCCTACCGTCCCTTTCCTTCCTTACCTTCTGTGTCGTATGTTACAAGGCCAAGAAAGATACAAAACAACCAAAAAAGAAAACAAGTTTACAAAAAGGTTCTTTTTAGAGCCACCTTTAAGAGTTCAAAAGTAGCATTGCCAACTAAAGGATGCAATCCGACGTGCAGCCGTTAAGCTCTGCAGATTGCGTGATGAATAAAGGGAGTGGTAGCTCAGTCAAAAACATTTCAGTACTTTCTGCGAGAAAGTGCTGGCTCTAAAAAGAGGCTTTTTGTGGTGTTTCATTGTGTTTTGAAGGGTTGAAATGAGCAACACCTAATAGAAAAATGCTTGTTGTACTTGCAAAAAGGGTAGCAATGCATGTTTTCATATTTCACAAACAAAGCTTATTGGCAACATCAGTAAGATGAACTCCATCTGTGGGAAAAATGGTCGAGCTACTAATTTACAAACCAAAGCAAGAACAACTCAGCCACATCTGTGTCTGCACAATGCGAGGAAATAGGAGTTCAGAAACATACCCATGAGCTAGCCAAGTTCCTCCTTTATTGTAAATTGCAGAGAAATTCTGGTAACATGTCCTAAACTGTTCCCTCCACAATGAAGAATAAGAATGGCTGGATGATTGAGCGTCACCAAAGTGGCAGAAAGAGGAACCAAAATCATCCACTTCGTTGCACATACTCCATACCAGTGCACATCCACATGATAGAATCTGAAATGTGCAGCCACTCCACAGTGCTTTGCATGCAATCCATACACCCTGCCTCCTGACCCACACAACCGTAGGCTTCTGCATTCCCCTCTACAAACAGACCTTCTGCCACAGTCTCTCAGTGTTGCCAGCTCCTCAGTAAGTAAAGTAGCTGTTGGGTGTCCTAAAACAAACTAGAAGTAGCTAAATGACATCATCCTCTAATTTGCATAATTGGCCATGTTCATGATTGTTAATTGTCGAGGGCACAGTTATTATAGCCTCTCATTCAATTTTTCACCTAGCTAGCTGTCTAATTATACATGTGGCATGGTCTGATCACCTACAGATGACAGTACATAACATAATGCATAAGTGCAGTACACCATGCATGCCGATATGCCATAGCCAGAAGTAAATACCTATCAGAAATAATAACAGAAAGATTTTTACTTCTTTATGAATTGCAGGAAAAAGGTTAAATGTGTAAAATTCCTCTGCAAGGCCCTTATCCGCTTCCAAACCAGAAACTATTTAGGCACTAAATAGCTGTACACGTTTGAACGCTATGGGAACCTTTGACAATTCCATGACTGAGACAATACACTGCTCTGCCAAAGCACCTCAAATAGCTGCTTCTGATCTGCAGAACCCCCTGCTAGTTCAGCATCACGGTTGGACTGGGGCATGAAATTGTCTCGGGCACCAATGAAAAAGTGGGTCACAGTTGCAAATGGCTCTTCCTTCTTTTTGTGAAAGACTTTTTTTATAGTACGCAAGTACGAATTTTTGATGAAATGTGATGCAAGTTGTGCAGTTTACAGAGTATTTATTCAGAAACAATGGTCAACTACTAGCCGTACAGCTTCCCAGAAATCTAGCAACTTTTTTCTATTGGTTTGGAAACCAATACAAAAAAGTTAAAGTTTCCAAACCAAAGAAAGAAATTAGCTAGATTTCTCGCTACCCACTTCTGTAGTACAAAGTCGCTAGGAGGGCATGATTTCTCACTAAATATGTGGATAAACTTGCCAAGTTGACAAAACTGCACTCTCTGCTTGCACACCACTCTCAGAAACCTTATTGATGAATCCGTTAGCCTCCACAGTCCCCTTTCCATGCCTGCCATCCTCAAAAGCCCCAGATGTGGCACGTGTGATCCTGCAAAAACTGCGGTGTCTGCTGACTTATCGTGCTGTGTATGGGAGTGGGGGAACAGATTGCAACCAGGGTAGGGGATTTCGTCTTTAGTGGTGGCTCTAAAAAGAATCTTTTATTTTTTAGGTGGTTGCAAACAAACATCTTTTTTTTTCTTCTCCTCCTTGCATTGTTAGACAAACCTATTCAAAGAATCCTGCAGATTGTAATCAATACACCATTTCCAATGGTGGTCAAAGAAATGCCATTTGCATGGAAAAAGTACACATTTCTAGAATTAAGGATGTTATTAGGGGTCATTCCGAGGTTGGAGGTAAGGGATAAACGATGCCGGTTTCCTGTGGCTGTGCAATAGATGTTGGCGCTTCCGCCTCAATGACCCTCGGCAGCACCGGTGCCTTGGCAACCTGAGGTGTTTTCACTGGTGGTGCACAGCGGCCCTTGGGTTGGTCCTACAAGGTGGAAGGCCGGTTGGACTCATCCCGGGCCCTCTTCCGGGGTGTGGTTTTCGGTGGGGTTGAGTCCTGGGCATCGCTGTCATGGTCTGAGCCTGTGGGGGTCGAAGAGAGTGATGTTTTGATAGGCATCATACATACATTTGTACAATTGATCATCCACACAATCGAGGGTAATAGGCATTTGAGTTTGGATGATCACGTTATTTGATACATGGGTGGGTGATGCAGGCATACGTCGGGGTCACTCATGTTGAGCAAGATCTATGGTATGTGACATGCATATTTGTTGGGGCCTGCATGCAGTGTGACTTATGGCATTTACATTTTGTGTGGCATGTGTCAGGTACTGCATTGCCTTGTTGCAGGCATCTGCATGTGTCCGTGATGCGTCCGACAACTTTGCTGGGAGTGTGTGTGTTTTGGGCCATGGCTTGTCTCTTTGGACAGACATATTGGTTGACTTTCATCAGACTCTGCATTACAGTGTTTTCTTAGAACACTCACCTCCATCCGCCGATGTTGTGGCGCCACACTCCATGTCTCTGACACCTTCTATCCCCTCAATGCCAATCATGCTGGCGCAGATGTCCTCCCATCGGGACAGCTTTATGGGGAAGGTGGTTCCTCCGCCTGTTCCCATTGCCTGGCTCCTGTTTGCAGAGAGTATGTTCCGTACTCGCAGCTGCAAGTCGTCCCAATGCTTCGTGCAGTCTTTTATGGTGCGTGGGGTTTTCCCGACTGTGCTCACTTTCTGCGCCACAAGTGCCCATATCTCTTTTTTTCTAATGATGGCCTCCCTCTTCATGCTGTGGGCGAACACGATGTCAGCATGTTCCTGCCGGGTCCCAGCTAGCATCTCCAACTCGTCTTCGTTGAAGCGCTCCTTGCGATGGTGGGTGGCGCCATTCTTTACAGCCTTAGGCATTGTGGTGTGTTAGATGAAGTTTTCCAATGAACAGCAGAGTCCCACAGGTCCTGTGTGCTGAGGATGGCAATGGATTGTGTTTTTAAAGATGGCCACCGTGCTCCTTCCCGTTCCTGCGCGATGACGCTACTTCCGGTTCCGCTTATTTACGGTGACCGTTATTAGCGGTCACCGCTGTTAGCAGTGATCGCTAATGCTCCATTGGTTCATGCCGGAAGTGCAATCTGCACTATGCATGATGCTGCTAAGGGCATTTTTCTTGCTTTTAACAGCATGTCCGTAATGCCCTTACCGGCATGGCGCAAAACTCGTGCCCGCAAAGTCATAATAGCCCTCTTGACTACACGGACACACTATTTGCACCATGCCGGTAAGGACTGTTACTTACCTCCAACCTCGGAATGACCCCCATTGTCACAGTAGAACATCCCAGCAGTGCATAAAAAAGCAGACATGCTTCTGTTTATAAGACACCTTCCAACCTCTGGCTGCATACAAATTACATTTGGATAGTCCCGTTCTTGTGTTGGTTGTACGCATGAGGAAAGCACCTTGGTAGTGGGAAAAATCCACTTGACTGCTTTCAGCAACTTCTTCAGTTGACGCATCAAATGTGCACCAGGCATGTAACATAAATGCAGGGCGCCATAGTGCACCATGATAACATGAACAGTAGTTAGAGTGGTCACAAATCACAGCTCTGAAACTGCAAACACGCACACTGCACCACAAAGCCTCCACTCCTTTTATAGTACAAAGGAGGGCATGATTTCTCACTAAATATGTGGATAAACTCACCAAGTTGACAACACTGCACTCTCTGCTTACACACCCACTCAGAAACCTTATTGGCCAATCCGTTAGCCCCCACAGTCCCATTTCCATGCCTGCCATCCTCAAAAGTCCCGGCTGTGGCACGTGCGATCTTGCAAATACTGCGGTGTCCGTAGACTTATCGTGCTGTCTACAGGAGTGGGGGAACAGATTGCAACCAGGGTAGGGGATTTCGTCTTTAGTGCTGGCTCTGAAAAGAGTCTTTTTTTTGTTGTAGGTGCTTGCAAACAAACACCTTTATATTTTTTATTTTGTTTATTTTCTTCTCCTCCTTGCATTCTTAGAGGAACCTCTTCAAAGAATCCTGCATATTGTAAAACAATATACCATTTCCATGGGTGGTCAAAGAAATGCCATTTTCATGGAAAAAGTACACATTTCTAGAATTACCGATGTCATTGTCACAGTAGAACATCCCAGCAGTGCACAAAAAAGCAGACAAGCTTCTGTTTATAACACACCTTCCAACCTCTGGCTGCAGACAAATTACATTTGGATAGTCCTGTTCTTGTGTTGGTGGTATGCATAAGAAAAGCACCTTGGCAGTGGGAAAAATCTACTTCACTGCTTTCAGCAACTTCTTCAGTTGACGCAGCAAACGTGCACAAAGCATGGAACCTAAATGCAGTGCGCCATCGTGCACCACGACAACATGAACAGTAGCAACAGTGGTCACATTTCTGCAAAGTGCAATCATAGCTCCGAAACTGCACACATGCACACTACACCCAAAGCGTGCACTCCTTCCAAATCTAAATTTTCAGCAATGCCTCTTTCCAGGGCATACCTGTGCAGATTTTGCACAAAGGCATCACCCGTGATCAACATTGTGCATCTCTCCATCTCTGCCAGCCTACTACACAGAGCAATGAAAAAAGTATTACTACCCCTTCCTGTGAAGCACACCCTCAACACCTGATTGGATACTCCCCACAGTCCCATTTTCATGCCCAACATGCTCACAAGTACAGGCTGTGGCACATGCGCTTCCCCAACTACTGCAAGGACCGCACTTTATTAAAGCAGGGGCAGTGCTTCTTCCCTTTCCACTACTCTTTTTCCAGCACTCCCTCATTGGGTACTGTTAAATCATCACACACGCATCCACCGATGACACCCAAGACCTCTGCAACTAACAATATCATTTCTGTGCAACACTCCATATGTACTGTTAACCATTCAGAGTACAACTATTGTGTGATTGTAAAGCACCTCCAGTAGAAAGTTCTGTGAAACTATGCAAGATTTCTGCATCCAGATTCATCCACATCAGCACCCTTCACCACAAAGTGCAGGTATCAATATATTTTATCCAATACTTTTGCAACCCTGTTATAAGTGCCTATGAGCAGGGTACCTGCCACTAAATCTCCATAATGTACTCAAGAGGCATACGGTCATTTCTCCCATCATCTACCATCAAATGCCACTTGCACTGGTATGGCCTTTGAAAGTTTTCATTTACCCATATCAGCCATTGCAATATCCAAATAGTTACTCTCTTCTTTCCTTCTGACAATTGTACGCCTTTTTCCTGCACTAACGCATCTCCTATAAAATTGTCGCTGCAAAGGAGCACCAAATGCATCCTACCAACTTAAACCAAGTACATACATTGCATGCATTGGAACAGAGTGCCTGCCACTTACCTTGCACACTTCACAGAATGTAACATTACTTAGAAAAGCAAAAACATGTATCTGTGCATTGACAACTGTACCAATCGTAAATGTGGATAAAAAAAACCAACAAGTGAAATAATTGTTCTACTCATGTAGGAAGCATATATGCGCTGAAAAGGTATGGAATTTCAAACATAAAACATTTTCCTTTCCAAGCTGTACACCCTTCCGACCCTTTTTCTCACCCTTCAACAACTTGGATGAATCCATTTGCAAAGTGAATACTCCTGCACCAATGTACACACTTGCTAAACCGCACGTTGTACGGTACACTTACAAGTGAGTTAGTCACTAACCCCTTACCAACAATGCTGATGCTCCCAAGTCCCCATTCAAATACACAGTTATCCAATTACACACACTAAGTATTCCTGCCAACACATCCCCCTACACTTTTAAGTAATGTATTCTCCAAATGCACTCAGTATGCCATCAACAAACATATGTTCTTATTATCTTCTTTCATAGTTGCAGTAAGCACCTCGGTCCTGAAAGCCAGTGGCATGTCAACTTGAAAATGCAACCCAGAGTAAGCCTACTCTAGACAGCCAACAAAGTAAGTGCAATGCTATCATGGAGTTTCACCTCTTACTGAGACAGTGCACTGTTCTTGTATTTTCAGGTACACAATGTCATCAACCCATTCACTTTGTGTTAGCATCTCGCCACCATAATATTAACTCACACATAGTAATATAGCATTCTCACCATACACTAACATACCATTACACAATCCTACACCTCTATGTATATTCCCACCCTCACATTCAACCATTCATGCAATGCTGCACACCACATAAATCCCAAAAAGTGCACAACCACACTTTCCTTTTTTCTGCAACAGCTACTACAGAATGCCTAGCAAAAAGGAACTCTGTAGAAAACAACAAAAACGTAGAACAGCAGTACCTAAAAGCATAGAAAGTAGCCATCCACCTCTAGAAGATTGTGTACTGAAAGTGGAAAAGGGATCAGCTAATGCAGTCACTGACGAAGACTAAAGCACCTACTAGTAAGGAGAATGTAATTCCTCTCTCAAAATGGAGACATGTAAAGAAAGGTAGTAAAAAGAGTGCAACTGTCACTACTGGTAATAGAGCATGTTCAAATGCTAATGTCACCACAATGAAGCATTCCAAAAAAGGACTTTTACAAGAAATGTTCTTCCATACAGCCCTTTACCCTTATAAGTAGAGGGGAGAAATGACGCTGAGCCCTTAAACTTTACCACAGAACAGTAATCCTGGATGCTCTTGTAGACAGTGCAATGCTCTACAAATGAAAAATCTTTCTATTAATTGTAAACAAAACAAACCCACTGTCAAAATTAATTTGTAAACTACAACCACTACTTTGAAACAGACACAATATCAGCATAGATAGATTTGGCCACAGCAGTACAGGTGAGTAGAGTCACACCACAAGCACATAGCCATACTTCAATGAAGAATCATAGAAACAAGAACAAACCAAGCAAATTGTCATAAAAAGCACGGTACAAGGGTAGTAAAAGGGAGACAATAGCATAATGGAACACAAAACACTGCATTCACAAATATCCCCATCACACTTACATGCCATTGTCGATGGTACAGAACCAATATGGCCCATTTACAAATGGCCTTGCACATCAATGTGTAACGGTCGCCACACCTCTATCAAGTCGTAGCAGCAGTTCCTCAACCACCATGTGAAAGGCAACAAGAAAGAAAAAAGTAAAATACTACAAACTATGAACTCCCTTCCCGTGTGCAAATACACAGGAGTACCAGGACATTTGTTAACCTGCATTTCTGGACATGCTTGCAAGTACCTTCCACCATATGAAAATGTTAGTACCACACCATTGTAGTGTAAAGAATCTTGTTTACAAATTGTAATAAGCAAAACTGCCTGTACCATTCTGTAACGCTCACCTGATTCCCGTAGAGGCGCCGGTCTTGACTGGGCGTATACCGTATCTTCAAAGGTGATGTGTAACACACGGCTGGCTCTTTGGGCTGGACCTCTGTGCACTGTATGTCTGACTCGAAGGGTAAGATGTCTGCAGATAGAAAATATGGGATTAAGGAACTGGGATATTGAATGTCTCTCTCTTCTTCCCTTTCTCTTCTCCTGTAGAACCCCAAAGGTTAACGCTCTCACCTTAGGTAAGTGAACGCCGTGCTCTCCATCTGCCTCGGGGCAGGGTGCTGTAACCAGTTTCTTGACTGGATAAGGGGAGCAGGCCTCTTGACTTCAGAGGACTGCTGTCCGTCGTTTACTGCACGAACGGTAAGTTTCGAGTATTTCTAATGTCTTTAAAATCTTTAGTAATGATGTTTCTTGTTTTGCAGGGTTCCGGCGATGGCGGATGACGGGCTGAAGTGAGTTGAAGATGGAGCCCGTGTGATGAATAGAAGCGCCTGTAAGCACGTAAGTAAGTGCTTGTTGCCTGCTTCACGATGCGCTCTAACTGTCTTTTTATTTTGCAGGTACAAGTTCGGAGCGGCTGCAGGGTGCCGGAATACCCACTGGGTTAGATGTGGAAAGGAGTAATGGCACGTGAGTATTAAAGTTCCCCAATGTCTTTAAACGCACCTTGTTTTGTCTTTCAGATGCGGGATGCAGCGCCGAAGGCCTCCGGAGCGTGCGAAGAGTTGGTAAGCTTTTGTCTTTCAGATGCCGGAATGCAGTGTGAAGACCTCCGGAGCGCACGAAGAGTAGGTAAGCCTTTTTTCTTTCAGATGCCGGAATGCAGCGCGAGGCGTTGGTGACAGCCGATGGACCAGGTAAGTGAAGAGCTGTCACTGAAGACCGTAATGCTAACCTGTTCTTTCTTGTCTTTATAGGTGTTGCTGAAGACTGGATTCAGGATGGTAAGCCTTTTTCCTTAGGCCCAGGATCAGATGCAGAAGACACGATGAGCGTTCTGCTGCAGAGGATGCAGAATAACGCAAAGCAAGATTCATCCATCGGGTGTGGTTTAAATAGCCTCCTGTAGTGCTTAGGTGTCTCCTTCCACAGCCACGCCTAGGTAAGAAAAGAGTTCCTGCTTTTCAGAAGAGTTCCAGTGTTCTGAATCTAGGGAGTGGCTCCTGCCCCACCCAACAGGAAAAGTAGTTCCAAACAGAAGAGGATCAGAGGCTCAACTGGCAGGCAAGTAAGCAGCATGGTCTGCTGCAGGTAAGTCCACCCAAGCATTATGAGCCCGGCGCTTCCAGCGCTGGGACTGGGCATATTTATGAGCCTGGTGCCACTGGCGCCAGGACTGGGTCCAAAAGGTCCCAATTGGGACTAGTTGGCACTCGGAACCTGGGTTATGGATCTGCTTCCAAGGGAGTTGGGAAAACCCTGACCTTTTGGAAGCAGAGATCATGACACATTCAAATTGTCCAATACAGGTGGTATACATTATTTTGCAAATGTAGCAATCAATGATGTATTACAAATTCCAGCAATGGTTGAAAACATTTATGTAAACAGCTCAGAGCAGTTGTGTTTACAAATGATAGTCCTGAACACAAATGCTGCTAACAATCCTAGAAACAGTTACAGATTGTTAGGAATAATAGAGGAATGGCACTACTGTGCTAGAATGGTAAATGCATCTTAAACAGACAAGGAGATCCACAGGAAGTTGTAATGTAGTTAGTACAAGTATTGGAAAGCAAAAACATACCCACAAATGAAATTCCTCAGACTTCCTACATGTGGAATCATACATGCACTCTCTGCAATCATGTCATTCAGGAACAAGTCCTTAACAAACACTTTCTCTATGTACCTATACTAAACAGTGATTCCATTCCATTTTCGCAAGTGGCAAAGCATAGCATTCCCACCTATGGCCAGCCATCACACACACAGTCTGCCAACATACACCATTGATTTGTAAGACACTGCACATATAAATAGTAGATAGGGCCCGTAAATGTACATTTCTATATTGTGGCAGCTCTACATTCATTGCACCATGTATAAGGTGCATGTCTCCATGTACGTAAAAGTAAGTTCTACATAACTGCAACTATATGTGGGGGGCTGTGTACATTCGGTATACACGAATTTCGTCGAATGATTTTACATCGTGGGACTTTTCATCGCCAACCCTTTCATCGCCAAAAACATTTTTTTAAAAAACTTTTTTCTGGGGGGAGGTGTTTGGTGCGGTTTGGGGTATAATTATTTAAGTAAGGGAGGGATTGGGGGGGCAAAGCCCACCCATAAATAAAAGAATGTAAAAAAAAGGAGTTTTTGGCGATGAAAGGGTGGCAATGAAAAGTCCCACGATGTAAAATCATTCGGCGAAATAACGTAGAACCGTACATTCTCCCTATTTTAAATGTGTGATGCGGAGCAATTCCTTTCATGTTGTAATAGCTTACTGCACTTCCTAAACAAAGGGTGTCTTCAGGGGCTAACCATAGCAAGCACAAGTGGTGGCATGGTGTTCCCTGATGTGAAACAAGTTCTATAACCTACACCACATGGGAGTGTACACATGACAGCTCATTTCTCGTGCTCTACCAACTGTAAAATGTCTTTCCCAACCATTCTGTAAAGGTGACCACCCTCGGTGAGATGCAGAGTTCTAACTGTGTACGATCCAGCAACGTATGGTTATGACAACTTACGCAAAGGAGTGAAAGAAAAAAACAATACTCTGTAAACATATTTGTGGCAACCATATAACAGGATCATAGTGTTGGCATGCATGGCTGCATCACGTTGTGGTGGGTATGGCCAAGGCCTACCCTCTTCTGGGCATGGCCTAAGCCTACGGCCTTCGGCCATGCACCCAAGATCGTAGGCCTTGGCCACACCCACTGCAGCGTAATGCAGCCATGCATGCAAGCATGTGGCCAGGGACCAGAACCCACAAATGTAACACAGCCAGCGGCAGTCCTACCTAACCCCCAAAACATAATACATTCCTGCATGCAAACATGTAACCGGTTATCAGAATCCACAAACATAACACAGCCTCCAACACCCCTACCCACTTCAATTCACATACCATTTTACTTCTTCCAACCAAACCACAAAATCTTCACAACATTGCCCCTGCTCCCAACACTCGATTAGCTATAAAGAACCAATACATCATAATACAGTTCAGTACTCATTAATCTGCACAATGGCCTCCACCCATCCACATACACCAACCACTGGAACCCTATAGACTTCTATACACACAGAATTGCAACAGTTCACCCATGGGAAACACAGCAGGACTGTTGGCTCCATTATCTGAAGCCATGCACCCAAAACTGGAGGATGTGCTAACAATCACCACACCCATGCAACCAACTATGTGT
This sequence comes from Ambystoma mexicanum, assembly GCF_040938575.1. Lineage (NCBI taxonomy): Eukaryota > Metazoa > Chordata > Amphibia > Caudata > Ambystomatidae > Ambystoma > Ambystoma mexicanum. The sequence goes on from NC_090933.1 coordinate 1,124,916,706, forward strand.
ACAATGCTGACAAACCACATACACAAGGCAACAATGTGAAACCTACTTGCAACCAGTGGACATATCTTTCCATGCAAGGCCTCCAGCTATGCATCCAAGGCGCTACGAGCTTCCAACACACAACACAGCATACTACACCCTATGTAAAAATGCTCATGTCATGTGCTATCCACTCGCCATCTACAATTTAGCCGGCCAGTAGTCACCACCGAAAGAGGTCGCCTTGAGACCTATCGTGCCATAAAAAAGGCTACCTGCATTCACCACACAAGGTACTCGACTGAGGAGGTACCCGTGAATTGGCGCAGTACGCTCGGATACCGCTGCCACACCACTGTCTTCTTCCACCTAATAAAATATATCAGAAGAACCTCTTCTCACTCCCCCACCCTTTGCATCCCCTCTTCCCACCACCAGATGTTGCAAAGCATGTTTTCCAGCCCCTTTCGGTGCCGCACTTGGATACAACATGGCGGCGTTACCCAAAATTATGACGCACATCACACTTCCCTCCAGCCAACCCCTGGGTATGTCCAATGTCTGCCTACATCACGTCACACTCCAGCCCAATCAGACCTTTGACTATGGAGCGAACAGGGAAATGGGACCGCAAAGCCAGATATCCCTAATCTTTTTAGACGTACATTTGACCTGCTTTTAAAAAAAGTACAGGATGGATTATCACCAAATTTAGAAAAGCACGCTTTCGGGACCAAGCCACCGATCCAGCCGCAATTTTGATGAAAATCCGTCCAACGGTTTGGGCAGTACGCATGCGCAAGCTTTTTATCCATTCAGCCTATGGAGAAAAAGAAATGTGGGACCCCCCTATAACTTCACTCCCCGTGTACGAAAACCTCACCAAACTTCCCAAACAAATTCAGAACGGGCCATATACTTTTTCTGCAAAGTTTGGTGAGGATTCGTCCATGGAAAGTGACATTATAAGCGGCCCAAAAAGTATTCTTCCTATGAGTAGAGCAACTTAAACATAACTACATGGCCGCTACCGTGGGCGATGTAATATATAAATATTCTGTTACTTTTTTTTTACTTTTCCCCCATAACCGTGGGTATATTCACAATGTACTAAAGATGTGTTGGCTATTTGAAGTTGTTAGATACCCAGTATCTAATTATAAGGAAAAATGACGAAACAACATGCTTCCCTATCCTCCCAGGCACTCACCAAGTGCCGTCTCTATCTGTGCCTGCTCCTCCCACTCCTTCAAGGCCTCCTCACCTCCCCAGCCAGCTCCCATTCCACCCAATACTTGTTGTTTCATGCGTCGCACTTTCATTCCTGCTCGTGTTTTCTTATGTAGGCAGGGTTATCCTTCGGTATAACCACGGTTACGGGAAATCGCTCATGTGCTAAACTTCGTCCCTAGCCCACCTCCAATTCCAAAATATGACATGGTCCCCTCCAGACCCCACCTCTATCCTGATACCATGTCACCATGTGTTCACCTCCCAATAGCATTTTTCTGCCTTTTTGTTTTTAGGTAGCCGCGGATATAACCACAGTTATCTCTTGCATCTGGAGAAGAAAAGATGGCAGCTTTTTCATTTCTGAAAAGCTCTGTTGCAATGCACCTATCTTTTGGGAGAAGGATCCTCCCACCGTCAAAGAATTCAAAAAGTACTGGATGCAATAACCCCAGACCCCAAAAGATAGCGGGGCAACACTTTGTGCCAAACTAGTCTTGTGACTGGTCCAATTCCGTTCAGCAGTTTTGACTGTGCCATCGAGCAAAAATTTACATTTTAAGTCTATGGGAAATTCAATGGGGACTAGGCAGAAACTGTGTTTTTTTTTGTTTTCTTAATAACTTTTTTATTTTTTAACAGATTTTTCCAGAAATATCCAGTCGGGGTTAGGGGGTGCAGTGTGTGTACAATTCTGTCTGCAAAATTTCAGCCATATTCATCATAAGAGTTAACGGGTATCAGTAATTGATTTGATTGATTTCCTATGGCACTCAAAATACAAATGTTAACTATAGTGCGGGGACCGCCGAACTATAATGCACTTGAAAGGTTTACACATAGCTTGAGTTTGCCCCCATCTCACTCCGAAGGGTGTGAAATGTCCTCATTTTGTTTCACGTCATTGTGCATTTCAGGGAAATAATAGATTTCTCTGCAATAACTGTACTCTCATTAGAGAGCTGAATACACTAGTCATGTACCCATCTATTACATCAAGGAATTCATGAATTTCTCCTTTGCGTTGCTTCGAAATCTAACGTGCATGCTTGGTATCGGTATAGTAAGTTACTGTAAGAATACTTAGTTAAAACCGTTGCAAAACTATCCATCCACACCTAAGAGTCATACAGCCTTCTTTCTCCCTCTCAGCAAGGAAAAATGGGTTTGCAAAGGCGTGAACAATGCAGGAAAACCCCCACTGAACAGCTCAAGGGAGGATCAATGTAACCTTTGACACAGTACTTCCCTGTAGTTACAGCTGTCCCGCGCATATAATGTTGCAATATATAATGTGCATACAGGCATGTTCTGGAACAGTACATATTATCTACACATTCCATTTGCAGGTGCCATGAGGGACACTAAGGCATCGACGCGTTTCAATATTAGTGTCCCTTTCTGCTTGCATAGCTTGGCTCATCTAAGGCCAAGAACGTCACACAAGGGGGTGCATGCACAAAGATGTTCGCTGGAGCAAATCAGATGACCGCCATGCTCTTTGCGGATCTGTACCCCCTCTCTTATACCTGATTCATAGAGCATGCACCGGAAACACATTGGGAGACGCCTGCGGCTTCTCTCAGATGCACTTGAGCAAATCATTGTGGATCAGGCAGAAGCTGTCTATCTTGGTATGGGAACTGTTGGGAAACATTGCATTATAGTAAATTCTTCCTTTGTGATCAGATGAAACTCCTAAAAGCTAATGGCTTTCATATTCAAAGCAAGGTGCAAACTAAGAGTTAAAATAATGTTTAAGATGTCCAACACCTCAGCTTATTTCATGTCAATATGCAACACTTCTGTGATATACTGAACAGACGCATATGGAATACGCATATAATTTATGCAGTGTATTTGCAGAGACGGATTTGGCGTTATTGTCAGGTTAATAATTGCAAATGAGAGAAATATATGTCGCTCTAACCGTATGTCTACTAAAGGTGTTAAGGATGTAGGTTTCCATAACAACACAATCACATTAAGGATTGGTTAGGATATGAAATCCTGATTTTGTAGAAAGTTAAGTGTGCTGAAAACAATGAACGCAAATCCAAATATGATGTGAGCTTCAAGACGAATATTATCATTTCCAATGTGTATTTTATACATATTTTCTAGATTTTCTTGACGAGACTATCAGGCCTTCCAATGGAAAATCAGAAATCGCGGTGACCTAAATTTAGTTTGTTCTTCCTATTCAAAGCAAGTTGTTGTTGCCATGGCAAAAGTTATGTGTAATCTTGAGCTTGACTAAGCAATGTAGGAGTTATTTTCCGAACAGGTTTGACAGCAAGAAGGAGACAGAAACACTGTGCTCAAGGTGGGTGACACCTTTGACCATGTTTGCTCATCATTATGCTCGTTAATGTCTCCTACTATTTGCCCACTGCATTGGTAGCCAGAAGCAATTGTGGACAGCACCTTCTCAACTCTCTCAGCTGCAGCCCACTGGAACGTCACCTTATAGTTTCTCTCAAGGCTGCAAGTCATGTTGACATAGATATTAGATCAGGAAGTATGGCGCCACAGATGATAACATGGGGCGCGACGATTGAACTAATTGACACTGATATTGACCATTCTAATCACAGCAGGAAGGCTGTTCTGTGCCGCTGCCCTAAGAGGCCAGTTTACTTGCCAGCTTCCTGGCATTCAGGATGTGATGGCCTGCTGTAAACGGGCCTATACCGGACAACTCAGAAGTGCAAGAGTGTAGCCACAGTGAGAGGCTGTAAAAAGGCTTCATGTTCAAGCATTGTTGAGCACTTCCAAAGATAGCTGGTCCCATGCGTAGCCAGGTCAGCATCTGTGCCCAATGCACGTAGTCCAAGTGAAGACGGGCAGTCATTTTGCAAAACGCTGTTCACCATTTTCCAGGACGGTTAATTATAGAGGTGCAGCAGTGACTTTCAAAATTATAAATTACCTCAGTGATTTGCAAGTTTTAATTCAGCTTAAATAAGCATATGTTGTATAGAGTATAGATGGGTGTATAGGGAGAGAGAGGATTGATATGTGTGATTTGAGATATATTTTTTGTCAATGTTTTAGTTTAGTTACATACTTGCATTAAATACACACCTTGTATACATGATGCAAACACACAACGTTAGTTAAAATGAAACGATTTTCAAATAAAAGACTAAAAACGCACAAGTATATAAACTTCACAACTTCTCTTAAGTCATCTACACTATGTTTGCTTCAAAAAGCCATTGCTCAATATTAAGTTTCATACTATGTTAGCATCATTGCTACTTGTAACCAAAAACATGTACGGCCCCTAACGCTATAGACGGTCTGTCTCTCCCAAATAAACACTGCCTAAATCACTCTTATTTCAAAAGCTCTTTCTCTCCTAGTTGTTCTGGAATGTACTGGATTCAAATACCATTTAGAACCACACACCCAAAGTGTTTCAAAGCTTCGAAACTCTTTCCCACTGAGAGCATTTACTCCAAGCGACTTTTACCTGGTGGCATCTGATTGAATCTAACATCCAAAAATGTGTTTCTCAATAATTTACAGGGAAGTCATCCAAGTATGGTGTCAGTCTAGATTCAGCTGGGTGCATTTGCAGCCATTCTTTTCCACTTGTCTTACTCTGCAAGCATGAGCAATTGCCCATGTGGTCATAGACCAGCATATTCATTTTCAAATACTTTTTTATCCTCTGCCAGACCATGAAAGCTTTCAGGGCTTCAATATACTGTTTGCAAATTGACGATTTCAATTAAAAATAAGCCAGGTTTGGCCCGCTTCCAATATTACTCCTTAACTTTTTCATTGTCACTGAACTGGGGTGTCCGACCGAGCCCTTTCAGATGAGGTAGCAATACTTTGAGATGAATGGATATACAGAATATACTCAAACATCAATAATCAAACTAACTCAGGAAGTTGGCAAAGTGTAACTGTTTTACTATCAATTATCTAAAACAGGGAGTTACAATGAACATCAACAAATTTGCTCGATCATCACACTCAATGCTTGTCATAAAAAAAAAAACTTTTATGATGAAAACTCACCATCATTGACATCAACCTATGTGGAAAACTACAAAAACCTACTTGGGAAGGTGATATGGGTACAGGGAACATCTAGGTATATGTTCCATACTTATTACGATGGTGATTGGGTCTCTAACATCAGGTGGGGCAACTAAGCCCTCCCTTAGTGTAGGTCACTGCGAACATCATCAAATACATGATGTCCCATTGTTAATACAAACTATAGGGCTCTCTATTTCGTGGCCCTCTACAATTGGTTGGCACCCTTGTACCCCTTTGTAATATTCCATTTACGCAAGCAGCACGCAGGCTAACATCCAGGTGCTGGTGGGCCGATCATAACCATAGCTTCCCACCAATTAGCCTGTTCATCTATCATCACCCTTGCAGTCTGCCAGTCAATTAAGCTTTGAACTGAGCTCAAGAATATGAGAGAGTACAGGCATACCATGTCTTCTCGGTTTCGATACAGCTCGTCCCACTGTCTATTTTCATCCAACCACGTGACTGCAGACCATGTTTTTGAGTCTTTCAGCATTTAAAATACTTTTAAATGATGAACCTCTGACGTCTTCAATGTTCTCACTCCTCATCTAAGGAGTTCTGTTCTTTCACACGTTCTGTAACCAACGCTTCAAACATGCAGGCCCAAGGTGCCTTGACTTCTTGGTGTTCAGCCAGCCATACCCTTCCTTGGTTCACCTCCATGGTTAATCTTTAGAATTTCTTACTGCGACACACTGAACATCTTTTTTTTCACTGGATCTAGCTCTGCTAAAGTGCGTACTGGAATCATCCATAGTTCATAAGTTTCCTATCCTTATACAGTGGCACATCGCTGCAATCTATTTACTACATAGCCAGCCTTTAAGAATATTGTGTCTACTTGCGTTACTGCTTCTGTACAATTTTAAAAATGACTTGATATCTTCTTCATTATTTCTGTTAGCATGAGCATCTTCATCTCGAGCCTGAAATATTGCTCATCTTTGGCATCTCCTCTTTAGAGTGCCTATAGAAAGTTTATTTGTTTTCGTCTCTACATGTCTTCTGGGTGTGTCAGCTCTACTCTTTATGACATCACCAATCTTCTCTTTTGCTCAGTTTTTACGCTTCTTCCGGGATTTCATTCACATGGCCATCATATTGTCTTGTATGCATGTATGGCTTTCTCAATGGGAATCTTACTTCCAGGATTCGCTTTGTTACTCTTTGGTATTGGTACTCTCACTGGCATTGCACGTGTCTCACACTCTGGCTCCCAACATATAGGCAACAAGGGGGAGGAGCTTTGGGTGGGGGTACTTGGCTCCACCTCTACATCACCAAAAGTGGTTTAGCACGAGTTGTTTGGTTATTTGTATTTCCTTGATCTAGATGTTTCTAGAGTTATCTGTTAAATCAAACATGCTCATTCCCCACATGTTGCATATGTGTCTCCTGAAGCTCATCCATATTGTCCAATGCTCAAACCTCTGTCACCAACAATAATTTTAGATTCTTCAGGTTTATTTCTGCATGATCATGGAAAAGAGTGGGTTTTAAAAAGCAGATATTGTATGCCAGTTGGGGTGTTATCTAAGGTGACAATTTCATCTGCATGCATAATAGATGGTTACCAAATCTTGCTGGAAAATAAAACACTTGGCATAGAGCTACCTCAAGTTCTACAGCATATGTCAGGGGCCTGCAATCTCTCCCCAGATGTTTTGGGCACAACTTCCATTAGCTCTCACCATTGAGTATGCTCGCTAGGGCTCATGATAGTCCAAAACATCTGGAGAACCAAATGTTTACAGACCCCTGATGTATATGGAATGTGGCCCCCTTTTAGAGGTTTACATGTCATTTTCACACCAGTAATTACTTTGAAGTTATTTACTCCGAAGTAATAACTTTGAAATTTGACTTCAATTGTTTTTAAATTGGGGGGTTCCCTCATTCCACTACACTACTAGCCAAACCCCAACCCCCCAGCCCCTTTTTATGCCTTTAATCACAAGCTCTTAAATATTTTCAAAGTATTTTCGAAATAATTACATTGAAGTAATTACTGGTGTTGTAACTACAGGATTCCATTTAGAAGTGGGTATCTGCTTATCCAAAGAGCCTTGCTTGTCCATTCAGACCTTTATAGTAGCATTTTCATTTTGAGTGAACTTTTACGTATTGCCCAATTTTATTTTGTAGTTTTGTCCAGATATTCGTATACTTCATTTTATGAACAACAAATGTGTAGTAACAAAAAGCAGCATATAGAGATCTACTTTAGTGCACTGCTGTCTTTATGAATACAGATGCAAGGGTCATCGTGGTTACCACTACGGGCAACCTGATCCTAAAACCTGTTTGGTAAATTAGCTAGATATCTTTCTCATTATCTTATCATTTGACAGGGTAGTAAGTTCATCTAGTAACAATTTAGAAACCAATACTTGTCGACATCGGCAACTGCTATTTGTCTATAAATAACAGCATGGCCTCTCTTTCCCTTTTAATGGATTGATATATGGATACTTTTTTCTATGTTGTCAGTGTCTCTGCACTCTGCGGAACCAAGTAAATGATAACAATACATGACTAGCCCATCCTCAGGGAGAATAATTCAGTATCACATTACATAGGCCATCATGGCTGTGTGCTCAAGGGGGTTTCTACATTTTCTCTCTTCACTTTTATCATAGGAACAGTCCGTTTTGAAGGCAGCTTCCTTTCAAATGTTTGAGATTCTAGATCAAGGTAGACATTATGTTCTTCCTAATTCCTAGATAACCTCTTTACTTGTTGAAATTATAGTTATTAATATAGTTATTAATCATATCCCAGAGTTGTCTTTTATTGTAATTTTGTATTATCATTAGCATTTTTGCCCATATGTTTTTTAGAATTGTTGGTAGCTAATAACATAATTTGCCCAGATCCAAACACCAGTTTAAATCTACTGTGTTTAAATGCCCATGGACTCTTACTACATGCCTTTTTAGTGGACCCAATCACGTGTACACCCCTGAAATGTCAGGTATTGCGTTATGTTGCCATGAACGTCCCCCATATACCTGGTAGTCACATATACCAGTTATTGTCATGTAATACCAAAGTCCTATGACTGCCATAAATTGACCAGGTACTCACACTATTTATTTGGCATTGCCATCATATGCACATAACCCTCCACAATATGTCGCTATTCCACCATATGCTATTGTACTTTCCTAATATGTCACGTCCACAATGTGCCAAGATACATTTCTTTATGTACACCCTGACCACATGTGATCTCACCCACATAAACACTCACTCACTCACTCACTCACTCACAAGGAGATTTTCCACACACATGCCGTTGCATGTACCCACATGGGTATCAGGTAATAATATCGCCATATATATGGTCGCCGTAAATAATATCGCCGGGAAAATGTTGTGGCGATATTTTTTGGGTGACCATATATATGGGGAGAGGGGCAAAAAAAATGTTTAAAAAAAAAAGGAAAATAAAAAGTTTGGGGGTTGGGAGGGTGTCCCCTGCATGTTCCATGCAATAATGTCGCCACAAAAAATGGCCATTTTTCGGCGAGATTTTTGCATGGCGAGATTTTTGTGGCGACATTATTACATGGAACCCCCACATGTGCACACTCACTGATGTTCTCTTAGACATACAGTATTAAACATGCAGATGCACCAACACAAACACACACGCATGCACACACATACACAGGGGCACACACCCATACACAGGCACACACATCCTTACACAGATACACACACACACTTATGTATGCACACGTATATGCTGCCTGTATAGTTAACTATTGGATAACAAAAAATACCCATTCACAGAATGTAAGATTAGCAGTACAGAAGGGGGTTCCAATTGTATTAAAAAGCCCACCAAAGAGTTACAGAAGTGAAACGATTAATATATACTCAAAGGGGATAGTCGCAGATTTGAAAATTACACATGCATATTTTGCATTGTTAATTTCTGCCATGCAAGCACATTCATGAAGAAGGCCAATCCTTCCCTCTTTACCAACCACACTACCACTCTGTGTAGCATTCTAATTTTGATTTGAGAGGTACTTGTATATTATAAGGATTCACAAACTGTTCCAAATTGATTGACACTTTCTATAGCCGACACTTTAGAAAGCATTGAACCGCATGCATGGTTAGAGGGCCACGAATGAATAGTACCTAACCTGTGACAAATAATATGGGTCATAAATTGCTCTATTTGGGCTTGTAAAAAATGGACAATGTCTAACATGACCTCAATATATAGATTACACTGTTTGGAAAGTTATGTTTGTCAGCACTCTTGAAAACTAGTAAGAAGGAAATAATACATTTGTGAGTCAATATCCACTGTGCCATCACAAATACTCAGTTAGAGGATCCTGGGGGACTAAATAGATCTTAATCGGGTGGACAATCTGGGTCACCATTCTAAAGCCCTCCTGTGCTCCCACAGTAATTGTGGTGGTATCTTGGAATGGTTTCTCCCCAAAAAATCCTGAACCACCACAACTCCTCAGAAACCCCTCATATCCATTTCACCTGAGGTCAATTATTTGTGGCTGCATTCATGTCTGCATCTACAAGCTCAGCGGGTTAGGCAATGCGCATCTCCAGTGTGCATTGGGATTCACAGCCCATAGTTCAAAGGGGCATGTAGTGTTTGTGTTGCCATTGCCTATGCGTAGCTCTTGTCATGTGACACTATAACTATTTCATATGGGCTAGATAATCGCAAGCTGGTCAACAGTGCAACCATGTCCCCGGATGATGCTCATTGCCCCATTAGGTATCGAAAGATGATTAACTGTGCAGCAGAGGCAGGTACATGTTGATGGTGGCCTACAATGGGGATCTGCCTCATAAAAGCTCAGGAAGGCTTGCCTAAACAATTGGCTGCTGCCCCAAGCATTGGTCCTGACCAGCTCTGACAAACATTCATGCAACTGTGAACTGCAAAAGGAAGTGAAATAGGTGGTGCAGTGGCAGCAGCTGTGGCATTCCATTCCTTTCTTAAATTCCCAGCACATACAAACTATGTAATAGGAACACATCGGACTGCTCCAGCCTATCACTAATCAAATAAAATAACAAAATAAATCCTCACTTTCGCCCTTATCCTCTCTCAACAGGGGGACACTTACTGTTTAAGGCTTCAGACAGTGTGCAATGTCCAGACTCCACTGGGTAGTGAAGAGTCAAGGCACCAATCAGAAACATGTTAGGCTTCACAGGTATCCCGATTGGCAGAATTTCTTCAGCTCCAGACCAAGCTCTCTCCTGCTGGACCCAAAAAACAGTAGTTCATGAAATGAAACCAAACATCTAGCACATTTATCCTCACATAACAATTGAATACCATACACCGTAAAAGGAGGTATAAAGTACCTTGGTGGGTCAAATGGAACACTTGTCCATTTTCTTGAAATCGGTTAGCAGACAAATCTGTCACATGTGACAAGATATTCTACATCTCAGAAACTGCAGAACATCTTTGCTTTTCCCTGTTAGCAGAAATGTGCACAAAGAAAACTTTTCATTTTGTACTTTGCCCATTAACCCAAGTAAAAAATAGTACTATTTCCCTGCAATCATTGCAGTAAACAGAAATGTTCTTAAAGCAATATAATTAGCCTGTACATTCCCGGTTAATTACGAGCAAATTAGAAATATGTGCTGTACTCATCTAAATAGTGTGAATGATGTCACTGGAAGGAATAAGATAGATTAACAGCTCATGTACCCTGTAAAATGGATATACGACCTCATCCCAAGTACAGCATTTCATATAGCGCATTTAAAAGATGTATTGCTAACAATCCCATAAGTCATGACTTGTTGATCATCAAAGTCGATTAGTAGGAAGGCAATGAAGCAGTGCCTCCACAACTGCATCCACAGAAGCATCGACAGATATCTGGTTATCACATGCAAATCCATTATGTTCTGTTATTTTTGTTATTGAAGTAAAGAGCTGTGACGAAGTCATGTATGGCTATGTTTAATGCAAAGGCTAGGTTAGGAAATCTCAGATGAAGAGGTCATCAAGAACAGTGAGAGTTGCATGAACCATCCATGGGAAGAACATTGGTAAAGAGAGAATAGTGCTATTGCGAGTGATGTGCCACCACCGCAGAACAAATGCCAATCAAAAATGATAAAAGACCTTACTTTGGCTGAGCACTAATGACAAGCCAAGGGTTGTGCATAAATGACATCTTGTGTAGGGTAGCAGCAACATATAACAGCTGTGCTATCTAACTGCCTGAAGCATGATTTAGCTGAATTATTTGAAGAACAATATGTGGATCTCTACAAAGGGGTATAGCATATAATATTGGGAATAAGCACGACACGACTATTAGCACTCAATGCACTGCTGGCAAGAACGAACCAGCAATCCTAAGCAGAGTTGGCACATGGATCATTTGGAAACACAATACAAACATTAGCAAAAACATTTATGATCAAAAACAAATACTTTGCACTCAATTATGATGCAATTCATTTGCATTTGCGTACGGCAGATGCATGCTATTTTGACTTTGGGTTTAGTAATCCCCTCCTCCAATTAAAGAACTGAAAGTGTTGAAACAATGACATTTTAATCAATGTAAAACGGCAAAATAGAATGTATCTAGTTTGAAAATGAGTCATCAAATAAATAACATTCTATGTGATTATGCAGCCAAGTGGGTTTAGCCTTCTCTGTAAGGTCAGAAAAAAACATAGATACCACAGTTGAAACACAGGGGATTTTACAGCTTAAATTACAATGACTGAACCAATTGAGCAGAAATGACCCATCTTGAGCCGGTGGTAGCTTCATTAGACTCCCTCATATTTATTTGTGCAATCTTTCTTACCAGCAAAGGACCTTTTGTTTAGTGATTATCTAAGATGTGCCTGCTTATTGCAGACATTGCAGACATTTGCAGAGCAAATGTGTTTTCGTGGAGCCTATTCACATACTGACTGTAATGACTATACATTCTAGTGCAAGACCAAAAACTGTCAAACAGCAGCTAAATAACCTTTTTTTTTAACGAGATACAACAACAAAAAATGATTTAGAAAGATGGCTTTGTGACTGCACAGAGCGGTCTTTCTAAATCGAACTGTCAGCCCCTGCGACCCGCACAAGTGCACTCATGGGCTGACAGGCATACCAGGACCCGGAAGCAGCCACGAGGGACAACGGGTAAGTTCGTGTGTGTGTGTTTGTGTGTTTGGTGTACGTGTGTGTGTGTGTAATGAGGGGGAGCCTTGGGAGGGGACGGAGGTGGCAGGGGCTGAGGGAGGAGGTTTCGGGGTGAAACCCCCAGTTTTTTTCAAATGGGGCAATAGAGTGTGGGGCGAAGACATTTCCTTTTTTCTATTATTGTAGGTCACCTAAAAGACCAACCTACAAACCCTATGTTATATCACAAGTTATTGTGGAATCTGCTTCAAATCAGTGAAAGGGATGTTTTGAGTGTCCCAGCACAGGTCTTTGTTTTTTTGGGAGGATTTGTCTGAGCTTTTGTCATCATTTTCTTTGTCTTTGTCTTTGCCTAGTATGAGACAGCTGAGGGTGTCTCACCCGCTAGTCCTGGGGATCTGTCATTGAGGTGGTCAACACACGGCCATCGCTGTTGGATCCAGTTCCTGGGGGTGGACTAGTGAGGAAGGATCTCCTGGATGAGGTGTCTTCAGGAAGTGGGAGTGGGACAGCAGAGGGTGAAATGCGGTATCCCCTTCCCAATAAAACATAGGATACCTAGGAATTCAACTCCCCCCCCCCTTCCTGAGACAAACACTTGCTCACAAACAGGTCTCCGTGAGCGGCAACAAACTAACACCCGAGCCATATACCTGGCATGTCCCAACCCCAGGGTCAGGCAGAGTCAGGCAATTACTGATAATTACACACACCTGACTTCCATCACACTTCCCCACACCGATTAAAACGCAGAGTAAGAAAGCACATTCTGAGCGAGGTAAAAGACACAAGAAAACATCAGTTCTGAGATGGCAGTTTAATACGAGGAGAAAGATGGCGAGACCAGAAAGGGTTGCAAGGATGGAATTGCCTTTGCCTTTTCAGAAGAAAGAGACCGCTACTTTCATGAAGCCTCGAGTATAAAAAGCATAAGATCGGAAGATAAAGTGGAATAATGCTGCATTGTGTGTAGAAGATGCCCGGGCCTTTCCCGCATCAAGAGCCGAGGGCGCGGATGAGCGATTGCTGCCATGGTACCATCCCTCGCTCCATCAAGAAATCTGCTCCAGTAAAGCCAGCACATCCGGTGCGTCGGGGGAGACTGATAGCAAACCGGTCTGTGTTAGAATTAAAGTTTCAAGCAGGAACATTTGATGAAGAAATGTACAAAGCACAAAGTACAAGGGGTACATGGTGAGCAACGCAAATGTAATTTAATACCCAAGGAATACCTGAACTTTTGTAAACCAAGGCATATACCACATACAGAGAGGTCTGGCGCCACATGGATGCACATTTGAAAGTCTCTTTGTGGTATCCAAAGACGATTGTAAAATTCGTCAACTGGGAAATAGAAGTGGTCCTGCAGTGGGCCATGCCAAACTCTGTGCACATTAGAAAGTCTTTGATAGCTACAACAAACTCCAATTGGTCCAAGCTGACTGTGGGAGACTAATTGGAGAAACAGGGATCTGAACCCGGCTGAGGGGGATCCGGGTGGACCATGAGTCACCCGAAGAAAAAGTATACAAACTGTAATTGGTCTGAGCCCGGCTGAAGGACACTAATTGTTGAAAAGGGATTTGAGCCCGGTGGAGGGGGATCCCGGGTGAATAGTAACTCACCTAAATGTTATCTTTGCACAGGAACGTTTTGCTGGTTTTGGTACAATAGGCCCTCTGAATCAAGATACTTTGATTAACTTAAGAGACTTGGGCATACAAGGCATGTCCTCGTGTTGAAGAAGCCCAAGAGTGTGCTATGCTCGAGTGAATCGCATTGTCCTGTGCTGAAAAAATGGGGAAGGGGGGCCGACGGCCTGAACATCCTGATTTATAATTTGGTGAACACTTCTTTCTTTTTCATGAACATTTTTCCACATTATTTGTAAAATTACCGGTAAGGATTGGCAATAGGTGTTTTAGTATAGGCCCTTTTTATTTTCATGACACTCCACTAGGACTGCATTATTATTATTCGTATCTTGCTCTGTTCTTAGATATAAGTTTAGATAGGCGTTTATCACACCCTTTATAAGGTTCAATAAACACCCTTGAACTGTGGTCACTTGTGTCTGTCTTACTTTGATACCATGGGGGTCATTCCGAGTACAGCGGTAGGGGCTTAACGGCACTGTTAAGGATGCCGGTGCCGTTAAGCCCCTACTTCCACATTCCGAGGTCCCTTAGCGGGTCCCACTAGGGCTGGCTGGTTTTACCAGCCACCCTTAGCAGGACCCGTTAAGGATCCATGGAGCTAATAACGGGCCCGCTATTTATGGGCCCGTTATTAGCTCCTTCCCCATTCCCATTGAGCCCTATAAGGGCTCAAATGGGAATGGGGAATGGTTTTCGAAATAGGGACTTACCGGGTCTGCATAGGTCGGAATGTCCTGGGATGTCCCCATTCCGACACCACGGACCCGGACACGGGTTTGGAGGCAGCCATGGTGCTAGTTGCACCATGGCTACCTCCAAACTCTTAATGACTCCCCATGTCTTCCCTGCACTTGTCTGATAAGCATATGAATATTACACGCCAACAGGGATGAACCATGTATGATGTCTCTTCAGATGTTTTGGACTTCAACTCCAATCATCGCTAGCCAGCATATTCAACGGCAAGGGACAATTGGAATTGTAGTCTAAAATATCTAGTGTGTCAAAGGTTGCAGACACCTCCCCTAAGGGATTCTTTAATTGCTTTACCCAGGGAATAGCTGTAGATATTCCTCATGTCCTTTGTGTACTTCTAGCTAGGAGTTACCCCTTCTCCCCGGAACGTCTGGGTAGGATTTCTCCTGATTACCTGGGCAATTATGGGTTGGGTTACTCACCTACCTGGGTTTCTCAAGAATTTCACATTTTCTTTAAATTGGTGTGGTGGCCTGGCAACTATGATCAGTCTGTAGCATGTTCAGACTTCTTTAATTGAGGTGGTGGCCTGGCCTAGCCAATGAATGTACATATGCACGTATGTCTGTATGTGTGTTGTATGCATGCATGCATGTATGTGTGAGATTTATAATGCACAAACCTAGATGGGAAGCATCAAAATGCTGAACACAGGAGACTCCACCAGGGTTTTCAAGTATGTGGCAGGGGTAGCAGGTGAGTGGTGATGTGTAGGGAGAGCAGGAGAGGGAAACGTATGGTTGAGAAACACTATTAGAGATTGGTGAGATGGTCTTTGAGGATTAGGGTCTCCAGTGCCCCCCTGAAGTTTAAGATGAAGGGGGACATGTTTATCTGCTTTTCCAGAGACAGGGTGCATAGCAGAAAAGGCCTGGTTCCTTTTTTTTATCCTTCTTGCAATTATATGTCTCCAGTTGGGTTGATACAGCCTCTGTTGGTGCACTGGTCTCTGGAGGTGGTGAGTTGCTCAGCTCATGTTGTTTTGGTTGTGCCTGCTTGTAGGTGGCAGGGCCGACTTTACAATTATGCAGGTTTGAAGGAGATGTCAGTACAGCTCCATGAGGATTAATGTGATGCAGTGGGCGTCAACTCCTCCCACTTAATATACAACCGAGGTAACAGACTCCATTCACTGAAGCAGCCCTACAGACCATAACTGGATGACATCACTGACGTAATGGACATGCAGGTGATGGGGCAACTAAATGAGTTATAATAAAGAAGAGGCAACATGATTGAACACACACACACACACACATAGGTGATTTAGATATGAAGCACATGTATCCCTGCATGAAGCTATACATACACTTAGGCCTAACTGCTCTTAGACATGAAGAACATACTTACAATCACTAAGATAGAGATCACATACACCTTATCTCTCTTATGCGGACATGCCAATCACACAAAGAATATATGTAAATGCTTGTTGGATGCAGAACGCAGAGTTGCCATGTAAAGCAAGACGGAAGACGCAGCCATGGTAGATGAATGAGAGCCATCTGTGGGGAGAAAGATCCAGTCTTGCTGAGCCAGCGAAAAGAGCCACAGCTCAGACATCAAATGCACAGTGCCAAGGTCATCATGAAAAGACAGGTTTGAGCCAGCATTGGACAGTAAGCAAATCCCAGGCGAGAGACAAAACTCTGTCTGAAATAAATGCTGCGTAGCTGTCAGGTTCTCATCAGCAAACACATGAAACAGGGGAGGAGACAACCTGAACAAGTCCCCAGAGCAGAGGCCAATGGAGGTAATAACATCAATAGTAAAACCAGCTAAAATCCTGACAAATTACTGAGAAGGATAATCTGAAATGTGATACCTACACACATGATTTGTAGTGGAAGACATGGCCTATTCAGAGAATCAATTTCATTGGGACAAAAGGATACAATACAGCATGAAGGTGAAAGCCAGAATGTCATTGCTTGCGGCCAGGGGTGTCAGAGAATGGTAAACATATTGGGAAACTGTGGTACTCTAAGGCTCTCCTCACCACCTCCATTGTGCTCAAGTGGTGGTAACTTTCCAAGGCATCAAGGCTGAGAAAGAACACACTGGCCAATCCCTACCGGCCTCTAATGTTGCTTACACTTTGTTGCAGTGGCCACTCACAACACACTAGCATGAAAAATTTCACTTGCAACATTTAGGAGGTGGACTCAGGTGGAACCACCAGATAGCTGGTAGCGAATTGAGGCACTAACTCCCTATAGTTTATATATTTAGCCTACCTCATTAACCAATCCTATTCCACCTTAGGTTTCAGTGATGTATAATTTGCTCCTGATGTCACTTTGTAATAAAACTCCAAGACAAGCCTACCACAAGTTTAGAGCATTGGAAATCTTGAGATGTCCGTGTGCCTCCCTGCTTTTCTGAAATGTCATTATTAAAGCAGTAATTTTGTACCATTCCTGGACTCCTCCATTTCTTGAACTGGGAGATGTGGTGGCGTAGAATGTTATGCAAGTGTTTCTTCAGAAGGGATCCGAGCTAGCAGATTGTATGTGATATAGTGGTAGTAGTGCAAAGAGGGAGAGGAAGAGCATTCCAGAATAAAGGGCGCAAGGAGAGGAAGGAAGCAGAAATCTGAAGGAACGCAAGCACCACAAGAGCTGGCAAGTAAGTGAGCCGAGGACAATTGTAGGGTGTGAGGTGGAGTCTAAGGAGTCAAATGGGCTGATAGATATGGTGGGGCAAGTCCATGTATGCTTTTGAAGATGATGAGAATGAATGTATACTTTGCCCTCTGTCTCATAGATAACTAGCCTAGCTGACTGATGAAAGGCTGGGGTGGTGCAGATGAAGCAGAGAAGATTGAAGAGTGTAGGGACAGCAAAGATTAGGACTTTTTTAAGAGGTGAAAAATCGTAATTGGAAAGGGCAAAGTGTAGAATGGAACAGGAGTCATATCGAGAGAGTACTAAAGAGGAGATTAGGTGCTTAACAGTGTTGAAGGGAAGAAGATGTCATATTTTTCTGACATTGAGGCTATTAATTGTGACCTCAGTGACAGATTTGGATATGAATAGCAAGAGGTTGTAAGAAGGGTCAAAGACAACACCAACTACTTTGAGCAGAAGCAGAGTAGGGAAGGTAGTAAGGAGAGAAGAATCGAAGAGGGGATTAGAAACGCATAGCCTATTTGGATGGGAAGTAGAGAACTTCAGCTTTAGTGGAGTTGAGCATGAATGTGTGAGATGCCACCCAGTATATGATGGTGGAGACACAGACATTTGTTAGTATAGCTCATCAGATAAGGAGTGCCATCAGCAAATAGTTGATAGTAGAAGCCATAGGTGAAAATCAAGGTGCTAGGGGCACATGTATTGAAAGTGATGAGAGGTGGACCCAGGACTGACCGTTGGGTAACCCTAACAGTAAAGGGGTGTGAGGGAAGGTTAGGTTGTTCCAGGACAACTGGAAGTGTCTGGCAGTGAGATATGAAGCAAACCAAGAGAAGCGCGTGTCCCTGATGCTTTGCAGAGTTACTGTTGAGAGAAAGTCAATTGTATCGAAAGCAGCAGATAGGTAGAGAACAATAACACTAGATGAAGGTTAGCATGACTAATGGAAGAGATATAGTGAGGAGAACTGACTCAGTAGAGTGCAGAGGATGGAAGCAAGATTGAAGAGGATCCTAGAGGTTGTGTCAAAGATCTGAGTGAATTGGTTGGAACTACACACTCTAGGATTTTGGAATAGTGAGGTAGATGTAAGACAGTGCAAAAGTTGGCAGGACAGTTAGGATCTAGGCCAGGTTGCTTAAGCTTAGGGCTGACATTAGCCAACTTGTAGAATAATGAGTACTGTTAGTGAACAGTTGAAGAGGAATGTAAGGCATGGCATAAAAATGGGAGCTATGAGTTTCACTATGTATAGAGATACCGGGTTGATGGGTGCACATGAAATGCTAGCACTGAGTTGAAGGTCAAGAATCTCATCAAGGTTAGTGGGGCAATGGAAGACATTGTCAGCAGAAGAGGTGGGTAGAGGTAGTGGACAAAAGAGAGCCGGTGGGGGGATAGAAGGTAATTTTCAAGGGTATTTGGAATTATTTTGAGAAAATTGAATTGAGGCACCTAGGTTGAGAGGATTGATTGTGCTCCTGTTTTCCAGACCTGATCCATGCAAGTGTGTACTCTTCCCTTCTCCAGAGCAGGAACAGTCCCAATGGACACCACCACCCCCAACACCCAGGCATGCTGGATAGGGTTGGGTGCTGCACCTGCCAAATTACATTTCCAAAATCTCACATTACCACTTCAAGTTGTTGAGACAAACAAGACCATTCCTCTCAGAAATAAGTGGCATCTCTCTTGCCCGAGCAATTATTCGTAAACCTATCGATGACTGTTACTCCTTATTGGGAGGTGGCATGAGCAAGAGGAGCATTCAGAAACTGCAACTCATACAAAATGATGCCATCCACATAAAAAATAACTTACCTCGAAACAGCCACATCTTGGAAATAAAGAAGGAACTACACTGGCTGCTTGTGGCAGCCCATGGACAGTTAAAGGAACTTATCCTGCCCATAAATGTATCCATGATATTGCACCCACCTACCTCTCGGTCAAACTATGCAAATACAAAATAGTAGAACTTTAAGACCTTCAGGTACGTGACTTCTTGTTTGTCCCAAAGGAAGACGGGCCTTGGGCAATGGCAAATCTTTCATCACTTACTGCTCTATGCCTTCTTGATTTTGCTTGTCTTTTGCGTTATGTTTTGTCTTCTGTCTTTGTGTGCGCCCTGATGCCCGCAGGCTTCAGCCCTTTACAAATAAATACAAAAACAATGTCTGTTACAGGAGATGGGATACTCCCTGAGTTCTTAGATGACTAACTGGACACTGACACCAGAGTGAATTTTATAAGGATTCCAACTGGGATGCATCTTTATGATGCATCTTTATTTATAATATAAACACTTATCCTTATAATACCTTTCTCTTTATTATTTTCTAGGATTGTCTGGCATGAGCATCAACTAAATGGGGACCTTCTATGCCAGCTCACCTTTCCTTGGGGGGGTGTCCGGGACCCTTAGGGTGATTCTGGCTCAACAGACCCGTTATCTAAACTCAGGAACCACCCACATGGAGTATGAAGTCGGAGGATGGCCTTTATGTGTGGTCCCACCTCCCTAGGTGGCCTTAGTCAGGCCACCACTCTATCTTGCTACCTCAAGCCTGGGTTTCTATCCTCTACCCATTCTTAATACCACAACCTAAAAGTACTTGACATTTAACTTAAATAACATTTCCTTTCTATATAACACCCTGTTCTACTTGTCCCTACTTAATATCCTAATTAACAGTAATTAAATATATACATATAAATACACATACATATTTACATTTATATACAACATATATACAACATATAACACTATTTCACAATGAGGTGACTGCTGCAGCCTCCGTCACAGTACCTTCCATGGCTCTGTCTCTGGTGGCTCTGGCACTCTCCTTTCTATGGATGGTTGGCTGGGGGACTGTCCCATGTTGATAGATGTGGGAATGGTCCCTCTTCTTTCTTCATGGTGACCCCACCCAACACATGGGGTCACTCACTCCCATTATACAGCCTGACTCTGTATGTCTCATGGGCGGCCCTCTAGTGAGTGTGGTCTGCTCGCAGAAACAGCTGCTCCCCTCTGCCTCTTTGCACTCTTCTGGGTGTCCTCATTGG
The DNA here is from genome assembly GCF_040938575.1 of Ambystoma mexicanum. Lineage (NCBI taxonomy): Eukaryota > Metazoa > Chordata > Amphibia > Caudata > Ambystomatidae > Ambystoma > Ambystoma mexicanum. The sequence goes on from NC_090933.1 coordinate 1,124,937,270, forward strand.
CATGGGTTCCACTCGGGATCAGCACCACACCCACTGCTCTTTTTAAATCTTCTGGGTGGGCACTAAAGGCTGAGGGGCCCACCTGCACTCACTGTTGTACTGCGGCATAATTTAAAATCTTCAGTTCGGCCCTGTCAGCATGGGGGCCGCCCCATGTCACCACTGCAGCCGCTGTCATTGTCATCACCACTGCATTCCCACGGGTTCTGTGAGGCAGCCCAGGGCTTCCGTTCACCCGGATCGTTCAGCCGAGCAGCCCAGGACTTTCTTATATCCTCTTCTTCACCATTACTGACCAGCCAGCTCGAAGCTCTCTGACTGCTCCGCCAGCTCCGACCACAAGGACTTTCATAAAGGGCCTGCCATGAGGCGGTCCGATTGGAGGAACATCTGGGCAACCTTGTATGTCTTCCCCCTAACGTGCACTGGGCTGGGTTGTTCCCTTTCAGCCAGGGCAGTCCAGCACATGTTGTCCAGGCCCTTTACTTGTTTGGGGGTGTCTGGTCTGGTTCAGGGCATGCCATAGGCTGGCAATGCTTTATGGATGGCTGTCAAGCAGCTTGCCCCCTGCAGATTATCCAGGGAGGGTCCCCTAAACAGGCCGGCCCACACCCAGATGCTTGGGGGGCTGCTTGATTCAGCAGCCCATGTAAGTCTTTATCCTTTCTCTCTCTGTCCTCTGTATTCCTCCTTTCCTTTTCCTAAACCTCTTTTTTTTTCAACGGTCCTTCGGCTAGCAGTTTCTCTGTCCATTCCTGGGTAGGGGAGTTATATTCCTTTGTTGTTTCCTTTTGTTTGCTTTTTTGACTTTCCATCCTGCCCCATGGAGGACAGGATGGTTTAATCCAAACGCACACCAAAACGCATACTGCATTAAATATAATAATTGTATTGCCATCTGCATCATTAATTCAAGTAATTTTCTTAGGGGGCTAGCATGTAGTCCCTACTAGCTGGACCCTTTGGGGCCACAGAATACATTGAGATAAAATGAGAGAGAAATCATGCTTGGCAGAGTTGAGAGCAGAGGAGTATTTTGAAGAGCAGTCAGAAAGAGCTGGAGATCCAAGGAGTGTCTAGATCTTTGCCAAGTGTGAAGGTTTTTCATCATTATTGTTTTCAGCGTGCAGGTGGTAGGTGTAATACAAGGCCATGGAGCAGATGGTTTTGGAATGAATAAAGTAATAAGAGGGAAGGGAGAGGAGAAGGGATGTTAAGATCAGTGTTAAAGTTAGTGAAGTCTTTATCAGTGGAGGAGAGAAAGTGGTGTAGGTCAGAGAGGTTGATGGGAATTTGGAGGAGGGAAACATGCACTTGGTAATGGAAGCAGTAGATGGAGAGATAGGGGTTTAAGTAAGAATGGAGATTGAGGCAAACACAATGTAATGATCAGAGGGAGAAGGAGTGGTAGAGATATTAGAGTTGGAGAGTTGAGAGGATATGGCAGGGTCATGAAGAGCAGCAAGGATTACAGCGTCTGAGAGAGAAAATCAGGTTTTTGTAAGGGTAATGAGGTCAAGAGATGGAAAATAGGAAAGAAGGCAGTCAGAGGTAAAGGAAGTCTTTTTACAGACAGATTGTCCATTCCAAGAGCAATATAAAAAGAGTGATATGTAGAAGCATACCAATGTTGAGTCTGCAAAGTAAAGAGTTGGGGTAGATGAGAGAAAAGGAAGCATGATGAAAAGGTTAGGAAGAGAGTTTAAATGGTTTTAAGTAGAGGAGAATGAAGAACAAAGAAAGACGTTTAAGAGAAAGGAAGTGATAGTAAGAGCACCTGGTTGGTGAGGGCTGGGCTGACCAAAGACATAATTGGTAATCACAATCAAGTAGCAGGACACAGCAAAGCAATAACACAGAGGTAAGGAGGCAAAGAGGCTGAAGGAAAGGCTGGTGGTTAGCCCTTAGCTGTTTGCCATTTGCGGGGTCACCCTGGGCTCAGTAGCCCCAAAAGAAGGATTCAAGTACTGGAAGTGGTGAGGAGCATTCAATGATGGGAAAGCGGAACCACTGCCTGCAGATACAGAGCAGGGCATGTCTGGAGATGGAGTCCTGGCCCCGCCACCCTGGAGGCTGGATGGAGGATGCCATGATCAAATTAGCAGCAGTAGCCGGTGAGAGGCCTACTTTCTTAAATTAGATTGTGGTATTCTCTGTGCTGTGTGGGATGTATCAACCCACTCATCCAAGCCCTGCAACATCACTGCGCATTGCTGGCAGCAGAAATATCATAATGGCCACTGGAAAGCATGCTGCTCACCAGAAATCACCAGAAATTGCGCAGTGAAAAACTGAAAAATAGGCAACCATCTACTTTTGCCTATGTCATTGGTAACACAGGAGACAACTGCCAAACCCCATCCTTTGGCTGCTAACAGAGCAAAATCACTGCCAAGGAATACAGAGCTGTCTCAAATATCTGTTTTTATTTGGTGTCAAATTTGCTAAAATCATGGCTCACAAACCACCAAATGAGATCCAACCTCCTTGTTGGGTGTTCCACATCATTATGCTGCAAGAATCCACATACATCCAATGTCAGAAAGAATCAGATGTTATTAGAGTGAAATCCGCTTTTAAAGATACTGATGGAAAGGCAGCTGTCAAAATGGGTGCAATACCGGTACTCACCACTACCAGAAGCCAGCGTTCAAAACCATTTTCTTTGTAAAGTTGAACATGGAAGCCCAAACTATGCCAAAGAAACACTTGCTATCAGAAGCCTAAGGGGTGGAGACAATTTAAAACTATATTCTGAAATGGCTTGAAGGAAGAAATTGTTTAATGTGTGTGTTAAAAATGTGGGTTATATTGTAACAAAAGACAATTTGTAGACATTGGTGCAGAGTTAAAAAGTTTCCCACACTGGGACCAAACACATTCCACACCTTCCCCTGGACAAAGGAAGCTTTCCCCAGCGCTTGGCCAAGAGATTGACAGACTGCTGTGAACAGGAACTAGCCAAGGCACCCTGGCATGTTGCTCTCAGTCAAGACAATGGATTCTTTGGGATGAATAGGAATATGCTGATTTGGGTGTGACTGGTCAATAACTCCTGGCAGGAAACAAGACATGTGACCCTCTGAGTCAGCCAGCTCAGGGGGCGGAGACAAACCATTGTGTGAATTGATTTGAAAGCAAATGTATGTTTTATAAAAATGCTTATCACAAAGTGTACCAAGCTGACAAAAATATGAAACTTTGGGATTGTTAAAATGAAAAATTCCCTCACGATTTAAGACTAAGCTGGAGGCCGTGTGATGTTCTGAGACCAAACCTCGGAATTTATTAATATCGCAGCTGTAGTGTTTTTGCTATGAACATAAGAAATTACACAAATGTGCCCAGAGAGAATATGCATGCCTGTGTAAAATTTGGTGCAGAACCAATATTGGGAAACCCACCAAAAGCGCAAATAAGTGGTTATTTCTGAACCCAAGCTCGTAGGAACATGGGACTTGGACAGAGACATGCCTTAATTAATCTGCAATGTGCATATGTATTATCAACAACTTGTGTATCAGGCAAATTTGTTTTTGGGGATTTTCTAAGAAAAAGCAAAGGAGAGGGATTTCAGTTAAGCCATAAAACACAGCATCACTCTGACACATATGACACACTGCTCCTGTCTCAAATCAGGGGACAGTAAATTCACGGGCCTATCAGGTTCCTTAGAGGGTTGGGTATAGGGAGGCAGCCTCCCCACCCACTTTGGAAATACATAAATAGGTACTGCTGAGATCCAGAGACACACACCTTTCCACTTCTCAACTGATTTCTTGTGAAGCACCCTGACGGAAGACTCCAGACTCCAGATAGATCCAGACTCCAGATAGATCCGGACTCCAGACTCTAGAAACAGACTCCAGAACTTTGAAGCAGAAAGGCGCAATCCCAAAAGCTGAACTCTTTTCAGCAGGCCTCAGAATCTTTTGCAACCTGATTCTAAGCCCTAAACTTCCCAGGGGCATCTCAAAATCCAACAGCCGGGCTGAGCTGTTTTGCTTCTCGCTAAGAACCCTGTGCTAGAACCAAGATCCAGACCCAGAAAGCAATGCTGTATCCGGAGCCCGTCAGATCCAGTCTAAGAGGCCGTCCAGACTGCCCCGCAGTGCTGAGAGCAGAACCCAGAGTGCCTGAGACCTGTCCGGTGGTGAGTGAAGCCAAATCCTTGACCAGATCTTGACAGGGCCCCTTCCATTCCCAAGCCTAGGAGTGAGTATTTAGTCTAGAACTGTCCATAACCAATCTCTTAGTTTAAAGTAATCTTACTCCAACCATTTTAACCTGCCCAGTACTGCATTATAGAATCTTGTGTCCATCCTGTTGATTCCAAATCTGTAAAGAGCGATCTGTCATATTTGAAATCTTGGCACTCATTACAACTCAGGCGTTAAGGGTTTAACGGCGCTGTTGGCACCGTTAACCCTTAATGCCTGATTCACATTTTAACGCCTGCTTTTTGCAGGCGTTAAAATGCAAGGCGCTAAGCCACCTTAGTGCTAATTACGGCACCGTAATTTACGGTGCCGTAATTAGCGCCTTCCCCACTCCCATTATGCCCTATGGGGCAAAAATGGGAATGAGGAAGGGGCCTTTGGTGAATGGGGAATTACCGCCCCACTCACCTTGTAATGGGGCGGTAATTCCGCAATCCACCAAGGTTGTAATGAGGGCCCTTGACTTTATTTCCGAAAATCTACCTTCACATAAACCTCCGTAACATCTGAACCGCACATCCTAGAACCGTAATTTAACTGTCATTTTGAAGCTAAGATCCTAAGCTTTCCAACGAACTTAAAACATTCCAATTCATTGTAGTTTTTCCATAATCACGTTTCACACACGCAGAAAAATTGCTGCGAATTGCAAATTAGCTCCATTTTACCACTTGTAAAAATAGCAGTTTCTTGTTTTCCACTGCTGAATTTCGTTTTCAATCTGATAATCATTCATGAATCCTTGCTAGTGTTGACCTGAACCAATCCAAAGTAACTCTCACTTATCCTGAATCCCTTTAGTGAATTAAAATCATTTTAGCATATTTTCCCATTCATTGCAATCACATTCAAAAGCATTTGTGCCTGTTTTAAAATCAAACCTGTTTTCTCTGAGCTTGCTGGGGGAACTGGGATTGAACTGAATGATTGATTGTATTTCTGAAACCTGTGTGCACTCATTTCTATCTCCTCATATTGCATCGGGGGGGAGTGAGTAGTCACAGCGGAAAAAGTGATCATATTATCTTTTATTGAAATCATATCAAGTTTATTTCTGTGTTGCATTCTTTCCATCATTGCATTTCCTTGAACCCATACCAAGTATTCTCTGCTACAGTATCCTTCCTATTCCTAAGTGCTTAAAGAGATTGTTAATTTTGTAATATTACCCATTCTGCTCACTGTACATATTCATACGTGTGCTATTCAGATATTATTTTATTCATAAAAGTGTGATATATATTGTCCAATTCTTCAATAAACCTTTTAATTTGCAAAACAAACCTATTTCTTGGCTCAGTGAGGTCAGGGAGATTCAAAGAGAGGGGCATTATATAAGGGTTCATCATCCAGATTTAAAGAACTTTGACATAAAAATATATAAATAAGGCATTCCATTGGGCATCCCATACTAAGCATTGATTTATTTGGAGTGCTGGATTGAACTCACTTACAGATTGGGGGCTCAGCTGGCCGGGACTTCTGGATTAGATCTACCACTTGTGCAGCTTAATACAGTGCGCTAACTGACAGGATACATAAATCCTGTTGGGCTACTACGCTGTGTTACACTGTAAAAGCACCCCTCAAAAAGGAACACTTTCAGGAAACAGTCTCTTTTGCAAAATAAAATAATAAACTTCTGTAAGTCAGGAAGGAAATCAATTTCCAGAATGGCGACATTGCTAGACATCAAGAGAGCTAGAGAGCACCTTTTACATAAGCTATTTGTGAGAGGTGAGTGGACTGAGCAGGACCAGAATGTGTGGTTTCAGGCGATCACACAACAGGTCACTGCAACTGGGTTAGATACCTGGAGAGATCAGGGTCCCTTACATGTGGCCATGAGTGAACTGTATATGGCCCCTAAGGCTAAGGATGAGCACAACAGGATTGCCACGGTAGCAGCATATTTATATTTATCTATGGGAGCCATACTGGACAGATCTGAGGAGAGGCTGCAGATGAGCCAGGAGTCAGAAAACGAAAGTAGGCAGTATATCATTAAAATAAAAGAGGATATGGGTATCCTGCAACAGGAAAGGGCAGACCAGGATACCAGAATTCTGGCCTTGCAGAAGGAGTATCAAGAAGGTTTGGACTCCCTACTGCAGAGCCAGAAAAAGCTGGAGCAAAAGATAGATTTCAACAGGGCATGCACAAAGCAGGTAGCCACCCTGCAAAGCCAATTGGATAAAGAAAAAGAGGAGAGGAATAAATTGATTTTGAAAGACCTGGATACCCAGGCACAGTTTGATGAAGAGCACCAGAAAGATGATGCCCTTCAAAGGCAGATGGACAACCTGGTGGCACAGAGGCAGGCTCTTGCTCAGGAAAGGGGCACCTTAGGCCATGAAGTTGGCCACTTAAAAGGGAAGCTGGAAGTAAATCACCTGGCCCTCCAGGGACTGGGTGATCTCCAAAAAGAGCATCAAAACTTGTTGGAGCACACCATGAGGGTGGAAGATGCTCTGGCAAAAAAGGAGCAGGTCAGTAGGGACGGGACTCAGGAGGTAACCCTCCTGCAGCAAAGACTGGCCCAGTACTCCAGGACCAACCAGGAAGCACAGAGAGAGAATAAGCCTCTCTGTCAGCACAATGATAGGCTCCAGCGACAGGTAGCCATGCAAGAGAGACTGATAGAGTCTAGTAAGGCCTTTATTGAGGAACATAAAGTTCAGGCTCTTGCATGGCAACAGGGAGCATGGACTGATAGAGATGAGGTTCGATGGGAAAGGGAAACACCTGAGCATAACCACAGGAGCCCTAGTACCAGAGGCCTTCATCTCTCCCAGTCCCTGGACTCTGCCACCCCCATGTCCCCTGGCGCACATGAGCCCAGGGCCACGGGGATGCAGATTACTATCCAGTCAGAAGAAAGGGGCTCATAGGCCAGTACCTCCCAGGAATGGATGGCCATGGGCACCCAAGTAGAGTGAAATTTAGTGGGGAAACCCAGGAGAGCAGGCCCATTAAGGGCATCCTGAAAACCACTGCCCAGTTAGGTCAGTGGGGGGGATACCCATCAAATCCTGGGAGCAAGGAGGAATCAGAAGACTCCTCTGAGCCTCCCAGGACACCGGAGTCTAGGTCCCCACATTCTGCCAGCCATTCCCAGGCTTTCAGAATCCGGAAAACCTGGAAGATCAGACTGGCACCTCTGGGAGCAGTGCCTCTGAGTCAGAGGATGAATGGACCCGGGTTACACAAACCAAGAAGGCCAATAAGGCAAAAAAGGGCCTTGCTTAAGGACCCCTTCAAACAGATTAAGGCAATAAGGAGTGTCATCACGCCTTATCACAAGAACGCCAAGTATTCTGTGTGGGAACACTTAGAGCTCTTTGAGCAAATGATGGGGAATTTCCATTTTAAAGACAGCAGTATCTGCATTCAATATGTCAAATGGACATTCTCCTCAGAATACTCCAGTTTCTTTGCAGGGCTGGAGGGCCAAAATCATTCCAGATGGTCCACATATAGGGCGGCCATCTTAAAGCACTTTTCTATTCATAGAAACCCCCAAGATGCTTGCAATGGCAGCCTACAATTTGCAATGTGGGGAAGATCAGGCCCCACAAGAATTTGTGCAATAGTTGAAGCGTGCTTTTGCGCAGACTACCAGAAGGGTGCGCACGGATAGCAAAGAATGTGTTAATACGTTTTTCCATGCCTTGCCCAAATACATCATGACCCAGCTAGTGAGAGATTTTCATGAGAAAAGATCACTAGACTGGGTCATTGAACAGGCCACCCGAATCTATGAGGTGCAGAAGCCTGTAGAAATTAAAAATAATGCTCAGAAAAGCCCCAACCGACCAGCACCCCTGCTGCTGCTAAGGTGGCAGAGGTAAAGGTTGCCCCCATTTTAGATTTGGAGATGGGGGGGGCCAAAAAACTTATCTGCACAGAACAATTCTAAACCCAGAAGGCCCTCGGGTCAGTCACAGACAGGGAATTAAGGAGGTAGTCCCACAAATGGGGTCCCTCGCTCCCCTGACTATGTAAGTCCACGCTACAAGGGAAACCGACCCATCCTGGGTTATGTGTGGACTCCTCCAGCCCAAGGGGGTGGTCCAACCAAGCACCTAACCCCGGGAACGTCCCTCCTAACTTCCCCCAGGAGGGCAGACATTCACCAAATCTTGGGCAGAACTTTTTCCCCAGGTATCCACAAAATTTCCAACCCCAAAATCGTCCATCCTTCTTTCCCCACTTCCCTGAGCCCAGACAACCTAATCTGGGAGAGGGGAGGCTAAGGGTGGAGGGGTACCCAAATCTTCCCAACCCGGGGTACTACCAGAGGAGGGATAGCTACCTTCCTGGGATCAGCCCAGGGGAGAAAACAGAACCCTGTATCAGCCTGAGCGGGATTCACAGTTAGAGCGCCAGGTCCAAAATATGGCACAGGATCTGGGTCGCATGCTGAGGGCTCAGCAGAACCCTCAGATGAGCATGCCGGCGCAGAATGCCCCAAACTCTGGACTTGGTGCTCCAGAACAATGACGGGGGCATCACCCCGATAACTCACTGGTTCCCAGGGAGGAGGCATAAAGGGAAGGGGCGTGTAAAGCCTTGGAGGAAGCTTCCTTCCCCACTTATAAACATCCCCTGGAAACCCAGGAACCGGAAACAAAATCTCCTGCCCCAGTAAGCCTGCCACCCAAGGAGCAGAGTGGGGTAGGAGAAACAAAGGACCCAAACAGACCCATTTCAAAGAGGAGGTACGGATCTTCCAATTTGAAGGCGAGGGATCCTCAGAGGATCCTTGGAAAAGGATCTTCTCCTTCAGAAATGGGGGAACTCCTCCCAAAGAAAAATGGGTCCCAAGGAAATGAAATCCAGACTGGGTAGATGTGGGTACTGAGCTAGTGCCGCCCATCATCTCATCCCAGAACCAACAGCAAGAAAATCCCCTGGTTCAAACCCATCCTGGTGACTGCCTCCAAAAAGGGGGGGTGGTCCAGAACCGGAACCAGGGGAACCCAAAGCCGCTCCTACCTCCAGTTGCCAACTTTTTCTTTCAGATTCCCAAGACTCTCCACAGAATTCTGCCCAAATCTCTTCTCTCTCCATGTCCAAAACCAGAAAATTAGCCCACCAGTTGTCCATAAATGTGCATTATCTGTGCCCCCTTGCAGAGAAGGTTGTAAGATACTATGCCCCAGTTCAAGTACAGGGGCAGGGTACAATTTTAGCACGGGTGGACACTGGATCCCAAGCTACCCTTCTGTCCAAAAAGGCCTTTGATGAACTGAATTCAGGGAGGGGGGAGAAATACCAAATTCCTCTCACCGCTCTTCCTGGACAACTTCAGAACTTTGATGGGAAGGATATTTGCGTCGAGGGGACTGCGGATTTGGACATTAAAATTGGGCGACATAAGGTGAAACACCAGGTCATAGTAGTGCCTCCAGAGGGCAGTTGTTCATCCCAATTCAGTTAAATGAAGGGAAGGACTTTGTTCTCGCCCGAGTGTGTGTGAACAACGGTAAGAGCTTCATCAGCATAACCATGTTCCGCCAACTCCCAAAAGATCGAGCCATTCCCACATTTAGACTCATAGACAAATAGGAAATGGATCTGGAAGCACCCAATTCCAACCATCTCCTGCCAAGCAGGTGTATGCTCAAAATCTCCATAGGCAACAAGAGCATCGTCCATAATTGTTGGGTTGTGCGGGACGTCACTGCCGTCTTTTTCTTAGGCAGTGACATTCTCAATCGCTTTGCCATTAGTTTGGACCTAATAAACTTCAAGGCTTGGTCCCGATTAGCGGATAATCCCATGGGTTTTGTTGACAAAGAGAAAGCATTTAGGTCAGCTCAATTGCTACCTTATGCAGTTTGGAGAGGAAGTCACCATCCCAGAAAGGACCCGACAATTCTCCCTGCAAGTGAAAGTTAAAGAGGACAGAAATTGAAAAACCCTGATGCCTATATTCATTTAAATGCTTCTCTCCAACTGCAAGGGTTGGAGGTCAACCCAACATCATTAGTCAATATAGAACATGACACCATTCCAATAGAGGTGGATAACAGCGACTTATAGAGTAAAGACGGTCTGAAAGAACGTGAAGAAGTAAAGAACATCACAGGGCTCAAACCTAAATCACATTTTTCACCTCCTGTACATGTGTGCCCCCCCGAAATCTTGGCCTTTGAAAACTTTGTGAGGAAACAAGTGCAGGAGGCTATCAAGAAGAAAAATTTCCATCAAGATAACCTGAATAAAGACGAACGAGAAGCATTGAAAATGCTCTGTGAAGATCCCCTTAGAATTATTAAACCTGCTGATAAAGGGGTGGCATCGTGTTGATGGATATTCAGAAGTATGAAGATGAATGTTTGAGGCTCCTTGGAGACAGGGAATTAGATCATGACCATACGCAAGCATATAGAAAATTAGATCATGACCATACGCAAGCTCTACAAGAGGAAATAGGAAATCTGATGAGACACGCAGTGAATGAAGAATGGATTAGTGAGGAAGAACAACTATTCCTATGTAAGGTTCACCCAAGAAAAGGGGCATTTTATGTACTTCCAAAAGTGCATTAAAATGCAGAGCACCCACCAGGGAGACCGATAGTCTCTGCCATTGACTCATTGTTAGAGCCCCTATCTGTATATACAGAGTTCTTTTTGAAACCATTTGTTGAATTAATGCCTGCATATATAAAGGATAGGACCCACATGCTCCTCATGCTGGAAAGCATCACCGTGGAACCAAATGACATTTTAGTGACGATGGACGTTGAATCATTGTATACGTCCATCCCGCAGATGCAGAGTTTGGAGGTGTTAAGAAAGATCCTCGATACAAGAGAAACACCATTAAATCCACCAACGGGCTTCATACTTGAATGTGGGCATTTGGCCATGTATGAAAACTTTTTTCTTTTTAAGAAAAGTTTATATAAACAACTCAGAGGGGTAAGTATGGGTGCCACCTTTGCACCTGATGTGGCAAATTTACATATGGCTGATTTTGAACATAATTTTGTACTGGGACCCTTATGTGCTTTGAAACAACAGCCGTTTGGGGGACACTTGAGAGTGTGGAAACGGTTCATAGACAATGTGTTCATTGTGTGGAGAGGTTCTACCGAATCTCTGGTGTCCTTCCACATGTGGGTTAATGCATGTGATCCCCACATTAAGTTCACAATGGAGTGGAACAAAGTGAGTGTACGTTTTCTGGATCTAGTGATCCAAAAGAAAGGAGATCATTTGGAAACAACATTACACAGGAAAAGCACAGATAAAAACACACTCCTACATTACTCGAGTTTGCACCCGGGAGGTCTTAAACAAAATCTACCATATGGTCAATTTCTCCGCATCAGGAGAAATTGCACACAAAAAACGAGTTTGTGAACCAATCCGTGAAATTGAAGGACAGACTAATGGATAGAGGGTATCCAAAAAAGTTGGTGAAACAACACTATAAACGAGCCCTCAACACACATCGGGAGACCTGTCTATTAACAAAGACCAAAGAAAAGAATAACAGATTGATCTGTGTGTCTACATTTTCCCCAATAAGCAATTTGATCAAGAGGAGTGTCAATAAGAATTGGCATCTGGTGAAATGCCCAGGGAGTCTGGCACAGAAACCAATGTTTGCGTTTAAACGCAACATGAATCTCAGACAAAAACTGGTCCACACATATAGAGAACAAGAAGATAACAAAACAATGATTAACCAATGGGGTTTGAAACCCATCACGGGACATCACAAATGTGGCCATTGTGTGGCGTGCCAATTTACTTCTACATGCCTCAAATCATACAAATCATTTGAATATGGAAACAGGAAGGAGTGTTTTTTTAAAAATCACACCAATTGCTTGAGCAAAAACGTCATATACATTATCCAATGTCCATGTGATCTTGTATATGTAGGAAAAACTATGAGAGAGGTACGCCAGAGAATATCGGAACATCGTTCGTGCATAAGGAACAATGTGCAAGACAAACCTTTAGTTGAACATTTCTCTAAATTGTGGCACACTGACAAGGATATTAGGTTGTTTGTACTTCAAACCATCAAGACCCCCATGAGAGGAGGCGACATGTCCACTATGTTACACAGACTAGAACAAAGATGGATTCACTCTTTGGACTCAGTTAAAAATGGTTTGAATATTTCCATAGAGTGGAACAAACTGGTAACTGGATAAGAGACATGGTCTCTGCTCTCATTGGTTGAGCACGGTTCTATATCAGTTATATGGTGAACCTCTGATATATATGCCATCTGATAAATATATATGAAGGGCATGGCATGTCAGCACATTCATTTGGACTCTGGTTTACCCATATTTGATTTTGACAATATTGGTTGTGGCGAAGGCGCCTCCTGCCACCGTGAGGGGGAAGGGCGTTTGTGTCCATTAGTAAGTCATGAAAGATCACACCATAATCCAGGATGAACTGAAGGTGAGTGGCCATGACCCAGAATAGCAAGCTATACCCAAGGATCACCTCGGATGTTGGAATGAGCCGCATACACCAACAGTAACAATCATGCAGCATAAGCACCCATTGGTCTATGCACGAAATAGGGTGAGGCAATGCATCTTTTTAACATCCCTCCTGCTGCATTGGTATTTTTACACAATCTAAAATGTATTTTTACACAATCTAAAATGTGTGTACATGTAAAAAACTTTTGTCCATGAAGGGACTACAATGCACATAAATCACTGGGAGCCGGGGCTTAACAGTTCTGTTCACCAACAGAAACAATCATGGTATAGCAGCGTTTATTGTTTCATGCACGTAATAGGGTGAGGTAATTCATCCTTCACGCTGCATGGTTTCGCCAGGTTGATCAAATAAACACTATTGGGTTCACGAAAAAGGAAAAAGAAAAAAGCACCCATTGGTCTATGCACGAAATAGGGTGAGGTAATGCATTTTTTTAACATCCCTCATGCTGCACTGGTATTTTTACACAATCTAAAATGTTTGTTCATGTAAAAAACTTTTGTCCATGAAGGGACTATAATGCCCATAAGTCACTGGGAGCCGGGGCTTAACAGTTCTGTTCACCAACAGAAACAATCATGGTATAGCAGCGTTTATTGTTTCATGCACGTAATAGGGTGAGGTAATTCATCCTTTATGCTGCATTGTTTCTCCAGGTTTATCAAACAAACACTATTTGGTTCATGAAAAAGGAAAAAGAAAAAAAGAAAAAGATGTTTTGCTTACGTAGGGACTACATTGCCCAGAAGCCTCTGGGAATTGGGGCTCAAGAGTCCTTTCACCATGTTCATGGCATATTTAAGGAAGCCACGCCCAGGAAACAGCACGAAATTTGGAGTGTGTGCAGTACAAGAGAGAAGGAACCCATGGTAAGTAAAATGTGTGTGTGGGTTTGAGTGTTTAAATCCACAAAGTTTGTTTGCTGTTTTGAAGAGAGAGAGAGTGCGAGGGTATACTCAACCCTTTCGATTCCATTTCTGCTGACAATCAGCATGCATAGCACATGTAAACAGATGCTGGATGTGTCTGTTTTCCCCCTTTTCACTCGTATAGAGGCGTTTGAACAGCCATGGAGCCCAGTTAAGGCAGCAGTTGTGTGTTTTTCCATAAGCATTAGTAGCTGTTTGGCAGTCACTGTGCACGCTGAACCATTATTATTTTAGGGTCAGAAAAGCCTAATATGAGAGTGGGGTTGTTATAGAACTCCAGCATGATTGAACAAAGGTTCATAAAGGGAATTTTAATCGGTTTCCTCCACAAAACTCTATGTGGGGAGGGACAGGGGAGTGAGACAACAGCATTAAAAAAACCTTGATAATGCTTTGAGCTAGTTACATATATGAGCATGACGTTTTGTTCCATGTATCCCTTCAGGAACATTGAACTGGAATAACTGCGCAGTGAGAAAAAACTGGGGTACCAGATTAGAACATTTCTGGACTCGGCCACATGAGGTGAGGCGAATTGATAGGAGGTTTTGATTACCTCCAGTGTGGTCAAGATGAGAATATTTGAGTATTGAGTCTCTGTGTTGCATTTCAGGCGAGAACAGGGATTTTTCCTCTTTGGATTTATTGACTAAAGACGCAAGACACCCCCATACCTGAATCTTTGATCAGGTAAGACAGTGTGTCCAGACCATTTATACAATGGTGTATTGTTTATAGGGCAGGCTTACTAAGATGCTTTGTCCTCCTCTTACGTTGCAGTATAGGCGCAGAGTTATCTAGCACCACTGCAGGATTTAGTCCATCGTTGACACGCGTCTCCATTTTTTCCCGTGGAGGTGAGTGCCAATCTGTATACACATAAACTGAGATATACACAGAAGATATATCTGTGTCTAAACAAATAAGAGATCGGAATTCTGATGTTATGTATATTGTTTGTTTGTAGATTGAGGTTTGATGACATCCTCCACCTTTTGACATTTTGGAGTGGTTGCAACAGAACCATCCGTCTCCTGAAGAAGGTCACTTATATTTACCGGCTTAAATTAGGGGCCTATTGTGACGACCGAAACATATGTTGAGTTACAGCAAATAAGCAGGATGCTATTTGTTTTTGTATTAACACTTACTGTAATCACCAAGAGGTGTTGAAATGTATGTTAATATATTGGTTCTAGGTGGTCTGAGTACCACAAGTGTGGAATATTGACATGTATAGTGAGAGTGTGAATGAATGATGGAATTAATGGTGGTGTTTAAATGGGGATGTTGAGAACAATAAATATTTGTGTAAATTGTTTATAAATAAATATATATATTTTTTGACAAGACCTGGTATTGTTTAAATGTGTACAGATGTTCTGATCTCATTTCGCCCAGGTTCATTTTTGTTGTTCCATTATATTTAGCCTGAGAACCTGTGGCAGTAAGGCAATCCCTATTTTGAAATTTCGACCTGGGTGAGAGCAGTAAGACAGCTCAAAAGAAGCCTCTCACAAGCGCCTTGCTTAGCTTACCCTGTCACAAACAAGGAGTTCTTCTTGGAGACAGGGTTTTCTAATACATGCTTGACTGCAGTATTATACCAAAAGCATGACAAGGTCAATAAAGTGATCTCCTATGCGAGTAAAACTTTATCCTCTGTGGAGGAAAAATTCAACGATTGTGAGAAGGCACTCCTGGCAACGGTGTGGGCATTGCAGAATTACCGCCTGTTTATCCAGGGGGAACACATCATTGTGGAGACTCCACACAGCCTCTGCAATATCTCCAAAGTGACAGAATATGGGCCGGAAATGTGAGTAATTCCCGAATTGCTTACTGGATTCTGTCAATGCAAGGCTTTCTTGTGGAGGTCAGATATGGCCAAAACAAGAATAGTCCCCTCGCGCAAGGTCTGACTGACTTGCATGATTGTGCCAGAGAAAACTGTCTCAAGGATGAAAGTCTAAAAATCAAGGACAACATGAAGGCATACCTTAATTCCCCACACAAAGTCTTTGAAGAAGACAAGTGTGAGGGAATGCCCACTGTCTATGTGGGTGGATGCTCTTACCATGTTGACAACAACAGGGAAAAAGAACAAGATTGGTCCCCGAAGTAGTCAAGTGGCAGAGTTGATGGCTGTGCATCAAGCCATCCTCACTGCTCTCCAACATCAACTCCACAAACTGGTCATAATAACAGATTCGGATTATGTATGGAACGGGTTCGTGGAGCACCTGGTTAACTGGAAAACCAGAGGCATGTTATGTGCTAATAACAAACCCTTGAAACATGGGAAGTTAATCCAAAATATTGATGATCTGGTCACCTCGAATGGGATGACCATCTACTGGAAAAATATCATGGGTCATTCTAAAGTAGAGGCACCAGACAAAACTGGAAATGACTTAGCTGATTAGCTGCCCAAAACCAGGGCCACCCAACAGGATCTAATAGAGATCGAGTCCCTGTTGGGGGAAATCCAGGTCACTGCTATCACTAGGTCCCAGACAAATGCTCACAATGATCTCTCAACTGCACAATGGAGTAAGGAGACCCCAGATGCTGATTTGATTATGGCTCAAAAAGGGGATCCAATAATTGGTAAGTTTTATCAACACATTGAGGACCCTGAGAACTTTCCCCTGACGGATACCGATTACATTGGGAAAGAGGACCTCGGAGTGTTGATGAAATGTCCAATAACATTCCGAATCCAAGACGGTTTGTTGGTAAGGAAATCCCTAGCTGGCCATGATCAGTGGGTGGTTCCTACCTCATTCTGAAGCCTGATGTTAAGTCACGCCCATGATGCGGCCACAGCCGGCCATAGGGGGTTTCATACAACCCTTGAAATCTTAAGAGAGGTTGCGTACTGGCCACACATGGGGCAGGACCTCGACCAATACTTGAAGGGGTGTCTTGTGTGTGCACAATTTCAGCCAACATCCCTCACACACCGTGCGCCTCTCCAAAAGAGGGCGGGATGACACTGCCATGGTCAGATTTTCAAGTCGACTTTATCGGGCCCGTGATTCGCTCCTCTAGGGGGAATATGTACATATTGACTGTGACATTATTTACTAAATGGTTGGAATGTCTCCCAGCCCCAAACTGCAAGGCAGAAACAGCAGCTGCCCTGATGATCAATCACATCTTTTTGCGTTTTGGACTACCCCAAAGGATTGAGTCAGACAGAGGTATCCATTTCACCAGCGACGTAATGACAAAGATGTGGGAGATACTTGGTGTTAGAAGGAAGCTACATATTGCTTACCAGCTAGCCTCTAGTGGTGCAGTAGAACATTACAACAAAATCATTGTGAGCATCTTAAAAAAAATTGTGGCAGATTCTGGGCCAAGTTGGGATATTTGATTACCTCTTGTCCTAATGGCCATCAGATCTACCCCTTCATCTGCAACTAAAATGTCACCGTTTGAGCTGATGACTGGACGCAGGATGGTGCTTCCCCAGCATTTGCGCTATAGGACCCAAGAGCAGACATTGATCAATGCCTCCACAACACATGAGTATGTTGAAAATTTAAGAAAACACCTTCAACATGCTTTTGCCTATGCTCAGCGAAATCTAGAAAGATCAGCCGACAGCATGAAGACCTACTATGACTTCAAGATGACCAGAAAAGAATACAATGTAGGAGACCGGGTTTATCTATACAATTTCCAAAGGAACCAGGCCAAACAGCGAAAATTTCTGCCTACCTGGAAGGGACCTTTTGAAATTGTAGACAAGATCTCACCAGTAGCCTACAAGATCCGCATCCCCAAAGGCAGTTTGGCAGAAGGGGAAGGCAAGTGGGTCCACATTAATCAGCTAAAGTGTTGCCATCCTAGGCACAGTCTGCAGCAACTGGAGGAGTCTTCTGGAACCCTAGAGGGGGCCACTCCAGATCCATAAAAAAATCAACCCTAAAAAATTCCACATACAGTCTAAAAAATATAATAATGCAAATGTCTCCTGATTTATAAAATGTATATGTCCGCCCCACTACATTAATACTGGTATCGAAATGTCTATGAATATGTTTGTGCTTTGTCATCCTAGGAGAGAAAGAGAGAGAGATAAACCATGGAGACTGACCAAGGAGGACGACCCGGGTACCGGGAGCAAAGATCCGAGGGGCCCGGGGTATCGCTCAATACTCCCATCAGGACTGGCGAGGAGAACCGATCGATCCACCCCTGATGGAGGAAAAGATGCTGCACTTTGCCGTTTGAGGAATCCAGAGAGATGAGGCTGACATCCCAGTCTTGCGAAGATCCATTGATGAAAGATCAACGGCCATAACAAGAGGGGGGCTTGTGGGATGTATCAACCCACTCATCCAAGCCCTACAACATCACTGTGCATTGCTGGTAGCAGAAACATCATAATGGCCACTGGAAAGCATGCTGCTCGCCAGAAATCACCAGAAATTTTGCAGTGAAAACCTGAAAAATAGGCCACCATCTACTTTTGCCTTTGCCAGTGGTAACACAGGAGACCACTGCCAAAACCCATCCTTTGGCTGCTCACAGAGCAAAATCACTGCCAAGAAATACAGAGCTGTCTCAAAAATCTGTTTTTATTTCGTGTCAAATTTGCTAAAATCATGGCTCACAAACCACCTAAAAAGATCCAACCTCCTTGTTGGGTGTTCCACATCATTATGCTGCAAGAATCCACAAAAAAGGACACTGACAAACCCATAGAACGACAGAAGTACTCCAAGCACCAGTAGGGCTGACGCTGGACACAAGGGTCCACCCGCGAGACCCAGGGAGACGGAGGCAACAACTCCAGCCAAACCTTACCATCCCCCACCGCCCGTACAGCCACAACTAGGTACCACAGGGCTGTGGAACGGATGAGGTACCACCAATCACCCCACAATCGGAGGTATGGACACTAGCAGCTGCGCTAATCATGTGGGGGGGTGAGGAGCATGCAAAGTTATTAAGGGAGCGGGCGGAGGGGACAGCTAAATCCTCAAACGGCCTTGAATGCAAAAATCGGGCACATACCTCCTGAGGCACAGGGCGTACAAGCATTCCGTCATGTAAGATTACATGAGCCCAACTGGCTCAATCCAGGATAGAGATACCAACTAACCAATACCACTAACAATTTCCTTCTCTGCATAGACCTCTCAAACTCCAAATCAAACACAACCACAAACCTCTAGCGCAGCAAACCGCAAGAACTTCACTACACTGCAACAACAAAACAAAACACACACAGACTCGCACATCAGCACACGACGACTACCGGCCGCATACACCCCAGGCACAGCCGACGGAACCACCGGGCTGAGGCTGCCAAAAGCACATCACTGCTCTCTTGCACTTTTCCAGCCTCCACCCACTAACCCACCCCTCCCTCCCTCTTTCAGAGCCGCCAGTGCGCCAGGGGACCACTCCGGTGGTGATAGTGCGCGGTACAAATGACCTTTAACATTAAAATTAACATTAACATTAACATTAATATAAATCCAATGTCAGAAAGAATTAGATGTTATTAGAGCGAAATCCCCTTTTAAAGATACTGGGCCTCATTACGACCCAGGCGGTAAGGGGTTTACGGCAGCGTAAACAGCGCCGACCCTTACCGCCTGATTCCGAGGTCCCTTAGCGCCATGGAGGATTTAACACCTGCTTTTAGCAGGTGTTAAAATCCATGGCGCTAAGGGACCTTGTTGTTAATTACGCCACCGTAATTTACGGTGGCGTAATTAACGCCTTCCCCACTCCCATTATGCCCTATGGGGCAAAAATGGGAATGGGGAAGGGTAAATGGGGATTGGGGACTTACCGCCCCGCCAACCTCGGAATGGGGCGGTAAGTCCGCCAACCACCATGGCGTAAACGTAGTTTACGCCATGGTGGTAAAGGTACGACCCAGGCGGTAACTTACCGCCTGGGTCGTAATGAGGCCAACTGATGGAAAGACAGCTGTCAAAATGGGTGCAATACCGGTACTCACCACTACCAGAAGCAGGCGTTTAAAACCATTTTCTTTGTAAAGTTGAACATGGAACCCCAAACTATTCCAAAGAAATTATTGCTATCAGAAGCCTAAGGGGTGGAGACAATTTAAAACTATATTTTGAAATGGCTTGAAGGAAGAAATTGTTTAATGTGTGTGTTAAAAATGTGGGTTATATTGTAAGTAAAGACAATTTGTAGACATTGGTTGCAGAGTTAAAAAGTTTCCCACACTGGGATCAAACAGATTCCACACCTTCCCCCTGGACAAAGGAAGCTTTCCGCAGCCCTTGGCCAAGAGATTGACAGACTGTTGTGAACAGGAACTAGCCAAGGCACCCTGGCATGTTGCTCTCAGTCAAGTATATGGATTCTTTGGGATGAATAGGAATATGCTGATTTGGGTGTGACTGGTCAACAACTCCTGGCAGGAAACAAGACAAGTGACCCTCTGAGTCAGCCAGCTCAGGGGGCGGAGACAAACCATTGTGTGAATTGAATTGAAAGCAAATGTATGTTTTATAAAAATGCTTATCACAAAGTGTACCAAGCTGCCAAGAATATTAAACTTTGGGATTGTTAAAATGAAAAATTCCCTCACGATTTAAGACTAAGCTGGACGCCGTGTGATGTTCTGAGACCAAACCCCGGAATGTATTAATATTGCAGCTGTAGTGTTTTTGCTATGAACAAGAAATTACAGAAATGTTCCCAGAGAGTATTTGCATGCCTGTGTAAAATTTGGTGCAGAAACACTATTGGGAAACCCACCAGAAGCACAAATAAGTGGTCATTTCTGAACCCAAGCTCGTAGGAACATGGGACTTGGACAGAGACATATCTTAATTAATCTGTGATGTGTATGTGTATTATGAACAACTTGTGTATCTGGGAAATATGTCTTTTGGGAAAAATAGAGTTTCTATGAAAAAGCAAAGGGGACGGATTTCAGTTAAACCATAAAACAAAGCATCACTCTGACACATATGACACACTGCTCATGTCTCAAATCAGGGTACAGGAAATTGTATCAGGATCCTTAGAGGGTTCGGCATAGGGAGGCAGCCTCCCCACCCACTTTGGAAATACATAAATAGGTACTGCTGAGACCCAGAGATACACATTTTTACACTTCTCAACTGATTTCTTGCAAAGCACCCTGACAGAAGACTCCAGACTCCAGATAGATCCAGACTTCAGACTCCAGATAGATCCAGACTCCAGACTCTAGAACCAGACTCCAGAACTTTGAAGCAGAAAAGCCCAATCCCAAAAGCTGAACTCTTTTCAGCAGGCCTCAGAATCTTTTTCAACCTGATTCTAACACATAAACTTCCAAGGGGCATCTCAAAATCCAACAGTCGGGCTGAGCTGTTTTGCTTCTCGCTAAGAACCCTGTGCTAGAACCAAGATCCAGACCCAGAAAGCAGTGCTGTATCCAGAGCCCATCAGATCCAATCTAATAGGCCATCCAGATCACTGTGCAGTGCTGAGAGCAGAACCCAGAGTGCCTCAGACATTGTCCAGTGGTGAGTGAAGCCAAACCCTTGACCAGATCTTGATGGGGCCCCTTCCATTCCCAAGCCTAGGAGTTAGTATTTAGTCTAGAACTGTCCATAACCAATCTCTTAGTTTAAAGTAATCTTACTCCAACCATTTTAACCTGTCCAGTACTGCATTATAGAATCTTGTGTCCATCCTGTTGATTCCAAATCATTACAATTTTTCTGTAATCGCGTATCACGCACGCGGAAAAATTGCACCGAATTGCAATTTAGCTCCATTTCATCACTTGTAAAAATAGCTGTTTCTTGTTTTCCACTGCTGAATTTCGTTTTCAATCTGATAATCATTCATGAATCATTGCTAGTGTTGACCTGAACCAATCCAAAGTCACTCTCACTTATCCTGAATCCCTTTAGTGACTTAAAATCATTTTAGCATATTTTCCCATTCATTGCAATCACATACAAAAGCATTTTTGCCTGTTTTAAAATCTTACCTGTTTTCTCTAAGCTTGCCGAGGGAACTGGGATTGAATTGAATTATTGATTGTATTTCCGAAACCTGTGTGCACTCATTTCTATCTCCTCATATTGCATCGGGGTGGAGTAAGCAGTCACAGGGGAAAAAGTGATCATATTATCTTTTGTTGAAATCATATCAAGTTTATTTCTGTGTTGCATTCTTTCCATCATTGCATTTCCTTGAACCCATACCAAGTATTCTCTGCTACAGTATCCTTCCTATTCCTACTCCTAAGTCATTAAAGAGATTGTTAATTTTGTAATATTACCCATTGCTGCTCACTGTACATATTCATAAGTGTGCTATTCAGATATTATTTTGTTCATAAAAGTGTGATATATATATATTGTCCAATTCTTCAATAAACCTTTTTAATTTGGAAAACAAACCTACTTCTTGGCTCAGTGAGGTCGGGGAGATTCAAAGAGAGGGGCGTTATATAAGGGTTCATCATCCAGATTTAAAGAACTTTGACATAAAAATAAATAAATAAGGGCTTCAATTGGGCATCCCATACTAAGCATTGAATTAGTTGGAATGCTGTATTGAAGTCACTTACAGATGTATCATGGTAGGGTAATATGAGAAACCTCAGGGTATTCTCACTCTTATTCCAGTGAATCCTCTAGGCAAGTGGCCAGAGAAAGGCCATTGCAATTGTATCCTGACCCTGAGGGTGGACAAGCGAGAGAAGACCACCTGGATGGAGGGTCATTGGGGATTGGGAGTGGGAAACTTTTAGGTGAGACATGGCCTCCCCCTTATCCTCATGATTATACATCTAACCCCGCCCCACCTTTATGGCCATTATAAAAGTATTCCACTTCACCAAGTACTGAGACGAAGAAGACACAACTGAGAGTAGTATAGAGTACCTCCTCTCAGGATTCTTGTACTGCGATGAAGAACATACATCAAGGTCAGACATGTACCACTAATGAGAGTCAGGCAACAGTAATTGATGAAACACACATGCAGTCCATTCTTGGACTACATGTTTAAAAGGTGGAACTATGAAGCTGCAAGGAGACCGCTGGAGAAGAGAACATTGGAAGAGGATAGCAGTAGAAGAAGGAGCCATGCAGGAGAAGCCCAGACGTCAGAACGTCTGCTGAGTCCCTGGGGAGCCTGCTGGTGGAGGTCGTAGAAGCCACTGGAGAATAGGCAGAATTTCCTGCAGAAGGGGAGAAGCCATATGGAAGATCAGCAATGCCCGGTTAAGAATCTGGGACACTTAACTCACTGCGGAGCCCTGCAAACCTGTGAATACATGAGCGTGCTGTGGAAATTAACTAACTCCTATTGAATACTGAAAGGTATGAAACAAGTGAAAGTAACACCAGTTACTCTTATTGAATGCCGAACTGTATGAAGCCAGTGAAAGTAACTCAAGTTACTCTTATTGAATACCGAGCTGAATGAAACAAGTGAAAGCTGAATGTTATCTGCAAGGTGGCACTTAATTATGCAGCATTAACCCTTATTGAATACTGAAGTGAGAAAAACAAGAAAAGGTTTCCTTTATTAAGGGAAAGCCACATTTACAAGTAAAAGCAACTTCTTTGGCAAACTGAACCACTTGTCCGAATGCAAGGAACCTTTAATAAAGCAGAATCCAGATTATGAAACAACACACATGATAAAGTTGAGTAAAATATTGAACTCTTAAAGAAACCTGGATGTTCCTGGTTGCATGACCTGTAGTCAAGACCAGAGAACTGAAATATGGTGAATCAAGAACTATTGAAAGCAAATTCTAGGTTCCTGGTTGCGTGACCTGTAATGGGCGGCTCTGTTGTTTAAAACTGTGCCAAGACCAGAGAACCCCTAGAAGCTAACAATGAAGTTTGCTGTGGTCAAAGAAGGGAAACAATAGATGGTGAACATCAAACTTTGGGAAGGGAGTCCTGAGTAGTAAAGTATTGTGCTACAGATAAAACTTCAAGATGCCTATTTTTCTTGTGCAGCATTTGAACATTGAACTTGGGGAAAGAAACCCTAAGTATTGGTGCTTTGGAACTGTGTTACCCTGAAAATGTGATGAACTTGTGGAAGGGAACCCTGATCAATGCAAAAGTGTGAAACTGTATTTCTTCAAGTCTACATAAAGGTCTACATAAGGGTAAATGGAACATTGTGATTAACTTATTGACATTGGGGAAAAAGACGCTGAAGAGTAAACCAGAGCTGGAAATCAGCTCAGAACCTTATGTTTAAATCACTGCTTGAAGGAATCTTTTAGAAGTGATTATTACCACTTGAAACACTTGTGTATAGGCGCGCTATAAATGCCATATCATATCATATCATACCACTCCCTAAGAGTATGCCTATTGTAATAATTCGGTATGAATTAGGACTTCTTTCTTTGCAGGGCGTAATTGCATGGAAACAACTCTCTCTGCTCAGAAAATGCTGGTTGGCTTCCCTGCACTCCTGCTTTAAGAAAATTAAAATTGTAATAGAAAGCGCTGGCGATGCTGTAATTGAATCCTGGAAAAAAGATTGTTGGTTCAAGATGAAAAAAGCACATATCACTATTAATATCTTGTTGAACATTCCCAACAAATCCAAGGCAAAATTTTGGATAGCAAATTGGCTTGCTACACAGGCAGCATGGCAGCGTGTCGAAAATATAAAGCATTTAAAAATATTCAGGCAGTATCTAAAGCTTTTAATGTGTTGCCAAAGTATTTAGGGAAGTTCCTGGGTTTACATTTTCGAAATATTTTTTTAAGAATTAGGTTTAATATGTTATTAACTCTGGATGCATTAGCAATCCGATCACAAGATACCTTATATGATGTAAACTGTAGGTTTTGTCATCTGACTCGGGAGTCATTGATCCACTTGTTGGACGATTGTATGGCCGTGGAAGGGCAAAGGAGTCATTCCCTTTGCTAAATTAAAAGCAGATTATGGACTGTTGTCCTGGCAGCAATGTTTGGATATTTTATTAAGTGGTGGTCAATACACATCATTAACAATAGCAGCAGTGAAATTTGGTTCATCACTGAATGTATTGTGACTTTTGGAGAAATATTATGTGCGTTGATAATAAAATTTCATTTTTTATTGTTAATTCTCAGGTGTTTTGAATTACTGGTGCTGTTATTTTATACAATTTGTGATAGTTGATTTTTATTAATTAAATGAGCTTTTATTAATTGAATATATTGTGTTGTACTGATGGATATAGGTGCTGAATTGAACTGTGAACTTAATAATAAAAAAAGAAATTCAGGCCCAGAGAATGGCCTATACAGCTTTTGACACTGCCTGAACCACAGGACCAAATGCTTTTCTTGTTCAGAGATGCCATACCTTGCAGAGGACAACAAATGCCTTATAAATACAAATAATACGTTAGGTATGCTAGGTCCTTCCTTAAGTCTGGCTCAAGTACCAGAAAGTGGCTGTAATTGCTCAAGGTGTACTCTATTTGAGTGAGCCCCACTTGTTTTGTTATTAGGGGACCTGTTTTAAGAGGGGAAGGTATATGACATTCATATATAAATCTAAATAACATCTTTAGATGTAAATTGAATGAACATATAAGGCAAGGTTTTGCCTAAGGAACCTGGGGTTCACCAGATTAACTCTCAAAACCTGCAAGCAACGCTTCGTCCTGATGAAGGCCCATTACAAGATCATGATAGAACCCTTGGGATAAGTACGTCTTAACAGAAGGGCTGAAACACAATGTGTTGACCTACACCCTGACTAGATATGGTTGACTAGTCATACTCCAATAAAGGACAATAAACTCGTCCTTTCCACACCATTACACTATAGAGCAACTGTAAGCCCATGAGAAGGGTAGTACTAGGTTGAAAGATCAATCAATGTCCATTGCCTAGTGTATAAGGTGTGACACGTGTGGCATTGACCAATAGAAATTGTGCAAAAATAATGTATCCTGATTTTAGCAACACACAGACACACAATGGTGTACTTACCACTGGGCACAAACATTGTTGGTTTGACTCATACGTTTTTTCAATTTACATCTAAAGGTGTTATTTAGATTTATATATGAATGTTGTATGTAATGTATTAATATAACATTTTTGTGAATACAGAACACATATATATTTTGTAATAAATATTGGTTTGGTGTTAATGCTGATGATTTGTGAAGCACTCAGCTTGCATAAGCTCTACCTCAAAATACTTTCAGTGTCAAAGGGAGCGGTAACCTGTGTCCTCTTATGTATTGTGTAATCACTCAAGGGACATGGATCTGTGTAAACAAATGGTCATCGGCAGTCTAATTTCAAAGATCCTATTGAATGCCCCATCTTCCCATAGGACCAACACTGCCCTCCAAAATGTGCTCTCATCCCTCCAAATCCACACCCTCTCTAGAACCCTCCTCTTCCCCTCTGTAAACCCTCTATTTCCCCTATGTTGACTGTATGCACCTCGACCCATTCTTATGTCGGCCTTGGGTCAGTCTGCCCTTCTGAGTTGTTTGTAATCATAGCTCTTTCCACATTTATTGTAGCTAACTTCTTCTGTACCAGTTGTGCCTCTGCCCTTTGTGCTAGTTTTGCTATATCTTTTTCTTGTCTTCTTCTACAATGATGTTCTATACTTGCCTACATTTTGGCCCATCCCCTCGCCTAAATGCCAACCACCTTATCCACATAGCTATGCACTTCCTTCGGGAGGCTCTTATGTAACATGTGATAGAATAAAGGAATATTCTTGCCCCATGTCTCTCCTTGCCATCTGGTTAATATATAGTGTGGGGTCCTCATCTGCCTTCATTGCATGAGCCATGATTGAATTTATGCCAGGTGTGTCTGGATATACCACCCTCAAAACATTGCATACATGTGCTCGACAGGTATTAATTGATGCTCCACCATGATCACCACTGTTCATCTGTACCCCTGGATAACCCGCCTTCTTCCATATCTCAACCACCTGTTCTTGCAACAGTGTGGCGAACAAACTCTTCATGTTCCTTACAGCTAACTTGCTGTCTGCTTTGCTAGTGCATACATCCACTTGCCTGCTCCCACTGTAAGTGAGGGTACTGCCTTTGTTAAATTGTTCCAATTCATATGAGATCCAGCCTAGTCCATTGCACAACAGTGGGAATTGTGCTCCAATCTGCTAAGACCGTGATGTTCTTCCTCCCTGCTTCTGTTTTACCACAGCCATTCGGTTGTGATGCTTTCTAGGCCTTGGTCTCCATAATGTTCCTGCTCACTGTCCTTCCTCTTTATCCTACTCCTGCTCCTCATCTGTTGCCCATTCTTCTTCTGTGACCTCCACCTCCACGTCCATGTTGGTATCTACTGAATCATATTCTATACTATTAAAGTGTATCACCCCCTGCAGCGTACTTTCTATGTTTCCTCCTAAATTGAGGCACTCTTCACCTGTCATCACCTGAATAGCTTTAATGGTCCTGCTATCAATTCTAAAAATAATTGTTCCACTTCTCCATTGCTCTGTTCCTACTGCAGAGCTCTGCCCCTCTCCTGCCCCTCACTTGCATTAGATCCTTATCATTTTTTTACAGCATTGTCTTTCCTCTTCTGAGAGGAAATATCCCATACCAATTCTTCTTTTTTATCACTATTACACTACTATGACATACATTTTCTCCACAACAGGGAGATGCACCTTCCTGCTATTCAAAATAATATAATATCACCACGTGGCCTTTCCTCACACTCATATACACCGTCCTGTTTTTTTCCTGCAATAGTGCACTCAAGTTCTAAGTATTCTTCTATACCTCCTCCAAAGCACTGTCCCCCTCCAATTTCCTGCATAGCTGGATGCAGCGCCCCGCTCTGGCAGGTCTTCTGGCAACATGGTGCCTGTGGACTTTTTCAAAGTGTGCACACGAACTGGTCACTGCAGACGGGCACCACAACCCAGGATGCACAGCAGAGAAGCTGCCAGCCTCACTTAGGATCTGGAATTACGTCAGTGTAACTGAATTCTGTAGGGCAGTCCCAAAAACCAATGGATAAAAAATCACTCCAGAAGGGGTCAGTATGAGTGCACGGCTTGCAAGAAAAAATAATGTAGAACTGAAAAACACGCTTGACACCCCTACGCAAAGTTAAGTCTTTTATAGGGGAAAAATCACATTAGCATAGGCAAAATATATCCTGCATTCCGCATTGGCTAAAACCTATACTAAAATGTAAACATCCCCTAGAGTTCATTTCCTCATTGGTTGTACATATCAAAATACAATCCCTTACAAGATAACCTAATTATGCTGTCAGCAGAAAACACTGTAATGTGATTAGTTCAATATATTCAGGTAAATTGTTACAATACTGTAATCTCCTAATTGGTCAAGACAACTTGTGATGTGCATACCCCCGAGAGGGCCCAATCAGGGGGCTAGTGTAAACAATGAAGTCCTCCCTTACTGACCACTCTTCTCAAGTCACCCTTGGCAACTTTTCCTCTCCTACTTGCTTCTCGTTTTATGGTGCCCCTCAGGGCTCTATCCTCTCGCCCTGGCTCTTTAACATCTACCTTTCCTAGTGGCACTACTCATCTCCTCATTCTCCCCCAACATCCAGTGTTATGCTGATGACACCCAACTCTTCTTCAAACTTCCTGCTGACCCTCTTGTACCTCCCATCATCCCTGTCTTTCTGGCATCCATGCCTGGTGCACTTCCAGGGATCTCTGCCTCAATGCATGCTAAATAGAGATCCTTCCCATTGGGACCCCTGCTCCTGACCTCTTACCTTCACTCTGGCCTTCCTCCATGGGCTTTCCCCTGGCTCCCTCCTCTGAAGCCAGAAACCTTGAAGTTATCTTTGACTCCTCTCTCACATTCCTCCATCGCAATCCGGACATTGCCAAGAAGTTCCACATTCAGCTCTTCCTTCTCGAAGAAATCCTACCTTTTCTCACCTTCCCACAGAAGCTCAATATTACCAGAGCCCTGGTTCTCTATATGCTTGACTATTGAAATAGCCTCCTGCTTAATCTTCCTTCTTCCACTCTGCGTCCTCTCCAGCTTATCCATAATAGGGCAGCAAGACTTATCCTTGGCCTCAAGCCCAAGCACCTCATCTCTCCTGCCCTAAAAGTCTTCACTGGCTCCAAGTTGCTTCACAGATTAAATTGAAATAATTCTGTATCATCCACAAGGCTTTCTGCGGCCGGGTACCACAGTATCTGCATCTCTCTTACTAAATATACCCCCTCTTGCCCCTGCGTGCCTATGGCACCAACTCTTTATTTGTTGAGCGTTTCGCTAAACAGAGGGCAGGAGGTCGATCTCTTTCCTCAGCTGGCTCCCTACTTTGGAACAGCCTCCCCCTCCCTCGTCATATTGAGCAGGACTTTCTTAAATTCTGGAAGCTCCTCAAGACTTTCCACTTTACCTCTGCCTTCCCCCAACTCTCCTCTGTGTTGCCTGTTTGGTGTTGGGCCCTTATGCATCCACAGGGCCCTGAGCTCACATACGAAATACCCCCAGCTTCTGTCTATCCTCAGTACTTGCCTCGGCTCACCATCCAACCTTGAGGCTCGCACTTACCTTACATTGCACTTCATTTGTTGCTCACACATGAGCACCACAGCGTCAATCCCATTGCCCCTTCCTTCTGCACTTGCATATTCTGAACACTCACAAGGCATAGTAGGTTTGTCTCCCCCTCCGCCTCCCACTGTATTAATGTATTTATATATTTTGATCATTTTACATCCACTTGTCCCCTCCCTGTTGCCCTGTGGGGGCTTCGAAACAGTATTTACTTCCTGTATAAGTGCCTAACAAGCAAACAATAAATAAATAAATACATAAATAAATAAATAAATGAATAAATAAATAAATAAAACCTGGTAATACAATGACTTTCTCATGAGACCAGACAATTTGGGACTCCCACAATTTGGCACTCCCGAATGGCTCATTTTACCTTGCAGCTGCACACGTTGGCATCACCTATTGCGACTTTCGTCTGAGAACATTTTGCACCCCTAACAAAGCCCATACTCAATCTGTCTTGGGAACCAGGTGCTTTATAAAAAACACAGTGGAAGCACTGCTCTTGTGAATTTATTTTTCGCATTTGTTTGCTCTAGTTGATTCAAACACCTGCAGTTCAAATGGTCCTGAGGCTTTTCCATGGGGGCACTATTGCTCCAAACCTAGCCCAACATCCTGGCCATGTCCGATACAGGGCCCTGTTCTGACAAAATCATCCTTAACAGGTGCAGCACTAATCTGATCATCTAAGAACAAAATTCCATTCCCAGCTTCTGTACGCTGCTCAACCTGCCACAATTTGCTTTCTGTGCTGCGCGTCTCCATTCTTTCCTCAACCTTGGCTGTTTGTGCACTTGCTGGAGGAAGTATGCATACATTCTAATTAAATAAACTAAGCAAAAGCTCCAACGAGCGGCCTAATTCTCTAGTTACTGAAAATAACATTTTATAGTGAGGCCTAATTCAAAATGGCGGAACTCTTGCTACCATGACACACAGCCTTTATGTTACTAAAACACCACATTTTATCACACTTTTTGGACATTTTAACTACCTTTTACCAGCACCCAAAAGTAGCTCTAAATCATTAATATAACCAAAACACTATGAGGCCGATTCATGGAATAATTAGCGCGGCGCAAGTGGGCAAAAACGTGCGAATCGCAGTGGAATAGCGAAAATCGCAGTGCAAGTGCGAAAATCGCACCAAAAGCAGCGCACATCGATTCATGGAAGGCCGTGCGCGAGAAAACCAGCGGATGTGCGATAAAACAGTGCGCTGCGCACGTTGGCGCACAGGCCATCTAACAGCGTGCGCCAGGTCACAGCGAAAATCGCACAGGCCACAGCGAAATTCGCACATAGCGCGGCGCACGCAACAAAAGTAGGCGGAACACAGGCGTAACACTCGGAATGGGGAACAACTTGCCAAAACGTGGGCGTCACGGGGGAAGTACAGGGCACAAGTGCGCGGAACGCCCACACGCTCGCCTACAACACGTATTCATGGAATAGAATAGGGGAAAAAAGCGCACGCTCAAACCAGCGCACAGGCACAAACACGACCGCCACAAGAAAGCAGGCGGTAGCGTCTCTGCGGCTGTAAGAAATGTGCGCCAAAAGGTGCGCCAACAAATAGCACCTATATACTGCCATGATGAATGTCCTATACTGTGGCCCTCCAGGACAAATGACGTGCAAAGGGGTACCCACAAACACGGACACCCGCTGACAAAAAATACGTGTGCGTGTATACCGGGTGCGCGGGAAGTCTCACACGCAATTTCAGCAGGGTACGTGTATTTCAGGGGTGCGCGGAAAGTTACACACGCGATTTCAGCAAGGTACGTGTATTTCAGGGGTGCGCGGGAAGTTCCACACACGATTGGCCCAGTGCGAGCAGGGTACGTGTATTTCAGGGGTGCGCGGGAAGTTACACACGCGATTTCAGCAGGGTACGTGTATTTCAGGGGTGCGCGGGAAGTTCCACACACGATTGGCCCAGTGCGAGCAGGGTACGTGTATTTCAGGGGTGCGCGGGAAGTTACACACGCGATTCCAGCAAGGTATGTGTATCTCAGGGGTGCGCGGGAAGTTACACACGTGATTTCAGCAGGGTTGTGTATTTCAGGGGTGCGCGGGAAGTTCCACACACGATTGGCCCAGTGCGAGCAGGGTACGTGTATTTCAGGGGTGCGCGGGATGTTACACACGCGATTCCAGCAAGGTATGTGTATTTCAGGGGTGCGCGGGAAGTTACACACGCGATTTCAGCAGGGTACGTGTATTTCAGGGGTGCGCGGGAAGTTCCACACACGATTGGCCCAGTGCGAGCAGGGTACGTGCATTTCAGGGGTGCGCGGGAAGTTACACACGCGATTCCAGCAAGGTATGTGTATTTCAGGGGTGTGCGGGAAGTTCCACACACGATTGGCCCAGTGCGAGCAGGGTACGTGTATTTCAGGGTTGCGCGGGAAGTTCCACACACGATTGGCCCAGTGCGAGCAGGGTACGTGTATTTCAGGGGTGCGCGGGAAGTTCCACACACGATTGGCCCAGTGCGAGCAGGGTACGTGTATTTCAGGGTTGCGCGGGAAGTTCCACACACGATTGGCCCAGTGCGGGCAGGGTACGTGTATTTCAGGGTTGCGCGGGAAGTTCCACACATGATTGGCCCAGTGCCAGCAGGGTACGTGTATTTCAGGGGTGCGCGGGAAGTTCCACACACGATTGGCCCAGTGCGAGCAGGGTACGTGTATTTCAGGGGTGCGCGGGAAGTTACACACGCGATTTCAGCAGGGTACGTGTATTTCAGGGGTCCGCGGGCAGTTCCACACAAGTATAGAGGGTAACCAAAGATGTGGCATCCGAGTGGGTGTTGGGAGTGCTAGTTATTGGTAGTAGGAGGGTTAGCACATTGTCCTGGTTAATGTTTCTCGTGCTTCTTGACGGCTGTGATGATGTGAGTAGGCTAAGTTTGGCAGGTTTGGTGATTATTGCAGTAGAGAAGAGAATGGCATTGTGGTCAGACCAAGGACAGGGGGTGTTTGCTAGTATATCGGTGATACAGTTGGTATCGGCTAGCCAATCCAATGTGCGTCCTTTTTTATGAGTCGGGAGGGAGATACGGTGTGTGAAGCCTTGGGCTTCCATCGTGTTGGCAAGGAGACAACACCTAGATTTGAATTCACCCAGAAAGATTATTTTTTAAAGAGGCTTTGTGTTGGAAGCAAGAAGTGAGGTCATATCATCTTCAGAGGATGATAAGGGGCCTGGGGGTCTGTAGATGATGTGGATAACAATGGTGCAGGTAAGCGTCAGGGTGATTTTCAGAGTAATTACCTCACCCTATGGGAAGATGCGTTCTGCAGATATCCTTAGATTGATAGTGTTTTTTATGAGACAAGCCACTTCTCCTCCTTTATAGGTAGTTATGTCTTTCCTGTTGATAACGTAACCTTCCGGGATGGCCAGCGAAAGGGCAGGTCCTGATGCAGAGCTAAGCCACGTTTCTGTGATAGCAAGAAAGTCTAGGTTGTTGGTCTTAATGAGGTCTGCAATGTCTAGGGGATGAGCAGGGAGAGATCTAGCATTGATAAGGGCTCCTTTCAGGTGTGTCATTTTGTCAGTACGGTCAGTGTCCTTAATGTTGGTTCTTGAGGTTTTCAATTTTTTGGGCTTGTCTTTGAAGTGTGAAGGTTGCTCTTATGGAGTTTCAGCAACCTCTGAAGTACTGCAGATTTTGACATGTTGAGGGTCTGAGGAGGAGAGTGACTGGTATCTATGTGAAGATGATTGGTTTCTGTCAGTGGAGGGCAGGGTGAGCTATAGAGACTTTTTTGGGGTAGGGGTGAGTGTGTGAGGCTAGTTGTTTGTTTCTCAGGATGGTATTGCATGGGACAGAGTGGGGGGTGCTTGCTCTGGTTGCTGTGTCTGTTGCATTCACTGCGCTTGTGTCTGGTATACTGTCTGATCTTGGGCAAACCCTTCCCTAGTTTATGAGCTATATGGTGCAGGATAAGCTATCCCCCCTCTTGAAAATTGGCCATTCTGTACATTCTCTTGGCTTCCACATACGTGTGCAATGTGTCCTATCATCCCACAAGTCCAACATACAAGGGGAGGCAGCCTGACTGTTCCCCCTTGGTTGAATCCTTCTTGTGCATTCTGATTCTCATTCTGCGCATTTTTAAACCCACCTTGATTGTTTTGGAATCCACCCCTTCCTCTATAGACCATTCCTCTGCCTTGTGGCATGAACCCATTCCCTCCTTGGTCCATCAGGCATTTATTATTCGCTTACGATGCACCCACTGTTTGCTGCATTCCCAATCCTTCTCCACTTGTCAATACCACCCCTTCTATGGCAAATGTTGACACATTCTTCTGAACAAACTTGGCTTCTTCAATTTTCCTAGCCTCATCTTTCTTCGTATTGTCCTCTTGCAATAGCCGACAGTTATGCACTATCGTCAATTGTATTTCAGCTCATGGCTTCCCTTCCATTCAAACTTGTTTCTTCTTTTTCCTCTGTACTTGCTCAGACAACCCCTGACATAAAATGTGTTAATAATAATGCCACAATTAACTCAGAGAGACTAGAGGTAATATTTTCTACGACCAATAGTGAACAGCCCTCTAAAAACAGAACTTTTAAACAATACACAATGTTCACTCGGTCCCTTGCTTCCCCAAGTCCATCAAAGATTGAACCTTACTATATGAGATTAGTAGCCATTAAATTCTCATTGGCTGCACCACGTATTATCAAAAATAGTTATTTATTTTTCATATTTCAATAAAAAAACTTTTTATCTTTTTATCTTTTTATCTTTTTGGAGAGTTGTTCAAGTAGTATACCAAATCACAGTATCTGCAACATTGCCATACATTATCGCTGTGTACATTTAATCTCATGTATCTTTTGACCATTTAACATTTTACAAAATTCATTTCTTAACCTGGATCTTCAAGGTGCTTACCTCTATCATAGAGCCAAGCAGCTTAGTCCGTAAAAACCTTTCACTTTATCTTCATAAAACCCATGCTTACTTTCATACCACATTCAAACCATACCCAACATGTTTCATTCCTTCCATACTTACACACTAATCACTAGGAAATTCTTCAGGGGTAATAATTTACACAACATTCAATTAAATGTACAATCATAATAGTCTTCTTGTAGACTTAATCTCTTGTGGGAAACCGCTTTCAAAAGGATTCCATCGCACTTTTCTTTAGGGTCCAACCTTCACAATGGATAAGCTTCAATTAACTGTCTTCTTTGTGTGTGTCTTCTTTATAGGGTCCTTCTGATTTTAAATTCAACTTCCAAGGCCCTCTAGTAGTGGAGTTGCATGGCTCTCAGGCGGATGTAAATCACTACGATCACTGGGAGGCGTTCCTAAATTAGTAGTTTAACGGATTCCTGTTTTATCTCATCCTTGGCTTATAACGTGTAGCACGTCTTTAAAATCAGTCTTCTTCCATTGTCCCAGGGAAAAACACAGCTCAGTATAGTGTGTTCTTTACATCGGATGTCTTTGCCGCCTTGTCTGGAGTTTGGACAGCTGCACTCATCAAGCTGCCCACCAATCTGTCTATCGGTCACACTCCTTTCTCTGGTTGTCGGCCGTTAATAATAATGCCACCTTTTTTTTCCCCACGGCTTGCGTGTTTCTTGAATTTCCTGAATGTAAGCAATAGGGTCTTCATCTCAGTTCATCTTACATGTCATGATTGTACCCATATCTGATGTGCCAGGATACTGCACCCTCAGAGCCCTCCAAACATCTGCTCTGCAATTATTAAATGGTGCACCATTGTGTGCTGTGTTTTGCGCTGTCACACTTGAATAGCCTGCTCACCTCCATATGTCATCAGCTCTCTCCCCAAGAATAGCTGCCAAGAGACCCTTAATATCCCCTATGGACAGTGTGTTTCCTCATGTCATTTTTTCAAACTCATGTATCCATTTTCCAGTGTCCAAAGTCAAACTCGGGAGCTTGCAACTTAAATTATCCTTATCCATATGCGGCCAATGAATATACTGTGGGATCGGTCCCCCTTTTTCCAATAAGGGAAACTGCATAAACCCTAACTCGCAGTTGGCTCCCATCGTCTGCCTATTCAGGGCAGGGACAATCAATCTTGTCCATCTCCTTGCTGGTACAGAGATTAACCTGCTCACATATGGCAGTGATTCTCCCTTATCACTATACAATCCTTCTCTGAGATGCTCTGGGTATGCTATGTGATCAGGCATCCTATCTCTAGGTTGCTCTAAACTGGACCATCTTACTTCCTTGTATGTCTGCAGGCTTCCCTCTGGGGCATATGTGCTTGCTTCCTCTTCCCCAAGGAAGGATTATTTTTCCTCGTCTGATATGTCTAGTCCGCAACTAGTGTGACTCTGATCCCCTTTGCCTTTATCTAGGGTCAGTCTGCTCATTGAAAAGGCTCTGTGATTGAGGCTAAATGGATTCTCATCTTCGCTTCACAATTGAAATACTAGGAACTGATCTCCCTTCCCTCGGCTTCCAGATTTACTACCTCCCTTTAATTTTTGATAGGCTTTATCGATCCTATCTCCGATACTTCATATATCAACGTTTTCTTCTTCTAATACTACTCTAGATGCCCTGACGTTGCTTCCTTTAATGGAAGTAACTCTTCTATTCTGTCCCATAGTTTGCTTGGCTTGGCTCTACTGGTTCCTTACGAACAAGGCTGATTTCAAAGTCCAGTTGTCTCCTTCTTCGTTCTAACTCTTCATCTAATTCTCTACGTGTTCTCACCTCCATTCTAATCCTCTCCTTTTCTTGTCTTTGCTCTTCTCTCCTTCTTTCTGCTCTCCTTTCTTCCAATTCACTTCGTCTCTGTATTCTTTTGTCCCATTATTTCTGATCTTCCTCCTCTTCTCTCTTCCTTTCTTTTCAATCCCTATCTTCTATTGCTCTCTGCCTATTATATTACATTCTGTGACCCTCTGCCCGCTCCTGTTTTTCCCTTGCTCCTCCTGATAAATCAGTTCTCGCCGTTCCTTGCTCTTTCTTTTATGCTCATCTTCCTTCAACCACATTTCTCTCTCTCTGTCTTTTTCTATCCTGTTCGTCTTTTTCTTTTCTTTGCCTTACTTCCTCAATACTTTTCCCATCTAGCTTGAGTAATATCTGTCCTCCCATCCATTTGTTCTACACAAGTGTAACCTCATCAGCTTTGTTATTTTCCCCTTTCCATCTCTTAATCTCTTTTTCTAATTCTGTTGATGCGTTTGATCCCTCACTCTTCTTTTCTTTATCTTTCATGATCTAAAAGATCCCCTCTTTTCTCTTACTATAAGCAAGTGGTTCGTATATCGGATTACTATACCCTGTCGCCACTTTCAGTTCCTTTAGAGGGTACAACCCTACTTCTAACACACTAGCACCTTTTACTTGAGGTGAGGTAAGGGGAACTGAAGTGTCAACACCTTCCTCCTTACACTGGTTAAGCATCCAGCCCTCAGGTGGCAGATTTTCCCTTTCTTCCTGGTACATTTTCCAAAATTCTAGAATCGCTAATCCTTTCACCAATTTCTTCCCCGTGTACGCAGCATGCAAGTATGTGGTCATGTGTTGCAATACAGCTTTTGACAGTGACCCCCCTTGTGACCACGGCATGAACATCTTATCTGCCGTGCCTTTCACCCATTCCGCACTATACTGTTTGAGCTTGGGCATGTGTTTTGGCAATGTCTTAAATAAATGCATCATGGGAGTGTCTCCCATTATGACGAGTCTCAACTGACTGTTAATACTTACCAGGTTTTGTAAGTAGGTTTTCAATATTCTTAAAACAACAAATATGAGCACGCTCCAACAATCGCTGCTCAAACATTTAACTTTTCAATTATCTCTGTCTATCTCTGGATTGGTACCAATCACTTTCCCTTGATAGTCTTTTTAGCTCTTTAACTTTGTTTCAATACCTTCACAACTTTTGTCACTTTTTCAACACTTTAACTTCAACACATAACACAGACAGACTAGTCGACTTTACACATTTACTAAAAATACTCTGTGATCACCTTTTTTCTCCTCGCCCCTAATCAAATATCCTGTCACAGGATTTAAGTTGCCATCTTATGTAAACCTGTTTACATGTAGCCTAGGGATTCTGACTGGAGTTTGAGACAACTTCTTTAAACCTTCCTGTTACGTTTAAACTACCACAATCCCGTACCCCTACTTTGTCATTCCCCTCAGTCTACTCACCATTCAGTCATTTGACTTAAGGCCTTCGGTATCGTCTCCTCCTCCAACCGACCACTTTCCCCTTCTTGTCCGAAGAGCGCTCGGGGAAACCAGGTAGGGATTTTGTCAAAGAGGGACCCTGCCCACTGCCTCAGTTTGTCTTGCAAGATTTCTATTTAGCCTCTCTCCGCAGGAAACCGCACGATCTTCCGGCTAGATGGCGGAAGATGTCTGAATCTTGAGATAGCTGGTCAATGGGTCTGAACCATCCTACCACTGCTACCACGTGAGCTTAGGGCCCTTAGGTAGGTAGCATGTCATGCAGGTGGATGAGAAAAAGAATAACTCTGTACACCAATAATCAGACCAACTCAGGAAGATGACAAAATCTTTTTACTATTTTATTATCAATTATCTAAACAGGGAGTAACAACAGGCATCAACGGATGCTGCACAGCGTTCTCTCAAGGCATTTCATAAAAATCAACACTTTTATTGTAAAACCTTGTCATACTACGTGGAAAATAAGAAAAACCTACGGTGGATTGTGGTTGGCTCAAGGGGAACATCTAAGTATACTTTCTATAAGGGGTTGGGTTGTGATTGGATCTCTACAGTCAGGCGGACAACTTATGCCCACCCCTAGTGAAAGTCATCTTCAACAGTTATTAGAAACTCAGTACTCTATTGGCTCTCAAACTGTAAGGCCCTTCGTTATATGGCCCTCTACAATTGGTTGGCTCACTCGTGCCCTTCTGGAAAATTTGGTTCAATTAATAGCATGTGAGCTCAGACCCAGGTGCCAGGAGGTAGACTGGACTGTACTTCCCCACCCAGTTAGCTCATCATCTCTCATCACCCAAGCCTTCTGCCATGCAGATTGTCTTTGAACTTGACCTTGCAGTGTATTTCAGTCTCTGGGAATATAAGGGAGTATGGGCACATGCTTATCATAGTTCTAGAACTGCATGCCCAACTCTATTTCCATCCTGGGCTCACGTGACATGAGACAGCAATTCGGCCCATTTTGCAGAAATTAATTGTCTTGTATTCATTGTACCTTAACAAGGAATAATTCAGCTTCTCACATTCTCTGCCTTCAGTCTTGACACCAGGCCAGACAGCCCTTCTCATTTTTTTTCCATGCTCCCAGCTAGTTTTCTGCTGCGACACAGCTTTCAGCCCTTATCTTCATGGTTTGAACTCACTAAAATTGTAACACCGATGTCCAACTCAGACCCAGGTGCCAGGAGGTAGACTGGACTGTACTTCCCCACCCAGTTAGCTCATCATCTCTCATCACCCAAGCCTTCTGCCATGCAGATTGTCTTTGAACTTGACCTTGCAGTGTATTTCAGTCTCTGGGAATATAAGGGAGTATGGGCACATGCTTATCATAGTTCTAGAACTGCATGCCCAACTCTATTTCCATCCTGGGCTCACGTGACATGAGACAGCAATTCGGCCCATTTTGCAGAAATTAATTGTCTTGTATTCATTGTACCTTAACAAGGAATAATTCAGCTTCTCACATTCTCTGCCTTCAGTCTTGACACCAGGCCAGACAGCCCTTCTCATTTTTTTTCCATGCTCCCAGCTAGTTTTCTGCTGCGACACAGCTTTCAGCCCTTATCTTCATGGTTTGAACTCACTAAAATTGTAACACCGATGTCCAACTTCTATATAATGGCTCAAATATACTCAGAGGTTAGACAGCGCCAAAACATAGTTTTATTTGAAATGATTGCCCTTAGTAATGAAATGATTGCCCTTATCACTAAATTTTATTTGAAATGATTGCCCTTAGTAATGAAATGATTGCCCTTATCACTAAGGGCAATCATTTCATTACTAAGGGCAATCATTTCAAATAAAATTATGTTTTAAGCACCAAAGTTGGCACTGTCTGACTTCTGAGTATCTTTGAATCATACTAATTACAAGTGGTTTATTTGGCTTTATAACCACAACTCGGCATAGACGCGACAAAAGGCTCAACACTCCTCAGTTAATAGATCAAAATTTAGTTTTGCACAAATTACATTGTGTCACTTTGGCAGACCGGACCCTCTGTCTTTACTGTTCTATATAATGGAGGCTTTGCCTGCAGTCTATCCACTACATATAGCCAGCTTCTATGATTACTTGATCTACTTATTCTAAACAGTGAATTTCAGCAACATTTTGGGATTCAAGTTAGAGAAGATTACAAAACACAAACTTAGAGAAATACAAAATATAGAGAAACATAGAACTTAGAGAAACACAGTCTTACACCCCTTCAATCAGCACTGGGAGACCCTGGCCCTCATAAGCTAGCTGTAACAAGCCCCGCTCAGAGAACAGCGCTGCAGGGTGCCGACAGAGCAACAGGTTCCGGACACTTGATTTTGCTCGAACCAAGTCCACAGATCGATCTCCCACCTGAGTCATGTGGGCATGCATTTTTATAATCTTGTGCTGTCAGTCCATGACGCACAGTTCTAGAACCTTCCCTGTGCAAAATATAAGCTTGCTCATGGAAAAACCCAACTCTGTCAATTTCCACTGTGCTGCTTTCCTGTGCCCCTCCCCTCTTGGAGCCCATCTGCGCGAAAGCTCAGGAATGTCTTATCAGTGCCTTCCCAGAGAAAAGAAGATTAGTTTACGAAACCATGCAGGGCTACAGTTAGAAAGTCGAGATGAATTAAGCCTATGTGAGCAAGCTCTAAAAGGCATGCACTCATAGCTTAGTGTTCATAGCGCTTAAGACTGGCTATCTAAGCGCTATATAGGTGCCATAATGTTCCAAACACTCCAATATTGTCTATTAGCTACAGAACTGGGGCATTCGCCCTGCCTGTCTATCTACAATGCATAATGTGACCTACCACTCCTACTAGGCCTGCATATTCCTTGTAGCTCACTACTGCGTAATGGAAGTGCTACAACACTGGGCTCCCTGGAAGGTAAGCCCTCTACCATTGGGCCACTCCAAGATGCGCGCGAGGACGCTCGAAAATGAACATTTATGCAAATAATATTTTATGCACAGGCTTGTGCTACATCTGTAAATTGCAGACTCTGTGAGTCAGAAATCGCTCGGTTTCGTTTTACTCTGGTGTCCTTTGTGCTCCGTTTTGATGTGGAGCTGCCATTCCAAGATGGCCACTCGTTTTTACCCTGCACTGGAGTGCTGGGCTTGGTGCTGCTGGGGGGCATTGATTGGCTGGAGCATGTAACATCAGGGCCAATGGGAAGGCCGGCAGGCTTGGCCGGCCCTCTCCACAAGGCCCACTCCTAAGGCCCTGTCTACCGCTGTCCACCGCGGTACCCCGGATCGCTGGCCCATGCGAGTGTTTGTCTACCCCCTGTGAGTATCTGCGTGCCCCCCCTCCCCCCTGTAAGTATCTGTGTGCCCCCTCTTTCCCCCGTGAGTATCTGTGTGCCCCCCCTGCCCCCCGTGAGTATCTTTGTGCCCCCCTTCCCCCCGTGAGTATCTGTGTGCCCCCCCTGCCCCCCCCTGCCCCCGTGAGTATCTGTGTGCCCCCCTGCCCCCCTGACCCCTGTTAGTATCTGTGTGCCCCCCCACTGCCCCCCTGCCCCCCTGTGAGTATCTGTGTGCCCCCCTGCCCCCCGTGAGTATCTGTGTGCCCCCCCACTGCCCCCCCTGCCCCCATTGCCCCTCATGAGTATCTGTGTGCCCCCCTGCCCCCGTGAGTATCTTTGTGCCCCCCCTGCCCCCTGTGAGTATCTGTGTGCCCCCTGCCCCCATGAGTATCTGTGTGCCCTCCCTGACCCCTGTTAGTATATTTGTGCCCCCCCTGCCCCCCTGCCCCCCGTGAGTATCTTTGTGCCCCCCCTGCCCCCCTGCCACCCGTGAGTATCTTTGTGCCCCTCTGCCCCCGTGAGTATCTGTGTGCCCCCGCCTGCCCTCCGTGAGTATCTGTGTGCTCCCCCTGCCCCCCTGACCCCTGTTAGTATCTGTGTGCCCCCCCACTGCCCCCCTGCCCCCCTGCGAGTATCTGTGTGCCCCCCATCCCCCCGTGAGTATCTGTGTGCCCCCCCTGCCCCCCTGACCCCTGTTAGTATCTGTGTGCCCCCCCACTGCCCCCCCTGCCCCCGTGAGTATCTTTGTGCCCCTGTGCCCCCCCTGCCCCCCATGAGTATCAGTGTGCCCCCCTGCCCGCCATGAGTATCTGTGTGCCCCCTGTCCCCTGTGAGTATCTGTGTGCCCCCCCTGCCCCCCCTGACCCCTGTTAGTATCTGTGTGCCCCCCCACTGCCCCCCCTGCCCCCCTGCCCCCCTGTGAGTATCTGTGTGCCCCCCTGCCCCCCGTGAGTATCTGTGTGCCCCCCTTGCCCCGTGAGTATCTTTGTGCCCCCCCTGCCCCCTGTGAGTATCTGTGTGCCCCCCTGCCCCCCGTGAGTATCTTTGTGCCCCCCTGCCCCCGTGAGTATCTGTGTGCCCCCCTCTGCCCCCCTGACCCTGTTAGTATCTGTGTGCCCCCCCACTGCCCCCCCTGCCCCCTGCCCCCCTGTGAGTATCTGTGTGCCCGCCTGCCCCCCGTGAGTATCTTTGTGCCCTCCCTGCCCCCCCGACCCCTGTTAGTATCTGTGTGCCCCCCACTGCCCCCCCTGCCCCCCTGTGAGTATCTGTGTGCCCCCCCTGCCCCCCGTGAGTATCTGTGTGCCCCCCCACTGCCCCCCCTGCCCCCCCTGCCCCCCCGTGAGTATCTGTGTGCCCCCCTGGCCCCCCTGTGTGCCCCCCTGCCCCCCGTGAGTATCTGTGTGCCCCCCCCTGCCCCCGTGAGCATCTGTGTGCCCCCCCTGCCCCCCTGACCCCTGTTAGTATCTGTGTGCCCCCCCACTGCCCCCCTGCCACCCCTGCCCCCCCTTGTGAGTATCTGTGTGCCCCCCCTGCCCCCCGTGAGTATCTGTGTCCCCCCTGCCCCCCCTGACCCCTGTTAGTATCTGTGTGCCCCCCCACTGCCCCCCCTGCCTCCCCTGCCCCCCTGTGAGTATCTGTGTGCCCCCCCTGCCCCCCGTGAGTATCTTTGTGCCCCCCCTGCCCCCTGTGAGTATCTGTGTGCCCCCCCTGCCCCCCGTGAGTATCTGTGTCCCCACCTGCCCCCTGTGAGTATTTGTGTGCCCCCCCACCGTCCCCCCTCCCCCCTGTGAGTATCTGTGTGCCCCGCCCCCTGCCCCCCGTGAGTATCTGTGTGCCCCCCCGCCCCCCTTCATTGTCTGTTTTGCCCCCCTCCCCCCCTGAGATTCTGTTTGCCCCCCCGTGAGTCTATGTGTGCCCTCACCCTGCTTGCCCCCCCTCCTGCTCTGCGCTCCACCCACCCTCCTCATTTCCATCCTCTTCAACTTCCCTCCTACTCCCCCCTCCTTTTTCTCCCCCCTCTTAGACTTCCCCCTCCTAGCACTTACTCCTATCATCTGTTCCGTGACTCTTGATAGCAGCTTGTCTGTCTCCCCCCCTTTTTGTGCTCCCCCTCCCCCCCTCCCCTACTTTTCAATTTGTCATTGACTTTTTGCTCAGTAGCGTGTCTTGTTCTCCTTCCCCCCTCCATCCACATGCCCCTCCCTCCCACCCCGCCTCTTGTTACCACCTGCACTGCGTAAATTGTCGTCAGACTTAGTAATGTTACTGCTTGCTCTGTTTTCCTTCCTTTCCATCACCTCTTGCCTTACTTGTTCTATGCACTTGCACTATCAGAAATGTCGACAGGCCTATTATGATAGTTATTTTCACATTCTGTATTGTTTCAAGGACTTTTGCTGAATGTAACTGTATTTTTCCTATGTCCCCTCCCTCCTTGAAGCGCTTTGAAACACATTGTGTATAGGCGCTATACAAATAAACTATCATATCATAACAGACTACTGTCAGCATTTTTGGCACATGCTTTGAATAAACTATTGGCTTTTAGCGGCTAATGCTGTCATCTAAAGCCCTGATTGGCAAATTTGCAATTTTGTGTATCACTACACTCCACCCCTATTCAAAGTGTGTGCGACAATGCTGGCTAACACCCATCAACATAGTATGTAGTGCAGTGATAAAGATCTTGGGGCTTTGCAAGAGGTTTAAGCAAACTATCTTCTAGCGGTTAGTCAGCGTGGCATGCAAGGTTAGTAAAAAACACTACCTAAACAAAAATGTACACAAAGTGAACAGTGACATATACCCTTGCCAAAACCTGGCCTACACAAAAATACCTACACAAAGTGAACATGGACATTTACTCTAGCCAAAACCTGGCCTATACAAAAATACCTAAATAATTATTGTATAACTGATTGTCAGTTAAAATGCAGCATGCAGTTAGAATGTCAAGGCAATCCGGTGTAGTCTAATCTACAATGCACTATTGCATTTATGTATGGTTACCAATTCTAAACCTGGCAGCCTTTCACTCTAAGGGCCTGCCCTCCCCCTGATCCCAGGGCATTCAAACG
This sequence comes from Ambystoma mexicanum, assembly GCF_040938575.1. Classification (NCBI taxonomy): domain Eukaryota; kingdom Metazoa; phylum Chordata; class Amphibia; order Caudata; family Ambystomatidae; genus Ambystoma; species Ambystoma mexicanum. Next base: position 1,124,981,099 of record NC_090933.1, read on the forward strand.
TGACTATGGGCTGTGTGATTAGACACTTCCCCATGTATGTGGAACCCAACCAAAAACTATTTAATTTCATGGGCAAGGTGAACCCATGGGCACCAGGTTATCTAAATAAAAACAATTCTACTAATTTGCATCAAAGCATGGCATGTGTTATTCATGCAATCAAAAGCAAGCGATTTGATCAATATGTTTGCTGGTAACTGTAGCTCTGTGTGCCAGTGGGTTGAGGATGGTCGCCCCCACTCAGAGTGAAAAGCCAACACCTGCTGATTTAACAATGTTTTCCATAAAATGAATCGTGTGTATTTAGCAGTCTTGTTGACCTGCCTTATGGCAGAAAAAATGTCTTCATAAATAAAGTTTTGCCATCTGCAGTGGTTGCCAATACTTGTAGCAGTGTTGGGCTTATCAATGGGCCCCACTAGGCCAGAAGATTTATAGCAGAGCTGGCATAAGAACCCATAGTAGCTAGCTTGTTGCACACAGTTTCTATGTCAAAAGCGTATAAAGCTCCTGTTACTCCCCGATGCTCCCGCAATTAATTAATCTAGCTCCCTAGCTATGCGCACTTTGGTGATGGGCCATAGAAATTGACTCTATTTGTAGCAGCTTGGTAGTACTAAGGAAACATTGCCTCGTGATAAATCTATGTCTAAGTGTATCACTGTAATAATAGAGGTGTGCATTACCAGCCTACAATTTAAATGTTGCCTTACTACTGGAAAATCTAGCATGTTCACAGTTTCTACCTTGTGCGACTTGGAGAATACCCTTCTTCAAGTGGGATGCCTACCATATACAATATTACTGATTTATTAATCATCAAAAAACGTTGAGCCCATAAATGATAACATATTTCGGCTCCACTGAGCCTTTTTCAAATCCGGGCTACCCAAAACTATAATATATGACATACAATATATCATAGTCAAAGAACAATTTGTATGAGCGGCATTATAAAGTAAAACATAATTCCAGTTTTCAAATATCATGACCAAAGAATATGCATAATAGCATGAAAGAAATTAGACAGAAAAACAAGGATGGGCAAAAGGGAAGGATTCATGGGTGTACCAAAATAGACAAGCATATCATTAGGAAGAAAGAAGAACCAATTAGTAATCACAGTGATGACGCCCAGTATAAGAAGGCATACTTAGTAAGCGCTCGGCTTACCTGCCGACGCGTGTGACTGTTTGTGTTCCAGGAATTGGTAAGAGAGGACCGCATATGTTAGGGCTTACTTTTCAATGGGATCTAGCTTTAATGGCACTCGACAACTGTTATCGGATGTGAGGAGTAGCAACAAAATAAGTTATATGTTGTGCTTTCCATATTTGAAATACTTTATTATGTCACGTAGTTGATCATTTATCTGGATACATAATGATGGTTAATTACAATTGTCTTTACCACGGAACTTACAATGGCTCTTAAAACTAATTTGTTTTGAAAAAGTAAAAAAGGTTTGTGACCTTTAAGTAGAGTTGTTTTGCCCGATTGGTGAAGGGCGGGATTTATTCGCACGAGTGAAAATGCGTAGTTGCCATTGGCAACCTTGACATACACAATTTATGTATATTCCAAATTGGACAAATATTATAATTTACCTGTCCTACCTACATTCTTTGTTTAGATTGTTACTGGGGATTTTACCCCGTTACTACTACATGGACATAAGTCATAAGAACTGGTTACATCCAATTTCGGGTAAGGACATGCACTGAGTTGTCAGTTTGTCTCAAGGGACCATTGAACAATTTGGTTATATTATTCAATGAATTGAAGATCAATGATTACTAATTGGTTCTTCTTTCTTCCTTTTTGTTTTTGTTTTTGTGTTCTTTTTCTGTATATCTAAACATAATAATGTATCATGATATGCTTGTCTATTTTGGTACACCCATGAATCCTTCCCTTTTGCCCATCCTTGTTTTTCTGTCTAATTTCTTTCATGCTATTATGCATATTCTTTGTTCATGATATTTGAAAACTGGAATTATGTTTTACTTTATAATGCCGCTCATACAAATTGTTCTTTGACTATGATATATTGTATGTCATATATTATAATTTTGGGTAGCCCGGATTTGAAAAAGGCTCAGTGGAGCCGAAACATGTTATCATTTATGGGCTCAACGGTTTTTGATGATTAATAAATCAGTAACTATGATATAAAATCAACTTTATTTGTTGGCGCAGAGTCCTGTATTTCCAATAATTATTTTCTTCGGTGTATGGGACGGTTAGGCTTTTCACCGTCCTTATACAGTTGACCTGCGACTTCACTGACCGGATTTTGAAACTTTTACTTTGTACGAATAACTATTGGGATTGTAAGGAGTCGCCCTTGTGGAGCAAGGTTCTTCAAAGCCACAGTTCTTCAAAACATATACAATATTAGTTTTAGATACAAACACCATATTACCATCTGGCAGTGGCTGTTTCATCACACCATTGTGTGAAATGCATTTAGTCAAATTATAGTCCATAAAATCTTGACGAGAACACTCGCTGCAGTTCTTGGTCAGAAAAAACATAAAACAAACAAATTGTTGGATTCATTCACTGAAACATTTGGGCCTAGGATTTCATAAACACCAGTCATATGAGTCAGTGACAGAAGATGCCCGACAATGTGCCAGGCCAGTACGCTAGCAATTCCAAGTGGATACTCATTTGTAGCGCTTTTCCAAGGAATTATGTTAAATGTCTACAATCAAAAGGTGACTCTTTGCATTAGTGTGCTGGAGACAGCCGTCCCCACAAAAACATGAAACTGGTTGGTTTAACAAAAACCGTGTCACACACTGTGTCATAAAATCAAGTATAAAGTCAGTCATGGTTTCATTTACCCGCCTTAAGGCTGGCTGTAAAAGTATCCAGTGTTTCAAAGGTTACCATCTCAAATTAGAGCTCACACACTTGGCAGCATTACTTCAAATTAAGAACCTTAACCTACGCACAGCTGACTTTGGTGTGCGCACTCATTTTATCTCAAAATATATTACGCTCCTGCTTGCATAATCCTGCTGCCCCAACAATTCATAAATCATTTTCCTGGCTATGTACAACGTAGTGGTTTTAGAAAAGGCAAAATATCTCTTGTTAAAGCAATTCAGTTGGAAGAGCAAAACATTTCATTTTTTCAGATTCATCTCAAAAATGCATTTAAAAACCATTTTTTCATGTGTTAGCATTCAAGTGCTGTATCACACAGCTGTTTGTGGTGCATGATGTCATAGTCCACAACCCATTGTCCACAGTCCTTTAAACAAGAAAGGCAAAACATATCAACCTGGTTATTCCCAGCAAATGAATCATTTGAATGTGCAGCATCAAATGTTTGATAACTAGCCAAGTCTGCACCGTGCCAGTTCAGCAAAAGTTATTACTCTGTTGGACACCTTCTCACAGGTTGCAGAACAAATGTCCTCATACGTCATGCATGTTGGCAAGATTGAGTGCGGTGCAGGACAGATTCAAAGTTCACATATCATCTCGCAGTGACTCGCTTTCTCTGAGAATGCGCCTGCTTGACTGATCAGTGTCACCCGCAAATTGCACACATCTACCCCAATCATGGCACGCAACTGTCTTGGTTTTTTGCCTTGGCAAAATACAAACAGAAATGTTAGGATTTCATCAAAAGTACAATGTCATTGTTATTCACGTTAGGATGTCATCAAAACTACAATATCAGCGTGATCCACCCCTTCCCTTAACACCACCCCCCACTTTCAGAAGTCTCATCAGGTAACTACACACTTTATCATTGCTACCACAATTATTTATCACCCTTCTGCATGTTACTGGGTGCGTATTTACACTCAACCATACAGGGTGTAACTACCTAATCACAAACTCATTTCTGCAATGCGATCATAGTTGGTCAATGGTACTTCAGACTGATCTGTGATTTTACAAAAGCCATATAATAAGTACCCAGGTCGCACTTCTCAATGGATCAATGCTTTTCTTTGTCACCAGAGCAATCACGTATGCCAGGTGCCAACTTGCTTCCAGTGTCTCATGATCTTGATTTAGGTTGCTCTGCTGGCATCACTCCATTTTTCAAAGGTAAAGTTCTTTAGTCCAATACCGCCTGCAGTTGCACAAGCAGCTTTGTTTATTTGTCTCCATACAGCTAGTGTCTTTCAAGCCTCTGGTTTTCCACTTGTCATTTTCCCAAAGGGTGTCTGCTGATTTCTTGGGCCACCCCTTTGAGCGCGATAGTCTAAGTCAGTTTCTTTTGTTGCTTCAACAAATCATTCATTCTTGCACTAAGCCGTGAGGCTTCTGGAGCATGGCTAATGTGCAGTGTTCATGTTATACTCCAAAGCCCCGCTCTGCATGTTGTTTCTTGCAAAACGGCTACCTTTGTCAGTTTTGCTTCCATCTGGAACACCATAATGTCTTTGTCAGTTACTCCAGCCCTGGCAATGTAGCTTGCATTTTTGCCAGCTGTGTATTTTCACTTCTCAAAGCGCCTAGAGGTTTCTTCTCAAGTGCACAGCGCTTTACTTCAGTTCACATCACATGGAGTACTGGGATGCAGCATGCACGGCAATGTCTCTTCACTTCACATCACATGGGGCATGGGGATGCAGCTTGCACGGCAATTTCTCTTGAAATGGGCAGCTGTCTTTTTCTTAGCCCATTCACAGATGCATAGGTTACCCAAATGTTCAGATGCGATGCGCCCGTTCTGCCATTCTGCATGTAGCATTTGTTTTCCTTCGAGTGTTGATACTGGGCAAATTCTTTACTTCTGATCAGCTCTGTTATTGCATGCCAGTGTCAGAAAGCATGCGTACATCAGCATGTGTAAGGTAGATTGCGCTCTTTTTCATTTTCTCACTCACAGCAATTATTGCCTTCAGTTCTGTTTCAGCATTCTGTCGTTGCACCCCCCTCCTCAGTTTTTGCTCACACTGACGGTGTCTCTCACAGGGGATGAAATGCAGGAATGTCATTGTTTATCTTTCCTGTGCACATGTCAGCGCCATAAGCACGCAGCAAGCTTATCTCTTTGCCTATAACTCTTAAACTGGGGCGGCTTCAATGGAAGGCACTCGTTTCAGCAACTCAGAAAAGCTCCCATATCTGCCAACTTTTGTAAACACCATTTTACTGAACAGGAGCGCAGCATTCTGCTTTCCTGCCTTCCTCCAACAGTTTTTTTTTTCTTCGCGCACCTCGCCCAAGACAGTGCAAGTTATCTTCAAGGCACAAGCTCTGCACAGCAAGACTCTTATTTTCAAAAGAGGCACATTTTCTTGTCATCAGATTCTACTCCATGTAATTTTGCCAAAATGTCTTTTTAGCCTGTTTTAAACTGATCAATGTCCCATTTTAAAGGCATACATTACTTTTTTCTCGTAACCTTGTAGTTTGGCTTCACAAACTCACTCCAATGCAATGTGCGATCTTTCAAAAGAACCCGCAACCCACTAAATCTTTGTGCTGTCTTATCACACACAGATTTTCCATTCTGTTGTACCATTGCCAAATTAAAACCAATTATTTCAGTGCATTTAAAACATGTCATGTGTAGTGCAGCTCCCTGCACGTTTTTTTTTTCCTGCAAGAGCAACCCACACTCTATATTGCTTGTGGGCTGTTAATGTGTCAACAACATTTTTCACCATGTATCACAGTCAACAGGTCACTATTTCCAAAACATACATCACTTATAACGCAACAGTACTTTAATCCATGGCATAGCGTGGGAACAGTCAAAAATACTCCAGGGGCAATTTAGGGGCAATTTAGAAAAATATAAATTGTCTTTTCCCCCAAACCATTGCAAACTGATTCTGCAATTCCAAATCAATACACAAAAATCGAAAATCCAAATGCCATTCACTTTTTTAAGTGAGTCTCTCACCCATTGTAAGCATGGCACAGCTAAAATGCAATGTAGCCATTTTAGTGTGTTTCCTTAAACAGAATGCACCGCCAGCACATTGAATTTACAGTTGCCAAAAAAAAAAACCTTTAGGCTCTCAACACAGATGTTACTCTTTCTCCTAAACTCGGATCATTCCCCACGTTATCTTCAGGAATGTGAGCACTTAAAAAGCATACAAAAAAAAGCGAACCTTCGCCTCCTTACATTACAGCCCCCCACTCGCTAGCACACTGGGGCTGAATCAATGGTTGAATTACTATTCACAATTTGCATGTCAAATCCTCGCAACTATTTTCCTGCCCTCATGACAGAATAGAGTTGAGAACTCCGTCTCACTTTGCATTCCAAATTACAACTTTAAACTGGGGAAACCGCATGATAAAATTGTTTCCTAATTGAACATAAATCTTTCTTGACCATTCATCGGAGCGCTTTAAACATAGCCATTTCCCGCTTGTTTATCGCCTTGTGCTCCCTGGCTTTGTTCCCAAGCAATAAGTCAGCCACGACTGATTTACTGAAGGGGAAAGTCTTAACCACACAAGCTATCGGCCACGGCAAGCCGACACACAGTTGCTGTCTTTTGTGTCTCAGAGGTGCAGTGAGACCACCAAGGAAATGCGACAGCCTGCTCCTCACTCTGCACTGTGTTCTCTCACACAATTTGTCATTTCACAGCAAGGCACTGCTCTGCACAATTCCCCAAGCTGCCACCAAATGTCTTGATATTGGGAAAATCTTCCTCGGGACCAGCCCTTGAGAGCAAAAATTACCCAATTCAGCCCAAAATACAGGTTCTATTGTGCCGAGCAGTGAACTCATGCTAGTGACAAATGACACCTTCAAAAGGTTTTAGTATTTATTCTAAACAGTGAATTTCAGCAACATTTTGGGATTCAAGTTAGAGAAGATTACAAAACACAAACTTAGAGAAATACAAAATATAGAGAAACATAGAACTTAGAGAAACATAGAGAAACACAGTCTTACGCCCCTTCAATCAGCACTGGGAGACCCTGGCCCTCATAAGCTAGCTGTAACAAGCCCCGCTCATAGTACAGCGCTGCAGGGTGCCGACAGAGCAACAGGTTCCGGACACTCGATTTTGCTCGAATCAAGTCCACAGATCGATCTCCCACCTGAGTCATGTGGGCATGCATTTTTATAATCTTGTGCTGTCAGTCCATGACGCACAGTTCTAGAACCTTCCCTGTGCAAAATATAGGCTTGCTCATGGAAAAACCCAACTCTGTGAATTTCCACTGTGCTGCTTTCCTGTGCCCCTCCCCTCTTGGAGCCCATCTGCGTGAAAGCTCAGGAATGTCTTATCAGTGCCTTCCCAGAGAAAAGAAGATTAGTTTACGAAACCATGCAGGGCTACAGTTAGAAAGTCGAGATGAATTAAGCCTATGTGAGCAAGCTCTAAAAGGCATGCACTCATAGCTTAGTGTTCATAGCGCTTAAGACTGGCTATCTAAGCGCTATATAGGTGCCATAATGTTCCAAACACTCCAATAATGTCTATTAGCTACAGAACTGGGGCCTTCGCCCTGCCTATCTACAATCCATAATGTGACCTACCACTCCTACTAGGCCTGCATATTCCTTGTAGCTCACTACTGCATAATGGAAGTGCTACAACAGACTACTGTCAGCATTTTTGGTACATGCTTTGAATAAACTATTGGCTTTCAGCGGCTAATGCTGTCATCTAAAGCCCTGATTGGCAAATTTGCAATTTTGTGTATCACTACAGTCTCCTGCAACCAGCGCCTTGATGCTAAGCTTGGTGTGCTTAACAAATTCAAAAATAAATAAATAAATAAATAAATAAATAAATAAATAAACAAATAAATACATATATAAATATACTATGGGTGTTAAATATTATGTGTAGGCACTGGGTTACACAAAGATATTATGGTATAGGCCATGTCATGTATTTTGGCAACATGATTTATTACTACGGTAACGCTGTAAATGAAGGATGTTAGATAATGCATATATTTTAATTGTTTTATTTATGTTCCTTTTATTTTGGTGAACTTGTCGCATCACGTTTGCCTGGTCTCTGGTCAGAGTAATAGTTTTTGCATTTGTATTTTATTGATTTATGAAGCACCTGGCGGCTAAGCGCTGTACATTGCAACGACTGGACAAAACATGGTCAAATGCAAGAAAACCAACAGGCTGATGGGATAGAAAATGAGTTTCTAAATGAGATTTGAAGAGGGGAAAGGATGATGTGGAACACAAAGAGAGGGGAAGAAGAGAATTCCAAATTTTAGGGGCCAAGAGAGCAAAAGAATGGAAATAGGTTGAGGCACAAGGAGCATGAGGGGCTGTGAAGGAAGAGTGATTGGGAACGTAGTGCATGAGTAGGTGAGTAGAAAGAGATGAAGGAAGAGAGATATGGATGAGCAAGGACACAGAGGTATTTGAAAACAATCCAGAGAAGTTAAAAAGAAGAATTCCGAAGGAGAACAAATGCAAAGCGTGCAGAGCGGATGTAATAGAGTCAAAGGGAGAGAGTGAGCAAAGCACGCAAATTAGAGAATGGTATATGGGGCGGAGATGGGCAAGATGAGATGCAAAGTTTTGCAGAGGGAGAGATAAGAAACCGATGAGCTTTTTTAATATTAAATAGTTGTTAGCAACAAGAGCGGGAGAGAGAAGAGATATGAACAGAAAGGGATAGTGAAGAATCAAGCATGATGCCAAGATTGCAGAGAGAAAAATAACAAGAAAAGCGGGGGGAAGGAAAGGCAAGGAGTGGACAGAGGGGATGGTAGAAGCTGGGAAGAATAGAGCCACAGTTTTCAAGGGATTGAGGTGAAAATAGTGAGTGGACATCCATTATGAATTGAAAGGAGGCAATTAGACGAGGAAGAGTGGATCAAATTAGTGAAAGTAGGGAAAGAAAGAAATAAGTGTTAATTAATGATAATGATAATGAAAGATAGGAAGATGTGTTAATTGTCCACATAGAGGTGATATGAAAAGCCCTAGGATGCAATATCAGATCCAAGAGCAGAAGTGTAGAGAAAATAAAGAAGGGACTCTGTAATCCTAATCTTTTGAGGCATGACTCAAATCCCAGGGACGGATTGGCTGTGTTCAATATCTGCTACTTCTGGACTCTGGGAAAGTATACTTCCCTTTAAACAAGGCAACACTACTACACATTCTCTCCCTGAGAGCTATAGTGATTTTGGATGTCAATTTCTCGCACTGGCCTTGCCTTACTTCGGGAATCGCAAACCCTCCATGTTATGCATTGGAAATATCGAATTTTTTTCTGCCAATGCCGTAGTCTTTCAGTCTCCTCACTCTGCCTATTCTCCTGGAACAGCTCCATATCTGTCTTCACCTCTTTGATTCTGTTTTGTCACCACTCTCTCCCAGCTGCCTGCTCCCATGTGCACCATATTTCAGTTTTTAGAAACGTCTTGTCCTACCTCGCTGTTGTCCATGCTGATTTACTTTACTCACCTGAGCACTGAGATCACTAACGCTGACTCTGCAGTTTTGGTTACTGCCGGTTCGTTCCCTGGCTCACAAACCCAAGAGTCATGTGTGCTTAATTTCTCTCAACCCCACTCTAGTCTGAATGTCATTCTCCCTCTGTCTTGCGGGTCTCATCACATGGGTACAGAGTTGCAAATACTATGCTGTTTCTAGGAGTTGTTTTACAAGCACACCAGCCCTTTTGGAAAATGTAGTGTGGACAGCTGGCATTCTACCCTCCAGATTTCAGCACCACCATTCTGAGTTGGGTGGAAGCATTGGAAGAGCCACTATCATTTCTTGCCACTTTTCTGATTTCCCTAAATGTCATTGCACCTTCAGTAAATCAGAAAAGTGGTGCTGCCGTCCAGGACATGCCTAGCTTATGAAGAAAATACGTGAGCAGTAGATGTTAGTAGGGATCTGCAAGGAGAATGACCTTGCAGTGTCTGCCCGTCATTACTGATGACCCCTACGGCCCTTGTCAGATCATAGATCAGGGACATGCAAGAGCTGAGGCTTTGATGTCAGTAACCACATTCACAACTGTTTTCTAATTTTACACCAACCTCTGAATCGGTCCCACAATGAGTGAAAGACAGCAGGCGCATCACATGTGTCCGACAGCCTGATTCTGATCTACATGTACAATGAGAAAAGTGTCCTTCTATGATGGAAGGACACTTTTGTATTTAGTCCCCATTGGGCTTGATTCTGTAAAATAAAAATAGCGTCATTGCTTGATGAATCAGTACTTTTCTTATTTGCTCCATATTCTGTATCCATACAGACCTAGTGCCTACTTCGGTGTGTTCAACCATAATTTAATGTGTCCCCTTCTTCACTTATTCCTCAGCCCCTAAATATGGTTTGACAGTTCTAAGTCACGTTTTTAAGGTGATTCTTCATGGAAATACTTTACTGACTCAGCTGTTAGAAAAGGCTTGCATAATCAGACAATTGTAGGAATGAGAATTGAACGTATACACATAACTTTTGAATGTTCGATTTCTTTGACTTGTTTTAGAATCATGAAGCAGACAATATTCAATTTTTGCAAAAAACACTAATAGGTCAAGAAATAGTGTATTTAGATTCGTGCCTAAACATTTAGTTGACAGTTTCCTATTCTTTCCCAGTGAAGGCTTGTGCATGTATTGTACAGTTTGACAGCCGTGGCATGTATTGTTTATGTTTGCCTGATTAAATCATCAACCTGATAAAGAGCTAGTGTGGCAGCCAACTGGTCTGGAATGGAGCACAGGTAATGATGCTATTTGTATCTTGGATATAAACAGCCCCCAGGTACTGCTGTGCACACATATCATGTTGAGCCCCATCTGCTTCCGGCCCTTTTGTGAAGTCAGCATTTGCAGGGAAATTGTTTGTTTTTCTCAGGGTGAAGCTCGTTTTCTGCAATGGCCGAACGCAGGTACTGCACCAAAGCTGTAGAGTATTAAGAGTAGCTAGGTAGACAATGGTGTGTGTTGCAGGCACAATTAACAATAAAACACTTAGGCAATATTGTTGACTGAGGGCCTGATTGCAAGGCCTGCGTTAGAGGTCAGAAATCTGGTATTTAATACCATAGCTGTTTTACCACTCCACCTAATCACGAGTTTACATAAGAAAACTCTTTGTTCCTCCTGCTTCTGTGTGGAGGAAATGTCCTGCACACACATGCATTACTGCATGCAGCACTACACATGCAGTAGTACCACTTGTGATAATAACATATGTCCACAATACAGCCCTGTGGACTCCCAGATGGGAAATAAAAAAAGGGTCTCAGCACACGAAACCTTCAGGTTACAGCATGCGTCATACACGTAGTAAATGCAAATTGCCGCCAAATTCATAATCAGGCCTTAGAGTGACATCTATTCCAATGATCCTTGACACTTTTTTGTCAACATTATAATAAGAATCCATTGTACAGACTTTTCATCAAAAGTACATGCACATGTGATGTCATCAGTGATGTCATCAATGACATGTGTGATGTCATCTTTGATGTCCTGGGTGTTAATCTTTGCAATGCACGGTGTTGGCGTGAGTTATGGTTGCTTAGTTTACCATAACTAGTGAATTTCAGAGGTTTGTCGGTTTTATTTGGAACCATAACGTCCCTTTAACAACGTTTTTTTACTGAATTTCATAGGTTTTTAGTAGCGCATCTTTATTTATTTATTTTTATTTATTTATTTATTTAATACATTTGTTACTCGCCCAGACCCTGGGGTATCACGGCGAAAGATACAGAAGGTAGTCAATTATTAAACAGTGTTACAGTTTCAAAGCAATAATACATTTTTTATACAGACATTACAAAAGCAGATATGGTCCTATATCAGATTCCAATTGGTGAGATAGTCCATAACCTTATGTTCTAGACATGTTTACAGCATTGCGGTTGCCCTAGGCAGTGTAATTGGTCATGGGAGGGTAGGGCTTAAGAGATTAAAATTTATTGAATAACCAGGTTTTCAGAGCTTTTTTGAATTTTTGTAATGATTCCTGCTTTTTGATGCTTAGAGGTAGGGCGTTCCAATGCGAAGGGGCTAAAACTTTGAAACTACTTCCTCCTGCTCTGCTATATTTGAATGTGGGAACTTCTAAGAGGGCCTGATTATTGGATCTCAGCGACCTGCAAGCCATTTTGTTTTTGACGGAATTGTTGAGGTAGCTGGGCGCTTTGTTGGTGGTGCATTTGTAGACAATGCTAAGGGTTTTGAATATGATCCTTGCTTCAATAGGCAGCCAGTGATTTTCTCTTCTAATGTTGGATACATGTTCTGATTTCTTTATCCCTAAAGCCGCTCTAAGGGCTTTATTCTGCAGTAGTTGGATTTTGTTTATATTGGTTTTGGAAGTTCCCAGGAAGAGGATGTTACAGTAATCTAGTTTTGTTAGGATCAGGGCTCTAGCCAGAGTGATGCAATTTGCAGGGGTGAGAAATTGGCGACTGAGAGCAATAAGTTTTGCTGTGTAAGCTGTGGATGAAGAGAGGGCTGCTATTTGTTTATGCATGGAGAGGTTGGCATCGATGTAGACACCTAACGTTTTGACTTGTTTAAGTACTGGGATCCGGGTACCGTCGATGTTAATGTGAGAGTAGTCCCGGTGGAGGGTGCTTATTCTTTTTTGGGAGCCCACAATAAGGATCTCCGTTTTCTCATCATTTAAGCAAAGACTATTCAGGGCCATCCAGTTTTGGATTATGGAATAAACTTTATTAATGGTGAGGGTGTCTTGGGTGTAGTCACCTGAGATAGGGATGAGGATCTGTGTGTCATCTGCGAAGTTGGTGTAAATGACACCCATATCGTCTAGGGCTGAGAATAAGAGTTTGGTGTATGCATTATAGAGTGTAGGGGATAGGCAGGATCCCTGGGGGACACCTATGGGCACTAATATGGGGTCCGCTGCAAAATTCCCAATGGCAACTCTGGATGTACGGTCCGTGAGAAAGGATTTGATCCAGTAAGTGGCGTTTTTGGAAAGATTAACATCTTTTTTTAGAGTGTTGCATAGTTTGTCATGATCTACTAAGTAGAATGCTGCTGATAGGTCCAGTAGCAGTAGTGTAGCTAGTTTGCCTGAATCTCTGATAGCGTCTAATTGGATTTTTAGATCCAAGAGTGCTGTCTCAGTACTGTGATTAGGCCTGAAGCCTGATTGTCTGGCTCCTAGCAGATTATTTTGTTCTAGGTGAGTTTGTAGTTGGTTATACGCTATTTTATCAATGATTTTCAGTAAAAATGGGACAGTTGTTATGGGCCGGTAGTTAGTAGGCACTAGTGGGTCTAGCGTGGGCTTTTTTAGAAGGGGGGTGACCCAGGCTGCTTTAATGCTGACTGGGACCTGGTTGGTGGAGAAGGAGGCATTTACAAAGTTGGTGATTATGGGCGTGAGGGTGGGGGCGCAGAGTTTAATTAGGTGTGCTGGGAAGTTATCTCTTTTGCAGTTGGAGGCTTTAAGTTTGGCTAGAGTCTTGAGTACTGTATCGTGAGAGACTGGTGTGAAGTTGAAGAGAGGGGCAGTGTTTTCTACGGTGGTGGAGATCTGTTTGGCCGTGGACTGTTTGTCGGACAGGAGGTTTCTTTTAGAGATAATTTTGTTTTGTAATAGTTTAATCTTAGTGTCTAGGGCATCTTGGATGGTGGTGCACCATTCTTTGCTAGGTTTGACTGGGTTAATTATGGGGATCGGGTTCTCCAACTCCTTGAGTATGGTGAATAACTCTTTGCTATCGGAGGACGCATTACTAATTCTTGTGTTAAAGGCATCTGCTTTATGGGCGATGATGGCTGATTTATAGATTTTGTTTGCAGAGTTGAATTCTTCCAGGGCTTCTGGGGTCTGGTTTTTCTTTAGGCGGTGTTCAAGCGATCTTTTGATTCGTCTAAGGGAGACTAGTTCCTCATTGAACCAGAAGGAGGATTTTTTGTCTTTACGTTTAGTTTTGTTAACGCAGGGTGCTAGGGCGTCTATAGTACTAGTAAGAGAGTTGTGGTAAAAGTCTGCCAGGGCACACGGTTCTTTGGCGTTAATGATTTTGTTATTGAGGGCTTTGGCTAATAGAGGGTTGATATTTTCTGCTGTGAGTTTACGGATGTTTCTTGTTACATATGATTCTTTGATGGCCGTTTTAGGTAGATCTGGATTTTTGCGCAGGATAGTGAAGTTTATGCAGTGATGGTCTGACCATGGTACCGGGGAGATGGAGTCTATGGATACTATAGTGTTAAGATATAGTATCCAATCTAGAGACCTCCCTTTTATGTGGGTAGGGGTGTTCACGAGTTGCGTGAAAGCCATGTCTTTAAGTGCACTGTGTAGTGCATCTGCTTTGTGGTCTTGGGGGTCGTTAAATCCTAGATTCAGGTCCCCTAGGACTAAGCATTTTGTGTTTGGTTTTATAAGTGGCGTTAACAATAATGGTATGTCTAGTTCTGGTTGAGATAAGGTGTTAGGTGCTCTGTAGATGGTTATTAAGTTTATAGTGGTTTTGTGGTCCGTAGCTAGTTTAGCTAGCAGGACTTCATAACCGACTGGGCTCTCGATAGGGCTGGTTCTTAATTTGAGGTGGGCTTTAGAGATAATGGCTACTCCTCCACCTACTGATTTTGTTCTGTCTGTTCTGAGAATGGTATAGTCTGGGGGAATGGCAATGGAGAGCGAGGGGCCGGACGCTTGGTGGAGCCAGGTTTCTGTCACTATGAATAGGTCAAGTTCTTGCTCAGTAATGAGGTCATGAATTTCAGTGGCATGAGCATGTATGGAGCGCGCGTTGATGAGGGCTGCTTTGATGTGTGTGGCCGGGGGTAGCTCTTGGATTGGGGTGGGTAGGTGAATGTTGGTAGTTTCAATAGCGTTAGATTGTTGTTTGATTATGATGGGACTTTTGGAGTGTTTATCTTGAGTTCTTAATAGAGGTATGCCTTCTGTGTTAGCATGATTGGTAAGAGTGATATTTCGAGGAGGGTTAGGGGTTCTAGATCTGAGTCTTAGGGTCCTTGATGTGCCTAGAATTGGGATATGATTGGGTTGATTAACTTTGGGTAGTCCTCTGGTTGTGAAGTAGGAGGTTGTGAGGGTCCGTGATCTGAGTCTAGTGCGTCTAAGTGCACTGAGGACCGGGGTGGTTGTTATAGGTACTAAGTGTGGTGTGTTATTACTTCGTAACGTTTGGATACATTTGTGATCTATTAGACTATTGATCGAGGGGTGCAGGTTGTGGAATGGATTGGTGCGGGGCAGGAAGGTTGTGGGGCATGGGATGGGATGATGATGGGGGCAGGCTGCTCTGGATAGGCCATTATCGTGGAAAAGGAAGTGGGCACCTGTGCAATGTGTGTCAAGCGGGATGGCACAGAAGGGAAACATCATGAATAGTAAGCAGCCTTGCATGGTATGGCTTGGTTTGGATAGGAGAGTGGACAGGTGTAAGCTATCTATGGTGGGGGTCTCTCTTGTGAAATGGCTAACTCACAAAAGGCAGAATGAGACTATGCACCTATGTGCAAAGGCAGCAGTGGCTGAATCACACGACATCACAATAGGCAAAAAGTGGTTATGCACCTGTGTGCAAAAGCAGCAGTGGCTAGGGCTCACAACATCACAATAGGCAAAAGTGGTTATGCACCTATGTGCAAAAGCAGCAGTGGCTCGGGCTCACAACATCACAATAGGCAGGATGAGATTATGCACCTGGCAGTGCGGACAATCAGTGACTGGAAAAAGCAATACTCGGGTATGGCTGACTAGACAGTGCAGGCAATCAAGTGACTGAAAGAGGCATTACTTAAGTATGGATAGTTCCATCAGCGACGTGAATAGGGTGGCCATATTGGGCTGCATCAAGTACCCCATGTATTGCAATGGCGAATGCACACTTGCCTCGCTGGAAGACCTGATTACAGGTCGAGATGCAGTCTGCTTCTTTTTAAGAGTGTTAGGCGGTCGTACCTTAGTTAGTGATAGTCCGGATACAGGCGGCAGCGAGCAGGGTCTCTGGCAAGAGGCAAGGCAGGCACAGATATGCTGAGACAAGAAACAGCCTTAGTTCCTGCTGGCCTTCGTTCTGTAGGGCTGGCTCACGCCTCCCGGTGCCCGATTGGCTACCTTGTAGCCGTCGTCGGCCAATGGGCAGAGATGTCGTCGGAGGGGCCGGTGGAGGTGAGATCAGCGAGGCAGGGCCGCCATCTTGGAATGGTCGCCACCCGCAGCCTCGTAACCATAACGTCCCTTTAACAAAGTTTTTAGATTTTTTACTATATATATATATATATATATATATATATATATATATATATATATATATATGTTATCCATGCAACTGACTTGCCATCAGTCATTCGAGGAGCACTCGCCTTCGGATGTTACTTCAGAGATTTACATCACTCTCAGCATATTTTTTATAACCTCTTGATTGGTTAAAAGTTGGCATCCACGTATATAACACGCCTTGCATATCGGCTTTCCCAACAAAAAGTTGACGCGTTTCGCAGCGTTACTCACCGCTTGCTCACAACACCAGTATCCTGTCACCATAGTGTTAAAATACAAAAAGACATGACTATAGGCATAGAAACAGGACATGTGGATCAACATTTAGTGGAAACAAACAAGGGTCTTGCATGTTAGTAACTAGTTAGTTGTGTGCCGGCGGCCATCTTAAGATAGGCTTAGTTCCTGTGATGTATTTTATCCCATTTGAGTTGGTTCATGTGAAGTCAGTGATTAAATAATCATTACAGACTCTCATAATACCCAGTACTATCATTAGTGAACTATTAATAACTTCTTAATAGTATGGTCTCATCTACGGCACATTTTGTACTAGTCTTGCCTTTGTCAGGTGTGTTAAATGGTTTACACGTGATCCAAGTAGTGTGGTACTCTCTAATTACCATAAGCTGCCTATTTCTCTGAGTATAAAATGTTTTATGCCTTCATGTAGAGTGCATGGTGCATTAGCCATTTATGCAATAAAGTGCATAGTGCCTGCAATTTATTTGAATGATATTCCACTTGATCCGAGTAATATGGTACTTTATATATATTGAGGTAACTGGCTACACCAATTTTGTAGATATCTCTGGTAGTAATCTTATTTCATTCAGGTTATGTAACATCATAACTTGATTGGAAGTCTTACACAATTGTGAGAAACCTGAAGGTGTCTCATTCGCTAGTCCCTGGGGATCTGCCATCCAGGTGACCAGGACCCGGCCATCACTTTTGGATCCAGTTCCTCGGGGTGGACCAGTGCGGGAGGATCATCTGGGCGAGAAGTCTTTGGGGCATGTGGATGGGACCCACACACAGACCTCCCCCTCCCAGAATGGTAGAAGAAGGGCTAATAAAGAACAACCATGCTAGTAATGGCGAAAAAAGAAGGGAGGCCCCAGCTTGATACTTAGGTACCCCTATTGTGCATTACCGATGCTATGGACATAGCCTGCAGTATATAAAATACACAGTAGTTGGTAGAACACTTCCACTGCCACCAGCCGTAACTAGGTGATTGTCTATGTGATTAAAATGTCACCGGAGCAGAAAGAAGGGGGGTACTAAGTACCCCTTTGGCACTCCACTGAAGGTGGTGTGTGCCAATCTCTCAGACTATATAGTTTTGGGAGATATACTACGTATCCCTCTATCCTAAAGAACTGTAGTTACTTGAGGATATAGAAAAATAATCTTAAAGGAGGATCCTAAGGGTCACACAATACACAACCCATCAAAACGGCTTCCTCCCGTTAGGTTATTGAGCTGTCTATGACATCAGCCCAACACATACACAATCCACCCGTTCTGACTTCATGTAGGCACACACAGTACTTCAAAAAATATACATATTTTAATATCTATCACATTTCATAAAAAACAATCATAAAAAGATCACAAATCCATTTGTAAAAAAAACAATGGTTCACGAACAAGTGCTGTGTTTTTCTCTCCTAAACACCATTTCATTGCAAACAGTATGCATTCTAACACATAATGCCGTGTTCTTAAACCCAACCATAACATATACCCACAAATTGGTTACATATGCAAGATATAGTATTCCCCTCTTTATAGGGAACTCAGTGTGTCAACACTAGACATGTGTTTCTGGAATCTATATACAATTTCCAAATACAATCCAAACAAATTGTCTTTAGTATTTTCCATAGATTCTGTCTTCAGGACACATTTTCTTTCATGTCACGCAGTCATGTTATGCGTGTTGCATACTAAGAACGAGGTATTCCCCCACAGATCTACAAAATTAAAACAGACAGACATACATATAAATATTATGTGTGACTTTGTGTAATGCATCAACAAGGCAAAAAATGTCAAATACATGTTCTATTTCATCATTTTTTTTTTTAAAACCAAGGGACGTACCCTTGACTACAATTTAGTCAGAGTACTCTCACCAACACCCTCTTTTGTGTTGAGTGTACACTTATTCCGTAATTAATTACAACATCATCTATTTCTTCTTTTAAATGGTACTGTGTTAGTTAACAACAGACACTGTATCATCTCATAACATATCATCATCATAAGCTCTTCTAATGCAAAGGCCCAACACATCTTTCTCTACAAGTATAATGTCAAGTACCTCTTATTTTCACTTTCCACTCGTGAGATTCTTTTCAGCCTCGGGGGTCTGCCAGTTCGACAATGACGTGTGTCAATGTTTTCTGTGTAGCCGTGCGTCTACAAGAACAATGCCGGCAACGAGTTATGGTCCCATCTTGTCCTAACCCATATACCATGCCCCTTCATCGCTGTATCTTACCGAAAATAGCTAGACAAGACGGGCGTAGCACAACAAACATCCGTGGCTTCTACGTTCATTTACTCGCCCATATTTCACGATGCCAATAGATAGCACGAATCTTGATCCCGAGTTATTAGACCTACAACAACAGCATTCCTCATATGAATACCAAAGTGGATATCCACTCTCTGTGCCCACTTTCATTTATAAAATGCTCCTTTGATTTACCTTTCTTACACCGCAATGTTGCCCCCTCTCATTCGTATGCGCGCAAGCCTCCGTCTTCACAGTGCACTCGCATTCCCCGATGTCACATGTGTCTTATCAGCCCATGTAGGCGTGATGGCGTCATGCCGCTGCCTTGTGCGCTTGCGTTTCAGACTACTCAAGTCCCAGCGATTCATGGGTAATGTAGTGTTGAATACAAAAGTCTTTCGCGCAAGCCTGAAAAACATCAATCTTATGATGTAAAGGGCTAGATCCACACAACCTAATCAGCTTTTTGCTGATCGTTCCGGGTCATCCTGATAGCTTAATTCTAATACTCCTTATCCATCTGGCACAACCGTTAACAGGTGTGCAACATAGTGTGTCTGTGTCCATATCCAGTATGTGGGTACACTTCACTAACTTGATCATTGGGCCCAGTGTGTGGGTTCATTATAGGCAGGTAACACTATCATGTGTTCAGCCTCAATGTGTTTACACATCGGACTCAAAAGTAATGGAAAAACAACATATGGGTCATTCTTTTTTGTATATGTCTCCCCACATCGAAGTCTCAGTGTAGGAATAGCCCGCAATATTTAAGCCGTCTTTGACTATATTCAGGTCAAAGATCCATTTCTGTTCTATCTTCCTTAATTTTAAATCTCTGTCCCCCCTCTTGGGTGGGGTCCAATTACTTGGATTATAGACCAGTGGATGTCTTCTTGGGTATGTTTGGCTGAATGGAAGTGGGCCACGAGAGGCTTATCAGGTCCATTACTTTTAAATCAGGACCTGTGCTCACAGATCCTCTGTCATATGGGTTGTTTAGTGTTTCCAACATATAGTAAGCCACATGGGCACTTTATCACATAAATAGCCCATTTTGTATTACAATTCGAAAAAGTCTGTAATTTCCATTTTCTGCCCTTTAAGTCAATATCTTTCATGTTTGATGTGAGACCACATACAGAACAATTACCACATTTGAAGTTTTGAAGTGACCCACTACTTGGTGTGTATTCCACAATGTGGACAGCGTTTGGCCCTTCTCCAGGGTTTCCGATTCATATGTGTGGACCAATTTATCACGTAGGTTTGCCATACGTTTAAAAGCAAAACGTGGTTTGCTCATTGGAAAATCCTCTGTATTAATAACCCCCCAGTTCTTAAGTATGCTGCGTCGCAAAGCATTGCTTCTAGGCGAGAAAGCTGACACACACGTGATTTTATCTTCTCTCGTCCTAGGCTGTTTCCTGAGGCAAACCTGCCTGTTGGTGTTCCAAACCCTTTTAAAAGATCTCCATATTACATGGGTCAGATACCCTCGGGCGTTCAATCTGGTGGATAAATCTTTACTGCTCATATCAAAATCTTCTCTTTGTGTACAGTTCCACCGAATGCATAAGAATTGACCAAATGGTAAATTCTCACGCATATGTATATTTTTTGAAGTACTGTGTGTGCCTACCTGAAGTCAGAAAGGGTGGATTGTGTATGTGTCGGGCTGATGTCATAGACAGCTCTATAACCTAAAGGGAGGAATCCGTTTTGATGGGTTGTGTATTGTGTAAAAAGAGGACAATACCGCTATGTTTAGCTGATGGATCCTAAGGGTCTCCAGCAATGCTGCCCATAAGAAGCTGAGTGCTGCAGTAGTAAAACACAGATGCCTTTAAGAGTTATAAGCCAGACTCCATAGCACAGGTAGAATACAAAGAATAGAGTTCAAAAGACAGAGCTCACAAGAATGAATGAGAGCAAATAGGTTCTGCTCATTCAGGATTGAAAGAAAAGGTCCAGAAGTCCAGCAAAAAGTGCTGGAGGTCTCACTAGGAGAGGGGATGAAGCACAATAATGAAACATCTCCCTAACAATGATTTGGAGGGGTTGCCTGGTGAACACATGGGTGCCTGGTTCAACTTGCTCTGTAATTATCTGCTGATTAGCATTGTCTCAGAGCCCGTTGGGGCTTGCCATGTATGCAGCGGTAGTCACGGTTATCAGTTAATGCAAACCTGTCCAGCACTTTGGAATGCAGCCACAAGCAGAATTCTTTTTCCCATTCAAACCTATCCCGATTTTGAAAATCTGCCCACATAGCGGGTCCCTGGTGGTCATGCCTACTTTAACCCCATTGCTGGCCCCTCATAGTCATGGCCAATAGCCAGATTGTCCTAGTCATAGCCTTTGGTCATGACTCAGACAATCTTGCCACTGCCCATGGCCACAGACTAAACCTCAGTCACCAAATGTATATCACTATTTTCTGTACCTATATTATGGCACTTTTCGAATAATAAAGCACAGACACATTTGCAAAACCATGGTTTCAGGTCCTTGCCAATGCGCTGCAAATCCGTCCATGTTTAATTTTTGGAAAAGTGTCAAAATGGACGTACATAAAATAGTAATATGACATATGCCCCACTTGACAAAATCCATTCAGACTTTGTACAAACATTTAAGGTTGGGTCTATAATCTGTCTGAAATCTTTTGTGCACATTTATCAAACGGCAAAAAAGTTATATGCAATCAAAAAATGTTGAGAACCCCCCTCTGATTTTGCTCCTTCTTGACAAAATCCCACCAAACTTTGCAAAAATATTACAATCTGAGTCTAAAATATTTTTGCTAACTTTTTTGCAGATTCATCAAATGTCACCAACTTTGTAAGCCTTTCAAATATTTTGGGATCCCCCTCTAATTTTTTTCTCTCTTGGCGAAACATCACCAAACTTTGCAGAACCATTCAGGGTCAGGTCCACCTTGATATTGCAACATTTTCTGCCATTTCATTGAGTGGCCGCAAAGGTATAAGCCATCCAAAAACTGCTGTACACCAACACTGTACTAAAGAAATATGTATCATGTCCCTGAACATCTGTTTTTTGGCTTTTTATGGCAATATCCCATCCCATCCTCATCACCATTCCTCCCCAGAGATAGTTTCATTAGTTTAACAAGTGCAATTTTGCATTTTTTAATATGTTTTTACCACGATGTCCGCGGGCAACAGTGGCTGTATGCGAATTGAACATGGCGACTGTTTCAATATATCTGACGCAGTTCACATTTTTCATCAACCAATCGGCAGGCACGTCCGATTTCCTGAATAGGGAAGTGAGTTTGTGGACCAGACCCATATATCACTAATTATTTTGGACGTACTTTTTGGCCATTTAAAAGAAACATACTGGTCGGATTGACATCAAATTTACAAAAGCATGCTTTCGGGACATAGCCGCCGCTCCTGGCATATGCCTGATACCTATACACATGGCACAACTATTGGCTTTGCCAATGTTTGTTCTTAGCAGGACATCAGTGAAAGACATGTTTATTAATTGACTGGCTGAAGGCAGACATGGTTTACGACATTTTGATTACACCACAATTAAGTCATTAACTCTCAGAGGACTGTTTTGAAAAAAACATTAGCAGGCACTTTCAGTGCAAAGTTTGAAAGTGATGCTTGATTAAAGCAAGATCAAAGAATTCCCTTGTGGAGGTGTTTTGGGCAGGGAGGGCCAGGAACTGATTGCAAATAGCCAAAGGGATTAGCACGGCCATTGGCAGTCAATTGGTAGCCGAACAATCAAACAACCCATACCTCCTTTGATATTTCTCCCTTTCTGTACTCTAATGCAATCATTGTGGCTTATAGGTAGCTCACGTGCCAACCAATTATCAACACAGTCAGATGTCCAGCGTAGAAATGGCCTTGCAACGCCAAGTAGGGAGAACTGGCAAAGGGAAAGCACTACTTGATTTATGTGCTACAAGTACTGGTGGGCAGAAAACAACCAATATACATTAATATGATGTTTATGAATTTGGAGCAGAATAACTTCAACCACCAGATAATTTGCAGAGATATTCAGTGGTTACTCGAAGAGATGGGGTCCTTTCACAGCCTCCACAAGACATTTGTGGTGGTCATTAACTTCCACCTGTTGTGGCACCCCCTATAACTGTGGGGCCGCACTGCATCGGATTGTGTGCTATGTTAACAGGTTTCTGAACTATGCCTCTAACGAAAAAGCTATGGAACAAACCATGAACAAAACAAAATGTATCAGAAAGTGAAACAGTTAAGGAACCGAATGCTGATAAGGTACTCAACTTCTGTGATTCACACACTAGGCTTGCCAGAGAAAGGGCAATGGCAGATGATTTCAAATGTAAATATGGCAACACTATTTACCAAACAATGGAGTGACATGTACCACACAATTTATAATTGAGAGGGCTGACTCAGTGAGTTGGAGAGGGAGTAGTGGCTGACAGATAATGTTCTGTAATGGTCAAGATTCCTAAGATTTATGGCAAATGCAGTACATAGAGATACTTTAGAAACAAAGTACAACATGTAATTCCATGTTTTACTTTTGTGACATTGTAATAGTGGAGACAAATGGGTAATAGAAAAAAGATGCCATAGCCTGTCTGTCAACCACTCGATTCTTAATCTGGCGTTAAGCACCCGTTCCAAGGGCTGGAATGGGTGGTAATGTCCGTGGGCCCAAGTTATAGGACCAAGCAAAGCTTTTAAGGAGGGCCCCGGGCCATTACCACTGATTCCAGCCCATGCAGCGGTGCTTAACGCCATTAGCACCCGCCCCATGGGCTGTGACGGGGCTAATTGAAGGTATTCTCATTCTGTGAATGGGGCAGCTCGCCTTCACAGAATGAAATGACTGTTCAAAGATGGCCACCATCAGAAAGGAAGGCAAGGCTCCGTATGAAGGACCTCTTCTCTTTCTATGGCAGCAACACGCAGGAAAAAAGGAAGAAGGACACTGCAGCGGCTGTGACTGCCGCTGCCTTCACTATGAGGTACGTGGGGAGAGGGATGTTTTAAAAAGTGGTTGGTGGTGGGGAAAGATGGTGGGCAGGGGAGGCAGACATCAGATTTCAGCCCGCGTTCCTAGCAACCTGATTGGATGGCTCCCCCCATCAAGGTGGTAATGAGAAATGGAGACGGATATCCACTAAAATCATAGCTGACATATTACTCCAACCTACCATAAGCAGAGCATCAGTAGACAATGTCGGAAGTATAGGTGGAATGCTAATGGTGGTAAAAGCATTGCACCTGGGGTGCCTTCTGAATCATATGCCAAGCTTATTTAAGAATTTACGAGACAAGGACACAAATAAGCCTATCATATGATTGACTCAGATGAAAGATGATCTTGTAACTGGTTCTGCCGCAGACATACCAGTCTTTCAGAGGAGCGGGGCTGACATGCTACATAACCCCATCCCTCCTGCCTTTAAACCAAGTGTTCCAAATCTGCCAACAAAGCAGTGCCCCTACTTTGTTGGCAGATTTGGAACACTTGGTTCAGGCAGTAATGAACATCCTTCCAAATGCCAAAGTTATTTTTTCGGGATCAGTAACAATAGTACTGTATGCAATTAGTAACATAGCCCAAATGCAAAGCACCACAGTGCAAAACTACCACATGGGGACTGTTCATCCTGCCCATAGCTTCACAAACTTGTACAATTCCCTGTACACTGCAATCAGGCACAGTGCTCCACGCCACCTCCACTCCTTTAACATCAAAATTGTTTACCACATGCCTGCATTGAGCATACTGCTGTAAACCATGCACAAACATATCTCCAACCACCAACACCCTGACTTTCTCCACCTCTTCCATCTTCAATACACACAGCCTCTTTCAACACAAATCCACAACCTCAACATCTGAATGGCTAATCCCTACAGTCTCCTTTCCATGCTGGATTTGCTGGAAAACCCCGGATGTGGCACGCACTGTCCGCGGATAACCACAGTGTCCAGGGAGCGCGTAACTCTTAGACAGCCCTTCTACCCTTTCCACTTCACTCTCTGTGCCATTCCCTCATTGGATACAGCTAAGCAGTCACACAACCAGCCACCAATTACATCAAGACCTCTACATCTAACTCCATCAGAGTTCAGCACTTCAAATGTACTGTTGATCACTCTGAGTACAAGTCTCATATCATTGGAAAGCACCTACTACAAAAACTACTGTACAAGACTCCAAGATTTCTACTTGCAGCTGCATGCATATCCACATGCATGAATGCAAACTACAGGTATGCATATTTAATGCAGAGTACATATACAACTCTTATAAATGCATATAAACAGAGTAACTGCCACTTAACCTGTATAACCTATAAAATGAACTTACTATTATTTTTCCCATCTGCTATAATCAATTGTCACTTCCAAACCTGTCTGCTATCTAAATTCTTTTATTACACACACAACTATCTAAGAAACTTTATACACTCACGCAGATAGACATTATCATTGAAAAGCTCCCAGCTGAAATATCACCAATGTCTGTACATCACATCCTTCTGCTTTATTACCCACACCTTCACAAATGCAAACATTCTATGCTTTTCTATACAGTTTCTGCCATTTACCTTATAAGAATTGCAAAATAGGTATATCATTATTTCTTCTCTCTCCTAACATGCAATAACACAGCCTTAAGAAACCAAGTGAGTTTCATACACCTAGTATTCTACTCATTTGCAAAGCATGCTGACCTAACATATTGTAAGTAAAATATAAAGGCTGCACATAGTCAAAGGAAACTGCATGCACACACTATGTTCAGTTATCAAACAACAAAACTACTACAAAAACATAAAAATCAACGTCTAAATTAACATCAGTGCTATAAACACTCAAAATGACTAACTTATTTCTTTTACAATTGCAGTGAAGACCACTCTCCTGAAAAGCAGCAGCATCTGAAGTACAAACAACAACTCAGAAGAAACATGCTCTTTCCAAACAAAAAAAGAAAAAGTAAGTACAATACTACCATAATATTCTAACTGTTACTCAAACACACTGTTGGATTGATTCATGGAATTTGTGCGGCAAAAAACTGGGATTTGTGCACCATTCTGCCCACAAATCCCGATTTGTTAAACAGGGATTTGCAGGCAGAATGGAGCACAAATCCCTGTTTTTTGGTGCACAAATTCCATAAATCAGTCCCTAGAATGTAGTATTGCAGAACAAAGAACTGTTTTAATTCTATACCATTAGATTTAGTATTAGTGCTTCTCCTCACCCTTAGCTTACTTTCTACTGTCATCTGAACCCCAGTATAGTAACACACAAATACAAAAATAGCCTTCCCAACTAGTTGAAGATGCCCAATGCAGAATCACACACCACCACATACATCCTTACCATGATACTCAGACACTCATGCACACAGCACACACACATTGCAGAACAGCCCAACCCATACCTTTTTTTTTCAACAGACCCCAAAGAATGCCTACCAAAAAGCACATCCGTAGAAAGCAACGCAGAAGTAGAACAAATGAAAATAAAGTGTCAAAAATAAGCATCCATCTCTAGCAGAATTTATACAAAAAGTTTAAACAAAAGATCTAATAGAGTCATTAAGCGAAACAAAACAAGCTTCCAGTACAAAAACTTTGCCTCCTCTTTCAAAATATAAAACGAAACAGAAAGTGATTTACAAGAATTCAGCTACCACTACTGCTAACACTGCTCCTATAAATCTTGATGTAGTGGCAAGTAACCATACCACAAAAATTATTTTACAAAAAATCATGCACAACCCTTAAAACCTACCGTAGAAAAATAATCTTAGAAGCTCTCATAGACAGTGCAATCCTTCTCAAAAGGAAGTTATTTATTTTAGTGTTAAACAGAATGAAACCACTAACAAAACTAACTACTACATTACAAAAAGACTTCTAATAAACGGAATGTCAACAAAAATAACTTCTTAAATATCTGTGGAGGTGAATGGAGTCACACCACGAGCACAGAACCATATTTCAATGAAGAAGCATACAAACAAAAGCAAACAAACACAATTGCCATACATAGCAGTGGAGGAGGGTATGAAAAACGTAATAATACCATAATGAAACAAGAAACCCTGCATACAAAAATATCCCCAGAAAACTCAGTATCACCTCTCCATCAGACTGAACCAAAACGTCCAGTGTACAATGGCCGTGCACGTCAATGTGTAACAAAAAATCTTTCAAATCTTTACGCCAGTTCCTCAATCAATATGTAAAAGGCAAAGACAAATTCAAAATGAAACTTCTACAAAATATGGATACCTGTCCAGTGCGGAAACACACAGGACTACAAGGACATTCATTAGCCTGCATTTCAGGACCTAATTGCAAAAGCACCTTCCATCATATTAAAATGATATCAACAAATCATTCAACTATAAGAAATCTAGTCCATAAACTGTACTATGCTATAAATCCAGCTTTAGCATTAGGCAATTTAAATAACAAAAGAGACAGTAATTGTTCCACCATTTAAATGCGCTGCTAGCTAACACAAATTGCACATATCCTTAAGAAATAATTTTCAATGTCGCCAATAATGCAAGTCTATTGATACAAGACTATATTCATAAGCGCTGCTCAAATTAGACTCGAATATGTTTTTCAATATTTAATTCTGTCCATGTTCAAATCTCATAGGTGTATGCCAACACGTGTTTCGACCTCCACAGGTCTTTTTCAAGGCAAAGCTCTGCTCCAAATAAGTAATATCAAAGCATATCAATTCATAATATTTCAACACAATATATATTGAAAACCCAACACATGGACAAGGGGATAGATAACATGGAACAAATTATATATAAAAATGACAATCAAAATAAAAAATCATGAAGTAAGGTATACATTACCAAAACACATTTTCGTATAAAATAAACAGGAACATGTCATCAACAGCGCATAGAAAGAAAGGATAAATAATTAATCTGACATGAAATCTATATGCCATCTGAATAATATGTAGGGTTACCTTGAACCCATGCAATAAATTCACGTTCGCCACCAACAGGAGCCCAGTGTCCCCAAACACAGTGCCTGCCACCACACCCGCTAACCAAATGACAAAGCACACTGTGTGAGTTATGAATGGTAGCACGGTTATCGCTAGTCACATGAAACTAAATGAAGTACCAATTCCCGGCAGTATGCATGCAGTGTCATATTTGTATAAACAAGTCAATTACCCAATGTGAAATCTCTCTGATAAATGTCAGCTTCTAGTTGGATTCAATTGTTACAGCAATCATGATTATGACGTCCTGTATTGCAGACATTTAAACATAAGTAAGTGCAACCACTTCATGAGCCAGAATACCAAATATCTCAAAATTCGTAATTTGGCGAATCACATACCTAAAGCGTTATCTACGCAGCTATAATGCTGATCCGTCGTAGAACAGTTCGTTATTGGAGATCCAATTCAATAAGGCACAATATTGTGCCTTATTGAATCGGATCTATTCAATAAGACACAATATTGTGCCTTATTGAATCGGATCTACAATAACGAACTGTCCAATAAAGACCTGTGGAGGTCGAAACATGTGTTGGCATACAACTCTGACATTTGAACATGGACAAAAACAATATTGTGCCTTATTGAATCGGATCTCCAATAACAAACTGTTTTGATTGTCAACATAGTAGGAGAATGCATCCACATAAACTGTTGGTATCCCCTGACATGTGTCTTCCTCATAGACTTGTGTAGGGAAGTAAGGTAAGCCTCCATATTGTATTGTCATTGATCCTTAGACTTTCGTCATCCAGACAGTTTTTGAGACAGTTTTCTTGAGCACAGCCGTGCAAGTCAGCCAATCCTTGCGCTACAGGACTCTTTTTGTTTTGGCCATATCTGACCTCCACAGGAAAGACTTGCATGGACAGAATCCAGGAAGTAATTATGGAATTACATGTTCCCTGTTCGAATTCAGTAACTTTGGAGATACTGCAAGGGTTGGTGAGGAGTCTCGCAAATGATGTGCTTCCCCTGAATGAATAGGAGGTAATTCGTCAACGCCCACACCATTGCCAGAAGTGCCTTTTCGCAATCATGTTATTGTTCCTCCACAGTCTTGCTCACGTACCAGATTACTTTCTCTTTAGTTGTTTTACCGCCTCAGATTTTTCCGGACACCACTATCACTTGACCCCAGCCCCAAAGGTTGTGTGTCCTCTGCATAGTATCAATTAACTTTCTACTATAATTTGTGAGTCCAAGAAGGCTTCTTAGTTCTTGCAGAGTACTTGGGTCTTTCAATTTCAATAATGCTTTCACCTTTTCACTTGGGGACTGAGACTCTCAGAGGTGATTTCATGCCCTAAGAAGTTCACGTGGGTCTTACACCTCTGTGCCTTCTAAACGGATAGTTTTGCTCCGGCTTTCTACAACATAGCGCATTTCAGCTATGTGTTTCTCCACAGTTGAGCTCTTGATTTAGACATCATCTACATAGGGCAGGAATCCCGTTCTGTTGGAAGATATTAAATTCATTGCCAGAGTTTATATATCCAAAGGGGGTTCATGTCCAAATGTATTTCTTGCGCCCCAAAGGTAAAGGCAAGCTTGTACTGGTCGTCCCTACTCATGGGTACTGTTCAGTAACGGTTGGTCAGGTCAATGGTGGTATACATCTTTGACCCTTGGATCTGGGCCAGTCCCTGATCGATGTATGGGAGGAGCCACTTAAGATTGGTTCAGGTCAACACTATCAGTGATTCATGAGGGATTATCAGGTTGAAAACAGATTTCAGCAGTTGCAAGCAAAAGACAGCGATTTTTGACAGGTGGAGAAATTTGATTCAAATTGCAATTCGCAGCACTTTTTCCGAGTGCGTCGAGCGCGATTACAGAAAAACCCGTTCCTAGCACACGCGGTTCAAAAGATACGGACAATGTAGTGGAGGTAGATTCTCAAAAATAAAGTAAAGCTCAGAATGACAAATGACACTTTCACAGGTTTGAAATCACAGAATGGACACACAATTTCTATGATGCAGTTTTAAATAGGTGGAAATGGTTTGAATTAGATTATTTTAAACCAAGAGATGACTATGCACAGTTCTGTGGGTACTCACACTATAAATTTGAAATAGACCGTCAAGATCTGGTCATGTTTGGGCTTCACTCGCCTTGGACGGTCTCTGGTACCGGTTCTACTCACAGCGATCTGGTCCGGGTCTCTGGATTTGGCAAAAGTTCTGGCACTGCACAGCGGTCTGGTCTGGGTCTGGTCTTCTATTGGCACTGCACGGCGGTCTGGATACAGCTCTGCTTCCTGGGTTCTGGCACAGGGTTCTAGGCCAGAATCAAACAGCTCGCCCGGCTGTTGAATAGTTTGGTTAGGTTGCTGGATTCTGAGGCCTCTGAAGGATTCAGCTTGTGGACAAGGCCTCTCTGCTACAAGTTTCTGAAGTCTGGATTCTAAATTCTGGTTCTGGAGTCTTCTGGCAAAGTGCTTTGCAGGAAATCATTTTGAAGTGGGAAGTGAGTGTCCCTACCTGGGTTCCAGTGGTCCTTTTTATGTCTTTTGAAAGTGGGTGGGAAGGCTGACTTTCTGTGCCCTACCCTCTGAAGATCCTGATAGGTTAGCACATTTTTTGTGCTCTCACTGGAGAACAGAGTTGTGAGTCATCCGGTGTCATTTTTATGGCATACAGAAAGAACACTCCCCTTGTCACTTTGCACAGAAATCTATTTTTGATCCAAATGCGTATTTAACTATGTACAATTTTTCTAATATTATATGTCCACTTAACATATTTTCTGTAGCACCAAACCATCCGATCCCTGTCTTTGTAAGATGTTGTGTCCACTTCTGACAGAATTCTGCCCTTTTCATCCAGCACACAACCTCTAAACTTTTCCAAAAATGTGCGCAAGGAATATGGGCACCAGATGATGAAGTGTCAGATTTTTAACATACAGACACTTGGAGTAACACCCTATTTTCTGCTACTACTCCCCAGAACATACCCCATCCTAACACCTCTTAAAATGTGCACAGAAAAATCACAGGAATGATGATGTTATTTACATAATTTTGATACTTCCGTACTATGAATTTCCATCTTTTTAAAATTATGCTCTGGCCCAGAGGTGTGTGGTTTAGGTTCGAAAGCACATGGGGGAATTGCTGTCTGTCCCCGCCTCCAAGCTCAGCTGGCTCACAGAGGCAGCACCCCTCCCATTTCCTTACAAGAGGAAGACATTTACAACCCCTGATTTAGCATTTGCCTGAGCCAAGGAAAGTTCATTGTTCTGTTTTCCTGCAGCCCCAGGTACCCCTCCCCTAATTCAATCAGAGAGGTATAATCTCCTTTTGGTGGGGACAGGAAAAACAGGCCAGGCCTGTGAATGCAGTTGCTGGGCAAGTTTCAACTCCTGTCGGGGGTAGTTGCCGGGCAGAATTCAATCTCTTTAAGCCAGGCTTCAGCTAAATGTCACTTTTGTTCCAGTTTTCTTCATTCAATCAAACTTACGATTTTTACACATGCAGCTAGAACGCTGATTCTAAGTTCAAAACTATGACATTTAAAGAGTTGCAACCTATGTGACACTCAAAAGTAGGTCACTCATTTATTTTAAACATTTCAATTTTAGTGGTTTTAAATCCAATATCACTTAAGCTGCTGACATCCAAAGATCAGCCAGTTTTGTTATAAACATTGTTTTAGGCTCTTCATCTTTCCAGATTTTGTATGCACACAAGATTACATTCTGCCAAATGTCTGCTGGTGTTCAGTGAGATTTTTGAATATCTTGCAATGTTTGAAATAGACATTTTGAGCTTGCTTTTCAGAGAAACAAAGGTGATTTCAAAGCGCTTTTTGAGCTAACAGGCACTGCTGTTTTTCCTTTGGCACCACGTTTCACTCATGGGGCTTCTGGCCCATCACGCTCGCACTGGTGGGTGGCAGGTCAGGCGACCATTTTGAGGTGCACAAAACTGCGCGGTTTTCCTGGATTCTGGTGCAAATGTGGGCTTTTCGGCCATCTTGGATTTTCTAAGCCGACAGCACCAAATGTTGTAGCCTAATAATTCAAACGTGGGTCAAGAACCTGACAATACTTGCGTCCCCTCCCTGTGCCGGTTGGCAAGGTGAAAAATCTGGCGGCAATCCTTTATGCGAAACTATCTATGGACAAGCAAGTCACTGCGGTATGCCAAGCTGGCCATTTCCAGCTAAACATCTTAAAGAATGTGCTTCCCATGATTCCCGCCCCCCTGCGTCCTCCAGTGATGGCAGCTATGGTGTTATCTCAGCTAGATTACTGCAACTCCCTGTATCTGGCACAACCGAAAGGCCCGATTCAGCGGCTGCAACGATTGCAGAATCTAGCTGCACATGTGGCAACTGGCAAACCCTATGGAGCGCATATCTCACCTGTGCTTCGACTCTTCATTGGCTCCCGATTACCCAGTGGGTCAACTTTAAAGCACTGTGTATAGTCTACCGGGCCTTCCATGATCAGGGTGCCGAAAACCTCCAAGCCAAGTTTACCCGCTACCATCCTAGCTGTAGCCTACGTTCCATTTCGGCTGATTGGCTGGTGGTACCAACCTACAAACGGTTACGGGCAGGAGGTTGTGCGTTCTCCGTAGCTACTGCAGTGCTATGGAACCACCTCCCGCTATATATCAAGAAAACATCTAATTATCTAGCTTTTAGAAAAGCTGTTAAAACATGTCTGCGACTTGGTTGTTCCTAAAATGGAATTCTATTTTGTCGGACTACTGTTCAATCATGTGTCATTTAAGCTCAAATCATTTGTGCTTTGTTTTAATTTGATTGACCTGTTAGTCTGAGTCTAGAGGACCATGTTCATGCAGTTAATCAGGATGACAACCCCTGAAGAAGGTAATTCTCCAGGAGACAAGGTGTGCCCTCTGACATCATGACTATCACCCGGTGTTTTACCCTTTGTCCCCAATTTTGATCTCCAGAGCCATAGTCCCTTTGCAGGAAATAACATTCCCATCAAAGTTTTGGAGTTGTCCGGGAAGACGTTTGAGGGGAATTTGGTGACTCTCCCCCTTCCTGAATTTATTTGGTGGAAGGTTTTTTTTTTTTTGACGGAAGCAAGAAATCTTCCTTCTCTCTCTTCAAGGGGACAACGAAAATGTGAATTTTATGCCAGCTTGGAAGCTCATTATTTTATTTTGAACTCCGACACTGATCTTGGACAGTTTTCTGTGTCGGAGTCCGGGAATCTGTAAAGACAATTTTGCAATCAGCAACAAACGGGTTGGTGAAGTCCCCTTTTTCCTGGAGACAGTTACCCGAACCTGTTTGGGGGAGGATATCTCTGTGATTTCTAGGTCCTCTGGGTGACATTGTTTGAGTTTAAGTGCTTCTCGCTCTGGGTAGGTTTTCATACTTACCCTGCCAAAATCAGGGTGTCTTGGGACCCATTTTTCCTTGGGAGGGATCCCTCCATCTCTGAAAGAGTAGATTTTCTTACCTGAATCCTCCAGGGATTCATCACCTTCAAAAGGGTTGATGCGGACTTCCTCCACAAAGTGGGATTTCTTTTGCTTTCGATTTCTCCTACTTACCCTTTGTTCTTTAGGCTCCAGCTTTTAAGGGGGTAGAAGATTTATGTTCAGGCTCAGAGGTTTCCAGGGGTTTTGTTCTAGTGAGAAAGGAATCTTCCTCTAGGTCTTCACATCTCCCTTCCACCCCGGCCACCTCTTCTGGAACCTGTTGGTTGTCTTAGGTTTCTTCCCATCAATGCCCCCAAGGGCATCAGACCCAGGCGTTCAATTATTTGCGAGGAGCAGTTTCCAGTTGAAGGTTCTGCTGAGGCCTCACCATGCATCTCAGGTCACGGGTTAATTATTGGACTTGTCGCTCCAGTTGTGAAAGTTTGTATGGTTGGTATGGAGGTCTGGATTCATACCTTTGCTTCTCCCAGAAGGGTTAGCTCTCCCTTTTCCATGAGTAGCTTGGGTATTTGGAGTTTCCATGATAACCTTCCATCCTAAGTGTCCCTTCTCTCGGATTCAGCAATCTATTGTCCTGAAAGCAGAGAGAGAGAGTAGGATTGTTCTGGAAATTAGAGTTTGAAGGGTGTCTGGGAAACAAGCTTAGGTTAAGGGGTGGAATATTACTTCCCTCCTGAGGGAAATTTGGAGGTAAGTTTTGAGGGAGGTTTCCTGGGGTAGTACTTACCTGATTGGATACCCCCTTGTGCCTGGGGAGTCCACATAAATCTGGGTATAGGTCTTGTACCTTTGTATTTTGGACTTGCATAGGTAGAAGGGTCAGAAGGGTCATTTGTCTGGTACCCTGCCTGTCTACCACCCGATTGGGTTGGCTCTGCATCTCTTTCGGCTTATTAGTATTTCTTAGCCGACCGTCTCCAAGTCCAATGTATTTTTCACCTCCTCTACCTTGACAGTGTCAGGTGTGTTTGATGGTTTGTAGGGTCGTTTTTGTTTTCAGAGGGCTTTTGGTCCTCATAAATACAGGTGGCCTGTTCTATCATCCAATCCAGGGTCCTACGCACATGGAAATCCGTTGCTAGTTGGGTCATTATGTATTTAGGGAGCGCATGAAAATATGTGTTGATGAACTCACAGCTATTGGTGTTCACCTGCCTAGAAGTCTATGCAAATGCTCGTTTCAGCTCCTGCGCGAACTCTCTAGGCACTTGGTCTTCCCCACACTACAGGTTGGATGCCACCTTGCAGGGCTCCTGCGGGTTACCATGAATGATATGATATATTATATGATCTGATATGGCATTTATAACACGCCAATACACAAGTGTTTCAAGGCGCGATGCGGCAAGGGAGGGGAAACAGAGGGAAGAAAGAGGCGACGATCTTACTAGGCAAGGTGACATTGAGGGAACAGTGTAGGGGAACGGGGAGGTGGCAGTGCACTGCAAATAATAAACAGTAAAATAAACAAGACACTAGATAAATAAAAAGTGCAGTCAGCTGGTGGCAAGTGCAAGGGTAAGTGCAGGCATCAGGTGTCAAGTGCTGGTAGGGGATCTGTAGGGATACAGGAACAGTCCCTGAGTGCAAGGGTTGCCAGGAGAGCAGTGCAGGTGTTTAACTGGTGGGGAGGGGACCTAGGCCCGAGATCAGAGGGTAGCTAGGTAACCAGTGCAGTTTCAGATTTAGCCAGGAGGTCAGCAGGGAAGAGTTGGAGAGAAAGCAAAAACAAAGAGGAAGGTATTGAGGTGCTTCCGGAACCACAGTTGGTTCTCCTCAAGTTTCAGAGAGGCAGGGAGGCTGTTCCAGAGGGAGGCTCCAGCACAAGAAAAATATCTACCACCAACTCGTTGCTTGGAGAAGTGACTAACCCTAGGGGAGTTGGAGGCAGATGAGTGAAGGGCTTGATAAGGAAGATATTTAGGAAGAGAGAGTTGAAGGTATTGAGGCCTCAGGCCCCAGAAGGCCTTGTGGACAATGCAAAGGGATTTGAACTTAATTCTCACCACCACAGGGAGCCTGTGCAGAGATTTCAGTCCTGGAGAGATATGATCCCTGGGCCTGAGGCCAATGACAAGTTTTGCAGTCCTGTTTTGGATGAGTTGCAAAGGGGGGAGAGTAGAAGTAGGCAAATTTTAAAGAGGCTGTTCCAGTAGTCCAGCCTAGAGAGTACCAGAGCTCTGGAGACAGTGAGTTTCTGGGGGAAGGAGAGGAAAGGAAGAATACCTCTCAGGAGGTGCAATTGGTAGTTTGACTTCTTAGAGACGTCAGAGATGTGAGGAGAGAAGGAGAGTGTGGAGTCGAAGATGATCCCGAGGCTTTTAGCCTTGCAGGTGGGAGCAGTGAGGTCTTACTGGCATTAAGGTAGAGATCATTGGCGGCACACAAGTCTTGGATAGCAGACAGACAGTCAGAGGTGAGAGAAGGAGAAGAGGTGACGGAAGGGAGCCTAAAAATGAGTTGGGTGTCATCCACATAGCACTGAAAGTTAGGACAGAGAGCGGCAATTCAGTGGGCAAGAACGCCATGTATTGGTTGAACTGCCAGGGAGAGAGGTTAGACCCTGGGGAACACCACAGGTAGAGATAGAGGTATAGGAAAGGAAGGACCCAAGTTGGAACTGAGAGGAGGGTCGATCAGAGAGGAAACAAGTCAGCCAAGCCAGGGCCTGATCGGTGATACACAGGTTATCACGGAAACGGTTGAACAGGATGGCATGGTTGACCATGTCAAAGGCAGTGGAGAGATCAAGTAAGATGAGGACACAGGGTGTTGGAATAAAAGTTGGAGAGCAGGTCTTCACTGATGTTCAGGAGAGCAGCTTCCATGCTCCTGGCCGCTCTGAAGCCAGACTGATGGTCATGTAGACAACCAACAGATTCAGTGTGAAGATTAAGCTGGGAGATGGACAGCTTTTCCAGGCGTTTGGCCAGGAAAGGAGTGATGGAAATTGGGTGATAGTTAGTTGGGCAAGAAGGGTCAGCAGAGGGTTCCTTAAGAAGAGGATGCATACGGGAGTGCTTCAGGTGGAACAGGAACACTCCAGTGGCAAAGGAGTGGTTGCATAAGTCAGCCAGAGCAGGAGCCAGGGTATCAATGTGGTCCTTGATGGTTTTGAAGGAACAGGGGTGAACCTGTTTTGACGAGGCTTTCATAGATCAGACTTGTCTAGAAACCTTGTCAGGGGAGAACTGGGGAAATGCAGAGATGGAGGGAGAGGAGGTGGCCGAAAAAGGGCCAGAGGAAGAGTTGTGAGTTGAGGGAGGAGTGGGAGAGGAAGAGAGGGAGAACAGTATGTCCTGAGTTTTAGAAATGAAATGAGAAGCCAGAGCTGTGCACATGGCTTGGGAGGGAACAGAGAGGTAGAGACTGCAGCAGGATTGGCCAGCTCCTTGCAGATTTAAAAGAGTTCAGCCGAGCTGTTAGATGCTGCAGAGATGCAGGCTTGGATGTCGGCTCTCTTCTTGGCGCGGACAGAGAGCAGGTTTTGCCTTTGGAGCAGGCGGCAGGCAAGTTTGTCAGAGGCTGTACTAGAAGCACACCATTTCCTCTCAGCCACTCTGCACTTGTGTTTAAGGGTGATGAGGTCTGAGTACCATGAGTTCCACTTGCATTTGGGCTCAAGGCGGTTCCTCATGACAGGGGCAAGAACATGGAGAGTGTCAGATATAGCAGAGTGAAGCCTGGAAAGTGCTGTGTCAGGGTGTGAGTCAGCCAAGGGGCTGGGAGTGAGAAAAATGTTTTAGAATGGCCGCCTTGTAGGTGGACCATTTGTGGTAATATTGGTCCTCCAGCCTTGCAAGAAGCTGGAGTATTCAGGGGAGAATGTCCATTTGACAAACTCCATGACATTTCTATCATTCCTAATACCAAATGAAGTCATCATTGGGTTATAAAGCTCTGAATGCTCTAATACCGAATATATTTGGTGTTCTTATGGTAGGGAGTCATAAAGCTCTTTATGTCCTTTATCTGCTGAATTGGGTCTTTCACAAGACCTCTCTTCTTTTTGGCAGGCTTTCTTTTCCGCTGCTCCTGAGTCCACTCACCCTCTGACTCAGAGCTTCTGCTGTTGGTGGTCCATTCCCTGTCCTCTAGGGGCTCCCTACCTCTTTGAGACTGGGAATCCCTCCAGAATTACAGGGTCTGGACTCTTCTCTCCTATGGTGCTGTGGACTCTCAGGGTCACTTCCATTGCACTAACCTTTTTCACACCGGAGAGTACTCATCCTTCCTTCCGGGGACGGTGGCAAATTCCCCACACCTCTCTGAATGTGTGGAGTTTTTAAGATGCTCTTTTGATGCCTCTGGTTCTTCTCTTTCTGAAAAGAGGACAAAGTGGTCCCTTTGTAACTTCATTTTCTGCCAGTCCAACTCCCTGATCTTTTAATCATAGGAGCCCTCCTGGTCATAATGACATGCAAGGGTATTTTCCATACCCTGACTGGTCGGGTGCCCCAAAGCCTGTTTGTAATTGGTTATTTCACTTTCCAACTTCTCACATTTGTTTTTTTCAGTCCCTGGCCCTCATTACAAGTCAGGCGTTAAGGGTTTATCGGCGCCGTCGGCGCCATTAACCCTTAACGCCTGAGTCACACTTTAACGCCAGCTTTTTGCAGGCGTTAAAGTCCAAGGCGCTAAGCGTAATTTACAGTGCCGTAATTAGCGCCTTCCCCATCCCCATTATGCCCTATGGGGCAAAAATGGGAATGGGGAAGGGCAAATGGTGAATGGGGAATTACCGCCCCACTCACCTTGGAATGGGGTGGTAATTCCGCCATCCACCATGGCGGAATCCGGCATGGACCATGGTGCTAATAGCACCATGGTCCACCGCCTGACTTGTAATGAGGGCCCCTATCTCTTGGTGATATGCAGAGGTCTGTGTGTTAAATTCTGAACCGAGTGCTTGAGTGGCTTCAGCACTTTACTTGGTGCCTTTAATTAGTCTCTTAGTCCCTTGTTCTCTTCACAACGGGACACATTT
Organism: Ambystoma mexicanum; assembly: GCF_040938575.1. Taxonomy (NCBI): domain Eukaryota; kingdom Metazoa; phylum Chordata; class Amphibia; order Caudata; family Ambystomatidae; genus Ambystoma; species Ambystoma mexicanum. The sequence goes on from NC_090933.1 coordinate 1,125,019,322, forward strand.
TCCTTTTGTGAGGCTTGCATCGTCTGTGCATATTCAGAGCCTTTCTTTTTCAGGAGACTAATCTCCTCCCCTTTCAGAATTGTGGCCTGTGTTGCCTGCTCTAGGTCAATCTCTGCTTGCCTCACACATTCCATTAATTGTTCATTTTGTAATCTACTGTCTGTCAGTTCCTGAGAACAGGACTCACTTTTCTCCATGTCCATGCTTAACTGACACACTACCTGAAACAGGGCACTATTCTCTTGACTTAATGCGTTATGTTCTTCCCTCAACTGCTCTCTCTGCTGTGTTTTCAACTAATCTTTTAGCTGTTTAATAATATTTCCTCATTTTAACTCAAGTCCTGGCTCTGTTGAACTTTTGCTTCTAATTGTTTCAGCTTTTCCTGGGCTTGATTCAAAAACTCAGCCAAAGTTTTGCACAGCGGCCACACTATCCAGGTGTATTTATTCCATGATCAAACTATGGCAATACATGTATGGTGTGAGCTGAGCCATTTCAATGTGCTCATCTTTGCTGGTCTGTGTCATATAAAAATGTGTCAGGGCCTGATGTAAAGAGCCATTAGCTTGCCACATTTCAACATTTGCAGAGGTAACCTCCTGCATCACTCTGGCTTGCCACATTTCATGTTCTTGTTCTACCCATTCACCTTTAATAAACAAATTGGATAGGAAGTGCTTGCCGGCCATATTGATTTCTACAGTGCTCATTATGTGTTCTGCACCTTATATAATCTCTGTGCAAGGGCAAAAATCTCAACCCTGTTTGTGCTTAGTTTCCACTCTCAATGACAATTCAAAATCAACACTGTTTTACCTATACACCACCCTGAAGCCCAGGGTACAGGTCTAAATGGCAACTTCACAATGCAACCCAACTTTCCATCCACTGCAATGCAATTTCACCCAAATGAATAATCTGCTGCTACTGCACTGTCACAAGTGAAGACTCTCAACCAAACCCCAACCGCAATCTCCCAGTTTTGTCACAATATATTAGGTAGTCACTCTCAACTCAGAGAGTTCCTTTCCCCCCAAGCAAGGTGGCACGCACCCAAAGCACTTATATAGATTCAACTTTAGTGAGGCCTCAACCCCTCTCGCACCACCCCATCAAATACCCTATGTAGCACCAATGGGCTAGGAACCAGGCTGGTGTATAGGAAGAATGTATATTTATTTAATGTTTGACAAAGAAGACCAGCAACCAAAAAATCAACCACTAATGCTGTGGCACTGCACAATATCACAAATTCAAATTTCTTGCACTAATTGACTAACACAGGTTTAAAGGTAACATATTGAAGTTGGCAGTCACAATTTACATCAGATTTCTTGCAAATTTACCAATAGGAAACATACAAAACACACAGTGATTGCTTAGTTGGCACAATACTCCTTTCTCCCAGCAACCCCCACCCTCCAGTCATCAATTAGATATGACTCATCTGATCCAAAGGCAAGGTACAGGGAGTGGGAATACAGTAGCAAAATGATTTTGTTTTTTTTTTATTTGAAAGGCAAAGTCAGGAAAGGAATTCAATTGTGAAAATCGTTTTGTACTTTTTATTTGCATGAAATGCATGGCTTTGGGAAAATCGTTTTGGGATGCAAGTAAATAAATGGGAAATTCTGTTTTGCACCCACTACATTCACTTGAATAGCAGTGTTTTTTGGTTACTTATTTTGGGATTACGGACAAGCCCCTTCGGTACAGAAGAGAGGGGTTTCAGAAAGGAAGAGTCACCCAGGTACTTTATTGTCTATACCAGCTGTAACACACTGGGCATGAAATTGGTTTGCTTCGAACTCTAACAACACTCATCCTATGATTTTCTACATGGGAATTAATTAATTTAACTTCAATTCAATGCGCTAGGGATCTACACAGCTCCGCCCTCCCCACAAGTTCATGGAAAGGATTAAGGCAGGCAGTTTCCAACACAATTCAATTTAAATGATGGATAGGGTGATTTTCTATAGTGGTATTAATTTGAATTGGATTTAATAAAATGTGCCAAGGGTCTCCCCAGTACCACCCCCTATCCGCTATGCAAGATGGAGATTAAGGCTGGCAGATTCCCCCTCACACATTTGACAGCTTTGGGATATATCTACTTACATGGGAGGCCTTAGTTATGATGCATCCAGGGAAACAGCAGGGCTTCTCTGAGGACAGCACAGATCTGGTCAAAGGCTTTGGTCAAGTGTAGTCCCCAGCACACAGACTTCCTCTGGCTCCTTAAATGACAGGCCCAGCTAGCTTCAAGATTTCCCTGTCTCTATCGCCCAAGCAATATTTAAGGCCCAGCAATAGAGTGGGAAAGTCCAGGGAAAAAAAATCAAAAGTCCAAAGAAAGGTCCCAAGAGTCGAAAAGTAAAAAAAAATCAGCAAGTCTGTCCCTCTCAGATTGAAAATGGAACGTATGTAGGGCTGGTGACACTCCATTATTATCATATTTCCCATGGAACGGATTGGTCTGCGCTCTCCCTATCCCTCCCTCCAATATGCCCATGGTCTGCTAATAGGACAAGGAGTTAGGGGGTGTGAATGATGGAGGTTGAGGGAGGAGAAAGGTTAATCATCCCTAAATGACAAATGGGTTTAACATTTTTAGTGTCCTAAAACCTAACAACATGGCAGCTACCCCAAATTTTCATATAATTGCTGCCACATATATATTTGTGAATTCAATTTTTATGGCGAGTCAGAAAATACTAATTTTATTTCAGCACGCCCTTGCAGGGCAGAGCTACTGGTTTTTGTGATTTGCTCTTGAAACCTTACTTCCAAAACCTATCATCACAACAACGTTCTAATTCCTCAGAATTACGAGAAGGCCGGAATCATAATTTTTCTCATAACTCAACTTGTATCCATCATACAGACTATTACATGGTCCTGATGGGCTTCTGGTCCCCTTTAATATGAACCCAGGATGAACTCACTGGGACATACGATGCACTTTTTAATTAATGTTAGTCAATGGCAATTCGTCCTCAGTTTCACATAGCTCCCACAAATTCTTAGGTTGCATTTCTCTTCTATGACCTGATCAGGACATCGAGCTGGCCCATGTGACATGCCCTCCCCTCCTGGGCTTCAAACAGTTTTTGTTCGAAGCTAATGCATAGTTAATGGGAAGACCTTAAAGGTCATTTCTGCTGGCTGTGTTATCTGTAAATCCCATAATTTTGATCTACTTCTCTCTATATCTTAGCATTTAAACTGAAAATTAGACCTGCTAGTAGAGGTCCTCAGCCAAAGGTCTTGAGGTAACATTTTCAAAGGCACAGATCTTTTAGTTCAGTGGGGAAAACACCAGCTGCATCCATACTTCAGAAAATTCAGCTTCAAATGGACAAGATGTACTTGCCTGTTCCATTTTAGCATTATATCTAGGCCTGCTTTTCATATAATTCAATCTTTTTTTGTACTATATTAGAAAAGAGGTAAATATATTATTAATCACAGATAGGCAACTGTTAAGATAGGAAATTAGTGATCACTTTTAAAAAAATGAAATACACCTTTCTCTTTACATTTTATAAGATGGAAATTAAGTCTCTTTATTCCTGTTGAATGCAATCTGTCACTTGACTTCATTTCGTAAATGTCAGATATCAATCCTCCTTTTTATCTTCCAAATGCGCAGTGTTTTCAATGAGTCAATGTTCTTTCCACGTCCACTGCTGCAGTTTTATATCATTTCTTTCCATTTCACTAGGGCTTATGTCGAAATTACTGTTTTGTACTGGCTTTTATATTTCAATGGAACTCCACATTAGCCAGTTTCACTTTCATAATAGGGGCCTAGCATGGCCTCTCACTCTCTGTCGGTCTGGGGCTTTCTTTTCACCCCACAGCTATTAGGTTAAGCTCCAGTGCCATCTATACACCAAAAACGGTTGCATTGGAGTACAACTAGGGGGAGATGACTTGTGACAAATGACTCACAGTTTGCGGGTGTTGTTTGACTTCCCTGGCCATGCTAATACATATATATAAAAATATAATAAAATATATAATATTTAATATAATAAAAACCTATAAAGGCATAAAGTTGTGCAAGGCAGAACAAGTTACTTAAACACAGACATCCACAACAAACCCAAAACATTGGTGTCTTTTTACAAAATTTGTTCTGAAAAAAACAGCAATAATGGGGTCCGTAACAAATACTTTTCATTTTCACAAAATGATAAAAACATTCAATTAATTCCACAAAAACTGTTTAGAGCACAATTCATAGCTACCGGACTTTGCAGCATTCACATTCTTAGCAAAACTGTTAACGGTAATTTTCTACTGCAAAATCCATTCATCGATCCATCAATGCAACTCTTTGCGTTCTTCACCAAAAATAATCTTCCATAACCAATGAATAATCTATGCACATGGCGGTCCATTGCCCAGGAGAAAGTACTGCTTAAAAATTGAAATAAATTCAACACTTTCACATTTGCACTTTTTTACAACCTATATGCTTCCCTGTTGCTTCTTGTTACTGCAACCGCAAAAAGACTAATTATTAACTGGCGATCATCCCAAATTATTGATTTTACATATCCGTTGTTGATAATTATTGTCCAAATATTGTTGAAAAAGCCACTGGCCTGTATACTGTACCCATGTCACTCGCAGAGCAGCAGTATGTAACTATGGAGAATCGATAATGCAAAAACATTTCAGTAATCAGTTTACAATTAAATAAACACAGTGCATTCTTATTTCAGCTATAAATTAAAGTTTCAAGTAACATTTACGATGCCTACTCTTTGCGTCAAATTCACCATTCTTCCATTGCAGTATTCATCATATTGTACGCAGTACACTTTGCACACTTTAATAACTATTACTTAAAATCATACTTACGTTGCAGTTTGCAAATCCATTCTTCCGATGTTGCAAAGGATCAACCGCTTCACAACACTGTTTCCAGAAATATACACTTTACTTTCCAATGTCTGCTTTTAATACAGTGAATCTTATCATTTCTTTGCGGATTCTGGACACATTTACTCCCACAAATTCTTTGTACGCTGTTTTGAAGGACACATAACAATAACACCATTCATGCAGCGTTCACAGCGTGCCTGACTCAGTTTTGCTTCTGAAAACACATGCCACAAAAAGTAACATTATTACTGGAAAAAAACTGTACTCCAAAAACAACCAAATATTTCAAGTAAATCGGGTATCACGATATTTACTTCTATGTTAGCGGTATCAATGCACCTGTTCCCAATACATTTATAATTTCTTTTAAAAAAACCTCATGTGCGTTGCATACAGGCACCAATTTCCCTACCCAAGAGTTGGAGCGGCAAGATTGAATGTATTTTGAAGAAATGTAGTTTGTCAAAAAGAGTTGCAACTTATCATAGTATCTACTTTCCAGCGTGCGCAAACTGCATTTACTTTATTTATTTTATTTCTTGCTTATTTGTGAAACCGCTAAAACCAAAAAAAGAAAATTGTGCATGTAGGCACAAGATCAAAAAAGGGTGGTGAGCTTCTGTCTAAATCTAGTCCCACAATTAGATCCATTTCACCATTATGCAAACGCCCCTCATTGCCCTGTGCAGTAAGATGTATATAGTGGCTTTCACTCTTTGTACTGGTGCCTCCGTCGTGGGCAAATGATAAGTCTGGAAACTGTTAGTTGTGCGTAGTATTTGTTTTAATGGGAAAGTGGTTGCTACGGTCTTGAGAGCACCGATGTTGCCAATCACATGAGAAAAACAGCCAACACGTGTTTCGAACATAAGTCTTTTTCAAGGTGATAGGGTATGGTGATGAATCGGTCCTTGGATAAGGAGCTGGATTGATTGATATTTTATTTCTATCGCGCTCGTACACAAGTGTTTCAGAGCGCGACAAGGCAAGAGACGGGAACAGGGGAGAACAAAAACAGCGATCTAACTAGGCCCAGTGACATTGAGAACGCGCAAGTGCAAGGGAGAGGGGGTAGGGGAAAAGTGCATGGAAGGGGGGAGAGGTGGAAAGTGTGAAGCAGAGGAGAAACAGATAAATAACAATAAATAAATAATAAAGGCACCAAACAGTGGTAATGCAGCCAGCAATTTGCAAGTGCTAGGTTTGCGGCAGCAGACAGGGTAGGTCTGATAAGTGCAGGAAGAAAAAGGGGGGGCTGTATGGGTACAGATACAGACCCCAGTGCAAGGGGTGGCCCGGAGGCAGTGCAGGAGGGTGGCAGGATGAGCTGGTACCTGGGCCCAAAAGACAGAGGGTGGCCAGGTGCACGGTGCCAAGAGAGAACAGATCAGCAGGCGAGAGGGGGTGCGTAGGCAGAAGAAAAGAGGAAGGTCTTGAGGTGCTTCCGGAACCGGAGATGGTTCTCCTCAAGTTTTAGAGTGGCAGGGAAGCTGTTCCAGAGGGAGGCCCCAGCCGAAGACAGAGATCTACCCCCAGCTCGTTTCTTAGAAAAACGACTGACCCTGAGTGAGTTGGAGGTAGAGGAGCGAAGAGCTTGAGAGGGGAGGTATTTGCGGAGGGATAGCTGAAGGTATTTTGGACCCAGGCCCAAGAAAGCCTTGTGGACAATGCAGAGGGTTTTGAATTTAATCCTTGCATCCACTGGGAGCCAGTGGAGAGATTTCAGAGCTGGAGAGATACGATCCCAGGGCTTGAAGCCAAGGACAAGTCTTGCAGTCCTGTTCTGGATTAGTTGCAGATGGCGGAGAGTAGAGGCAGATAGATTTAGATAGAGGCTGTTGCACTAGTCCAAGCTAGAGAGAACCAGAGCTTGAGATACCATGAGCTTCTGGGGGAAGGAGAGGAAAGGCAGAGTACCTCTGAGGAGGTGCAGTCGGAAATTTGACTTTTTAGAGACCTCAGAGATGTGGGCAGAGAAGGAAAGAGTGGAGTCAAAGATGACCCCGAGGTTCTTAGCCTCGCAGGTGGGGGTAGGAGGAGGGCTAAGGGAGGCCGGCCAGAGAGTGAGGGGAAAGGATGGTGAAGGTGTACCGATGAGGAGGATCTCCGTCTTGCTGGCATTCAGACAAAGATCATTGGCGGCACACCAATCTTGAATGGCAGTTAGGCAATCAGAGATGAGAGAGGAAGAGGAGGTGGCAGAGGGCAGCCTGAAAATAAGTTGAGTGTCGTCAGTGTAGCACTGGAAATTTGAGCAGAAGATGGCAATGCAGTGGGCAAGAGTTGCCAGGTATTGGTTGATAAGCCAGGACGAGAGGTTAGACCCCTGGGGAACACCACAGGTAGAGAGGAAGATAGATGTAAGTATCAGATGGGCTTTGGAGGCCTCTGTATACGAGAGTTGTGGTCACCGTGACATAGAGACCTCCCAAGAATTGTTGGACCTGTAAGGGGTTATGGAATAACAGAGATAGGCAGAGGCTTGGTGGGAGAGGAATGGTTCTTGTATGTGTGACCACATGTCCCCAGTGTAAGGAATCAAACAAACCTATGCATCTTGGGAGTTGTAGTTTGTGTTGATTTCAATTCAATACACTGGTTTTAATATACCGATGATACCCTACAATTTGAGTGGTGTCTCACATTTCAGCTGATCATTTTGACATCTTAAATCTCGGTTGAATGATGTTCCGTTTTCCGGATCCTTGACTCGAAGCAGGAGGGCTTACTCTTCCAATAACAAGCACTGGCAAAAACAACAATTGTGTCTTTTGCCTTGGCATGATATCTGCATTTTGCAGGCACTGACATAATGGTACTACCTGACAATAAGAAGGCAACAACTGGCAAATCGTGTTAGTACCTGTGTATACTGTGGCAGGGCCTTGCAAGTACCTAGAAAGTGGCTTTACCACGGTTGTTTAACAATGGAATAGGCACACCTGTCGGCACACACCAATTAGTGCGCTTGCAGAAATATGAAGTTATGTCTCTTGAGAATCGCACTGGCCAATTCGAAAATGCTTTGTTACCACGGGCCAATCAGTGAATCAGAATACGGATGCTTAACATTGCTAAGCATTGTTGCCACAAAATATATTTTAGACTATTGACTCTTGTAAAAACCAGTGTTCATGCAAAATGAAAAAGAAATATGCGCTCTAGCACATTTCATCCCCCACAGATGCTTCCTTCTGAGGAATTCAGTTTAACAATTATCACATTCACACACACGCACCCACACTGCCCAAAAAAGAGATACGAGCAGAGTGATGGCGTGTTATGTTCCCTGCTAGTGTTAATGAATGCAAAAGAGGTCAGTAATTGCTGCTATATTTTCAGGAGACGGCAAGTGATTCTTTTCCATAAAATAGCACGTAATGTCCGGGAATTTATTTTTTCTGTGACTGTGAAAATTAAACATTAAGCACAAGAAAGGTCTTAAAAGCTACTGGACTGCTAGTTTAGAGAACAATAGCCCTGCCTTGTTGTTAGTCCTTCCTAAACACCGACCCATCACTGCGGCTGTGGCATCCTGCTGCCAGGCGTATTAGCAGCTGAATGCAGGCGCGCCTCACCATTGGTCTAGTTCAGGGTTGTCCAACTCCTGGCCTCGAGGGCTAGAATCCTGACAAGCTTTCAGACTATCCCTCATTAATATGCATAAGGAAAAAGGTGCATACATTTAGAATCATTGTATGTAAATGTATCTAATGAATATTAATGAGGGAATCACTGGGCACAGAATATTCCTATTTTCTTTTGCATGATTTTCATTCAGAACACTCTACTTCCCCACAATGGTCGCTGTTAATTTCTCTGTTGACAGTATACACCACACCTTTTGACACCACCTGTTCATCTACGGCAGGCCCACCCTGTTGCACCTTCAACAAGCTTCTCCACCAGGTACAGAGCTGCAATCATATGTTCCATCCCATAGCGTAGATGTGAGATCCCTTGTGGGGGTTCAACAAAATTATCCATGGACCCCAGGGGATTTCCAGCTCAACAATTCCTGTGATCCACCTTTACCCTCCTCCAAAAAGTGCTGTGGTCACGTAGCTTGTGTTTGATATTTGTTATTAGTTTTTCTACATTATAGGCATATCAACATCTTTGAAGCTCTCTCCCAAACTCTCGCCCATTCCTGAAATAATATTTCCTTGCCCAAGATACATGATAATTATGTTCACTCTTGATCAGTGTGATTATATCTTGAAGTGAAATTTGCAGAAAGTGAAGAATTGTGATTGTGTTCTTTTCAACTCACTTTTGTGATTCATTTATGCTGAGAGAAGTTGATTGTGTTGTGCCACGGATAAAGTTGTGTCTGACATTTTTTGTGCTAATTTGTGTTACTTTTATTTAAATAAAGACCAATATAGTTCCTGTACACCGGCCTGGTTCTTCAAGGGGCATGACATGTGTCTGATGTGGGGCTGAATACAAAGAATCTATTAAAAAGTTTGTTGAATCACACCTTAAGTGGGGAAGGAAGGAATCCCTATGTTGAGGATGGCTTCTCAATAAAACGTTACACCTGACCCTTCTTGTCAATGGCTCCATTGTAAGTGTGAACAGAAGGGGCGAGAACGGGACGCCTTGTCTAGCCCCTCTACATATTCTCAACTCTTTAGATAGTTCTCCATTTACTCAGATTCTCAAAGTGATGTTCGCTCAAATTGCCACACCCATCCACTAAAAGCCTCCCCACGCCTAAGGCCCTCTGGGTTTCATCCAAAAATCCCCAGATCATCCTGTCAAATGCCATTTCTGCATCTATCAATCACAGGATGGACACATCCCACTCGAACCGATTTGCTTCATCAAGAAGGCTATTGTATATTATGTTGTTAGTATTTATTGAGCGCACGTATGCCAGAGTCATTTTGACACTAAACCTACAGAATGACCAACAGGTGTGTAAAAGGAGAGGCAACTAAAACAGAAAGGTTTCTAAGGATCGACAGAAAGAAACATGATCTTGAATAGCACGAAGGGCTAAGGGGAGAGTATTCCGCAGCCCAGCAGCTGGAAGGGAGAAAGCCCAGCCACCTATACAGGACTTTGGAATGTGTGGCACAAAGATGCTGAGACTGTTTTGTGAGCGAAGAGGATGGCCCATTGTGTACAGGCAAAATTTACTTTGTAGATATTAAGCTCCAGATGGTGTGATGCTCACCTCATGTTATCAAATATCTTTCGACTTTTTGACTAACTCAGCATGGTCAGGGTGAACCAGGACACGCAGCAAGTCTTCCAGCCTGGTCATCAGGATTTTTGTGAAAACCTTGTATTCCAAGTTTAACAACGCTATAGGTCTATATGAGCTACAATTCTTGAGATTCTTCCCAACAGATTAGAGCTATTTTCACCTGTGACATGGTTTTAGTAATCTCACTGGATTTCATAAATGAATTAATCAGTTCTTCCAATGGGTTCAGCAACACATCAGAGAATTCCCTATAGAACTGAATGGTGTAATTGGCAGGCCCAGGGGTTTTATGGAGCTTTCGGGCAGATCCTACCTTTATTTATTTATTAGTTAGATATACTTTTAGCCAAAAGGCTTTGTATAACACAAAAAACATGCAAACATATACAGGTAATCAATACAGGCTAAAATCACACTATTCTTAAAATATGTACCATCCAATACACATTAAAATACTTCATTCGATACATTTTAAAATTGCGACAATCTTTACATAAAATATAACAAAGTAATATATTAAATTACTATCATTACCTCTAAGAGCTCTTCTTTTTGGATTGGCATATCTTAATGGGCCCTGTGGCACCCAGTTAGCTTGGGGATGTCTGCATTGACTATGTAATAACGCTGTTTCTCCTGGCAATGCAGGTACACACTGTAGGGACTGCTGAAAAACACCTGAAAAGCTGCACGTTTTTCCATACCATTAAGAAATAAGTGGCCAATTTACGTTTTACTTGCATGGATATACAACCTATTATTGTCAGCTAATGAGCCATCAGGCTGTCTGTTGTTTTTTTAACTTTTTCATATAATTTCTATTTTAAATCCAAAAGTGTTTTTCTCCTTTTCTCACAAGAACAGTGTTTGTTTGCGCCTAACCAGTGTAAGCCACCTCTTGACCTTCCTGATACCTGCCATTTTATGTTGATGCTCTAAATCTTCAGAACTCTTTTTGATGCCCTCTCGAGTGAAGCTTGGCCAATGCTGTCCCTGATGATAACAGGACACCCCCTTGTGACCAATTAAAATGTGTCCCAATTTCTGTTGATCATTGTAACATCTAGTGGGTTCCATCTAAAGTATATGCGTTCTCATCTTTCGAGCTACTACTATTTCCATCGGTTTATGCACCATTGACATCTATGACGTGTCCTCCATCAATGTCCGTGTAGTTGTCAGTTTTAGTAACACAAGGTATGATCTGATTACACCTTCAGTACAATCATGCAACAATTTAGTTGTCAAGAATAGTCAATTCTAGCATACAAGGCATGCGAGTTTGGAGGCAGAGGAATCTCTCTCTCTCCCTTCTATGAAGGCAGGCCACATGTCTTCAATACCATGATCCCTAAGACTCTCCTTTAACTTCAGAGATGTTGCCTCAGCTTGCACATCCGTCAACTTAGCACGAACCAGCTCATTTTCCATATGTCTGTTTAAGGCAATCCCAGAATTAGTCATCCTGAAAGACTACTGGTGTAAGAGCCAACAGCAATTCCTCCCGGAGCATGATGGGGGCATCATGGATGGAGCCCAGCATGAACATCTGTTCTCCCAGGAAGCCCCTTTAACCATTAGGTAGCTCCTGTCTTTGCGTGAGTCATGGAATTTTTGCACAGTGCAAAGTGACTTTTCACTGATGCAAAGTGACTTTTCACTGCAAAAATACACCTTGCAGTGCTCCATGAATAGGCTTTTTTTTGTTGGGAGTACAAAGTCACTTTGCACCAGTGAAAAGACACTTTGCACTGGGCAAACAATTCCATGAATCAGGCCCTAAATGGGGAAACTGGTTTAACCAGAACTGACCCTCCTGCTTTTTTTAGCCGAGCCTGCAGAAAATATGTGCGTTGGGTGGAACTTGCATCAGACCTGGTTTTCATGCAAAAAATGCATTTCCTGTAGGAGACCCATATCTGCATTGTCCTTCTCTAATAGGTGCATGAACCATTGTTCCAAACCACATTCCACTGTCTAGCTGTACTCCCCTTTGTAATAAACTGAACGAAAATGAATTCCACTCTAATCGTCGCTTCCTGCAGATCCTGCACTCCTTTCCCACCTTAACCTTTTGAGAATGGGTAACCCATCCCGCCATTTCTGTCGGTAAATAACCTGCCATTGAGGAACAACCTCTGTTCCTCCCACCTGGCCCACAGAACGATAAGAAAAACCACGGAACACCACTACACTTACAATCTTCAGCTTATGTGACATATGTACCTGCCACCTAGCTGGATTATCATAACAGCTATTATTACATCTCTTAGAAGCTTGAGGAATCTGTCATGAAGCACTATATAAAACAGATATTGGTAGGAAGGATATTTTTGGCACTAGCATTTAGTTGTTGAGCTACATGGAAAACTTCTTTAATGAACACACATGCAGATGTAGGAATGTGAGTGTGGCATGATGACAGTCTATCTGGAATAATGCCAGCACTTGCACTCGTGGGTTATCTTTAATTTTCAAAAAAAATATGAATTTGGGAAATAGCCTAATTTTTCCCCATATTTGATCTTCGTTTCGATTATAAATAATAAAATAACGCAATCAGGTAAACATCTTTACTTGATCAACAGTAACTTGAAGCAACATCTGGTTTCAGCATCTATGCAGTTAATATCTATTTATCAAGATTCTTTTTGAACAAATATGGAAGTATCATTGTAAGAATTTGATGGCAGAATGTGTTGGTTGTAAACAAGTCGCTGCATAGGCAAAGCACTCAGTAGGCACATCCACTTGCAGGATGAGTGGTTAACAAGTGTGGAATACAACATGCAAAATCAAGGTGTTGAAGTTAATGTCCTGCTAGTTTGTCCAATACTCACAAGATACACATTTTCCTCATGAATATTAATTAGGGATATCCTGAAAACCTGTCAGATTTGGACAACCCGATCAACATCCATGTCATTGTTATGTTTGCCATTTTTATTGTAAAGCAATGTACTGACCCCCGAACCATATCTATTTATTCATGCTCATTTTTGTTCTGTCAATTAAATTAAATTGGGTTCTTATATCGCGCGTCATGGCGCAGTCCAGTCGGTATCACTACATATTATCCCCACCAGAAATTTTGCCGTATTTATAGTCGTCTGGAATGGCCATAGGCGATATTTTGGGGGGGATAAATAATGCAGGAGTTACGGTGGTGTCCCCCGCAGGTTCCATCCATGCCTTAATATTGCCGCAAAAATCGGACGATATTTCTGTATGGCGATAATTTTGCAGGGATATGAACACATGGAACCCTCCAGTCTCTAAGCATGAGATCGGGTTTTGAACCCGTGATACTCAGCGTTGCTGTGAATCATTACACCCCAAGGTATTGTGAACAAGACATGGAACTATATCTCAGAGTAAAGATTAAGAGTTTAAGAGTTGTAAAGAAACTAGAACGTGGGATGCCATATTGCATATAAGTAACACCAATTGACAAGTAAACAAGTAAGGCTTAAGTGTGAAAGAGGTCCAAGGCATAGGAGAGCAACTCAACTTCAATACTTGTGCCATCTACAGTCAGCAATATGAACATTCAGGACAGAAACATACCTTGAATAATTGTGACATCTACGCCCAGCAATATGAACATTTTGACAGAAACATGACTTGAATAATTTTGAAATCTACCATCAGCAATATGCACATAACATGTCCTTGGCTGAAAACTTGGAACCGAATGGGGCACCAGCGCATCCGAGAGAATTCTCAAGCAAGGATGTGAACAAACCACTTAGCCATTGTCCCCCTACCCGTGCAAACCGGTAATGGCCACATAAAGCAAGAAATACCCAACCTGAACGCCATTCCAACCCTGAGTGCTCCAATAGTTCCAACGCCCCAAGATGCAGGGCTTGATGACGAGTGGAAGACTCCAGGGACAGGGAGGCAAACCAAATTCACAAAGAGGGTAAGAAGAATACCTTATTCAACTACCTTGAAGTCTCCCCAAGGACTATAACAATCTCTAAAGGCCAACCAGTGAGCTTTTAAAGCAATGATATCAAGGTCCTCTTCATGAAGAAATTCAAGTAGTTCTGAAGAAGGGTGAATACTCCACACACCACTGCATAAATAGACCCCCAGCCATGAGTATATGAAGGACTAGTGCACATGCATCTGGTAAGAATCACTGAATCTGCCAACTTATCGGAGAGAGCCAGATGTCTTAGTCCCTGCCTCTCAATTTCAGCATGGTCAGCCTCCGCGGGCAGAGCATTAGAAGTGTTCTGATCAAAAGAGCGTTGTTCCCCCTGTATATAAATACCTAAATAAATAACTTCACAAAAAGCACCGTAGACAAAGTGAGGAGCTGCAGGTTACCACAACTTACTGCCGTTTTCCACCTGTCTCTGGCATCAGACACCAGGGTTGCAATAATACAGTTTCAATCACAATGAAAAGCACAGAGAATAGTATGGTTATATGATCTGAGTTCAGCAGCCAATTATATTGGGAGAGAAATATATGCTGTTGGTATCCGGTATCTTGCCCCACTCGATCTTGCCGAAGCTTCTGCACTGTTCACCGTGTAATCCTACTTGACTGTCTGAATGCAGTAGAGAAGAGGAGACCCTGTTCCTCCATACTTTTCATTATGGAAGGGACTTACTCTCTCCGGCATTTCATCGTTTTGGGTGACAGGCAGCAGGAAGGCAATATTGCCCATTTGGAATCCTCTCAGAGCAAAGTCATAGACCTGCTCATTTTGAAGGACACTAGAGTGGGGTCACCTTGCAAGTCAGTAGATTAGCTTGGTGCCAAAAGATAATTCCACAAGGTCTTAAAAGGTTGTTCCATCACTACCTTAATTCCATGGAACTATCCCCTATCCACGCAGGCCAGTTTCCTCGAAGCCCATTTGCTTGTACGTTTTTTAGCACAAAACGTAGATGGTGGGTTGGATTTAGGTAGTTAGTGAACAAAGTTATTTATTTATGCCTCGATTACTGCAATGGTTTTTACAGTTTGCCAAACATGCAGTTCCATTTTGGAAAATATCTGGTCCACATCCGCACACAGAACATATTTTCAATGGTCAGAGAATCTCACCGAAGCAGGGTTACAAAAATAAAATCCCACCATAGCCGAGATGCCAGGAAAAAGGGCAGTTTTGCTGGGTAGAGCAGGAGACTCTGTCCAAGGGACAGACTCCAATGGCACCCCTCACACTACATGTTTCTTTGAAAGAGGTGCTGGTGTCCCTCTAGGTAATTTGCCTTGTTTTGGACCTGCTCACCCCTGTACTAAATGCAGTTCAATTACTTGCCTGACCCACTGGGAAGTGCTTTCACCAAGCAGACTATGTGTACCACCACGCGACTGCTGCCTGCCACCTGGCAGTACACTAGGTGGTGATCTGCCAACTCAGGTCTAACAGGTCAGCACCTTTCCCAAAATCCTCCAATGCTTTGGAGATGTCCAAGAGATGTCCCCAACTCTGTCACAGACGCGAGGCAGGGAACTGCTTTGGATTTCTAGAGGCCCTGCAGCTGGCCAGGCTGGGGCTACCACTAGCTCTGAGCTTACAGTGCTTGAGGGGATGTAGACATGCTGCTTTCACTACCAACCCCTTGAACCATTTTTTATTTTGTTTCCTGACGTTGGAGGGTAGCAGGCTGGGCACCAGAGGAGAGGGGAGGAGGTGGGGTAGATTATGAGCTACTGTCAGCAAACCTGGCACTAGCCACGCTTTTGAACTGCGGTGGGTTCTGGTAGGTTTGATGCAGATGGCAAAAGACTTCCGGGAACTACATATAAGCTTATTTTGAATTCCACCAGAATAGGTTCTGCCCTCAGAGAGTGTGCTGCACTGTTTTTTAACCAATCATACAATCAAATAATCCTCTCTAGCACCTTCTGCACCAGAGTAGCAATTACATGTACAATATACAGAACTACAAAATTCAAAAATTCCACACAAAAAAAAAAAAATCCTTCCCTGATAATGCATTCAGTTCCCTGTTCTATGTGCAAACGTTTCTTAATAGAAGTGATGCGGGGCTTGCGTTCTTACCCTCAGTAGCTTAAGAAATCGTACCTGCATGTTTTTCCAATCAGATCTTCCTTTTAAGCGGGTTACCTTAATTACATATACAATAAGTACATTTCGAATGCATTAAGCAGGTCTTGACCTATATTACAAATCAGCTAACAGAGTTTACTTTTTATTTCTTTATTAAAAAAGACATGTTTTCATTTTGAATGAAAATGAGAAAGCTTTACTTTTGTTGCCACAACGAAATTGATTTTTAAAGTCGTATTTTGCAAACGAGGTTGATGAAATGTTTGTCCTTAACATGATTTGTTATGCGGCCATTCTGGCTGATAGAGGCAGACATTTTGTCCAGCTTTTATGAAACAAAAAGCTCCCACTATTATAACCCAGAACGTGATTTAAAATCTTAATGTTCAGGATGTTTATTATAAACAATTTTCTGGCAGGTACATTATTAGAGTTCTTTATTTCAGGCTGCATGGGAGCGCATATCTACCTAGTCAGATAGCCAGACCTAATTCCATTTCCATTAATGAGTTGCAGGTTTCGTAGATACAAATACACATTTTGTAGTGCTTATCCATCCGCCCTGTTTGCCCTTTTCAGATGTGATCTCCACATCCTCCACTACAGGGGCTCTGCAAACACGAGCATTGTAGAAGTAGGGTGGGCTTCAATAATTGTTCACATCTCAAAATATTACAATACATGTCAGCCTGCAATATCGTATAAAAGCCTGGGTATAATGTTCTTATTACAGGCTAGTTGTGACATCACGACTGACCTGTAATAAGAGCATGACATCACAACAACTCTGTAATCAGTTATTACCCCTTGGCTGTGACGTCACAATACCTCCTGCTTGAGCAGCAGAGACCATTTCATCTGCCACTGCAACACTTAATTAAAGCGGTGAAAAGATGTTCAAATTCCTTGCTTGCAGAGTAATTTTCTGTGACACATTGCAGCCGGCAATTGACAATGAACTGTTTTTGGTATAATATAGAAGTTGTGCACTGCTGGACTTTAGCTCATGTAAGCAAGAATCTACACGCGATGATTTACTTATTTACTTATTTTTGAAACTTTATTTACATTTTGCTAATGAATTTAAAGCACAAAATACATTCCAATACCTTTTATTAAACTTGACCTACTTTTCTGCAACACATTAGAAGCTGTTTTTTAAAAGCCAAACAGAATCTATATGGATCAGCAAATGTAAGATCTGTTACATTATATTTAGTAAGACTCAAAATGTTTAAGGGAATGACATTGTGTAGCCACGCATTACAAGGAATGAAATACCCCCTACCAGACATAAAAACGGATATTGAAAGTCACCTTGGAGGTTCGTGACCAAATGAAGGAACAAGGACGTTGTATGCATGGTCAGTGGTACAATATCCCATATACAATACATTTAATAGGGATCCTACCTTAAATGTATAATCAACTAAATCTAATGGAACATGTACAGAAGGCCCAGTAAGTCTGAACGAATAAGACGCAAGTTTTAGCATTTTTATCACGCCTCTTAGGATCCCTTTATTCATGACATGATAACTTTCAGAAGCCCGCTATCTTCTTGTTAAGTGCAGTCAGCTAGGCTCTTATCGTGACTTACTGAACTGTATAGAAATTGCACCAAATATGTGGTGTTACAGAAAATGCAATTAGCACTGGGTAGAACATTCCCAAATGCAAACAAACACATGAATTCCCTGTGTTTTTTACCAAGACAATGTTTGTGTGCCGTGCAATAATGCATTGAAAGACTATCAGAGAGTGGTATTACAAAACCTTGGCACTGGGGCACGTGCCGTTAACCCGTGTGTAAAAACTGCCCCCATGAAAACGCCATGATCCTGATTTAAGGAAGCTTTTTACAATGGCACAATCCCATTCAATATTGCTTTGTAAATCAGGCCCCATGTTTTGTTTATTTTTTATTTATTTTTAGCATTTGTCACACGCCCAAACCCGGAGGTATCACAGCATATTCTTTCAAGGGAGGGGCAATGCTGTCCCTGGTCCTAGTCCTTGCCCGGTCAAATTCTTGCCCTGTAGGTAAGTACATGCACCAATGGGAATTTCGGTAATATGGCCCAAACATGACACGGATTAAGCATTCTTAAATAGATTTTACTGACTGCCAGGCATTCCATGTAACGTATTGGACTGAGGCTAATTTAGTCTTCCTGGGTTTCTACAGCGACACATACAACATGGGTTTCTTTCAGGGCGAGGAATGGACGTACACATCAATGATGTGTAGGTTTTTTCATAGGCACACATGGGCCAAGTGAGGAAAGGGTGCATTGGTGTTGTCCACCTGTGCGCTGCATAACGTTCTGAAGAATTTTGGTTATGGAACCTTCAGGAGTGAGTGGTAACCCCAAATTGTTGAACGTTTGATGGTTGGCAAAACTGTCTGAAGACTACCCATTCCCTTAACGACGAGCATTGTTGTCACAGACATAGTGGAATTAGCAGCCGGTCGAAAGTGCCACATCCAACGGCTGGATAGTTGCCTCGTGAGGTTTTTCTTGTGCAAAATTGGCAGTATGTATGTGTATTTTATTTGTGAGTGTGGGTGGCCCTGACATGCAAGAGAAAAAAGGGTGATGTACAAGACACTTTTGTGAATACAATATGGAGCAGAAAATAAAATTAAAATAATACCGTACATGAGAAAGCAATCATCAGAATGAAATAAAATAAAGAAAATGCACTAACATAAGACATAGCAGGAGCAAGAAATAACAGTAGGTTAACTTCAATACATGTTTAAAAGATTTCTGTATGAACGAGTGTCAACTGCGAAAGCTCACTACTATTGAAGTACCGAACCCGAGGGCGGCCATGGATAAGGCCTCACAGGACATGTTGGGCCTCATTACGACCCTGGCGGAGTGGGTTTACGCCAGCGTTATTCGCGGCGGACCCGTCCGCCCTACTACGAGTTCCCGTAGCGCCATGGAACGTTTTCCGCCTGGTTTTTCCGGGCGGAAAAATCCATGGCGCTACGGGACCTTGTTGTTAATTACGCCACCGTATTTTACGGTGGCGCAATTAACGCCTTCCCCACTCCCATTATACCCTATGGGGCAAAAATGGGAATGGGGAAGGGTAAAATGGGGAATGGGGATTTACCGCCCCGCCAAGGTCGGCATGGGGCGGAAAATCCGCCAACCTCCATGGCGCTATCGGCAGCTTTCCGCCGTGCTCCGCGGTGCATTTAGCACCGCGATTTCCGCCAGGGTCGTAATGAGGCCCGTTGACACGTGGATTCTATGGGACACCGTAATGCATTCGGACCTAGAACCTGCCACAACGTGCAACTGTTTTTGCCAAATTCACGTGTTTTCAGGAACAAGTCAGGCCTACGCGGGGGTGGGTGGCATGCACCTAGTTTTTTAGAGGACGGATATTGTCCACCGGGGGTTATAGGGCCAGAGTTTAAAAACAGGTGGCGTGCACCTGTTAATTGAATTAATGGGCTAGTATTTGTTCAGGTCCCCACGTTCATCGGTTATACACTGCAAAGGCCAAAAAAGCGTTGATTAAAGTGATTGTTAAATGTCTAATAGTGTTAATATTTGCATGCAGGTTCTAAAAAAAATGCTTCTTTAGATCTGTTCTTTTGTTTAGAATACACGCCATTTTTTTTATATCAACTGGCCGTCCTTTTCTGCAAAGGGTGAGTCGCTGATTGAAACCAATAATCGTTTCTTCTGTGAGCGCCAATGCAGTGTTTCATTTTGCAGTTGGTTGATTGTGCTATTGAGCCCACGCTTGTCAAAAAACCCATGTCGGGTCCCCAGCACCGCCCGGATATGCCCCTTCTGCTACTCTCATTCTACCTGTAACCATGAAAACACTTCAGCCCCCCTCTCTCCATCAAGTAATCAGTGTTTCATTTGCTCTGGTCCTGCTTCTGTTATCCATCCTCCGCCTCAATGTCAGAATTAGCCGTCAGGTGAGTACACCAGAAACCAAAGGAGGGCCTGAATTCTTCAGTTAAAGTTGCAGATATAGTACAGACACCAGACGGTACCTAACAGTTCAAGAAGATAAGGGACATCCATTGGCACCCTCCCACTCCCTCACCCAGACAGCCTCTCACATCACAACACGTGGCTCTACCGAAAGCACACATGGCACTATGATTCTTTACCAGAGATAGAGAGTGAGAGAGAGATAGAGAGAGAGAGAGAGAGAGAGAGAGAGAGAGAGAGAGAGAGAGAAAGAGAGAGAGAGAGAGAGAGAGAGAGAGAGAGAGAGAAAGAGAGAGAAAGAGAGAGAGAGAAAGAGAGAGAAAGAGAGAAAGAGAGAGAGAGAGAGAGAGAGAGAGAGAGAAAGAGAGAGAGACAGAGAGAACTCTAAACTGGCATAAGATACACCTGGTACAGCCGATGAAGATATATTTCTAGACAAATAATCAATTTTTGGGAATTAAAATGGGAGTTTGCTGGCACACATCTGCCGAGGACCACAACACCACATGACCCTTTGGAGGTGTTCTCCAATATGTTTAGTGTTATGAAACCTACATTTTGGTACATGTTACAGATCATGACCCTGTGAAGTCAGGTAGGGGAGTAAAGGAGCCCAGTCTCTGAGACCCCCTCATGTGCCATGCCTGTTTTTAATGGTGGCATCTTCTAATCTAAAGTGTCTCCCAGTACCCTTTATTACTCTTTATTGCCAGTTTTCTCTTTTTCTGGACCGCAACTCCCAGAAGACATCCAGGAGCAACCAACAAAACACAGACCAGAACCAAAGGAGCAGACAATCTTCTAATGGTATAACTAATTCAGACAGTGAACCGACACCAAAACCAGACATTTTTCAACACCACAGAATAGCTAATAACTCACGATGACATCAGAAAAAACGCGCTTTCAGACCAAGAGCATGCCAGGGAAATAGAACAGCAGCCATTACAGACTGTTACAAAAACAAGGCTGGACAGGTGTGACGGGCTTGGAGGTTGTTTTAAAACCTCTCACCTATGTAACCCATCCAAAGGTGAAAAGACAGGTACAGGTTAATTCATGGAGTCAGGTGAGTGCTGCAGCCACTGGAAAGGCGGAAGTACAGAACAGCAGAAACACAGTAGAAAAAGAGACAAAAGGAACAGCAGGGTGCTGGTTGTTTGGGTGAGGTCAGAGGAGGCAAATGAAGGACAGTGTGGAGGAGCATTGCAGCAGTGTGTGCAAGGTGAGGTCTAGTTGTGATCGGAGGATGGGAGATTGGAGTAGGGCAGTGAGGGTGGTAGGTAAAGTGAGAGGGGGAAGGATGTTAGGAAAAGTATGCATAGCAAGAGGAGTGTAGGAGTGAGGTGCAAGAAGAAGGGTGTAGGAGAGAAGTGGGGGGAGGTGAGAATAGTGAGAGTGAGTGTAGTGGGAGAATGAGCAGGGCACTATATCCTAGGAAGGGTGAACATGGCACCATATCCCTGACTAGTGGGTCAGAGAAAGTGTGAAGAGAGGGGATAGTAGTGGTGTAGAGAGCAGAGAGTAGAAGTAGTGCTGTGGAGAAGGTAGAGTAGTCTTAGTATGGGAAGGAGAGATCAGTAGTAGTGTGGAGATGGGGGAGTAGTGGTGAATAAAATCAGAGGGTGGAGGTAAACAGTAGAGAAAGAGGAACATCAGAGGGATAGTGAGTGTGAGGAATGGCAGTGGGTGGAGTAGGGGGGAGGAGAGTAGGAGGAGATAACTAAGAGTATAGAGATCTATAGGGAGAGGAACGTCTGATCCTTGAAGGATAAGACACCTTGGAGCCTGAGTGTCTGGAAGGCACACACACATAGGTTGTACCATCGTTTGGGGAACTTAGAGCAGGGCCTACCTAGATTGTTTGAAAAGGGAGTTTAGATAGATAAGGCATTTGCCCCCAGATGTTAGTCAGTATGGGTTACTGATCACTAGAGACCATCCTGGAATTGAGAGATGACTGGGCTGGGTTTGGTATGGGATCGAAAGGGAGAGGGACGGCCCTTAGCAAACTCCTGCCGCGTTTTAAGCCTGTTGAGTTAACTTGAACCATCTGCCTATGTTTACATTAAACACTGTACCTACCTATTGCTAGATTGCATAAGCTGCACATTCACACCTTAAGGTGCTATTGTAAACCCAAAATAAAAAATGAAACCCTTGTATTTTCCTGTAGTCATTGCAAGTTATTAACACCATCTGTGAATATTTTTTAAAAGCTCTGTCTTCCCTGGCTTTGCTTTCTGCAGTCATTATTTTTAATGGATCACTCTCCCAAGGAGGTGTCCACCAAACAACAAAAAGGGAGATTATTGTGATTACTTTGACAAAACCCAATTTGGACCGTGAGATTGTGAGCAGTTTTCACCCTGTGATCAGCTTACTCTTAATGGGAAAAGCAATGCGAAAGGCTGTCTCCCTGCAGCTGCAGGACCACTTTGTCCATCAACATTTTCTCAGGACCTATTAGGCTTTCAGTTCAATCACAGCACAGAGAGTTCTACACAGCAGGTGGTAGACAGTGTTCTCCATATTATGGTTGGCAGGGGTGCCCTTTCATTGTTACTGCTATATCTCTTAGCAGCAATTATTATGGTAGATTGTGAGACAATCTTTCTTCCATCCTGTCCTGATGAATGGGTATTGGGCGACTTTCGATTTTTTCTCTCTAACAGATTGTATTCAGATGAGGTCCTTCAAGAGACTCTACATCCCTTGCCATGTGCTCTGTTGTGCCTCATGGATCCACTTTGGGATCACAGATTTTGGTATCTGCAGCCATCAATATGTGGATGAAACTCAACTTAATCTTGATGTCTTCAAAAGCGGACATCCACAGCCTGATGTGTTGTCTTTCGGCAACTGAATCATGGATGGCTCCAGTCCACCTAAAATGCAATCATTTTAAAAGAGCGATTTTGGTTTTTGCTATTGAAAGGTCTGCTGGTCAATTTCAATGTTGCCTATTCTCTTTTGTGGAATCAGGAGTGCAGGGCATAAAGGGCAATGAGGGTTGCTCAAGGGCAACGTGTTTGTCTTGGAAGCAGGACGATGCCGACCAACACTTCTTTGAATCCTGGTCCCGTGCCTGAGACTGGTCTCCGGTATTTAGTGCATTACAACGGATTAATTGATCAGGAGTGGATCCTGGTTGGCAAAGTCTGTCAAATCTCTGGACCTTCTTTTGGATTTGCAATTATACTTGAAAATGGAGGTGCAAAAAAAAAAATCTTTGCAAGGTTAGCGCTTTATTTTCCTACTGAGTGAGTGTGTTCTTTTGTTCAGTGTCTGTTGTCATCCCATAGTTGTTGGCTCGTCTAAAAACTGAGACCTCTAAGAATGACTTTTATACATGAGCTAAATTAGTGGTTGGAGCCTGGAAACTTGAACATTCTTCTCTAAACCTGGTTTTCTCCTCTGGCTTCCTTTTGTTGCCCATACTCTGTTCAAATTAGACTGCATGACTTGTAGGTCGATTCACTTACATCATCCTATAGATTTGGCAATGAAACTACGTTCTTCAATGGGTAGTGGAATTATGTGCAGTAAAGTGAATTATTTGGTTTCTACTCCTAGAGCACATAAAGCATATGCTCCGAGTCAAGCATTCTTATGTGAGGCACTGAGAGGTTGGAATAGGAGCCTATCTTGCTTCAATTGTCCCCAACTTGGATGGCTTTTCAAAGAGAACTGAAACACTTCTTATTTCCTAAATCCTAATAGGATGTCTTTACTTATTTATTTTGCACTGTGAGAGTTGTATCTGTTTATGTTCTTGTCCTTAGTGTGGGCTGATGGATTGTGTTTGGCTGAGCAGTTGTATGGTTAGTTGTGTATGTTAGTTTGATGCTAAAGCACTCTGTTAATCAATGTATTAATATTCTTAATAGAATAAATACATTCCTTAATTGAGTGTGCCTTTGTTTCAACCGATTCTGCTTATCTGGACTTCTATTGTTAAGGGAAACATGCAGTGTACGGTGGACGATTGTATAATCCCACAAAATAAACTGCCCATCATTTGGCATTAATTTTATTATCAATCCCCTGGCATTTCCCGACTTATGCGGCCCGGCACCATCCCCTTCCAGAGGACCCAGCTGATCTTTGAGAGGACCACTTGCTTATCACTCCCCTGGCATTTCCTGACTTATGTGGCCCGGCGCCATCACCTTCCAGAGGACCCAGCTGATCTTCGAGAGGACCACTTGCTTATCACTCCCCCGGCATTTCCTGACTTGTGCACCCCGGCACCATCCCCTTCCAGAGTACCCAGCTGATCTTCGAGAGGACCACTTGCTTATCACTCCCCTGGCATTTCCTGACTTATGCGCCCCGGCACCATCCCCTTCCAGAGTACCCAGCTGATCTTCGAGAGGACCACTTGCTTATCACTCCCCCGGCATTTCCTGACTTATGCGGCCCGGCACCATCCCCTTCCAGAGTACCCAGCTGATCTTCGAGAGGACCACTTGCTTATCACTCCCCCGGCATTTCCTGACTTATGCGGCCCGGCACCATCCCCTTCCAGAGTACCCAGCTGATCTTCGAGAGGACCACTTGCTTATCACTCCCCCGCATTTCCTGACTTATGCGGCCCGGCACCATCCCCTTCCAGAGTACCCAGCTGATCTTCGAGAGGACCACTTGCTTATCACTCCCCCGGCATTTCTGACTTTCTAGGGAATAGTGCTAGGCTTCTTTGAATCTTCTAGCATGAAGTGGGATTTTAATGAACTATTGCTCTACCATGTATTTATTTATTAATCCACTGTCAGGCCATTAAGTGTTGTACATAGGTTGAACGCCCCAGTCTCTGATGACACCTACGAAAACAAGCAAGTTTGAAAGAAATAATGTGCCCTGTGCAGAAATGTGATTAATATCTGGTTTACATTAGTCTTTTCTTGGCTTTGAATATAATGTAAAAAGCAAGGTCTATTTCACATTAAACTACTACAACATTCTACTTGGGATCCTTGATTGGCTACAGTAGATGGAGTTCTGCACATTCTTTGCAGAAAAGTGTTATTCAAACTTCATCATAAGCTAGCCCTGCCAATTGATTTCCCTTCAAGTTGTACCCCATTTAGTGAAATCACAGATAAAGGATTCTTGAGGACATATTTCTAGAAATATTGGGTTTTTCATACAGTCACTTCTAGATTATTCTTTAAGGTGAAGAACCAGCATGGGCCCTGGCAACCTCCAGGTAATTCTCTCCCGCCAGACAAGCCCCTTCGGTCTCTGCTACAGCGGTCTCATGGAGATAAGGTCACGTCAGATAAAGTCTCTTTCAGGCAGCCACTTGGCAAGACACATGGGATGCCTTTCCTTCCCTAAAGCTATTTTTCCTCTCCAGCACTCCCCAGTCAGGTGTTCTCCTCTGCACACCTATAGTATCCCAGAGCTCCCTCCCTGCTTCCAATGGGTTCCTACATATATAGACTCTAAATGTACCCATGCAATGTCATACAAAAACACACTTTCTGATTGGATAAATCTTCCCATTGTTTTGCTCAGCCGGTTGGCATTCCTTAAATGTATGGGTCCAAATTATTCTGAACATGTGACAGAGTGGTCGTTCTGACAAATGTGTAGCAACATTCAAATGTCTCCCAATAACTCCTAACAGACATTTTTTACATCAAAGAATATGGATTCTAGACCCCCATAACCCTAATGAGTTCAGAGATTTGTGATATCAATTTATTTTATGACAAACATATAAACATTTTCTGAATTCATGTTCTGTTAAGTCTCTTCTTGTAGGGTAAGTTCTAACATTTTCGGAACAGTTTCCATTTTTCTTGTAAAACTAATCATTGTACAATTATAGCCAATAACGTTTTTTAAGCATTGCATACATATAAAATGGCTAGCTTATTTTCTATTTACTGATTGATATGAATAGCTGACAGAACCCATCTGTTTGATTTCTGTTAGCTTAGTATAGATGGCAAATGTATGCCTGAGCTAATGCCAAAGTTGAAATTGTAAGTGCCTCGGGTCGCTTTGGATTGTATGTCTCTCATACCATGCCTATCTACCATGTGACTATCTCCCAAATTGTATGAGCTGGAGGGACCATATTTGGGCTCTGTCAAAATGCATTTTCAATGTATTCTTAAGTTTGCTTTAGCTACACAGATGTTGTTGAGTGTAGCCTATTAATCAGACTTCAATCTGCCAGATAGCATACCTTGGGCCTCATTACGAGAATCGAGGTAATGAAAAAAGGAAGGCGGAATGGTAATACCGGCATCGTTAACGGGTCCGGGGCATTATGACCCGGCAACCCGCCAATACCGGCACCGCCCGTACCATGCCCCCTCATACCGGCATGGGCGCGTAAACGCGCACCTTCGGGGAGTAAATACCGGCATGCCGGTAATAGGAGGACATCACAACCCATGCGGGCATGCAAATATCGGCATCCCGAAGGCGGTAATCAGGGCCTGCACGATGGCGTCCATACAGGCATTGTGGACCACCCGTAAACAGCAATCAATTAAATCTAACCCCTGACCAGATCCATACCCTGTACCGGTTGGACCGGGACACCATCACCACCATAGTGGACATGATAGGCAACGACATTGCCAGCCTCATAGAAATACACACTGCCATCCCCCTGTTACTAAAGGTGCTGTCTGTGCTCCACTTCCTGGCCACAGGCACCTACCAGCACAGAGTGGGCCAGCTGCATGGCATTTCACAACCACTGTTTTCACACGTGCTGAACCACGTGTTGGATGCCCTCCTGAAGCACGCTAGCACCCACATATCCGTACCACGGACTGCCCAGGAGATATCCCACACCAAAGTAGGCTTCCATGCACTGGCAGGCATGCCCAATTGTGTTGGTGCCCTGGACTGCACCAATGTGGAATTGGTAGTCCCCCATGCCATAGAGGCGGTGTACCTCAATCGCAACAATACCATTCCATCAATGTGCAGATGGTTTGTGACTCCAGCAAGATCATCGCACATTGCTGCGCCCGATTTCCCGGATCAACACATGATGCCATGGTGCTGCGCAACTCCACGCTACCCTGCACATGGAGTGACATGCTGGACCACGTGCCTGGCTGCTTGGTGAGTTGCCTTACTGGCCCATGGCAGTGCTTTGGGGTAGTGATGTGTTGGGATGCATACTCCACCTGGGTGGGAAAGGGGGGGAGGCATACTCCACCTGGGTGGGAAAGGGGTGGGGTGCATACTCCACCTGGTTGGGAAAGGGGGGATGCATACTCCACCTGGGTGGGAATTGAGGGTGAGTGGAGAATGCACGCAGAGCTAAACACTCCTGAATTGAACCTCCCAACCCCAACATGACACATCTCTGGCACACATTTGACCAATTACGCATATCAATGACAACATGTAAGACGCACAACCTGGCCACCATGAGTATGTCAAGCAATGCATGATTGAACAGGATTGCAACTGTGCCAATGTGGCTAGTCTGACCATGCACAGTGTAGTATACACAGCAGAAAAGGGAGGCAAAACAAAGTCCTACAACCACAGTACATCAGCATCAGCATGCATGATTCCACGCTGCATCATCTGTACAACACGATCCAGACTACCACACCATATAGCAGTATAAAATGCATCCAAACAATATTCGTGCATACCTACAGGGACATGTGCAGGTCGACAGCAAATAGCTGTGGCCATGACGGTGTATCCTGAAGGTGGCAGCTCAGAGTGACTCACCTAGACCTATCTATATTCGCTTGCAGGTGATGGAGGATATCCCTTGAAGCAGTGGCTACTTACCCCTGTGCGGAACCCGTGAAACAGCCATGAGGAGGAGTACAATCGGGTACATACCCGTACCCGTGCAGTGATTGAGCAAACCTTTGGCCTGTTGAAGGCGTGGTTCCGCTGCCTAAGCAGGTCTGTTGGAGCAATCCTCTATGCGCCTGAGAAGGTGGCAAAGATCACCATGGCCTGTGTCATGCTGCACAACATCTGCGTCCGGAGAAATGTACCACTGCCACCTGACACTGACATGCATGCAGCGGTTGAGGATAATGAGGATGAAGATGGAGGGGAAGCAGCACCCCTGCCAGTACGTGATGCACAGGATGGCTGTGCAGTACGCCAATCACTGATCGACGAATACTTCTGACCCACAGGGACCTTGATAGATATGTGTCAGTGACACATTGTACACTGTGTCCATGTGGACATGCACACAGGGAATGTGGGGAGTTGGAAACTGTACACCGTCATACATTAAATTGATACATACGAAAAGAAGAATGTCCAGCCATTGGAATTTTTTTAACACAATAGGTGTATTGTTATCAACTGAAGAAAGTGCAACCCCCACCCCCAATCCCTCAGTGAACTCCCAAAACCCCCCAGTGAACTCCCAAAAACCCCCAGTAACTCCCAAACCCCCCAATGCACTCCCCCTAATACTCCCATTCACCGCCAACACCATCGAACCCACTCCCATAGTTCTCCCACACTATTTCCGGGACTTCTTGCTGTCCGGGGGTGGCATTTCAGTGTGCCTCGCACTCCGCTGTATTGGACGCACAGGGCTGGAGGGTGCAGAGGAAGTGGGGGCAGAAGAAGCATGTGTGGTGGATGGGGAGGAAGCTGTGCATGCCGGGTGCAGGTTGTGGCTGCTGCATGTGCAGCAGGATGGATGGGAGGACCTGCGTGATGGCCCCCAGACAGTCTCTCATCAAAAATGCTGAGGTATTGATGGCGGCTGTGTTGGCGGCTATGGCGGCTGTGTTTGCCGCTATGGCTGCTGTGGTCCCTGCTATGGTCTGGACTATCCCATGACTCGTGTCCTCGCCATCCACGATATATTACCGGAGCAGGTCCAACCTGGAGTCCTGTCTGGCCTCCACCCTCGCCAGCCATGCCTCAAGGCTGATGGTGGGAACAGCAGTGGTCGAGGGTGCTGTGATGGGTCCTGCAATGGCAGTGCTGTTCTCGTGGATGCTGCTTAGGTCTGAATCGTGCAGGCAGGGATCCGCACTGCTGCAGGTGGGTGAGGGCTGAATGTGGGGTGGGGGGTGGGCCCGAGACTTGGGGAGTGTGGATATGCCACATGCCTCAGTCCTTCCTGGTCCACATACTCCTCCTCTGCATCATCGGTGTTGGTCGGTGGCTCTACGGCCTCGCCTTCCACTGGTGTAGGTGTGGGCAGCTCAGTGTCCACGGTGTCAGGCACACTGGGTGTTGTTGTGGGCTGTGAGGCTGCCCCGGAGGTGGTGTTGTCGCTGGCTATTGTCTTTGGCCAGGATGTGGATGCCCTTGTGGTAGGATCCTTGCTGGCATCTTTTCCATCAGTGCCTGGGGGGGTAGAAGAGATGCATCAGTGATGGTGTTACATTCTAGATGCATAATATGGTGCTGAGGAGTATTTCATTTATCATGCATTCATATCTTACAGGTGTGTCACACAGGGTAGTATGGCGGGGGCATTTTGACGTTTGCTGCATGGCAGGTGGCATGCCGTTGTATTGGGGTTTGTGTGATGTATTACATGGGCACAGTCCGTGTGTTGGCTGTGTGTTGGTAATGGGATTGGCACCCAGCATGCATTTCAGTGTGGCAGGGTTTGGCCCTCCATCTGGACAAATATGTGTTAATGTGTGTGTTGGGGCATGCATTGCCTTGCCTAGACTCTCTTCCACATCACTTGTGCTACGTCATGGTTCCCCCTACGGGGATCTGCAGGGTCATTCACCTCCATCTACAAATGTTGCCGCACCCCTCTCCATCTCCCCAAATCCCTCAATGGACTCAATCTGGATGAATGTGCTTGCTGTCTCCTCCCAGCTGGTCAGTTTGGCAGGAGAGTGGGGACTCCTGCCTGTAGCCATGGCCTCCCTCCTGTTGCTTGCCAGGATATTACGAACCCTGAGGCGGAGGTCGTCTCACCTCCTTTTGCAATCCTTCACTCTCCGTGGGGTGGTTCCGACAGCCGAGACCTTGCGGGCTACCTCCTCCCAGATCTGCTTTTTGCGCTGCTGCACCTCACGCTTCAGGTTCTGCTGATTTATCTCGTCAGCATGTGCGGCAAGGGTGTCTGCCAGCATATTAAGTTCTGCGTCTGTGAAACGCTTTTTGCGCAGGCGGGAGGTTGTTTTTCGGGTAGCTTTCGACATTGTGAAGGGACTGCCACTGGTCTCTCCTGAATGCAACTGGTGGTTTGGGAGGATGGCAATGGATTGTGTTTTTAAAGATGGCCGCCGTGGATTTCCCATTCCGACGAGATGACGTTACTTCCGGGTCCGGAATTACGAGCCCGGTATTAGCATGTTGTTATTACCGGGTCGGTATTAAGGGGTGCCTCCTAGGCGGAGGCGGTATCGGCGGGTCCTGTGATGGCGGTATCGGGGGGGTAGAGGGCCTTTAGCGGCATGCCGGTATGGCCATTACCGGCATGGGGGTTCACACGTGCTCGCGCCCTCGTAATCACCCGCTATTAGCGGCATCATACGAGCACGGACCCGCTAGTACCTCCATGCCGTTAATGACGCCGTTTTTACCACGCTCCTCGTAATGATGCCCCTTGTGTATTTCTGGATTTCTCCAGTTTTTATTTTTCACGGCATTGTAATTTGAATGGAATTTATCTTGTGCCGTGGGTTTTACCAGAAAACAAGCAAGGACAAGTATCAGCAAAGCCACAATTAGGGACATGCAAATGGCTATACACTTTAAACAGACATATATCTCTGTTTTTTACAATCTGTAACACAACATTTATCCCTATTATATTTGAGTGCCCTGCCAATCTAAATAAACAAAACATTATTTTAATTGATTGTTCAAAGTGTGTTATTGCAAGTGGTATGCGTGTGTTTTGTGCAATGTCACATTTAATCTGGGTAAAACGCATAGAATGTTGGTTTATGAATTTAAAGGTTATTTACTTTGCTTGTTGAGCTACACGTCTTTGAAATATATGTTGATGTTACAAGCTGGATTTATTCTGTAGAGGCAACTTTTTTTTAGGTGGTGTGCAAAACAATCCTCAGTTCTCGGTTGGTTTTCACGTGTTATCATGTGCAAACTCAATACGTTGTCTTAATAAAGGCTTTCAATGATATGCAGCACTTGTAGAACAACGCTGATTGGTGGAAATACTGTAAGTTTTTTATTCACAGGCTTAGCTTTTGTTGGTGTTAAATGAAAGTATTAGGAACACCTGCAGTGTTCCTAATATGAACGTACAGGCACTTCTCAGAACCACATGCTCTGGTTCAGTTCATCTCTATTCCCATTACTTTTCCCATACACCCTACCAATGCACCTGTATGAGTACAAATAGGTTCTTGTTTAATTAGCATGCTGTTTCTACTGGCTTCTGTGCGTTAACTCACCACACTCTTGAATACATTGACCTTTCTGTACCTCCATATAGTATTTATATAAAGTATATTCAGTACTTTTGCATGAGGTATGTTGCCAGGTATATGCCTGTGTTTCAAAGTGTTGTGAGGGCATAGCAACAGGTTCAGGTTCCTCCACACCTCCCCAAGAACATTTTTAAAACACACGCATATGCACCGACATACACATATTTAATTTAAAGCACCTTCTATCCTGATCCTGATGTTTCCTCCCAGTGCTACAGCTCTTGCGTCACACAAAAAAAGGCAAAGAACGCTTCCTGGTTCGTGTACATGTGTGCAAGAGCCGGAGCGCTGATGACGAAGAGCCCTGCTCCATTTCTATGTGGGAGGAGGCACAGGAACTCCTCCCTTGCACATACAAACATGCAGTTCCTCAGCCAGCATCCCCAATGGCCATGCAAGGGTGGGGAAGCAAAATACAACTCGCTTTACTTTGCTCATTGGATAAAATCTAAGGAGCTGCAAGACCTATCCTTTTATCCTTGGCCTCAAGCCCAGGGACCACATCTCTCCAGCCCTAAAATCACTCCAATGGCTCCCGATTGCTGTGAGGATCAAATTCACATCCCTCTACATCATCTATAAGGCTGTCTGGGGCCAGGGGCCACGCTATCTACAAGTGGCTCTCACCAAATACTCTCCCTCCAGATCTCTATGCTCCTCAAGTGCCAACTCTCTGTGTGTCAAGCGCTTCTCTAAACAGCGAGCTGGTGGCCGATCCGTTTCCTCTTTTGGCTCCCTACTCTGGAACAGCCTCCCCCTTCTTCTCTGTCTTCTAGATCTGTCTTGAGCCAGATCTCCTGAAATTCCAGAAGCTCCTCAAGACTTTCCTTTTCACCTCCTCCTTTCCCCTCTCCCCCCTTGCTAAACCCAACCGTTGCTGAGATTGGTGACCAGGGCCTATTTTGTCCTTCTGCGTCCTGGTCCTCCCCCAATCGCCTTTAGCCTCCGCCCACTACCAGCACTTGACTTTGGGCGCCCACTGGCCTGTGCTGTCTCACAGGCCTGCACTTATTTTATTGGCAGTTGACCACTCTTACCAAGTGATCTCTGCCAGCCACTTAACAGCTGCTTGCAGCTCACTCCCTAGCACTTCACTCTTTGTAACTCCTAGCATTTACCCCCCTCCCTCGACCCTTCTCTATTTCTGCACTTGCACGTTCTGAATGCTCACAAGGCCTAGTAGGACAGCCTCTCTCTTTCACTTCATTTTTGTCATATTTGCTTTTCATTCCCATGTTCCCTTCTCTTTGCCCTGTGGGCGCTTTTGACAGGTCAAGCTAGCGATTCCTCAGCCGAATAATGCAGCTGAGTGAGTGCTCAGTGTTTACAACTGGCTGGCTCCTCCATTATGGGCAAGGGTGCCCGTGGGTTGGCGCAACCTTAGCCATTATGGAGAAGTGCCACTGGTACACCGTCAAAGAATGTATGCACAGGGTCAGTGTGGCTGGAGATGAAATACTGTTTGACTTTGAAGTCATGTACATGACCTACACTTTTGGTAATACAGTGATGTTGAACATACTAATGGACTCATACACATGTGCTCAAGAAGAAAGCTACCAGGGTAGCTCTGCAGGTTGAGTGATTGTTGCTAAGATGTTATATATTTAAAACTGGCTGCAAATCCTATGACTTTTTGCAATTTGCAAATGTGTTCGGCCAGGGGATGTGTTGGGTTGGTAGCTTGCCTCAGAGTGAGGGTGGGGGATTTTCTGGCACCCATGAACCCACAGTTTAATTTCCTGATAACTGTTGTTAGTGCAATAGAAGCATGTATTTGTGATTAAGTTGTGTGACAAGCAGATAACAGCTTTAGAAATATATCCTGTGAAAAAGCACAAAGGAAGGGACACAAAAATCACAGGGTATTTGTGTGGCAGTTCGACTAAAAAAAAAGAATTCTAAGAAAACTAATGAATGTAAGTTCAAGAAGCATGTTTCAGTTTGAAAATGTCTTTTTTGTTTCTAGACCAGTGTAAGCTGCACATTTGGGGAAGGCGGGTAGGCTGCTTTGATCAGTGATGGCCCCTAATGATATTCATGGCATACTGTGAAGAGGTCAAAGTGTCTGTTTGGATTGGGCCAAGATGGGGATCAAAAAGGGTGCTGATCGGGGGGGTGGGTGATTAAGAGATTGGCGGTGCAGTATGTGGAGGGGAAAGTTGGCACTCAGGTATATACGGATGTTTCCAGGGATCCAGAGAGAAACAAGGTTGGTATGGCCTGCTATGTTCAGGCTGATGAGGAGTTTTGGGTGGATAGGTTGTCGAAGGATGTATGGCGGAGTTGATGGCTGTTAATATGGCGGTGCTTCGGATTATGGGGAAACAGTTTGCTAAGGTGGTGGTATTGTCAAGGGTTTTGACCCATGTTGAATTATTAGGCGACAACAAAAACTGAATCAATAGACTGGGTACATGTGGGGATGAGCTTTTCGCCGCCCATCATTCTATCCCAGAACAAAACTAAATCAATAGACTGGGTAGATGTGGGGATTGAGCTGTCGTCGCCCATCATTCTTTCCCAGAACCAGGCGAACTGCGCAGTTTTGCGCACACCAAAATGGTCGCCTAACCTGCCACCCACCAGTGCAAGCGTGACGGACCGGAAGTGCCAGGTGCCAGGGGTGAAAGGTGGTGCCAAAGGAAAAACAGCAGTGCCTGTTAGATCAAAGGCACCTTGAAATCACTGCTGTTTCTCTGAAGTGCAAGCTCAAAATGTCCATTTCAATTTGTTCAAAATCCGTTTTTAATTGATGTAAAAAAGTTGCTAAAATCATGGGCACAAGACCACTCTAAAGATTCAACCTTCTTGTGCGGGGTTCCACATCACCACTCTACTGTAAGGATGCCCATTAAAACAATGGCAGCAAGGATTAGAGCTGTCAAGCAAAATCCTCCTGTCAAATTCAAGACAACTCCTAAAAAAAATGGGTGCAGTACCAGCTTTGGAGACAAACCGGCGCTAGTGGTCTAAACTCTGACAGTAGAACTGTATCTCAGGAATGCAAGAGGATCCTGAGCTAACTGGGACTTCAAAGGTTTGTTCCCAGGAGGCAGGCTGATTCAATTAACATTACAAAGGGCCTCTGTCCACACTAGCTCTTACCAGCAACAGCCCAGGAGATCACATGGACATGCTAACCAAATGCAGAGTGGCCCCCTGGCCTGCTGACCTCAGCTGACACAGTAGACTCTTTCCATTGAATGGAGTATGCTGATTTGGTTGTGGACTGTAAAAAGAGCTCTGCCTGGAAGTAGAGACATGTGATCCCTGACTCACCCAGTTCCTAGGGGCGGGCCAGACACTTTTTGTGAATTGAATTGAAGGCAAATATATGTTTTATAAAAACACTGATAACTAATTGTAACCAGATGACAGGAATGTACAATTTGGAGATCCTTAAAATGGAAAATGAACCTACAATTTGAATCTAAACTCAATTCTGTACCATGTTCTGAGGCAAAACCCCATGAATTATGGCGATTGCAGATACGGGGTTCACGGTAGAAAAATGAAAAGTTACTGGAATATTTGTAGAATGGGGGGTACATTTGTGTAATTTTGGGTAAAGATTTAACATTGGTAAACCAACTAAAAACGGAAATAAGTTGCCATTTTTGAATGCAAGCCCCCAGGAAGATCAGAGTTGGGCCAGAATGTACCTTAAGTCATCTGAAATCTGTACATGTAATGTCAACCACTTGTGCATTTGTGAAATATGTTTAGTTATGAGAATGAATTCTAAAGCAAAACCAAAGGGGCGTTTCTTCAATAGATTGTAAATGGCAGCATCACCCTGACTCACAACTCAGTTCCCCCAATCAAGGGAGAGAGGAGGAACTGGCCAATGATAAGTTCAGAGGGTTGGGCATGCAGAATGAGCCGACCCACCCACTTTCTAAACACATAAAAGGACACTGTGCAGGACAGGTAGAGATTCAATTTCCATTTCCTTGTGGAGCACGCTGACAGACGACTTCACATCCAGAGACTCCAGACTTTAAATCCATCAATCTCCAGAGACCAGAGATCCAGAAAGACCAGAGATCCAGAGAGACCAGAACTGTGCAGTGCTGAGAGCTGACCCAGATCGCTGTGCACAGAACCAGTACCAAGTGGCGAGAGAACAGCAGTCAATCCTGACCCGATCTGTGACGAAGTCCATAATATAGTGTGAGTACTCAGCCAGAACTGTGCAAAACCAATCTCTTAGTTTAAAATAATCTAATTCAAACTATTGAGAACTGCATCATAGAAATTGTGTCCCTTCTTTTGATTCAAAGCTGCAAAACTGTCATCTGTCATTCTGAAACTTTAAAATGTAATTTCTGAAAAACTACCTTCACAAAATCGTCCGTATCTCTTGAACCGTTGGTGATTTAACTTTTATTTTAAAGCTGAGATTCTAAGCTTTCTAACAAGCTCTAAACCGACTTGCTACTCCTTATACTTCCTCCGTAATTGTGCTCGACGCACGCAATTAAATTGCCGCGATTTGACATTTTGCTTCATTTCAGCCACATGTAAAAACATTCGTCTTTTGCTTCCATTACGGAATTCCGTTTTCAACCTGGTAACCATCCCTGAATCATTGATAGGGCTGGAGTGAACTCACCCTGAACCTCTAGAGGGAATTAAAATCATTTTAGCATATTTTTCCCTTCTTTGCATACCACCTTTAAAGTACTTTGCCTGTGTTTAAAATCATCCCTGTTTCTCTAAGCTTGCTAGGGGGGAACTGAATTCGTATTGTACTGTGATTGTATTCCTGAGAACTGTGTGCTCTCCCTTCCATCTTCTATTGGATAAGGGGGGGTGAGTTGCCAAAAGGGGAAAAGTGATTCTATTACCTTTTGCTGAAATCATATCAAGTTTATTCCTGTGTTGCGTCTTTTCCACCTTGCATTTCCTTGTACCATATAAAGCATTCTCAGCTACCCTATCCTCTATACTACTTCTAAGTAATTAAACCAGTGTGCTAGTATAACATCATCCATTGTTGATCACTGTCATATGTCTAAGTGTGATATCAAATATTAATTTATTATAAAAGTGTGATATATATCTATTGTTTAATTTTTCAAATAAACCTTTTCAATTTGCAAAACAAACCTACTTCTTGGCTCAGTGGGGTCAGGGGGATTCTCAGAGAGGGGCGTGATACAAGGGTTCATCATCCAGATTATAACTTGTCATAAAAATATATAAATAAGGGCTTCCCTTGAGCAATCCCAGACAAGGCACTGACCTAGTGGGAATGCTTTATTGGAGTCTTTAACAAAGTGGGGGCTCGGAGCCGGGAGATTCTGGATTAGGTCTATCAGTTGTGCAGATTAATACAGTGTGCCAGCTGACAGGATACATATCCGGTTAGATCACCACGCTGTGTTACGCTGTAAAGCACTCCTCAAAGGAACGCTCTAAGGAAACGGTCTGTTTTGCAAAATAAAATACAAACGTCTGTAAGTCAGGAAGGAAATCAATCTCCAGAATGACGACCTTGGTAGATATGAAGATAGCTAGGGAGCACCTCTTACATAAACTGTTTGTGAGAGGTGAATGGTCTGAACAGGACCAAAATGTATGGTTGCATGCGATCACACAACAAGTCACTACAACTGGGTCAGATATGTGGAGAGATCAGGGTCCCTTACATGTGGCCCTGAGTGAACTATATATGGCTCCTAAGGCCAAAGATGAACACAAAGATTGCCAGGATGGCGGCATATTTGTATCTATTTTTTGGGAGCCATGCAGGACAAATGTGCTGAAGGCCAAGATCTGGCAAATAGGCAACAGGAGTCAGAAAACGAGAGCAGACAATACATCATTAAAATGAAGGAGGATATGGATATCCTGCAACAGGAAAAGGCTGACCAGGATACCAGAATTCTGGCTTTGCAGAAGGAGCACCAAGACAGTTTGGACTCCTTACTGCAGAGCCAGAAAAAGCTGGAGCAACAGATAGATTTCAACAGAGCTTGCACAAAGCAAGTAGCCACCCTGCAGAGCCAATTGGATAGAGAAAAAGAGGAGAGCAATAAACTGATTCTGAAAGACCTGGACACCCAGACAGAATTTCAGGAAGAGCGCCAGAAAGCTGGTGCCTTTCAAAGGCAGAGGGATGACCTGGCGGCACAGATGCAGGCTCTTAGTCAGGAAAGGGACACCTTAGGCCAGGAAGTCTGCCAATTAAAAGAAAAAATTGAAGAAAATCACCTGGCCCTCCAGGGGCTGGGTGACCTCCAAAAAGAGCATCACGACTTGCTAGAGCAAACCAGGAGGGTGGAAGATGCTCTAGCAAGAAAGGAGCAGGCCAGTAGGGATGGGACTCAGGAGGTAACCCTCCTGCAGCAAAGACTGGCTCAGTACTCCAGGACCAACCAGGAAGCACAGAGGGAAAATAAGGCTCTCTGTCAACACAATGATAGGCTCCAGCAACAGGTAGCCATGCAGGAGAGACTGTTAGAGTCTAGTAAGGCCTTCGTTGAGGAACTGAAAACCCAGGCTCTTGCATTGCAACAGGGAGCAGAGGCTGATAGGGATGAAGTTCGCTGGGAAAAGGAAACACCTGAGCATAACCTCAGGAGCCCTAGTACCAGAGGCCTTCATCTCTCCCAGTCCCTGGACTCTGCCACCCTCATGTCCCCTGGCGCACATGAGCACAGGGCCACAGGGATGGCAGATTACTATCCAGCCAAAAGGATGGGGCTCATAGGCCAGTACCACCCAGGAATGGATGGGCTGGAATCCGGGTATGGGCACCCAAGCACAGTGCAATTTAGGGGGGAACCCCAGGAGAGTAGGCCCACCATCCTGAAAACCTCTGCCCAGTTAGGTCAGTGGGGGGTGGTACTCAGCAAATCCTGGTAGCAAGGAGGGATCTGAAGACTCCTGTGAGCGTCACAGGGCACAGGAGACCAGGTCCCCACATTCTGCCAGCCATTCCCAGGCTTGCAGAATCCGGGAAATCCTGGAAGATCAGACGGGCACCTCTGGGAGCAGTGCTTCCGAGTCGGAGGATGAATGGACCAGGGTTACCGAACCAAAAAGGCCAATAAGGCAAAAAGGGCCTTTCTTAAGGACCCCTTAAAACAGATTAAGGCAATCAGGAGTGTCATCACGCCTTATCACAAGAACTCCAAGTATTATGTGTGGGAACACTTGGAGCTCTTTGAACAAATGATGGAGACCTTCCATTTGAAGGACAGCAGTAGCTGCATCCAGTAAGTCAAATGGACATTCTCCCCAGAATACTCCAGTTTCTTTGCTGGGCTGGAGGACCAAAATCATTCAAGATGGTCCACCTA
The DNA here is from genome assembly GCF_040938575.1 of Ambystoma mexicanum. NCBI lineage: Eukaryota > Metazoa > Chordata > Amphibia > Caudata > Ambystomatidae > Ambystoma > Ambystoma mexicanum. The sequence continues at coordinate 1,125,058,174 of NC_090933.1, forward strand.
TAGGGCGGCCATCTTGAAACACTTTTCTGTGCATATAAATCCCCAAGAGGCTTGCAAGGCAGCCTACAATTTGCAATGTGGGGAGGATCAGGCCCCACAAGAAATTGTGCAAGAATTTAAGCGTGCCTTTGCGCAGACCACCAGAAGGGTGCGCACGGACAGCAGAGAATTCATCAACACATTTTTCCATGCTCTCCCCAAATACATAATGACCCAGCTCGTGAGAGATTTTCACGAGAAAAGATCTTTAGACTGGGTCATTGAGCAAGCCACCCGCATCTATGAGGTGCAGAAACCGGTGGAAAACAAGAATTAGCCAAAAAAAAAACAAAACCAACAGCACCCCTGCTGCTGCCAAGGTGGCAGAGGAAAAGGTTGCCCCCATTTTAGATTTGGAGATGGGGGGCCTAAAAACCTGCTTGTACAAAATAATTCACAGCCCAGAAGGCCCTCAGGCCAGTCACAGACAGGGGGCCAAGGAGGTAGTCCCATAAATGGGGTCCCTCACTCCCCTGATTATGTCAGTCCCCGCTATAAGGGAAACCGACCCATCCTGGGTTATGTGTGGACTCCTCCAGCCCAAGGGGGGGGAATCCAGCCAAGCGCTTAACCCGGGGAACTTCCCTCCTATCTTCCTCCAGGAGGGCAGAAATTCACCAAATCCTGGGCAGAACTTTTTCCCCAGGTATCCACCCAACTTCCAAACCCAAAACCATCCATCCTTCTTTCCCCAATTCCCTGAGCCCAGACAGCCTAATCTGGGAGAGGGGAGGCCAAGGGTGGAGGGGTACCCTAATCTTCCCAACCCAGGGTATTACCAGAGAAGGGGTAGCTACCCTTCCCGGGATCAGCCCAGGGGAGAAAATAGAATCCCGTACAGGCCTCAGCGGGTTTCACAACTTGAGTGCCAGGTCCAAAACATGGCACGGGATATGGGTCACATGCTGAGGGCGCAACAGAACCCTCAGATGAGCATGCCAACACAGAATGCCCCAAACTCTGGACCTGGTGCTCCAGAACAATGACGGGGGCAGCACCCCGATAGCCCACCGGTTCCCAGGGAGGAGGCACAAGGGGAAGGGGGGTGTAAGGCTTTGGAGGAAGCTGCCTCCCCCACTTGTAAACAGCCCATGTAAGCCCAGGAACCGGAAACAAAATCCCCTGCCCCTGAAAGTCTGCCTCCCAAGGAGCAGAGGGGGGGTAGGAGAAACAAAGTACTCAAACAGACCCACTTTGAGGAGGAGTTACAGATCTTCCAATTTGAGGGAGAGGGATCCCAAGAGGATCCTGGGAAGAGGATCTTCTCCTTCAGAGATGGGGGAACTCCTCCCAAGGAAAAATGGGTCCCAAGGGATTTCAATCTAGACTGAGTAGATGTGGGGATTGAGCTGTCGCCGCCCATCATCCTATCCCAGAACCAACCAGACCGAAAACCCATGGTTCCAACCTATCCTGGTGACTGCCTCCAAAAAGGCGGGGGCGTCCCAGAACTGGAACCAGGGGAACCTAAAACCGACTCAATAGACTGGATAGATGTGGGGATCGAGCTGCCACCGCCCATCATCCTATCCCAGAACCAACAAGACCGAAAACCCCTTGTTCAAACCCATCCTGGTGACTGCCTCCAAAAAGGGGGGGGGTGGCCCAGAACCTGAAACCATTTCCAGTTGCCAACTATTTCTTTCAGATTCCCAAGGCTCTCCACAGAATTCTGCCCAAATTTCTTCTCTCTCAATGTCCAAAACCAGGAAATTAGCCCACCAGTTGTCCAAAAATGTGCATTATCTGTGCCCCCTTGAGGAGAAGGAGGGAAGATACTATGCCCCGGTAGAAGTACAGGGGCAGGGTACAATTGTGGCGCTGGTGGACACTGGATCTCAAGCTACCCTTCTGTCCAGGAGGGCCTTTGATGAACTGAATTTAGGTAGGGGGGAGAAGTACCAAATTCCCCTCACCTTTCTTCCTGGACAACTCCAGAACTTTGACGGGAAGGAAATTCCTGTCGAGGGGACTGCAGATTTGGACATCAAATTGGGCGACACAAGGTGAAACACCCGGTCATAGTAGTGACTCCAGAGGGCACCCCTTGTTTACTAGGGAATGACCTCCTGAGAAGGTTGTCACCCCTAATAGATTGCGTAAACAAGGTCCTCTGGACCCAGACTAGCCGGCCAATAAAATTAAAGCAGAGTGTCAACCATGTTAGCTTAAACGGCACCTGCCACATGGTTGAACAAAAATCTGACCAAGTAGAATTTCACTTCTAGAACAACCAAATTCCGGACGTGACAGTAATAGCAGTAGGACAACAGACTGGTGATGGGGGGTCCTCTCTATTTCTGGAAATCAACCTTCCTTCCAGTTTAAGGTGGTATTCCACACTGGAAGGAAATACTCTGAAATTTTTTACTAATCCACAATCAGACATTCCCACTCCGATAGTCCAGAAAGATGTGAAATCAGCTCAGAGCCTGGCTGATATTCAGCAAATTGGAGAGCAGTTGTTCAATCCCTGTTCAGTTAAATGATGGGAAGGACTCGCCCGAGTGTGTGTGAACAATGGTAAGAGCTTCATCAGCGAAGCCATGTTCCGCCAACTCCCAAAAGATCCAGCCATTCCTGCATTCAAACTGATAGAGAAATGGGAAATGGACCTGGAAGCACCTAATTCCAAACATCTCATGCCAAGCAGGTGTATGCTCAAAATCTCCATTGGCAACAAGAGCATAGTCCATAATTGTTGGGTCGTGCGAGACGTCACTGACACCTTTTACTTAGGCAGTGACATTCTCAATCGCTTTGCCATTGGTTTGGACCAAATAAACTTCAAAGCTTGGTCCAGATTAGCGGATAATCCCATGGGCTTTGATGATCCAGAAAAAGCATTTAGGTCAGCTCAATTGCTACCTTATGCAGTTGAAATTCAGGTTAAAGAGGAAGTCACCATCCCAGAAAGGACCCGACAATTCTCCCTGGAAGTGAAAGTTAAAAGGGGACAAAAATTGAAAAGCCCTGATGCTTATATTCATCTAAATGCTTCTCTCCAACAGCAAGGGTTGGGGGTAAGCCCAACACCATTAGTCAACATAGAACATGACACCATTCCAATAGAGGTGGATAACAGCGACTTACAGAGTATTACTCTAGCCGCAGCCACCATTATTGGAATGGCGGTTGATGACTGACATTTCTCCATTGATTTAGGAAATTAACTGTTAGGACCACTCGCCAAGGACTGTTTTGACAGTGACAGTGATGACAATACAACACCAGACAGGATCTTTACCCGGCATGGAGGGAACTTCCTGGTGTACACTTCCTGCCCTTATGGCAAGGAAGACGTGACTTGTGACTTCAGAAGGGATGAGGTGATTTTCCAGGTCCATGAGGGCTGCCTTTCCCACCTGAAGCCTCCAGTCCAAATCAGCACTCTGACCAGGGACTCCTCCACCCACCTGGAGGTGGCTGCTGAGATAGCAATAACAGAAGTATTTCCAGGCTTCAGGCAGATGGTGGAAGAGAGAGTCAACCTAGCCGATGCCTGTGTGACTCTGGAACAGAAGCAAAAGTTGAAACAAGTTTTCTTGGATTTCCAAGATCTCTTTGCGGTAGACTCATATGACTGTGGTCGCACTGACATCCACATGACAACAATTCACACGGACCCTGGCATGACTACAGTGTTTGTGAAGCAATATCGTTTGCCTCTCGCATCCATGGAGTCCCTTACTGAAATAATTAAGAACCTTGAGTCCCGGGGGATAATCCGTCGAGTACACAGCACCTTCAATAATCCGGTGCTGGGAATATTGAAGCCAAACGGCCAGTGGAGACTCTGCGCCGACCTAAGGGAGCTCAACAAACGGGTCCATACTTCCCGATGGCCTCTGCCCTACATTGACCAAGGGCTGGCCCAGATTGCAGGGGTCACAAGTATTCACTGCAATAGACCTGACCAATGGATACTGGACCGTGCCTGTCAGTAGGGAGGACCAATACAAACTGGCTTTTAACTTTGGGGGCCAGCAGTACACATGGACCCGGACTCCCTTCGGATACCTCAACTCCGGCAATGAATTCAACATTTTCCTACACAAGGCCATGCCCGATCTGGGTGCGAGGGGTAACCTGGCTTATGTAGATGATGTACTCATTAAAAGCTCAACTGTTGAGGAACACATAGTGGAGATCCGTAATGTCCTGACCCAGTTGAGGGCCGCTGGAGCAAAACTTTCCTTCCAAAATGCACACTGGTGTAGAACCCATGTTAGTTTCTTGGGGCATGAGATTACTGCTCAGGGTCTCTGTCCCCAAGAAAAGAAAGTGGAAGCACTTCAGAAACTGAAGGATCCCACAACTCTGCGGGAACTAAGGAGCCTCCTTGGACTGACTAATTACAGCAGAAAGTTCATTGAGGGCTACGCAGAGATCACCAGACCCCTGATTCATTTTTTGAAGGGCGGGGGTCAAGTGGGAATGGGGTCCAGAACAATCCGAGGAGGTAAGACAACTCAAAAGAAGCCTCTCACAAGCGCCTTGCCAAGCTTACCCTGTCAAAAACAAGGAGTTCTTCCTGGAGACAGGGTTCTCTAATACATGCTTGATGGCAGTATTATACCAAAAGCATGACAAGGTCAATAAAGTAATCTCCTATGCGAGCAAAACTTTATCCTCTGTGGAGGAAAAATTCAACGATTGTGAGAAGGCACTCCTGGCAACGGTGTGGGCATTGACGAATTACCGCCCGTTCATCTAGGGGGAACACATCATAGTGGAGACTCCACACCAGCCTCTGCAATACCTGCAAAGTGACAGAATCCGGGCCGGAAATGTGAGTAATTCCTGAATTACTTCCTGGATTCTGTCAATGCAAGGCTTTCCTGTGGAGGTCAGATATGGCCAAAACGAGAAGAGTCCCCTCGCTCAGGTCTGGCTGACTTGCATGATTGTGCCAGAGAAAACTGTCTCAAGGACGAAAGTCTAAAAATCAAGGACAACATGGAGGCATACCTTAATTCCCCACACAAAGTCTTTGAAGAAGACAAGTGTGAGGGAATGCCCACTGTCTAAGCGGATGGACGCTCTTAGCATGTTGAAAACAACGGGGAAAAAGAACTGGTGGCCGGAGTAGGGAATGCATGGGTGAATGAGTCTCCAGATCCCTCCGCTGGGTACAAAATCGGTCCCCGAAGTAGTCAAGTAGCAGAGTTGATGGCTGTGCATCAAGCCATCCTCACTGCTGTCCAACATCAACTCCACGAACTGGTCATAATCACAGATTCAGATTATGTACGGAACGGGTTTGTGGAGCACCTGGTTAATTGGAAAACCAGAGGCATGTAATGTGCTAATAACAAACCCCTGAAACATGGGAAGTTAATCCAAAATATTGATGATCTGGTCATCTCGAATGGGATGACCATCTACTGGAAAAAGATCAAGGGTCATTCCAGTGACCAGACAAAACTGGAAATGACTTAGCTGATCAGTTGGCCAAAACCGGGGCCATCGAAGGGAATCTAATAGAGATTGAGTCCCTGTTGGGGAAAATCCAGGTCACTGCTATCACTAGGCCCCAGACAAATGCTCACAATGATCTTTCAACTGCACAATGGAGTAAGGAGACCCCAGATGCCGATTTGATTACGGCTTAAAAAGGGGATCCAAACATTGGTAAGTTTTACCAACACCATGAGGACCCTGAGAACTTTCCCCTGATGGATACTGATTACATTGGGAAAGAGGACCTTAGAGTGTTGATGAAATGTCCAAAGATGTTCCGAGTCCAAGACGGTTTGTTGATAAGGAAATCCCAAGCTGGCCATGATCAGTGGGTGGTTCCTACCTCATTCCGAAGCCTGATGTTAAGTCACGCCCATGATGCGGCCACGCCGGTCATAGGGGGTTTCACACAACACTGGAAATCTTAAGAGAGGTTGCATACTGGCCACACATGGGGCAGGTCCTCGACCAATACTTGAAGGGGTGCCTTGTGTGTGCACAATTTCAGCCAAGATCCCTCACACACCGGGCACCTCTCCAAAAGAGGGGGATGACACTGCCATGGTCAGATTTGCAAATTGACTTCGTAGGCCCTGTGATTCGCTCATCTAGAGGAAACAAGAACATGTTGACGGTCACATGCTTGTTTACCAAGTGGGTGGAATGTCTCCCAGCCCCACACTGCAAGGCAGAAACAGCAGCTGCCCTGATGATTAACCACATCTTTTCCCGTTTTGGTCTACCTCAAAGGATTGAGTCAGACAGAGGTAGCCATTTCACCAGCGAGGTAATGACAAAGATGTGGGAGATACTAGGGGTCAAAAGTAAGCTACATATTGCTTAGGGCCAGCCTCTTCTGGTGCAGTAGAGAGATACAACAGAACCATTGTGAGCATATTAAAAAAGATTGTGGCAGATTCTGGGCCAAGTTGGGATATCCGATTACCTACGGTCCTAATGGCCATCAGATCTACCCCTTCATCTGCAACCAAAATGTCTCTGTTTGAGCTGATGACTGGACGCAAGATGGTGTTTCCCCAGCATTTGCTCTACAGGACCCAAGAGCAGACATTGATAAATGCCTCCACAACTCATGAGTATGTGGAGAATTTAAGGAAACACCTTCAACATGCTTTTGCCTATGCTCAGCAGAATCTAGAAAGATCAGCTGATAGCATGAAGACCCACTATGACCTGAAGATCACCAGGAAGGAATATGATGTGGGAGACCGGGTCTATCTATACAATTTCCAAAGGAACCAGGCCAAACAGCGAAAATGCTTGCCTACCTGGAAGGGACCGTTTGAAATTGTAGACAAGGTCTCCCCAGTTGCATACAAGATCCGCATCCCCAAAGGTAGTTTGGCGGAAGGGGAAGACAAGTGGGTCCATATTAATCAGCTAAAGTGTTGCCATCCCAGGCACACTCTGCAGCAACTGGAGGAGTCCTCTGCAATACCAGAGGGGACCGCTCCAGATTAATTCAGTTCCACCCTAAAATATTCCACATATAGCCTAAAACATTCTATGATTCTTGAATATGTTCTTGCCTCCTGATTTAAAAAAATGTATATGTTCATGTTTTTGACTATAAAATGTATATGCCGCCCCACTATATGAAACCATGGAGACTGACCAAGGAGAACGACCCAGGGACCGGGAGCAAAGATCCGAGGGGCCCGGGGTACCGCCCAATATTCCCATCAGGACCGGCGAGGAGAACCGATCGATCCAACTGGAGGGAGGAAAAGATGCTGAACTGTGCCATCTACGGAATTGGAAGAAGATGATGCGGACATACCAGTGCGTGGATCAAAACTTCCTTTGCATCCGACTCCCCCTCGACTCGAAATCAAAGCGCAGTCGGGCGGGGGGGCTTGTCAAGGGTTTTGACCCATGTTGAATTATTAGGCGACAACAAAAACTGAATCAATAGACTGGGTAGATGTGGGGATTGAGCTGTCGCCGGCCATCATTCTATCCCAGAACCAGGAGAATCGCGCAGTTTTGCGCACACCAAAAAGGTCACCTAACCTGCCACACACCAGTGCAAGCGTGATGGACAGGAAGCGCCAGGGGTGAAAGGTGGTGCCAAAGGAAAAATAGCAGTGCCTGTTAGATCAAAAGCACCTTGAAATCACAGCTGTTTCTCTGAAGTGCAAGCTCAAAATGTCCATTTCAATTTGTTCAAAATCCGTTTTTAATTGATGTCAAAAAGTTGCTAAAATCATGGGCACAAGACCACTCTAAAGATTCAACCTTCTTGTGGGGGGTTCCACATCACCACTCTACTGTAAGGATGCCCATCAAAACAATGGCAGCAAGGATTAGAGCTGTCAAGCAAAATCCTCCTGTCAAATTCAAGACAACTCCTAAAAGAAATGGGTGCAGTACCAGCTTTGGACACAAGCCAGCGCTAGCGGTCTAAACTCTGACAGTAGAACTGTATCTCAGGAATGCAAGAGGATCCTGAGCTAACTGGGACTTCAAAGGTTTGTTCCCAGGAGGCAGGCTGATTCAATGAACAGTTCAAAGGGCCTCTGTCCATGCGAAGCATTCACACCAGCCCTTACCAGCAACAGCCCAGGAGATCACATGGACATGCTAACCAAATGCAGAGTGGCCCCCTGGCCTGCTGATCTCAGCCGACACAATAGACTCTTTCCATTGAATGGAGTATGCTGATTTGGGTGTGGACTGTAAACAGAGCTCTGCCTGGAAGAAGAGACATGTGATCCCTGACTCACCCAGTCCCTAGGGGCGGGCCAGACACTTTTTGTGAATTGAATTGAAGGCAAATATATGTTTTATAAAAACACTGATAACTAATTGTAACCAGATGACAGGAATGTACAATTTGGAGATCCTTAAAATGGAAAATGTATCTACAATTTGAGTCTTAACTCAATTCTGTACCATGTTCTGAGGCAAAACCCCATGAATGATGCGATTGCAGATACGGGGTACACGCTAGAAAAATGGAAATTTACTGGAATATGTGTAGAAGGGGGGGTGTACATTTGTGTAATTTTGGGTAAAGATTTAACATTGGTAAACCAACTAAAAACGAAAATAAGTTGCCATTTTTGAATGCAAGCCCCCAGGAAGATCAGAGTTGGGCCAGAATGTACCTTAAGTCATCTGCAGTCTGTACATGTAATGTCAACCACTTGTGCATTTGGGAAATATGTTTAGTTATGAGAATGAATTCTAAAGCAAAAGCAAAGGGGCGTTTCTTCAATAGATTGTAAATGGCAGCATCACCCTGACTCACACTCAGTTCCCCCAATCAAGGGAGAGAGGAGGAACTGGCCAATGATAAGTTGAGAAGGTTGGGCATGCAGAATGAGCCGACCCACCCACTTTCTAAACACATAAAAGGAGACTGTGCAGGACAGGTAGAGATTCAATTTCCATTTCCTTGCGGAGCACGCTGACAGACGACTTCACATCCAGAGACTCCAGACTTTAAATCCATCAATCTCCAGAGATGAGAGATCCAGAGAGACCAGAACTGTGCAGTGCTGAGAGCTGACCCAGATCGCTGTGCGCAGAACCAGTACCAAGTGGCGAGAGAACTGCAGTCAATCCTGACCCGATCCGTGATGAAGTCGCATTCCTGTTCATAATATAGTGTAAGTACTCGGCCAGAACTGTGCAAAACCAATCTCTTAGTTTAAAATAATCTAATTCAAACTATTTTAACCTATTGAGAACAGCATCATAGAAATCGTGTCCCTTCTTTTGATTCAAAGCTGCAAAACTGTCATCTGTCATTCTGAAACTTTAAAATTTCATTTCTGAAAAACTACCTTCACAAAATCGTCCGTATCTCTTGAACCGTTGATGATTTAACTTTTATTTTAAAGCTGAGATTATAAGCTTTCTAACAAGCTCTAAACCGACTTGCTTCTCCTTATACTTCCTCCGTAATTGCGCTCGACGCACGCGACTAAATTGCCACAATTTGACATTTTGCTTCATTTCAGCCATGTGTAAAAATATTCGTCTTTTGCTTCCATTACGGAATTCCGTTTTCTACCTGGTAACCATCCCTGAATCATTGATAGGGCTGGCCTGAACTGATTTAAAGTATCTCTCACTCATCCTTAACCTCTGGAGGGAATTAAAATCATTTTAGCATATTTTTCCCTTCTTTGCATACCACCTTTAAAGTACTTTGCATGTGTTTAAAATCATCCCTGTTTCTCTAAGCTTGCTAGGGGGGAACTGAATCGTATTGTACTGTGATTGTATTCCTGAGAACTGTGTGCTCTCTCTTCCATCTTCTATTGCATAAGGGGGGGGGGGGTGAGTTGCCAAAAGGGTAAAAGTGATTCTGTTCCCTTTTGCTGAAATCATATCAAGTTTATTCCTGTTTTGCTTCTTTTCCACCTTGCATTTCCTTGTACCATATAAAACATTCTCAGCTACCCTATCCTCTATACTACTTCTAAGTAATTAAACCAGTGTGCTAGTATAACATCATCCATTGTTGATCACTGTCATATGTCTAAGTGTGACATCAAATATTAATTTATTACAAAAGTGTGATAAATATCTATTGTTTAATTTTTCAAATAAACCTTTTCAATTTGCAAAACAAACCTACTTCTTGGCTCAGTGGGGTCAGGGGAATTCTCAGAGAGGGGCGTGATACAAGGGTTCATCATCCAGATTATAACTTGTCATAGAAATATATAAATAAGGGCTTCCCTTGAGCAACCCCAGACAAGGCACTGACCTAGTGGGAATGCTTGATTGGAGTCTTTAACAGTATGTGTGGATTCAATGACTGCCTTGTTGGCTATCAAGTAGGGGACTTGTGATAGGAGGGATATAGTTGTGCTCATTAGACAGTGACTAGAGGAGTGTGTTGAGTGTGTTTAAACCGCCATTTTTTAGCACAACCCTGCCCATACTAAAACTTCTTCCTGATACCAATAAGTGTCTATTACCAAAATTATTTCACAGTTCAGTGTCATCAGACATCCAAGGACACTAGGGACTTGTTGTCTATCTCTTGACTATTCTTGCAAAAAATATTTTTTTGAAAAGAAAAAAACTGAATTTGTATACAAAACTTTTATTTGCATGAAAAATCTCATAAAAACATTATTTTGAATTTAGCATGACACTCATGTAATTTCCTTTCTATATTTGTTCTTTATAGATGCTTGTGAAAGTTATGTTGAAAATGTAAGCCCCTGATGAAGAGAATATGAATCTCGAAACGCATTGGGCCATCACAGAAAAAATCAATAAAAAGGAGAAGACCCTTGTATTCTCAAAAAGCAAAATGATCTATTGAATTTCTTTATGAACTGTTGTCAAAAAATTTGGAATCACTATAGATTTTCAAAACTTTGTTTAACTCAACTAGGCTTTATGCCATCTAGAAAGTGTGCAGGGGACGCAGTTTTCCATAATTTGGATTTCTTTTTGTTCTCTATTGTATTCCAGTCCAGATACCAAGGCCGAGTCCTTCTCCCCTGCACCTTGAATCCTACTAAAAAATACCCTATGAATTATAATATTTACATAGAATTGGTATTTGAATACTGGTGTTCAAGTGTACTTCTGTGTTTTGTTTTTCCATATCTTTGCAGTCATATATGCATACCACAGACATTAGACAAGACAGCACATCTGATGTTCATTCCTCCCCAAACAGAAAAGCAGCAGATCTCCACCATTACTCACAGAACACCTGTCAGTAGGATCATTGGTTGGGAGTAGGGCACTATGCTCTACCTCCTGTACAAGAGTGGTGCAAAGCAGCGATCCCGCATTACATAAGAGAAGGGTCATGGTAGTGTTTGTGTCAGTCCACAAATGTGACAAGTCCCATGACAGACAGGCCCTTATTCAATGGTTGCCTGGCTATTATGTTGGCAACAGATCTCTTGCTCTACTTATTTGTGGAGAACCCTGGTTTCTGGTACATCATCTTACCTAGTCGATCACTGCTAGGAAGTTCCTGGCTTTTGTTTTGTTTTTTATTTTGGAAAGTGGGACCAGAATTGTACAATAAGGTTATGGATACAATGCAGTGGCTACTATGGCAGACAGCATTGGCTCCTGCCCTTTCCCGAAGCCCCCAATCTTTCTGAGGACACACTGAAGCTACCCTGTGCTCATGCCAAGAGACTTCTTTGAATTAGCTAGAACCTTTACCTCTTCACCAGGAAACATCTGGGTATGGCTTACGGTCCTCCACACTGCTTACTTTCACCAGCGCAGGACCTTGGTCACTTCCCCAGGATGCTCAAACCTACTGAGGAGCCTGCTTGACAATACCTATGGCTATTCTCAGTGACTCTGACTGGATCAGGCCCTTCAGTCCTGCCATAATCCTTCCATGCAACCCAGGGAGGGCACCATCCTTGGTCTGTGGCCATGGTCGGTGCTCACTTTGATAGGTAGGGCCTTCAGTCGTCCCACGCCATCAACAGTGCTCAATGTCCATTGCCAGTAAAATGGAATTACTTTTTTTTTTTAAGGGTCGGTTATGGTTGCAGTACGAGGTACAAAAAACACACTAGGGGTCATTACAAGTACGGCGGTGGGGGGTTAACGGCACCAGTAAGGATGCCAGTGCCGTTAACCCCCTACCGCTGCATTCCCATTAAGGGACCAGGGAGCTATTAACGGGCCCGCTATTTGCGGGCCCATTATTACCTCCTTTCCCATTTCCATTGAGCCCTATGGGGGCTCAATGGGAATGGGGAATGGTTTTCGAAATGGGGACTTTCCCAATCCCCATAGGTCGGAATGTCCCGGTAAGTCCCCATTCCGACACCTCGGACCCAGACACGGGTTTGGAGGCAGCCATGGTGCTATTTAGCACCATGGCTGCCCCCAAACTCGTAATGACCCCCATTGACGGCCAACAAGCCTTATTGTCTTCACATTTTTTAAATTTTAAATTAAAATATTTGCAAATGTGAGCAAATGCATTCAATTCAGTTCAACATTCAGCAACACTGCTATGCACTGTACATGACGCTACATATGCCAACACAAATGATGTTCTCTTGCCAACAGTCCTTGAGCAATGAAACACTCGAAGTACATATACACAGGTTATTGTAATAATCAATTTAATATAGCAGAAATAGAAATAATAATTAACAACTGCAAATAATGAGACCCAGTTTTGCCAGGGGAAAGTAAGACATGGTGAGCACTGAGTGGCCACATATTGGTTGTTTACCATACCATGCAGTGGCAGAGCTATGATTGCTTTCGGAAGCAAAACTGGAACACTTTTGCTGTCTTGTTCGGTTTGCCCTGGAACTAAAATTTCCCTTCCAAAGATTTTTTTAAAAAAAACTTTATTTCAATGTATGTTTAAGGGAAATGCACACCTGCACAAAAACGTTTAACAAAAGCGTTGTTTAGCTGAATTAATATGTTAATTATGACTGGAAAGATAAGTGTTTATAGTGTCAGTGGCTTCAAAATCATAACCATTATGGAATCACAAACTCCAGTATTCTACTTGATCATGTTTATAGCTTAAAACATAGTGACAACACATCGTTCCAATTGCAGAAACTGTTTTGCTATAAATATGGCCCTTTTTGTACAATTGACCTTAAATTATTTCTTATCGGTCCAATAGCATATGTGACCAGGGGGAGTTGAAATAATTCACTAGTGGCACTTATACCAGACTTCTGGCATATTTCCAACTTGAAACACAATGGGGCAGGGATTATTCAATTATCCTGCTACGGTGTGCTTGTCTGCACACGTCACACATGTTTATTTGGCAAAACCCACATTTAGTGACATTGCGTTCTTGGTTTGCAACCTGTCAGTTCGCATATTTTAGTCTGCCTGTGAATGTATCTTCATCTCTGATTGGCTGGAAAGAAACCAGTCAGAATTGGTTGTGTGATACCCCTTGTTGCAAACTCGTTTTTGGTTTTGGCGCTGTTTGGTGGCATAAGCCACCAAATATTTCCAACACCTTGCTACAAGAAGTAAGGGCTTCCAAGAAGCAGTCTTTGGTTTGGAATGGAGCTGGAAATGCGGTGGCATACTATTTCCAATGTACAAAGTGTTAATTCCTGTTGTACTACACAGATGCAATCCAATAGCGGGCTTTTTAGTATTTTCTCCCAATCAGGAATACTGTCACATGTCAGTTGTCTGTGTGACTTTAACGCTGATGCGCAGTGATCTCTTTTTGAGATGGACTGCCACACTGCACTTTTCTCATGTACAGTGGCAATGAAGGAGGGATCCCGACTCTGCAGCCACCCACAGCCATGGACTGCAGCAGCTTCTCTGGACGCAGTGTGCAGTGTGTTTTATGTACATGGCACTCAATTACTACTTCCTGCAAAGGACCCATTGCTCTCTGGAGAGAATCAGAGCTGTGGCTGCTGACAAGTGGATCCAAGATGGCGTAGAATTTAATGACAGGTTAGCTCTGCTCCATGCCTGTGTCCGGGGTGCTGAGAGTGGCACCAGGCCAGCACAGCCTGGTCACACGGAAGGGGGGCTGGGCAGACTGGTTGGGCGGCAGATACCTGGCACTGTGTCTGCATGCCAGCCGCACAGGGACGGGAGAATAAGTCACAGTCCCCGCTTGGACTGACGTGCAGCAGGGTGGGGGCTGTTTTCATACACAGGTGCTTGTTTTCAACAAGCTTTGTGTGAGTCCCACGTGGCTACACCAGGCCTGCGGGTCGTAAGGGGTTTCACAAGCGGAGCTGTTCTGGGAATTCCAGTTGCTTGGCTGCAGTTGTTCTGCCTTATATTTCGGACTGCTACACCTATGGATGGTGGAATAAAGACCACCTTCTGGTGCTTAGTCTTTGCACCATGTGGTAATGGTAATGTATGACGTGCATCCTGGCAAACATCCCAATGCTGTACGGATGAGCCCAGTGTTAGGCTTGTGAGTGGTTGCAGAGGTAGAGGAGCCTTGCAGGTCAGGAAGAAGGATGAGGGAGACAGTGGTGGGGGGTGCCGGTCACCCCTATATCCTGTAGCTCCTTTCAGAGTCTGACGTGCTCACTGCCACCTGTAAATTAATGAAATGGAATGTACTGTGCACCATGATAAGCCCTTGGTCCCTCACTGGCATCAAAACCTGCCACTGCCTGTGAGAGGTTAGATCACTGAGCAAGTTATGTTCTCATTGAGCATATATGCCAGGGATGTTATTTGGGGGTTGCCAAGGGTCGCACCCGTGACCCCTGAGATCTCCCTTGCTACCCCACATTTTTTTTAAAGATTTGTTTTTTAATTGGAGGTCCTCGGCTGTGGCCAGTGCCATGTGTCTCTTTATTTCTGGAGTGGCTGGCTTTTTTGTTCAGGGGGTTCCACAAGTGTAACACTTTGAGCAGTGACCCTAAATAAGAAAGAATAGGAATAACAAATAATTTGTCTTTCTGGAATACTATGCAACAATTGCTAGACTAATTGAAGGGTTTTTTTCAGGCACACTTTAGGGGGTGAGTTCTTAAACACCTCAAATTCACAATGCCGACACAAACTTCCAAAAAGCATTTAGAGTAGAGCATCCATTTCAGACCATGGGCCTCATCAGGAGTCTGGCGCTATCCCGGCGGTAATACCACCAGGATACTGCCTGAGCAAATAGTGTTACCGCTACTCGGTCTGGTGCTATTAGCGCTGGATCATGAGTAGCAGTACAGCGGTAGGTTCCCATTCCCCGTTGAGTCCTTTGGACCCAATGAGGTTAGGGGGCACTATTACCACTGGCAGTAATTGTGCCTGCAGTAATAGCACTGATAATGGCTGAAAACAGGCAGTAAGGGGACATTTTTACCTCCAGCAAAAGCTGGAGGTAAAACTCCCGCAAAATCCTTGTGCCTAGAAGCTTGTGTACAGTGTAGAAAGGTACATAAAAAGGCCCTTGATTTCATTGTGCCACAATCAATGCTTTGTTGTAATGTATTGATCTTTCCTATCTCCCTGGCATGCTGTTCAGAATGTTTGTTTTCTTGTATGAGTTAACGAGTCCCCAGCGTATGGGATGCCGTGTGAGTGTGCTGATTTTCATGCGCTACTCTAAATTATTTAATACACAGTTATGAACCCTCCCAATGGTCTGTATTTTGCCAATCTCTGAAGCCTGAAAAGTAGATCCATGCAGGCTTGACATGTGGCCAACTTTGCACCAGACCTGCAGTTGAACTGGCCTGATGTTAAATCTCAGTTACCAGTCTAATGGTGTCCACTACAGAGAGTAATTTGTTTTCTTACTTTGAGAACATTCAGACGGTTCTATATTCTTTCATCGACTGAAATTATTACAAATGCCTTTTAAATGTGTTATAAATTATGAAAAGGCCATCCCCACAAACCGCTCCTCCACCACCTATTTTTTACTATTCACGAACCCCACAACCTCTTATCTTCCCTTTCCCACCCCCATAAAATTTCAATTAACTTTTTCGTAATTTCGTACACATTTAAAATGCAGTCATAGCAGCGACAGGCGATGAAACAACGTTATACCATTCAACCATGTAATTGCTCATTTACTAGAGCCGGTAAGATGGCTATAGATGGAAAGATAGCTCAGTGGGTTGAATGCTCGCTGCTGCGATGTGTGTGTGATCTGCAGGTTGCTGTTCGAAAAGCGGCAAGGCCAACTCAGTCTTTCATCTTTCTGAGTCTGATAAATGAGTACCAACATAGTTTGGGTGATTATTGTATGCATATTTGTTCTATATAAAGTGCTTAAGCATAAAATGCTATATATTAACACATCATTATCATTTGGCCTTGGTGATCCATTCTTGTATGAAATGTATATCACATTTATTTTACTTATTTATTGTTTATTTATATAGTGCTTATACACAGATGAAGTGCTTCAAAGCGCTTCCATGTGGGAAGGTAACAAGGGAACACAGTAATCATTCCTAGGCCTTGAAGATTCTGAATGAACTAAACAGAAAACTAGCATACTAGGCCTGAAGACATTTCTCCTAGTGCAATTGCATGAAGTGGTACAGTTGAGACCAAGCTGGGGGGTGGGTGGGGAAACATGTGGGGTGGACAGGACAGGCACACTCGCTGGTCTTGAACTTGATTCTTGCAGCAACAGGGAGACAGTGGAGGGATTTCAGTGCCAGAGAGATGCGGTCCCATGGCTTGAGGCCAAGGATGTTCTGGATGAGTTGTAGAGGACAGAGAGTAGAAGTAGGAAGATTGAGAAAGAGGGTGTTGCAATAGTCCAGCCTAGAAAGAACCAGGGCTCTCTGGGTGATGATCCTCTGGGGGAAAGTGAGAAAAGGTAGAATACCTCTGTGGTGGGGCAGTTGGTAGTTGTACTTTTTGGAGATATCTGGGATGCGAAAAGAGAAGGAGAGAGTGGAGTCGAAGATGACCCCAAGATGTTTTGCCAGGTGAGGGCGCAAGGCCAAGGGAGGCAGGCCCATAAGAAAGTGGGAAAGGGGGACAGGGGTCCCAATGGGGACGATCTCTGTCTTATTGGCATTCGGGCATTACATCGTTAGCAGCACACCAAGCATGAATTGCGGATAGACAGTCAGAAATGAGCGAGGAGGAGGAGGCCACAGAGGGTAGCCTGAAAGAGAGTTGTGTGTCATCTGCAGAACACTGAAAGTTAGAAGTAAAGGTAGAGATCCTGCGGGCCAAGGGGGCCATGTAGATATTGAAGAACCAGGGGGAAAGGTTAGATCCCTGGGGGACAGAACAAGCATAGAGAGTGGTAGATGAGAGAAAGGGCCTGAGCTCCACATGGGAGGGCTGGTCAGTGAAAAAGGAGGCAAGCCACGCCAGGGCATGATCTTTGATGCCCAGGGTATCACAGAGATGGGTGATCAGGGTGTTGTGGTTTACTGTATCAAAAGCAGAAGAGAGGTCTAGAAGAACAAGGACAGAGGGAGAGTTGGAGTCAAGATTGGAGAGCAGATCTTCATGGGTGTTCAGAAGAGCAGTTTCCGAGCCTCTGGATGCTCTAAAGCCAGACCGATGGTCGTGGAGACAACCAACAGATCAGTATGGAGGGTATGGAGTGATATCGTAACCATATTTTTCGTAATGTACTTAGGAACAATGCTATGTGATGCCACTTCCTGTTTTGTTAACGGGTGTGTTCCATCGCTTCTCATGATGTCACTTCAGGGTCTGGTCAAATGACATCACTTCCTGTGTGTCATCAGAGGTCAAGGGTCATGTGATGTCACATCCGCTACCCCTGGCATTTTGGTGAAATGACGTCCCTGATATATGCGTGCTAAGCCTGTAGGTCACAGGTTCGAATTTGAGCACTCTGGCTCATCCTTTCATGCCTCTGGTAGTTATGTAGAGTGCCCTTAAATCGGGTAATAGTACCACATGGTGCGTAATGCACTACCTACAAGAAATGCTGCTGTAGCATGGGGGTGGTGGTGAAGGGGTATAAACATGGTTTCTTTTCAAATAGGAATAACAGCACTATCTTACAAACTAACTAAACATATTTTTTCACAGTGCCATGGGTACTTTAAAAATATGCTATAAAATGATAAAGGTTACTTATCATATTATAGCATGTTTTAAAGTACCAAGGCTGCCGGGAGGATAGCTTGGGTGTAACACCTGCCTAGGGAACAGGGAAATCCATGATGTTGTGCAGCGTGGGTTTGTGAGCTTAGAACCTGCAGGATTCTGGTATGAAGCACTATAGAAATCACCAACAGGAGAAAAGAACATAAAATGGTAGAAATGGAAGCACTCTTTCTATATAGTGCAACATTTCTGCTGATTCGCATTGATGCGCATGAAAGGTGCTGCAGCCCAACTTGCTCCTTGGTAAAGAGAGCTAACAGGCCATATGTGGTAGGTGTTGCTGGCAGTTGAATTATTTGGGAAATGCGTCATGCATCCCGGCCCAGGGCAGCATGGGCAAACGGGAACCAGCTGGCCAAGGACAGCATCTCTCTGTTTTCATTTAAACACCTCTTCTTCAGTACACACAAAATTACTTCACATATAATATTTGAGTATTTGGAAAAGTGTATGCTATGAAAGTTTCAGTGTTTTCCAATCATGAAGCCCTGCTTGACACATTGTGTGAGATGCTACACATGCTGCCCCTTCTTCTACACCAGGGACCAAGATATAAGTTGGTAACACACCAAGTGGCCACAGGGTGTCACTAGACCTTATAGTAGATGTTAGTTTGCCCATAAGTTAATTTCCCTTACCAAAGTCGAATACTGCATTTAGTATTTAACATGTGTTTTTATAGCATTTGAATTACTATAGCTAGTCTTTTTTAGTAATACAGAGTATTCGTTTTAAGTAGCATACTACTATTTGAAGACTATTCACCATGCTGAATACTAGTCGATTACTAATAGCATTCTAAACAAATGATTGTTTCTAGTCTTTTAGTCTTCATTTAGTATTGACTACAATTACCACTATTAACTACTAGTGAGAAGACAAAAAAAAGATGAAAATAAAATCTTCCATTTCGTTGAGGGTTGATCATTTGTACCAGTTCTTCAGATCAATATTAAAGCCTCGCAGGCATAACACAGTAATGCAAGCTCCTGGGCTGTGGCAGCACCATGTGGCCCTTTATTTCTGCAGTGGCTGGCTTTATTGCTCAGGCCCATTAAAAAAAGAACAAAAATAAGAACATGAGTGCCACAAGTCTAACACTTTCAGCACTGACCCTAAATAAGAAAGAATAGGAATACCAAATAATGTGTCTTTCTGGAATTCTATACAATAATTGCTAGACTCATTAAAGGTTTATTTCAGGCACACTTCAGGGGGTGAGTCACTGATTGAGTCTGTTCTTAAACGCCTCAACTCAGAACTTTGTTATTCTTCATATTGCCCATCATTCTTGGATCAACTCGTCTGAGCGCAAATTACCCGACCCATTTTTTCAATTCCTATGTTTAATTTTGTGCAGATCATAGTGGGGGATCTGTGGGATACGGGTATTTGCTGCCGTGTCTGGACATTGGACTTATTGGTATTGTGAGGGTGGTCAACAGCGCATAGGAACTTAGATAGATCCCACTACTTCATATTCATTAATACTGTACCTGAGTTCGGTTTCTAAGCGAGGATCCAGGATTCAAACCTCTGTTGATCTGCGTTTTCTTGCTTGAAAGACCACCGTGTTGCCCCTGTGCTATCCTCTGTTTATTTTGGCTCTAAAACATCAGCAATGGTCTAATAGTAAGCATGTGTGTTGAACTAGAACTTTGGTGTGTGCAGCACTGGCCCTGACAGAGGTTACAGGAGGAAATGTACCTAAATGTCGCCCTCATTTGTGCAGCCCTGCAGTCACTGCAACTTTGGGGAGCACAAAATAACGAGTCCTCGCAACCCCTGACTCCTGTTACTGCAGCCAAGTAGATCGGGGGACACCCGCACAAACCCTGCTCTGCATAGGTGCAGTAATGGGAGTCAGGGGTTGTGGTAGTGTCCACCGCTTACCATTTTGCTAAGCGGGGGACAAGAAAGTAAAAAGAAAAAAATAAATAAAAGAAAAAAGCACACTGCAGCATCATCTCTAACCCGCGTTAGTGGGAGGAACTGATGCTGCTGGGATAGCAGGGTGTAGGCGGCACAAACAGAAGTGTGCCGCCATAAAGATAAGTGGGGTCGGGGGGTCAGGAAGGGAAATGTGGGCCGGAGGATGCGGGAAAGTGATCTATCTGATCACTGCACTGCACCGTAATTGCTGTCCACATTTTCGTCAGCGAATTTACGGACAGCTTTGTGATCTCATAGATTCTTCCAGGAGAAGCTTTTTATAAATTTTTATTCATTTGCATTTTTAAAGCGCTCATACAGACCGGGGGCATTGAGGCGGTGTTACAGAATTTGTTGTTGTTGTCTTATTTGCATATTTATAACATGCTTAAATATCCAGAGGTTTCTAAGCCCGGGCCCAGGGATCGAACCTGTGTTGCTTCGTGTCGTCTTGCTTCCACGGCGTGCATGTTGCCACTGAGCTATCCTCACGGGATAAAGCAAGTGTGAGAGAGGAAGGATCTGCAATGTTCTGCTCTCTAGATGTGTAGGACTTTAATTCCTATCAGTCCTAGTCATCATTGTCACTGGTGAAGAGGAAAACAAGTCTGCACAGCCTGCTCAGGCTTGACATTTATTACATATCTTCACTTTAACACTTGGCCCATCTTTCTGCACTTCAACAATCACATCTAGGTTATTTTACTGTGTCTCCGCTGCAGTGATTTCAAATTCTCCACCCGCCCAACTATCTCTACAAACCATTCAATGACCTCACCACCACGCTCTACACCCTCTCATCCTTCCTCTCACACATTTGCTTTATTTCTTATCCTCTCACTCCAAACCTTTCTCACTCATATTTCCTGTTGCTCATTATCAACAGCCCCCTCTCTCAATCATTTCCTCCCCTGCTATATTCTTCCTTCTCATTCTCTTGTAGACCTCTGCCCCTTATCTCATCTTCCTCTAAAACTTTGCACTCTCCTCTTTGCACCCTGATATCTATAAATGCTCAATGCAAATAACAGCAGTACACGCCAAAACTATTGGCATTTCTAATGCTTTGTGTGATGTATTGACCCACTACGCTATGCTATGTGGCATCACCCTGCCCGTTATGGTGAGTTAAACACCAACCCTTTGTGCGTGCCAAAAACCGCCAAAAAATGACAAAAAAACTGTGGGCTTCAGCAGACAAAAAGAGGGATGCACAACCTACCACCCATGATGCAAGCGCGGGGAAATAGAGTACACCCTGCACAAAAGGTGCCAGTGTGCTCCATGATCATCAAACAGTGAGAGAAACAGCACTTTGCAAGTGAAACCCCAAAATGTGCTTACACATAACATTTGATTTGTTGCTAAAAACTCCTAAATGCTGATGCACAACACTTCCCCACATTCAAAATCTTGCCTGGTGCCAACATTCATGTATCAAATGAACCATTGTGAAACATACAAAGTCTGAGAACTGACAGCATCTATGCCAAAATCTGGGTGCAGTACCCGGGGCTACCTGAATGACAGCTGTCAGAGGAGTATTGAGGAAACTTTAAAATGACCTAAAACTAAAAAGTCTGCTGGATTAGCAAACATAAAAAGGATTGTTGCCAAAAAGGAATACAGATTTTAGTTGTGTTTTTCCCACAGATCTTAAGGCCAAGAAAGAAATGTATTTATGGTTGATGTAACAAATATGGTTTTTGCAGGGTTTAAAAAGTTAAAGTTCCAGTTCTTGCAGCCTGGCGGAAGCTGCAAGAACTGGAAAAGCAGGTTTTTCTCTGAGAAGGAAGGCCTTCCTCTCAGCAGAAACTCACTGGGAGGTGTTAATTGCTGGTTAGCCCAGGACTGAACAATGGACATCCTCCAACCCAGGATATTGAAGGTGTGAAAGGTCGTAAAACTGCTGTAGCACAGGAAACTCCTGGCTGACAGAAGATAATTCCAAAGGAGGGGGCTACCACATGCTTCAAGGAGTGACAAATACTGACGATTTGGTGTTAATGTCATGGCCACTGTGAGGGGGCACAAGTTGTGCCACAAGCAGGCTCCCACCAGAACCCTGAGGGCCTTAAAACCACTGCAAAAGCGCTCCTGGAGCCAGTCCTGGCACCTTTGGCACCAGGCTCATATGTAGGAAGGAAGGGCTGTTCAACCTAGGTCCCATTTATGTACATGGGCCTTTAAATCCAACATGGAAGCACCCACACAGTCTAGTTCTAAGAAACAAGCCATGCGGTCTAGTGTTTTGGGTGTGGCAGGCCTGGAACTACTTTCCCTGTTACTACTTTATCTGGGCAATATAAACCACACCCTGACTGAAGAACACGCTTCGTGTTATTCTGCATCCAGCAGCGTGACGCTCACCGTGTCCAGCTCCTGGTCTTCAGCATTTTCCTGTAATCCTGCAAGAACAAGAACAAGATTATTCTGTCTTACCTGAGAAAACACCATCCAGCACTCAGCATCTCAACTGGGCTGCAATCTGTGGAAACCGAGAGAAGAAGAAACATCACTCACCTGTGAGTACTAGCTTAAGGACTTCCTGCGAACCTGCTCCACAGCTGCTGTTCGAACATTGCGACCTGCAATAACGACAAAGGGAAAAACATTATTAGAACGCGCGCTTCAAAAACATTGAATTCCATCAGTCTTACCTGATTTCCATCGCGCTACACCACGCTTCCATCTGGAGCATCACAGCAACATCTGCAAAGGAAAAGAGACATATTCAGGTTCGCTTTCAATATTAAACAACCACACAGCACTGTACTTACCTTAACAGATTCCGGGGGCCTGTTTTTTCATCGCGCTTTCATCCATTCGCAGCACCACAGCGGCCTGTGAGGAGAAGAAGAAGAAAACACAGGTTGGCTTTAAAAGACAATAAGGCACGGAGCTTCACGCTTTCTCTTACCTAGAAACGTACCTCTCCCTCCAGCATGCCAGCATCAAGACCTTCGCACCTGAAAAGAAGGAGATAAAAACATTCACGAATTCCCACCATAAACAGAACAAAGACTTACAATTAACAAACCTACCTGCCTACCAGCAGATTTGGGGTCACAGCAGGCCTGGGCCCAAGAAAGGTGTACTGCACCAGTGAAGCAACTCTGCAGCTCGCCAACAAACATCAGGCGCCCCTGCACAAGAAACGCAGGACGGATAGCTCACCCTACAAATAACTAAAGTGAGAAAAGAACCCAGTGGGAAGGTAATCTGTCAGAGGGAGGTGGGATATTCACTCATTAGAGACAGTTATCACAAATCCTCCCTTCTGTAATTGCAGATTCATTATTCAGCACTGGGCAACTACGCATCCAGGGTTCCAGATCTCAGAGCCTTCCAGACACCCCCAGGGATATCAGGGGAGCATAACAGTTAATAGGATATGTAATGGACATTTTTAGAAGGTGTATAACTTATTATCAGAAGGGGTGAAAAATCTGAAAATGGCAAAAATAATTAACCAAATTTTTAGCACTATCTTTGAAAACTTAGTACAACCATGTCGCTTATTCTGAACAGGAATGGCATTACATGTGGGTTTATGGGGACTGAATTTCTTCTAGAATGGTGAAACTTCATACACACATTCCCCGGGTAAACGTGCATATTTGTGGACATTTACAGAAATATTGGAACATGTTCTCATTACAAAATGGAAAAAATTCTGCAGAAAGTCAAAAAAAGTCTCAGAGCTGCGGAATTTTGATGAGCAGATACTCCATAAAATATGCAATCTGTGTATGTGATTTGTATAGAGGTTGCACATGTGTAAATATGTATTTTGCCAAAATTAGACTTTGTGTTCCAGCGGCTGGGGGTGGATTCTCAGCATCATAAAATTATACCATAAAGATGACACTCTGTTTCTCTCCTCCTATCAATGCAGAGAGTAGACTCTGACCCAATCACCTTTCACAGGGGAAAGCTTAGCTAAGCCGATCCACACCTCCCCTTTGTGATGTATTTTAGAGGATAAATAGAGACAGCTGACAACACATAGGAACTCACAGATCCACTCACTTTCCTGATTCCAGCGAAGCACTCTGATCCAGCATCCTACATCCAGCTTTAATATTCTTCCCAACCTAGATGCCAATGCTCTTGCCAGCAATAGAGCCTATTGATTTCAGCAAGGCCCAAATCCTCAAATGTATTCTCTCTACCCAGTAAAGCGCTGGGTGGTGTGAGAAGGTCTTTTGAACCAGTATCCTGAAATTCTCTGGCTTGCCACCACTAGGCTTACCTGTGGAACTCGCCATCCAATTGATTCAAATACCCACAGACTAGGAGGGCAGATCCTGTGCCAATCCGGCGACCGGCCAAGCTGTTCCAGTACCGTGCCTGATGTGCTGTTGTTCCTAGACCAGACCCAATCCTATGACTAGAGCTGACAGTCCCATTTCACAACAGTGGAATTCTCCTGTTATCGCGAATATCGCACATGGAAAAGTTTGCCGCGATTTTAAAAATCTGAAAGGTTTACACGTGTGAAATAGCTCTAAACTGCTTCCGACTTGGACGTTAAGATTTCAAATGTTTTCTTTGGACTAAATCATTGCTTGTGATTGTGTGCAACTGTTCAAAGTGGCTTCCATAAGAATGTATAACAAATTGAGTATTTTTGACCACATTTGGTGTTTTTGCCCAGTCAATTTTAAAGACAATTGTAAAAGCCATCCTGAGAGCTGAAAAGTCAATTCTGTTTTTCTCTTGTGTTTTATGGGGGTAAGGGGGGACTGATATTCTGTTTGATTTGTGCTATTCCTGATTACCTGCTCTCTTCCCATATCTCTTTACATTGCCTATTGGGGGTGGAGGGGTGCTGCAGGGGGAACCTCTAACCATAGTGCTATCTGATCTGAAACAACACAAAAGTATTATTTTATGTGCTGCATTTGTTTTTGTGCTCGTTCCTTACTTATTCCTAGTGTATTAAAGATATTCTTCAGTGTTCTGTCACCCCATTGGTGATTGTTGTGTACCTATCAAAATATACTGTGATTAAATTTTCAATACATACATAAATATTGACCTTTCTTTGCAAACTAGCCTGATTCCTGGTTCAGTGTGACCGGGGGGGGGGGGTTCCAGGAGAAGGGTGTGATATGAGTGGTATATCGTTCAGAATATTGAACTTATAGACAAAAATAAATAAGGGTTTCAGTTGTGCACTACATGCTTGGCTTTGACTTGGGTGTATGCTGGATTGAAATCACTTACAGCTTGTTACTGAAAGGTCAGGCCCAGTGGGCATTCTCTGCAGCAGTGATGCAAGTGACTGCCTGGACTAGACAGAAGAAAGACCGTACAGGTGAAGGAGCTGCAGAGCTATGAGTTGTGGGCATTCTTGCCCTAGGCCATTGTAGTGTTCAGGCAGAATGGACAGGGATCTGAAACATAGGGAGACTCGGCACAGGCATCTGCGTTTCCATTGACGATCATTTGGCACCTGACCATAGTGATGGAAACAATTGCTCTTACTTGAGACTTTGAGTGTTGGTAAGTTGGGTGACTCTGGGGTTTGTTCCTTATGCAGGTTCTGGAGGAAAGTGGAACTCAACACTAAATACATGCTTGCTTCAATTGCAAATCTCTGTTTTGTTTCTTCTTTCAAATTAAGTTTTAGATATGCATGTGTTAACGTCACGTGCAAGTGACACTACTACTCACACACGTCCTTCCAGGGTGCCTGCCACCCTCCGTGTGTCTTTTCCACGTATGCTCACAACTTGCCCCAACCCCCCAATGTATTGGGTCAGAGCATGACACGTTGTGCAGGTGCACCATCAGTGCATCATCACACTTACGATTCAGCGATTCAGTGATGATGGCTGATTTGCATATAGTTCATAACCTTGGTTATTTCATGGTGCACTTTTTGTCCTGTGTGATCCTCTAGGTTCTGCTTCTTGTTCTTCATGTTTGTTCTCTGTGCTTCCTTTGCTGGATCGATCATGGAGGAGGCAATTTCCACTGGCTTCCGGCTGTGAAGAGAGTTCTCCATCAGGATCGTCCTAGTATTTTTGTTTTCCCGTTAAAGTGGTCACAGTGTCCCTCTGAATATCATGCCCTGAAGAGGGACACTGGTGTGAGACTGGTTTTCTCTGTCATTGTGAGTAGGCTTTATTCTCACCCCTCTCCTGTGTGGAATGAAAGTGTCTCACTGGCCTTGCTGCTGTAGCACATTACTTTTCTCCTGCACTGGTGTTCGGTCTTTCTTTTATTTCTAGGCATTTAGGTGCCTGTGATTTCATCACTTCCAGAATCCATGAGGGTGTGAGGGTCGCCCGTGCCCGGCTTCCTGTCATCATGAAGAACATAGTAGTGGCGTTTGGAATGTTCCTGTGTGCACCTATTGCATCAATGATGGTCTCTTTGCAGTCTACATGGCCCAGCCAAGGCATTTGTAGGTTGATTTTTATGAAGCTGCTCATGTGTTCGATCTGTCCATTTCCTTTTTGTTGGTGATATAAAGCTACGCTGATGCATTGTAATCCTTTCTTTATGATATATATCTTTATGATATATAGCTGCATTAAGTTTGTAAGAAAGTGGACACCATTGCCTATTACCATCTGAAAAGGCACTTCCTCTATGCTAAATACCTCCTAAAAGAACATTGTGTAACCCTTAACCCAAAAGGGGCCCGGCTAGAATGTGCTCCATGCGTCTATCCTAAGAGGAAAAAAGTAGAAATAAAGATGCAGACACCAGGGTTGATACGCATACATTAAATAGTGTTTCTGTGTGTGCATGTGTGTGTGTTTAAAATGGACCAGCCCATCCAGCCTGCCGTGGGGCTGGATGGAATGTTGAGAAAAAAAAAGAGAAAGAATAAAGGAACAGAACTCCCCTGCCTAAGAATGGTCTGGGCAGGGCAGAAAAGAATCCAAAGAGGATTTAAAAAAGAAGACAGTTGAAATACGGTTGAAGAAAAGGAGAAACAGAAGGGATTAAGAAAGAAGGGAGAACAAAACGGAAACGAAATCCCTGGGAGGGGCATTGTCTTGAGCACCCCCCACCCCCAGAGAACAAAGACAGGAAGGCTGCCGGGCTGTAAGCGGGGAGCCCATACAGCCATGGCAGAAGTCAGCCTGCCCGGTGGCCAGACCAGATGTGTCCAGATGAGTAAAGGGCAAGGGTAGCATGCGTGGCACTGCCCAGAACAAAAATGAAAAGTCCAGTCTGGGCTGAATAAGGGGGCGGCAGAACCAGGCTGCCATAGCCCAGTCAGCACGCCGTGTGGACGTCTATGCGGGCCCTTCTGAAGGTCCTACCAGCCGATGCCTGGCTCATGCAGCCCAGGAAGACTTTCAGAAGAACGGTAAGTCTGCTCTATCCAGGAAAGGTTTGAAGGGAAATTCCTGGGCAGCCTGGGTAGAGTCAGCAGGACACTATAAGTCCCAGGCTCCTCCATCAGGCATCCTGGGTGAACAAAAGTCCAGGCCTGCCACGGCAGAGCAGCCTGTGTGAAAACTGGCACTCCGGCACAGCGGCCATAGCTCCAGTAGAACCGTGGCCCTCCCCCCTGTGTCTCCACAATGCAATGCAGAGGGGGTGTGATGAGAAGGCGAGCCCCCATCTGCGCAGGGAGCCACCCAAGAAGATTTAAGAGCATGGGCCACGCAGTGAGCATTGGTGGCCCCAGGTGGTGTATTGAAGGAAGAAATAGCAGGAGTGGGGCCAGGCCACAGAGTCACCAGAGACAGGCCCCAGCCACCAGACACAGTCCTAAAAGGTACTGAAAGGGAGTGACGGACTGCAGCAGGCACCCCGTTGTGAAATGAAGTGGTTGAATATGTTATATTGTTTGTGTATTTGTCATTTTTAGTGTTCATGTACATACATATATATAGTCCCTGGAATATTAAATGTTAAGAAGTAGAGAATAATATGCTTATGAACAGTAGGTTAAATGTTATGTACATAGTAAATATGTTAAGTAGGGGGAGTGTAGAGTTGGTAAAAGTATTAGGGGGAACGTTAAGCAGGATGTTAAGTAGGGATAGGATGTCAAATATGTAAATGTGAGTACAGGGGATGTACCCTGATGTGACTTAGGGGGATGATGTGGCAGCCTTCCTGAGAGCACCTAGTGAGAAGGGACCACCCACAGAGGCCATCCTCTGGCCTCACACTCCATATGGTTGGTACCAGGAGATAGGGTAGGGGTCTGTTGCATCAGTCCGTAAAACCCCTCAAAGGAAGGGTGAGCTGACATGGCAGATCCCTATTTAGATGGGGCTCATGTAAGTGGGAAAGTTTAGGAAGGGATTCAAGTTGAAGTGTTTTGTATAAATAAATAGGGGTCCTCGTTTGGATCCCTAAAAACATACACTTGGTGTCTGTGTCCATTAGTAAGGTAAGAGCTCAGGATGCAGCCCCTTCCTATTACCAACAATTTTATTTTACAAGTGCAGCACCCCACCCTATCCAACTGACCTTGAGGTGTGGATGGTGGTTCTCATGGGGACTGTCCCTCCTCTGGGGGGAGGGAGGTGTTCACCTTTGCCCGGACCAGGACCAGAAAGTAGAGTCTACACTTGTATATGTAGTAGTTAAGGGCTCCATGAACGTCACTTCAGCCCAATTGATGTGTAGTCAGTGAGCATGATTGCGAACTGTGCTCATGCGTCTCTTACTCCATTGAATCAATGAAGTCAACGGGTATCCTCTTACATAACTCGCTTCCCACTCAGACAGACTTGTGAGCATTCAACTATTTGGTCTACTTCTTGGTGCTTGCCACACCCCACACAGTGCTCCTTTAACTGTTTCTTCAGGATGGTTTTTCCCAAGTCACCCACATGAGCTACATTTGTTAGCATAATTCCTGATATGGTAGGGTGTATTAGGATGTTTGTTCTGAGGAGCTCTTTCCTATTTGTGTGTAATGTGCTAGCTAGTCCGCCCTAAAGTTGAATTCCTTATGAGCCATTAATTCGTGATAGCCCCCTGCTTCATGAAACTGTTGACTGTTTCTAAGACTTTGTCACTTACTATCTGTTTTCTTCAGGCCTCTTGATACGTTTCCTTGCATTTGTTCAGACACATCTCTAATACTTGCGACCTTAGTCTCCCTTTGCAATATGGTGGATCTTCTTCACTGCTGGCTAATGGTAGCCTGGATAGGCACTCAGGCTGTGCTTTCTGTCAGTTTGGCATACACTAAATGGATACATTGAATTCCTGTGCAATTTCCAATACCGTTGGGCCCAAGGATGATGATTAAATTGTTGTGGTCTGTTTGGAGCCTGAAAGGTCTTCCCACAGATATATTGGATGAAACTTGAGTGGCTGCCCATGTGCAGGCCAGCATTTCTCTCTCAATCACTGAAGAGTGTTTCGGTGAGTGTGTGAATGACATTGGTGCAAAGACGATTGTTCTCGTGCTTTGCTTGGTCCAATCTTCTGCATTGGCCCCAAGTCCATGCACTCATCTACTGAGGTTTCTGTATGCACATTGGACATGGCAACATCACCATTGAACTGTTTCACACTCTTTGAACCCTTTCTAGTGCGTTCCTTTCTGCAGGAATGTCGTCATGAATTTGGTGATGGTAAAGAAGCCTCGGACGAATTTTGCAGACTACTTATCTATATCCAAGAATAGCTTCAGATGATCTTTTTCTGTGGCGATTATGCTAGGCTCTTCACCAAACCTTCCTTAGGGTGTACACCACCCTTGAAGGTGGAGTACCCTAGGTATCCAAGGTAGTCTAGCAGTGGTTCAGCTGGGTAGTGGGGGCCGTGCCCCACCTGGATCCTCCATGGTGTCCAGTGCACCCCCCAACCTCCCGCTGGTGCCCTATTATTTGCTCTCCCAGCACCAAAAGCTGCCTCTGCTACTGTAGTCTAGCTCTCTCTACAAGAACGAGCACTTGTCTCAGCAGAGTCACAGGGTGCACGTCTCCGATGGTGGCAACACTCTCTCGAATGTCTTGTTGTCATGGACAGGTGTTGAGTATGTCGTCCTAGATATACTTTATCTGGTTATGCCTTCCATTGTGATCACCATCAGGCTTTGGAAATAGATGCAGAGGAGCAAAATCCAAAGGGCAGCCTTGAATATTGGTAAACCCTGACGGGGTGATGAATGCTGTCAAGTGCTTATATTTTTCATGAAGTTTAATTTAGTAGTATGCACTCATCATGTCCAGCTTCAGGAAGACTGTGCCGCTGTTTAAAGGTAGTACCAGTGTTGATAAGTCTGGGAGTGGGAAGTTGTGACTGAGCAGTTTTCAAGTGACACTATGCAGGTTGAGTCACAGTCTCAGTTTTTGTGTGCTGGATTTGAGGGTGAGCACAATCACGCTAAACTACTCAATGGCTTCAACGGGTTCTACCATCCTTCTCGGTGTAGACTGCCTAGTACCTTTTTGAGTTCTGCTCGGGCCATCACCGGAACTGTCCTCACATTCTGCATTATCGGCATGTGTCTTGTGTGTGTTGCATTTATGTGTGTCTATGGAGGGATTGACCACCAGTTTGTGTGAGTCCAGGATGTTGTCCAGATGTTCTGCTTTTAATGATATGACTTGCTCTTATGCGTTGGTGCTAAACTGGATATTTAGCCTGGCTTAGTGGTGCCATCCAAGGAATTGGCTGTGTCGAACTATGGACACCCTGCCCAGTCTAGTTCTGCCTTGATTTTGAACTTCACATAGCCTGTCAATGTGATGACTTGGCCTTTGTAGCTGTATGGTTTTCTTATGGTCATGTGGATTTTCATATTTTTCGTATTATGGTGTAATTGGAGACTGGGTTGGCCAGCAATTGGATGTTCATTTTTTCTAGCTGTTCCAGTACTTTTGATGTTTTCTTGGTCCCTTTCACAAATCGTATTTCTCCACAACCTGTATTCTCAGATGCGGTTTATATGCTGGAGTGCCTACCCTGTGCAACACCATCCTGACATTCTGTGTTTTACAACATTTTGCAAAGTTGTTGTACCTTAAGCACTTGGTGCATTTGGAGTCCTTCGGGCTCATTACAAGTCATCTGGGATCCCGCCGGCATTTCTGGCGTGATAACAGCAGGACTACCGTACAGTCTATGCCGCCCGATATCCCAGTATTACCGGGATGTTACGGGTGGCGGAGATGCCGGTAAATCCCAATTCCCATGGATTGCCATAGGACTCCATGGGATGGTGATGCCGCAATCACAGGCACCGGTAACACCAGTACCAGTGATTGCTGCCATTGTCTGGCGGTAGGGGTCTGAACTAACGGCAGGTTCAGGCCTGCCGGTAGATCACATTTTCTACCGGCAGATCACGGCCGCCACAGGCAGACTCTGAGTTTGCCGGTCCAGAAAGGTGCAGTACACTCTGTTACAGGCACCTTATTTCCAGACTGGCAAACTCATAATGAGCCCCTGTCTGGGAAGCATTTGCACTAGCTAAGGGGTGCTTGCGTCTGCAGTGGTAACCCTCCATTTCTGTATTTTCATTTAATCAGCCATCTTCTTCAGTCCTGCTTGGCACTTTGCTGTCTCACTACGTTTCCTGAGTGCCCATTTGGTTCTTCTTTTATGGCACTCTCAGCCACCCTGTGCTTTGCTGTCTCTTCGCTTCTCTTGCATTCAAAGGTCTTTGCAGCTGATCAGAACCATGCCCCTAAGTGTTCCATAGCGATGGACGCCAAAACTGCAGGCAAGTGCTATTTCACTGCATTGTGCCTTCATTTGTAGAACTACAACCTACACTTGGTGACGTTTTCCTCGACCTGGAGGTGCTTGCCACCTCCCAGTGCTTCGTCACAGCTGTCAGCGATTTATGATTAATCAGGGTTCTTTTCGGGTAGTAATGAGTGGCACACTCTTTGCCCTTCCATTCCAGGGTGTTTACCAGCAGGGCTGCTCTACTGCCTGATGGCGCTTTGTTCAGATCCTAGGGCTTCACCAAAAGTCTCACTGTTTTCCATTGCCACTGTATTGTCGGTGTTCCACGTGTTGGCATGAACAGGGGGTGCTGGGAGGGGGGTGTTGAAGGGGAGGTGCCACTCCCGGCACCATGATTTCTCGTCTTGTCTTTCCTCCCTGACCTTGGGGTTACTTTCGTATCCGTCTCTCTGTTGCCACTTACAGGATGTGCCGTAGGTTTGATTCTTCTCCTGCTCACACACGTGACCCTTTGAAGCTTGTCATGCTCTGTGTGCCTCGTCACTGCATGCTTGCACTTTGACCCTCCCCTCACACGTGTGACGTGTGCATCGTCACTGTAATAACCCCATGGAAATTCATCCTCGCCATTCTAGGATGTGCTCCATAAATCTTCCCTCACTGACCCGCTGCCACTTCTCCCATATGCACACAAACACACGCACAATGTCTCGCCAATACTCTTTTAGACATTCAGGGAATAGTATGCATAACGAGAGAGCCATGATTATATTCATACACGAGCACTGCATAACTTTTAATTCCCTGGGCGGAGAGTAGCACTGCCCTGACGTAAATTTAGCTCTGTTTCTCTTCAAACGGAAATGGATCTCTCTGGGCCTATAGAAATGCTCCCAGATTCAGGCCCGCCCTTCTGCTATTTTTGTTCAGCTTTTGGTGACGCCGGCCACCTATGTGCCAAAGCATTGCTAACAGAAAAGAGTGAAAGATGGGGTTTGGAAAGCAGGATATGTGGTTGGCATGGTAACTGGAAATGCTTGGGGATGGAATAGGAACATCACAGATTGTTATTTTCAGTCTTCCTGCGCCGTTGACATGAATGGGCATGTCTTTTAGAATGATCCTGCCAACAAAAAGACCTGTTTGAAAGCACGTGCTTTCATTTCCTTTCTGGTCACAGGGTGATCCTTTGCAGTCACGTGTCTGTTCTGAGGGGCTCAGTTCTAGCCTCATCTTAACATGATTCCTCTCGCTTCCCTGGCCTTACTGCCTTTGCGTGAGGTGTTTGAAGTGGACGCTTCTCCCTGTTGGTGCTGACCCTGCCCAGCAGGACTCTCCAGCATCCCAGTGCAAGAAGGTGAGTGAACTGCCCGGGAGCTGTTGTTGACAGTGGCTGAGTGTGCAGTTGCGTTGGGCAGCTGAAATGCTTTGGGCCTCTTGTGGCGCTTGCAGCGTAATGACGAGGGTGAAAGAAATGTGCACTGTCAGCGAGGGCACCAAAGATACGGGTTTAGAACATGGGCATCACGTTAGCATTGAGTTGTTCCTCTGTGCTTTGTGTGACTGCAAAAACACTGCATTACAGTACGCTGGGATAGGTTAATGTGGGTCTTTTTTTCAGACAATGCTGCTTTTTGCTGGGCAAGTCTCTTTATTGTTGCGGAAAAACACATTTATGAAAGGTACAAGCTGCCTGATGCCACAGTGCTGTGGCTTTCGTGCAGCGATGCAATTTGCTGTGCGGGTGTACTCTTTCTGAGGCAATGCTCTGGAAAACACCACCCAGGCCAAGCACACAAGCCTGGTTTGCTAAAAAAAAGTGCAACTAATGTGTCACCGACATGAAAGTGGGTCCTGGGCTCTCATTTATTTCCACTGCAGTATTGGGTAAAGGCCACGAGTAACAGGGAGGACAGCCAAGGGAGCCTGTGAGGCACAACTCACGTAAAAGAGTGTGTTTTTTTCTTTTTTTTGGGGTGGGATTGTGATGCAAGGGTATAGGTAAATGGGGGAGGCATATAGCAGGTGTGAAAAGCATATATAACAGAATGATACTGACGTTTTTTGCATTACAGAGGCCTAGCTCAAAGATTTGAATGGCCCTACTATAGATTTAGCCCCCGAAGATATGTTTTTCTTGCGCAGAATCTTAGTCAGGGCATGGGAGGGGAGTCACAATATAAGCCAAAAGGGAGCTTTCTCTATTTGAAGTGCAATGTGCATGTAATGGATGTGAAACTTTGCATCTAAAAATTACACCCAACCATAACACGTGTGTACATCTCATTTTAGTTTACCGCCCTCAAGAGAATATGACCACATTTAATGAGGAGATCATACATATATTGTACACCCTAAATAAATCTAATTGTTTCATGATCTTCTTTGGCTATCTGAACCGATGGCAAGCAGATAGCGGGGATGGAGAAACCCTATCATTGGAATCTGACCTTAAGAACATTGAATCCAGCATCCTCAATACAGAAGCCACACACTTCAATGGAACAACATTGGACTGGGTGGCTGCTCGTAACATAGATGCAGACATCACAGACACAAAACCGTTCATTTGGTCAGACCATTCAATTGTGGAACTTACCATTCAACTCCCAGGAAAAGTAGAGAAAAAGTCTCTAAGATAATTCTTAGAAGAAATTTTAAAAAATTGAAGACGACTAATCTTGAAAAATTTATGACAGAAGTACTAAAAGCTACTAAGGATACAGACTCACCTGACACATTGGCAAATATGTATTAATAAATCTTAACTTAGAATTGGGACCAATTAGTGCCTTTAAGATGGAAAACCGTAAGAGCCAACCCTAACCACCAAAACTGCTTTACACTGGAATTAACGACAGGCAGAGATAACTTGGAAAAAATCAAATACTGAAACTAATAGCGCATTATGGAAAGACTTTGAAAAAATACATAGAAAAGGCATTGTGTGAACCTAAAGAAACATGTTTTAACACCCAGATTCTGAAAATAGAAAACAATTCAAAAAACACATTTTCTGATCATCAGATCACTTGCAAAACTAAACGCTCAGCAGAATATTGTATTCCTATTACTGCAGACTGTCTTAAAATCTAGTAGGCATTCATAAGTAAGGTAAACAATGCCAGATAAAAAATTACAAGGGTGGAAACAATCAAATCAACCTTGCACACTAAGGAAGATGACGTGGATCAACGTAGGAATAATCTTAAAATCAAATATCCAGTGAATACTATACAATTCCATGTACATCCAATTACTACAGTGGAGATGGAAAATATATTGAAAAAATGTCATCCTACTACATGTTCCGAGGACGTTATCCATACCTCACTTATTTTGGATAATATTCAAACCTTCTCTCCTTTCTTCACAAGACTCTTCATTTCAATACAGTTTGGTACCAGACTGTATTAAGGAAGTCACAGTGAATCCTTTCGTAGAAAGCAGGACTCAGTCCAAGAGATGCAGCTTACCTTCATCCTATAACTAACTCGCACATTCTGCTTAAAGTTATAGACAGGTGTGCGTGTATCCAGCATGAAAAACATCCAGAGGAGACCAAACTTCTGCACCCCAAACAGTCTGGTTTCCGATCACATCATGGAACAGAAAGTGCATTGTTAGATATGGAGGCCAGTATGCTAGACATCATGGACCAAGGGAAGGCAGGACTATTAGTCATGGCGGATCTCTCAGAGGCCTTTGTTCTTTTGGTTCACAACCTTCTGTTGACCAATCTATTTACATTTAGGCATTGTTATGGGAACACCATCTACTGGCTATAATAATCTTTGAGCAACAGAAGGTTGACTGTACAGTGGGCACAGCTTCCTCCACCTCAGCCCCCGTTGAACATGGTGTTGCACAAGGCGCTAGTTTATCACACGTACCTTTTAATATGTTCATCAAACCCTTTTGCAACCTCTTAGTGATTTTTATAAACTACGCCAATGACACCCAGTTACTAATGGAACTGGGATGGAACTATGAAGCAGATTTGAATAATTTTCAGTTGATTTATGGTGCCATCAAAGCATGGATGTGTGGCAATTGGATGTCCCTCAATAATAATAATACTGGGCTACTTACATTTGGCTCTCGTCAATCTAGAGCCAAGCTTTCATCTGAGTATTTCAACTTCCAGATTGAGGACTGTGTACTCCCAGTATCAAACAAGGTGAACACACTGGGGATTATGCTAGAGGTGTCCTTGGGGTGAGAGGCTCGGTTAAATTACAATCTAAAAAATAGCCATTAGCAACCAAAGTTATTATTGCAAAAAAAAACATTGTTGAGTGAAAAAATTGCATTTCTTTGGCACGAGCCACAATCCTCCCAAGAATTGTTTATTGTAACACCGTAGTGAGGTGGGGGGAGGGGGGTGCGGCAACAAGGGCTGTGTCCAGAAAGTACAAGTCCTCCAGAATGAGATTCGAGTTGCAAAAAATCTACTACACAGCTCCCATATTTCAGAATTACAGAAAGAGCTAAACTGGTTACCAGTTGCCGCGTGAATCCAGTTCAAGCTACTCATCTTGGCTGATAAGTGTGTGTATAGCTCAGCACCTTGTTACCTCTCAGAGAGACTGACAAAATATTAATCCCGCAGAACGCGATTGGTCCTCTGGAATTGGGCTACTTAAAGGTATTTAAGTCAAACGTACATTGGGAAATTGAAGATTCTTCAGTACCGTGGCACCTAAATCGTGGTATACCCTGCTGTCGACTGTTAGGCTG
Organism: Ambystoma mexicanum; assembly: GCF_040938575.1. Taxonomy (NCBI): domain Eukaryota; kingdom Metazoa; phylum Chordata; class Amphibia; order Caudata; family Ambystomatidae; genus Ambystoma; species Ambystoma mexicanum. The sequence continues at coordinate 1,125,094,552 of NC_090933.1, forward strand.
GAAAATAATCTACTATGTTTTCGTAAGCAACTGAAAACCTTCTTGTTCACGCAGATCTGGCAGCACGCCCTTTTCCAAATCATTTGTCCTGTGCTTCATGTTCTGTCATTTGGCTTTTTGTGCTCGCTGATGCCTGCATGCTGTATCGCTATATAATCAAAGAAATAAATAAATACAATGGTTTGCGAAACAGGCACCATATTTTAACTCGTTATTCAACAGGCCACGTGTGACGCTGGGTATGGAAACATTGTTTTGAATGGAAAACATTGCTGCTGAGTGCCTTTCACAACAGTTTTTGTTGGTACCGCCATATTTACTCACCAAGATTCATTTCCATGATATGTATTGTGTCTCCACTCCTTGTAAATACAGGGACCAGAGAATATGTATTTAGGGAAAGAAGCAACACAGCTCTTCTTTATGTTAAACTAAAACACCCAAACTTGACATGTTACATCGTGAAATGTAAATGTAATGTTTACATGAAGAGCATATAAACTGTCCAGTCAATGCCAATTTTTCATTGAAACCTCTCAAATTTCTAAATGACATGAGTCTTCAGGCCAGGGTGATGGCAAGTGCATCAGGGATGCCATTTCACCAAAATGCCAGGGGTAGCGGAAGTGACATCACACGACCCTTGACCTCTGATGACATCAGAGGAAGTGATGTCATTTGACCACACCCCAAAGGGACATCACAGGAATTGATGGAACACGAGCTTTCACTGTCTGTCAAAACAGTAAGCGGCTCCAAATAGCATTGTTTCTAGGTAAACTACAAAAATATGGTTATGATATCACTGTAAAGTGAGATACATTTATAAAAGAATGGATCACCATATGTCTCATTAATATCAGCGCGTATAGGTCCATATTACCATCGCACTGTGAATGCAAGCAGACGTCCAAGGCCAAACTATAATGATGTGTTATTATATAGCACTTCGCTTTAACGCTTCACATAGAACAAATATACATACAATATTACCCAACCTGTGTAGATACTCATTTATCAACCTCAGCAGGATGAAAGGCTAATTTGACCTTGCCAGGAGTTGAACCTGCAACCTGCAGATCACACACATATTGCAGCAGCGAGCACTCAACCTATCGAGCTATCTTAATGGCTATAGCTATCAGAAAACCAGCCACTCCAGAAACAAAGAGCCACATGCTGCTGGCCACAGCCGAGGAGCCGCGATACATTTTTTTTAAAAGAGAAAAAAGTTTTTTTTTTTTTTTAGCAGTAGCAAGGGAGACCACAGGGGTAGCAAGGGAGACAACAGGGTCGACCCCTAAATGACGTCCCTGAAGTGCATTCTTGAGTTTCAGTCTAAATTACAAAAGATTATCGTTTCACTCAGCAATGACCCTTGCTAAATTGAAACTGATACAGGAATTAAATGTTCCATTGGCTAAAAATGAACAGTGTGTTATTTATCATCAAAATGTAATGAAAAAACTAATACCAATGCTGATTTCCTACACTGATGCTTCTCTGATTCTGTTTGTTCTGGTTTATGCAGCAAGTTTGATAACAGAGTACCGGACGACAATATTGCTGAGAAATAGTGTAAGACGCACGCACGCACACACACACCATCCCCCCCACCCCCCACGGTGACTTCTGCGTTCCTAAAATACCAATATATGATATATAAAGAGTGCTACTTATTTCCCGTAATTTACTGTTGACTCGTGAACACTGTAGCAACACAATCCAACATTGGCAATGACAGTCCTCGCCCCTCGCTTTAATTGACTGTAAAATTGAAGGGCCCCGCTCACCCTGCAGGCAGTATGCATATTTCATAAGTCTGTTCGTTCAGTAATTTCTCGCTCCTGCTTCTTATCTCTCACCCCAAGCACTATTACCCCCCTTCCTTTTGTCCTAATTTCACATGTTAACAGACATTTTGCATAATGCTGGACATGCCAATGCACTGCATAGTCAGTATATTATGATGAAGGGAAAGGTCTTTCTCTCCTGCCCCATGCCACTCTCCCTACCCTGGCCCGCCCTACTCCCACTCTCTCTACCCCCACTGACCCCAACCCCATTACATGTACTCGTTGGGTTATGTTTCGTCTATTTTGGGCTGCATTTTACAGGTACTCTTGAGGCTGATTTGTTGTTCATCTTTCCTGCCCCATCCAACTACCACCTCTCAGCCTCCCCAAAAACATGTTCTCTATCCCTAATCCCACTTTCTCTACCCCAACCACTGACCTTACACCCACTCCCCCTACCTCACCCACTCTACCCCCCTCTCTAACACCACATTCTCCTTTGAAAGTTTGCACACTCCTCCTTGCACCCTGGTGCCTAAAAATGCAAAATGCAAAGAACAGAGGTAAACGCCAAAACTATTGGCATTGTCAATGCTTGCTCAATATTACAGTCTGTCTGTGACTTCAGCAGGAGTCATTTCATGGAGCACAGAAACATAGCTAAAGTGGCATTCAGAATTCAGGCCCTAATCACTGATGACGTCATGGCACTGCAGCACAGTACAGTAAAAAGGTGTCATATTTGTAAGCTGGGCCAGTAGCATCAAAGACTCAAGTGCTGAACGATTCATGATTTAGTGCTGCCCCCCTGCATGTGATCACCAACTCTCTGCCTTTCCTCCTAAGCCAAGGGCTGCCTCAACAAAGACAAAGCATTTACAAGCACACATTTGCATAACTAAAGGAATTGTAGGATGTTTTAATCAGGTGACAACTAGTTTGGGGGAATTTCCACCCACCCCAAATCAGGCACACACAATTTCTCTCTCACTATATTGATTCCCTACAGCATCCATCCCCTTTTGGAAGAAGAAGCACACAGGGTTGCACAGAAGTAGTATTTATTAATAAAACAGAAATTATTGAATGAATTTAAACAAATGTACATCTAGTAAATTCCAATGTTGGTAGTGACTTCAATGAAGAATAATCAATGCATGGGCCACAGCAAGTTTCTATGCTTTATGTACCTGTACATGAATGTGGATGTTGGTAATGCTCACACATCAGCGTGGATATATTTTATTTACCCTGTGCGCACATGCACCATGGAAGGAAAAATGCATGAGGGTCCATGATAAGGCTTTTATTAGTTAAACGCAACATTAAAAGCGTGTTTCTAAAGTGGTGCTTTGCTTTCTTTGCATTATTTTCTCTGTTGTAGATTTCCCTACAGAAGGCATTCAAAGCAAATGAGAGCTCTGTCCCCAAACCATCCAGGGCCAACAACTGAGGTACCTGCTGTTGGACCAAAGCCTCACTGCAGATATGCAACAGAACTAGGACCATTTCACTGGATGTGAGGGATCCAGTGTGCGTGCCACCAAAGCACCCTGAAGTGGGAGTGAAATCCAAGGACTAACCTTTCCCCTGGGCACCATCAAATCGGTCTTCCAGCAACCCAGAAGTGCAGCAACAGCTCTGGGTCCAGAGTCCTACATTGAAACATTTATGAGATACACCGATCGAGAAGTCACCTGCCTGTCCTAAGGTCCTTCATGCCACAAGCCAGTGCTGCTTGCACTGCTGCAGTGTTGGACACAGTCAGCAAGCTCACTAACGCAGTGCCAAATCAACACACCATTAACACACCAGGAAGATACTAAAAGCCTGGATAAATGTTGTTGAGCTCTCAAAGACAAGAATAAGGTACTGTCCTCTGGTCCACTATTGGGGCCATAGTGGCTTTGTATCCCCCATCTTGGACTTGTTCTTGAAAGACATAGGGGGTCATTACGACCTGGGCGCAAATGGATACCGGGCACCGGTAATGACACCGGTGCCGGTAATCCCTTTGCGCCCTATTCTGAGGTCCCATTGCAGGTCCCTCCCTTAATGCCTGGTTTTACCAGTTGTTATGGACGGGACCCGCAAAGTGATACCAGGGTCAATAACGGTACCGCAATTTGCCGTACCGTTATTGACCCCTTCCCGTTGAGCCCTATGGGGGCTCAAATGGGAATGGGGAATGGCTTTTCAAATGGGGACTTACCGGTCCCGCAAAGGTCAGAATAGACCGGTAAGTCCCCATACCACCAAGTCGGTGGCGGTACCGGTATTGGTGCTAGTCATGGCACTAATAGCGCCATGACTAGAACCAACATCGGAATGAGGGCCATACTCTTTGAACTGTGACATTGCTGCAATTTCTGATCTGATCACTCCTGTTCAAGTGCCCAGAGTGCTATTCTATACCAGGTCTTCATTTTCTATGTTCTCACCACAGGGGCGTATTTCTGTTAGTGTTTTTAGTGGGTTGTTTACATTTTTGTTTAATCAAAGTATATATGTTTTATATTGAATCTTGATTTGACATTCTTTTCTTGTGGAGACATTACACCTTTGCTGTTTGGGCTGCTCCTGTTATCACTTCATATCCCTCCTGAAAGTATAGCCTGCTCTTGGCCCACGTTAACACAAAAGGTGAAAGAGGTATACCAGTTGGGCTGTGTCTGTTTTACCTTTATGATTGGGATCTGTAAGGATATTTGGCGTGTTACAGTACAGAGTACAGCAATACTGCACAAGTAGCACAATTTTTTTGCAGCACCACCACAAGGGTGCGGTGCATTGCTATATGGGTTAGCAGATTAACAAGGAAAGACAGGCTATTCAGTCAAAAACGATTTTAACATATAAGATGAAAATCTATTTTTACAGTTAAAAGCACACGTGTTCATTTAAAAATGCACACTATTTTTCACCTGAAATGCCTATGGTGCGAGAGACACATTTGAAAATTAACAGCTAACCTATTAACCATTAACCTGACTAATAAAACCTTATTTAATATAACCCACTAATAAAATGTGTTCTCCACTGCAGAATTAGGCATACTCTGAAAACCATTTAAATGTGTGTGCAGATTTTTTTTTCTCTTCTCTTCTCTGCCTGATTCTCCGTGTTTTTGTGCACAGTAAACTGCAGGAAGAAGGAAGTCAGATTTGCAACAATTGCAAATGTATAAGCGAAGCTATTGTTGAAGAGTAGGAGGATGAGAGATGATGGATTTCATTGGGACACGTCATACAGAGGGCTGAGAGGAGAGTTTTAGTGGGCAGTATCAGGGAAAAAGACAGGCAGACATCTTTCTGCACTACTGGGGAGAAGACCTGGCTGTGGGGTCCTGACTGAATGCAGATTCCTGTGTCCTGCTGCAGTCGAGATTGGGGAGAGCTGAAAGAAAAACCTTTCCACTGGCTGAGGCATTCCTATCTGAAAAAGCTGAGAATTCCAGGCAATGACCCCGGCTTGAGAAGGCAAGCGTTCCTTTTTGCTGGAGTTAATCCAAGAGAGCCACATTCACAAAGAGAACAACTAAAAAGATAAGGTAATGAGAAGTGTGGGAGCTGAGTGTGTACGGTAATATGCAGTCAGTGTAGGATTCCTGTGCGTGTCTTAATCAAATACCAATGTTGCAATTTGAATTCTGTTCTCCGCCACGCTCTTTGCAGTGTGTCATAGACAATGCTTTGACTGTACCATTTTATTTATTTCTGTAAAGAATGAGATCGTGTCTAAATGCAGCTTTTATAATACAGAAAATATTTGAAAACAGACGGGTGTTTTATTTTCTATTTACCATTACAATGCCGATGATGTGGGGAGATTTTTAAACAGTGCAATGGTCATTTTAAGACAGATGTGTGCATGTCAGAATCAGTATGAATAATTGTGAGTGACTGTAGCATAGCTTGTTGGAGGTACATGAGCCAACGGGAAGAGAGACTCTCTGAACATAGCTCCCTACCGTATATAAGGTAGTGGAAATTACCACAAGACTACCACATATAGCTCTCTGTCGTAAATAAGTCAGTGAGTTCGCCCATGGTGGCACACCAACACTATCACTGGAAATGTGGTATTCCTAGAATGCAGGTCTGAGGTCTCTCTAGTGATCACACGAAAAATCTAAGCAAAGATAAGGGATTCTGGACATTGGGGCCACAAATCAAACAAGGGAATTATGCTCACCAAAATACCACCAACCACGTATACCAAATATGCAGGTCTGGGTGCTGAAATAATGCATGTCCATTGTATTATTGTTGCACATGGCCAAATCTGAATACAAAGAGTGATTATTGCTAAGTTATTTTTCGGCGGTAATAAAATACCGTCAGGCCCCAAATCTCCACAAAATACCCTACATATTTATGGTGCGTTGCAGGCCGGGAAAGTGATCACAGAGTACCTACTGGGCGTGGCAAGCGTGTCTCACACTGCCATTTGCACATTAAAGGGAACCCATTTTATAATAGCAGTGTGCCACTAAAAACGAATTTCAGAATGTCACAAAGAGAAACCACATTCTCAGATCTAGTGCAATATTTAGAGGCAAAGTTATTTGCACATGGGAATTGGTCTTCGAATAGTACGTTAGAATGGAGTAACCGCATTCAGGGTGAGGTGCAGAAAGAAAAACTAGACAATATTTTTGCAGAAGGCAGCATAATTCAGGTCTGCCTTACAAGATTATTGAATGCAGCCGATAAAAGTGCAGAGAAAGACTGTTTAATACGGCTATGCGGCAAAATATGGTTTATTTTAAACAAATCCCTGCGAATGCAAGAGAATGATACTCAGCTAATTAACAGGTTAAAGACTGAATTAGAGGGGGCAAGTAAAAATCAGGAAATGTTGAGAGCAGAATTGGATGTATGCCAAAAAGACATGCAATTAAAATGCAGAGACTTTGATACTCAGTTATCCAAAAGCAAGAAACAATTTGAAGATAGTGAGCAAGAATTGACACACTTAAAAGCCTTAGTGGATCACATTAGGCAGGATAAAGATGAGGTTGTTTCAGAAATGCAGATTTTACAAAAAGAACATTGTGAAAAAGAAGGTGATCTCCAGAGTGCAGAACAAGAAATGATTAAAATGATTCAAGAAAGAGACAAAAGAAATAAAGAGTTCAATGAATGCCAAATGCAAATGTGCGACATGCAGGAGGCGATTAATAAAATGAGCGATGAAAATAATTATTTGCAGAATGAAGCAACCAGACTCCTTAAAAAGTGTAAGGACTTAGAACAGCAAATGTGCATTCCCAGGTCCCAAGAGAGGCGGCAGGGTACCACATTCAATGGAGTGGAGGTGAATTCTAGCTCTGCCCAAAGAGCTAGTGCCCCAGTGACTGGGCCGGTGACTGAACTTGGTTGCAGCGCCCTTGGGGGATTTGATACTCCCATTGGGGGCAGTCACCAATCTCATACACCTGAAAACAGGATTGACTCACAAAATAGTGCAATTCCATGTATTGCAACAAGTAGCCCCATAAAAATAATGAAATCCATTAAAGCCCTGATCAAACCATTTAAAAAGGGAGGTGAATGCTGCATTGAGGATCACTTAGAAGCGGTGCATGACATTTTTAAAGCACTCCAGATACCTAGGGAACAGTACAGACAATATTTTCATTTAACTTTAGATGCCCCGACGGCCAGCATCATAAGGGGATTAAATGAACAGCAGAATATGACATGGCTGGAGTTTGAAAAAGAAATTAGGCGTCATTTTTCTCCTTTTCAGTCATTGCAGGAGGCAAAGAAAGTCGCGTACACTATTACTGCTGGACCTAATACATCCCCTCGCCAATTTTTACAAGACTTAAAAAGAGCATTCTCTCGCTTTGATGTATCTTTTGACTCAAATTCCAATGAGTTTAAAACTGCATACTTCTATGGGCTACAGAAAGACATCATATCCCAATTGGTCCGTGAATTTGACCGTGACAAGTCCCTTGAATGGATTGTACATCAAAGCACAAAGCTATATGAGGTACTCTATTGTCAGGGTAGAGAAAGTGATAAAATGAAAGATACTAGGCCTAAATCTAAAGAACCCTCAGCCACAGTAATGGAAATCAGGTCAGCCAAAATGTCCCTTGAGTCTGCTCAAAGCCAAGGTAAAAATAATGTGACACCTGAACAAAGGGGTAATCAACAAAGATCGCCCTTTCCTGTACCAATGTTCCAATCACATGATCCTAGTAATAGGGAGAGCTACATCAGCCCTAGGTATTTAGGGGATGGACCCCGGGTAGGATATCGGCCTGATATGGCAGGTATGAACAATAACCAGAGACAAAATCAAGATCAAAGAAATGATGGTCCCTACCAGTCATTGGGGACATAGAGCAGATTTGATCCCAACACCATGATATATGGTAATCAGGATAGACCCCGATATGTGGATCGATTTACTGATAATGGAAATCAACATAGGGGCCAGTACCCATAATCTGAGAGACAGGACATGAGGCAAAACATGAACTACAATCCACGTCAGTACAATGATTCCCCACCATGGGACTATAATCAAAGGATGGGTGCACCCCGCCCCCCTCCACAAATGAATCAAGAGTTCAGAAACCATCCCAACAGACATCAATCACTTGAGAGGTATCAGAATAGATCCAATCAGGGGGAAAAGAACCAATATCGACCTAGGCCACAGAAAGAGGATTCTAGAGAGATGGAAAGGTTCCAGTGTCTTGAGGCCCAAGTGAAAATGTTAGCTGAGCAAATAGGAAAGCTCTATACAGCACAAAAACAACCATCTAAATAGGGGTCTGATAGCCCTAGCAATGACCGGGGGGCTTCTGAGAATTGACTAAGTACTTATGACACCTGCAGTGCCAAAAAGACAGATTGCCCTGATGTAATTTTGCATAATGACTCTGAGATGCCTAATGATTTCAAAGTGAAAGCACCAATAAATGAACATGTAACAGAAAATGCAAATACTTCTAAAAAGGAGGTACGGTTTAACCTAGAACTAAATCAAACATTGAAGATTTGTGCAAATAAAAAAGAAACACCTGGAATTCCAAAAGAACAAAGAGACAGATTTAAGAAAAATGACTCATGCATGGGGAATACCAGTGAACAGGGAGTAAGTGGGGATGCCATAGCTCCTTCCCTGGGCAAGCAAAACAATGACCAAACACAGACAGAAAAAGGAAATACTCACAAGGAGGGTACAAGTCAATCACCTGAAGAATTCTTTGAGCCACATATTTTTGAAGAGGCTGAAAGGGCTGGTATTACACTAAATGATCACAAATGCACAGAATTAAAAAATGACAAATTGCTGAATGATGTTGTTACACATGTTCAGTTGGAAGGTTGTAATGTGGTCTCTGATGTTACCCAGATGGATGGGCGAACAGTGGCCACACTCCAAAAAACTTCTGATCATGGAGAAATGAATAAAATATCTCGCACAGAAATGGGTAAAAAGGAGGGAAAAATGTCTTTTCATTTACCAATGTGCTTAGCCAAAAGTGAAAAAGACCTGAGAAAGGTGAGCCCTGAAATCAGTAAGAATTCACATTTCTTATGTGTATTAGAGGAAGTTGAGGACAGATATTATGCACCCATCACTGTAGAAGAAAAATGCCACACCTTCGCTATGATTGACACTGGCGCACAGGCCACAATTATGTCCAAGGAGCTGGTAAAGAGTATCAATGAAGGGAGGCCTCCACAGAGTCAGATCACAGTGAAGGCAAATCAAGGCCCAGTGCATAACTTTAATGGGGAGGAGGTGCCCATCATAGGTGTAACTGAGGTTGACATAAAAATAGGAAAGCACAGAATGAAACAAGAGGTATTGATCACATCTATTTGTGAAATTCCATTTCTGATGGGGACAGATTGCCGCCTGAAAAGATTGTCTCCTCTCATAGATGGGGTGAATGGAGTGCTGTGGTCCTTAACCAAAAAACCATTGAGGCCTAAGAAACTAAAATCACAAAACAGCAATATAAATGAATGTCACACCGTTGCCAAAACAAATGATGCTGTGGAGGTATATCTCCAGAATAGCTGCATACCTAGTGTCACTGTTATATTAATGTGTCAAGACAAAGATCAGAGCGACAATGAAAAACTACCTGTACAAATATACTTGGACCCAAGGAAAGATTGGCAGACTGCTATAGATGAACACACATTACGTTTCTATTTAAAAGAGAATACATGCAAACAGAATACTGTTCCTAAAACAGATTCAGAAAAACACATTACCACTCTGGCAGAAATACACATGGAAGATGAGCAACCATGGGTTCACGTTGGTATAAATGATTATCTTAAAACAATAAAAGCCACTTTAGCGCTTGAACATGAAAGGAGTTTCATTAATGAGAAATTGTTGCAAAAAATTATGGAGAGGGAAGAAATCCCGAAATTTAGGATTAAAAACCAATATGTTTCTGGGTTGGACAATCCAGACTTTGAAAACCGAATTGCAGGCAGATGCATGCTTAAAATTAGCATTGGGCAGAAAACAATTTACCATAATGTATGGATAGTGAATGGAGCACAAAATGAATTTTACATGGGCAATGACATCATGCACAGAATGTGTATGGTGTTAGATTTCCTTAATCAAAAAATATGGTCACGCCTAGGTGGGCCGGCACCTGAATTTGAAGACAAAAGAAGGGCTTATCATTGTGCACAACTGGTTCCTTATGCCATCGAATTACAAATAAGGAAAGATACTATTATTCCTGCATTTACAAAACAGTTTGCAATAACACTGAAATGCAAGAATGGACAGCAGATGAAAGGCTCTGATGCATTTGTATGTCTGAATGAATCCATAAAACAGCAAGGCCTGGATTATGAATACATTCCATTGGTAGACATTGGTGAAGGATCTGTAAAAATCATGGTAAATAATAAAGGTTGTCAGGATATTCATTTAGAGGAAAACTCCCCATTAGGAATGGCCATACAAAAATCACATTATACGGCAGATTTAAATAACATGGTGATTGGGAATATTCCTGAAAAATATGTAGATGCCAAGGGCGAGTTGCCAGAACACCTGGACTCTCAGCCCAAAGGAATATTTAAAATTCATTCTGTGTATCCTTATGATTCAAATGAGACAGTGTGCTGCCATCAAGAGGATTGCATAATATTTAATTTAAATGAAAATGAAACAGGAAATCAGCCCATTGAAGTGGAAGCTGATATGCCAAAATGTTTAAAAGTGGCAGCTCTACAAAAAGACACAGCCACACAGTTAGAGGAAAGCGCTGAGATTCCTTTACCAGAAGAGTTTCCAGAATTTTCCAGAATGGTAGAAGAGCAGATCTCCTTAGCGGATGCATGTGACAGCGATGAGGATCGAGACGACCTGAGGGAAATATTTATGGAGTTTAAGGATGTATTTGCAAAAGATGCTTATGATTGTGGTTTAACTGATTTACATGTGGCCACACTACCAGAAGGTTGTAGCAGAAATCCAGTGTTTGTACGCCAGTATAGACTACCGCTGGCATGTTTAGAATCATTGGCAGAGATTATTAAAAATTTGGAATCACGGGGAATAATCAGGCCCATTCATAGCACATCCAATACGCCTATTTTAGGTGTGTTAAAGCCAAATGGTCAATGGCGGCTGTGTGCAGACTTAAGAGAGTTAAATAAAAGAGTACCAGTATCTAGATGGCCACTACCATTCATTGATCAGGGCCTAGCTCAGATACATGGTTCAAAGGTATTTACCACATTAGATCTCACCTCTGGATATTGGTGTGTGCCATTGGCAGAGGAGATACAACACTTATTTTCCTTTACATTTGACAGGACTCAATATGCCTGGCTTAGAGCTCCGTTCGGGTACATCAATAGTGGGAGTGAATTTGGCATATTTTTGAGAAAGGCCATGCCGGATGCAGCGGAAAGAGGAACAATAGTTTATGTGGATGATGTCCTGATAAAAAATGAAAGCCTTAAAAGCCATTTTGATGAAATAAGACATATACTTGGCCAATTGCAGAAAGCAGGCGCCAAAGTATCTTTGCAAAAAGCACAATGGTGCAAGAAAAAAGTGAACTTTCTAGGGCATGAAGTGACTGAACATGGGCTAAATCCACAAAGGAAGAAAATAGAGGCCATACAAAGATTAAAAGATCCTAAAAATGTGAAAGGAGTAAAAAGTTTATTAGGGATGACAGGCTATAACAGAAAGTTCATTGAGAATTATGCAGAAATCACTCAACCATTGACTAAACTGCTTAAACTAAATACTCCCTGGAGATGGGAAAGAGAGCAGTCTGATGCAGTGGCTAGATTGAAGGAATGTCTTGTAAAGGCACCATGTTTAGCATACCCCATAAAGGACAGGGATTTCTTTATAGAAATAGGCTTTTCTGAACATTGTATGTCAGCAGTGTTATCACAAAAACACGATTTGAATCACAAAACCATTGCATATGCAAGTAAGGCATTTTCCCAAGTTGAAATGAAATTTAATGAATGTGAGAAGGCCCTATTAACCACTGTGTGGGCGCTACAACATTTCCGCCCCATTGTTCAGGGAGAAAAGGTGATTATTGAAACAAATCATCAACCTTTGCAATTTTTAGAGAGTAAAAGAATTAGATCAGGCAATCTAGCGCAATCCAGAATCACTTCATGGACGCTGGCATTACAAGGTTTTCCCGTAGAAGTGAGATATGGACAAAATAAAAAGAGCCCAATTGCTCAAGGGTTAGCTGACTTACATGACTGTGCAGCTGAACAAATACCAAATGAAATGGAAGTGGAAGCTAGTTTACAGGAATTTGAACAATCACCACACAAAGCTTTTGATGAAAAAACATGCAAGGATTTGCCAACTGTATATGTGGATGGTTGTGCTTTTCACATTGAAAATGACAGTAATAAACAATTAGTGGCAGGAATAGGAAATGTCTGGTTGAAATGTGAAGGCGTTCCTAGTATAGGGATGAGGATTGGAGATAGGAGCAGTCAGGTGGCGGAATTGGCAGCCATCTATAAAGCAATTGCTACTGCAATTGATAAAAAGTTCAGTGAAATTGTCCTGGTGACTGATTCTGACTATGCACGGAATAGCTTTGTGGAGTATTTGCCTGGTTGGAAAGCAAGAGGCATGGTTACATACAACAAAAAGCCACTTAAACATGGAAAAATGATACAAGCCATAGACAAATTGGTGTCAGAAAATAATTTAACAATATACTGGAGAAAAATTCGTGGGCATTTAAAAACACCAGGAGAGGATAAGGAGGGAAATGATAAGGCAGACCATCTGGCTAAGATTGGGGCTGTGATGGGAGAATTGCTACATATTGATTATTTAATGGGTGAAATACAAATTGATGCAGTCACACGTTCTAAAGCACCAAAGGAGGTAGATCAACCGGTGGTGCAGTGGAGTCATGACACGCCAGACCAAGATTTGATTGAGGCACAAAAGAATGATCAAATTTTGGGAATCTATTATAATCATTTGATAGATCCTGAACAAAATCCTGTAACAGAAAAAGATTGTATGGGAAAAGAAGAGTTGAGGGTGTTATTAAAGAACAAAACACGAATTAGATTACAGGATGGGCTCATGATTAGAGAGTCCATAACAGGGCAAATACAGTGGGTAGTACCCCTTTCATTCAGAGGACTAATGCTACACCATGCACATGATGCCATAACTGCAGGCCATAGAGGTTCACAAAAAACATTAGAAATACTAAAGGATTATGCTTACTGGCCACATATGTCCCAAGATGTGGAATTATATACTAGAGGATGTCTAGTATGCGCCCAATTTAAACCTGCTTCACCAATGCATAGAGCACCATTGATGAAAAGAGGCCAAACTCTCCCATGGTCAGATTTGCAAATAGACTATGTAGGTCCTTTAAAAAGGTCGAGCAGGGGACACCGTTATATTTTGAGTGTGGTATGTTTGATGTCAAAGTGGATTGAGTGCATTCCTGCACCAGATTGTAGTGCGCAAACAGCAGCCACATTGCTGGTGAACCATGTGTTCTCAAGGTTTGGGTTGCCGCAAAGAATTGAGTCAGACAGAGGAAGTCATTTCACAAGTACTCTAATGAGCAAGGTATGGCAAATACTAGGTGTGAAAAGGAAACTACATATCGCATATCGGGCGGCGTCTTCAGGTACAGTTGAAAGAAGCAATAGGTCTGTTGTGGATATTTTAAAGAAATTTGTGGCAGAAGCAGGTTCCAGCTGGGATTTGCGTTTACCATTGGTTTTGATGGCAATCAGGTCGACTCCTGCCAAAGCAACAGGTGTTAGCCCCCATGAGGTCTTAACAGGTAGGAAAATGGTGTTACCACAACACCTACTATACAGAACACATGAGCAAACTCTAGTGAGTGCATCCACAGTTCATGAATATATTGATGAACTGAGGAGGCATTTGCAACATGCATTTGCTTTTGTGCAGAGAAATCTGGAAAGAGCTGCTGACAGTGCAAAGTCATATTATGATAAAAAGACATCAGTAAAGGAATACAGTGTAGGGGATCAGGTGTACAAGTTTCATTTTGGAAAAAGTAAACAGAAAAATTCTAAATTTCTAGCAGCCTGGCAGGGGCCATTTCGAATTATAGATAAAGTCTCTCCTGTAGTGTATAAAATTTTGAGAAATGAAGGTGAAACAGCAATAGAGCAGTTTGTCCATGTAAATCAAATCAAACCATGCCATCCCAGACATGAGATCAGGCAGCTTGAGCATGTGGAAACGGATAGAGTCCCTTGAGAAAATAAATGGGTGTAATCAGGAGGCAGTGACAAAGAAGTTAAAAAAAGTTGATTGTTATGATGGCACATAAACACTGTGATATATGTAAAAATATATAATATAAATAAATAAATAAATAAATAAATAAATAAATAAATGCACATATAATGGAAGCTCATGGTTGGTGTGCAGAGAGAAAGTGTATTAAATATTGAATGCTGTTTTATATATGCTTGTTTTCTTTTAACTTGTATTTGATTTCAGAAAAAAACAGAAAAAAATATAAACGAAATATTTTTACCAAGCATGTTTTATTTTTGGCAAAAGGTGGAAATTAGTATTATGCTATGTACTTAATCTGTTTATTTTCTATCTTGATTTAGACAATTAACATTATTTGGTCGGAGGTTCCGGGATCAGAGGCCACGGGAGACGATGGAGTCCTGGAGTCCCCTGGATGAAGACCAAAAGATGCCTCCCTCCAGGTGGAGGTGAAGACAAAATAACCGGAATGCCAAAAGAGATGACTACTGTGGATTCAAGATTGCCAAGATGAAAGAGTACTCGAATGAACCGAATGACATCGCTGGTCGGGACATACCAAAAGAGACAAAACAAAAGTTCCGGCATATGAAGTTCCACGTATTTATTATTTTAATTATTTATTTTAACTTGTTATATTACTTATTTGTTTTAGTTAGTTGTTTTATTTCATTGTTTTTAATTGACTTGGAAAATTTAAACTTAAAGTAATGCCACTTCCACTGAGAAGGCAAATGTGGAACATTTTATAAACTGATGGACTCAGATGAAATGTTGATTGCAAATTTTCATTGATGCACATGAATATTCATTTTGTTGGATTGCTATATTGTAAAAAAAATAGAACAAGTTGTTTTTAGGAGTTGGCTTGGATTATAGCCAAGTTCTAAAAACAAAAGGAGGGTATATGTAAGGATATTTGGCGTGTTACAGTACAGAGTACAGCAATACTGCACAAGTAGCACAATTTTTTTGCAGCACCACCACAAGGGTGCGGTGCATTGCTATATGGGTTAGCAGATTAACAAGGAAAGACAGGCTATTCAGTCAAAAACGATTTTAACATATAAGATGAAAATCTATTTTTACAGTTAAAAGCACACGTGTTCATTTAAAAATGCACACTATTTTTCACCTGAAATGCCTATGGTGCGAGAGACACATTTGAAAATTAACAGCTAACCTATTAACCATTAACCTGACTAATAAAACCTTATTTAATATAACCCACTAATAAAATGTGTTCTCCACTGCAGAATTAGGCATACTCTGAAAACCATTTAAATGTGTGTGCAGATTTTTTTTTCTCTTCTCTTCTCTGCCTGATTCTCCGTGTTTTTGTGCACAGTAAACTGCAGGAAGAAGGAAGTCAGATTTGCAACAATTGCAAATGTATAAGCGAAGCTATTGTTGAAGAGTAGGAGGATGAGAGATGATGGATTTCATTGGGACACGTCATACAGAGGGCTGAGAGGAGAGTTTTAGTGGGCAGTATCAGGGAAAAAGACAGGCAGACATCTTTCTGCACTACTGGGGAGAAGACCTGGCTGTGGGGTCCTGACTGAATGCAGATTCCTGTGTCCTGCTGCAGTCGAGATTGGGGAGAGCTGAAAGAAAAACCTTTCCACTGGCTGAGGCATTCCTATCTGAAAAAGCTGAGAATTCCAGGCAATGACCCCGGCTTGAGAAGGCAAGCGTTCCTTTTTGCTGGAGTTAATCCAAGAGAGCCACATTCACAAAGAGAACAACTAAAAAGATAAGGTAATGAGAAGTGTGGGAGCTGAGTGTGTACGGTAATATGCAGTCAGTGTAGGATTCCTGTGCGTGTCTTAATCAAATACCAATGTTGCAATTTGAATTCTGTTCTCCGCCACGCTCTTTGCAGTGTGTCATAGACAATGCTTTGACTGTACCATTTTATTTATTTCTGTAAAGAATGAGATCGTGTCTAAATGCAGCTTTTATAATACAGAAAATATTTGAAAACAGACGGGTGTTTTATTTTCTATTTACCATTACAATGCCGATGATGTGGGGAGATTTTTAAACAGTGCAATGGTCATTTTAAGACAGATGTGTGCATGTCAGAATCAGTATGAATAATTGTGAGTGACTGTAGCATAGCTTGTTGGAGGTACATGAGCCAACGGGAAGAGAGACTCTCTGAACATAGCTCCCTACCGTATATAAGGTAGTGGAAATTACCACAAGACTACCACATATAGCTCTCTGTCGTAAATAAGTCAGTGAGTTCGCCCATGGTGGCACACCAACACTATCACTGGAAATGTGGTATTCCTAGAATGCAGGTCTGAGGTCTCTCTAGTGATCACACGAAATATCTAAGCAAAGATAAGGGATTCTGGACATTGGGGCCACAAATAAAACAAGGGAATTATGCTCACCAAAATACCACCAACCACGTATACCAAATATGCAGGTCTGGGTGCTGAAATAATGCATGTCCATTGTATTATTGTTGCACATGGCCAAATCTGAATACAAAGAGTGATTATTGCTAAGTTATTTTTCGGCGGTAATAAAATACCGTCAGGCCCCAAATCTCCACAAAATACCCTACAGATCCCTGCTGGTTTTGCAGTAGTGGGGGCTGAGTGAGTTATTTAGCCACTACTCACCCTAGTCGTTTAGTCACAATTATTGACGATTTGATCATGCTTTCCTCCTACAGGAGTTTAATAAGACTTTACATCACTTCAATTCTGCTGAACATTGTGGTTCAGAAAATGTTATGTAATTGGCCTCATTAATGTCTGACTTTGTAAATAAGTCTGTTAATGGTGGCCCTAATGGCCCATTTCTCGTGAACGGAGTCAATACCAGCCCTCAAATCTTTTCAAAGACAATCTTGCTGGAAAGCATTCCAGGTGTGTACACTATTCCATGCCAGTGGAAAAGACACTTAGTTTTCAATAAGTACATAGCACCAAAGCATACCGAATGTGCATTTTCCTTACAGATTGCTGTGTTAGCCATTTTGGACTTGACTCCTAGCATCAGTTATGCCATAGACAGAAGGGGAGGGTGGGTGCTGTTGCCTGTCTTACAGATCGTGAGTCTACAAGATATATGCTATTACATTTTGTTAATGGTCAAGGATTCAGACATTTGAACGGCCTCTTGGCGCTTGCATGCCACATTAATCTTCACTGGAAGTGCATTTATGAGGTATTTTCGGATGCACCTGGCATAAATATGCTGGTACATTGATGGCAGCATCAGCAGGACTATACCTTACAAACGTGATGTGCCCATCTATAAAAGGAGAAAAACAGCAATATTGGAGCGTTAGATGCTGCATGTTCCATATGAGGGCAGGCAGGCAGAACCTGAACATTGTCATAGTATTAATGCATGTGTGCATGTCAACATTTATTAAAAAAGGTGTTGCCAAATGATTCCACTGTCAGGTGTTTACCCCAAATGCGAAATTGGGGGCACAGTGGCTAAAATAATGGACAGAAACAGTTTATGACTAGTTTGAATGCCATTTAATTGTAAGATTGATCATTGTTTTGCTGCTGGAAAAAAATAAATAGTTGTGTTTTTCAGTAACAGAATCACACATGGAAAAAGGCACGCTATAGTGATTATGTGTTTGTACAAATTCTCATATTTCAGATACAAGGCCCAAGATAAATTGAGATGTGACCAGGGGTGAAACACTTGTTTTAGTAAGTAAGATACCAACTTTGCGGGGACTGCTGGTTGAAAAGCATGTCTGTTACCGAGATAAGTAATTAAATGGGTTACTTGTGTTTTGCCAATTCAAACACAGACTTTGGACCAGTCTTCAGAGGTTGCTTGCTTTGTAAACTCGGCATGTGGTGAGCAAGTATAGCCTGGGTGCACAATTCATCGTTCATTTGACAACTAACTTTAAAAGTACATCTAAATTCACTCTTTGCATTGAGGCTCCTGGCTATTAAAAGCAGATCTACCCATTAGGCAGACAGGCTTCTCCCACAAATATATCAAGTGCCTTTGAAGTGAGGGCATTTTCAAATCTGATGTCAGTAATGGCTCATGTATTCTTTTTTTCACTGATGAGTAAGTTCAAGTAAAGACCAGTGGAAAAAGGGAATATTGCAGGTACATTTTAACTAAGTTAGTATTTCGTGTGCCCAGAGCTTCGAAAGAGCAATTATCCGAACTCCAGACACAACGATCTAGAATGTGTAGATCTCACCTGTCATTTCAGGTAAAGAGAACTTATGTGCTTCACA
Source organism: Ambystoma mexicanum (assembly GCF_040938575.1). NCBI lineage: Eukaryota > Metazoa > Chordata > Amphibia > Caudata > Ambystomatidae > Ambystoma > Ambystoma mexicanum. The sequence goes on from NC_090933.1 coordinate 1,125,113,396, forward strand.
TGCAAAATTCGGGAGAGAAAAACACCGAATGTCTAATATCACAATGACTGCATTGAATGCTATTAATGGCACTCACAACTACCTCAGTAAATCAGTATCTGAATGTTGTAGAAATACATTTAATACATTAGCTTGTGGGAGTGATGTGTTCAATCCAACCAACAATATGACAATAATCAAAATTTGCTCAGAATGGCTGCCATAAAAGATTTACTTGATATACCTCTGGTGTTGTTAAAGTATGTCCTGAGTAATCACATTAAGTTCTCTAGAAAGAGACACACTTCATCATATAATTTACAAACTCATGAGGCAATTAGAAAATATAATTTTAGAAACTGGAATTATTTATTTGCAGTATAAGATCAAATGACATCATGACAGTGGATGTGGTGGAACCTTGCACATTGCCAAACTCTTTGGCCCATCAAAGACACATGTAATTTAAGAGACATCGGGCCTCATTACAACTGTGGCGGTAGCCGTGCTGTTAAAAACTGCACGACTGCGCCGCAGTTGCATTTTTTTCTGGCACCCGTGAATGGGCAAGAACCGGCTCATGCCGAGTTCGGCGGACCTGGTACTTGCCCATTTTCGGGTGCTGGAATCAAGGGCCTCCTCATCCCCATTGTGCCCCTTAGGGATGAATGAGGATGAGGACGTCAGATGCACCGGCACATTCAGAGTTGTGCCGGTGCATCCGACGTGCTGTGCTCGCGGGTGCTTGTCAGCCTGCCAGGAAAAACCTGGCGGGCTGACAGGCACCCGCGACCACAACACGTAGTATGGTGGTCTGGGAACTGCGGTACCGGCATGCTTACTGGTAACGTAGTTCCCAGACACCAGGGTCGTAATGAGGCCCATTTGGTGTTTTCTAGGAATGACATCACCAAAATAACCCACCAATCTGATCACTCTTCTGATGGGATCTCAGATAGCGACAGCACTTTTAGAAGGTGAAATCTGCAGTCTATAAAAGGTCCAATACAGAAGATGTGTGGGATGTATAAACCCACTCATCCAAGCCCTGCAACATCACTGTGCATTGCTGGCAGCAGAAACATCATAATGGCCGCCGGAAAGCATGCTGCTTGCCAGAAATCACCAGAAATTGCACAGTGAAAACCTGAAAAATAGACCACCATCCAATTTTGCCTATCTTAGTGAGCACAGGAGACCACTGCCAAAAACCACCATTGGGCTACCCACAAAGTAGCCTGAAACCACTTGGAAATAGCAATGCTGATTGAAAAAGAAACACAGAGCTGTTTGAAAATCCATTTTCTTGATTGTCAAAAATCGCTAAAATCATGGCTCACAAATCACCTAGAAGATCCAACCTCTTGTTGGGTGTTCCACATCATTTACTGCAAGAATCCACAAAAATACCATGTCAGCAAAAATCATATGTTTGCAGAACAAAATCCTATTTTAAAGATACTTGATGAAAAGACAGCTGTCAAAATGGGTGTAATACCATTGCTCACCTCTACCAGAAAGCCAGCGCTTTAAAACCATTTGTGTAAAGTTTAGAAAAATTGAGCTCAAACCATGCCAAAGAAGAGAGTTCCATCAAAATGCCAGTTGGCATGGCTTGAGCTCAATTTTTCAAAACTTTACACACATGGTTTTAAAACGCCGGCTTTCTGGTAGAGGTGAACAGTGGTATTACACCCATTTTGACAGGTTGAAAAAGACTTGATTTAAAGATATGTTGCTTATTTTAAGTTTATAAATGTTATTTTTTTCACAAGGAACTATGTTACAATTGATCAGAAAGTAACCTGATGCAGTTAAAACTCCAAAAGGCTTGCCTCCCCTGAGAACACTTCACACTTTGTCATTCCCACCAGAAGGAGGATGTCGCATTGGCATGCTAATCAAAAAGGGAGGAGATTTTCTCTGCAGCCAATAGATTCCTTGGACTGAATAGTGAATGCTAATTTGGGGTGTAACTGACCACAAACTGCTGGCAGGAAACAAGACATGTGACCCTCTGAGTCAGCCCAGCTCTAGGAGGCGGACCAGACTGAGATGTGAATTGAATTGAAAGCAAATGTATGTTTTATAAAAATGCTTATAGCAAATTGTACCGAGATGACAAAAATGTAAAATATTGAGAGTGTGAAAATGAAAAATTCACTCACAGTTCAAGACTAAGCTGGACTTTGTGCGATGTTCTGAGACTAAACCCCGGAATTTATTCATATTGTAGCTGCAGTGTTTTTGCTATAAACATGAAAACTTACAGTAATATGCTCAGAGAGGATATGCATGCATGTATCAAATTTGGTGCAGAATGAATATTGAGAAACCCACAAAAACGCAAAAATGTTGTCATTTCTGATCCCAAGCTCGTAGAAACATGGGACTTGAACAGAAATGCACCTCAAGCAATCTGTTATGTAATTATGTATTCTCAACAACTTGTGTAGCTGGTTAATATGTTTTTGGGAAAAATTGATTTTCTATGTAAAAGCAAAAGGGAGGGATTTCTTTTGGACCATAAACACATCACTCTGACTCATTCTGACACACTGATCCTTTCTCCAATCAGGGGATAGGAAATCCTCTAACCTATCAGATCCTTAGAGGGTTGAGAATTGTAGAATCAGCCTCCCCACCCACTTTGGAAATACATAAATAGGGACTGTGAGGACAGATAGGACACACACATTTTTCCACTACTCAACTGATTTCTTGGCGAAGCACCCTGCAAGAAGATCCATACAGAGATCCAGACAATATCCAGTCAGAGACTCTAGAACCAAACTCTAGAACTTTGAAGCAGAGAGGCCTAATCCAAAAGCTGAACCCTTCTCAGCAGGCCTGCAGAACCTATCAACCTGATTCTAACACCTAACTGCCAAGGTGCTCTCACATTCAACAGCCGGGCTGTGCTGTTTTGCTATTCTAGCCCCCTGTGCTAGAACCAAGGTCCAGACCGAGAAAGCAGAGCTGTATCCAGAACCCGCCAGATCTAGTCCAAGAGGCCATGCAGACCGCTGTGCCGTGCTGAGCGCAGACCAGAGTGCCTGGTCCTGTCCGGTGGCGAGTGAAGCCAAACCCTTGACCAGATCTTTGACGGGGCCACTCCATTATAAAGCCTAGGAGTGAGTATCTAGTCTAGAACTGTCCATAACCAATCTCTTAGTTTAAAGTAATCCTCTTCCATCCATTTGAACATGTCCAGAACTGTATTACAGAATTTTGTGCCCCTCCTGTTGATTCTAAATCTGTAAAGCGCAATCTGTCATTTTGAAATTTATTTCTGAAAATCTACCTTCACAAAAACCTCTGTAACCTTTGAACCGCACATCCTAGGACCGAAATCTAACTGTCATTTTGAAGCTAAGATTCTAAGCTTTCCAACGAACAAACATTTCCTTATAGTTATTCTGTAATCGCGTTTCACGCACGCGGAAAAATTGCCACAAATTGCAATTTAGCTCCATTTCACCACATGCCAAAATAGCTGTTTCTTGTTTTCAACTGCTGAAATTCGTTTTCAATCTGATAATCATTCATGAATCTCCTTTAGTGAATGAAAATCATTTTAGCATATTTTCTCTTTCATTGCAATCACATTCAAAAGTATTTTCACCTGTTTGAAAATCATACCTATTCTCTCTAAGGTTGCTGGGGGAACTGGGATTGAACTGCATTATTGATTGTATTCCTGAAACCTGTGTGCCCTCATTTCCATCTCTTCATATTGCATAGGGGGGTGAGTGAGTAGTCACAGGGGAAAAAGTGATCATATTGTCTTTTGATTGAAACCATATCTAGTTTTATTTCTGTGTTGCATTTTTCCCATCCTTGCATTTCCTTGAACCCATATAAAGTATTCTCTGCTACCTTATCCTTCCTGTTCTTACTCCTAAGTGATTAAAGAGTTGTTGATATTTTAATATTACCCAGTACTGATCACTGTTCATATTCATAAGTGTGCTATTCAGATATTGTTTCTATTCATAAAAGTGTGATATATATATATTGTTCAATTCTTCAAATAAACCTTTTAATTTGCAAAACAAACCTACTTCTTGGCTCAGTGAGGTCAGGGAGATCCAAAGAGAGGGCTGTTATATAAGGGTTCATCAACCAGATTTAAAGAACTTTGACATAAAAATATATAAATAGGGGCTTCCATTGTGCATCCCATACTAAGCATTGACTTGGTTGGAGTGCTGGATTGAAGTCACTTAGAGATGTATGCATGAACCAACTAAAAAATGGGAGATAACTGCATTAATTGCAGACAGTATTATAGTGGAAGAGTGGCAAAAGGATTGAATACATTGCCTTATCCAGGGGGACTGATTGCACAAAAGATCCCAGAGCATCTCAATAGTGTAGCCTGATTTCATGTAAAACCTACATTATGAACTATTGAGAGCAGAGATATTGGGCCTCATTACACGGTAGGCGGTAACCATAGCGCTATTAGCGCCTTGGTTGCCGCCGATATTTTACCGTGACCGCCTTGGTGGATGGCAAAATACCGCCCTACTCCAAGGTGAGCAGGGGCGGTAATTCCCCATTCACCAAGGCACTTCCCCATTCCCATTTTTGCCCCGATAGGGCATAATGGGAATGGGGAAGGCGCTAATTACGGTACCGCAAATTGCGGTACCATAATTAGCACCAAGGTCCCTTTGCGGCACCCTACTTTTACGGCTGGTAAAACCAGCCGTTAAGGTCGGGTCCCGCAAAGGGAACTCGTAGTAAGGCAGTAAGGGTTTACCGGTACCGGTGCCCTTACTGGTACCGGTAAACCCTTACCGCCTACCGTGTAATGAGGCCCATTGTCTTATTTTAATTTATAGAGCCTAACAAAACTAATGTAGTATGTTTGCATGTTACTTCTCATTTTATTTTTGGCATGTTACTTTAGCAATATGAAGTATTTTTATTGTTAGATAATTAATTGTTTGATTTCACAGTGGCAGCGCTACACAATAATAACTTCATGACCCCTAAACTGATGATAGAAGAAAATCACACAAGAACCCAAGGAATCATTACAGATTATGAGTTCCAAAAGAGATGCCAACACAAAGTACAGTCAACATGTTTGCAAATATTTCTAATGAACTACCACAAAAACAAAAAGACTGGTCTTGGCTGCAAGCTATTTGCAGTTGGTTGAGCCTTTGACTGTGTAGCATGATGATTGTCTTTAACAGTGGTCATTTGAACCATCTGAATTGGACTACTAGGGCCTATGTACATTTGTTCAGCTATCATCTATTGGCTCCTGAATACTCTTATTTTGTCAGAATAGTAGTACCAGACATATGGTGGTTAGATGTATTAGCACTCCTTGATAGTTTTCCAGTCTTCCTCCAAATTCCTTTAGAAAACTCTATGGTAGATCCTCTGTCGTGATTCTTACTGCAATTCATAATAACTTGGGAGGCACATTTTTACGTCAACGGGATCCCCTTCTAATAATCCTAGAAATTAAGCATTCATGATGTAAGTTTTTATGTTTTAAAGATTTGTTAATAGTAAATATATATTGCAATCAAGCATGGAAGTCTTTCTATCAACAGCGGGTGAGGCATTTGTGTCCTGGTTGAGTGAAGGATCCTGACAAGTGTAGGTTGGAGGAAGGGAATCTTTACAAGGGAACTCCTATTGATGCTTACTATGTCAAAGTGAAGTTGAGTAGGTAGGGTGAAGAAGATTGAAATATTCAACTTCTGTGGTTAATTTAGGGACTGGTTCAGGGTATATACCAAGCAAGCCTACTTGTTATCATGGATTGAGTTTATAAGCTAATGGTTTTTCTTTGTTTGTTGTTTATTGTTTGAAGTATTGTATTCCTGTCTGAGTGATCAAAACGTTTGTGACTTTTGATGTTCTCATTTCTTTGACTTCTGATGTTATAGAGCCGGCTCAACTAACTATAAATTAGTGCAGACATTGGAACCGTTGGCAGCCACATGTTATTAGTAAGTGAGTATGTTTAATTGAAATATAGATGCGTTTATGACTCTCTAAGTATAGAAGAGAAGCTTAGTAATTTTTCATTTTTTTTTTGCCCAATTCTTTGTCTTTTTTCCAAAAACGCACCACATTTGTTCATTGTGATAAGCCAACTAGTTCCACAGAAGCTTTACATCATTGGCATATTCCTGATGGCCTCATTTCAAGAGAAATAGCAAGGTTTGAGGAGTTATTTTAGATGGATTAAACAACATGTATTTCCAGAAGAGTCTGGGAAGTTGGCTCACATTAATGCAAAACAGGGTTTAAAAAATTGGCTGCACAGTCATAAGGGGTGTTGAAAATCTGGGTACAAATATCAATCTGCTCAATTTTGAGGGCACATAAGGATGCCCAATAAACCCAATAAGTCCAATATCCTTATATAAGTGTACAACATTTGTGAGAGTAGTATTCCCTATCTAGTGAGTTACACTCATTCATTCAAATCAGACTCATTGGGGGTGACCTGAGAGTTATACTTTAGTAAGGAGAGCATTGAAAACCTCATTTGTAAATTTGTATCTTCTAGAGCCTGTCGGCTTGATGAACTCCCCAATGACATCTTAAACATATTTGGGCTTATATATCCAATATTTTTAGACAAATCTTGTTTCATTGTTCTTTACTTGAATCATGGTCTCTTTTCAAAACAATTGACAGATTGAATAAAAAAAAAAGATCCCCCAATTGACCTACCGGATGTGGGCATTAACATCTTTGCCAATTTGTTATTGAGTGAATAAGAGGAATGGGCCATTAATAATCATCCACTGAAGATATTTTAGACTGGAAAACCACTTGAATGGTTTTATTTTGAGACTGTTTCAAAAACAGGAAACTCCGGTAGGAAGCTTTCCAATGTATGATGCCAGTATTGCTATAACAGCCACTTTTGATAGTGTACATAGATATGTTTCGTCAGAGAAGCTGACATATTGGGCCTTAACAGCAGTCCTTTTAAGTGTTCTAATTGTGCAACATTGTGAATCAGGAATTCAGGTTTGTCATGCCCGCAGAGGGGGCCTAGTGCAAATAATTCTAATGTATAGAGGATTTTGGCAGGGACATGTACTGGCTCACCGTCCTAAGAATATTTACCTATATGATTTGGGTGATACAGTGGCAAGTGTTTGCTCTTTTCTACCGCAGGTAGGTGAGCTGAGGTTTACCTGGTTAGGAGTAGTAATAATATAATGATTTTAGATGCCACCCCAATCAGCCTACAATGTTGTATTGGAAATATTAATCTGTATGCATTGGATAATGAATTGACCAGGAAAGAGCCCCAATTCCTCTGGAGTATCTATAACAACAAATTAGATGTGGTCCCCAACTTAATTTAACTGGGTTACTCTATAAAAATCCTACAATTCAATTAGAATGTTTGAGATTGAGGCCTGAAGTAATTCTGTTTCTTATTTCTAGAGCAAGGCACCCAGTGAGACTCAGTTATTTTGTATTTATATTTCTGACACATTTGATAAATATTAGCTTGAAATCTGGTCGCTTTTCATTTTTACCAGCAATTAAATACTTCAAGTAATGGAGCGTGGTGATGGTCGGGTCTTGATCAAACTAGAGGGCCTTTTGTAGCAATCCACACTCTTCCAATTGTGGACCTCGTCTCGATAATTTGACCTTAATTGGATTAATTGAAGTGGGTTACTTTATTAAAATGCTGCCTATTGCAGATCGTATTTTAAGATCTTAGATCCACCAAGGTTGTGTTTGTTTCATGATTTAAAGCAGATAGCTGCCAATTAATCTGTGAAACATTTAAATGGATGCATTTGCAAATGTAAAGCACTTTCATTTACAATCGAGATTTTGTAAGAAAGAATTTGTGAGAATCAGAGTGGGTAAGTTTGCAAGAGTTGTTGGGATGCATACCTAGCTCACCTGTCCCCCCAAGCAGTTTATACTGAGAGCAATACTCTAAGAGTGTGCACACATAGTGGCCTGCTGTGGTAGAGGGCAGGTGGGAGGTGTACAGAAGGGATAATAGAGATTGCAGGAAATGTAGTGTTTGTAGGGGGTAGGTTACTTTTAAGTAGCAAAGCAAAACTGAACCACTGCCATTTTGGAACTAAGGCCCTGCGAGACTAGAACCAAGCACGGAAGAATAATAAGTGTAGGCCTGGGCAAGATTACCCACCCCCACTCCTGTCCCTATCACAGGCAATAGCTTAGAATGTTATTCTGGAAATTATGAATAGAGCCCTTTCTTGTCTCACACTGCAGGCCCATGGAATCCAAAAAGAATGTGCACAGTAAAGCGCGGGTAGGGCTGCAGCTAGGTTTGTGGGACAATCTCACGAGAAATGGAGCAGAGGACTGAAGCTGCCAAAACAGGGATTTCTGATTTATAGCACCCATGCCCCAAGGCCCATTGCCTTTTTGTTTGAATTACCAGAGGCTTACTATCCCAACTTCTAAATTCTTCAATTGTGGATTGATTAGTGTTTCTGTAACACTTACCTTTGGTGCCCTGCAGGAGTGTCTGGTCCAGAATGCCGGGGAGGTATTCAGGAGCTGAGTTATTGGGTTCAGGAACGGGATGCAGATCCAAACCACTGCTTCCCCACTGTTTGCACTGACCGGCTATTGCCCAATGTGCAGTGTGGTTAGGAGTGCTTTGATTAGCCCCACAAAGATGTAGGCGGTATAGCAGGGCTTCTTGTTGTTCCTAAGGGCAAACACGTACAGGGTTAATGCTAAGAATTGCTCTATTTCCCTCCTGTCCCCACCTCCCCTCACTACACCCCCTAAATGGGTTGTTTTGGCTGTAGGTAGTCAGGGCTCACCTTGCAGTATTTGCAGATGGTTTTCAATCGGACAACATCATTTCCAGTTACATCACTGGATTGGCTGTGGTCGAGTCCTGCTGCGGCGCACAAGATGCTTCCTGAAGGTAAGTATTTCAGTAAAAATGCCCTTAAATGTCTTTTCTGTTGGTGCGCTGCCCGAGGGCAGTGTAGAATTATGCTTAATGTCCTTAAAGGTATTACAGTCATGCGCGTGTAAATCATGTTGTAATAATGTTCTGTGTGCTCCCTTTTCAGCTGTGGGTGTCGGTGCGGAGAGTCAGCTCTGAAAGCTTCAGAGCATGCGAGTGACAGCGCGGGCTGTCAGCTGAGAAGAAGCAAAGGCGGGTGACAGCACTCGCCGACAGCTGTGCAATATCAGTTGTGGTTGTTAGTAAGCAAGGTCTGAAGTGGATCCGGGGGTTCAGCGTGGTAGTGGGAGACTCTGAACTTACTGTACTGACATTTTACTGTCTCTTTCCCTAGGATCCAGAAGTCGCTGAAATGAAAATCCGCCGTGCACGAGGGTGCTGCCGCGTGACTGCAGAGGCCGCTCCGGGTAAGTGCAAGATGAAAAAAAAAGGCTCCAGAAGGACAGCAGAGCGCTGAGGGATCAAACAGGATGCAGAGATGTCTGAAGCTGCAGGCATGTGGAGCCAGTTCCCGGCAAGCGCTACACCACTTGCATCTGCTGCGGGAGAAACGCTAAGCATTGGGTGTGGCCCAGGGTGGGATTTGTACATCCCTGTGCCACACCTTTCCAATAGACCCCCAGGGATCATTGCAATATGTGTAATTTGGAGGCCATATTGGGTTCCAACCTGGGTCCTAACCCAGCAGCCATATTGGCATGGGAATCTAGTATAAGTATGCTACTGCTCACGCCAAGCAGCTACTTTCTGTGTCCACTGCCCACCAACAGTGCCTGTATTTGTCTGGTGACTTTGGGGGTGGATGGTTGGTGTTCTGCTGGTTCTGCTATGGTTCAGGACCGCACTCCCATCCAAAGCTCCCCCAAGGATGGCTAACCCCGGTCCTGGTTTGGGCGGATAGTTACGGTGGTAGCAGTCTAATAGGTGTGATGCATGTATGTTACCTGCTGGTTCCCAAGTCCTGTCTAACACACCATACCCTCTCCAGTCGACAAGGTAATACATCTTTCTTCGTACGACTCTAAAATGTCTCTGACTTCATACTCATTTTCATCTCCCTGTGCTTCTACAGGAGGTGGTCTGGATGTGGATTCCCTAGTACCAGGTTGCACTGGCTTCAGCAATGATACATGTAAGACCAGGTGTATACATAGGGAGATGCTAATTCCAATTTTACTGTGACTGGATTGACACTGGACACTACCGGATATGGGCCAACATATTTTGGATGAAACCTTGTTGGTACTTTCATCTGGATATGTTGTGTGGCAAGCCAAACCTTATCTCCTACCTGATAAGCAGGTGTTTCTATCTTCCTTTTATCTGCGAAGTGGTACTGGGTTATTTTGGAATCATGGAAGGAATGGGTGGCATTTGCCAGGGTTTCTTTAATGCTTGTGTGCAGGGACATTATGGCTGGCATTTCCAAGGATGCCGGTGGATCAAAGGCTATAGTACGTGAGTCCTGTCCATGTAAGAAGAAAAAAGGGGAATAACCGGTGGAACTGTGGACAGAATTGTTGTAAGTGTATTCCGCCACCCAAAATAGGTCAACCCAATCCTTATCTGCGTGAATGAATATGCAACGCAAGTATTGCTCAAGAGTCTTATTGGTTCTCTCGGTTTGGCCATCTGTCTGTGGGTGGTGACTAGTTGATAGCTGGGTATCAATTTGGGCATTGGCACAACAGCTTTTCCAGAACTTGAAGACAAACTGACTTCTGAGTCGGATATCACCAATGATGGAAATCCATGTAATTTGGCTATATTTGCCAGAAATACCTGCACCAGTTTTCCTGCATTTAGAAAACCTTTTAGTGCATTGAAGTGAGCCATATTGGTCAGAACATCAACAACAATGAGTATAGTGTTCTACCCTTTAAACGGTGGGAAGTCAGTAATAAAGTCCAGTGATATGGTGTGCCAAGGGGCAAGTGGGATTGACAGTGGGTGGAGTAAACCCTGTGGTTTTTTCTTTAGGGTTTTATGTCTTTCACAGGTGTCACAAGTCTTCACATACTGTATGGTGCCCTTCCGCCATGTGGGTCACCAGAAGTTTGTCAGATTTTGGCCATGGTTTTAGTGATTCCAGGGTGGCCTGCAGTAAGAACGTCATGGTATGCCTTAAGATCCTTGTCTTGTATTACTGAAGTAGGCAGATATAAGCGTTTCTGATGATACGGAAACCCAGATTCGGCAGTTCGCACCGAAACCTGAGAAACCCACAACCGCAACTAATCAGGAGTCATGATCACTCTGATTTCATCCTGCAGGGCATCCTTTGGAGAACCAGTACCTAGCACTCCCAGAAACTTATCCTCTGGAATTATGGCAACCATTGTGGGGTTTGTGTACACGTCTTCTCCTTCAGCATCCCAACCCAGGAAAGGGCATCTGCTTTACACCAGGGTGATATGTTACGGTGAAGTCGAATTCTGTGAAAAACTGCACCCATCTTAACTGGCGCGGGTCCTGTGCTTTGGCTGTTCTTAAGTATTGTAGTTTACGATGATCAGTTAACAATGTAATAGTATGGCGTGCCCCAAGCAGATTGTGTGCCCCAAGCAGATGGTTCCTCCATTCTTTAAAGGCAGCTTGGATGGTGAGCAACTCCTTGTCCGTTATTGTGTAATTCAATTCAGCAGGAGTACATTTTTTAGACCAGAACACCACAGGGTGCAGCTGGTTTTTCTTAGGGTTCCGTTGGGACAGGACTGCACCCATAGCAACACTAGGTGTGTCAGTCTCTACCAGGTAAGGATGGTCTGGGTCAGGGTGTCTGATTATCAGTGCAGTGGTAAACTGGTGCTTGAGCTCAGTAAAAGCTTGTTCGGCCTCAATAGTCCAGGTGAAGGTTTTGTTCTTTCGGAGCAATGAGGTAGTAGGGTGGGCTATGTTGGAGAAGTCCGAAATAACCCGCCAATAAAAATTGACAAACCACAGGAAACCCTGGACTGCACTCACTGAGGTAGGTGATGGCCACTAATGTATTGCGTCAACCTTTCGTTTATCCATCATTATTCCTTGGAGAGTCAGAATAAATCCCAGAAACTCCACCTCGGTCATGTGAAAAGCACACTTTTCTAGTTTGGCATACAGTCAATGTTGTTGTAGCTTCTCTAATACTGCCTTGACGTGCTGCACATGTTCCTGCCGTGTTGACAAATAGATCAAGATGTCATCAATATAGACCATAGCACAAACATCCAGCAGCTCCTGACGAACATCAATCATGAAGTATTAGAAAGCTACTGATGCGTTGCATAAGCCAACGGGCATGAGAGTGTATTTGAACAACACGAACTTGGTGCGGAAGTCCGTCTTCCACTTGTCGCCTGCTTTTACATGGACCAAGTGGTATGCTCTCCTGAAGTCAATTTTAGTGTAGATTGTGGCTCCCTTTACTTGGTCCAGCATTACCGGAATCAGCGGTAGAGGGTATCGGTTCTCAATTGTGATTTTATTAAGCCTCTATAATTTCTGCATGTTCTGACATCCCCCTCCTTCTTAGGGACGAAGAAGAGAGCCGAGGAGAGAGGAGACTTAGAAGGTTGAATGAAGCCGTTAGTCAAAAGCTGGTTGAGGTAACTGCACAAGTGTTGGTTTTCTTTTTCAGTAAGCGCATATATGTGACTGCATGGGGCCTGATAACCAGGGATAAGATCAATTTGACAGTCATAAGACTGATGTGGCAGTAGTTTATTGGCCTGTTCTTTCTGAAAAACATCTTGGAATTCCCGTATTTGGAAGGCAGCTGTCCGTTGATATTGATTATTGTCTGGTGGCTATCATTATCTTTTTCTGTAGGTGTTAACACACAAGGTAGATGAGTAACAGATCTGCAAGCATTCTGCAGAGAAGGTCAACGTGCGCATGCCAGTTGATGGCGGGATTATGACTTTCCAACCAGGGCATACCGAATATGAGCTGGAATTGAGGTGCACTGATCAGGTAAAAAACTATCCTCTCTCGGTGACCATCACGACACAATAGTTCCATGTCACCTGTGCACTTGGTCACTGGTCCTGATGATAGTTGCAAACCATCCACAGAGACTTGGTTATCCACCTTCACCCTCTGCTGTATGGAGACGCCAATCCGCTGGGCCACTGTGATGTCCATGTAGTTACCTACAGCTCTGCAGTCTATTTAGGCTTCAAGGGCGTGCATTCATTGCAGAGTCTCTGGGCAGATGAGGAGTACTGTTGTTGTGAGGTGTGAGATTGTTGATGCCTTTCCCTGTCTCAACAAGCATATCCCTAGTCTTGTCGAGCCATGCAGATTTCCGCAGGCATTCTTGCTTCCGCCGATCACTCCTAAAGGCTTACTGGGTAGCTTGCTCAGGCAGTCTTTTAGGAAATGTCCAACCTTACTGCAGTATAAACAGAGCTGTTGCCGTCTGCGCCTCTCTCTTTCCTCCTTCGTCAGAGGACCTCTGACACTGCCTGGCTGCATGGGCTCTGGCGAGGCTTCTATGGGATGAGATCTGTCTTTCGTGGGTGTAGGTACACAGGGCGCCCCTCTGAATGAGACCAATCAGACTGCCTCTGCTACAACCAGTGCTCTAGCTGCACCACCAAGTCTAAATGTTCCCAGCAACGCTCTGGTGGATTGAAGACTTGGCTCAAAACATCATTAAGTTTGCTACGAAGACCACAATAAAACAAGGTGCTCTGTTTCTCCTCTGGCCAGTTTGTTTCTGCCACTAGGCGATTCAAGGTGGTGATATATACCAGAAGATCCTGGTTTCCTTGCCGAAGAGTCAACAGTTCTCCATCCAAGGCCTGCCCATGTGCCCGACGAGTGAAGAGCTTGTCTACTTCTTGTTGGAATCCTGCAAAAAATTGTACACAATGGGGGCATCACGGTTGACTAGTGGCACCGACCAGCTGGCCGTGTGTCCATTCAGGTATGATACGATATGGCATTTGTAACGCGCCTTTACACAAGTGTTTCAAGGCGCGAGTATGACAAAATGATGGCGACTTTGGTCTGATCGGTTGGAAATGCCCCCGGCCAACACAGAAAATGGAGCCTACACTGGTTCATGAAAATAGCATATCTCTGAGGGTCACCCAAGAATAGTTCAGGTGGTGCCAATGGGACAGTAACAGGGGTGGTAACTTTTATTTGGGAAGGTGCTACTGCAGCGCCTTCTGAAGGGCCTGGTAAAGGAACCTGACCCGTTTGGGTCCTAGTTAGGCATTTTGCTAGCTCCTCTTATCTCTCCTGGTTTACCACCAACTCCTTTCGCATGGCGTTGGTTTCAGAATGGGCAGCGTGGACCTACACCCGCAGTTCGACTAGTAAGGCTGCTAACTGGTCCACTTCTGAGGCCATGGCACTCAGGCCGGCATGATGTGCGTGGGCTTAGCATTCTGTAACGCTTACCTCTGATGGTCTGCAGGAGTGCCTGATCCGGAATGCTGGGGAGGTATTCACAAGCTGAGGCATTGGGTTCAGGAACAGGATGCAGATCCAACCCACTCTTTCCCCACTGTTTGCGCTGACTGGCTATTGCCCAACCTGCTGTGTGGTTGGGAGTGATTTGGTTGGCCCCACAAAGATGTAGGGTGGATGGCAGGGCTTCCGGTTGTGCCTAGGGGCAAACAAGTACAGGACATTAATGCTAAGAATTGCTTCTATTCCCTCCTATTACCATCTCACCTCACTACCCCTCTTAAATGGGCTGTTTTGGCTGCAGTTAGTCAGGACTCACCTTGTAGTATTTGCAGATGGTTTTCAATCAGGACAACATCAGTTCCAGTTACATCACTGGATTGGCTGTGTCAGCTGAGAAGAAGCGAAGGTGGGTGACAGCGTGGGCCATCAGCTGTGCAATCTCAGAGCGGTTGCTGTTAATTAAGCTCTGAGGGGAATCTGGGTGTTGAGTGTGGGAGTTGGAGCCTCTGAACTTACTGTTCTGACTTTGTACTGTCTCTTTCGCTAGGATCCAGATGAAACTCTGCTGTGCAGGAGTGAGCTGCTGCGTGACTGCAGAGGCCGCTTCGGGTAAGTGCAAGATGAAAAAAGGCTCCAGAAGGACAACAGACTGCTAAGGGAGCCAATGGGACACAGAGATCACTGAAGCTGCAGGCACGTTGAACCGGATCTGGCAAGCTTTAAACTGCTTGCATCTGCTGCGGGAGAAATGGTAAGCATTGGGTGTGGCCCATGGTGGGGTTTTTATAGCCCTGGACCACACCTTTCCACTAGACCACCAGGGATCATTGCAATATGTGCAATTTGGGTGCCATCTTGGTTCTTGTGTCCAGCTACTTTCTTTGTCCACTGCCCACCAACAGTGTCTGTATATGTCTGGTCACTACAGGGGTGGATTCTTGGTGTTCTGCTGGGTCTGCTAGGGTTCATGACAGCTTGTAACAGGCACCCCATGGCGGGTGTAGCTGTCACAGTGAGAGTCCAAACAGAATCACCTGTGATTTGTGCTGCGAGGTGTGCCGGGGTGAGGATAACAAATTTAGGCCAATGATGGGGAAGCATGGCAGAGGCGTCAGAGTGCCTGGGATCGCACAAGTTTCTCACATTTCTGAGTACTATCTTGAGCTTCAGAGTAGCCACTGAACTCATGTCTACATTACCAGGTCGCGGGATGTGAAATTAAAGGCCTATTCATCTATTGAACCAATTGTGTTGCTAGGCTGTGAACTTATCGAGGCCAAGGTCCACATAGAAGAAGACTGACACCAACAACAGCAGCCAATCACCTGGTGGTCAATTAGAGGAGGATTATGTGTACATAGGGGCTTCACCAATGGTACGGTAGCAGTGACACTGTATAGTGTTTTTGTCACGAGTGACGCTTTTGTGCCCTCAAATGCTTTGTCCGCTTTAAACTAACCAGTGCGCTCCAAGGCACTAGGGTTGGAATGCCCCTGCTGGCATGTCCTTGTAATCCTTGCGACAGGTGTTCCGAGCATTTTTCCGCAGAGGGGTGTCTTTTATTCCATGCCTGGTTATCTGGAGGTCTGCCACACAGAGTCAATCCCAAAGTATGTTATAATTCGCAATGTGGCCAGTGAATAGAAACAATGGGGTACATGTCCCCAGTATCTAATGAAAGTCCCAAATGCCACTTGGCGTAAGTCATTATTAAGGTTAAGTTTACGTTTTCTGCCCATGAATTAATTTGTGGGGAATGGCAGCTGGCGTCCACAAAAAGGACTGCTTCTGCTAGTTTTGTTGTGACTTCTCCTCAATTGAATCTCTATTTCATTTATGTGTTTTTTTCACCTCAAATGTATGTGTTTAAGTTCCACATTTTGACATATTAAATAAATACTAAATAAGCGCTTCATCAAATGTGCACAAGTTTCTGTTCTTCTTAATAGAGACATTTTTGGAGGTTTATGCTGGCAGGTGAACAAGTCTTTCTTATTTAACTACCCATACACTTATTGAATCAATACTGTCCAATATCCAGAAGACTGATACTGACAAATGTACGCCTGTATTTAAGGTAAAGGCAAGATTCTTTATAATATTTGGGAGATATTGTAAACATTTCATTGAAATATTGCATTCCCTTCATAATGCATTGTTTCTTTTCAATACTTCAATAATGCAATTTAATGTTTCAAATCATGTTTTGCTGTACAATATTTACTATTAACTACTGCACAATAAATGAAACATAAATTAAAAATTGGAAATGTTATTAAAAGCTTGCATAATATATATTTGAGTTCAATTATGACTGTTTGATTAAACAGCTTGATTGTACGGTGGCACATACATATTTTGCGTAGGGATGTACCGGCTCAATTTTGAATTTGAAAGAATTAATTAAACAAATTGTCCAGAGAGTGAGAGTGTTATTGTTGTGAGTGCAGATGTTACCTTGTCTGTTACACAACCTAAATATATTCAAAATTGTGTGGGTCTTGTTTGGAGATGGGTAACGGGTTAGGAGAATTGCCCTGAATCAGGTGTTGGCCATTTAAATTAAATCTATATTTGTGAAAATGTGAATCATACACTGACGGCCGGCAAAACAGGGTCACTCTTACTCAGGGGGCCCATGTCCTGTCTGTCACTTAAGGAGATGGCTCTTCCCACTGATAACAGAAACACAGTGCTCAAACATTGCACAGGAATCTTGGTTTGTTTCCAAATGTATGGTGTATTATGTCTGTTATACTGGATTCAGATCTGAGTTACCTGAGCCAAATAGTTTTTTCTCCAATTTCAGAGACAGAGGGCCTCATTACGACTCTGGCGGAAGACCATGGTGCTTTTAGCACCATGGTCCTTGCCGGTAAGTTACCGACTCCGCCATGGAGAAAGGGGGAATTACCACCCTATTAGAAGGTTGGTGGGGCGGTAATTCCCCCTTCCTCCATGGCCCTTCCCCATTCCCATTTTTGCCCCATAGGGCTTAATGGGAATGGGGAAGGCGCTAAGGCACCATACTTAGCACCAAGGTCCCTTTGCGGGTCCCTACTTTAACGGCTGATAAAGGTCAGGTCCCGCAAAGGGACCTCGTAATTAGGCGCTAATAGGTTAACGGCGCCGCAGACTTTTACGGCGCCATTAACCCATTAGCGCCTGGGTCGTAATGAGGCCCAGAGGGTTCATTCTCACTCGAAACCTGCTTACCCAAAACGCTTGCTTGCCAGTGGCTCACACCCAAAGACTTACTACATCACTCTGTTGTGCATATGCATAAAGATAGAGTGCACACAAGCATTCCTTTGCTGATCAAAGCACAAAATAATTCACGGGACTATTAGTCATCAACTAATGCTATCTTCTCATAGAAACAGTTGTTAACCTACAATGGCATTAATGCCATGTGATTTACATATGGAAATAGATAATTGTTATTGCAAATGTCTGAATATCTATCTCTGATTGCCCTTCCTAGCATGGCTCTTTTCTGCGAATAGGTCTGTCGAATGTCGAATGTATTAAAATCTGGGAAGACTGGGTTTGCTCTCACACTGCACACACAATATGAAATAGAAAGCACAATTTGCTGATTATATTGAGTGATTTTAATCAACAACGTTGCAGCCTGACACGTGTTTCGAGCTTCATGCTCTTGTACTGAGGCTTAATCTTGGTCAATCTGCAAATCTCGTGCAGGTATTGAACCTTAAATAGAAATGAAAAGTAATACGTGGGCTCCCAATAACGTGCAGTTGCAGGGAGAACGTTTTAGTAAAATAGAGCAATGATTGACCCAGGTGGGTAGTTCCTATCATCGCTTGGCATAGCTCCAATATGTGAATCTTGACCTGTTTAAAAATAACTGCCAATGTATACCTTTTTGAGTTGGTTAGTTAGGGAATATTCAACAAATAAAGTTTCACACTTGATATGATCTTGTATATGATGATGTCTTTGAATATCGAGCCTTCATTTTTAAAACATTCATTTTGTTTTCTTACAAATTGTTATCTGCCTGTGTGTACTGCCTTAAAATCATCTTACAAATAAAGCCCAGGGGCATCAAGGCACTGGTTACATACAGGACAATCAGAGATGCAATAGTCAATGTGCATGTTGAGGAGCTTGGTTAAACTGAAAGTTCGTTCTAAGAAAAAAGTAGAATCTTGAGTTGTTTCCGAAAGACCCAGTAGGAGTGTTCCAATCTTAGTGAGAGCGGTAAGTCGTTCCAGTTTTTTGCAGCAACAACCGGGAATCTTGACCCCCCTGATCTCTTTTGCATGAAGCGGGGTGTGGTGAGTAGGGGGAAGGAGAAAGCCCAGGTACGTCTTGAAGATTGAACTTTGGAGTATTTTTGCCACAAATATTTCCAGGCAGAGTTGGAGAGGCATTTGTGCGTGATCGCTAAGGTTTTGAACAGAATGCGCTTTCTAACGGGTAGCCAGTGTGCATTTCTTCTTGCCTCTGAGATATGATTACATTTGGGGTTGTTGAGTGCAGCCCTGAGGGCATTGTTTTGAATGATTTGCATTTTCGTAGTGTTACGTGAGGAGATACCTGCAAAAAGGGTGTTGCAATAATCCAGCCTGGAACCGATCAGTGCCCTTGCGGTGGTAATACAGTTGTCAGTGTTTCAGAAAGGTCGACAAGCGTTAATAAGTTTGGATGTATGAGCTGAAGAGGAGGCAATCACATTAACCTGCCTCAAGAGCAACAGGGTGGAATCAAGGTAAACACACAATGATTGAAACCAAGATGGTGTTGCCCTCAATGATGAAGGATTTGTAGGATGGGTCCAATTTACTAAGTGCGTTTTGGGAGCCCACCAGGAGAATCTCAGTCTTCTCATCATTGAGGCAGAGGAGGTGGGATGTCATCCAGGCCTGGATGGTATGGTAGACTGAGTGTAGCTTCTTGGTATAATTCTCATATTTTCCCGAGAGTTGGAGAAGAATCTGAATGTCTTCTGCATAGTTGATGTCAGATAATCCTTTGTCATCAAGCAGGTCAAAAAGTTTTTTTTGTGAAGATATTATAGAGGGTTGGGTAGACATGAGATGCTTGAGGGACACCGCAAGAGATAAGTGCAGGAGGGGCTGAAGCGGTTGTTGAGAAGATTCACGTAGATCTCTCAGAGAGGAAGGAGGGAATCCACGAGATGGCATCAGGAGAGAAATATGCTGCAGACGCAAGGTGATGGCAGAGGGTTTGGTGGTCCACCAAGTCAAAGACTGCCGATAGATACAGCAGGAGGACCAGGTCTAAGTTACCCATGTCTTTGATCTCATCCAATTGGTTCTTGAGATCAAGGAGGGCAGACACAGTGCCATGGCCAGGGCAAAATCCAGATTGGCAAAGGCTTAGTAGATTGGAGACTTCCAAGTAGAGTTGGTTCTGTAAGTATGCTGCGTGGTCCAGGATTTTGAGAAGGAGGGGGACCGTGGTGATGGGGCTGTAATTAGTGGGGCTTGCAGGGTCGAGGGGAGAACGCAATCATCCTTGAGGCTGACATGCAGTGTACAAGAGGAGAAGGAGGCAATGAAAGGTGCCAGTGAGGTGGCACAGTCCTCAATACTGCCGCTGGGCAAATGCCTCCTTGGCAACATGAAGTTTTAAGGGCTTTGATAATTTGGAGGACTTCAATTACTGAGACAGGTTTGAAATCAAAAAGTGGTAGTTTGTGTGGGCTGGAACGGAGAGCAGGGGTGAGGGAAGTAGCTGCAACACTGCTCAAGGAGTCTTTATTAATGATGATCTTTTTCTGGAGTGTTTCAATTTTGAGTAATAGGGCATCTTGTACGCTGGCGCACCAGCGCTGTCCTGTGTACAATTTGTAGGTGTGGACGAGGGTGACTCAAGCTCACACAATATAGTTAAGAGCTCCCTGGCGCTGGAGTTTGCCTTTGCAATTCTTTAATTGTATGTGGAGCTTTTTTGAAGGTTAATAGCCTTCTTAGATTTATTAACAAAAAGTGTGAAACTGGCTTAGTTTGATTCAGTAGGGTTGTTATTCCACTTGGCTCCGCTTCATGTTTGAGTAGGCAGAGCACCTTAAGGTCTGGAGAGAACCATGCTTTATGGTGTGTAGCAACTTTGAATATCCACTGTAAGATTGTAGCCACCGAGTTTATGGCCTGATTGAGGGAGCGGTTATACAGGTCCACAAAGTAGGCAGGGTCAGTGCTTGAAGGCTGCAAGTGGATTAGCTAATCCAGCAATGGCAGGATGCTGGATGGGGTAATGTTTCTGGAGCTCCCTGTGGATATAGCAGGAAGGGGTAGGGTAGGGGAGGAGGTTGGGTTAGTACTAGGTATGGAGAAAAGGTTAATGTTGTGATCCGTCCATACGCAAGACTGATTGGCGGTAATGTTTACATTACAGTTTAGATCGGCAAGCCAATCAAGAGTATGGCCATTAGCATGTGTGGGGCTAAGAATGCTTTGTGCAAATCCTAGCACCTTGAGAGAGTTATCTAGGGAAAGGGCATTAGTATCATTCTCATCATTCAGTCCTAGGTTAAAGTCGCCAAGAAGTAAAGTCTTGGAGGAAGGTTTAGCATTGGAAAGAAATTGCAGGATGTCCTCTTCAAATGCGAGGGGGGGGCAAGTACGAGATTTACCAGGTGAACAGTTATCATAGAGGTGGGAGATAGGCTCAGTTTGGTGGTTAGGAGTTCACTTGAGGAGATGGTAGGGTTGCAGATTTCTTAGTAGTAGTGATTCTTTCGCTATGATGGCGACACCTCCACCTCTGGAATCCAGTCTGTCATTGTGATGGATTGTGTATTTGGCTAGTATAGCCAATGTGCCCTTTTGTGACCTCGCTGGCTCCCCCATCATGCCTTTAAGTTAGGTATCATGCTGCAAAATATGCTAATGTCATAAAATTGGCCCTAAAATAATACTCCATGGTGTTCCATAGGTGAGAATGATTATGGCCTTTGACCTTCACTGTACATGGTGTGTTCATGGTTAATAGGAAATCTGGCTGAATGCATTAATTCTTACCCCAGTTCACCAAAATATTCATTGTATTTGTGATGTGCAGGGTTTGCTGAATTTTTAAGAGATTTGTGTGACAGATTTGATTCCCGGGTTGTTGTCTTTCCCTGGACAGGATGCTGTTGCACTGTGATATCAAGAATCTCTTCTTCCATAGCCAAAATGGACCTCAGCATCTCTTCATTTGATTGTGGGTTATCTAGTTTTGCATACAGACACAGTTATACTAAATGGATTGCTGCCTCCTTAGCTCCCCCTAGATGTTGTTTTAGCTGACTTCAGATCAACCTTTCAGGGTCCATATCATTTCTTTGGTGCTCTATAAAGAGTTTTTGTTCAATCCATACCACATACTCAGACAGTTTCTCTCGGGCCTCAAAACAGTGTCATGGCACTTCATCTCAAAGTGTTTCTCTGGGTATGTGGAATCAAAAGCTGCTTTAAACAACTCCATCACTTGCTGCAACATAGCTTCTGCAAACACAATCTGAAGGCACTGTACCATCTGCAGAGCTAGTCCTCTTAGTGTTTCAACAATCTAACACCTTGTCTCATTGTCGGACACCTATCAGCTTTGCAGCATAATTGTAATGAGGTAAACCCATAACTCATAAGCCTCCTCACCTTTTGGAAGGAGCCACTCTCCTGAGAATGGCCATGTACGATTGTAAGGCCCATGTCCTAACATGCCTGAAGATGCAGGCTGGGTGATTTTCACAGCTTCTGGCACATTGGCAGCTTCCTTAGTTAATTTAGCGGGGTCTGGCTCAAGTAGTAGGCCTCAAAATGTTGCTAGTGGCCAGAGAAGGCAGATGATAGCAGATTCTCCTCCCTGGATATCAGTGGGCAGGATCTTCCACTCAATAGGGTTGCACTCAAAACACATGATGTAAAACATGTTGTCCTGACCTTGGATCCATTACCTTTGCACAGGGATTGTTGTCATCTGTTCTGTTTCTCTTCCTCTCCATTTACATCCTCTCAAACCTTGGAATGTCACTGTGACTGCATGTGATGTCACATGTCTGGAATGTTTGTGTTTGAATCTCTGTGTGTGACATTGTCCCTGTTGGAGGGTGCCAAGTGGTATTGTGTGCCTTTGGTCTTATGTGCATGTGTACCTTGATTATCTATCCTTCCTTGTAAGTCCTACTTGTGAATACATCTTACCTTCAACTGTACTGGTGCATCCTGTGTGTTCCTGCTGTGACAAGCACATCTTTGATTGCAAGATTGGTGGTGAGTTCTGAAGTACCTATAGTGGGCTCTTCTTTGGAGGAGCAGCCTGTGGATGATTACCTCCCCCGACGGCGCATCCACCCTTGCTCAGGGGAATGTAGTGTACCCTACCCATTGTACTGTGAGTAGTGGTGTTAAGTGACTTTGCACAGGCCCACAGCCCTATGAATTTGAGAGGTCTCACCCGCGAGTGTGGCTGGGGAGGTATACCTGGATAGTTTAGTCCCTGCTGTCAGTGAGCAGTACTGTTAAGATATGCATGAGAACGTCTGCGTACTCAGAGTACTTGAGTGCGGTCCTTCTTGCTGTGGCAGTGCACCGAGAAGGGATCGTAAAATTAACAGTGTTCGGACATGATTAGTACATGCATTCAATCGTGGTGGTTTGAGTATTTACTCAACATGTGTATTTATGTCAGTTTGATGCTCCTGCAAGTTTGCTGACTTGAACTGTATATATGTTAATAAGGCTATTCTCCCATTGATTTCACATACTGTATTTGCATATGATGTGCTCGGCCTGTGTTTTGCATAGTGGTAATTTGTTGCGTCAGATTATTGCCCACTGCTGGTGTGCATGTGGCAGCATCTGGGTTGGATGATTGCTATACACTACAACAGATTTAGTTTTGAAGTTGTCATGGCCTTTGTTGGTGTGTCTTTTGTCCTTGATTTGGAAGCTGTGTTTGCCTTTACATACCATTCACTGGATAGCATTGTCCAGGTTGACTTCTTTTCATGGGGTGTTCATGTTTTGCTTTGTTTTACTTATCTTCATCTGTTTTGTCTTCTCTTTTTGGAAATGTGCGCTTGGGATCTGGTGATGTGAGGCTAATTAATCTTGGTAGGCCATTATTGTGGCACATATCTGTGTCTGTGTAGCATTTTCATTAGCTGGCATCATGTGTCTACGGTATTGCGTGTCTATTTGGACTTTGATGCAAGTGGATGACACTTCAAGTTGTTGGGCCTCATTCCGACTCAGGCGTTAAGGGGTTTACAGCGCCGTAAACGGCGCCGACCCTTAACGCCTGATTACAAGGTTCCCTGTGCGGGATGGCTGTTTAACGCCTGCTTTTTGCAGGCGTTAAAAGCCATGCCGCAAAGGGACCTTGGCGATAATTACGGCCCCGTAATTTATGGTGCCGTAATTATCGCCTTTCCCCATTCCCATTATGCCCTATGGGGCAAAAATGGGAATGGGGAAGGGGCCATTGGTGAATGGGGAATTACCGCCCCACTCACCTTGGAATGGGGCGGTAATTCCGCCATCCACCATGGCGGAATTGCAACCTTAGCGGCATGGACCATGGTGCTAGTAGCACCATGGTCCTCCGCCAAGGTTGTAATGAGGGCCGTTGTCTTTGTGCTGAGCCTCTGCTTGAGGTGGATTGCTCTAGAGATTGTAGACTTGAGGCAGCTGTGTCCAGTCTTCGTATTAGGGCCACATGTTGGACTATTGAGTGTCTTTTCATCTTTGTGGAAGTCGTGTTGGTTCTTCAAACTGATTTAGTTTTCTGGAATGGTGAGGGTCTAGGGGCAACAGTGAGCAGTGCCTGGTTTTGGGACCCTCCCTACTGTTTTTCTCATATTCTGTCTCTCTCTTGCCGTCCCAATGCTGGCATGGTCTAGATTGCAGAAGAAGGTTCTTCTCTGTGGTGCCGCTCTTGTGCACTGTGTTATGGTTTAAATGATCTCTCTTTTGGTGCCATGCGGGGCATCAGCCCTTGCATTTGCCGGTTTTGTATGTTTGTTTTTGTGAAGAAAGAGGGATATATGTTGTGATCTGTTCTATTTTTCTTACTCTCACTTGCTTTCCTCTGACGTCCTGGAATGTCACTGTGGCTGCATGCAATGACATGAGACTGGAATGTTGGTGTAGCTGCATGCTGCCACGGGCAAGGTGCGGATGGTCCCATACCTCTTAGCTCTGTGCACCTTACATATCCTTACCTCCTTTCTACACCTACTTGTGAACAATCCGTATTTTAACTGTACTGTTACATCCTGTGTTTTTCTGCTGTGACCAGGACTTCATTAATTGCAGCTACAAGTTAAAGGAATGGTTCGGTCAGAAATATTATTGTCTCTATGGTTCGGCCACGTGGTTTTAACCATAATTCGATCGATCGTACAAACATTTCCTATGCACCTTACCTGAGTTTTCGTCTGTTGAACACAAGCAAAATCAGGCAGCAGGGCGCAGCCATTTTGCGATAATCCTATCACTTGCCGCATCGCCCTGGGTGACCTGCGTTTGCGGCACTAAATCATATACCCTGCCCCTGAGCCTGACATCACCAAATCATTTATATTCCCCGCCTCTCTCCGTGACGTTGCTGGGCAACGTGGCCAAACGCGCCCAGTCGTCACCTATGCGACTAGACGCGGAACCTGGAAAACAACACACATCAGCTCACAGCGTGGCGTCACAATTAGGAATATGAAACTACTTTAAGAGGAAACAACAAGACTGTACAATTGGTAAAGTACGTTTATATCACATTAAATGTTTAAATAACAATCGGTGTGTGACCTAATCAATTAAAATAGCACTTTTTTCTTTGCTCTCGTTTAATAAATCTGCAAATGTTTATCATGAGTCACGCACTGTTCCTTTTGGGTACACAGGGTGTTCATTTTGGGTAATCAACGCACTTTGGTCGAATGGTGAATTGCAAGGCTGGTGCTTCAATTTGGCACTAGAGCACCATAAAGGTTGTTATGTTGCTCCTAGCCTCCGGTACCGTGTACGGACAGATTGGACCTTGTCTGTCGTCCCAAAATACGGTCAAGTAGATCCAGCAATTGACATGTAGCTACAGCTGGCGGTTGAAGAAGCCATCGGTCGGGCTCTGGAATAGATGACAATCGCAGAACGGCACGATGTACCTGTTTGCAAAAAATAAAAATCGAAAAGTGTCTCAGTAGCCGATTTTTATTACAATTATTAATTTCCTTTATTAGCGCAGAGGTGACACAATGTGAACCGAGAGAATACAACGTGGAATATCAAAGTACTCTTCTATTTGCTTCCGCGGATAGTGCGAATGAGAATGTTGAGCTCTAAACGTTATGCGTAAACTGGGGCAACAATTTGAGGTGCAAAAACAATGTAATGATTTATTAGCGTAGAGCCAGGGAGAAACGAGTGGTGGTCTACATGCGTCTTGATGCTGGCCTGCCCCTGTTGCCAGAGGCATGGCCAGGATTGTCTAACAAGTGTGGCCTGAAGCTAATGTAGTTGGGCCCACCACAGTGACATTAAAGGATAGTTCCGGGACTTTTTTTTTATTGTTCCTATGGTTCGGCCATGTGTTTTTAAGCATAAATCGGTAGATCGTAGAAAACTTTCCTATGGACCTTACCCGACTTTTCGTCCTTTAACGCACTCGAAAACATCCGCCATTTTATGATAATCCTCTCACTTGCCGCATCGCCCTGGCTCACCTGCTTTTGCGGCACTAAATCAAATCCCCCGCCCCTGAAACAGACTTGATCAAAACATTCATATTCCCCGCCTCTATCCGTGACGTGACTGAGCTGCGTAGGCAAACGCGCCCAGGCGTCTTCTACGCGACTCCACACAGAACCAGGAAATCAACACAGATGAGCTCAAACAACACAGCGCGCCACAATTGGGATTATGAAACTGTACTTTTAAATTAAACCGCAAGATTGTAAATTTGGTAAAGTACATTTATTTGACATCAAATGTTTTGAGAATATTCAGCGATTAGCATTTTTATTTGCTCACGTTCCAAAAAGTTTGTTTCGAGGCACACGATGTTCCTTTGCTGTACACAGGGTCTTAGATCATCTCACAATACAGCGCCACAATTCGGAATATGAAACAGTGGTTTAAAAGCAAACGGCCAGATTGTAAATTTGGCAAAGTACATTTATTTGACATCAAATGTTTTGAGAATATTCAGCGATTTGCATTTTTATTTGCTCACGTTCCGAAAAGTTCGTTTCGAGGCACACAATGTTCCTTTGCTGTACACAGGGTCTTAGATCAATGAATTTTTATTTGCTCTCGATCCAAAATATTTCGTCTTGAGGCAAGCGTTGTTCGTGTGCAGTAGACAGGGTGTTGGTTTACGATAAAATAAGCTCTTCGGTCGCACTGATAATCGCATGGCTATTCCAACAACGAGGCACTAGGGCACCACAACGGTCTGTATGTTGCATCTAGCCGTTAGTACCGCGTAAGGGCATACTTGTACTTGGCGATCGTCCCACAAAATGGTCAGGGTGCTAACGTTGTTCACGCGGAGAAGCAACTGGCGATTATAGAAGCCATCCGCCGGTGTCTGGTACTCGTGACACAGACAATAATGGACGATGTATCTATTTGAAAAACATAAAAAAAGGAAATTAGTCTCACCATCAGATCTTTATTAAAATTATTCATTTTATAAATTAGGTCTGGAAATTATTTCATAGCTAGGACAGTGCAACTGGGTTTTATACGTCAAGGGGGGGCTGTAGGATACTGAGACAGTCCCCCAGTGCAGGGGTTGACAGGGAGTGCAGGTGGAGAGTGGAAGGGCCCAGGACCGAGGTCGCGGGCAGTGGACAAGTTGTAGCAGGGGAGAGGGAGAGAGAAAGCAGAAGCAAAGAGGAAGGTTTGGAGGTGCTTCCGTAAAAGGAGACGGTTCTCCCCAAGATAGTGCGCTGTACAAAACAATATGCCACATAGAATGAACAAGTACAACTTAACCCGTCTTTAAAGCTACTGTATAGTAATTAAATTGCGGTATAAACTCATCTAAAGAGTTACTTACATTATATTTGCATTTTCCATTGTGTCTGTGCGTAGGGCAGCCCCGAAATACCACTCCTTCTATGCCGACGTTTTATTTCTTCTAATGAACGAACATGAAATGGCTTTCGTTTCTGAAATTATATTCATTATCGTTTCTTACGTGGTCCCGGCCTGTCAAGGTCAAATAACAATAGAACCTTATACTGAGTCGTGGGCCATTCTGGCACCCGAGAAAAAATCAAAGCAGCTGACCTTCACTTTGAACGAACACACATTCCTAGTTAGCTACATTCAGTGTAAGGCCGTCTTACAGGACTTGAAATTTACACTCCATCTTTGCATTTTGTCTGCGTGCTTTGCTGCCCCACAGAACCATAAATACGGAGACATTCTATATTTTTGGAAAAATCATTTATATTACTGTTTGGTTTAATTTAATGCGCAAATGAACAAGGTTGGATAGATAAACATATTCAATGGGCCTGCGACATGAGGAGACTCGAGAGAACAGACAATCAAATTACAATCATTTAAACCGTGATGTGTATTTCTCAATGAGCTCTTCTTTAGGTGGACATGGAACAGAGGCAATGTTGGGTGGCAATGCAGTTGTCACCTGCACAGGTTTGTTCACAACTCCATTTATGTGCCTATCTAGGACGTCAACAATAAGTCTCTCAATAAACTCATATTGCATATCCTCAAACACTGGTTTGATCACCCATTGTTTACTTCTTTTAGTGAAGGCCTTATTGTAGCGAAGCGTCCCTAAAGTTCCGGTCGTCCTACTTTGTTGACGGCCGACATTATGGTTATGTGCCAAGACCGCTAAAAGAGTCCGATTTATCATGCCCTCCATGCCAAAATGCAATCGTTTTGGCCTGTACTTTAGGCACATATTGTGGAACACCTCCAAATCTCCTGTGTGGCAGAATTCCGTGAGTCCCCTCAAAGCTTTTGTTATAGTTTTATCAAATACAATCTTTTCAATGGCTTTGTGAGTGGGTGATGAAGGAATCAACCACTTCTTCTTCCGTGCCTCCTCTGTGGACAAATGGCCATGTTCACAATTGTGGAAATGTTGGTTCATGTTCCAGCTGTGCACGTTTGTACAGTGTAGCATTACTGACCGCCATTTTTCCAGTAGAATTTCCAACGACCCTCCACATGTTTTTGAGCTCCACCAAAGATGGTTGCTGATTGACTTGGACCACTGTGAAATACCTTGCATATCTTTTTTTTTACCTGCAGCCGACAATTTTTTATTGATTGTTTTTGCAAGATGCCAAACGTCAAATTGGTGATTTATATTTTTGTACTCTTCTCTCATTGTCTTGGCAATTGAAACGTGTCTGTCCGTGGCTATCAGGTCGATCACCATTCCCCGCGATTGTAGTTCTTGCAATGATGCTACAAAGCCAACTTTCTCCATGGCCACTGAGGATGTACTTTGTGACACCTGCACGACCACCGAACTCACAATTTTCTTACTTTCCATGTACTGAAAGTGGTAGGTGCAGTACTTGGCTGAAAATCCTGGGCTGTCGCACTGTCCAACACCGGCTAGCCTGAACCGTTTGCCCGCGAATGTACTATCAATAGACATTTTTTCCATTCTCCAAGCTTCGCTAATGGCTGAAAATAGATAATCGGTTTGGTATTTGTAGAACTGAGTTTTCGCAATGAAACGGATTCCCACAAACTGAAAGAAAGACTCTAATTTTTTAAAACTTGAACCACTAAAAAGTGCAGCCGCTGCACAAAGTAGATTGCCTGCTGGCAGTTGTCCCAGCATGGGTTGTGCAGACCATGAGAAAGGATGATATTTTGTACAGGTGGCATGTATTTTAAGGTTAGTGCCTCGAATTGAACGAGTCACATTAATCAATGGCTCCCCACATACTTCCCCACCTACCGAATGCCCACATTTCAACCAAATAATAATATCAATCAAACAACTATCGAATACAATGAATTTGGCCTCTTTCCTTATACTGTCACTCTGCATCCCAGCTGGTTCAGCCTGTAACGTTGAGGACATGTCACTCACATGAAATGTAGAATCTCTGATATCGTCTTCCGCTATGTTCAGTGATATTGAAGGTGTTTCATTGTAGTCCACTTCATTCTCTTCCATTGCAACATCTGTTCCTTCTCCGGCAATGGGTGAATAGGACAATTTCTTCAACTTTCTCGCGGTCTTAGTTTTTGCGGGTGTGGATTCTGTGAATTTATCTCCAACTGCATCCGAACTACCAGGAGGACATTCACTATCAATGGCTGGTGGTGGTATAGCTCCGTTGTCAATCACTTCATATTCTTCCCATGGGCACGATGCATCTCCAGTCTCAAGTCCCTGCCAAAAGGTTTGACAAGCAACATCTCTCGTTCGCTTCACTGTCTGTGTAGATCTAGTTCGTACACCCACTCGCAACTAGAGGACAGATTGGAAAAGGGATGTTCAGTTTAAACACAACTTACAGTATTGAACTATTAACAGTGAAAAACAACATAATATAGTGACCAGGACACTAACCTTCTTTTGCTTTCTTTTCTTTGAAACTTTCTTGCCTCGAACTTCAACATCAGGACGCTGTTGCTCCGACTCGTGTGTGCATGTCTCCACTTCCTCTTGCGCTGCAACGACTACATTTTCATGATAAGCACATCCATCACGCACTGACGCTCCATCGACTCCCTGAAACATAGAACTTTCATTAGTATGTATAATAATATCGAAAACACAAAATGTACTTGGGGACCAATACCCACGTACATCTCAATAGCAAAACACGAACGAACGCTTTGTGTAGAACATTCAAACGACAATTATTCACGCATTGTTGATCTAGTTAGATGGAACTGTCAAGATCCATACCTCGGGCTCCTCATAGACTTCCATTGATGATATTATTGAAGATGATGCTTCAGTGACTCCCTGAAACACAGTAATTGCATTAGTATGGTTTTCTATTTTGATAAAAAGAACAGAAACTTTGTGCAGACGTGAACGGCTCATCTAAATAGACCTGCACAAATGATCAGTTGTCTAAAATAAATAATGGATATGTAAATATGATTCGATTTGCTTGATCGTTGGAAGTGTCACCACCCAGAGATCTGCATCAACTACTAGGGGTGATGTTCTTGTAGAAGAAGCTCCGTCATCTCCCTGAAACATAGTACTTGCGTTAATAAAGAAGGAAGTATAGCGGATGTAATCACGTCATATGATTTCGCTTGATCGAACTGTCAGTATCCATACCTCGAAATGCATAAGAACATCAAGGGACGATGTAACTGCGGTGCACACTTCTGCAAGCTGTTGCGCCGACCCGTAACTGCATGCTCCCCCTTCGTCTTGGACTAATGCTCCATCGACTCCCTGAAACATAGGACTTTCATTAGTAATGAACACAAAATTGAAAAAAGAAGACACATAGGAGGGCGACGGAACTGTCCTGAAACGTACCTCGAGCATCTGAGTGACATCAACGGTAGTCGTCAATACGTTGGACTCCTCAGAATCTCCCTGAAAGACAGTACTTGCATTATGTTGGATAACAATAATTATAACTGAAAACAAAGACTAGAGGACGAGTACAAGGGTGTACCATTAGGTAACATAATTACACGATAAATTAAAACTATTGATTTACATGCCTAAAACAAGTCAGTGGCAGAATAGCCAAGTAAGATTACCCGATAGGCGCTTGAAGTGGCTGATGACTGCAATAACGACACGGATGGAGAATCTTCCGCCTTCATATTGAGTGGATACATAAATGGGGAAATTATTGTTAGCTAATGCTACACACTACCGCAAGGCCAAGAGATAAATACATAAACTTGACTCACCAGTGGAGGGATGTGGACGAATAGAGTGGGAATAGCGGTTGAGAGCAATTTTCGCCTCGCTCGCGGTGTGTTCTTCTTTATTAGCAATGATGTGGAGTACATGTCAGAGGTAAAGTGCCTGCTGCAGATGCGGTATCGATCACCCCTCTTGTCCGCAAAGACCTCTAGGACTCTACTTTCAAGCTCAGACGGTGGATATCCGCAATATCGGACCCATTCTCTTATCTGATCTATTGTCTTAGGGTAAACATGCATTATAGTACCTTCACATTTATTATGGGTCTTCGAAGGGCAACCGCCAATGGAACAGGCAGGCATTGTGGAAAGTTCTGAAAAGTAAAGATCAACAATTCTCTATGAATACCAATGTAAACTCAGAACATGTGACTAGTTCCTTGCATGTACTGTCTTGAACGAAAAGAAATTGGACGCAAAATGATTATGGTACATGGCCTTACCTTGACGAACAAACAGTTAGATGCAGGGATCAGAGTAGTTTCTTGTCGTAGAACAGGGAGCAGTTCACAGGTTGCAAACTGACGAGTTTCCTCGAAGTGGTCACGGAAGTTCACAGAGACGAAGAGCAGATAACCAGCACCTTCACGGGTTGACTAGCAAAGCGCAAAGAAGTGCTCATTAGAAATATGAAGTGGGTTATAAAGAATTCGAAACAGGGGTGTGTTTGTGAATGAATGACGTGTATATGTCGTGGCATTATGTGGATTGCAGGGGGCCGTCCAGCGTGAGGGGGGATGCTTGGCAGGAGACACGGGGTCTGGAGGTAGACATGGGAACAACAACCCATGCTCTATAGACCACTTTGAAGTGTACATGGTCTTTGGCACCTCTTGGCCTTTATCGCTCCCTGACTGCTCCAGTTGCCAGCACAAGTACCCCGGTGCGAACTGCCTTTGATAGGGCGGGGGGTGGATTGGGGTGGTGGTCGTGCAGACAAGACACAGGAAGACTCGTGAATGGAGACACACTTATGTGGATTGCAGGGGGGCGTCCAGCGTGAGGGGGGATGCTTGGCAGGAGACACGGGGTCTGGAGGTAGACATGGGAACAACAACCCATGCTCTATAGACCACTTTGAAGTGTACATGGTCTTTGGCACCTCTTGGCCTTTATCGCTCCCTGACAGCTCCACTTGCCAGCGCAAGTACCCCGGTGCGAACTGCCTTTGATAGGGCGGGGGGGTGGATTGGGGCGGTGGTCGTGCAGACAAGACTCGTTTGCCGCAGGGCCTCACCAAGGAGAGGCCATCTAACTGCATGTAAGAGGCTGGCTGCAGGATCTAGTACATGGAAGGCAGGGGGGTGAGTTTATAAATACCTCACCCTCCCAGGAGAATATATGGGTGCAGTTCACCCTGGAGACCCTGGATGCCTAGGCAGTTAGTCAGCAGCAGGCTGGCCTGTGGTGGCAAGGCGGCACGGGCCAGAGGTGGTCATCTCTGTACCCGGTGCCCAAAAGGATGATTTATTATGATCAACCATATTTACCTATAACCATGTTTTGTATCAATAAAATACAACGGCCTTCCTTTTATTGCCAACGCTTGAACAAATCAAAACAACCATTGTTAAAATATATATTGGGTTTTATTTTGGATCTTAATTTCAATTGAACATAAATAATAAACATTACACATTGTAAATTTGCGGTTGCAGCACATCCAGGGAAAATCCGCGGTATTGTCCACTGTCGCTGGGGAAATGTTGTCTAATGGCAAGTACAGCACAGGCAGGTATTACTCTCCGAACGCGGTGTCCGAGCCTCCCGTGAAGCCACCAAGTGAAGCAACGATAGGCCACCAGCCTGTACCACCTGTGAAAATGAAAGATGCAAACTGTATTAAAATGACAAAACTTTCTTATCACTGTCGATTCAGGTAAAAAATGGCATTCTGCTTTGAAAAAAATTCTATCTAGAAAATGCACAATATGGAACCAATTTACATGCATTCGAATGATATGTAGATGTAATTTTATATGTGGGAGACGACCATGACATAGTAGTGGCATCACTGACATCACAACCAGAGTATACTTACTCGTTACTCGGATTACGCGGACGAACAGTGCCGCGAAGTTCGTGCATAAGCACCATCATCATCCTCAACACGGTCCGTGAGAGGCAGGCTTCCCTGAACTCTGGCAGCTCGGTGATGCATTGCGGACTTGGCTCGCCTTCCGAAATGTAGGCCAGGCATCCCGAGTTTTCTCGGCAGCAGCAGTTCTCCTCCTCAGTTGGCATTAGCTCGCACCGATTGCACGTGCACCAGGTGGAGACGCCGTCCATGCGACATGGTCCAGGCTCTTCATCCGTTGACTGGTCCTCCCAACTGCCGTCCGAATCCCCATCGTTTTCGCGTGCTTGCCTTTCCAGTAGTTCTTCCTCGGTGTACTCGGGCTCGTACATATACGGCATTATTGTAGCCATTATGTGGTAAAGAAAGTAAAATAATTTATAGCGGTGGTACTGGTATCTGTTCACACGGGCTACAATCAACGAAGGTAGCTGACCAGAGCACAGAAACGAGTCACAGAATACTCAAAGTAACACAGAGAGAGGAATGGATTCGTAAATCTGCTGCTGTGTGTTGTGAAACGGTCTGTTTATACTTATTGAGGAAAGAGGCGTCCTGCCATTTCCATGGCGACACTTCATTAGCTGAGGCTCAGCGATTGTTGACACGAAACGGGAAATGGGCGGTACGCGTCTGCTGATGTCAGGCTCAGGGGCGGGGGACTTGATTTAGTGCCGCAAAAGCAGGTGAGCCAGGGCGATGGGGGGAAATGATAGGATTATCATAAAATGGCAGATGTTTTCGAGTGCGTTAATGGACGAAAAGTCGGGTAAGGTCCATAGGAAAGTTTTCTACGATCTACCGATTTATGCTTAAAAACATATGGCCGAACCATAGGAACAATAAAAAAAAAGTCCCGGAACTATCCTTTAACATCTGTAAATTCATACACAGTGCTGCTGAGTGAACGTCTACAAATTTTGGGTGGGTCTTGCCCCTCAGGCCCTACCCTGTCTACGCCGCTGCCTGTTGCCCAGTAGATAGAAGTACTAGCACTTCATTGCAATATGCCAAACAGAACGAACAAGTACAATGTCACCCATCAGTAACGGTCAGCTATTCGTATTTCGATTAGTTCTGGTATGAAATCGTATAAAGAGAATCTTACATTATATTCGCAATGTCCATTCTCTAAACGTAATGCAGACCGTGATGCAGAATCCTCCGTTTGTGTCAAAGTTTTCTCAAAAACTGACCTTATATGTAACTAGGTGCAGTTTCGGAATGGGCAACCTTATCATATCATACGTTATTATACCCCCCCTTCAATTCAATCCCTTTCAGGATGGTCCCTGCCTCTCAAGGTCAAAAAACAATAGCCGAAATTCAAAGCTGGTGACCTTCATTCAAAATGAACGAACATTCTTGCTTTGCAACATCCCGTGTCAACGCATCCATGAGAAAATGAATTTTGAAACACGGCCTCAGGAAATAGGGGGCCGCTCGTTGTTCGTGGTGCTGCTCAGCTGTAGGTGAAATTTACCAATAGAGCCACCTCTGCTTATCTCATGGCATCGTACCCCATGGCATGTTTTCACAGTCAGTACTTCTTGCGTGCCTAGAATGTTTTGTGGCCTAGTTCTAATCCCTTTTGTAGGTCCAGCAGTTATTCAGCTTTTTGTGGAACTTTATTGCAAGTCAACTGCCAAAACCCAAATATTCTTACACACTGTTGCCCATTGTTCATTAACACGAAAAATGAAGGTCCCACAGTATCTCAACTAAACTGTGAAATGTGAAAGCAATCATAATAATTGTAATATATTTTTAAGAAAAGGACTGAGAGGATAGATTTCAAAAGACAAAATGCATAATTTATTTATACAGATTATAGAAACACTTTTTGCAAAAATAAAAACAGACGGTCATCATTTCAACCGGGATTTGAACGATTTAACAAGCTCTGCTTTGGGTGGACATGACACGCTGGCAATGTTTTTTTGGCAATGTATGTGTGCTCTGAACAGATTTGTGCGCATCTCGACGACATTAACAATGAGATCTTTCACAAAATCGAATTCCATTTCATCATATACTGGCTTGATCACCCATTTATTGCTTCTTTTTGTAAAGGCCATATTGTAGTGAAGCATGCCTAAGTTTTCAGCTGTCCTAGATTGTTCACGGCCCACATTCTCTTTATGCGCTAATTCCTCTACTAAAGTCCTACATTTCATCCCCTGGATGCCAAAATTCAATCTCTTTGGCCTGTACTTTAGGCACATATTGTGGAACACCTCCAAATCTCCTGTGTGACAGAATTCTGTGAGTCCCTTCAGATCTCTTGATAGAGTTTTATCAAACACAATCTTCTCAAGGGCTTTCTGTGGAGCTGAAGATGGTATCAACCACTAATTTCATGAAACTGGAGCCACTGAAAAGTAAAGCTGCTGCACAAAGTAGATTGCCAGCTGGCAGTTTCCCCAGCATCGGTTGAGTGGACCATGAAAATGCTTTATGTGACTTTTCACAGGTTGCATGTATTTTGAGGTTACTGCCTTGTGTTAGACGAGTCACGCTCACCAATGGTTTTCCACATACTTCCCCTCCTACTGAATGCACACAATTCAGCATCTGTATAATCTCCATCAAGCTGCTGTCGAATACTATGTATTTGGCCTCTTTCATTATACTGTCATCTGGTAGCACTGTGGTTTCGGAGTGAACCGTTGTGGACATATCAGCCAAACCGGACATATTATAGTCAATATCTTTGTCTGTTTCGTCTGTCAATAGTGTTGATGCTTCAGTTTCTGTCATTTCAACATATGTTACTTGACGATGGATAGGAGAAAAGATCAATGTGGACTGTTTTTTTGGGGGGAAAATTTTTGGCGGGTGTAGATTGTGTGAAGTGCTCATCTAATAATGTTAAACTATCACCTATAAATTCAATTTCACCTTACTCTGGCGGACTGGGCGCATTGTAGCAATGGTCCAAGAACACTTTGCTGGAATCGCCGGTCTTATTAAATTCATTTTCTGGCCATTGGACATAGGCATCTCGAGTGTGAACACGACACGCCTCAATGAATAGTTACTCCATAGTGAAAACAGTTTGACAAGAAGCATCTGTCATTTGTATCACTGTCTGTGTCTGCATAGGCCGTACTCAATTAGGCAACTACAGGACAAATAGGAAAAGGGATGTTCAGTGTAAATCCAGAATACAGTGTTGCACAAATTACATTAAAAAAACATATAATTAAGGCCTTGGCACAAAACTTTTGCCAACAATAGAAAGTGTTTATAACTAACCTTATTTTTATTTCTTTTCTTTGAAACCTTCTTTACTCTAACCTCTGCAAACTGGCAGGCCTACTCTGATGCACGTTTCTCCGGTTCAATATACGGATCTTGTATAC
The DNA here is from genome assembly GCF_040938575.1 of Ambystoma mexicanum. NCBI lineage: Eukaryota > Metazoa > Chordata > Amphibia > Caudata > Ambystomatidae > Ambystoma > Ambystoma mexicanum. The sequence continues at coordinate 1,125,150,086 of NC_090933.1, forward strand.
ATCCCTACAAAAAATAGTATCCATTTAAAATAAGTAATTGGCATTACACATCTAATTAGACCGACTTTCTTTTGTTCGATTGTACTGTCAGTGAGCATACCTTTGGCTCCGGAGCAACTGTATGGTCTGGTTCCGGAGCACCCACAATGGATAATGTAATTGTAGAGGACGCTGCAGCATCTCCCTGAAACACAGTACTTGCATTAGTAAGGTCGAAAAGATTGGAAACGGGACAAAGACGACAAAGGCACATATCAACAGTAAAGTGGCAAAGAAACATTGGGCAATGCAATGATACATTGCGAAAATATGATCAGATTATCTCGTCCTATTGAGCCATGATGACCCATACACCTGACACCGGATCTACTACGATGGGTGTTCGGATTGTAGCGGACACTTCAGCATCTCCATGAAACATAGTACTTGCATTAGTAAGGTCAAAAAGATTGGAAACGGGACAAAGATGACAAAGGTACATATCAACAGTAAAGTGGCAAAGAAACATTGTGCAATGCAATGATACTTTGCGAAAATATGATCAGATTATCTCGTCAAATTGAGCTATGAAGACCCATACCTCTGACACCGGATCTACTACGAGGGGTGTTCGGATTGTAGTGGACACTTCAGCATCTCCCTGATACACAGTACTTTCATTAGTGATGTCGAAAAGATTGGAAACGGGACACACAATTTTGAAAGACGACAAAGGTACTTATCAACAGTAAAGTGGTAAAGAAACATTGTGTAAGGCAATGATACGTTGCAAAAATATGTTCACATTATCTAGAATTCCGTACATCAAACCAGTCTGGAACAGAATAGCTAGGTAAGATTACCTGATATGCGCTCGAAGTGGTTGATGACTCCAAGCTAGACATGGATGTTGAATCTTGTTCCTTCATATTCGGTGGATAGTCATGGAGTGGTAAAGGGAAAGTATTATTCGATTTAGAAATTCCAACATTACAAAATGGCATGTAAGGAGACTGAATAAGAGATAATGACACTTATTGAAACGCATAATATAGCATAGTTATCCATCTCCATAAATCATTTTTCTAAGTGGGTTCTACAAAACAAGGACTGATGTTTAGCGAAAAAGTCATTATTTCAACAGCTATTCATTCATATAAATATGGAAAGTACTATAAGTGGCATTTACACCGAAAATACAGGCGTAAAGCAAATTCCGGAAGCGTGACTCACCTGTGGCAGCATTTTCACGAGTAAAGTCGGAATAGCGTTTGGGAGCAATTTCCGAGTTTTTCTCAGTTGATTCCTCTTTGTGTAAAAGGATGTGTCGTACATATCCGGTGAGAAGTGCAGGCTGCAGATGCGGTATCGATGACCCCTCTTGTCCTCCAAGACTTGGTTGACTCTACTTTCCAGGTCTTCCAGTGGATATCCGCAATGTCTGACCCATTCTCTTATTCGATCAACAGTCTTAAGGAATACATGCATTGTAATGCCGTCGGATTTGTCATGGGTCTTCGAAGGGCAACCGAAAATAGAACATGCAGGCATTGTTGCAAATTCTGCAAAATAAAGTTCAACATTATTAGAAAATTATTTTGCATAAGCATGTGCGAAAGAATGAATTGGACCATACATTGTTCGATGCACGCTTTCTTTTGGGCACCACAGCAAAACCAGTGCAGCGTGTGCGGCTGTATTATAGGATAAATTTCACAAACAATTTATTGATGTGTTGAAAATCAGAACATGTTACTCATCCCTTGACTGTTCTATCATGAACGAAAATGAAACATGCTTATACTATAGGCACGGTCTGCGAAGGATGCAATACGATGCCAATTGACAATGATATAAATTGATATACCAATAACATAACAAAAGAAACTCAAGTCAATATCAATGATACAAATTAACATAGCACCACAGAGTTAGATAATTCGGAATAGATATCAATGTACAAATGAAGGAGATATGATTAGGATACATGTCCTTACCTTGACCAAAAAACAGTTGGATTCAGCAAGCAGAGTAATTAGTGGCAGGAGAACAGGGAGATGTTCACAGGTAGCAGCACACTGACAAGTTCACTCGAAGCGGTCACAGAGTAGCACGTTCACAAGTTGACTTGCAGTGCTCAAGGATGTTCTCATGGTAAAAATCCAGTGGTTTATAAAGAATAACAAAAAGGGGTGTGTTTGTGAATGAATGACGTGTATATGTCGTGGCATTATGTACATTGCAGGGGCATGGTCTGCTTCAGGGGAGGCCTGTCTGGAGACACGGGGTCTGACGAGGCCATGTGAGCAATGGCCCCTGGGCGTGGGATACCTTTTGAAGTGTACATGTTGTTTGGCACCTTGGCCGTTTGCGCCCCTGACAGCCCCCCATGGCAGCGCACATCCACTGGTGCGAACTGCCTTTGATAGTGTGGGGTGGGATGGATGGGCCGGGAGGCGTGCAGACCAGGCACCGGAACACTGCTGAATGGAAACACACTGGATTCACTTAAAAACTGAAACAACCATTGATAAAAAATATGTTGCGTTTTATTTGGTTTCTTATTTCGATGGCATAAAAATACTACATATTGTAAAGGTCTGGTTGCAGCTCGGCGAGGGAAAATCCCCTGTACTGACCACTGTCGCTGGGGAAAGTTTGCCTAATGGCGCCAATGACACAGGCGGGTATTACTCGTCGAACACGGTGTCAAAGCCTCCCATGTAGCCACCATGTGTACGAACAATAGGCCACCTATGAAAGAGAAAGATACAATCTGTTTTTAAATGACCAAGATAAGTGTATTAAACATTGGTTGTCAATGACAATTCTTGTATGCAATGGCATTTTTGCCAGGACAAATGCTAACTAGACACTGCACAATATTGAACGACTTTTATGCGACTATTACTAGAGAATTGCAAGACTAAACAGATATGACAATGATATCTAGAAGTTACGAGAATATCGGGGACAACCGTGAAAAAGTAGTGGCCTAACTGACATCACAACCAGACTACACTTACTCGTTACTTGGATTACGAGGACAAACTGTTGCGCAAAGTTCGTGCATAAGCCCCATCAAAATCCTCAACACGGACCGTGTGAGACAGACTGCCGTGAAGCCTGGCAGCTCGGTAACGCATTGTGGCTGTGGATCGCCTTGCGATATGTAGGACAAGCATCCAGAGGTTTGTCGGTAGCTGCAGTTCTCCACCTCGGTTGGCATTAGTGCGCACCGATTGCAGGTACACCAGGTGGAAACGCCGTCCATGCGACTAGACCCAGGCTCTTCATCTGTTTAAATGTCCGCCCAACTGTTGTCCAAATCCCCACCGTCTACAGAGCTTGCTCTTTCCATAATTCCTCCTCGGAATACTCAGGCTCGTACAGGTAGGGCATTATTGTTGCCATTGTGTGGTAAAGAAACGAAAATAATTTATAGTGGTCTGGTATCTGTTCACACTGGCTACAAACAACAAAGGTAGCCGACCAGAGCACAGAAACGAGTCACAGAATACTCAAAGAAATACAGCGAGAGGAATGGAAAAGAAAATCTACTGTTGTGTCTTATGAAATGCTCTGTTTATACTTCTCGAGGAAAGAGGCTTCCTGCCGTTTCCATGGCGACACGTCATTAGCTGAGGCGCAGTGAATGTTGACACGAGACGTGCTTTAGCGTTGTGAAATGGGCGGTACGCGTCTAGTGATGTCAGGCTCAGGGGCGGGGGATATGATTTAGTGCCACAAACGCAGGTCACCCAGGGCGATGCGGCAAGTGATAAGATTATCACAAAAGGGCCGCGCCCTGCTGCCTGATTTTGCTTGTGTTCAACAGATGAAAACTCGGGTAAGGTTCATAGGAAATGTTTGTACGATCGATCGAATTATGATTAAAAGCACATGGCCGACCGATAGGGACAATAATATTTTTTGACCGAACCATTCCTTTAACTGAGCATGGATACCTGGGGGGGGGCAGGCTTTCCGCGTTGCATTTACACCAAGTACAAAATGGATTTTAAATACTTTGCTTCATGTATGGTATTGTGGGAGGAACCTACATTGATTCCTATGGAATCCACCAGTTTTGTGGTTACATGAACGCTGGTGTATTGCATCGGAATCCAGAGGATCTCTACAGATCAGATGCTGGTGGAGAAGATTATGCATTAGACAGACGGAGCCGAAGTTGGTGGCTGGATTGAAAGATTATGGCAATGACTGTAAGGAAATACCATCTGGCAAGGGAGTAGAAGTTCTGGCTTTTTCGATTTTCATTTATTAATAAAAGGATGCAGCTAATTCCATTTTAGAAAGGGTGGTCTGCTAACCAGATACACCCTTTCTTTGGGATGATTCATGCTGAAAGGATGCTGACACATTTTCCCTGCTGCATCATTATCTTGATCTTCAACACCTGCTCGCCAGAGACATGGAGCAAGTTCAAAGGACACAAGTGCCCTTTTGACAGCAGCAGTGACAGCCAAGTCACTGCAGTGCAGAAACTTCATTTAGAATCTGAACCTTCTTTATGAGGAATGATCATCCTGCTGGCAGTTTAATCTTTAAACGTAAGCCATAAACTTAAGCCATACCTGAGTCTGGGGTATGGTGGCTGGTAATTCACATACATATTTCTCTTTTGAATCATACACTTGGCAAAACGATGAGCCAAGGTCAACAGTTGGGAGCGGGTAGAGGGTTCCGGTGTCTTGCAGAAACTCTTCTTCTACACTGTTACACCATGGATTTTGCAGAATTTCAATCTTTTTGGCTATTGTGGCAGCAGGAAGAGGCAGGCATTGTGCGGAATGTGAAGAGTGGTCCGGTGTTCGGAGTGCAGGCGTGCAGAGGTAAGGAAGTTTCCCCTTACTGGCCCAGTTCACTTTCCAATTCCTCCCAGTACCACTGCACCTCCCCCCGCAAGCCTCTTTTAAATCATCACTGCCTCCTGACTGCAGTAAGCAGCATTTTCTAAATGCTTAAATATTCTCAAATCGTTTTATTTGTGGTGACCATGAAAACTATGAGACAGCACAGATATGGGCTCTGTAGTGGGATAACCAATTTGGGCAAGCGAACCCGGAGTCCTGGCAGCCGTACAGAGTCTTCCAAAGACATACCACACACAAAGGGAAAAGGAATTAATTCGGACAAATTGAAAAGATTAACGTAACGCAGCCTAAAATCACTGGCTTTTTGATAGCTGCCACGCCTCTCCCTCAGGCAACCACGAACGAGATGACCCCTTGCGACCCTCTCGAATCACCAATCTATCCTGAATTTAGAATCACACAAGACTCGTTTATGATTGACAATGATGACTCATAATTAAATCTTTATCTAAATTTGAAGCGGATCTCATTGGGACAATGCACAATTACTCACAGCAATAGTATAGGCACTAATTTATCAGCTAGACCCAATCTGGAAGAATTTATCTCTCTCCAGTTCGGAATTTTCAGGATAAGAATGTTCCTTCTTTGAGAAATCTGCAGTAGTAACCAATAACTCTATATTAGAAACAGTGCTATTGCATTCTACCACCAATGCTACACTATCAAAAAACGAAGCGCTTCTAGCACTATGCGCAAATCTGGCAACAGAGCTACAGTAATTGAAGTGCATCATAGCTAAAGTTGTGGATGTTATTCTGGACTGCAGCTCGGAACCAAATGTACACACTGGAGACTCTTCTACTGGGAAAAGTCATTGCACCAGCCCTGCACGTTGGCAATGAATCCCTAATTACAGATATGGCCACTTACACTGCCTTACACTGCCTCCCCGCAAACAAACATGGTTCCCATCGTCCCATCAATCTCACAGAGCGATTCTCTAGCCGTCATGGTTCCCATCGTCCCATCAATCTCACAGAGCGATTCTCTAGCCGTCATTGCAGAAACGGAACAAGATGCAATAGAGACACTATGTAACGAGATCTCTGTTAAAAAGCTCACTGGAGGAGTATAATGTGTGTGAGAAACAACAGATCACTAAGAAATCCGCCCGCTGACTAAAGACAGTGGAACTCTCAAATGGGATCTTTAAAGCTACAGAACCCAGAGGTGTTAAGCACACAGCACCCTTTTCTTCTCAAAGAACTATGATTACCAAAGACTTGGGTAATGGGACAACAAGACATGTTAAACTCAGGGGGCCAATGGATACGGAGCAACACAAATGCTGGGACCCTTACACAGCACAGAGAAGTTGCAAGTACCAAACATACAGAAGAAGACCTGCGTGGATAATCATTTTAATTCGCATACGAACTTAAGAACAGCGCCTAATAGCACATCTGGCTTCCCGATGTCCAGTTACGTTGATAATGAAGGCTATGCTGACAGTGCACATCATTGTATTAAACCCCTTTTAGATCCTAGAACATCAAAATCACTGGGGAATCTGATTAAGCTTGAAGTATTATACCCAAAAGGCGGAAAGTCCCTTTCTAAATCGATATTATTTGCTCAAATTGTGGGAACACATTCCATGGCTTTCAGCAATAATTAGCAGTGATCTACGTGGAATTACCCATTTGGGATAGCCCCACAAACTGGGCGCTTATTGAACTCACCTCGCCAGCTATTGTATCCCTTCTGTGTACCTGTCAAAGTACATTGTCATAGCTGGGTTTCAAACTGACTGTGTCTTACAACCACTCCCCCGCCTTCTACAAGGAAAAGATAGTAGCACAAAAAGAAAACAATATAGGTCAGCTACCAGCTACGACGGAAGTACTATTAACAGCATACAAGTTTAGATTCTCTAAAGTGGATTTTCTGGAATACCCAAGGTTTCCGGTCTTTTTTGAAACATCCTGTGGGCATCGCATACATTCAATCTACTGATGTACTCATCCTACAGGAAACATGGGCAACTGATGACTTCATTAACACTGGTAAAAAAACTTGTGCAAAGGAAGGCGCATGTTCGGTGGAGGCGGCTGACATTGTTGCAATGTTACGCTGTGTAACGCCCGGGTTCAGTGCGGCTTGACGATTGGTGTGACCCTTTAGGTCCTTTACGCTGACCTGTGTCAGTGAGTGCGGAGTGAGTGCGGAGCAGCAGAGCTGTGATGGCGGCTCTGTGTAGTCTGCTGAGTGGGCTGGCGGCTGTAATATTGCCTATTCATCTATGTGGTAAAAGCTTGGGCTATTGTACCTCTACTCTGCTGGTGACTGCGGATTTAAGTATCCTTGAGTCAGTGAGTTGTTCAGGGATTTACGGTTGCAATATTGCTCTGTATATCTGTGTTACAAGCTTGGGCTGCTGAACTAATACTTTGCTGGAGACTGTGAATTCTATTCTCTCTGAGCCAGCTTGTTGTGAGGGGGTCCACAGCTGTGATATTGCTCTGTCTATATTTGCTACAAGCTTGGGCTGCTGAACTCCTATTTTACTGGCAACTGCGGATTTAATTATCTTTGAACCAGTTGGGTGGAGCGGCAACACAGCTTGGTTACAGCACTGCTTTCATATACTGATTACGATTTAGAATCTAGTGTAGAGGCTTTTAATAACTATTCTGTTGCCTATCAACTAAAATGAAGTTAAAGAGTAAACTAAAAGGCAATAATAAGACCAGGAATGCTGTGACTGAGGTGGATACGGTGGAAATAAGTACTCAAATTCTATTGTAATATGGGCAATAGCACACGGTAAAGGTATCATTCCCACTACTCTATAATATTTTGCTTATCGATGGTGATACCAAGAAATTCGGGGCCAGTTTCAGATCCATTAGTAATGTGGGTAACCATGATAGTAGCACCTGGGCCAGGTTTCTCACCATTAAATTCAAAGGCGAAGTAAGTAAGCTGGAGAAAAAAAAACGATTCCTAATATGAACATATGTAGGAACGATATTATACGGGTAATTAAGAACTTAAAATCCTTCAGAGCCCCAGGACCCGGTGGGCTCTCTAACATCATAATTAAAGAAAACCTCAAAGTTTGGGCAGACATACTGGGTGTCAGATTTCAAAAGGTGATAGATACGGGTATGATGCCAGACTCTTGGAAGGTGTCCGATATTATTTCAGTCTTGTCTCGAGTGGACCACATGGACCACTAATCTTCCATAATGTTATAGGCTGTTGGCACTAATGTGCCGAGCAAGATCTTCTGTACCCTAATACTCTCTGAAATAACCAAATGGATCAATACCGAAAACATATTAGATAAGGCTCAAACTTGATTTTGCAAGGGCTGCTCCACAAGGGATAATATCTTTATTGTGAACACACTTATTGAGTAGGCCAATGGTGGCGATAAGATACCTATGCATATGTTATTTGTAGATTTTTCCTCTGCCTTTGAGTCTGTTGTGCGTAAGAAACTATGGTCCAAACTTGAATACTTTAGTATGCCCTCACATCTTCTATACTTCTGCATGATGATCTAAGAAGAAAGTATGGCCAGTGTCGGCCTTAGCAACTTGGGTGTGATGTCTGAACCTGTCTCTATTGAAAAGGGTGGAAGGCAGGGTGGTGCTTTTACACCCACGTTGTATAATCTATTCATGGCAGACTTTGGTGAAATCTTCAAAGAAAAAATGAATGCCTTTCCTAGAATTGGACCACATAAAATAGGATGGATCAGCTATACAGATGACATTATTTTCTTTGATAATACATATATTGGAATCTGTAATAGTGCCATAGCCATTTGTGACTATGCTAAGAATAATGGTCTAAAAATTAACCTGTCCAAAACCCAATTCATGGCGGTTGGCCGCAACTGTTGTAAAATGTTTGATATACCCTGTCCGTTGGGTGTGATAAGGAAAGTTAACTGCTCTAAATATCTCGGCCATGAGGTTTGTGGTGAAAGAAAGAAAATGAATCCCATGGTCCAACAAAGTAACATATATAATGTAATGGCCACCTTAACAGCAGGAATTTCCTTTTTCCAAAAAACGGTCGGCTACAGTCTGCTGGGAATAATTAACATATACAAACTGAAGTTGGCCTCAATATTTCTCTACGCACTGGAGACATCATTCTCCAATTGGTCAGACTCGACTGATGTGATGGAAGGTTTGATATTGAGAATGTTGTGTGGTCTCAATAACTACACACTGGTTCAGGCGCTGAAGCTTGAACTGGGGCTTATCTCCCTTTCTGCACAGATAAAGCATAATAGAGCTAAGCTCTATGTAAAAATCAAATTCGCCCTCCCTGAAACCCTGTTGTATATCCTTCGGGAAGGCTTAGAGGGAGGTAAAACAGATGCCCTGAATACATTCCAGGAGATAAATTACCAATTCTTTGATAGAATTGGGTGGACTCCCAAATGGGAATACGGGGAAGGGGCTGTGTTAAAATATCTCAAGGATTCAATAGAGAATTGGGACTGGGTTGCCAGCCATGATAAGGTAGCTACTACGAGCTCTCTGTGTACTTTTGCGACGATGCCTTAATCATATAAAAAACCTCAAAACTATCTGAAATTGATGCCCTCTCAGGCTAATCGTAGAATATTTTTGGATATTAGACTTAACCGTCTGAATGTATTAGAGGTACGGGGAGCCTGGACTGGTGTTCCTGTTGAGAGAAGGAACTGTAGACTCTGTCTAGATGATACAGTAGTTGAAACTGCTAGGCATGTACTCACCTGCTGCACGATGATGACATCGACCTATGATGAATATTTTGCCAAATTTGACTACAATCAGGAATATATTGTAAGTGAAATCTGGTTCAGGTGCCTCTCTTGAATTAATAATAGTTTGGTTATTGCTATCACCCAGATGTGGAAGGTGGTCAATGAACAACTACGAAAATTTGAAGAGGAGGTCAAGTTGCTGATGGATTTAGATACCTAGCCTAGAATTAAAGATGCTAATGGTCACTAGGTTTTTCTTATTTGACCTGGTTGGGAGGTTGGTTATTGTACACCTGACTACTGTGCACCCTGCCCTCTGCCATTTCATATACCATATGTCTCAATATCTCTTCTGTTACTCGTTATTTAGAAATCTGTTATGCAAGTTTGATGTGCTCATCGTATCCTATGTGCTCTGTCCTGATTTCAGATTGTTTTTAATCTTAGCCTGGTTTTCCGTTTCTCTTTTATTTTATATATATGCATGGCTTATTTTATGTAATTAAGTCTATTGTCTTTTAAAAATGTTAGTGTAATTCCATAAGAATTTTATGAATTGTAATTCTATTTTATTTGATAGGTTTGGATATAAAGTTGTTAAAAGGTCAATGAACAAAAACACAATAAAAATAAAAAAAATAAAAACGGATGACTTCGGTATAGATGCAGTCCGTTGTATCTGTGGACGACCAACCGGTGGATTAACCATCGGTGCACAGTCTTTTCTTAAATTGCATCCTTACTGTGTGGAAATTAACTCACCTTACATCTGATGTTAGAATATTGATAGTTAATATATATTCCCCACCTTGTGTCAATGCAATACTACATACAATAGATAGCATTCTAACCAATGAAGTGGGAAAATGGGAAACTTCCTTCCCCCCATTCTCATCCAGGCCCTGGCCTAGAGGATCGCGACCCAAGCAACCCCTAAGAGAGGAGTTTGACCCGTTCACCTCCTTACCAGATGACAAGGTACCATGTGTTTGCGGCCCACATGCACGAGGAGCCTGCCCATTAACATGCCCCATCAAGCCGACGCCTGTGATATGGATCAGATCGACTAAAACAACAGGCGCAAGCCATCAACATCATTAGAGATGCCATGTCGACACAGCCAACTGACAGGAACACACGTGCCCCCCATGCACACTGCTCACTCACACTCCAACCCACACGAACAACATACTCAGTGCTATGACATGGCGGACTGACTCACTCACGGACGTGCATCGTTGTTATTTTTCACATAGGCCCTACAGCACTGCAGAAACGCAAGATGCCTGAAGAGCTCGTGCATACGCTTGCCGACGCTTTATGCTAACTGACTCCTATAGAGATGCCGTCAGATGTACATACAATACTACTACTTGTGACACTCTGTTGCCCCGCGGCACCCATGTTGTAGATCAACTATTGCCTCCCAGGAACTAGGGCCGAGTAGGCCTGAAGCAAGAGTCCCAAGGCCGGAGAAAACCATCTCTAGATGAAACTCACTGCGCTGACCAAGCAGAGCGAGCTCCAGAGAGAGCCCATCGCCAGGGCAAAAATGTTGCAACCCGCATACTGAGCTCCCAGCGCCAAGGTTACACCTGCCACCGCCAAGCACCCTCCGGGCCAACAAACCAAATTAAATGCTCATAATTATGCTCCAGCTACGTTCTCTCCACACGTGACCAGGCCAACCTGACAAGGTGCCATGCTCACGAGACAGAAAGTCGCCCAGGTCCCACTTCTGGAACACAGGTTGCAACAATGAAAAGCCAAGTTGGACATCTACACCGATGGGAAAGGCGTGAGCATCCGCTACCGGCAAAGACCTGTCCATTGTCCACCACTAACACATAGTTACACAATGTTGCAAATGCCAGGTACCTAGCGGGCTGAGAACAACGATGGTCCCAGGCTTGGGGGCTCACAAGGGAACCAATCAGTGGACGCGTGACTCTTTACTGACGCCATTTTTGTTAGCCAATCATTAAGGGTCACCATTTAACAAGTTCAGTGTAGCAAGTGTTAGAGACACCCCAAAGTGTGCCACCTGAAACATTCTTATCCAATAACCTTCCTTCATATAAACATCTATAATAACCCTACAACTCGGGGAGCCAACCCGAAGTGGTGATAGGTTTGTGACGATTTTCTCAGGTGACGCGAGTAGTGGGTCATGTTACGGTAAAAAGGGCCTGCAAGCCCTCCTAAGGTCGAGAAGGTTTTCCCGGATGCATACGGGCAAAGCGCTATCCCTGCCGTTGTTGTATTAAACAGCAGTAATTACTTTGATCATGCGTGTGCCTCATACTCCTTTTGGGACACGGGAGAAGTTGGGGCCTCCCCAGACCCGGAGGTCTGCGGACGGCTCTGCCGGCCCCCGGGAGATCACCCCAACAAGTTGGAGGCACTGCTGCGATCTGGTTGAGATCTACCTAAATTGCTCTAAGAGCACGACTGCCATGCCTCATGCAGCGAGGCAACTTGGCAGCGTGGCCCCCTCTGCCGTTGCCCCCGTTTGAGGAATACAGGACCATCACAGACCTGCGAGAAGACCAGACGGCGCAATCCGGATATTGGCCCTCGGAGCCGACTTGAAAAGTATCCCACCCGCGGTTGGCGAGTGTCCGGGCGTGGTCCAGATGAGGGGTGGTGGCGAGCGGCTTTTGGAGAAGCAGCCCCGACTGACGAGGACTTGGTGAGTATGGCACACCCAACCAGCAATGTAATGTTGTGTGGCAGGAGGGAGGAGTTGTAAAGAGGGAGGAGGGCGGTTGACACAATGGGCTTCATCACGAGTTGGGTGGTACCGCCAAACCCCCCGGCACTATTAGCGCTAGATCACAGGTTTGGCGGAAGGGTTATTGCCCATTCCCCATTGGGCCCATTCGGGAATTCCTCATTCCCCATTGGGCCCAATGAGGAAAATTTGCGCTATTACCGCCGGCGGCTTTCCCGTCAGCGGTAATCGCGCCGAAAATCGGCAAATTTGCTGCAGATTTTCCCCCAGCTCAGAGCTGGGTAGAACCCGCCAAAGCCATGATCTGGCAGACCCTTAAATGCAGCGGTAATAGCGCTACCGCCACATTTAAGGGTTACCGCCAGACTCGTGATGAGGCCCAGTGTGTGGAAATTGATTTTGCCCGTTCCGCGGCAACAGAGGTGTGAAGCGTGAGGGGACAGACACGAGGGTCGTCCCTTACAGCGTCACAGAGTGGATAAGGTGGGGCCTCGAGCATCCACGAGTGATTGTTAAAGGGCGCAGATTGGTTGGAGATCGCGGACACCTGTACAAGAGGGGGTGTGGCTTTCCTACGAATTAACGTTATAGATCAATGAGTAGATGAGGTTCCCTACTAAGTGAGTGTTGCAGCTCGTTAAGTAGATGATGTTTTCCCACAGGGGGTAGCTAGGTTGTTTACCGAGTGCAGAAGATAATTGGCTGTTTAAGCTCCTCTGGAGAGGGGGTGTATCACACGCGAGGCGACGCAGCTTGCACAGACCGATTATTTTGATTGTGGATTTCCTTGCTCCAGGAGAGGTGAGAAGACAGCTGTGGGGTTAAACGGGGATACGAGGGTAGCAAACAAGCGCATTTGTAAAGATTTGACGTTGTGTAGGTACTTACAGTGCATTGTAGAGAGTAGTGACGCCACCCGCGGGACACTTCAGGTCTTGTCTTGCGTCCATCCAAGGATGGTTAGGAACGGAGGGTGCAAAAGAAAAGGATAGGGGGAAGAGGCAGCCGTGCACGGAGAACGCCTGCCAAGCTCCGATGGGGGAGGGCCACGGGGGAAGAGGCAGCCGTGCAGAGAGAACGCCGGCAGCGCCCAACGAGGGTTTGTGGAAATAGAGGGTGTGGTTTGAAAAGAAGGAGAGCGGAAGAAGGGAGGAGGAGGAGTTACGGGGTAAAGAAGGAAGAGGAAGGAAGGGCAGCCCAGAGGCACGCCACACCAGACACATCGCCGCAGGGGACTTTGTGTATCACGGTCAAAGGGGGCCGTAGCAATAAGCAATAAACTGTTATATAAAAGGTGCTTCCTATTTAGCGGACAATCGAAGTCCCCAGCTTACGGGGCCAGGTAAAAGGTTGACATTTGGAGAAGTAAACTTGTAACATGCCATTGTACTATGGATCGGGGGCAGGAGTGGGGTGGAGAAACACGGGAAGTGCATTAACAACTCCACTTCAGCACATTTGCATGACACTGACACCACACAGAGAGAAAATAATAAAGTACAGCATAGAATGGACACAAGGGAAGGACAATAAAGTAAGGGTACCATGGCCACCCAACGGCAGCTTCGATGCATACACACAGCATATTTTGTTAACACACTCACAACACCTATAAGGGGAAGAAATTAGCAAGCCATTTAGAAGTTTTCGACCTCTGGAAGATGTTCCAGGGAACTAGGCAAGGAGCTACAGGTATGTACACAGTACAAGGGGTAAAAGAGGAGAAGGGAACGGAGGAAGGACTGCAAGTAAAGGAAGGAAACAAGAAAGGAGGGAGCGGAGATAAGAACAATAAAAATGCACCCAACGCTGAGGAAAGTGACGTTGAGGTGGAAGGTTTGTTTGCGGTAGCAGAGGTAAAGGTGAAAAAAGAAGGAGCGGTCGATGTGCAAGTGGAAAAGGTAGTGAAGAAGGAGGAAGGGGGTCTGTACCCATTAACAGAGCTAAGGGAAGCGGCCCAACAACAACTAACGGCTGCTGAAGGGTACTCCAACCCCATGTACAGCCCCCCACCATATGCGCCCCCGGATGACTATCAGAAGAAGACAGGGGAGGTAGGTACAGCAGATTCAATGACTACGCAGGTAAGGAAGGGGGATGACAGGAGGTCCTTAGGGAGGTTTGCAGACCTGGGACCAGAAGAGTGGATAGCAGCGCAGGTGCTTCTGAAGCTCCAAGGAACAATAAACAATGAAGAGGAGGATACAGTAAAAAAGGTAAATAAAGAAGAGAAGAGGGTAACGCAGGTAGGAAGAGAAGGGCGACTGTCGCAGGAGGAGGAAGAGATGTTGGAGGAATCGTTGCCGGAATTGAGGAACGCGCGAAGCACTTTGCTCAGGCAGTTTGAGGAAGAAACACAGAAGAGGCAGAGTGAAAAGAAAGCATATAAAGAAGAGCTGGCGAGAATGAAGTTGAAGGAGGAAGAAAGGAAAAAGGAAGAAGAGCGCATTAAGGCAAAAGCAGACCGAATGGCAGAGCAAAGGGAGATGAGTAGAGAAAGGAGGAGGAGAGAGAAGAGAACGACAGAGAAATGGGAATGTGGAAAAAGAGGATCATAACTTAAAGTGCACGGAAGTATGAAGAAGGGAAATTAATAGAAAGCATACTAAGAAGAGAAGGGAGGATGAAGGAGAGGGAGAGGGAAGAGGATAAAGAGAGGATACTAGCGAAGGTAAGGTATTGGAAGAACTGAAAAGGAAAAGAGAGGAGATAGGCAGTAAAGTTGTAGGAAGAAGGAAGAAGAGGAAAGAAATAGGTGGATGGAGAATGGAGCATGGAAATACACACACTACAATAAAGAAATGGCATCAACATGGGTAGCTGAGGGCAAAGGAGGTGAGTGTGTAAATGAAGATTTAATTGATCCAAGGACAGTAACAGTAGGGGGGAAACGCACAGTGTGGATCGACATTTACTGATGGGTTTTGCAGTGAAGAAGAGGAGGGCTTGAGCATAAACGAAAGGAACGACAGCAGGGAGAGTTTAGACAAACTATACATTACACACACAAATTGCAATTCACCATGGGCATGCGAAAGAAGGGGAGGACCAGGCCCAAAGTAAGAGAAGGATAAGGACACGAAGGGGAAAAAGCCACGACCACAAACACCCACATCCACATCTACACAAACATCACGTCCACTGACACAAACACACGTACATACCCCATATACTGACAGACTTAGGGATCACCCGGGACGCAGGCAGGAAGAGAAAGAAAGTACATATGTAATAGGACCGTGGGGACACAAAAAGGGGAGGAGGGATACAGAAGAAGGAAGGGGACACACCTGCAACATTGGCCACGTCGAAGACCTACCAGACATAGAGGAAAAGGATGAATATAATGCCATAACCACCTACGGGAATACGAAGGTAGAGGAAAGAGGATATAATCTAATGCCACTACTGGAAACAGGGGAAGGGAGGCCATAATATATACCCTGAAAGCATGTAGATAAGGAACGTATAAAATGCAGACTCCCATCACTAAGTGCGGGAGCGGGGAAAATGATATATGAGATGGAAAAACATACTGCAGGGCAGACGCTAGCGGTGGGAGATGTGAAGGGCCTCCTAGTTTCCATTTTGGGAGATGCTGCTAATGACATATGGAAGAGGGCGGGATTTCCTGGGGTGACAATACATGACAGAGCACATGACGGAGCACCATTTGCAAATTGCAGGCATGTGCTCTGGCAAGCATTACGAGCACAGTTTCCAGACACCTCGGACATAGGGGCAATTACATCACGAAAGATGCATGAGAATGAAGATCCTGCTGAGTATATCCAGGAGATTCAGAAGAAGTGGCGCTTGGAAACACAGGAACAGTGGGACAAAACTCCAGCAATATTTTATCATATATTAATACAAGGGCTCCCGGAACAAGTATAGAGAAAATTAAATTAGTTAGTGGGGATGGAAGCTAAAGGATGGCTGGAAATACAATTGACCACAGTACACTATTGCAGGATGTGGCAAGAGAAGATGAAACAAAAGGAGGAGGATAGGAGGGCAGAGGAAGCTAAATTGGTTCAGAAGAAGTAATCGAAATATGCCATCGAGGGAGCGCTGTTAACCGCCGCCACACAACCACAGGCAACAGTGACACAAGACACAACACAACCACAAGTAGCACTGTCACAGCAGGCACAGGTAGTGACGCAGCAAATGCTTCCTCCCCCGACATATACACAACAAATGGGGGGAGGTTATACACACATGGGAAACGGGTACTCGAACAACTATAGAGGGAGGGGCGGACAAATGAGAGGAAGAGGGTATGGTCCACCCATCCACCAGCAAGGGGGAGGGTTCAGAGGATATAATCAACAAGGGCAGCAGGGATATCAGGACTACATGGGAGGACTTCAATGGCAAGCAAGGGAACCACCAACATGCTGGATATGTGGGATGGTAGGGCACATGTCTCGTACATGTAGGATGAGACCAGTACAGGTGGCTTGGGGGGAGCAGGGACAGCAAGGGCCTATGGGAGAACAACATGTTTACCAACAGCAGGGAGTACAACAACAACTACCACCACAACAAACACAAATGGCACAACAACAGACACTGCAACCACAACTGCAGCAACAACCACAGGTGCAACCACAGGCTCCAACTGGCCAACAACTGGCACTAATACAAGACAATGCAATAACATCTACTCATACACCTATTGCACAGACACAGCTTGGAAAGGTGACAATACTGGGTCACAACCCATACACAGGAAACGGACAGTCACTATACCCACAATAGGACAGCCCACAGACATCCGTGATGTGTCCCATCCTATCATTAACACCTAACCCTGTGGAGGAACCATGCATACAGGTGACGATAGGTGACAAAAACATTTTTTTCAGGCATTTGCCACCAGTAAATTACTGAAACACGCAGACAACACCTTTCCTACCTTCCACATTCCCACAGGTGTCCTGACAAAAACGGTACCTCACATGTGTGGGTGCACTTAGCTGGGTGGATAAGAAAAAAAGGTTCAGTCCCAGGGAGCCCCTGCAGGGTCACCTTCCCTCCATTAAGGGAAAAGCTGTAATGCAGCGCAGCCAGAGCTTCAGGATGATCAGGGGTGATGTTCTTGGCCTTGGGCACCTGTCTCCCATAGGGGTCGACTATCCCAAAGTCCAGGGGCCATCCGAGGGAGCGCTGGAAAGGTCACCATCCCTCCCAGAAGGGAACAGCTGTAACGTGACTCGGCCATAGCTCCAGGACAGCCCTGGGTGCTGCACTCAGCCATGGGCACCTGTCTCCCATGTGGGTCAACTGTCCCCAAGACCAGCGGTGGTCCCAGGGAGCCCCCGCAGCGTTCCCATCCCTCCCTGGGGGAAAATGCTGTAAAGCAGCTGCAGCACAGCCAGAGCTCTAGGAGGACAGATGGGGTGTTGTCCCCAGCCTTGGTCTTGTGTTTCTAATGTGGGTCGACCATACACAAGTACAGCAACGGTCCCGGGGAGCCCAGGCAGGGTCCCCATCCCTCCCTGGAAGGAGAAGCTGTAATGCAGCCCAGCCACAGCTCTAGGATGGATGTGGGTGATGTCCCTGGACTTCGGTGCCTGTCACCTATGTGGTTTGATCATCCCCATTTCCAGAGGCAGTCCCAAAGAGGACTGGCAGGGAAACAATCCCTCCCTTAAGGGATAAGCTGTAATGCAGCACTGCCAGAGCTTCAGAACGGTCAGGGGGATGTTCCTGGCCTTGGGTGCCTGTCTCCCAAGTGGGTCGATCATCCCAAAATGAAGAGGCAGTCCCAGAGAGCCCTGGCAGGGTAACCATACCTCCCTGAAGGGATAAGCTGTAACGTGGGGCAGCCAGAGCTCCAGAATTGTTGGGGTGCTGTCCCCGGCCTTTGATGCCTGTCTCCCATGTGGATCAACTTTGTCCAAGCCCAGTGACGGTTCCAGGGAGCCCCGAGCGGGTTGTCATTCCTCCCTGGACAGAGAAACTGTAATGCAGCCCAATAAGAGCTTCAGGACATCCAGGGTTGCTGCTCGGGGTCTTCGGTGCCTGTCTCCAATGTGGGTCGACCGTACACAAATACAGCAGCGGTCCCAGGGAGGCCCGGCAGGGTCCCTATCCCTTCCCAGAAGGAAAAGATGTAACGCAGCCTAGCCACAGCTCTAGGATGCCTGAGGGTGATGTCCCTGGCCTTGGCCGCCTGTCTCCTATGTGAGTCGACCGTCACCAAGTCCAACGATGATCTCAGAGAGCCCTGGCAGGGTCCCCATCCTTCCCTAGAGGGAAAACCTGTAACACAGCCATGCTAGAGCTCCAGGAGGGTTGGGGGTGATGACCCCATCCTTGGGCTCACTGGGACCGCTGGTGCACCTGGGGATGGTCACCTAACATGTGAGACAGGCACCAAAGGCTGGGGATATCAGCCCCGACCATCCTGGAGTTCTGACTGGCCTGTGTTACCGCTTTTCTCTCCAGGAAGGGATTGGCACACTGCCGAGGCTACCTGGGACCACCACTGAATTTGGGGACGGTTGGCCCAAATGGGAAAAGGCACCCAAGGTTGGGGGCATAACCGCCGACTGTCCAGGACCCCTGGATGACCAGTGTTACAGGTATTCCCTGCAGGAAAGGATGGGCACCCTACTGGGGCTCACTGGGACAGCCACTGGACTTGGGGATGGTCCAACATGGGAGAAAGGTGCCAAAGGCCGGGGACATCACCCTAGGTATCCTGGAGCTCTGGCTGTGCTGTGCTGCATTGCAGCTTTTCTCTGCAGTGAGGGATGGGCACACTGCCTGGGCTCCCTGGGACCACCGCTGGACTTAGGAACGGTCGACCCACATGGGAAACAGGCACTCAAGGCTGAGCACATCAGACCTGACCATCCTGCAGTTCTCGCTGGCCTGCGTTACAGGTTTTCCCTCCAGGGAGGAAGGGGACCCTGCTGTGGCTCCCTGGGACTGCCGCAGAACTTGGCGACAGTTGACCAACAAGGAAGACAGTTGCCCAAGCCCGAAGGCAGCAGCCCCGGCCATCCCAGAGCTCTGAATGGCCTGTATCATAGCGTTTCCCTCCAGGAAGGGATGGGCACACTGCTGGGGCTCCCTGGGACCGCAGCTGAACTTGGAGGGGATGGTCGCCTAACATGGGTGACAGGCAACAAAGGTGATCACCCCAGACCATCCAGGAGTTCTGGCTGGTCTGCGTTAAAGATTTTCCCTCCAGGGAGGCATGGGGACCCTGCCGGGGCTCCCAGGGACTGCTGCTGAACTTGTGGACGGTCGACCAACAAGTGAGACAGGTGCCCAAGCCCGGAGGCAGCACCCCCAGTCATCCGGGAGCTGTGGCCGGCCTGCATTACAGCTTTACCGTAGAGGGGCTGATGGGGAACCTGCCAGGGCTCCCTGGGACAGCAGTTGAACTTGGAGATGGTCGACCAACAAGGGAGACAGGTGCCCAAGCCCGGAGACAGCCCCCAAGGCCATCCCAGAGCTGTGGCTGGCTTGCGTTACAGCTGTTCCCTCCAGGGAGGCATGGAGACCCTGCCGCGGCTTCATGGGACCGCTGAATTTGGGGACAGTCACCCAACAAGGGAGGCAGGCGCCCAAGCCCTGGAGCTATGGCTGGCCTGCGTTACAGCTTTTTCCTACAGCGACTGATGGGGACCCTGCTAGGGCTCCAAGGGACAGTTGCTGAACTTGGAGATGGTCTACCAACAAGGGAAACAGGGGCCCAAGCCCAGAGGCAGCAACCCAGCCATCCCAGAGCTCTGGTTGGCCTGCGTTACAGCTTTTCCCTCCAGGGAAGGATGGCTACCCTGCAAGGGCTGCCTGGGACCGCCGCTGAACTTGGGGATGGTCTCCCAACATGGGAGTTAGGCAACAAAGGCTGGGGACATCGCTCCACAGGTCCTGGAGCTCTGGCCATGCCAAGTTGCAGCTTTTCTCTCCAGGGAGGGATTGACACACTGCCACCCTTGGGACCCCCACTGGACTTGGGGATGGTCGTCCCACATGGGAAATGGGCACCTAAGGCTGGGGACATCACCTGACTGTCCAGGGCCTCTGTCTGGCCAGTGTTACAGCTTTTCCCTCCGGGAAGTGATGGGCACCCTGTCAGGGCTCACTGAGATCGCTGCTGGACCTTGTCCAACATGGGAGGCAGGTGCCAAAGGCCAGGGACATCACCTTTGACCATATGTGATGGAGATATGGCTGGCCTGCGTTACAGGTTTTCCCTCCAGGGAGGGATGGGGACCCTGCTGGGGCTCCCTCGGAGTGCCGCTGAACTTGGGGACAGTCAACCAACAAAGGAGACAGGCCCCCAAGCTCGAAGGCAGCACCCCTGCCATCCTGGAGCTCTGGCCATGCCGAGTTACATCTTTTCTCTCCAGGCAGGAATTGGCACACTGCAAGGGCTCCCTGTGACCACCGCTGTACTTCGGGACGGTTGACCCACATGGGAAACAACTGTCCAAGGCCAGGGACATCACCCTTAACTGCCCTGGATCTCTGGCTGCCCTGCATTGCAGCTTATCCCATTTGGAAGGGAGGGGCACCCTGCTGGGTCTCACAGGGACCACCGTTGGACTTTAGGATGGTTGCCCAACATAGAGACAGGCACCAAAGGCTGGGGACATCACCCCTGACCATCCTGCACCTGGATTGCCTGTGTCACAGGTTTTGCCTGCGGGGACGGATGGAGACTCTGCCAGGGCTCCCTGGGACCGCTGCTGAACTTGGGGACGGTCGACCAACAAGGGAGACATGTGCCCAAACCCGGAGGCAACAGCCCCAACCGTTCCGTAGCTCTTGCTGGTGTGCGTTACAGCGTTTCCCTCCAGTGAGGGATGGAGATCCTGCCAGGGCTCCCTGGGACTGCTGCTGAACTTGGGGATGGTCACCCAACATGGGAGACAGGTGCCAAAGACCGGGGACATCACCCCCGGCGGCCCTGGAGCTCTGTCTGTGCCGAGTTACAGCTTTTCTCTACAAGGAAGTATTGGCACACTGCCGGAGCTCCCTCAGACCTCCGCTGGACTTGGGGATGGTTGACCCATATAGGAAAATATGTCAGCTGTCCTGGATCTCTGGCTGGCCTGCATACAGCTTTTCACTCCGGGAAGCTAAGGGGACCCTGCCAGGGCACCCTGGCGCTGCTGATGAACTTGAGGACGGTCGACCAACAAGGGAGTCATGTGCCCAAGCCCGGAGGCAGCACCCCCTGCCTGTCTGTGGTTATTTTAACACTACATGTTACAACAGAGACAGGTTTGGAACAAGAGAGTGAGTGTGAACCTGCCTCAGTCCAAGCTACTCCAAGTATGGCTTCATCACCTTCATCATACATAGAAGGAGAGTGAATTGTGGATATGAGTGAGTGCATGGCTTCTGGACGTTCAAGCAGCATTCCTCCCAAATGTCAGGATTTTGTGTTAGGTTAGGTAAATGGGGAGATATGTTGGAAGTTAGATGTGGGGGTCACTGCTAGCTCAGGGATTCGCTGCCCTGCTTTGCAGTCTCTCTAGCTCTTTAAGTGTGGTGTGGCTGCTAAGCGGGCACCTTGGTGAGCTAGAGTGGTGCACGGTGCAAGCTGAAGTTTCCTTGCACCTGTGCCAAAACCGTTGCTTTTTCTTTTTAAATGCGGCTGGTGGTTGCTAGACCAGTCATGGGGAGTGGACAAGCAAGTACAACGGGCCCCCTGCATGCCATATCAATTTCTTTAATACTGAAGATTTGCACCTGTGTGAGAACAATCAACTTGGATTTACTTACCTGATCGTCCCATGAGACTCATTACAATATATTAATTCACTGAAGATCAAATTATGGTATGTCTCAAAATAGTGTGCCTTGCCATTAACATCTACCGGCATCATGTTGGACATTTAAAAAAGAGATGTATACAGAGCTGTCCCCTTCTACAGGCGTGTCTCAAGAGTCATAATTGTGCCATCAATGAGAAACCACAGTAGAGACTCAAGCAATAGTTGAACAGAGTTAGACTCTGGGGTGTTTTGTGCTGTAACTGGAGTTTTTTATTATAGTAATTGTGGCTAATCAGCATGTACCTTTGTTTTTAAAATAATAATTTGCTTAAAAAAGCAATACCAACTTTTAGGTGTGTATCAAACTAAGCACAAAACATAGACCCTTTGTTTCAGGAAGTCATTGGGAGTCCGACACTGTTTTAAAAATCTTTTTCGGACAGTGGTACTGGTATCTTTAATTCACTTCATGTGGGGTGCTAGTTTTATCAGAATGTTTATTGTATATAAAAAATGAATATTCTGGTCCAAACTGCATTTCCAACAATGTGAGGGTGAATAAGACTTTACAAAGTATGTTTGTCCAAGAATAGTGTACCTTATAGAAGAAATATTCCTCTGTCACGGTTCAACATTATACATCCCAGGAACTGTGATACCCAGTGTGGAATTTCCCTTCTCGGAATGTTTGCTAAACATGATTCTTTTCATTCATGCGTCATCAGTCAATCAGAACAAACCACGCCACATCATAGAAGGGGCCCTTTGTTTGCTAAGAGTTACCTCCCACACCATCTCCTCCCTTGTCAAATGTACCTAGATGGCATAAAGGCATACATACACAACTCTGGATGCAGTAATGTAAGGCCAAAAGAAAGAACCAGAAATGGCTTTGAGTCTGGCTTTTCCCGAACACTGATTGGCCCTTTGGTTCGAAGAGTAATTCTTATTAATGTGGGTTGAATTATGTTACACAAGTGAGGAAGCTTGAAGACTGCTGCCACATCTTGAAACCGGCAGGAGGGGATATGGGAAAAGCTCCAACCACCAACCCCCTCCACACATGCGAAGATGTTCCCAGTTCTTCCTCTGGGCCGGCGCTGTCCAGCGAAATGAAATAAATGTCTTGCCATGGAAAAGAAAGGAGGTGCTAACACTCGAGGAACTAGACAGGACAAGAGCACCTGACTGCTGTCGCTGCTGGACCCCCGCAGGAGGTGAGAGAGGCGTTGGAGTCCACGTCCATCCGGTTACCTCACAAGGACAGGCCTCCAGTGTTTTCAGTAAGACCTCTCACGCTCCCAGCATAGCATCCACGAAGCACTTTCCAATCGGAAATGGCCAACCCTGCAGACGGAAGCCAGAGCTCAGAGGTTCTTGCCACTGCTGTGCACCAAGAAGAGGAGTGCTAGACAGCACCCCACTAGGACGCTCCATTCTAACACCCAAAATCAATGACATGTATGCTGTAGGACCCTCTCCCCCTGCACCCTCACAGTCCCATTCCAGGGGAAGGGGCTTCAATCACGGGAAGATGGCGGTTCACGGAGGTACCTCTAAGACCACAGCTGGACACCAAGATGAGGGAAGGTGCCTTGCACGCCACCCAGAGGGCCACACCTCCTGCAAGGAACTCGTACCATGTACTCTTGTGGGACTTGATATTTCCTCAACTGATAGCATGCATGTAGGCTTCAAGTCCAGAAGGAAACAATAGTGCCAGGACTATTGCTCCAGTTCAACACCGAGAGGTTTGCTAAGCCATTCATTTAATGGATGCCGCTTTCTACAAGAGGACCAAGGCATTTGCTCCAAAAAGGATCACCAATGACAATTCCTGAAATGTCGTGTGTCCAGTGCCACACAGAAAGAGATATGGTCGCCTCGCACTGTTGGTGAAATATAAATGTGTAATTCCCTAAAAGTCATGCTGCTTACATTGTGGTGCATTACGAATCTCCTCAGGGTCTACGCCGTGAAAGGCATTTTTTTACAGAATTACCCAACATATGATCTCGCCATGTTCCATTTACCACTAGGCAACTTGCTGGATGTTTGCAGAGCATTCATGGCTACACACCAGGTAGTATATGCAAGGGTAGGCTTCCTTTCGGCAGACCAACTATTTTGTATTCTATTCAGTCTTTTCAAGTATTAGCGGAAACATTGGCTTGAAGTGAACTTAACTTGTTAATCCTGTCCCACACAGAAAGGTTTAATGTATACCATGTCTAAATGTGTTTTGCAATTTATCCAAACAGGACAACAACGTTTGCAATGATTATATTAGTTGCTTCTCTAACACGATCCATGTGACAGAAAACATGTGAAGCCCAAAATACTGCAGCCTCGCAATACCCATGCACCTTTTTTACTTACTTAAAAAAAATCAATATATATATATATATATATATATATATATATATATATTCAGTGAAAAAACTTTGTTAAAGGGACGTTATGGTTCCAAGTAAAACCGAAAAACCCTTGAAATTCTCCACTTATGGTAAGCTAAGCAACCATAACTCGTGCCACCACCGTGCACTGATAAGACTAACACCCAGGACATCAAAGATGACATCACAAATGTCATTGATGACATCACTGATGACATCACATGTCTGGCTCACTATTTTTTCTTCTTTTGCTGACATATCTAGGCCACATGGTTTTCTTCAGTAACAGTCAGAAACTAAGAATTTTATTTTATTTGTAGACATATCCTTCTAGTAGGTTCTTACAGTAATTCCCTTAGAGTACAGTTACATCATATGAAACATATACATATGGGAAAACACAAGCTTGAAAGACAGCAATCCTTTTTGTGCATAAAGATAATCAATAGACTTATGAGCACTTTCTGATAGTTCTGTTGTTTTTTTTTTATGGCTGTACTTTCCCTGTATATGCTCATATTTGTATATATTGTACTCACACTACTTTCCTTAGGGTCCAATCACATCAAGTGATACATATACCTAGGGTAAATAGCAGCTTTGAAACAGAGCAATCATTTATTTGCATGAAACTAATCAGTTAAGTTATGAATTGTTTCTGCTACTACTTGTGCTTTTTTGATAACTTCACTTTCCCTGTATATACCCATATTGGTATGTGTTCTTGTGTCTTTGTGTTTTGTCTATAGTAATGCAATTATGTAATACATGGGTTTTATAAGCTACTTATTACATATTTCACAGTACACAAAAATCTATTAAGAAAACAATTATCATTTCATTATTCAACATATTAACATTACGAATATCATACCTTCATCTTGTACGCTGCACACAATGTTATGTTTCTGTATGAGTAGTGTAGTATCCATTATCCTTTCATCACGAGGCTCCGCGTGAGCTTTCCTCGTGATAGAAGGATGAATGGATTGTGGTGACTAGCACGTAGAATGCGAGGTTCAAACTGGCATTTGTCAGTTGCTGCCTGCAGTCGATGGGGCCTGTTCACCTTCACTAAGCGTGTAATGAAATAAACAAGTTACTAATATGTATACGGCTATTTGTGTGTATCTACTCACTACAAGTGGCGACGAGGATTTCCAGGCCCCACCGCCCCATTTCGTCCCGAACAATCCAGTTTACCTGCCTCTGTGACCGCTCCGTTCGTCTAATCGGCTGAATTTCTGTGGGTGCGAGCAGGCCGTGCAGCTGTTCCAAAGCTGTGGCCGCTCCGCTCCTCCTGCAGTCAGCTCGATCTCCGGCAACGCTAGCGAACAATTAATCAAGTGAGTGCCTCTTTCACTTTCACCCTGCATATGTTTATTTCCTGTGTCCGAACACACCCCTGGCCTGTTTACACTTCCTTTTACCGTATTTCACAGTGTACAAGCAACATTTTGTTTAAACAAAATCTCCAGCAGTATTTCTCAGCATATGAGTGCAAAAGCATGGGAAGTGTATGCATACAAGATATCAAGTCTACAGCTCATTTGTACTGAAGCAGTCATCTGCTTAGCTGAACATATATTAATGTTTGGGACACGTATCCACTACATGTAAATGGAAGAAAAGGACAAAGTAGGATTATAACTGCCAATTTCCAAGTATCCTACCTAAATCTCAATATATGAGCGCAGGTGCATGGGAAGTGAAAGTATACAAAACATTAAACAAACAGTTTATGTGTATGGCGGCGAGTCACATATTTGACTGAGCATATCGCATTGTATTGGAATTTTTATAATGTGCAATTGAATCACTACTTTCCAGCTGTGTGACATCTACCCTATTTCAATTGTCATGTCTTTCAACGGTGTACCGCCACCCATGTTCTTTCTATCTGATGTTGGCGAGCCAGCTATTCCATGGAAACGATGGATTAAATCGTTTGAACATTACGCTGGCGTTGTGTGTGGTCAGAATTGCAGTGTGGAGAAGAGGAGGTCCCTTTTAATGCATTGTTTAGGCCCAGCTGGGCAGGAAAAATTTGAAGACCTACCAGATCTACTTCCCGACGAAGGTGATGATCTAAATGAATATGAGCGATCAGTGAAGAAGATGAGAAAACATTGCGAAAAAAAATTGAGCACTATTTTGGAACGGTATAAGTTTGGAAAAAGAATTCAAGGTGAAGGCGAGAGTGTTGAACAATACATCACCAATTTGAGGAAACTCGCCAGAACATGTAATTTCAATGCTCAATTAGACGAGAGATTAAGAGATCAGTTCATGTTGGAATGTAGGAGTAGTAAAATAAGAGAAAGGTTATGGGCTGATGATGACCCCAACCTTGACACTGTCTTATGTGTGGCCAAGGAAGTGGAGCACACTGAAAAATGTGTCAAAGAATTGGAAGACAGAGTACAGACTACTGATATCAAACATGAAATTTCCAAAGACAAGAATGTAACAATTACTGCAAGCAAGGATAATTAATCCATAGCTCAAGTAATAGGAAGTCACAGTAGAAAGTACAAGTCGGAAAGAGGTGGGAGATTATCTTGGAATGATGATAAAAGGAAGAAATCTAATTTCAAAGCTAACAACAGTGACAAAAGGAATAAAAGTCCACGCAGGAGAGGAGATGACGCCAGAAAGAAGAGTACGGGGAGATGTTTTAGATGTGATAGCATGGATCATTGGGCAGATAACCCGGAATGTCCTGCTCTGAAAATCGTATGTGGGAAATGCAAAGGCAAGGGACATTATGCTCGTTGCTGCAGAATGCAGAATGCTTCCACTAATTGGATAGGAAATGATGAGTATAGTGACGAAGATGGAGAAGAATGCGTATTTGTTGTAACTGACGAGGAAAATGAACAAGAAATGGAAAGTCCCAAAGCCGTAGTGTGTGTAGATGGAACTGACATGCATATGATGATTGATTCGGGAGCTAAGTATACTTTGATACCACAGACTCTCTGGGATAGAAAGAAACACAAATATCTGCATGAGCCAGACATAAAACCCAGAGCGTATGGCGAGGTCAAAATAGATGTCATCGGATGGTTCTGGGGAGCACTCAAATTCAAGGAGAGGAAAGCCAATGGGAAAATATACATAACAAAAAAGGGTAGAACGCCGTTGTTAAGCTGGACCCACCAAAGCAAACTCAAAGTGAAGTTGGATGCTGCATCAGAAGAGTCTGTGTATTCTATTGAAGGTAATGCTGAGAGAATTCAAGAAATTAAAGAAACCACCAGAGATGTTGACATGATGGGAAAAATTTTCAGGAAGGAAATTGGATGTCTGCGTGGGTTTGTTCATGAGATCAAAATGAGACCAGGGCACGTTCCCGTAGCGCAGAAGTTGCGCAACATCCCACTCTCGATGAGAGAAGAAGTGAGAAAAGAGATCAAATCGTTAGAAGATCAGAAGATCATTGAAAGAATAGATGCCAGTGAATGGGTTTCGCCATTAGTGGTACTGAGAAAAAAGTCAGGGAAACAGAGAATATGTGTAGACATGAGAGAATTAAATAAGAGTGTGATCCCGGACAGACATCCACTCCCTAATATACAAGAGATTGTGTCCACTATTGGACCCTCAAAGTATTTTTCTACCCTGGATCTAAAATCAGCGTACCATCAAATTAAGCTCCACAAAGAATCTAGGAAATTAACAGCATTCATTAGGCCAGATGGATTATATCAATATAGAAGTCTACCGTTTGGGCTGGTATCAGCTTCTTCAGTATTTCAAAGAATCATGCACAGGTTGTTTTAAGGTGAAGAAGGGATCATCTGTTTCCAGGATGATATACTAGTACATGCTGTTGATCAAAAACAACATAATGAAATATTGCAACATGTCTACAAAAGATTATATGAAGCAGGTATGACTCTCAGTAGGGACAAATGTAACATCAATCGCAGTGAAATTGAATATCTAGGACACACGATTTCTGCTGGCGGTATAAGGCCAAAGAAGCAACTAGCTGATGCCATAATGAACATGCCGAGACCGGAGACAAAAGAAGGAGAGCGTACGTTCATTGGAATGGCAGAGTACTATTCTAAATTTATAAGAGATTTCGCTATACGTACTATTCCCCTCCGTGAACTTTTGAAGAAGAAGTCGTTCGAGTGGAACAGGGAATGCGAAAAGGAATTTGAAAATATTAAATCAGAATTAAACAGAGCACCATCATTGAAGAACTTCAAGAGTGGGGAAAAAGACCATAATAACAACAGACGTGAGCAACTTGGGGTTAGGGGCTGTTGTCACCCAAGAAATTGATCGGAAAGAGGTTCTCATTGCATTCGCATCGAGATTGTTAAAAGGTGCAGAAAGATCATACGCTGCAATAGAAAAGGAAATATTGGCCATCAAATGGGCGACGGAAAAGTTCAGAAATTTCATTTGCGGAGTGGAAGTGGAGATTCGTACTGACCACAAGCCGTTGATACATGTCATTATGAATAAAGGTTTGGACAATGTATCTAACAGGATCAAAAGATGGGTTGTACTTTTGCAGGAATACAACTGTACGGTACGATATGTACCAGGAGTGAAAAATCGTGTTGCGGACTGTCTGTCGCGGCTCACAAAGAATTCGGAAACAGATGATGAAAGTGAAAATGATCCGGAAGTTGTTTTGAGAATAGAAGCACTCTCTATATCAAAAAATGAGTGGGAAGAAGCAGAGAAACAAGATAATAATATGAGTCAATTGAAACAAATTATACAAAACAACGAAAGTTTAAGGAAGGTTAAATTTGAAGAATCTGGTCTCGTCGAATACTGGAGAGTTGCAGATGAACTCAATGTAGTTAATGACAGGATCATGAGAGAGGAGATCGTATAATTCCACCTGAGAGCCTACGACAAAGAATCATCAATTTGGGTCACGAAGGCCATCAAGGAATAGTGAAGACTAAACAAAGAATACGTGATGACTTTTGGTGGCCGGGATGTGACCTGCAAATAGAAAGAACCATCAGAGAATGTATCCTTTGTAATCAGAGTGACAGAGCATGTATGAGTGTGAGGTACCCGATGGTAATAACAAACATTCCAAGAAAAGTATGGGATGAGATTGGTATGGATATCTTGGGACCCATTTATTGTGATGGTAAGCAGCAATTTTGCTTAGTGGTTATTGACCTTCTGACCAGGTGGGTAGAAGTCTTAATTAAACCTCATATGAATGCTAAGGTAGTGGTAACATTTTTGTCAGAAATATGTGCCAGAGAGGTTTTTCCAAGAAGTATACTAACGGATAATGGTGTTCAATTCAAGTCAAAGGAAATGGAAAGGTTCTGTACTGGTAATTCCATATTGCACAAAACTAGCGCAATATACCACCCTCAAACAAATGAAGTAGTTGAGAGATTCAACAAGGTACTCAAAGATGCCATTTGCTGGGCTTGGGCCAATGGGCTTAGCTGGGAGGAAGTAGTAAAAAGGAAAATAATTGCTCACCGTTTTACTCCACACAGTACAACAGGTTTATCACCTTTTGAGCTGAGTAGAAGACGCAGAGCAAACACCAAATTGACCCCATCCTGGTTGGAGAGAGAACCTGTTGTGGGAAAGGATTTTGGAGAGGCAATAGAGAGTATCAGGGACATTCAACTAAAGAATAAAGCAGCTCACGACAGTCAAATAAGTAATGAGAAAGGGAAGGAGGTTCCTAGAGTGGGATGTATAGTGAGAATTAAACTGCCCCCTGCGCTAAGAGATGGACCCTGCAAATGGTCCAAACCAGTGGGTGTGATTGAAGTCTTTATACATGCGGTGAGAGTACAAGATGGTAGAGTCTGGAATATGGAGAGAGTCTGTGTGATGAAGTTGTGTAGGAATGTGAGAACTGATGAATGTAAAGAGCAACTGAGTAGGAGCAGTAATGGAACTATAGAGAGAAGTGGTGAGTGTGGGAAACCAATGTTAAAAAAGAATATGATGTCGAAAATTTCCTTGCCAAAACCTAAACCAGATTCCTCGCGTGTGACAAGAACAGGGAGAATAATACGCAAACCAGACCACATGAAGGATTTTGTCTAAGGATGCAGAAGACACGGAAGAAGTATACACACCAGTCTGTGTCACATAAACAACAAGAGACTAAGGAGGGGAGATGTGTAGTATCCATTATCCTTTCATCACGAGGCTCCACGTGAGCTTTCCTCGTGATAGAAGGATGAATGGATTGTGGTGACTAGCACGTAGAATGCGAGGTTCAAACCGGCATTTGTCAGTTGCTGCCTGCAGTCGGTGGGGCCTGTTCACCTTCACTAAGCGTGTAATGAAATAAACAAGTTTCTAATATATATACGGCTATTTGTGTGTATCTACTCACTACAAGTAGCTTAGTATACTAGATAGAACCCCATAATAGGATGCTATTTATATCAATGCATCGTTCAATGCACTTATTAGGGTATATTTCTTGCAATGATTCTTGACACTTTTTTCGCAACATAATAAGAATCCCTTCTACACATATTTCATGAGAAGTACATACACATGTGATGTCATCAGTGATGTCATCAATGACATTTGTAATGTCATCTTTGATGTCCTGGGTGTTAGTCTTAGCAGTGCACGGTGGTGGCGCGAGTTATGGTTGCTTAGCTTACCATAACTGGCGAATTTCAAGGGTTTTTCGGTTTTACTTGGAACCATAACGTCCCTTTAACAAAGTTTTTTCACTGAATTTCATAGGTTTTTAGTAGTGCAACTTAACCATAACGTCCCTTTAACAAAGTTTTTTTCACTGAATTTCATAGGTTTTTAGTAGCGCAACTTAACCATTACGTCCCTTTAACAACGTTTTTTCACTGAATGTCATAGTTTTTTAGTAGCACAACTTAACAATAATGACTTTGACTTTATATACATGTCATATGGAACTGACTAGATCTCTTCTTATGAACTTGATGTCCGCGAACTTATTTAATGTTCGCGGACATGTTCGGAGAACAGTACCACTACCTAAAAACTGTGGGGGGGGGGGACATCCAAATGGCCATGCACCCAAGACTCTATGCCCTGGCAACAACCACCGCAGCATATCACATCCATAGAGTCAAACATTTCAACTATGATCTATGGGAAACTTTTAATGTCCGCGAACAATGTGAGTGTTCTTAGAACACTTTGAACTTGCCAGCGAACAATACGGACACCGTTTTCAGGACACCCCCTACGAACATTTCAGAACAACGCGATAGTTCTTAGAACACTTTCAACTTAACAACGAACAATACGGACAGCGTCCTAAGGACACCCCCTACGAACATTCCAGGACACCGGGAGTGTTCTTAGAAGCTTCTTCAGAACACCACCATCTTGTTTATTTGCGAACATTTCAGGACACCGCGAGTGTTCTTAGGACACATTCAACTTGACAGAGAACAATACGGACAGCGTCCTCAGGACACCCCTTACGAACACTCCCCGGACACCGCGAGTGTTCTTAGAAGCGTCTTCAGAACACCACCATCTTGTTTATTTGCGAACATTTCAGGACACCGCAAGTGTTCTTAGGACACATTCAACTTGACAGAGAACAATACGGACAGCGTCCTCAGGACACCCGCTACGAACACTCCCCGGACACCGCAAGTGTTCTTAGCAGCGTCTTCAGAACACCCCCATTTTGTTTATTTGCGAACATTTCAGGACACCACGGGTGTTCTTAGAACACATTCAACTTGACAGAGAACAATACGGACAGCATCCTCAGGACACCCCCTACGAACATTCCAGGACACCGGGAGTGTTCTTAGAAGCGTCTTCAGAACACCACCATCTTGTTTATTTGCGAACATTTCAGGACACCGCGAGTGTTCTTAGGACACATTCAACTTGACAGAGAACAATACGGACAGCGTCCTCAGGACACCCCCTACGAACACTCCCCGGACACCGCGAGTGTTCTTAGAAGCGTCTTCAGAATACCCCCATTTTGTTTATTTGCGAACATTTCAGGACACCGCGAGTGTTCTTAGGACACATTCAACTTGACAGAGAACAATACGGACAGCGTCCTCAGGACACCCCCTACGAACACTCCCCGGACACCGCGAGTGTTCTTAGAAGCGTCTTCAGAACACCACCATCTTCTTTATTTGCGAACATTTCAGGACACCGCGAGTGTTCTTAGGACACATTCAACTTGACAGAGAACAATACAGACAGCGTCCTCAGGACACCCCCTACGAACACTCCCCTGACACCGCGAGTGTTCTTAGAAGCGTCTTCAGAACACCCCCATTTTGTTTATTTGCGAACATTTCAGGACACCGCAAGTGTTCTTAGGACACATTCAACTTGACAGAGAACAATACGGACAGCGTCCTCAGGACACCCCCTACGAACACTCCCCGGACACAGCGAGTGTTCTTAGAAGCGTCTTCAGAACACCCCCATTTTGTTTATTTGCGAACATTTCAGGACACCGCGGGTGTTCTTAGGACACATTCAACTTGACAGAGAACAATACGGACAGCGTCCTCAGGACACCCCCTACGAACATTTCAGGACACCGGGAGTGTTCTCAAAAACGTCTTCAGAACAACCCCATTTTGTTTATTTGCGAACATTTCAGGACACCGCGGGTGTTCTTAGAACACATTCAACTTGACAGAGAACAATACGGACAGCGTCCTCAGGACACCCCCTACGAACACTCCCCCGACACCGCGAGTGTTCTTAGAACAGTTTCACTTTGCTTGCGAACAAAACGGACACATATTGAGTCCTTAGAACACCCGTGATGTCCGCAAACAAATCAAACACAAAAAGAACGTCTAATACATAAAAAACACAATCTCATACACTCCCACCCTCCCCAAACACTCCTACACACCAACACACTCTACAAAATACACATTTTGAACAAAGTTTCACCGCGCTGTCCGCGGACGTCCGCGAATCCAAGATGGCGGGCGCTACCGAAAAATCTGACGCGCTTCACGCTCCACGCCGTCCAATCAGCGAACACATTGCATGTCCGCGAACATCACGCAAGACGATTGGCCAATCAGGACACTGTCCGCGGAGCGAACAGGGAAGTGTGTCCGCGAACCGAACACAGATATCACTAATTTTTTTTTACCTACTTTTTGGTCATTTTAAAAAAAACTACTGGACGATTTTCACCAAATTTGCAAAAGCACGCTTTCGGGACCAAACCGCTGCTCCTGGTCCAAATTTGGTGGAAATCCGTCCAGCGGTTTGGGCTGTAGGCACGAGCAAAAAGATTTTCCCATTCAGTCTATGGGAAAAAAAAAGTTTTGGGACCCCCCCTATAACTTTGCCCCCCCTGGACGAATCCTCACCAAACTTTGCAAAACAATTTAGAGTGACCCAAATACTTTTCTTGCAAAGTTTGGTGAGGATCCGTCCGGGGATAGCGAAGTTATAAGCCACCCAAAAAGTGCTCTTCCTATGGAAACAGCAACTTAACCATAACTACATGGCCACTACCGTGGCCATGTAATATATATTTGGAAAATGGGAGTCTAAAATTTCGCTATTTTGGGTTTCGAAATGTTTGCATACTTTTTTTTTGGTATGATCCTCTCTCATAGAAAGATTGCGGGTATTTACATTTTCTGAATGACCATTTATATGGGAACCTGCTCATAAGTGTCTGAAAGCAGCCTCTTGCCTCCTGGATTGTGGCTGGTTGATTTAATACAGAGACAGGGGACTGCAGTGATCACGTGTCTCTAGTTCTCTAGCTTTGGCGCTGTTGTACCTGCATGCATTATGGTCATGTTCACTTTTTGTGTATTTGCATTCATTAAATTGCATCTTTCATTCGTACCACCTCATGGAGGGGCTTCAGTGCCAGAGTAAACAGTGGATTTCATTTGGGACATCTTTGCCTTACACCTAAAAAAACCGGAGGTTTTAGACACACACATCCGGTGGTTTGTGAGGCTGCCTTATCATAGTTCTGAAACTAGCCCTTAAACCATATGCTTCATAACCTTATGGATGAATGTATAGATGAATTTCCAGCTTACACAATAAACCCCTTTCTCAGTGCCCAGTGAGATCACCATACGTGACTTGGGCACTGATTTAGCCAACCTTTCTATGTCAATCAGTAGATAGGAACTGTGTACACCTTATCTGCCACTGATTAATGCCCTCTGATTTGTGTATACAATCTTTGTCATCACATCTGTTAGCAATTATCTTCTCATATATCTATGCATCTGTGTGAATGAGTGAGATTGAAGCACAGATATTATCACTGATGTGAAGAAGCTAGTAGACAGCCATTTTCTCTGATCTCTTTAAACACTACTAGCCAATAACACCCCTGTTGCCCTGGCTACCAAGTAACCAAACTTTGAATATGTTTCGCCACTGCTGCCCTGGCTGCCTCCTTATTCCAAGCATCAGACGACTGTATAAGCCTGTTGTGTGGCTTGCATCTGGTCCGGTGTGCTGTCTGTCTGCTTGTTTGTGCTTGAAGTCTTTGATGGCCATGTTCCACTGTCTCTGCTGCCCTGACTGCCTCTCTCTCTATGCCAAGCATTAGACGACTTCCCAAAAGTAGATTGTCTCTTCGGTTGCAGTTTCCTGTCTCTGTGGATGTGTACTACTTGAGTCTCGATAAGACCAATTCCTTGTATTTTCTTGTATTAATTGTCCTGCATTTCTTGTCCTAATGTTCGGTGCTTTTATTATGGTAATTTCTCAAGCACATGTTTTAGCTTTCGTTATCGTCGTTTGTCAATCAAATTAGCTGTGGTCGTTGATTAAGCAAAATAAAATTAGTTCCAATGTAATCCACAAGGGAAGCAACTTTTGCAAATTAAAGTTGATCAAAATAAGCATGTGTGTTGATTTTGTCCACTGGGGTGACACTTTAGCAACTTTAAAACACACCAATAGATTCTGCGGAAATGTTACCATTCCTAGACCCCTTTTGAGCATTCTAGATAGTTCCCCCTTCATTTGTATCGCGGGCAGACAGACACACTTTCAAAAATATATATTAGTTTAACAGTATTACAGCCTTTTTTTACAGGCATTTTATCTTCTCCAGCCCAAATAACTTTGCTAAATTGGCCGCATGTTTTGCTGACACCTCACTACTCTGACAGGTAATGTAGGTTATGCTCCAATTGGCTCTATTAATATTTTGTCAGTGTGTTAGTCATGTGTGACCGTTTCCTAGGCTTCCAGATATTGCAACAAATCCCAAGATGTCATCACTTCTCCCTTAGGGAGAGCCCCTTCCCATGAGGCCAGGGAGTTGAGGCCGCTACCCGATAGTCCCCCAGGAGGTAGTACTCAGAGGGTGGATCTCATGACGAGAGAAACCCTGATGGGATTACCGATGACCTAGGGGCAACTTGATATCCCCATAGCCCACCTATTCCCTAACACACCTCTTCCTTTCCCCCTTAACGGTATCATCTTCCCTACTGTATCCATGTACCTTTGCCATATCAGCAATGTTAATGTTAAACGCCATTTATACCACGCACTATCACCACCGAAGTGGTCCCCTGGTGCTCTGTCGGCTCTGAAAAGGGAAGGGGGCTGAGAAATGTAGAAAGTACCGCTACGAGGCAGAGTGTCATAAATGAGGGAATGCATATGATTGGTCGCTAAGTCAGGTCTTGATTGGAAATTTGGCCTGGAAGTGATGACTGTGGTGGTGGACCCTGATTATAGAGCAGATGTTAAAATATTGCTACACAACAATATCAAAAAATCAGGGGAAAGGGTTGCACAGGGCATCCTGGAGAATGCCTTATTTCCCAAGTGTATGAAAGCACCTGAAACTGACACTACGGGGAGAGTTACCAAGAACCTTAGACAATCCCTGAGACCCTAAAGCCTACATCTGGCGAGGACAGACCTGAGATCATCCCTGATCTCTCCTTTTCCCACAACATCACCCTATTCTCGCAGAGGCATTCTAACCTGAGCCAGGCACAAGAAGAGCAGAAAACTCAGTGTGATAGAAAGGCAGCCCCCCTGTCCTTTTCTGTCGGACAGAAGATCCTTGTGCTTCTTCCCACTTCAGAACATAAGATGCTTTTCCGTTGGCACGGGCCATATGAAATTATAGAGCAAACTGACCTGTGTAATTACCAACTTCTAACAGCCAGACAGGTGAGCCAAAATTCAGATTTACCATGTCAAACTGTTCAAGTGGAGGGAAGATCCTGTCAAATATACTTCAGTAATAATGGCTGCCTCTTGTCGGAAGAAATAGACAAGGTCAATGTATTACCAGCTGACCTTTCCCAGTCCCAAAAATAAGACATCCAAGACCTCTTATATCAGTTCCTGGATGTCTTTGACTGTGAACCTGGAAGTGTAAAAGGAATTCTCCATCACCTTCCTACTCCCCAGGTAAGGTTATCAACCTAAAACCCTATAGAATCCCCAAGGTGTGCAAGGAAATAGTCTGACAAGAGGTGGAGAAGATGCAGAACACAGATGTAATAGAACCTTCTCAAAGTCCACGGTCCAAAACAATAGTCCTGGTGATGTAGGGCGAATTTTGTAATATTTTGGTTGGTGGTATTTTTTGGGATAGTTGTATTTTTGTAGTAAAGTGGGGAGCCTGAGAACCACATGGTAATTGTTCTTTACCGAGATCACTAACAGCAAGTAAATACTGGACTTAGTACACTCCCAATGCTGACTCTATGTTATTGCTGTATTTCATTTACAATACCACTTTTATGCCCTTTTGGCTTGCAACATTTACCAAGTATGAACATTCACAAAACACACTTAGCCCTTCTAAAACCCAGTGTATAATAACCAGTTCGGGTGTTGACTTATCACAAGTGGCAAAGTAATTTACCACAGGCAGTATTACAAACGCACTATTGATTATTCCCAGTGCCCCGTGTTACCATCACAGATCAAATATGTTATAGAAATCCTGAGATGATTCAACTTTTGAATTGTTACTCTTTATCAGAAGTTAGAAATGTGCAAAACACAGAGTGACGTGTGAAAAACATGATATGTAGCTTACATTTTAAACAAACACAAATATATGATTCAAATGCTCTGCCTCATAAACTAAGCTTTTCCTGCAATGGTTTTCAAAACATTCTATTTGCGAAAATGCCCAGAGTCCTGCCAACATTTGCCTTGAGCTTTGCAACAAAATCTTGGCAGATTACAGCACCTGTCACATTTGAATTTAAAGCAATTAATGGATAAACATGAACATAGTTATGCACGTTCCAAATTTCACTGTACAGTGCAACACCTAAAAATGAACCATTCACTCTGCACTATCTGATCACAAATCATTCACACATTAGCTCGCTCCTGACATTTACTGAACACACCAAGGATAACTCTTTAAATGAGTTCTGGACTGGCAGTACCCCGACCAGCTCCTTTTTTGCCTGAAACGAGCTCCACAGAGTCCACTGCCAGTTTTTCTGCACACTTTTCCCCGGATCAGCAACACTCTTCTGAGACAGCTGCAAGCAAGGAACCCCAGTGAGTGAGTGAAAAAGTCCAGCAGCTTGAGATAGTGAGACAGAGAGAGAGACAGAGAGAAAGAGAGAGAGAGAGACAGAGAGAGAGAGAGAGAGAGAGAGGGAGAGAGAGAGAGAGAGGGAGAGAGGTGGAGAGAGGGAGAGAGAGAGAGAGAGAGAGAGAGAGAGAGAGAGAGAGAGAGACCTCCCTTCTACAAGCCTTTTTAAACCATTTGGACTAATCCTACCAAGTACATAAAATGCACCTACACGAAATGTAAAAAGTGCCAGCCTTTTCAGTGATGCAATATGCCAGTCATTCAAAACCACCTCCCTTGAAATTCAGCCAGCCTTTCCGAAATCTCTGCAGCACATGTAACCAGCCTGCCTTCTTAGCATGGATGCTAAAGTAAAATGTCTGCCACACCCTGTTCTTCCCGCTCCACTTGATTGATAAAGCCCCTCATGCCTCCGCCCAATGCCCTCAGGCCTCAAAGGGAAATGTGTTATTTGATCATGCTGTCCCGATTTTGCAAACAGAAAAAGTAGTCAGCAATGTTTATGTGAAACCTACCCAGTGTAATCCCAATGTTAATATCTCTGTGTCTGACAGTATATGTTTGAACAATATGCCAGCTACAGCTCCTGTTGAAGTAACAAGTAATTTAGAATGTAGCCCATGCTGATGTGGCCATAATAGATCTGAGTATGAGTATGTCGAGCTTTTATCAGCATTTACTCCTCGATGCCGTACCACAAAATTACTCTTACACACCGATCTTGTTTTCAGATATTGACTTAGACTGTTCAGCCATTGAAGTATCATATCTTGCACCAACCCCACGTCGTCCCCCTTCCTCTGCAGCAGCGCCATGCATTGGAAGGCACGGGGCGTCAATACCAACTTGATCAATACAAATCTTACTTCCATGAATACAGCGCTGCAAACTTTATTGAAATTATTCGAATCTTTAAATGATAAATTTCATGCCCAAACCCAGCAATTTGATGAAATACTAGCACGGCAGAATGACGCAAATGTACTTCTACAGCAAAGAATTGTGGATCCGCCATTGATAGCACCTGTACCTAAATCCACCGTGTCAATTATGGTGCCTAAATCACAATCAATCACAAACACACCTATTGTAGTTTCTTCATCGCTTGTGTCTTCTGCATTATGTTCTGCTGTCCCACAGTTTTCAGGCATCATTAAACCAGTACCCTTGTTACCTAATGAAGCTGTAACTCAAATGCGTAATGATAAAATCACAAGTGCTCTAACAACCATGATAACTAAAACCCCTTTCGCAATCTTTACTAAAAAATCTCAAACGAACAATAACTTAGGTGCTGTTGAAAATGTAAGAAGCAGAAAAATCTTCAAATACCAAAAAAGACACACTCATCTGCAACAATTTTTTTTTAAAACATCTTAATCTTCCCCCAGTGACTACCCAAATAGCATCAGCTGCTGTGACAAAAAAATATATCCAATTGGCCAAGCGTCGTTCAATTGCCAATCCCAAGACTGGTACCAAAGTGACACAGCCCTATGCTCCACTTAACGCCCTGATTGAAGAAGCGGATGACTTCAATTCGATCATTACAACTCCACCAGAAGCGCCTAGTGTGACAAAAAGTGTTCACAAACTTATAAATGACGCCTCAGCTTGGCTGATTGCCGGATCTCATCGACAAGAAGTCAGACGAGCAGTAGACTCTTATATAGACCGATAGCGTCCAGTTGAGGAAAAAGGAAACAGAGTGCCGGAGGCTTCCGCCTCCAATTTAAATCCAACTCGAGTGCTTCACACTCAAGTTGCACAGAATCCCATCTTGTGTTTACCAATAACACAACAGCTCCTCCCAGTAATAGAGCCGCAAAGTAAGAGATCTCTTTTCAATCAGTTGAATCAAGATCTATCAGGTGAAAAGAAATGTTCATTATTGGCAAAACTTACTCATGAAATTCTTGAGCTCCTACAGGTTGCCTTACAAGAAGTTCCTAAACAAGTGTCTATCACTTCCTCTTCTTCCCCCCCAAATGCTAAAATCACACTACCCAAATTCATAAATCAAAAACGGATGGCTAATTATACCTTGATTTTGTCATGTCGCCCAGCTCCAAGTGCACAATATGCACTGAACCGTCAATCATTAATGACAATTTTTTCAGACATCCCAGAACTGGAAGACATCAGTTCGGAGGATATAGAGTTAGTGGAATTCTGTAATCGATCTACTGCTCATGTAGCTAGAATCTGGATGAATTCCAGAGCTATACAGAACATTATTTGGTCAGCCAAAAGACAACTGTTTAACCTGGGCTTTAATTTAACAGCAGATATTGGGCCTCATTCCGAGGTTGGAGGTAAGGTACAAACCATGCCGGTAATGATTTACCGGCATGGATTTCCGCTCCATGCCATTCCGACCCTTCAGACCGTAAATTACGGCACCGTAAACAACAATGCCGTAATTTACGGTCTTGGGTCGCGCGCGCACACCACCATGGCGTAATCAACGGCATGGCGTAAACCGGAGCTGATCGCAAGTAAGGAGCACACGTAAATAACGGTCTCCTTAAGGCCGTAAAGTACCTTACCGGCATGGAGTACATACAGGCATCTCAGAGAAGGAGTTAAGAACACTGAGCAGTGGTTTCCACAGCCACAGGTGCACACAATCAGCACAGGTGTAGCCAATGGAGTCCGGCACAGCACAAAATGAGCATACCCACACACCACACCCTCTCCCACACCAAGATGATACCAATAGTAGTGGCACAACTGGAGCTGGAGGCCTTGCTTGCAAGGCAGTAACAACAACAACCACAGCCCCAACTACAGAGGACACACAGGAGGAGACGGAGGGTGAGACAGGCCCAGCATGCACCACCAGTGCATCCACCGTTACCACGCTGGCAGCCCCCAATCCCTCGCATCTGAGCCACCTCCTTCAACCTAACACCACATCAGATCCACACCCTGTACCGGCTTGACCATGACACCATCACCACCCTAGTGGACCTGATACATGACAACATAGTGAGTTTCATAGAATAAAGCTCTGCCATCCCCCCTCCACTGAAGGTAGTGACTGTGCTCCACTTCCTTGCCACAGGCACCTACCGGCACACAGTGGGGCACATGCATGGTATATCACAACCCTTATTTACCCGGATACTGAACCAAGTGCTGGATGCCCTCCTCAAGCACACAAGGGACTACATCTACCTACCACGGACTCCCCAGGATGCAAATGTTGCCTTCCATGCACTGTGAGACATCAAATGACACCTGCGCAATGATCAATGTCCACTCCGTTTTACATTATGAACAACCAGTGTATTGAATAATTGTCATGAAACGTGTACAACAAAACCTCCACCACCCTCCCCCTCCCCCCAACTCCCAAACACACCCTCACTCCCCTCCCCCTCACCCACAACAACCCCAGAATAGTGCCATAAGGCCAACATAGGCCACATGTGTGTGCCAGCATGTTCAAGGCGTGCCCCCAGAGCCAGGGGGATCCATGTTGGGCCGGCGCAATGTACGCAATGAGCGTCGGAGCGGGCTGGTCTGGGTGGAGGAGCACTGTGACGGTGTGTCCTCCCGCTGGGGCTGTCGTGTGGGAGGTGCAGCCTCCAGGGCATCCGCGATGCGTCCCAGGACCGCACACAACCTATTGCTGCTGTCAGTGACCGCCTGACGCATCTGCCTTAGCTCATCCACCCACTCCACCCTGGCCTGGCGGGTGTCCTCCATGAACACATTGATGAGGTCCGTCAGCTGATGTGCACGTGGTTCATCAATGTATGTAGGTACATTCCTGGCGGGTCTTGGGCCTACCTGCCCTGGCATGGCCTCAACTGGTGGAATAGGTCCAGGATCTGCCGGAGCACTACGGCCAGGTGTTTCCTGCTCCACAGAGTCACTGCTTGATGGCAGGGGGACATTGGTGGGCTCCGGGGTGTGGACTGTGGGGTAAAACTCCTCCTCAGTGGCACCACAGATCGATAAGGGGCTGTCCACATTCTCCTGGGTGGCCGTAGCTGCCAACTCCCCAGCAATGCTTGATTCTGCCGACCTTGGGGTGTCTAATGTGGCAGGTGCCGAGGCAGGGAGGGATTGTGGTGGTGCATCCTCCACTGGCGTTTGTGGTGCCTGGGTTGTTTTCTTATTCCGTGCTGGAATGCTCCGGGACCGGCCTCTGCACGTGGAGGTGGATGGACGGGTCGTCTGGGTATCCCCGCTGTCATGATCGGTGCCTGTGGGGGTAGAGGAGAGGGACAACATGAGTGATTGTATGATGCGCTAATTGCATAGATCGCTGCATTCACATTTCTGTAATTTGGGGTTTGTGGCCCTCTGGGCGTTGCAACAGTACTAGTACATATGAATGTGAATTGAATGTACGCATGTTTATGCATGTGTCGGAGTGACTCATCCTGCCATAGTAATGTGCAGTCTGGCTCACACACTGCCGAACCTGATGCACAATGTGCATGATGGAATGTGCAAGTTACTGCACTATGGCTGATGTGTGTTATGTACTTGCACTTGGCCCTTGATTGCGTTGCAGTTGACTCTGCATTAGTTGGATGGGGGGGTGGCTACATGACAAGGTGCCTTTTATGGCCCTTGGGGGAGTCTACATCATGCAATTGCCATTGGCAGTGTTGACTTTGGACACTCACCTCCATCGGCAGACGACGTTGCCCCGCAGTCCATTTCACCGATGCCCTCTATGCATTCCGTGCCAATCATTGCGGCGCATGTCTCCTCCCATGGCTCAAGTCGCACAGGGGAACTTGGGCCCCCTCCAGTCTGCATGGCCTGACTCCTGTTGGCAGTGAGGAGTCCCCGCACCCGCACCCGCAAGTCATCCCACCGCTTGCGGCAGTCCTTGGGGGTGCGAGGGGTGGAGCCTACAGCGCTCACCCTTTGGGCGGTTTCTGCCCAGATGTTCTTTT
The DNA here is from genome assembly GCF_040938575.1 of Ambystoma mexicanum. Classification (NCBI taxonomy): domain Eukaryota; kingdom Metazoa; phylum Chordata; class Amphibia; order Caudata; family Ambystomatidae; genus Ambystoma; species Ambystoma mexicanum. The sequence continues at coordinate 1,125,193,033 of NC_090933.1, forward strand.
TGCGGATAGTGGACTCCCTCCGCATGTCGGGGCTGAACACCACGTCAGCGTGTTCTGCCAGGTAGTCCACCATGACCTGGAGCTCATCAGGGCAGAATCGCTTCTTGCGGAGCCGGTCCGCAGACTTCTTAGGTGCTTTAGGCATAGTTCCTGGGTTCCTGATGCTTTCCCCAACTTCGGATTGCTCCCAAGGGTGCTGCCTGATGAGGATGGCAATGGATTGTGTTTTTAAAGATGGCCGCCGCGCTCCTTCCCGTTCCTGTGCGATGACGTAATTTCCGGTTCCGTTGTTTTGCGGTGACCGTAATTTACGGGATCCGTAAATTACGGTCCCCGTTATTTACTGTCGCTGCTGCTTCCATGGCGGTGTTGTAATGTACGTGTCGCAGCAGGCCGGTAGGGGTTTTTCGGGGGGCCTCATTCCGAGGTTGGAGGTAAGTACCGGTCGTTTCCGGCATGGCGAAAAGCGCGTGTCCGCGAGGTCGGAATGGGACGCAATTAGCGGTCTGTCACCGTGCCGGAGTCGTACTTTCCACCATGCCGGTACTTACCTCCAACCTCGGAATGAGGCCCATTGACTTAAAGAGTGAGCTGGCAACGCATCCCCCAAAGTCGACTCATCTAAATATGTACAAAAACCTGTCTAAGACTGGGAGAGGTCTTCAAATTACTGATCAGCAATATAGCAAACACTAAGGGGCCGATTCATGGAACAAACGTGCGCCGAAAATCCATGCGCAAGCAGGCGCATGGGAGCGCAAGCGTGATTAACGCAGCGCACGCGCACGCGTGCGATTCAAGGAAGGCGCTGCGCGTGTTTCCCGCTGTGCATGCGACCATTCCAGCTATGGCATACGCAGGCATACACGGCGTGTGCTACACGCACAGCAAAAGCGCACATAGCGCGGCGCACACAACCAAAGTGGGCGGAACAGTGGGCGTAACACGCGGAATGAGGAACAACGCGTGAAAAAGAAGGCGTAACTGGGGAAGTACTGCAGGGAACTACACGGAACGCCCACACGCACGCGAACAACCCGTATTCATGGATCCGAATACGGGAAACCCGCGCACGGCAAAAGACGCGCACAGGCGTCAATGCGTCTGCCACACGAAGGTAGGCGGAAGCGTCCCCGCGCACAGTATAAAAGTGCGCGCAAACAACAAACGCGTATATACAGCTACGATGAATGCCCCATTTGTCGCAGCACTGATCGTGGGACACCGCAGGAGGAGGAGAATAGCCAGGGCACGCATTTTCACACCACGGACAAGCCTTTTTGGGATGCCTGACAACCAGGTTTCCACCCCATATCATCCTAGACCTGGTCAGGGAGTGGGAAGATGACCTTACATCCCCCACCCTTTGCTCCCAAGCATTGAGCCCCTTGGAGAAGCTGCTCAATGTCCTGCATTTTTTGGCCACTGGGTCATTTCAGCGGACTACTGCCATAGTGGGGGGGGGGTCTCACAGGCCACGCAGTCACGCTGCCTACACCAGGTACTGGCAATCCTAACAGCGCGCCCCTCAGTCCGCAGGCACATATACATGCCCAGAACACCCGCAGAAAGGCAGGCCGTTGTCCTGGATTTTTTCAGGGTGGCACACTTCCCCAAAGTGCTTGGTGCCATAGATTGCACCCATGTGGCCCTACGTCCACCTAGGGCCACTGAGAACATCTACCAAAACCGCAAGCTCTGGCATTCCATCAATGTACAGGTGGTATGCGATGCAAAGGGAATCATCACCTCTGTCTATGCAAACTACCCTGGCTCCACCCATGACAGTTTCATATACAGAATGTCCGCCCTGAGCCGGGCCCTGGAAGCAGGGCAGCAGGGGGACACATGGCTCCTAGGTCAGTACAAATGCCCTTGCACATGCATGCAAGTCACACACAGACAAATACCCAAACCCTAATAATCTCAACTATTATCACCTCCCCAGGGGACAGTGCCTACCCTCTGAGCAACCACATGATGACGCCAATCCGGAACCCCACCACACCACCCCAGGTAAGATACAACGCCGCCCATATTGCAACCAGGGCCATAGTGGAGCGCACATTTGGAGTGCTCAAGTCAGGTTTCCGCTCCCTTGACCGCTCTGGCGGGCAACTACTCTATGCACCACCAGTAGTGTGCAGGATCATTGTTGCAGCATGTGTCCTGCACAATGTTGCAACACGGCAGGGCGTCCCGGTGGACATGGTGGTGCCCCCACATCCCCAACCACAGGCACAGGCACTGCCCATGGGAGGGGACAGGGCACGTGGCGAGGAAGCCCGGACCCAGCTTGTGGCCACATTTTTCACCTAAACTCCCACCCCTGCGGAGTGCACACAGGCCTGGCACATACCAGGTGACAATCGATGATGACAAAGAGACAGTCAACTGTCACAACCCTACCACCTTGAGATAGTTGCCATGGAAGTGCCACATCGTCTGCATCCCTAGCTACTTAAACACAAGCTATCCCGTGTGACCAAAAGGCACACATATGACATATGACATGATATGGCTTACACACAACTATTTCAAGGTGCGATGAGGCAGGAGGGGGGAACAAGGGAAGACAGACAACGGTACTACTAGGCCAGGTGTCATTTAGATTGTGCAAGTGCAGGGGTAGGGGTAAGGGAAAAGAGCAAGGGGAAGGGGAGGGGGGGTGCAGTACAGGGGAAGTAGACCAAAAAACAAATACATAGGCCGGCTGTTGGCAACTGCAAAGGTAAGTGCAGACAAGTGCTGGAAAGGGTGGGCTGTAGGGTAAGAGAGACAGTACCGCAGTGCAGGGGTTGCCAGGGAGGCATTGCAAGTGGAGAGTGGCTGGGCCAGGGACCGAGGTCGGGGAGAGTGGCCCAGTTGCAGCTCCAGTGCAGTTCCAGTGAAGAATTCCGCAAGGGAGAGGCAGAGAGAAAGCAGAAGCAAAGAGGAAGGTCTTGAGGTGCTTCCAGAACTGGAGATGGTTCCCCTCACGTTCAAGTGAGGCAGGAAGGCTGTTCCAGAGGGAGGGCCCTGCCGCGGAGAGAGATCTACCCCCAGCTAGTTGCTCTGAGAAGCGGATGACCCTGACATGCAAGGTGTGCATCACACACACCTGCAAAACAGGCCATGGCCATCACTGTCATGTCACTCAAACCCTCCCAAACCACAACTTGACATGGCAAGCAATACCCATACACCAACACAGTAACGATAAGGTACACATTGCCATGTCCTAAATCTACAGTGGCATCAGACAATGATGCCTGACCCGGAATCAGATGAAATGACAGACCAACAAAATCTCCCACCCAAAATAAGTAATTTCCAAATGCATTACAAGAGTTGTAGACGTAACATAACAATGAACGCTTGTCTACATGCACAAAATCAACACTGTGTCCTACTCCTGCAACACACTGCTCAGCGCACAGCACAGTGAACAGCCATTGTGTGTGATGCACACCCTGAGCATCACATCTAAGTGACAGACCACATCAAACAGCAAATTAGGCATGTACAGGATCCATAATCGGTCACAGATCATGTGCTGCAGGGACACAGTGGGCACCAGAAGGCAAACAGTGTACACGTGGATATGCAACGGTGGGAGTACATGTAGTGCATCAGAGTGCAAGTGTGTGGTTCTGCAAGGACATGCACTCCACATATGCATGTGCACTCAAGTGACCATTAGTGTTCTCTACACATCACATGTGAACATTCACCATGTGTACACCCCAGCATGTCAAACCACAACTATCCCCTCACACCTGAAAGGTAAACACAACACATGAACAGGCATTGATCAGCAGAACACAACATGTACATAGGATACCACCATTACAATGTCAGAGTTCCCATCACACTGCAGGGCAAGGCAACTATCAACAACAACCCCCCCTCCCTCACAAATGACCATGACCCACTGAACAACTGCACCTGGGTCATGGAGCCCTCAAACCTCAATTCCACCTGGCCACAGGATCACCTTTACCCTTCGTCACCATCCCCCACCTTGTGTGTAAAAAGGTGCCTGCACCCTCATAATCCACACTCATATCCAAAATCACAAAATCCAAGCCAGAAAAATGAACCAGAACACACTCCAGTAGATGCCTTGACGTAGCAGTACCTCACAAAGGCCAAGTACTACCACAATGATGCAACAACCAAGGTAGCACAGTAAAACAATGTCACAACAGGATGTGAAACATGTGTGGTACATGACATAGGATGATGCACCATGAACGGATGTGTACTGTCACAGGTCCCCTGTACAGGCGCGGGAGTGTCACGAAACAACCACCCCCACCATGTCCCGGGTGCCTGCAAGGTCAAACTCACACAGGCCCCTGAGACCCTGGTGGGGAAGGAGGTTCAGGGATATGCAGTCGGGACAGGTGTTGACACACTGGATGACTGGAATGAGTGGCAGGAGAGGGGAGGAGGAATGACACATGAAACTAGGGAATGCACGAAAATGTACTACCTGCATGAACACATACACAATCCAAACAAACTTGGACATCATTGTCATGGCCTTCTGTAGTCCAGGCTTAGGAGTGGTACGAACCAACCACCCCCTCTAGGGTTTTGGCGCCTGCAAGTTCGGGGCTTACACAGGCATCCGCAACCCCAGCAGGGAAAGAGGGTCAGGGAACGTTGCTTGGATAGGTACGGGAAGCAGGAACACCGGGTAGAGGGTACAGGGTTCAAAATTGCATAGGATTACGGGTGATTAGGGGGAAAAAACATACCAAATTGAACCACACATACATCCATGCATTAGTACACTCCCCAGCAAGCCTATGCAGAGCAGTTTGAAAGAAAAACAACAAGACACTTAGCTCTGGTTTTGAGTGCTGGCCTCCTGCCTGCGCACTCTCAGGTCCGGTTACAGGAGCACTGCAATGCTGCAAAGAGAGCCACAGTCAACAACCTGTACGTGCCAATTACACAAAAACACAACACCAAACATGCCCCATAGCAACAAACTACTCTACAAACAGACAATCTGGTGTAGATGCTTCGTACCCATATATAACATCACCCCTGTGACGGGTCATACACAGTCAATGCAGTAAGTCAGCCGCCGGTGGGTGCGTGGCAAATGGAACACCAATGTGTCACAATTCACACAACATGCAATGCTCCCTGGGTAAGCAGACAGACCCATATAGCAAGCCATGACTTCTGAGCAAGTTGCGTACCACCATGTCCGAAACAAAGTTGGCAGTGCATTTATCATAAAGTACATGGAAAAGACATGCACTGCCCCCGAGTATGTCCCTTGCTGTATGTCCCTGTGAGCTGCCCCTTTCCATGTCTCGGAAGACTACATGGTTGATACAAGTGCCTCAATGGTCCTTGGTGTACCGGAGGGTATGTGCCACTGCCCCTGCATGTGTCCCAGACAACCTTACAATCAACAGCCATCAGTCCACCAACACATCTGAGCTGCATTGTGTGCTTCAACACCAATATTCGTCTAAGCTCACCCTCAGTGCTGTGACTAAGCCTGCATGTGCAACTCGCCTGGTGCAAGCTTTGCTGTGTCGTGGCCCCCCTGTTCTGCTCACCTTGCCTGGAGTTCCTTGGAACATGTCAGCAGTTCTAGGATGTGGGTCTGCAATCCCTGTGCCTCTGCTTGTGCACACATGTGCATGTGGGCACCAACAAACGTGTCCAGAATTCCGTCGTCCAATGGGCCATGTCTGCTGGCAAAGGTGCTCTGGAGGCTCATCCCCCTGCAGAAAGGGCATGAAACACATGATTAATGCTTCAAAGTCATCTGTGTGTGTCTCATCAGGCATCTCATTACTTGACCATGTCAGAAAGTCACATCACAAATCACACCATCAGTCCATCTTTCACATCCAAAGTGTGGAACACTATCTACAGCATGAATTGCAACAAGCACGTGTACAGTAAAGATATGAAACATACTACACAATGCATAGCAATTAATGTACACATTAATCATGACACACCCCATCTAGCAAAAGCTGAACAGTGGACAATAACACCAAAATCATCCCCACTAGGGGTGTCAACACAAGTCACACAGCACCAGACATGCCACAGATATGACAATCCAAAGCCCTTGTGTAAAATTCTGTAACACCGAACCATCCTTGCGAGCCCATGGATAAGGGAGGCAGGAGTGGCATATGTGAGTCAAGGACCCCAAGCAGCAAACACATACACAAGACAAGCCTGAAGGGCCCAGCTGGAACAGACAGTGGATGCCTTCAAAAGCCACAAAGCACCGCACCGTCACATGAAAGCACAATAGACTAGCAATTTTAAACTAAATGAACTATTAACTAATTACACTAACAATGGAAAACCTACATTACCTAATTAAACTAACTATCAAACAGAAACTTAACTAACTAAACTAAAAGAAAAATCAAAAATGGCCACATACGACCCGGGGGGGAGGGGAAGCACCGAAGAGGGGGGAGGTACAGGGTGCTGCTCAACATCCACATGCGATGATGCTGAGCCAAAAAAAAAACCTCCATGGGCTCAACGCCTGCACATCCCGACCTATGTGGGAGATAGATGGTCGTCTGAGTCTGGCTCATCCTGGAAAGGAGGACGTGGCACAGTAGCCTGGCCACGCCTAGCCGCAGCTTGCCCCTCGTCGGCAGCAAGTCTGCCGGACGGGTGAGCCTGGTTCTGTGTGGCGATGTGACGTAGGTCTGCATGCAGAACCTCACGTGATACACGTGCTTCCTCTTGCAAGGTAGCACGTGTAACACAGAGTTCCTCCTGCAAGGCCTGGCTGGACAACCGCTGCACCTCCCGGCAAGCCTGTAGCTCAACCGAGATGGTACGCTCCTGCTGTGCAAACCTCTCCTCTGCCTGCTGCCTCTGGGACATCATAAGGACACCCAGAGTGGATCTGAGGGAAGCATACTCCTCCCTTAGGGCATCCATGTGCGCCTCTGCGTGAGCAGCAATTGCTTGACGCAGAGACGACATTTCAGCCTGGCGTGCCCTGTCTGAGGCCGCCATGCCCAGCCTGAGCGAGCGGGCCGTGGACCGTGCCGCCTGCTGCTGGAGAAGCACCTGCCTAGCAGGGGGGAGCACAGATTGGGCCACACGCTCCATGCTCTCAGCGATGTTCTCCATTGCTGCCCCCTGCCGTTCGGAATTGGCAGTCATGTCTTGCTCCCACTCAGTATACTGCGGTTGCGCGAGGCGACCGCGTTACCGGGCTTGACCCCTGCGGGACCCAAGGACCGGGGGTCCTCGCTGTGTTGGCACCGCCCGTGGCTGCACGACTACATGCCCCCGTCGACGTGATGTCCCAGGCACATCAGTGACTGGTGTGGAGGGTGACCCTGTGTCCCGATCCACCACGGGCAGAGGAACCAAGACTGTCTGATCCCTCAGTGCAGGGGTTGCAGACAGAGGAGTGTCCACATCAGAATCACTCACCCCTGACACATGGACTTGATGCTCATCCAACTCAACATGGACGTCAGAGTCGTCATCAAGGCTGGACTCATAGGCAGCCAGAGACAAGATGGACTGCAGCACTTGGGGGTTTTCGTGCCCTACCACCCCACGACCCCCACTAGTGCCGGGTTGATGTGGTGGTAACAACCCTGTGTCTGGCATGACAACACCATCCTCCGCCTCCATTGTGTCATCACCTGAAAAATAGAGAGAAAAAAGGTCACTACACATGTCAGAAGCACACAACACACACACCCACCGACAGCAAACGCATCCGGCAGACATGTGACACACAACATATAACCTGGCATGCATGCTGGGTCAACTTTGAATAGCTTCTGTGATCAGACCTGTTGAAAGGTGGCAGTTTCCATGGAAGTGGGTCTATGCAGTGCAGAAAATGTGTACGCCACTCACTACCTACATGTACAAGGACTCCATGGTGTGTGCCAGGAAATGTGAAGGCAGTGCAATGTCAAATTCAGACATCACGTGCATTGTGCATTCAATGTGTACCATATCTAGAAGCCAAGCACCCCTCCACCCCAGTACCAAAGCAGGGATGCCTAGCATGGTATCAAAAGGCTGACCATACACCTGTGTATTGACAGGCAGTGTTGACTGGCATCAACAGCTTAATGTGATTCAAGTGACAACACTGCAAATGATGCTGGGACAGTAGGCAGGACACATGATGAAAACTCTGGAGGCCGCCCACGTGTGAAGAAGACACAACAAGAGTTGGACAGAGTCATTGGCCATTGAACAGGCTGAGGCCTGTGAGCCACACAGATTGTCAGAGCCTAAACATGTGTGCAACGCAGGACTGAGCCACAGTTGACATGGGAAGGCTGATGAGATGGCAGGCAATGTATGTAACCAAGGACTTGTATTACAGTGATCATCCAGTCAAGGACACATAGGGGCATGCGTGCAATGCACATGGAGCATGAATGGGCATGTCCCTGCGGGACATCTGACCCATGCACAGTACAAGTGAGATACCCTGCATCGAGTACTAAGGCTGTACCACACGGCATATGAATGGCAGATTCTACGCTGGAAGTTAGCATCTACACAGGACACATGAACAAGAAAGTACACATTGGCAAGATTGAAGCAGACCAGTGCAAAGGTGGAACTGGGGTGCAGAGTGGCGGAGGAGGGGCAAGGGAGCATGCCTACATGGAGTCCCGCATGCAGGCAGAGGAGACATGCATGACGGAAGCATTGCATTACTTACACATCAGAACCATGTACACTTCACATGTAGCGGCAATCATGCACAACACATCCCACAAGTGAAACACACACGTCCTCAACAAACACGCATCAACACTCACTGGACTGCGCATCAAAGTCCAGCATCTCTCCCACTCCTTCGACCAATTCAGGTGGTATGAACTCTGCAACGAAAGCCTCACGCAGAGTGAGCTCTTCCTCCTCTGGTGCAGGCCCACCGCCAGTCACCAGAGTCAAGTTGTAATTAGAGGCACACTTAGCCTTAGTTCTGCGCTTGATGTCATTCCAACGCTTTTTGCACTCTTGCGCCGTGCGCACCTCATGGCCGAATGAACTGACATGTTCCGCAACATGCTTCCAGTGGGTGTCACGTTGGGCAGCCGTAGTCTGACTATTGGCACCCACTAGCATGTCACGGCTGTGGCCCCGCACGTAGTCCACGAGGAAGTCCGGTTCCTGCTTACAGAAAGGCTTCTTCCTCGATGTGCAGGAGGTCGTGGCTGTGTGTAGGGTCCCAGCCTGTGCTGCAGGTGCAACCTTCCTCCTCTTGGACTGTGGCGCAGACCCTGGCTGGCTAATGCCGCCCTGACCAGTATGGCCAGTGGGTTCGGCGGATTGAGCCAAGGGAGTGGCAGGTTGAGGGATGACCAAAGGCCTGACTTGAGTCAGTGGCAGCTGGGTGCCCACTAATGGACCCTGCGCAGCAACATCAGCTGTGGCAGGGTCATTGACCGCAACGGTCCTGGTTGGCAGACTCACAACCGGGGTGCTGTTGGGTGCATCTGCCCCTGCACTTGCCAGCACCCGGCTGTTCGGGGCAGCAGATGACATGACTGCCCCAGGGACACGTGTCTTGGTCTGAGCAGCCCGGCCTGCCCCTATGGTTTCCCCCCTGGCCTGTTGGAGATCTACCAAGGGCTCTTCAAGTGCCAACGCAGCCTGCGCTGGCAGACCCTGAGCCTGGGTGGTGGTGTCCACAGCTGCACCTGCAGCTACCACTACCCTTGGGCCCCTGGCAGTCGATGGAACGGACTGCCGGGTCAAATGGGTGCCAGTGCCAGATGCAGGAGCTGCATCCCCCGGAACCACAGGGGGTGGTGGCATGACTGCACCGACACATGGCACAACATTGTGCTCAAGTGGCGCACCCCTGCCTCTTCCCCCTCTGTGGCCACCCTGGACACCCTGGAGTCCCCCTACTCCCTGGTCACCACGGCCACGTCCCCAACCACGCCCGCCACGAGGAGGACACCCAGCTGAGGCGCCCCTCACCTTTGGTGGCCTCCTAACCATGGCACTGATGTAGTAGTGCTGGCACAGATGGAGTGGTGCCAATGGGAGGTGTAAACCACAATTGACCTGGGCAATTGGGGTGAAGGGGGTGGGAAGCAAGATGTTAACAGCCCCCCTGCACCTGCAAGGCTGTATGTGACCCCGGTGATGTGGTGACGGGTCACGCAACGCTCAGGCACCCCAAAACTGCAGTAAAACCGTGCACGCAACCCTGCAGCCTACGTGCGTGGATTCAACCTCCCGCAGTACGCGGTGGCACCCAGTAACACGAATAACGCGTACGCGTGGGACACGCAGGCTACTATGACATCGAAAATGGGTGCGATACATAGGGGCACCCGCAGTAGGAAAAAGAGCATGTGCGACTCACCGTCTGACTAGCGCGATGCAGAAAAACACGCGTAGCCAATACCCCCGCCAAAAGAAGAGATACGTCCTTGATAGCTGTGAAGTTGTGATGGCGCGCGAAACAACAGGAAGCAGCAACACACATCGGTCTCCACGAAAGGCACGTACAGCGAACTGCTGGGCCCGCTCACCTTTAACCCGTGCTGAGGGAAACGCACGCGCGCGTTACGTCACTTACACGCATGGGCCCTTTCCTCGTATTACACGCGGATGTGCAGTTTTTCACGCACGCTGAAATGCCCATGCATGCCTGTGCGCATCACGTCACAGGGGCGCTTGCGCTTCAGGGGCCTTCTGTCCAATGAAATTGCGTATGCGTGCAGACGCGCTTACGTGTTAAGGGCCTTTCCTCGAATTACACGCTGACGTACCGAATTTTCACGTGCCAAATCACTCCGTATCAAGCTGGCCACGCGTAAGCACACGGAAGACCACGCTCCTGCCCAGAAGGCCGAACTACTGCCCCCCAGAGCCCCGAGCACGCTCCCACCTGCCATCTGCTGCTGCCTGACTGCCTGCTGCCCACGTGCCCTGCCATTTGCTGCTTGCACATCAGCCAGGGGTGCTGTTGCTGTGACCACCCCTGCTGGAACCAAAGGGATTCCATTGCTCCACAGCCCAGCCCCAGGACCCAGTTGCCCACCCACTCCTGCCTCTGGGGTTGTCATGTCGGGGCAAACACCATCTGAGACCACTGACAACCCCCGGCCAGAGAGGCAAAGGGGCACCAGCTTCAGTGCCACCGAAGTTGGTGTCCTGGTGGAGCAAGTCCTGGGGCAGTACGATGCCCTCTTCGGAAGTTCCCGCGACGACAAGGAAGGACGGACTCGGATCTGGACTGACATCGTGACTGCCATCAACGCGGAGGGGGTGGCAGTCCGCGACTTCCAACATGTCAAAAGCGCTGGGAGGAATTCAGGTCCAGGACTCTGAACAAGGCCCGGCACCTCTTGAAGGCAGCGGATGCCAAGGGGCGCCCGGGCCACTTGTCGGAAGAACAGATAAGGGTCCTGGAACGCATATCCCCAGCGCTCCACGTCCAGGTCCTTGAGAGGCAGACCCGTCCGGAGTCGAGCGGTAAGTGTACATGCATCCTGATTGTGAGCTGTGCGTGTGGTGATTTTTTCAGTAGTGTGCAGGTTGCACATCTGTTTGTATGGGGTCGAGTATGGGTGGGGGTGTACAGGGCCGTGGGACTAACACATGCGAGGGCTGGAATGTGTGAGACATGGATGGTGCTTGTGTGTGTAGGCTTGCATGCCAAATGCAGTTGTGTGGGCACACATGTTTGGATGAATGTGTATGTAAGTAGACATGTCCGTGATGTCACGCATGTATGTTGTTTTCAGCTGCATGCATCAGCACTGTGTACATGTGCATCTGTGTGTATTTGACAAGGGTGCAACAGTGATGCAACATGGATGCATGTGACAGCCGGATGTGGAAGCCTGATTGGCAGATGTGACATGGATGCCCATCTGAACACTGCGACACTTGGCAGAGGTGTACACATGCATGCAAGTGTGGTGGTTTGTGTACATGTGTGGTGCACTTCCTGTGTTGCATGTGATGTCTGGCTCACCTTTGCCTGCTCATGCTGTTGTATGGGTATGGATGGTGCTGGCAGTTGCGATATGGCTGTGGTATGGCTCATGTGTGCGAGTTGAAATGACATGTGTGTTGGGGATTGTGATGGCATGTCTGGGGTTTGCCAATGCCACTCATGTACAACTGTCATGTGTGTATGTGTCCATTGTACAGTGCCCTGATGTCTGTGTTTTATTTCTCCCTGTCTGCAGCGTCAACTGATGAAGAGGGCGGAGAAGGTGCTGTGGAGCACAGCGGCGGGGATCCCACCGCCAGCCGGAGACGCAAGGCCCGGCTCCCCTCCCATGTTGTCATCTCATCGGGGAGTGAGGAGTCCGGTGCCATGTCCCAGGCCACAGCTGCCGGGGGGAGGTCCAAGAGGCGGAGGTTGGAGTTGGATTTCTCAGCAGCAGAAGGGGCAGCTGGGACCCCTCAGGGCCCAACGGGGGAAGATGGCACGGAGTCATCCAGGTTGATGGGGGGTTTGGTGGAGGAGGAGGCCGCGCAAGGGACAGAGACGGTGTCTGGAGGTGGGGATCCCACTGGTGCTAGTGGTGCAGTGCAGGACCAGGGACAGGAGGCATCACAGACCGCCGCGGAGGTGCCTGTGTGCAATCCTGTCCCTGATCCTGTCCCTGCATCATCTTGCACCAGCAGGGATGCCTACGTCCAGACCCGTTTTCAGGCAGGGGATGAGCAAACGACAACTGGCCTTCCTCTGCCTGCGGACGTGGCTATCCGGGTCCGGGTTGAGCCTGTCCTGACTGGTGTGGCGTTGCGTCAACGGGCCATGCGAGGTGACCTGCAGTCTTTTCATGAGGAGACTGCACATCATCTCGAATGGCTCGTTGACCACGTCAGCCTGCTGGGACAGTTCACCCAGGCCGGATTCCTCCGTATGATGGGGCTTGCTACGACCCCCTCCTCAACTGAACCCCCTACGCGCCAGTCGTCCTCCATGCCATCTTCCCACCCATCAGTCACCTGGGTGCCCTGTGGAGCTGCCTCTGACGGTGCGGCCAGGCTGGTGGAGGAGGCATCCCTGCCACAGTCGGGAGTCGGACGTCCAGCAGGGGTGGCCACATCAACGACTGCACCCCAGCCGGCGGAGGATGTGCAGGCAGCAGGAGGCAGTGCACGGGCAGAGGCACAGCAGCAGCAGCAACGTGGTGGGAGCCATGAAGGCTCGGGGCCTTCAACAAAGGAGGGGCAGGCATCGGCCGGAGGGCAGGAGGACCCAGGACAGAGAGTGTCTTCCGTGTGGCAGCATTTGGGCCACGCCATAGATGCGGAGCGGCAGCGGGCGGAAGAGGCACGGCTCATAATGGTCAGGGCGGAGAACTCCATGCGGAGAGCCCTGAGGCGGGCCGAGAGCCTCGAGGCAATCCGCAGGGGTTTGGAGGTGGACACGTCGACAGCCCTGCGGACCCTCGGGGCCATGGAGGAGGACTGCCTCCGGGACATTGAGCAGAAGTTCGATGATGCCCTGGCCTGGGACATCCAAAAGTGAGCCGTCAAACTAGCCCGCTGCCCTTGTACATAGTTATGTAGGTAGTGTTAGGTTTCCTTTTTTTTTGGATTTATTTTGGACCTTTTGGACATTGGCCACATTTTTGTATATAGTTTATTTTATTAGTTAGTGTAGTTAGATAGGTTTCATTTCTTTTGTTGGGATAATGGACCCTGGCTTGTTCGTATATACATAGTTCACTGTTGGATTGTATTTTTCTTTCACATTTTAACCATGGAGCAATGGCTTTCAATTTTATTTCCCATTGGATTTTGTTTTGTGGACAGTGACTTTGGACACCATTACTTTGGATTATGATTTTTGGTTTTGCTTTTTTTCACGGACATGCTTCTTTTCATTTTTGTACATTCCCATTTCTGTTTCTTTATTTTTGATTCTATTTATGTTTCCTTTAATACATATTTGTTTATCGGACTTCAATGTGTAGTATCTCATTGGTTTCATGCATATCATGATATGGGTTTTGAGATTCACTGACACCCATTGGGTGTATGTGAGGGAAATGTGTTTGTTTTTGGAACTTGCAATTGGTGTTCTGTCATGTAATTGCCAATTATGAGTGGGTGGATGCAATACTCGGGTGGGTGTTTTGCATTTGGAGGCTGACCATAGGGACCAGGGATCTAGATTGTGATGACATGTTGGCTGGGGAACATGAGTTGGACATGGGTGGGGGCCTGCTGGCAGGTGCCCCATAGTGCTGGGGGGTGGGGGTGGTGGGAGACATGGGTGGGGGCCTGGTGGAGGGTGACCCTGCACTGCTGGGGGGTGGGGTGGTGGGAGACATGGGTGGGGGACTGGTGGAGGGTGACCCTGCACTGCTGGGGGGTGGGGGTGGTGGGGAACATGAGTTGGACATGGGTGGGGGCCTGGTGGCAGGTGCCCCAAAGTGCTGGGGGGTGGGGGTGGTGGGAGACATGGGTGGGGGCCTGGTGGAGGGTGACCCTGCACCGCTGGGGGGTGGGGGTGGTGGGAGACATGGGTGGGGGCCTGGTGGAGGTTGACCCTGCACTGCTGGGGGGTGGGGGTGGTGGGAGACATGGGTGGGGGCCTGGTGGAGGGTGACCCTGCACTGCTGGGGGGTGGGGGTGGTGGGAGACATGGGTGGGGGCCTGGTGGAGGGTGACCCTGCACTGCTGGGGGGTGGGGGTGGTGGGAGACATTGGTGGGGGCCTGGTGGAGGGTGACCCTGCACTGCTGGGGGGTGGGGGTGGTGGGGAACATGAGTTGGACATGGGTGGGGGCCTGCTGGCAGGTGCCCCACAGTGCTGGGGGGTGGGGGTGGTGGGAGACATGGGTGGGGGCCTGGTGGAGGGTGACCCTGCACTGCTGGGGGGTGGGGGTGGTGGGAGACATGGGTGGGGGCCTGGTGGAGGGTGACACTGCACTGCTGGGGGGTGGGGGTGGTGGGAGACATGGGTGGGGGCCTGGTGGAGCGTGACCCTGCACTGCTGGGGGGTGGGGGTGGTGGGAGACATGGGTGGGGGCCTGGTGGAGGCTGCCCCTGCACTGCTGGGGGGTGGGGGTGGTGGGAGACATGGGTGGGGGCCTGGTGGAGGGTGACCCTGCACTGCTGGGGGGTGGGGGTGGTGGGAGACATGGGTGGGGGCCTGGTGGAGGGTGCCCCTGCACTGCTGGGGGGTGGGTTGGTGGGAGACATGGGTGGGGGCCTGGTGGAGGGTGACCCTACACTGCTGGGGGCTGGGGGTGGTGGGAGACATGGGTGGGGGCCTGGTGGAGGGTGACCCTGCACTGCTGGGGGGTGGGGGTGGTGGGAGACATGGGTGGGGGCCTGGTGGTGGGTGACCCTGCACTGCTGGGGGGTGGGGGTGGTGGGGAACATGAGTTGGACAATGGTGGGGGCCTGCTGGCAGGTGCCCCACAGTGCTGGGGGGTGGGGGTGGTGGGGGACATGGGTGGGGGCCTGGTGGAGGGTGACCCTGCACTGCTGGGGGGTGGTGGGAGACATGGGTGGGGGCCTGGTGGAGGGTGACCCTGCACTGCTGGGGGGTGGGGGTGGTGGGAGAAATGGGTGGGGGCCTGGTGGAGGGTGACACTGCACTGCTGGGGGGTGGGGGTGGTGGGAGACATGGGTGGGGGCCTGGTGGAGCATGACCCTGCACTGCTAGGGGGTGGGGGTGGTGGGAGACATGGGTGGGGGCCTGGTGGAGGCTGCCCCTGCACTGCTGGGGGGTGGGGGTGGTGGGAGACATGGGTGGGGGCCTGGTGGAGGGTGACCCTGCACTGCTGGGGGGTGGGGGTGGTGGGAGACATGGGTGGGGGCCTGGTGGAGGGTGCCCCTGCACTGCTGGGGGGTGGGGGTGGTGGGAGACATGGGTGGGGGCCTGGTGGAGGGTGACCCTACACTGCTGGGGGCTGGGGGTGGTGGGAGACATGGGTGGGGGCCTGGTGGAGGGTGACCCTGCACTGCTGGGGGGTGGGGGTGGTGGGAGACATGGGTGGGGGCCTGGTGGTGGGTGACCCTGCACTGCTGGGGGGTGGGGGTGGTCGGGAACATGAGTTGGACAATGGTGGGGGCCTGCTGGCAGGTGCCCCACAGTGCTGGGGGGTGGGGGTGGTGGGGGACATGGGTGGGGGCCTGGTGGAGGGTGACCCTGCACTGCTGGGGGGTGGGGGTGGTGGGAGACATGGGTGGGGGCCTGGTGGAGGGTGACCCTGCACTGCTGGGGGGTGGGGGTGGTGGGAGAAATGGGTGGGGCCCTGGTGGTGGGTGTCCCTGCACTGCTGGGGGGTGGGGGTGGTGGGGAACATGAGTTGGACATGGGTGGGGGCCTGCTGGCAGGTGCCCCACAGTGCCGGGGGGTGGGGGTGGTGGGAGACATGGGTGGGGGCCTGGTGGAGGGTGACCCTGCACTGCTGGGGGGTGGGGGTGGTGGGAGACATGGGTGGGGGCCTGGTGGAGGGTGACCCTGCACTGCTGGGGGGTGGGGGTGGTGGGAGACATGGGTGGGGGCCTGGTGGAGGGTGACCCTGCACTGCTGGGGGTGGGGGTGGTGGGAGACATGGGTGGGGGCCTGGTGGAGGCTGCCCCTGCACTGCTGGGGGGTGGGGGTGGTGGGAGACATGGGTGGGGGCCTGGTGGAGGCTGCCCCTGCATTGCTGGGGGGTGGGGGCGGTGGGAGACAGGGGTGGGGGCCTGGTG
This sequence comes from Ambystoma mexicanum, assembly GCF_040938575.1. Classification (NCBI taxonomy): domain Eukaryota; kingdom Metazoa; phylum Chordata; class Amphibia; order Caudata; family Ambystomatidae; genus Ambystoma; species Ambystoma mexicanum. The sequence continues at coordinate 1,125,209,715 of NC_090933.1, forward strand.
GAGGGTGACCCTGCACTGCTGGGGGGTGGGGCGGTGGGCGACATGGGTGGGGGCCTGGTGGAGGGTGACACTGCACTGCTGGGGGGTGGGGGTGGTGGGAGACATGGGTGGGGGCCTGGTGGAGGGTGACCCTGCACTGCTGGGGGGTGGGGGTGGTGGGAGACATGGGTGGGGGCCTGGTGGAGGCTGCCCCTGCACTGCTGGGGGGTGGGGGCGGTGGGAGACATGGGTGGGGGCCTGGTGGAGGGTGACCCTGCACTGCTGGGGGGTGGAGGTGGTGGGCGACATGGGTGGGGGCCTGGTGGAGGGTGACGCTGCACTGCTGGGGGGTGGGGGTGGTGGGAGACATGGGTGGGGGCCTGGTGGAGGGTGACCCTGCACTGCTGGGGGGTGGGGGTGGTGGGAGACATGGGTGGGGGCCTGGTGGAGGGTGCCCCTGGTGGCTGGGGGTGCAGGGGGACATGTGTTGGTGGGCAGTAGTGCAAGTTGACATGTGGGTTGGCTGGGGGGCATGGCCATGGTGGATGGGGTGCCTGCAGGACATGTGCAGGGTAGGCCCTTGTGGTGTGAGCCACCTGCAGGGGCCGTGGAGGGTGTAGAGGGAACACCTGGGAGGACCCACATGTGCAATTCACGTGTGGTGCTCCCCGCGCACCCCTGTAATACAAGAACCCTGATGGAATCGCGTGTGGAACTTCCCGCGCACCCCTGGAATACACGTACCCTGCTGATGTCGCGTGTGAAACTTCCCCCGCACCCCGAAATACACGTACCCTGATGAAATCGCGTGTGGAACTTCCCGCGCACCCCTGAAATACACGTACTCTGCTGAAATCGCGTGTGGAACTTCCCACGCACCCCTGAAATACACGTACCCTGCGGAAATCGCGTGTGTAACTTCCTGCGCACCCCTGAAATACGCGTACCCTGCTCGCAAGGGGCCAATCGCGTGTGGAACTTCCCACGCACCCCTGAAATACACGTACCCTGCTGAAATTGCGCGTGGAACTTCCCGCGCACCCCTGAAATACACGTACCCTGATAAAATCGCGTGTGGAACTTCCCGTGCACCCCTGAAATACACGTACCCTGCTGAAATCGCGTGTGGAACTTCCCGCGCTCCCCTGAAATACACGTACCCTGATGAAATCGTGTGTGGAACTTCCCATGCACCCCTAAAATACACATACCCTGCTGAAATCGCGTGTGGAACTTCCCGCGCACCCCTGAAATACACGTACCCTGCTGAAATCGCGTGTGGAACTTCCCGTGCACCCCTGAAATACACGTACCCTGTGGAAATCGATTGTGGAACTTCCCGCGCACCCCTGAAATACACGTACCCTGATGAAATCGCATGTGGAACTTCCCGCGCACCCCAGAAATACGCATACCCTGCTGAAATAGCGTGTGGAACTTCCCGCGCACCCCAGTGATACACGTAGCCCGCTTGCCGTGCTGGTACAGGGTTAGCGCAGCCCTTTGCGCTGGATTGGGGATTTTGATGGCTTTTCCCTGCGCGAGAGGCGTTCTTGGGGGCGTAACTGGCGCTGCTGCAGGGTCGCTGCGCCACTGTGCGCCACGGCTGGTTTTGGTAGCTGGAATCCATGAATACGCTGTGCGCGGAAATGGATTTTAGCGCACGCGGCTGGCGCAGGGATTCGCACGCGCACACTGTGCGCCATTCGCGTGCGCCACTTGTGCGTTGAATTCTATGTATTACCCCCTAACTATCTTCATTAGAATTCTGTTTAGATTTATCTCTGCTCAGTGGGCATTCGAGAGGCCATTCCCATTTATTGAACAATAACAGTAGTGCTATTTATAAATTCCATCTTGTAATGCTTCAAGAAACTTGGCTCACGTCTTGCCCCATTTGGGATAACCATGAGGTTCAAATCATTCCTGCTAAAACAAGTCTACGGGGAAGACCTTCAGCCGGTTTACTTATAGCAATACAAGAAGATCCAAACTTTGCTCTTACCCCTTGGGCCTCTCCAAATCCATTTATTCAAATGGTTTGTTTACAAATAAGCACTAGCATATATGCTATTATAAATGTGTATTGGAATCCGGTGGGAATCACAGATGAACACTTCTTAAAAGATCTAAGTGAAGTACTCAATTTAATAATCATGGACTCTGAAGTGGAAAGGTTTTTGATTGCCGGTGATTTGAACTTAGACTGCATTTCCATCAGTCATAAAAATAGCTCAAATAGAGTGAGCAAATGGCTACAATTTGTGAACCATCATAATTTATACAGACTCAACGGTGCTTTTTCATCTGACATTCCCGCCGGAGCAACTTGGCAGCGAGGAAATACCTCGTCTATCATCGATTATGTGTATACCAATGCCAATTTCTTTCCTGACTTTGTTGAATTCAAGATCATAAGTTCTACTCTGAGTGATCACAAACAATTGACAGCTAAATGGTCTTACCATGGTGGTTTATTCAAAACACGAGATAAATATCCTTAAGGGCCGTTGACTTTGAACAATGCAGGGAATAGACTCTGACAGTCAGAAAATTTGTTGAGTAGTTTCTATTCTTGTATGAATCACAAATCTTATAGAATATGCCCAAGTGACAAACTTAACAAAATAGTATACTCTGACATTTTGCAAGCTTTTCAAACCACCGCGTTTACCTTATATGACAATGATACCCCCAAATTGCATGTGTTCAATGCTGAACTAAATATTCGAAAAAATTTGTTTAGGAAACAAAAACGTGAGGCAATGAATTTTCCTATTGAGACGAGGTTAAATGTTTTGACAAACATTAAAACTAAATACAAAAACTGGCTTAAATCTAACCGTGCAAAGCTCTATCAGGCTGATGGCCAACTCATGCTTAATGCCATATACAGTAAAAACGTAGCTAGAATTTGGTCGCTGCTTAATGGAGCCACAATCTCTCAAGCCAATGAGGTCTCGGAACTTACACGGAAAGCACATTTTAATAACCTCTATAAAATCCCTGATGGAGGAACAGCTTTAAAATCTGTTAATCCACCACGCAATTTTCATTTACACTTTGACTTGGAGGATATACAACTATTCATCAATAAAGCTAGCAAGTCTGGGGCATGTGGTCCGGATGGATTATCCAATAGGATGTTAAAAGCACATCCGTAATTTAGTCAAAAATGTTGTTTAGTATTTTTTCCATTGTCATCAAAACTCAAACCCTACCACCTACATGGACTCATTCGATCATTGTCCCTATTTATAAAAAAGGTGAAAGGAAAGATCCATCGAGTTATAGGCCAATTGCGCTATTGGATGCACCGGCAAAAATCTTGTGTCGCATAATTCTTAGAGAGTTGAATAGGTGGACAGCGCAAGCCAACCTTAACAACCCCTACCAAGCAGGTTTTGTTGCTGGTATGGGCACTATCCCTAATATAATTTCCTTACACATGCTCCAGGCTGCCTATGCTGCTAGAAAACAGAATTTACATTTGGCTTTTGTAGATTTTAGAGTCGCTTTTGACTAGATAGATCGATTTCTTTTGTACAACAAATTGCTCAAACATCAATGCCCTTTGTTTTTAGTAGACTTCATTGTTTTGTTACACACTAATACTTCAATGCAAGTAAGATTGTCTATGGCCGGCGCTATGACCACAGAATTCTACACATTTAGAGGTTTATACCAGGGTTGTATTCTAGCATCGACAATATTTAATCTATTCATTTATGATCTAGGAATAGCCTTAAATCACATTCAGAGCGATGCTCCTTCTTTGGGCGCCCACAAAATTGCATACTTATTGTATGCCGACGATCTTGTGCTCATTTCACAAACTCCAGTAGGCCTACAAAAGCTATTAAATGGTCTAGAAACCTATGTAAAGCAGAATCAACTGGTTATTAATACAACCAAAACTCAAACACTCATCTCCAAATGGCACCCTAATGTGAATGTCAAATCATTTGATTGGAAATTACACAATGTAGTGTTGGATAAAGTTGTACAATATAAATACCTAGGTGTATTTTTTTCGGCATCCATTCTAAATCCCCACCATGACCCATACCTGCGCAGTAAACTACGTTCTTTAATCTCGCAGGCTAAAATTCTGTTGGGATAATTTGGCAAATTTACGATAAAACCTGTCCTAACCTTTTATCAACAAAAAGTCATCCCGATTTTGACTTATGGTGCAGAATCCATGCCCATGAAAAATGCATCATGGTGGGATAGATCAGAAACACTTTTTTGGAAACAAGTATTACACCTTCCGGGCTATACTCCTCTTCCTCTAATCCGGTTTGAGCTAGGGTCCGTATCTATGAACTCATATGTCATTTGGAAATGTTGTGCTTTTTTGCGAAAATGTCTGCTATCCGTTTTCCCCAATCGAATATTCTTGGTAAAGTGGCTTTACACCTCTTGTCTCGACAGACCACCTTTACTAAAAGTTGGTGTAATTACACCTTAGACGCCATGGCGGATGCCTCAATAGATCTTGATCTATTATTATCCAACCAAACTCGTGCTAAAATTAAAATACTTCAGCATGATTGGTGCAGCAATCAAACCAACTGTTTGAGATACAAGGATTTTGATCGTAGAACATTCAGTCACAAGTCCTACAGACGCACGGCAGATTATCTGCTTACATATCCTTCGTCCACTTTTCGCAATAAGCTTCTTTGTGTTCGATTAAATCTATGGCCAACGCTAGATGTTTTAGCTAGAAGAAAACTCATTGCAAAAGAAGATAATATCTGGTATTTGTGTAGGTCACCGAATCAAAGAGCAACTATGGAACATTGTTTGGTCTATTGTCCTCATCTAGATTCTCTATGAAAAGTGATTTTCGGAAACCTGTTTGATAATTTAAATCTGTGTTCTGTGTCTGACATCTGGCCTTGAATATTTTCCTCGCCTAGATTAGCTACAAAAATTGCAATCGTTCACTTTTTGGATGCAATTTTTCCTCAAGTACCCTGTTAGAATGTGCACATTTGGTAGCAGCTGTAAATATGATTAAATCACATTTATTTCTTTCTTTTAATTATGTGTATATAAATTATGTAAATCTGATGAACAATTGAAGTCAATTTTACATTTTCATATGTGGTAAACGCTGTTTTAATGTTTCCTTTAATGTTATTAATTGTGTTAATAGAAGTTGTGTTTTTTATTGTATTGTTTTGTTGAAACGAATTGAAACATTTTTGTAAATTTGAAAGGTTGATTTTATCAACCAACCAAATAAAAATTTTTTTTAAAAAAAAGGTTATATGTCAAATGGATAAGGTAAGTAAATATGTGTTAGTCTCATGTTTTTACTTTAGTGCAACTCAGCCCACAACTGCGGTGTCGTGGTGCAAAGTGATACAACCCTCTGTTCTTTTTATTTTTTATAGCATGTGTTCTGTACATTCCCAATATTGGCATCTGTTAAATTCAGCCTGGGTCTCACACATGAGTCACACACATGAGTCACACACACTTGGCCCTAGTTGAAATTCAGATCTTTGCTAAAGATTTGGATGTTTAAATGTGGAGCTACCCTTGTTGAAAAATAGACTACATTTCCCTACACATACTCTTTTTTTTCTGCAGGAAAAAACAAACATGCAGCAATCCTAGCTTCAATACGTAATCAATGTGTGATCTTGGGCATGCAAACATCGATGTGACCTTTATTTTAGCAGTTAATCCAATCCATCAATCAAATATAGCAAACAATTTGCAAATGGTAATATTCCTACACCAAATCATTGTATATATATAAATATATAAACATTTTAAAAAGTTTTTTGTATTGCTTGACATTTTTTGTCAACATTTTTAAAATGTTTTTTATCTTAGATTTAAATTTTCTGATCACCTTTATCTTTTATCGTCTTCGAAATGGTGATCTCCTATTTGATTTTTTTAAAACTTGTTTTTAACTTTTCATTTGTTTTTTTAATCTTTTTTTTTATAAAACATTAATCAAAATAATAATAATTTCAAAACAACCATAAATCCATATCATTGTGCCAGTGGCATTAGTATAATTAAAAAAAAAAGTTTGTAAAAGATAATACAATAAAATATCATGTTTAAGAATATCCAGTCAGACACCTGTTCATGAAATTGTTTTTGTTGAAGTAAACTTCCATCCTCTGCAGGTGGGACTTTTGGGTTCATCATCTTCACACCCTTTTTTGCGGTCCAGGTTTTTTTCCAGGGGAATCCATTCCAGTGGCATCCTCCAGAGATCCGGCGCACTCCAAGTCCCAGAGCACTAACGGGATAATCAGTTAATTTCCAAGGCAGAGAGAAAAAAACGAATTAAGAATCAAAAATATCAACCCATTCACTTTTCCCTTTGGAAATCTGAAATCAAAATTAATTATGCCCACAAAGGTACGTTATATAAAAAATACAATATAAGGTAGCAAGGACATCTCTTCAGGCTCATCTGAAAATAACATAAATTAAACACACTAATACAACACAGCACTCTTCCAGGCATATGTTTCAAACACAACCAATGTTAGCACATCATCTAATGTACAAATTAACTAAGCCTTTACCTATTTACAATATCCCTTTCTCTTAGTTATCTATTTATATATTTGTTAACTTTCTGAACACTTTGAGCTCATATTGTCATTTGTGTCCCATTACATCCCTCCTTTTTTACATATCATTATAAATATATATCTCTCCCTTTTTACTCCATTAAACCCCAATTTGATATTTTTAAAAATATTTACACCTATTTGCCGCCTATGTTAAGTCTATTTAATGTGTAGGCGCTCTATTTTTAGAACACCATCACATGTTTCACTCGCTGTTAATCTCAATTTGCTCTAGCCCTTTCACCTCATGCTTCGGGTGGAACGGCTTAATCTGATTAACGTGGACAAGTAGTTACACTGTGAATCTTCCTCCTTTTTAGCAATCCTATAGACCACAGTGAAATCTATAACTCTAGATGGCCTGTGCCATGCTGCAAGAAATTTGGAGTTTTTATGCTTACATTTCTCAAAGTTGAATTTGTAGAACTGTTCTCCTATTCTTTCACAGATGTTTTCCTGCCGTAATACAACTTTGCACTTTCAGCGGCTTTTTCCAAATTCTGCTCCGCAAAGGAAAAAGCACATTGCAAGTGCTTTCTCAGATCTTCCACATAGTCATGGATTCAGGATGCATTCACAATGACCTATTCATTTCTTCTGTAAAGTAGGTGTTTTGGCAAAACCATGTCCCTACCTGTCAAAATTTTGTGGGTGCTGATATTTGTTCCTCTAGATAGTGCCGAGCTGAGAGCCATTAAAACCAAAGCAATTTGCAGATCCCAGCTAGATCCTGCCTCAGCTACAAACTTTTTCAACATGTCAACTTTTGATCTGTTACACCGTAACTCTCCCCTTGAAGAGGAGGGCAGGTAAGAAATATTTAGGTTCCTCTTCACGGCCAAGATTGGCCACATTTTTGTCATTACTGCACTAGTGAAATGACTTCCACAGTCTTTGAGGTAAAGGAAATTTGAGGTAAACAAAATTTGAGGTAAACCACATTTTCAAAAGATATGTTTCACAAGTAAAGTGGCTGCCGTTTACACACTGTAGTCTGGAGCTGGAATTCACTCCATTCATTTATACATTAAAGAAATGACCAATAACATGTACCTGTTTCCGCTTGCTGATCTTCTCACAGACCCTACAAAATCAGAATTTCAAGGGAGGCGGTTTTGAATGACTGACATGTTGCATCACAGAAAAGGCTGGCACTTTTTACATTTCGTGTAGGTGCAATTTATATGCTTGGCAGGGTTAGTCCAGAGGGTGTAAAAGGCTTGTAGAAGGGAGAGTTCTCTCTCTCTCTCTGTCTCACTATCTGGACATACTACTGGACTTATTCACTTACTCACTGGGGTTCTGGAAAGCAGTTGTCTCAGAAGACGTTTGCTGATCCTGGGAGAAGTGTGCAGAAAGGTTGCCAGTGGACTCTTTGGGGCTCGTTTCAGGCGTAGAGGGGGCTGGACGGGGGCACTGGCCGTTCAGGACACATTTAAAGTGTTTTCCTTGGTGAGTTCTGTAAATGTGAGGAGCAAGCTAATGTGTGAATGATTTGTGATCTGATAGTGTACAACGGAGGATTCATTTTTAGGTGTTGCACTGTACAATAAAATTTTAAACATGCATAACTATGTTCATGTTTCTTCATTAATTGTGTTAAATTCAAATGTGACAGGAGCCTGTGCTCTGCCAAGATTTCTTTTTGCGAACTCAAGGCCAATGTTGGCAGGACTCTGGGCATTATCGCAAATATTCAGGGTAATTCATAGAATTTCGCACAAAAGTGGCGCACGCGGCTGGCGCACGCGGCTGGCGCACAGTGTGCGCGTGCGAATGTCTGCGCCAGCCGTGTGCGCTAAAATTGATTTCCGCGCCCAGCGTATTCATGGATTTTAGCCTCCAAAACCAGCCGTGGCGCAGAGTGGCGCAGCAACCCTGCAGCAGCGCCAGTTACGCCCCCAAGAACGCCCTTGCGCAAGGAAAAGCCATCAAAATTCCCAATTCAGCGCAAAGGGCTGCGCTAACCCTGGACCAGTTTACAGGGTTGCCAAACAGCCAACGTCAAGCGGGGAACGTGTATTACTGGGGTGCGCGTGAAGTTTCACACGCGAAAGGGCCTGTGCGAGTGGGGTACGTATATTACAGGGGGTCGGGGGAAGTTTCACACGTGATTTCAGCAGGGTACGTGTATTACGGGGTTCGCGGGAACTTTCATACACACGAAAGGGTCTGTGCGAGTGGGGTACATGTATTATTGGGGTGCGCGGGAAGTTTCACACGCAAAAGGGCCTGTGCGAGTGGGGTATGTGTATTACGGGGGTGCGCGGGAAGTTTCACACGCGATTTCAGCAGGGTATGTGTATTTCAGGGGTGCGTGGGAAGTTTCACACTCGAAAGGGCCTGTGCGAGTGGGGTACGTGTATTACGGGGGTGCGCGGGAAGTTTCACACGCGATTGGGCCTGTGCGAGTGGGGTATGTGTATTACGGGGGTGCGCGGGAAGTTTCACACGCGATTTCAGCAGGGTATGTGTATTTCAGGGGTGCCTGGGTACATGTATTTCAGGGGTGCGCAGGAAGTTTCACACGCAAAAGGGCCTGTGCGAGTGGGGTATGTGTATTACGGGGGTGCGCGGGAAGTTTCACACGCGATTTCAGCAGGGTATGTGTATTTCAGGGGTGCGTGGGAAGTTTCACACTCGAAAGGGCCTGTGCGAGTGGGGTACGTGTATTACGGGGGTGCGCGGGAAGTTTCACACGCGATTGGGCTGGGTACGTGTATTTCAGGGGTGCACGGGAAGTGTCACACGCGATTGGCCTTGGTACGTGTATTTCAGGGGTGCGCAGGAAGTTTTACACGCGATTGGCCTGGGTACGTGTATTTCAGGGGTGCTCGTGAAATTTCACACGCGATTGGGCTGGGTACGTGTATTTCAGGGGTGTGCGGGAAGTGTCACACGCGATTGGCCTGGGTACGTGTATTTCAGGGGTGCGTGGGAAGTTTCACACGCGAAAGGGCCTGTGCGAGTGGGTTACGTGTATTACGGGGGTGCGCGGGAAGTTTCACACGCGATTGGGCTGGGTACGTGTATTTCAGGGGTGCGCGGGAAGTGTCACACGCGATTGGCCTTGGTACGTGTATTTCAGGGGTGCGTGGGAAGTTTCACACGCGATTGGCCTGGGTACTTGTATTTCGGGGGTGCTCGTGAAATTTCACACGCAATTGGGCTGGGTACGTATATTTCAGGGGTGCGCGGGAAGTGTCACACGCGATTGGCCTGGGTACGTGTATTTCAGGGGTGCGCGGGAAGTTTCACACGGGATTGGTTTGGATACGTGTATTTCGGGGGTGCGCGTGAAGTTTCACACGCGATTGGGCTGGGTACATGTATTTCAGGGGTGCGAGGGAGGTGTCACACGCGATTGGGCTGGGTACGTGTATTTCAGGGGTGCGCAGGAAGTTTCACACACGATTGGAGTAGGGTACGTGTATTACTGGGCTGCGCATGAAGTTTCACACGCGATTTTGCTGTCAGAGCGGGGAACGCGTATTTCGGGGGTGCCCGGGGAGTCCTACACGTGAATTGGCAGTGTGGGTCCTCCCAGGTGTCCCCTCTACCCCCTTCACGGCCCCTGCAGGCAGCCCACACCACAGGGGACTACCCTGCACACCTGGTCATGTACCGCAGGCAGCCCATCCACCATGGGCATGCCCCCCAGCCAAGCCACATGTCACGTTGGAATATGATCACCAACTCATGTCTCCCAACACCCCCACCCCCAGCAGTGAGGGGCACCTGCCAGCAGGCCCCCACTCATGTCCCTCAGCACCCCCACCCCCCAGCAGTCATTGGCACCTGCCAGCAGGCCCCCACACATGTCCCCCAGCACCCCCATGCCCCAGCAGTCAGGGGCACCTGCCAGCAGTACCCCACACATGTCCCCCAGCACCCCCAACCCCCAGCAGTGCAGGGCACGTGCCAGCAGGCCCCCACACATGTCCCCCAGCACCCCCACCCTCCAGCAGTCAGGAGCACCTGCCAGCAGGCCCACACACATGTCCCCCTGCACCTCCACCCCCCAGCAGTCAGGGGCACCTGCCAGCAGGCCCCCACTCATGTCCCCGAGCACCCCCACCCCCCAGCAGTCAGGGGCACCTGCCAGCAGGCCCCCACTCATGTCCCCCACTTGTTCCCCAGCACCCCCAGCCCCCAGCAGTCAGGGACACCTGCCAGCAGGCTCCCACACATGACCTCCTGCACCCCACCCCCCAGCAGTCAGGGGCACCTGCCAGCAGGCCCCCACACATGTCCCCCAGCACCCCTACCCCCCAGCAGTGCAGGGCACCTGCCAGCAGGCCCCCACACATGTCTCCCAGCACCCCCACCCCCCAGCAGTGCAGGGCACCTGCCAGCAGGCCCCCACACATGATTCCCTGCACCCCCATCCCCCAGCAGTCAGGGGCACCTGCCAGCAGGACCCCAAACATGTCCCCCTACACCCTCACCCCCCAGCAGTCAGGGGCACCTGCCAGCAGGCCCCCACACATGTCCCCCAGCACCCCCACCCCCCCAGCAGTCAGGGGCACTTGCCAGCAGGCCCCCACACATGTCCTCATGCACCCCCACCCCCCAGCAGTCAGGGGTACCTGCCAACAGGCCCCCACACATGTCCCCCAGCACCCCCACGCCCCAGCAGTGCAGGGCACCTGCCAGCAGGCCCCCACACATGGCCCACACATGTCCCCCTGCACCCCCACCCCCCAGCAGTCAGGGGCACTTGCCAGCAGGCCCCCACACATGTCCCCCAGCTCCCCAACCCCCCAGCAGTGCAGAGCACCTGCCAGCAGGCCCCCACACATGTCCCCCAGCACCCCCACCCCCCAGCAGTGCAGGGCACCTGCCAGCAGGCCCTCACACATGTCCCCCAGCACCCCACCCCCCAGCAGTCAGGGGCACCTGCCAGCAGGCCCCCATACATGTCCCCCTGTACCCCCACCCCACAGCAGTCAGGGGCACCTGCCAGCAGGCCCCCACACATGTCCCCCAGCACCCCCACCCCCCAGCAGTGCAGGGCACCTGCCAGCAGGTCCCACACATGTCCCCCAGCATCCCCATCCCCCAGCAGTCAGGGGCACCTGCCAGCAGGCCCCCACACATGTCTCCCTGCAACGCCACCCCCCAGCAGTCAGGGGCACCTGCCAGCAGGCCCCCACACAAGTCCCCCCCGACAGGTCATCACACTCCAGACCCATGCCCCTCATGGCCACCCAAATCCCACCCCAGTCCAAACACCCCACATTGAATTTCCAAAGTCATGATAGAAAATACATAACCAGCATGGCCATGAATCAATGTCCCTCAGACCCAGGCAATGGTGACACATGACTGTGAAAAGATCAACATTGTGACATGCACAAAACAAAAGAGATAAGACCACATCAGTAAAGTATATAATAAATGAGTATTCAATAATTAACCAAATGAATAACAAAAAAAACCACAATAATGGAAATAATGAAGAAAAAGCTGCATGTCCAAAATATTCAAAAAAGGTGTGAAAGCAGAATCCAAATCAATCCAAAAGCAAATGGGTCCAAAGAGTATGTCCGTCCAACCAAATCCAAAGTGTCAAAATAAGACACATCCATTGATCCATGGTAAAAAAGAAACTTAAATGAAGTGAAATCCAGTGTAGAACTATATACAAAGTCCAAATCCAGGGTGCATGAGCCCAACCATTGAAAGGAAACCTACAAAAACCCTATCTAATGAAGAACTATATACAAAAAGGTGGGGCATTGTCCAAGCGCCCCAAATGAAATGAAAACTAAAAGGAAACCTAACACTAATTAACTATATACAATGGCAGCGGGCTAGTCCAACGGCTCACTTCCTGATTTCCCGGGCCAGGGTATCATTGAACTCCTGCTCGATGTCCCGGAGGCGGTCCTCTTCTAATGCCCCGAGCGTTCGCAGGGACGATGACATCCGGACCTCCAGGTTCATGCGAATTGCCTCGAGGCACTCGGCCCACCTCAGAGCCCTTTGCATGGAGTTCTCCGCCCTGACCATCGTGAGCCGTGCCTCTTCCGCCCGCTGCCACTCCGCATCTATAGCATGGCCTAACCGCTGCCACATGGAAGACACTTCCCGTCCTGGGTCCTCCTGCCCTCTGGCCAATGCCTGCCCCTCCGATGTCGAAGGCCCTGAGGCATTATGGCTCCTACCTTGTTGCTGCTGCTGCTGTGCCTGTGCCCGTGCCCTGGCTCCTGCTGCCTGCACATCCTCCTCCGGCTGGGGTGCAGTTGTTGAGGTGGCCACCCCTGCTGGACGTCCGACTCCCGACTGTGGCAGGGATATGTCCTCCACCAGCCTGGCCGCACGGTCAGAGGCAGCTCCACAGGATCCCCAGGTGATACATGGGTGGGAAGATGGCACGGAGGACGACTGGCGCATAGGGGGTTCAGGTGAGGAGGGGGTCGAACCAAGGTTCAGCAAATGAAGGAATCCGGCCTGGGTGACCTGTCCCAGTAGGCTGACGTGGTCAACAAGCCATTTGAGATGACGTGCAGTCTCCCCATGAAAAGACTGCAGGTCACCTCGCATGTCCCGTTGACACAACGCCACCCCAGCCAGGACAGGCTCAACCCGGTCCCAGATAGCCACGTCCGCAGAGAGAGGAAGGCCAGTTGTTGTAAGCGGATCCCCTCCCTGAAAACGGGTCTGGACGTAGGCATCCCTGCTGGTGCGGGATGATTCAGTCACAGGATCGGGGCCAGGATTACACACAGGCACCTCCGCGGCGGCCAGTGCTGCCTCCTGTCCCTGCCCCTGCACTGCACCACTGGCACCAGTGGAATCCCCACCTCCAGACCCCGTCTCTGTCCCTTGCGCCGCCTCCTCCTCCACCAAACCCCCCACCAACCTGGATGACTCCGTGCCATCTTCCTTCGTCGGACCCTGTGGGGTCTCAGCTGCCCCTTCTGCTGTGACGCGGCCCCAGACTCCTCACTCCCTGACAAGATCACAACCTGGGAGGGGAGCCGGGCCTTGCGTCTCCGGCTGGTGGTGTGATCCCCGCCGCTGTGCTCCACAGCACCCTCTCCGCCCTCTTCATCAGTTGACGCTGCAGACAGGGAGAGATAGGAGACAGGCATCAGGACACTGTACAATGGACTGATACACACATGCCAGTTGCACATGAGTGGCAGTGTCAAACTTCAGACATGGCATCACAATCCCCAACACACATGGCATGTCAACTCACACACATGAGCAATTCCACAGCCATATGGCAACAGCCAGCACCATCCATACACATACAACAGCATGAGCAGCCAAAGGTGAGCCAGACATCACATGAAACACAGGGAGTGCACTAGACATGCACACACTCCACCACACTTACATGCATGTGTACACCTCCAGCAACTGTCGCAGTGATGAGATCGGCATCCATGTCACATCTGGCAATCAGTCTTCTACATATCAGTGTCCCAAGCATCCATGTTGCATCACTGTTGCACCCTTGTGAAATACACACACATGCACATGTACACAGTGCAGATACATGCAGCTGGAACCGACATCCATGTGTGACACCCCAATCATGCCAACCTACATACACAGTCATTCAAGCATGTGTGCTCACACATCTGCATTTGGCATGCAAGCTTACACACACATGCACCATCCATGTGTCTCACACATGCGAGGACTCGCATGTGTTAGCCTCACGGCCCTGTACATACACATCCATACATGGCCCTACAAAACCACATGTGCAACCTGCACACTACTGGCACACCACCACACGCACAGCTTACAATCAGTATACATGTACACTTTCCACTCGACTCCAGACGGGTCTGCCTCTTAAGGACCTGGACGTGGAGCGCTGGGGATATGCGTTACAGGACCCTCATTTGATGTTCCGACAGGTGGCCCTGGCGCCCCTTAGCATCCGCTGCCTTCAAGAGGCGCCGGGCCTTGTTGAGGGTCCTGGACCTGAAGTCCTCCCAGCGCTTCTTGACATGTTGGAATTTTCGTACTGCCACCCTCTCCGCGTTGATGGCAGTCACGATGTCCGTCCAGATCCTGGTCTGTCCTTCCTTGTCGGCACGCAAACTTCCAAAGAGGGCATCATACTGCCCCAGGACTTGCTCCACCAGGACACCAACTTCTGTGGCAGTGAAGCTGGTGGCCCTCTGCCTCTCTGGCTGGGGGTTGCCAGTGGTCTGAGATGGTGGTGTGCCCGACATGGCAACCCCAGAGGTAGGCGTGGGTGGGCAACTGGGTCCTGGGGCTGGGCTGTGGAGCGATGGTATCCCAGTCGGGAGTCTTCAGTTCCAGCAGGGGTGGTCACAGCAACTGCACCCCTGCAGATGGCTGATGTGCAGGCAGCAAATAGCAGGGCACGTGGGCAGCAGGCAGGCAGCAGCAGATGGCAGGTGGGAGCGTGCTCGGGGCTCTTGAGGGCAGGAAAATGGCCTTCAGGGCAGGAGCGTGGTCTTCCGTGTGTTTTCGCGTGGTCAGCTTGATACGGAGTGATTTGGCACGTGAAAAAATTGCATGTCAGCGTGTAATTGGAGGAAAGGCCCATAGCGCGTGAGCGCGTCAGCGCACGCACACTATTCATTGGACCAAAAGCCCTTAGCGCGTAAGAGCGTCTGTGAGGTATCGCGCACGGGCATTGCCCTGGCATGGCTTGAAGATCCCACGTGGATTTCCATTGCTCTGTATGTGCTTTTCGTGCGGTGCGTGTGTTTTCCAGGCGTTGGGGTTCACACGCTATTACTTCACAGCGGGTGGGTGTTGGCTACGCGTTCTTCTACACGCAAGGCAGACGGTGAGTGGTAGCCCGCTCGCCCAGGTCCAATCACGTGTAAAACTTCCCGCACACCCTGTAATACAAGTACCCTGCTGAAATCGCGTGTAAAACTTCCTGCGCACCCCGTAATACAAGTACCCCGCTCGCACAGGGCCCTTTTGCGTGTGAGACTTCCCGCGAACCCCATAATACACGTACCCTGCTGAAATGGCGTGTGAGACTTCCCATGCACCCCAGGACATTGCCCCTGTGCGAGCGGGGTACGTGTATTTCAGGGGTGCGCGGGAAGTTTTACACGCGATTTCAGCAGGGTACGTGTATTTCAGGGGTGCGTGGGAAGTTTCACACACGATTTCAGCAGGGTACGTGTATTTCACGGGTGCGCGGAAAGTTTTACACGTGATTTCAGCAGGATACATGTATTTCAGAGGTGCGCGGGAAGTTTCACACGCAATTTCAGCAGGGTACGTGTATTTCAGGGGTGTGCGGGAAGTTTTACACGCGATTTCAGCAGGATACATGTATTTCAGGGGTGCAGGGGAGTCCTACACGTAATTTGGCTGTGTGGGTCCTCCCAGGTGTTCCCTCTACACCCTACACGGACCCTGCAGGCAGCCCACACCACAGGGGACTACCCCCCACCCCTGGTCATGCCCCCCAGCCAAGCCACGTCACCTTGCACTACTGATCAACAGCGCATGACCCCCTGCACCCCCACCCCTCAGCAGTGCAGGGCACCTGCCAGCAGGCCCCCACACATGACCCCCTGCACCCCCACCCCCCAGCAGTCAGGGACACCTGCCAGCAGGCCCCCACACATGTCCCCCTGCACCCCCACCCCCAGCAGTGCAGGGCACCTGCCAGCAGGCCCCCACTCATGTCCCACTCATGACCCCCTGCACCTCCACCCCCCAGCAGTCAGGAGCAAATGCCATCAGGCCCCCACACATGTCCCCCTGCACCCCCACCCCCCAGCAGTGCAGGGCACCTGCCAGCAGGCCCCCACTCATGTCCCACTCATGACCCCCTGCACCCCCACCCCCCAGCAGTCATGGGCACCTGCCAGCAGGCCCCCACACATGTCCCCCTGCACCCCCACCCCCCAGCAGTGCAGGGCACCTGCCAGCAGGCCCCTACTCATGTCCCACTCATGACCCCCTGCACCCCCACCCCCAGCAGTGCAGGGCACCTGCCAGCAGGGCCCCACTCATGTCCCACTCATGACCCCCTGCACCCCCATGCCCCAGCAGTGCAGGGCACCTGCCAGCAGGCCCCCACACATGTCCCCCTGCACCCCCACCCCCCAGCAGTGCAGGGCACCTGCCAGCAGGCCCCTACTCATGTCCCACTCATGACCCCCTGCACCCCCACCCCCAGCAGTGCAGGGCACCTGCCAGCAGGGCCCCACTCATGTCCCACTCATGACCCCCTGCACCCCCATGCCCCAGCAGTGCAGGGCACCTGCCAGCAGGCCCCCACACATGTCCCCCAGCCAACATGTCATCACAATCCAGATCCCTGGCTCTTATGGCCACACAAATCCCACCCCACAGCACCCCAGTCCAAACACCCAACCAAGCTTTACATCCACTCCAAATTGAAATCATCATTACATGATAGATCACAAATAAGCAGTATGCGCATGAGTACAAGTCTGTCAGACCCACACAATGGCAACACATGACTGAGAAAACCCACATTGTGACATGCATGAAACCAATGAGAGAAGACCACACATTGAAGTAAGAAACAAAAATGTATTCAAGTCAAAATGAAGGGAATGAAATAAAAACATACAATAATGCCAATAATAATCAAAATGCAGCATGTCCCAAAAATGATATATAAAAAAAATGAGAATCCAAATTAATCCAAATGAAAATGTGTCCAAAGTCACCGTCCAACAAAGCAAATCCAAAGGGAAAGAAAAGCCTAATATCCATTGCTCCATGGTGAAAAAAAATAAAGATGAATGAGAAAAATCCACTGTAAAACTATGTACAAATAGCAAATCCAGGGTCCATGAGCCCAACGACATAAATGAAACCTACAATGAAACCTACCTAATTACTAACTATATACAAAAATGTGGGGCATAGTCCATGAGCCCCAAATGAAAGAAAAAAGAAATGAAACTTAACACTAATGAACTATATACAATGGCGGCGGGCAAGTCCAACGGCTCACTTGTTGATGTCATGGGCCAGGGCATCATCGAACTCCTGTTCAATGTCTTGGAGGCGGGCCTGTTCTCTGGCCCCGAGGTCTCGCAGGGATAACGCCATGTCCACCTCCAACTCCCTGTGAATTCCCTCGAGGCACTCAGCCCGCCTCAGCGCCCTGCGCATGGAGTTCTCTGCCCTGACCATTGTGAGCCGTGCCTCCTCCGCCCGCCGCCGCTCTGCACCTATCTGCTGGCCCAACCGCTGCCACACAGAAGACACTCCCATTCCAGGGTCCTCCTGCCCTCCGGCCGATGCCTGCCCCTCTGGTGTAGATGGCCCCGAGCCATGATGCCTCCCACGTTGAGCCTGCCGCTGCCTCCGATGCAACTGCCTCTGCCAGCACAACGGCATCCAGGCTGATGGAATCCACCGACGCCGTCGTGCACGTGCCCTGCTCGATGATGCCGGCACATCCTCCATCTGCTAGGGTCCAGTTGCTCTGGTGTCCACCGCTGCTGGACCTCCGACTCCCAACTGTGGCAGGGATTGGATCCCCACTGAGCTTGCTGCGTTGGTCAGGGCAGGTCCACAGGGGGCCCTGGTGGCATCTGGACCGGAAGACGGCATGGAGAACGACTGGCGCATAGTCTCCACAGAGGAGGAGAGGGCCGCCAGAGTGGCCGACACATGTACAAAACCCCCGACCATGGACACTCACAACTGGGCCACGTTGGCATGCTGCTCTTCATGATGACGTGCGTGCTCCCCCTGGGAAGCACGCACGTCATCACGAATGTCACGCATGCGCAACGTGACAGCAATCAGGACCTTCTCCATATGGCCAGGGGTCCCCTCGTCCGCAGGTCGAGGAGTGTCAGATGACAGACATCCCCCCTACCTGCGGACGGGCCTGGGATGGGGCATCCCTGCTGGTGCATGGTGGTGCAGTCACAGGGTCAGGGACAGCGACATGCACAGGCCCCTCCGCAGTGACCTGTGTTGCCTCCTGCCCCTGGCCCTGGACTGCACCACTTGCACCAGTGGTACCACCCCCAATAGGCCCCATGTGCGGCTCAGTAGCGGCCTCCTCCTCCTCTGTGGAAACCACCAACCTGGATGGCTCCACACCGTCTTCTGCCGTTGCAAGCCCCTGTGGGGGCTCACCCACCCCTTCCGCTGCAGCCGTAGTGGCAGACGCAGCACCAGTCCCTTCACTCCCGGATGATGGTAAATTCTGGGAGGGTGACTGGGCCTTGCGTCGCCATCCGGTGGGGGCATCCCCGCAGCTTTACTCCACAGCGCTATCTCCGCCTTCTTCATCACTTGCCGCTGTGTAGAGGGAGACATAGAACACAAGCATCAGGGTACTGTACAATGGTCCCCTGGACAGGAAGCAATAGCAGATGAGTGGCACTGCCAAACATCACTTCCATCATGTCCCTCCACAACACATGGGTCAGTGCAGGCAAAACACATGCAGTAACAGGCATGGCGCATGCTATGAACATTAGCATACATGTCCAAGGCACTCTTGAAACATACAATGCTGGTTTGAAACTCACATGCATCATGGGTCATGCCTATCACATGCACACACTTCACCGTAGTTTCATCCATCTGGCCTTGTACACCCCAGACACAGTGGATACAAGGATGAGTAGGCTGCATCAGTGAATCTGAACATTGTCACAGACATGTGTCATGCATCCATGGCATTTACAATTGACAGACACGCAAGTCAGACAAAAAGACATGGACACCATACATGTCCATGACAGCAGTACCCATCTCTCACACCCCATCCATGTCCAATAACAGAGACAGGCATGCATTAATGTGTGCATTCCCCATGCTGCTCCGCATGTTGCATTGTAACACATGCACCAACCATGTGGTTCACACATTACTGGTCTCACATTTAGGACCATGATGTCCCTGCACACACAGATACGTACATGGCCTATGTCACACATACAGGCAAGTATCAGACAACCAGCACCCTGCAACATGCCCTGTCTCACACAGCAATGCTTGGCCACTTACCGCTCAACTCCGAACGGGTCTGCCTCCGAAGGATCTGGGCGTGGAGCGCTGGGCCTACGCGTTCCAGGACCCTCATCTGGATGGTACTCATGCTGCCCCCTCATGCTGCTTGTTGAGGGTCCTGGACCTCAAGTCCTCCCAGCGCTTCTTGACTTACTTGATGTTGCGGGTTGCCACCCCCTCCGCGTTGATGGCAACCACAAAGTCGTCCCAGATACTATCCCGTCCTTCCTTGTTGGCGCGTGATGTTCCGAAGAGGGCATCATACTGCCCCAGGACATGCTCCACCAGGACACCAACTTCGGTGGCAGTGAAGCTGGTGGCCCTCTGCCCCTCTGGCTGGGGGTCGCCAGTGGTCTCAGATGGTGTTTGCCCCGACATGACGACCCCCGAGGCAGGCGTGGGTGGGCAACTGGGTCCTGGGGCTGGGCTGTGGAGTAATGGTATCCCAGTCGGGAGTCTTCAGTTCCAGCAGGGGTGGACACAGCAACTGGACCCCTGCAGATGGCTGATGTGCAGGCACCAAATAGCAGGGCACGTGGGCCGCAGGCAGTCAGGCAGCAGCAGTTGGCAGGTGGGAGCGTGCTCGGGGCTGTTGGGGGCAGGAAAATGGCCTTCAGGGCAGGAGCGTGGTCTTCCGTGTGTTTTCGCGTGGCCAGCTTGATACGGGGTGATTTGGCACGTGAAAAAATTGCACGTCAGCGTGTAATTAGAGGAAAGGGCCTTAGCGCGTAAGCGCATCAGTGCACGCACGCAATTCCATTGGACCAATGGCCCTTAGCACGTAGGCGCGTAAGTTACATTATGCGCGCGGGCGTTTCCCTCATAGCACGTGATGACAGAGCACACGTGGAAAAACTGCACGTCCGAGTGTCATCACGTCTAATTGGAGGAAAGCGCCCGCGTACACGCGTATCTGATGTGTACGTATGGGCCGGTTTAAAAGCTGCGTGTAGGACGCCATTTCCTTGTACGTGCTTTTCGTGGAGAGCGAGTGGGTGAAGTCTGTATTTCTTGTCAGTTCACATGCGATTACTTCACAGCGTTTCTAGTTCGTACTCCCTGTTACCTCTGACAGCTCTTTTCTGATTTTTTGTTGGGCCTGTTTTCTCAAACAGAGTGTGCGCATATTTTTCACGTTCTTTTTCCCGGCAGACGATGAGTTCCGCACGTATTTAGCAACTGTGCTTGCCCCGTGTGTCGCGTTCCCCTTCAGAGGTCATTGTAGGCTGCGTGTATTACGCGTACGCTTATTTTTGTGTTTCTGGGTGCCACAGCGTAGTGCAAGTTCATTTTTTCACGCATGTGGTCTACGAGGGGTTGCGTGCACGTTTATTTTTGATTTTGGGATGCCTGTGCGTTGCGTGACACGTCATCTTCCCCGAGGGGTCACAGACAGCCTTGTTAGAGCACTAGGGTACGAATTCCATCTGGTATCCTACCCCTTTTACCCCCAATTGCCCAGGACAATAGTTTACTGCAACTCCCATACGCACAACAACATCAGTGCCATGGCTGGGAGGCGACCAAGAGGTAAGGGAGGCAAAGGTGGCCGACCCTCAAAAGGTGGGTGTGGTCGTTGCGGTTGGGGACGTGGCCGGGATTTGCAGGGGGCCCCTATACCCCCATGTGTGGAGGAACAATCAGGGACACCCATGCCCCCCCCCATGGTTGATGGAAACGTGGCTGACACCATCCAAGCTCAGCCCCTGTTGGACCAGCCCATTGTGGCACCTGACCTGGCACAAGATGACTCCCTGGCTGACTTCCAGGTCAGCAAGTCTAGGCCACGTGTGGCAGTGCAAGTTGTTGTCACCAATCCACGTGGATCTGGGGCAGCTATGTCATCTGCTGCCCCAAGTATGCAGGGTGGGGAGGCTGCAGGGGCAGCTGCAGCTCCATCTGCCCCAGCTCTGACTCTCCCAGCCAGGACAGTGTCAGTCCCAGTCCATCAAACTGACGTTCCCCCTGCCAACATTACCCAGCAACCAATGCCTGCATCAAGAACTATGGTCATTGTGCATTTACACACTCCTACTACCCAGTCCACCAGTGATTCTGCCCCTACTGACCAGAGTGGCGTAAGCCACTCTGACTCTGCTCCACCATTAGAGAAGAAAAGAAGGGTGCTCTGGCACGACAGGCTGAGACCCCAGACATGGCTACACACTCCAGCACGTCAAGGAAGCCTTACTTTAATGACGCGGAACTTGATGCACTTGTGCACTATGTGTCGGCACATAGCCACAAAATGTTGGTGACTGCAGGGTGCAAGACCACACCTGGTCAACGTAAGGCACACTGGCAGACCATCGCCGACCGCATAAGTGCCCTTGGATTTGTGAGGCGCTCAGCTGATGACCTGGAATGACCTGAAACGCAGAGCAAAGAAGAAGCTGGCCTCAAATCATGCCGCTACTCTGGTGACTGGCGGTGGGTCTCCACAAGAGGACAACAAACTCACTGAACATGAGTCTGTTGCTGGGGCCTTCGGCACAGAGGAACAGATCCAAGGTGTGGGAGGACTACCTGATTATGAAGCATTGTCCGGTGAGTGCCCATGCATGTGTGTGTAATGCATGTGTATGTTTTTAGGGTGAAGGGTTCTGATTGAGTGCCAGGTGAGGGTGTGTGTGTCTGAGTGGTATGGGTCACCCATGTGCTTCATCCAAAACATTCAGCGGCCTTGGATTTGGGTGTGACAGTATACCTTCTGCCCATATTAGTAATTTGGCTCAACATTACGGCAGTTGCCCTTGAAGTGGCATCTTGCAACAACATTGTTTGTATTTTTCAGTGTTCGTTCAGGCTGATTGTTTCAATTCTCCCACTTTGGCTACGCATTTCTCAGCCCTATTGTCACATTTGTGACATGCTTCTGTAATTGATGAACCCCACATTGGACCACATTTGTTACCTTGTTAGATAAATGATTTGACCATTCAGGCTAATTGAGTATTGGCCTGATCACAGGAATTTTTGGGGCCTGTTTGAATGTGGAACATGATAGTTGTTTCCTGTCATGTTGAAGTGACAAACCATTGATGTATACATCGGCCTGCAATCACTGTATTTTTGGACACTGGATGTGTTGCAGTGTGTGGCCTATTTTGTCACACTATGTAGCATTTTTCATCTCATCATGTCCATCTCACATGGATGGCTGACAGTATTCATTCACTGACATATGGATGTACTTGTGGAATGTACCATGGCTATGGTACATACCATCTGTGTGATGGCATGTGTCATGTATGTTTATTGGAAAGGCCACTCACAAGCCAATGTGTGATGGCAGTGCTACCCAGCATGCAGCAAATGTGTTGCTCTTCCATGTAGGTGTCATCAGTGCCTGCCTTTTGGGTCCCCTTCAAACTCAGTGACAGTGCATGCATGGGAGGGTTATAGTCATGTGGGACATGTGTAAATCGTGTAATGTACTGGTTATGTAGCTTGTCAGGCCTATGCTATGGTGCTAATGCCTATTTCCATTTTTTGCCTTTCATGTTTTTTCAGGGGATGACGCACTTGATGCTGTTGAGGTTGAGGAGATGGTGCAGACCCAGGAGGAATCTCAGGCACGACCGGGCACCAGTGGGGGACGTGGTGTGGTGGTGGGTGAGAACCCAATCTTGCTGCAGAACATTCTACCGAGGGGAGCCTCTGGGTGCACCTCCCTAGACCTCTATTCAGGTGCTGATTCGGATGATGAGACCTATGTGGCGTCGCAGGTAAGTGTTTTTGGCAGGGATTCTGTTCTGTCCAACCCACCTGTACTAGGGGTAGAACCCTATATGGGGATGTCAGTGTTGGTAAGTCCGCCTTTGGCGGTTACGGATGCAGGGTCACACTCCACAACATTTGATCCTGTTCCTGGGCCAGCAGATCAGAGGGGGGATGCAGTCCTGCAGCCTCAGGCAGTGCCGGCACAGCAAGGCGCAGATCGCCTTGCCCCAAACAGGTGTGGTGCCCGCCGATACGGTGGCCGTACGCCACCAGGCAATACCGCATGGGAACAATCCATTTACGGTATGGCAACCCAACAGGCAGCATCAGATGAGATGATGGCTCAAGCAATGGAGAGGGTGGCAACTTCCATTGTCCCCCCTGACAGGCAGATGGAGCTACTACAGCAGGCAACAGACTCCATTTGCCAATCACACAGGGAGGACATGTTGGCATCCAACAGGGACAGACGGGCGGCACTGGAGACTCTACGCCAATCGATATCAATAGAGTCCCAGGGCCACAGGGAAGCCCTGAGGGTAGAACTCCATCACCTCAGGGAGACTCTTGTTGACCTTGAGGCTTCCACTAACTTGAGGACAGAACAGCAGCTGGAGCGGCTCACACGTTCGCTCTCATCTGAGATGCAGGCAACTCGGGAGGAGATCTGTGCATCATGTCAGGTGCTGCATGGGGATCTCCACACTATAATCCTCCAAGATGAGACCTTCCACACCCGCATGCTTGCTGCCATGGAGGACCATACCAGGGCTTTGCGTGGGCTGTCTCCCATTGCACCACCACCTCCTGTGGCAGCAGCAGAGGGTGATGATAGTGACAGCAGCAGTTCTCCCACATTGGCATAGCAGGCCATGAGCCCATGGAGGTGTTTTTTTCCCCAACATCCACACAGGTGGGTGTTGGTGCGCACCATGTCCTCGGACCTCCTGGGTGGCCTCCCCCCCGGCGCTGATATTTGATTTTTCTTTTTTTTTTGCAGTGTGTTGCCTTGTGTGGCTCCCGTGAGCATCCACTGTAGTCTGGATGGGCACTTGCAGGCTTATCCTGAGTTTGGGTTAGATGCTTGGGTTTGTGAGACACACACCCCTCCTGCTTCCCGTTTCCATGGGCTTGCAAAGGGTGTGCCCAAGTGACATTGACTTACACGGTGACGTAGGACTCCCATGAGCTGTGTGGGCAGTCTGTAGTCAATACTGTGTATACATTCCTAGTGGATATTGTTGTTGAATTGTACACTGCATGGTGTATTGCTATGTGCTTGTGCATCCATGTCTTTCGCCTAATTTGCAGGTTAATTCCTCATGTTTTCACAAGGCCGTCTACTTTGGAGATGGAGTTCATGTTGTAAGTAGTGCACTTGGACATTTGCGTGGCAGCAGCACTGTACAGTTGGAAGTGGCCGATGTGCTGGCATGATCAGGTTGTAAGACTACCACTACTCTAACTTAGTACTGTCATGTTTATGCTATGTTTGAGGTTGTGTAGCTGCATTGAATTGTTGGTAAGTATTTGGTCATGTGTGCTGTTAGTTCTACATTACTGGGAGCATATTGTGTGTGGGCAGTTTCCATTGAGGACACTGTACTTTGACACTTGTGTGATGTTTTGGGGATTGCTTTGTTTGCTCTCACATAGCATTACGTGCCATGGTGTGTTGGGTGGCGGTGCTGGGGAGGGGTTGGGTGACATGGCACTGTTGTCATGTTGTATTTTGCAAGGGAGTAATGATTTTTGCAGCATAGAAGTGTGTCTTTTGATGACACACCATTGGTGGTGGTGGCGTTTGTGTAGGTAGGGCACACAATGTAACACTTCCAGGTGACCAATCTCAGGCTGGTATGGTTGTGACAGTTGACTGTCCCTTATGTCATCATCATTGATTGTCAGCTGGCATGTGCCAGGGCTGTGTGCACTCCACAGTGGTGTGATTTTAGGTGAAGTAATTATCCACCAGCTGTGTACGGGCTGCCTTACCCCGTGCCCTTCCCCTCCCATGCGCAGCGGCCATGCTTGTGGTTGGGGATGTGGGGGCACCACCATGTCCACCGGCAGGCCCCGGCGTGTTCTAACGTTGTGCAGGACACATGCTGCCACTATGATCCTGCACACTACTGGGGGAGCGTATAACAGCTGCCCGCCACAATGGTCAAGGGAGCGAAAGCGTGACTTGAGCACTCCGAATGTGCGCTCCACTATGCCCCGGGTTGTAATATGGGCTGTGTTGTATCTTACCTCGGGTGGGTTGGTGGGGTTCTGAATTGGCGTCATCATGTGGGTGCTCAGAGGGTAGGCACTGTCCCCTGGGGAGGTGGTGATAGGTATCATTAGTGGGGTTGTGACATTGCTCAGTATCTGACATGCATGCATTTATACTCACCGAGCAGCCATGTATCGCCATGCCGCCCAGCTTCTAGGTCCCGGTTTAGAGTTGACATTCTGTAAATTAAACTGTCGTGGGTGGACCCTGGATAGTTGCCATATACTGAGGTGATGATTCCCTTGGCATCACATACTACCTGGACGTTGATGGAATGCCAGTGCTTGCAGTTTCTGTAGATGTGCTCTGATGCCCTGGAGGGGACGTAGAGCCACATGGGTGCAGTCAATGGCACCTAGCACTTTGGGGAAGTGTGCCACCCCGTAAAAATCCTGAACCACAGCCTGCCTTTCTGCAGGTGTTCTGGGCAGGTATATGTGCCTGCGGACTGATGGGCGTGCAGTCATGATGGCCAACAGCTGGTGTAGGCAGCGTGACTGCGTGGCCTGTGACACCCCCCCCACTATAGCAGTTGTCCGTTGAAATGATACAGTGGCCAAGAAGTGCAGTACATTGAGGACCTTCTGCAGGGGGCTGAGTGCTTGGGAGCACAGGGTGGGTGATGTGAGGTCATCCTCCCACTCACTGACCAGGTCGAGTATTATGTGAGGTGGAAACTTGTACCTCCCATACACCTGGTCATCAGGCATCCCAAAAATGCTCGTTCTGGGTGTAAAAATTCTGGGCCTGACTATCCTCCTCCTGCGGTATCCCACGCCCGCTGCTGCTAGGAACGGTATATTCATCCTGGTGTCTGTGCTTGTTTGTTGTTTGCACGCACTTTTATGCTGCGCGGGTCCACGTACACCTGCTTCCTGCTGGCGTGCGTGTTTCCGGATTAGCGCGTCTTTTTTGGCGCACGTGTTAGCCCCGTTTGATTCCATGAATACGTGTTTTGAACGTGCATGTGGGCGTTCCGTGCACTTGCCCCCTGTACTTCCCCCGTGACGCCCACATTTTCACGAGTTGTTCCCCATTCCGCGTGTCACGCCCCCTTTTCCTCCTACTTTTGTTGTGTGCGCCGCGCTATGTGCGATTTCGCTGTGCGCTTAGCGCACGCTGTTTGGAGACGTGTGCGCCAGCGTGCACCACGCAGAATTTTGGCGCACATCCTGGAATTTCCTCACGCACAGACTTCCATGAATCGCTGTGCGCGGGTTTCGCTGCGATTTTCGCACTGGCACTGCTATTCGCACGCTTTTGCACGCTTGCGCTGAAAATTTCAGCGCACATTAATTCCATGAATCGGCTCCAGAATGTTTTGAACATCATGCAGGAAAAGCTTAGTTTATGCAGCTGAGTGTCTTGAAGCCTATAATTCATCGCAGGAAAACTATCTGCAAATGAGTAGTGTTTCAGTTTGAAATGCAACTACATATAATGTTTTGCACATGTTACTACTTAATACTTTTGCATATTTCTAACTTCTGATAAAAAATACAAATTCAAAAGTTCAATCATTTTAGGATTTTTATTACATGCTTGATCTGTGATGGTAACACAGGGCACTGTGAATAACCAATAGTCAGTTTGTAATACCACCTGAAGGAAGTTACTTTGCCATGTGTGATAAGTCAACAACCAAACTGGTTATCATACACTGGGTTTTACAAGGGCTGTGTGTGTGTGAATGCTCATACTTAATTTACATGGTAAAAGATGCAAGCCAAAAGGGCATAAAAGGTGTGTTATAAATAAAATACTGCAAGAACATAGAGTCAGCATTGGGAGTGTACTAAGTGCAATATTTACTTGCTGTTAGTGATCCCGGTATAAGAACAATTATCGGGTCGTGCTCTAAAGTTAGGCTCACCACTATACCACAAAAATACTTATATAACAAAAAATACCACCAACCAAAATACCGCAAAATACCCCCTACAGTTGCATCTGGGAGCTCAGGAATATTCCAAACTCACTCCCAGTATTGACATACCCAAAAGAGGTCCAGGACCATGCATACTGTGATTTGTCAAATCAAAATGCGAATACATTTTGAATGTCTTCAGCTAGTCACACACAACAGCATCCAGTTGTTAGATCCAAGGTGGTAAATACCTTTGACCCGTGAACCTGTGCAAGACCCTAATCAATAAATGGAATAAATAGAAGGGGCCATATTGAAACAGGTACCTTTTCGTTTAATTCTCGTAGATCTGCACACAAGCACCATTGGCTATTGGATTTTAGCACATCTAATGTGGGAGTATTTGATGTACTATGCATAGGCCTAATGATTTCTCTAGATTCTACATTTTTGATTATTTCAGCCAGTTACTCCAGACATGCCAGGGGCAACCTATATTGCCACACAAATAGCTGCCCCCTACCATGTCCTTCTGGTAGTGTGGCATAATTTGGACAGCCTACAGTGATAGGCATCTTTGGCAAAAACCTGTTTGAACTCCATAAATATTTTCCTCAATTGGTATTTTTCTTCTTCATTTGTGCAAGCATCTGCAGCTTGAATCTGCTCTTCTACCATTTTAGAAAACTTAGGGTAGTCCTCCAAAGGATGAACTTCTGTACTTTCCACTAACCGTGTGGCAGGGTCTCTTTGGAGAGTCGCCACCCTGAAATATTTTCAATATGCTGCTTTTCTCATTTAGAATCACCCAATTTGAATATGACACAATCATTCTGATGACAGCATACCATTTTACCTGGCTCATGAGGGTTTACTGACTGAACTTTAAAGATTTCCTTTCCTTAGAATCCAATGATTCTGGTTATTCACCCTGTGCAGTCACGTAGCATTCAGGGATATTCCCGATCAGTAGGGTACTGAAATCAGCAGTGTTGTAATTTCCATACTGCTATTACGAATGCTGTATTTTCTTCCAAATGAATGTCTTGACACCTTTTATTGTCTACCAAGATTTGAATGGGTCCATCCCCAATCTCTAACAATGCTGTGTATTTGCATTCTAACCCTTGTTAGACACACAAATACATCAGAGTATTTCTGAAGTCCCTTCCTGTATTTTAATGCTATTGTAAATTGTCTGGTGAAAGCTGGAATGGTAACATCCTTTTTCACTTGAAATTCCATGATACGCTTGTCTCTTGTCTCCAAATTCGGGTGTAGCTCCACCCAATCTGGACCAGACTTTTGATTTCGAAAGTCCACCACCATACACATTCTGTGCATGATGTAATTTCCCAAATAGAATTTGTTTTGTATTCCACTCATGTTCCACAAATTGTGATGAATACTTTTAGAGCCAATTATAATCTTTCACATGCATCTTGTTGGGATGGTAATGAGCCTATCCCACCCCTGTAGGTGCTTCCAAGTAAGGTGAACACCATATGAGGTGATGTAGCATACAAGAGGGAGTAACCCACACTACCAAGCAACATGTATAGGTACTGTAGTGCTTGGAGTGGCACTAGAAATCCATAGCCCATGACTCCATGTTGTACTAGGCCTATGAGGGATAAGATGGTTCACATTCTCTGCTTACTAGGCCTAATTCCTGCAAGACAGAGTGACTCTGCAGAGCCTGTTCCGATGGAAGTTCACTTCCCCCTCATTCCTCCAGTGTTGCAAATATTTAGTATATTTCAAAGGAATGCGCCCTACAAGAGGAGGAGACAACACCAGGCTCTACACTGCGTCCATTCATGTCCACCAAACTGTGGTTAGGCCTCTAACCCCCACCCAGCCAGGCCTGAGCAAGCCCCACACCACTGACCTGACCCCCACACCTTTGCATTCCCTAATAAGCAAGCAACCCCCTATCTGAACACAAATCAAGTGTGCACAGAAGAACTAAGCATGCATGGCTGTATTTCTTTCCAGCATGAAAAAGGTACCAGGGGTATTAATTAATTACATTTCAAAACCCAGGGTGGAGACTTTGAGTGCAGGAACTGCAGTATCAATGAGGCCATGAATGTGTGGGTCAGTGTGAGGTGGTGAACCCTCCTGCGTGTATTGCCCCTTTAAGGGGATGTGTCCCCTACCCTTTTGCATTGCCCTTTTAAGATGGGCCATGACTTTGTCATGGCGCAAGCTAATAAAAGGGAGCCCTGCAGGCACGTGCGTCAGAACGGCTGCAGACTCCGTGGAAGGTTGGTCTGAGTCCGTGTCTCATTGATGATGTAGGCCGCAGGCCTACATGTGGGAGGTACAGGCCTGCAGGCCCTGTTGCCATGGGACCCTCGTGCCAGGACGGTGGCCGAGGTCCGCATGGTCAGGACCCTGGCAGGCTGTGCCCCCACCCCGATGGCGCTGATGTCCCCTAGTGTCACGGGGCCTGCCGGATGGACATGGCAGGCCCCAAACTCCCACAGGCGCTGGGCCTGTTTGGTGCTGTGAGGAAGCAGCACCCCGGGGGCGCCTGCCGGATGGACATGGCAGGCGAACCCCAACAATGGCGACGAGGAAGTCGGACTCTCCGTTTCGAAGAAAACAGAGAGAATATGATGATGAGCCCATGCCCATCTCTCATGTGTGTTGAGAGAGAAAAGGAAGGAAAGCGAAGGAACGAGTGCCCAACCCCACCATGGGCCTGGATTGGGTTGCGCCTCGCCGCCTGCGCTGCGTAGTGGACCCGGGCCACCCTATGGTGAGGTGTGCCCGTGGCGGTCTGCCGAAATGGAGGGAGAGAAGTGGCGCCCGCGGTAATCCGCTGCAATATAAGAAGTGTGTGCCTGTCCCCAACGAAGTCGATATGGAGTGGCTGTGGCCACTGGGGAAGTGAGGTTAGCGAGATGTGTGCGGCGTCCATTGCCGCTCATGAAGGAGGAGGAGCGAAGACAAAGGAAATGTGGGGAGCCTTGCCGGCGAGTACTCCCTGGGCCAGGGCCCTGTGGAGGGTGCTCGTGTGGCCCGGGTGTGAGTTTCGCCTGCAGGCTCCCCGCATGCTAAACAAGCAAGTTTCCAGTGGAACCGGAGAGATGTGCACCGGCCCCTAGAGGGGCTGATGTGGGTGTGCGGTGTCCGAGGAAAGTGTCAGCTGGTGCCCCTCCTCGCTCGCGGGCCTCTGCCGAGGGGGTGCTTGTGCGAGCGGGGAGAGGGGATGCCCGTTGGTGGTGCCCATCCTGCGCGGAGCCGCCGCTCAGGCCCCATTGTGAGCCTGGGCCTGCGGCGGTGAAAGAGGCTCCAAGATCCAAGGAAAAAAGAGGACAGTAAACGCTCCGGTGCGGAGCACCTGACCCCCACCGCAGGGTGGGATTGGCCTATGCCCAACCTCTGCATTCCGGTGTACGCCGGGGTCACACTGCGGTGGGGTGTGCCCACGGCCCGACCACCCCCAGGAAAGGAGGGGGGAGGTGGCCGTGGCTGAAGCAGCATCTCCCATGAATAGAAGAAAGGAGCTGTTCACTGCGGCATAACATCAAAGAAAGACAAACGCAGAGACTTTAACCTGCACACTTCTGCTGAAGTCCAGCGAATCCTTGCTGACTCTGCTACATTCCATCCTTAATCAGCGCTGGCTGTGCCTCAATCCTGCACAAAGTTCTTCTGCGCTCGCGCTCCAACGCTTGACACTGGCCAGCGCCTGCAGAAGAGGTGACAACAACAGTGTTACAGGCAAGCACTAAATGTGTGCAGACAATGCACAGCTGGTGCTTCCAACTAATATTTATTTTTGAAAAGACACGACGCGTTGCTGCATTGTCTGCTGGAATTACACCAACACGAGGCTGTCCGCACATGGCTACATTGACAGCTGGAACTTCCAGGAATGTCGCAATCCACCTATCAGGACAGTAATAAAGCCTACAAGGACTTTGGCCCAAAGGCCACCAGACACTAGAAACACCAACATACACAGCATGAACAGACCATAGCCGGTCTGGGCCACAAAATCACAAAGCAGAAAAATAAGTTGTCAGTGCACGAACGATGCACGCAGCCCCTTGACGAGCCCAGGACCAACGGCGGTAAACGTTACGTCGTAATGCCACCTACATGTTCTGCTCGCATGTGATTCCAGCTGTCCACAATTCGAACCATGGCCGACAGTCCACACGCGCTGTGCATAGCCACAGGAGTATTGAAAGAGTGGTTCCTCGCACGACACTCACCAGGGAGAAAGTCACTGGACCAGCAAAGTGCCCGCTCTCACGCCACTGGTCATGAAGAACTGCAGTGTGCATGATACTGCACACTGCCATGCTGCGTTGCCTGCATGAGAGGCAGCACCCGTAGAGGGCCACATCGCCCAATGCACCCCGAAGAAGATCCCGGGCTGCTGCTGGGGGGAAGCCACTGTGCTCTGGAAGAGAAGAGTGCATGCTCCCCGCCGGTGCTCCAGGCATCAAAAAAGGCCCCCAATGAAGACCCCAGGCCTCGAGGCAGTGACTCGCAGCAACACTCAGGCGCCGGAGCCCCGGAAAATGTAAGGGCTCTTCTCAAGAGCCCAGCCCAGTGGGTCCAACAAGGAAGTGCTCCATGCCTCCATGCAAGAGGAGCTGAATAATAATTATGGGGCTGCCCACACCACTATTAGAGCCACATTGCCAGCATTGCCCTGTCACAAGTGTCCCGCTACCATGGGAGCATGCCTTTGTCTGGAGAAGAGACGGTGCAGGGAAAGAACTGTGCACCCCAGGGCAGCCATATGTCGCTGATGTGTGGCACCGCGCCGGCACCAACAGTGGCTACAACATGTTTGGTATGGGGCTTACACTCTTATACTCCTAAGGGTTCCAGGCTCCATGCATCTAAACATCCTGCGCTCTGTGCAATGGACATCTCACCAGTATTATCAAGCATGGAAGGCTGCATGCGCAGGACGTGACGGGGTGAAGACCTCGCAGCACTGGGGTAGAGGCGCTCTGCGCTGCCAGGTATTCCTAGAGGCTGACTCCCCCTGTGCACCGATAACACCAGGAAATTCTTGCACGGCCAGCTGGACAAGAGTCCATGCTGTGTACCAGCAGTCGGAAAGCATCGCCAACAAGAATATAAACAGACGTCGTCCGGGCACCCTGCCGCAGAAGTCAACCTGCGGCATTGTAAGTGGCCCCAACAATATACCACTGCATTCACCCTGCCTACTCCATGGTGGCTTAGACACAGAGCCACAAAGGTTAATGAACTGCCTGCCGCTGGTGTCGCCCTGCATGCCATGCCGTCGTGTGGTCCAACCCACGTGGGCTTGGGAGAGATACCTGCCGCCCCCCTGAGTGCAGCCAACAACTTGTGGCTGACCAAGCCAACACCTCAAAGCAGTGCAGCGGACAGGGATGGGTTGCAGCTCATCCTGAGTGCTTGTGCACCATCCTGCACCCCTGGAGGAAAGAGTCACGCCTGACTGGGGGAGCATCGCGAAGAGGGGGGTGAGCGATGTCCTGTCGCCCGTGCCTGACCTGCAGCACCGTCCCCTATCAACAGCATCAGGAGCAGCCTGGACGCCTGCTCTGAATATCAGGAGAGTATGCCGATGTGGCCCCTGGTACCCTCCAGGTGCGGGTTTGTCGGCCGTGGACTGTACCATCAAGGGGGGGACCCCTGCACGGACTGCCCACAACATCAAGGGTCTACGCCAATGTGGCCCCTGGCATTTTCGGCCAAGCACGGCTTTGCCGGTATTGAACGATGCCATCAATGGACCTGGTCACAGGGAGGTGACTCCTGAACAGACGCTGATGGAAAATGAACTGGTCTCCTGCAATCCCACCATGGCTTGAAGAGGACTCAGTAAACATGCTTTCTATTGCTGTGAACCTGCATAGTATTTACAGGCTTTGCGTAAGTGGTCTCAGTAGAGGACAGTGAGGTTAAGCTGTGATCCTGCATTTGGTGGGTGTACTCTATATGGTATCAGTGGCGATCCGTAGCGTCATGCAAATGGTGGCAAGTCTGTACCCCAGGTTAATAAAGGGTATAATGTGCGGTCCAGCTGCTAACCATTCACCGGGGTGTACGTCTGTGACCGTCATCTGAGGGTGATGGGTCGGTGGGTGATATATAGATAAGAGTGGGTGTCAATAGCA
The DNA here is from genome assembly GCF_040938575.1 of Ambystoma mexicanum. Lineage (NCBI taxonomy): Eukaryota > Metazoa > Chordata > Amphibia > Caudata > Ambystomatidae > Ambystoma > Ambystoma mexicanum. The sequence goes on from NC_090933.1 coordinate 1,125,243,309, forward strand.
CATCCTGTGGGAAATTGGTCCCACGATTTTGAAGTAATGTTGTTTGCTAACGGGAAGGGGGGGAAATTAGTTATTGTGTAACGTTTGTTTTGTTTTTATGGAAAAGGAGGGATGTGAGGTGGTGAACCCTCCTGCGTGTATTGCCCCTTTAAGGGGATGTGTCCCCTCCCCTTTTGCATTGCCCTTTTAAGATGGGCCATGACTTTGTCATGGCCCAAGCTAATAAAAGGGAGCCCTGCAGGCACGTGCGTCAGAACGGCTGCAGACTCCGTGGAAGGTTGGTCTGAGTCCGTGTCTCATTGATGATGTAGGCCGCAGGCCTACATGTGGGAGGTACAGGCCTGCAGGCCCTGTTGCCATGGGACCCTCGTGCCAGGACGGTGGCCGAGGTCCGCATGGTCAGGACCCTGGCAGGCTGTGCCCCCACCCCGATGGCGCTGATGTCCCCTAGTGCCACGGGGCCTGCCGGATGGACATGGCAGGCCCCAAACTCCCACAGGCGCTGGGCCTGTTTGGTGCTGTGAGGAAGCAGCACCCCGGGGGCACCTGCCGGATGGACATGGCAGGCGAACCCCAACAATGGCGACGAGGAAGTCGGACTCTCCGTTTCGAAGAAAACAGAGAGAATATGATGATGAGCCCATGCCCATCTCTCATGTGTGTTGAGAGAGAAAAGGAAGGAAAGCGAAGGAACGAGTGCCCAACCCCACCATGGGCCTGGATTGGGTTGCGCCTCGCCGCCTGCGCTGCGTAGTGGACCCGGGCCACCCTATGGTGAGGTGTGCCCGTGGCGGTCTGCCGAAATGGAGGGAGAGAAGTGGCGCCCGCGGTAATCCGCTGCAATATAAGAAGTGTGTGCCTGTCCCCAACGAAGTCGATATGGAGTGGCTGTGGCCACTGGGGAAGTGAGGTTAGCGAGATGTGTGCGGCGTCCATTGCCGCTCATGAAGGAGGAGGAGCGAAGACAAAGGAAATGTGGGGAGCCTTGCCGGCGAGTACTCCCTGGGTCAGGGCCCTGTGGAGGGTGCTTTTGCGGCCCGGGTGTGAGTTTCGCCTGCAGGCTCCCCGCATGCTAAACAAGCAAGTTTCCAGTGGAACCGGAGAGATGTGCACCGGCCCCTAGAGGGGCTGATGTGGGTGTGCGGTGTCCGAGGAAAGTGTCAGCTGGTGCCCCTTCTCGCTCGCGGGCCTCTGCCGAGGGGGTGCTTGTGCGAGCGGGGAGAGGGGATGCCCGTTGGTGGTGCCCATCCTGCGCGGAGCCGCCGCTCAGGCCCCATTGTGAGCCTGGGCCTGCGGCGGTGAAAGAGGCTCCAAGATCCAAGGAAAAAAGAGGACAGTAAACGCTCCGGTGCGGAGCACCTGACCCCCACCGCAGGGTGGGATTGGCCTATGCCCACCCTCTGCATTCCGGTGTGCGCCGGGGTCACACTGCGGTGGGGTGTGCCCGCGGCCCGACCACCCCCAGGAAAGGAGGGGGGAGGTGGCCGTGGCTGAAGCAGCATCTCCCATGAATAGAAGAAAGGAGCTGTTCACTGCGGCATAACATCAAAGAAAGACAAACGCAGAGACTTTAACCTGCACACTTCTGCTGAAGTCCAGCGAATCCTTGCTGACTCTGCTACATTCCGGAGTCCATCCTTAATCAGCGCCGGCTGTGCCTCAATCCGGCACAAAGTTCTTCTGCGCTCGCGCTCCAACGCTTGACACTGGCCAGCGCCTGCAGAAGAGGTGACAACAACAGTGTTACAGGCAAGCACTAAATGTGTGCAGACAATGCACAGCTGGTGCTTCCAACTAATATTTATTTTTGAAAAGACACGACGCGTTGCTGCATTGTCTGCTGGAATTACACCAACACGAGGCTGTCCGCACATGGCTACATTGACAGCTGGAACTTCCAGGAATGTCGCAATCCACCTATCAGGACAGTAATAAAGCCTACAAGGACTTTGGCCCAAAGGCCACCAGACACTAGAAACACCAACATACACAGCATGAACAGACCATAGCCGGTCTGGGCCACAAAATCACAAAGCAGAAAAATAAGTTGTCAGTGCACGAACGATGCACGCAGCCCCTTGACGAGCCCAGGACCAACGGCAGTAAACGTTATGTCATAATGCCACCTACATGTTCTGCTCGCATGTGATTCCAGCTGTCCACAATTCGAACCATGGCCGACAGTCCACACGCGCTGTGCATAGCCACAGGAGTATTGAAAGAGTGGTTCCTCGCACGACACTCACCAGGGAGAAAGTCACTGGACCAGCAAAGTGCCCGCTCTCACGCCACTGGTCATGAAGAACTGCAGTGTGCATGATACTGCACACTGCCATGCTGCGTTGCCTACATGAGAGGCAGCACCCGGAGAGGGCCACATCGCCCAATGCACCCCGAAGAAGATCCCGGGCTGCTGCTGGGGGGAAGCCACTGTGCTCTGGAAGAGAAGAGTGCATGCTCCCCGCCGGTGCTCCAGGCATCAAAAAAGGCCCCCAATGAAGACCCCAGGCCTCGAGGCAGTGACTCGCAGCAACACTCAGGCGCCGGAGCCCCGGAAAATGTAAGGGCTCTTCTCAAGAGCCCAGCCCAGTGGGTCCAACAAGGAAGTGCTCCATGCCTCCATGCAAGAGGAGCTGAATAATAATTATGGGGCTGCCCACACCACTATTAGAGCCACATTGCCAGCATTGCCCTGTCACAAGTGTCCCGCTACCATGGGAGCATGCCTTTGTCTGGAGAAGAGACGGTGCAGGGAAAGAACTGTGCACCCCAGGGCAGCCATATGTCGCTGATGTGTGGCACCGCGCCGGCACCAACAGTGGCTACAACATGTTTGGTATGGGGCTTACACTCTTATACTCCTAAGGGTTCCAGGCTCCATGCATCTAAACATCCTGCGCTCTGTGCAATGGACATCTCACCAGTATTATCAAGCATGGAAGGCTGCATGCGCAGGACGTGACGGGGTGAAGACCTCGCAGCACTGGGGTAGAGGCGCTCTGCGCTGCCAGGTATTCCTAGAGGCTGACTCCCCCTGTGCACCGATAACACCAGGAAATTCTTGCACGGCCAGCTGGACAAGAGTCCATGCTGTGTACCAGCAGTCGGAAAGCATCGCCAACAAGAATATAAACAGACGTCGTCCGGACACCCTGCCGCAGAAGTCAACCTGCGGCATTGTAAGTGGCCCCAACAATATACCACTGCATTCACCCTGCCTACTCCATGGTGGCTTAGACACAGAGCCACAAAGGTTAATGAACTGCCTGCCGCTGGTGTCGCCCTGCATGCCATGCCGTCGTGTGGTCCAACCCACGTGGGCTTGGGAGAGATACCTGCCGCCCCCCTGAGTGCAGCCAACAACTTGTGGCTGACCAAGCCAACACCTCAAAGCAGTGCAGCGGACAGGGATGGGTTGCAGCTCATCCTGAGTGCTTGTGCACCATCCTGCACCCCTGGAGGAAAGAGTCACTCCTGACTGGGGGAGCATCGCGAAGAGGGGGGTGAGCGATGTCCTGTCGCCCGTGCCTGACCTGCAGCACCGTCCCCTATCAACAGCATCAGGAGCAGCCTGGACGCCTGCTCTGAATATCAGGAGAGTATGCCGATGTGGCCCCTGGTACCCTCCAGGTGCGGGTTTGTCGGCCGTGGACTGTACCATCAAGGGGGGGACCCCTGCACGGACTGCCCACAACATCAAGGGTCTACGCCAATGTGGCCCCTGGCATTTTCGGCCAAGCACGGCTTTGCGGTATTGAACGATGCCATCAATGGACCTGGTCACAGGGAGGTGACTCCTGAACAGACGCTGATGGAAAATGAACTGGTCTCCTGCAATCCCACCATGGCTTGAAGAGGACTCAGTAAACATGCTTTCTATTGCTGTGAACCTGCATAGTATTTACAGGCTTTGCGTAAGTGGTCTCAGTAGAGGACAGTGAGGTTAAGCTGTGATCCTGCATTTGGTGGGTGTACTCTATATGGTATCAGTGGCGATCCGTAGCGTCATGCAAATGGTGGCAAGTCTGTACCCCAGGTTAATAAAGGGTATAATGTGCGGTCCAGCTGCTAACCATTCACCGGGGTGTACGTCTGTGACCGTCATCTGAGGGTGATGGGTCGGTGGGTGATATATAGATAAGAGTGGGTGTCAATAGCACATCCTGTGGGAAATTGGTCCCACGATTTTGAAGTAATGTTGTTTGCTAACGGGAAGGGGGGGAAATTAGTTATTGCGTAACGTTTGTTTTGTTTTTATGGAAAAGGAGGGATGTGAGGTGGTGAACCCTCCTGCGTGTATTGCCCCTTTAAGGGGATGTGTCCCCTCCCCTTTTGCATTGCCCTTTTAAGATGGGCCATGACTTTGTCATGGCCCAAGCTAATAAAAGGGAGCCCTGCAGGCACGTGCGTCAGAACGGCTGCAGACTCCGTGGAAGGTTGGTCTGAGTCCGTGTCTCATTGATGATGTAGGCCGCAGGCCTACATGTGGGAGGTACAGGCCTGCAGGCCCTGTTGCCATGGGACCCTCGTGCCAGGACGGTGGCCGAGGTCCGCATGGTCAGGACCCTGGCAGGCTGTGCCCCCACCCCGATGGCGCTGATGTCCCCTAGTGCCACGGGGCCTGCCGGATGGACATGGCAGGCCCCAAACTCCCACAGGCCTGGGCCTGTTTGGTGCTGTGAGGAAGCAGCACCCCGGGGGCGCCTGCCGGATGGACATGGCAGGCGAACCCCAACAGTCAGCATGACTGTATTTTATCATCCCTTCCCCCTGGCAAAGTTTCCCGTGCTGCCGAGGTGCCTGCCACAATGAGTTAATATTTAGGCTTAGCATGTCTAGTTTAGATAGGAACGATGTATTAATGTGTGACCTGACCTTCACCACGAGGATGAGCCCATCTGAACCATGTGGATCCAGACCGACGGAAAAGAACTCACCAATTACTGCCTGGCATCCACTACTGAGCAGGCTCATGTGTAGGATGCCTCCATTCAGTGGCACCCATTTGTACTGTATATTGTGACGCATTTGTGTTTTTTAAGCCTCTGTTTGTAACTGGATAGATTAGAGAACTCTCGATCAGCAGAGTTCTTTGCTGATATTTGTATTCTGTACAATTACAACTTGTTATCCTTGCAACGTTATCTCCTGGCCTATTTCCCTGGCAGGTTGTCTTTATGCTGGAGTGTGCATACAAAGGGCCTTTAATCTTTCCACAATTATTTATCCCTATTCAGGGTCATCTAGGCCAAAGATATGTGTTTTTTTTATGTTAAACTTTGGGATCTCCTCTTTGTCAAGTTATTTCCTGAGTACCTTTTCATTAATGAAACTCATTTCATGCTCAAGCACCAAAGGTGATTCAATCATCTCAGGATGCCCATTCACATAGATAGGGATCCATTGCTGCCCATCTCCCATGTGTATTTCTTCAATTGTTGAAGTGTGTTTTTCCTGATCCGAATCTGGAGTAACATTCGGTTTGCATTTTTCTTCATTTAGATAAAAACTTTTTCTGTTTGCCAGTTTTTCTGAGGGTCCAAATAAATCTCCAAAGACTGCTTCTCTTTTTCTCCTCGTATTTCATCCAGACACATGAGAATGACAGAGACATTAGGCACACAGCCATTCTGAAGATATACTTCCACTGCACTTTCTGATTTAGCAACAGTGTGGCATTCCAATACACTGTTGCTTTGGGTCATTATTTTCTTAGGTTTCAATGGCTTTTTGACTAAGGACCACGATACCCCATTTACCGCATTCATGAGGGGCGATAGTCTCCTCGGGCAGTTTGTCCCTATGATAAAGTGCATTTCATTAATGGGTGTGACCAACACTTCCTGTCTCATCCTATGCTTCCTTATCTTTATGTCAACCTCAGTGACATTTTCAATAGGTAGTTCTTCCCCATTGAAATTGTGCACAGGGCTTTCACTTTATCCCACCTTTACATGGTTTTGTGGGGATCTCCTTTCATTGATACTTTTCATCAGTTACTTTGGCATTATTGTTGGTTGGGCACCTGTGTCAATCATTGCAAATGCTGTACATTTTTCTTCAGTAGTAATAGGAGCATAGTACCTATCCTCAAGCTCTTCTGGTACGTATACAAAAAGTGAATTTTTACTAATTTCAGGACTTATTTTCCTTAGATCACTTTCACTTCTTGCTAGGCAAAGAAGCATATGAAATGACATTTTACCCTCCTTTTTGTCCACTTCATTTTGAATTTCTTTGTCTATTCTCCTGGGCTCAAACCCCATTTGAAGTGCAGCCACTGACTGCCCCTCTGACTTGGGATCAACAGTGTTCACAACCTAATTTCACATTGTGCCTTCCACATTGTCGGGGTCCTCTTTACTTACTTCCAGACTGCAACCTATTGGCTGTGTATTGTCACGTGACAGCATGTCAGTTTCTGGTGTGTCACACGTATATGTGCATTTCATATGGTGCCTGTCATTTCTGTCCCGTGGAACATCTGTGGGGGTATCAACAGTATTTGGACTATCAAATAAGGATAAACTATCTGTTGATCCTGTCTCTTAATTTTGTGTTTCCTTGCATATTCTTTTTAAATCTAAATCTCTGTTCTTGAGTTCTTCTTGTTCATTTTCCCCTTTTTGCTCTTTATCTTCACACATTTAAATAGTTCGGTTCAACTCCAAGTTAAATCATGCTCCCTTTTTGTGTGTGTGTGTGATAATTCCCTGGGCCCCTTTCATTTGTTTGTCTTCTTGTTTTTAAGTTGACAAGCAATTCAGTATTTTTATCCAATCGTGATTCATGGGCATCTGTGTTTTCATCAGAGCAGAGGTGATTAGCAAGTCACTTGTTGTCGCTATGTGCAAGATCACTCCAATGACTTTATGCACCTTCACTTGGCTGTTGCTTCTGAACTGCACATCATGTTTCTATTTGCTCAGACTATATTTCCACCTGGGTCTCGAAGCATTGAAACCTGTCCATGTCTCTGAATTCCTCTCTTTGTCGTCTGGCCCGGCAATGATTAAACTCGCCCTGATAAGGCCTGTTCTGTTATCTTTCAGGAGATTGAATTCTGTTTGTGTTAGGCCTGAATTCACGTGACACAGGAGGTGGGGAATGTGGAATGACCATCCGTTGACCATGGTCAACCTGTGGTGGGCACTGATTATATTGGCATAAGTCATATTTTGTCTTTCATTTGGTGGAACTGTTTCCTATGCTGATTTTGGTTTTCAATGAATGTATCCAACTGGGTTAGGGTTAAAGGTCACATGAAAAGGTGGAAATGTTCTTTTTAAGTTTTGAAAGAACTGGTGAGGGGATTAATTTTGTTGTGCAGCCATGCTATAAGCAGGTTTCTTGGCTTGCTGTATGGACTGATAGGGTGCAAATTGGTGTCCAATATCTTTACCAAACTCATGACAAATGTTTCTGTTCATTGAGCGCACAGATGATACTAGCAGAAACCGTGTCTAAAGTGAGGTGAAAATATCGTCCATATGTTCCCTAGGAATCTGAAGTGCCTTGAATATATCATGTACCACCTCCAAATGATATTCTATGCAACAATCTCCTCTATTTTGTAATGGTTTAATCTAAGTCTTGATAGATGTCATAATTTTTAAAGGACTAGATGGTGCATTATGGTATGTGCCATTTTGTCACTCATTCTTGTTTTCTTGTGGCCAAGAATGTGTGTGAATATTTGCAGGGGATTCAGACCCAAACATGGGGTCATGACCAGGTCTGGCCATGTAGACAGCTGCTGGTACATTCCCATGGCTAGGGCTGTGATTAAATTCAGCTCCAGTCAATTTGGTACACTGTCGCTTTTCCTGAGACTTGAAATTACATATTTGCTGATCCAGGTTTTTGCACTGTCCATGATGCTGATCTGCTTCATGACAGAGTACAGATTTATCATCCTTGACCTTATTGATTATCGCTTGCAATTATTTGATCTGTGCCTGACACTGATCAATTGCTTTAGCTTTTACTTAATTTTCATCCAATTATTTAAATGTCTCCTGTTCTATGGCAATGAATTTCTTATTTTTATCACTATTATCTTTTCTAAGGGTTTGGATTTCGGAAACTGCAACATCTTTATCTTGCCTTATATCTTCTAATACTGTTTTAAATGGGTTAATTCTTGCTCACTCTCATGAAGTTGTTTCTGTCTCTGAGCCAATTTAGCAGCAAGGTTGCTACATTTGGCTTGCAGTTCCTTGTCTGGCTCTCTGTGCTTTCATTCTGATTTCAATTGCTGCAACTGATCACATTAATTGTCCAAACTTCACTGTAATTTGCTAATCTCATTCCGTTGCAGCTTCATGGATCCGTGTAGCAGAAACCAAAGTTTTGAGCACAGTCTGATGATGCAATTCTTCTCATCCATGCATTCTGTTGCTCAGAACAGTATAAGGAGGCACACCTGTGCTAATCCTATTTTTCCATGTTGTTAAAAGCATGCTTTGGTTTGAATCCACAATTCTGCAAGCCTTGTTTTTTTCAACAAATTCTTTTAACAGATGTTGATACTCCATTTTCTCATGGTCCTCGGGGTAAGCATTAGTTATCATATTGGCCTCATTTTCTTTGAGTCAAAGTCGAATCCTACTAGCTTCTCCTACCACATTGGAGTTCCACAACTTGGGAGCTTCTATATGAGTATCAATGAGATAAAGTGTCACCAAGTCGTCACCACTCTCTGTTTTAGGTACAACCTGTAAAAAGATGGCACGATTAACCATGCTCTCAGGCACAAAAAAAGAGTCCAAAATAGATTTCTGGGAGTTTATCATCCACGTATATTGTGCGGGAACATCACCTGTCACATTTTCATTTAGCAGTTCAATGTTTCTTAGCTCCATTTCAGAATACCATTAATTAGCAATGCATACACTATCACGCTCTTCCCCTGAGCACTCTTGTTTGAGAGTTAAACAATTTATATTTAAATCACGGCACAAGATTATATTCGGTGAAATTTCATCCTCATTGATCTTATCGATTAACTCAGAAATCTGATCAATAAAGAGAGAAGTGCCAGCAGATTTATGATGCCAATTCACATTGATAATATGCACAGGGGTGCTTTCTAAGTTACTTGTCTCTTTTGACTGGATAACTGTTACTTGTATGTATGAAGAGATGTTCCTAGAGGCAATAATTCTATATCCTGAGCTTTTCCGCATGAAGGTCAAGAGTCCCACTATTGGCCTGCCTCTTCGCGTTTTAATGGCCGGATTAATGGCAATTTCATAGTCATCAAGAATTGGACATGCCTCAAGACATGTCTCTTGTACACAGGCTAAATCCAAGCCATCCATCCATGAGGATTGAAAAAGAAGTGAAAACCTTCTGGTATTCCAGGATCCAATGGCAATTATCAATTTTTCATCCAAATCTTGACATTAACTCTGATTTTGCCGGGCTAGTGTTGCAGCTAACCATTTCCAATTATTAGATTTGTGCAAGTGATTTTGCCTCAGTGTACCACTTGATGTTTCATTAGAAATGTTATTTCCACAAGTAAAGGTGATTTCAATCCGCTCGCTAAGTTGCATCTTTTGCGGCGGATTTATGATATGATATGGCATTTGTAACGCGCCTATACACAAGTGTTTCAAGGCGCGACGAGGTAGGGGGGGCAGGGGGGAGACAGACAATGATCCTACTAGGCCAGGTGTCATTCAGATCGCGCAAGTGCAGGAGTAGAGGGGAAGGGAAAAGTGCAAGGGGAAAGGGAGAGGGAAAAGTGCAATACAGGGTTATAAGCAAAAAACTTTATAAATAACAAGGGCCAGCTGGTGGCAAGTGCGAGGTAAGTGCAGACAAGTGCTAGGGAAGGGGGGCTGTAGGGATACAGACACAGTCCCGCAGTGCAGGGGTTGCCCGGGAGGCAGTGCAGGGGAGAGTGGCTGGGCAGGGACTGAGAACGGTGAGTGGCTCAGTTGCAGATTCAGTGCAGTTTCAGTAATTTTAGCAGGGGAGAGGGGGAGAGAAAGTGGAGGCAAAGAGGAAGGTTTTGAGGTGCTTCCAGAACCGGAGATGGTTCTCCTCCTTTGCAACATCATTCGGAGTACAATCGAGTTTTTTGGATGGGCTCACTCTATTGTTGACTATTATACTCCTTTGATTCTCATGATTGCATTTCTCTCTAATATGTGCTGATAAGTCCCTTATTGCCTTTGCAGTGTTAGATTTATCTGTTCTTCTATTACTATGATCAACTTCCACTTTGTAGATGTCAAAAGCCCAGTGATAATAAAATTGGTGCTGCCTCCAGCAAGATATTAGAAATTATTCTGGAGTCAATGTGTAATCTTACTTCATCATATTGATACTTTTTTAAAAACTCTACAGTTTTTATGTCAATTGTTCTAAGCATCGGCACATGATGCAACAGTTGCATTACAATGTATCTATTCAAGATGAGCCCATCCTTGGTTGGCAGAATGCGCTCCAGCATCAAGCAAAACATTGACATTTTTTATTGTAGTTTTGCTGTGGTGGCTTAGCCGATTTGCTCTTTTGCCAACAATCAGTTTCCACATCTTTATGAGCACACCTCAGATCTATAATATTACTTTGCACACTGATGGAAGGCACTGTACATTTTTCTTTTTCAGTAATAGTCTTTACAGTGTCATTAAGACTGATTATTCCCACGCCTTCAATAAGAGACTGATTCCGTGGTTGTGCTTCAACCAGTTATTTCCATTTCTGACCCAACGTAATGAAAATAGGACTTGAAGGTTTTACAATCTCATCCTGTTTTGCTATGTTCGGCAAAAATAATGTGCCTGTTCGCCTTTGCTCAGCCAACTTTAACACATTCGGTTTATTGGCGAAATCCTAAGTTGCAACAATCATACTGTTTTGCTCTGTACATACTACAATTGGCTGCATGTCAGCCACCTCTTCATCATCTTCATAAGTAGACATGTTCAATAGATCAATCACTTTTTCTTCATCGCTCAGGACTTGCACCTCCGATGTATCCATTACATATGAAGCATCCACCCTTAAAGTCACTTTAGGCTCCACACTGTTGTCAACAGCCTTCTCTGTATTCACAGTGAGGTTTACAGTTTTAATATCACGCAAGAATTTCCTTGAGTTATTAGCAAAACGAGTCTTACATTTGGTTTTATTTTTTGTCTTTTTAACCTGAGGAGGTTTAACTGCCGATTTCTTGCCAGTCTGCATATTTTTTGCATTGAAAATTGCAAACAGGCCATCCTTATTTCCTTTTTCTCCAGGCGAGCCCTGATTGCCAAAATCGTGATTACCAATTTGACCTCCCGCATTAGCTGAAGTAGAAGGTCCATGAGCTATGTCAACCGCATGGCTCTCCTTAGTTCCACTATCAGTACAACAGGTGCGCAAAGCTTGCTCCGAGTTACCGGGTTGATTCTCGTCTATGACAGGGGTAGACGATTTTAGTGCTTCAGTGCCAGTACAGTTTACACTTTGTTTAGGTGACGGTAGCACATTTGCAAGTACAGGATCTCCCATGTTTCCTGCACGTGGATAATAACAGATTAATTCAATGCTTGGATAACATGCTCCATAGGGACCGCTATATCAAATTCCCGATCTCCACATCTCTCTTCAAAGTCATCATTTGTATTCATGCCTTTGTTGCACATATTTTGTGTCATTTGAACACACTCCAAGTAGGCACAGTGTGTGGCGCTTGTGGTGCTGCCCCTTAAAGGGACCAGCACGCGGCGGAGTGATGTTGCACTCCGCCGCATGCCCTATAAATAAAAGGGGCGTTCCCGGCCGCGTCAGTGCGACCTAGGAGCCCGAGCCTGAAGCACATCTCCGCTGTGAGCCTCTGATGCTGTGCGGGCCGGGGGCTCACCGAATATCACTGGGGGGGTTCAGGGATTCCCCCACAACAGTGGCAACGAGGCCAAGGACGTGCCCGGACCCGGCAGGTGATATTATTTCATAACTTTTAACACGAACGAGGGAAGGATTCCTCTCGTTCCACACTTGGGGGAGAGTGCGGCCCACGCAGCGGTGGCCATTTTGTCCCTCACATTACGGATGTTTCACGGCGCTCCGGGGGGGCCGTGAGTGCCATCCAGGCACAGTTTTTGGACACATGAGTAGCGGACTGCTATTCCGACATGGACACACCTGGAAATGACAAATGTATGCACTTTTTGAGGTGTCACCTAGTGAAGGTGAGGCACTGGGGGGAGACTGGCTATTCCTAGACATCTACCCTAGGCCTCCCTTGCTCAATTTTTGGACACTCCTCAGTGCTGGACACTTTGGTGACTTGCCACTGTACATCTATTTTCACTGGAACCTCTGGTGGGTGCTGTGAGCATTGGTACAGAACTGGTGGGGAGTTTTGAAGATCAAGGAGGCCTGTAAGGCTGTGGTCCTGATGTGGAAGGTAGAAGATCAAGGTGGCTGTGAGGAGACGAATCGAGCAGGGTGAGTTGCGGCCCCTATGCAATACAGAAGGTGTGCTTGTGCGCTTGACCCATGAGGGATCCAGCAAACCAGGACAAGGCACAGGCAGCTGCACAACAGCAAGGAGTGCTCCCACCTCCACCTCCAGCAATGGCCCAGATGGGGCCTGGGTGGAGTTGATGGGTTGATTGCCTTGACATGTACTTTCGGGCAACGATGGAAACCAGTGATGACAGCAAGCTGGCCACATTATTGTATGCCTCAGCACTGGCTGTACATGAGATTTTTGACTCCCTCCAGCCCTCAAATGGTACCTATGCTGCAGCATAGACAGCCCTGCAAAACTACTTACTTCCACTGGCCAATGCAGACTACGAGCATGTCATCATGCTATCCACTCGACAGAAAGAAGATGAAACTCTCGACCCCTTCTATGGTCGTCTCAGGAGGCTTCCAGTGGCACGTGCATGGAACAACCCCGACGACATGGTCAAAAACCAGCTCATCCAAGGGTGTTCCTCAGGAAAGCTCAGGAGACAGGTTTTGAGAGAACCTGGGATCACCCTTACTCGCATCTTAGAGCTGGGCTGCTGCCAGGAGATATCTGAGGTATGTGCATCATGGATGGAAGCGGGGCCGGCACGGCCAAGTCAGAGGAGGTCTGACTGGTAACTTCCACGACAGGGGCGGAAAGCTGGGAGGGGTATGCCAGAAGTGTGGGTATGACCTGCCCCACCCCGGTAAATGCCCAGCAGCAGGGAAGCTGTGCTGGAAGTGCGGTGAGACAGATCGCTTTGCAAGGGTGTACAAAGCTTCCTTGCCAGTAATGGTGCTGAGGGGCCCAGTGCGGTCTGGGTTCTTCAGACAGTCTCGCCCTCCCAAAGTTGCCCAGGTAGACCAAGGGGAGGAAGGAACCCAACCTGACGAGGAGGGGGAGGAAGAGGAAAACATCTTTTTCGTGTCAAGTATTGACGCCCTCCAGACCAAGGGCTGAAGACAGCCGAGGTGCATTGTGGCAATCAATGACTCTCCTGTGTTGGTGCTGGTGATCACGGGGGCATCGGTCAATGTCAAGGCCCATGAACATTATGACGCCATGCCTTGCCCCCCCCAAATTATTGACCCCGAAAGCTCGCATTTTTATGTTTGGGAGTTCACATCCCATTCCCCTGGACGGTGCATTTGTGGCTCGAGAGGGGCATGGAAGCATGAAGACCAAGACACGCTTCTATGTGATGCCCGTCTGCACCAACACTTTACTAAGCTGTGCGGCGGCTGAAGCCCTCGGACTGGTGAGCTTTGCGTACGCCGTATATGTGGAGGACATACAAACTCTGCTAGAGAAATATGCAGGACTGTTCTGAGGGATTGGACGCATGGCTGGTGACCCAGTGAGTCTGCATATCGATGAGTCTGTGCAGCCGTTGCCTTCAAGCACCGCAGGATGCCCTTCCACCTGAGGGAGTTGGTGAACAAAGAGTTGGACAATCTGGTAAACCTTGACATCATCGAGAAGGTGGAAGGTCTGACGCCCAATTGTGGTTGCCAAGAAGCCCAAGCCACCCGAGTCGGTAAGAATCTGTGTGGACATCAGGCTCCCCAATAAGGCATTCAGGAGGGAGCGCCATCTCACACCAATTATTGATGATATTGTTGCAGAGCTGTAAGGGGCTCACTTCTTTTCGAAGCTTGATCTCAGGGCTGGATATCACCAAGTCCTCCTGCATCCAGAATCGAGACATATTACTACATTCACAAGTCACCGGGGTCTATACCGTTACAAGCGACTTAGCTTCGGAGTATCCTCCGGGGATGAGGTTTTTAAAATATTATCAGAGGTGCACTGGCAGAACTAGAGGGCGTGCTGAACAGCAGTGATGACATCCTGGTGTTCACCAGGTCAGAATTGGACCACCTGGAGAGACTTGCCAAGACATTTGAGAGACTTCAATCATTGGGCCTGATGCTCTACCGCGTAAAATGTGAGTTACTGAGGACGAACATTGACTTCTTCGCATTCATGTTCAATGAGGGAGGGGTGTCTCCAGATCCCCAGGAAAGTAAAAGACATCAGGGACGCGAGACCTCCCAAGAATGTGTCCGAAGTTCGAAGTATCCTGGGTATGGTCACCTATTGTGGCTGTTTTTTTTCAAAAATCTGGCATCCAGGTCCGAGCCTTTACGGGCCCTCACGAAGAAAGAGACAGTGTGGCAGTGGGGACCGTTGGAACAGGCTGCTTTCGAGGACATTAAAAGCGCCCTCACAGAGGAGGACACAATGGCCATCTTCGACCCTGCTATGCAGTCTGAAATCATCGTGGACGCCAGCCCGTTTGGCTTGGGAGCAGTATTAACACAGGTGGGGCCAGACTCCAGCGTTTGCCCCATGGCCTATGCCAGCATAGCCCTGTCCGAGACAGAGCAGCAGTACTCTCAGATAGAGCGAGAGGCACTAGCTGTTCTCTGGGGGTGCAGGCACTTCCGGCTGTACATCCTGGGGAGGCCGGTGACCGTAGTGACGGACCGGACCACAAGCCCCTGCTGCCAATCCTGGCCGGCTCATTCTCAAAACCACCAGCTAGGATCGAGAGGTGGATGCTGACTCTGCTTGAATATGGGGTCTCGCTGGTTTATCGGCCTGGCAACAACAATCCGCCCGACTACCTCTCTCGCAATCCGGGGGTCACCATGAGGGTGAGGCTGATGCCTGCGTGGAAGAGGCCAATGATCACGTACAGCTGGTGGTTGAGGCGGCCACCCCAAATACCCTTCCACTTGAAGAACTGGAGGTGGCTGCTGCGAATGACGAGTGCTTCTACATCCTCAGAGTGGCACTACAACAAGGATCATGGAAGAGTGTGCTGGAGTCGCTTGCAGGGCGCACGTAGGAGGCAAAGGTGGTGCTCGAGCAGCTGTGGAGAGTGCGGGAAGAACATGTTCTCATAGAAGGGACTGTTGTTGAGAGATCGGATTGTGATCCCGCAGGCCAAAGTCCAAGAGGTGATTGGCCTAGCCCATCAAGGTCATCAGGGCGCTGCAAAGACCAAAGCGCCGGCTCCGCCTCAAGATGTGGTTCACCGAACTAGAGTGTCGGGTGGACGAATATGTAGCATAATGTGTGTGGTGTCAGGCAACCTCGCCTGCCCAGAGAGAACCTGCCATCAAGGCCATGCCCCGAGGCACGCATCTCTGATGTCCACACTGACTTTGGGTCCATGTCGCAGGGAACACACTTCCTGTTGGTGGATGAGTTCTCCAGATACCTGGAGGTGGAATTCCTCCAAACTGTGGCCTTCGAATGCGTGGTGGTGGCGATGGAGAAGGTGTTTGCTGCTCATGGACTGCCCACAATAATCTGCTCTGACAATGGAGCTCCCTTCCAAGGCGAGCAGTTTGCGGCCCTGATCGAAGGCTATGTGGTGCATTATAGGAAGGTCACCCAGCTGTGGCCAAGGTCCAATGGAGAAGCCAAAAGGTTGATGCGCACGTTGAACAAAGTCTTCCGTATTGTGCAAAGCCAAGGACGGTGCTTGGAGAGGGCCCTCTATCAGTTCTTGCAGGTCTACCGAACAACCCCACACACTTTGACGGTGGTGGCCCCGGCGGAAGCCTTGTTCAAGTGGTGCCTAAGAGGGTTGCTGCCAGAGGTGGGTGAAAAAAGAGCCGAGAGTCATCGATGATCAACGGGTGGAGCTGGAGCGGCAGCTATGGACTGAGCAGGAGAATGTAAGGAGAGGTCTCTGACCACAACAACTTGTGCCCGGGGACGAGGTGCTAATAAGAAACAGGCACACCTGCAGGAAGCTCTTGCTAACATATGAACCAGAGCCGCTGGACGAAATAGCAGTAAAGGGGTCAATAATGACTGCCTCAGACGGCCGGACTTCATTTACAAGGAATGTCAGTTTCTTCAAGAAACTGGGGGAGCCCAGGACTGAGGCACCCCTGGATCAAGACGTTGTGGACATACCCGATGAGGGCATAGGTTCGGAACCCCTCCCTCGGTCTCCTGTGAGGACACCGACCGATAGCGGGACTCCTATCCCCGAGGCGAGCAGGAGGCCTGCAAGCCCTCTGAGGACAGGGCGAGGGAAACCTGTTTGTCTCAGTGACTATCTTGGAGCCATGAGGGAGTCCGACCCGGACAGGTCTCCC
Source organism: Ambystoma mexicanum (assembly GCF_040938575.1). Taxonomy (NCBI): domain Eukaryota; kingdom Metazoa; phylum Chordata; class Amphibia; order Caudata; family Ambystomatidae; genus Ambystoma; species Ambystoma mexicanum. Next base: position 1,125,259,896 of record NC_090933.1, read on the forward strand.
CAGCAGGCGGAGGGGGCTGTGAATAAAGGGGCTCATTGGGGACCTGTGTGTATTTGGGTTAAGGGTGTTAGTGTGTTTTAGGGGTTAACAGTAGTCATGTAAAGTTGATTTTGTTATTTGTTGCCCTCATGAAAAAGGTGGAGTGTGGTGCTTCCCCTTTAAGGGACCAGCACGCGGCAGAGTGCCGTTGCACTCCGCCGTGTGCCCTATAAATAAAAGGGGCGTTCCCGGCCACGTCAGTGCGCTGTGAGTCTCTGATTCTTTGGGCACTGGGGGCTCACGGAATATCGCTGGAGAGGTCAGGGATTCCCCCACAACAGCGCTCAAACCCTTATTGCAACAAGCGTCCAAATGTGTGGATTATTTATTCTTCAACAAACCCAGAGCTTCTTTGGAATCTTCAGCCAAGAGTTTCTTGTCCTCACTATTATTGCGCTTTTGATCCACCAGCGCATTCAATGAACAGTCCAATCTCTTATACTCCTCGTGTGACAACTGTTTAGAAATTTTACTGTCACATTTTAGGTTAATCAACTTTCAGTTCATTAACGCCATTAATATAGAAAAGTCTTTCACATTCTTATTCAGTTGCTCATACAATTTGAGGAATGGCGTGATGGTTATAGAAAGCGCCAACATCAGTATTGGCTGTAGTTCATTAATTACCATCTTAGTTATAGCATGTTCTTTCTTTGCGAACTGTTCTTTTATGATGGAATCTTTCGTCAAATTCGCCTTATTTTCAGAAATTCTCTTTCCATAAAGGAAGAGTCTGTGGACGAGTCATCAGAAGAAGATGAGATTGCATGAGCATTCGTGAGAGAAATACCTCGCTCTGCAGCTGGTCTGACGTTGGATTCCATTTCCTGTCAATTATTCTCCATTCAATTCATATTTTGTTTTTGTTGTTTCATATTTCTCCATTGCGAGCAATGAATATTTGGGGATGCACTCTTCTATCCTCCTTCGTTTTTGGGACCCATTTGGCCACTTCTTTATTGGAGATGTATGAGGAGTTAGCAGCCCTGCCACACAGCTTTGCTCAGCTTTGTTAACTACATCCAGTGAAATTCTCCTTTCAAGGGTTTCGTTTCTTTCCACACTTGAACATTCGTTTTTTTTTTTTTGTTGTAGAAGCAACTGTTGTTTAAGTTTATTCGAGACATTTCATATATTTTATTCTCATTGTGCAAATCAGAGTTCAGTTCCAAGGTCATGGATGTTAGGAAGGACTAAGCTGTGGACCCCTTTTGAGAGGTTGACATAACAAGCGGCAAACTTCTCCTTTGCTCGTACTCATTTCATTAGAGGCAGAGGCAGAGGCAAGCTAGGTTTATCGCTGAGGAAAACCTAAAAACTCCATCTTCAATTCTGGCCTCAGAAATACCCGTTATAATCTCTCCTTTTGTGAGTACATCAAGGTTCCGTATCTTTCCAAAAGAATCAAGCCGTCCCGCTTTCACACCCCACTGATCATACACATCCCTCTCCATTTGTATGGAATTCTGAGACCTCGTCTCCTTCGTTATTTGCGTGGAGATGAAAATACAGTCAAGGTTATTATTTTTGATTGCGTCAGTGACGCTGGTACAAACAGTGTTCTTAGCACCAGTGTTATCCACACTGTTGGGCTCCATTTGAGCTTCATTCTGAGCCCCCTGGAGCGCCCACTATGCAATCACTCTCAGCATGCAGCAGACTCCTGCTCACAGTAAATTGCACCCTCCGCACCGGTGTATCCAGCCCCAGCAGCCGAGCTAGGCTCTAGGCGGTGGTTGTCACATTGTGAGGCTATAGAATCGAGAGCCATCTCATTGCCATTTTCGCTAATCCTGTCACAAGCCCCACAAGCCGAAATGTTGGTAGTATTAAGTCTGATTATGTTATTATAGTCAATATCATTAGTAAAATGAGGCTTTGAAGAGTCTTTGACAAATAACGACAAAGGCTGTCTCGATAATTCAAGTTCCAGTTTCCCACGGCGTAATTGTTACTGCGTTAAAGGTTGTTGCACTGGATAGTGAATTCGTTGTTGCGGAGGTTTGTTTTTTTCTGTCACAGTCGTTTGTGTTTGCCGCAGCCGGCAGCCGGACTCCATTTCGGTCTGCATTTCACACATGGCTGCAGATAGGGGCGAACTCAACAACCGCTCCAACGCCTCGTAAGACTCCAAGAATCAGCTCGACTCTTTGTCCACTCCGCGGTGAGTCAGGGGGCCTCATTACGACCCTTGCGGAAATGGAAAAATGATGGCGGAAATGCAATACCGCCATCGAACACCGCTCGTTGCGATCATGACCCGTCACCGTAAAGTACGATGCCATTAGCGACACCGCAGTGAACGGCAACGCTAACTGCACCAAGTACGCGCACGCGCGCCTTGCAAAACCGGAATCACCGCCATGGCGCAACGGTACGCGAATTCTGACCCTAGCGGACATGTACTGAACGCCATCAAGCACGTCGTAAAGTACCATTCCGCCATGGCGAGAAATACGGCAACGCGAACCAACCGTAAATGGCCCACTGAGTGCCTGTACTCCACTCCCTGGCCTCATTGCACAACTCCTGGCATGCGCTATGTACTCACACTATGCAACCAGTGAAATCCACAATTCACCCATGCATGCCAACGTAGAAAAGCATGCAGGGGCTCAAAGCGCCCCGTGAGTGGGCATCCATGTACGGCATGTCACCATAGCCGTACTGACGCAGCACAGGCATGTGAAGGTACAACACATCAAAATGAAAATCAAGAACACATGACACAAAACAACAGTAGTCCCCCATCGCTTGCCACCAGCGCAAGGCAACATCCACAACAGCATCCTGAGGGGGATTGCACCAGCCCTGTACTCATGCCATTAAACAAACCAACCATCAGCAGAAGCATGTACCACACAAGTCGGCAGAGTGACTGAGCAGCCAGGCTCATCCCAAGAGGGGCCGATGGGAGCTGCAGGGCACAGATGGCATCAATACAGAAGCTATTCCAATGGACATGACCCCAGTCCCCCTCCAACAAACGCACGCAAACACAGTCACCTGTGACCAGCCACATTCTGAACAACCCATCATTCCACCAATCGACCTGGCTGACAGGCACCAGTCGGCCAAAAGCCAATCCCCCGCCCCAGAACAGCACATCATGTAAACAGTCACAATGGCAGCCTCTATCCGTGACCATACTGTGCTACGTAGGCAAACGCGGCCAGTACTGTACCACACAACTCAACTCAGAAGGCGGAACACAATGCAGATCATCACGCAATACATACCGCCACAAAGCGAAAATCGCCACATCACCTGCAAAGAACAACGCAACACGACAAATATCGGAATACAATTTAAATGCACATCCAAATGACAAAGGCCCCACAGCAATTTGCAAAATACCACCAAAACAACCATCATCACCGAGGGCTGCATCTGCAATAATTGACCGGCTTCCACTTGTGTGACGCCCTGTACCATCATGGCACACAGGGCTTACATCAACGTTCCAAAAGGCAACATGGAAGCGGCAAGAACCGCAGGTCCGTCCCATGAGGCAGGCACTAGTCGAGCTGAAAGGCCGAAATGTTGCACCTAGCCACCAGTACAGCGTAAGGGCATGTGGCCCATTGGCGATCGTCCCATATGATCGAAATGGTGCTCCACTGATTCACCCGAAGCTGCAGGAGTCGAGAGTAAAAACCATCTGGAGGAGTGGCGTAGAGATGGCATCTGCAATAGGGCAGGAGATACCTGTCACCCAAAAGAAACACAAATCAACCGATTGCATTACGGGACTCATGATGCATTACAATCTTCATTCAACACACCAAATCCACACCCATATGCATGCTAGCCCACTCCAAAGGAATATACACACCCCTAAATCAGTATCGAATCACAACGAAACCAATCGAGCTAAATACACCATTGGCAACGTCGGTTACTGTGCATGCGTCCGTCAAGACAGAACCCATGACATGGGATTAGTAACGTGCCTAGACACAAGTGTATGAAGGCGCGTCGAGACAGGGAGGATCCGACAAGGGCAGATAGACGTATGTCCCACTATGGCAGCCTTGCATCACATAACGCAGGGGAAGGGGAGTGAACCAAAAAACCCATGTACATGGCAGACCCTAAACGGATTCATCAGTCCATGCATCCACACATCATTCCCTCATCCCGCAATGAAAACGCATGAATATTCACTCACATAATATGTGAAACTTCCATCGCGTCTGTGCGTAATGCAGTCCGCCAAAAACCACTGTGCCCCTGGCCGGATCTGTAGTGTTGTGAAGCAAGATGGATTTGGGAACGTCCTGCCTTATCGTCCACTACGCTATTGCGCATCCCATTCAATTCATATCATTCATTGCCTGCTCGTTATGGGCCATGTCCCAAGGACATTCTACAATAGAACGTTACATTTCCAGCCAGACCTGTGGGCGTATCCTCGCCGCTACTTCAAAACCCAAAATGCTGGCCTTCGAATTCCTCACTTGCAACATTACGTCGAAAAGGCTTCTGTGAACGCTTGCATTCACAATTACATCAATGTAGTGCGGCTGTGTGTCATGATGCTAACTGGCTGCAATCACAAATGGTACGCCACGCCCGTCGGTGAATTACGTTACTGTGCTGCATGAGGGTCGCCCATCGATCGAGCCCTACATACCACTGACTCTTCACAGGTATGTAAGCGGCTGCAATCATAGCATGTGTAACAATGGGAGCATAGCATGAAGATCAGTCAAAGTACATCACACTGCCATCGGGATTAGATACATGATTCAAATCCCAAGATGCCATGCGGCCAAATGCAGCCTTACGTGCGGGACGTGCTCGACCAGAAGGGATTGCATCTGCCACAGATTCATTCAATCAGCACAGGTGGAGGCCATACAGGCCGACAGCACATATATTGCAGACCCAAACCCCTCCCACAACCACTCCCACTCCAAAATGCTACCGGCAGGACTAGCGATGTTGGGCCTGGGGTACCAGATAGCACTGCAAGTGCTACAACTACAAGAAGACGACGAACAACAACAGGTACAACAACCGGGCGCACAGGGGAGACGGAGGAGAAGGAGGAGGAGGAGGGCAAGGCAGGGTCAGCAAGGCCCACAAGCACTGCCACTACCACCACGCAGGCGGCCCGCAATCCCACGCCTCCGAGCCGATCCGTTCAACCTCACTGCTGAGCAGATCCACACCCTCTACCGTTTGGACCGGGACACCATAATCGCCATTGTGGACATGACACATGCTGACCTCGTGAGCATGATAGATAGCCCAACCGCCATCCCACCCCTACTGAAGGTGGTGTCTGCACTCCACTTCCTGGCCACAGGCACCTACCAGCACACAGTGGGACAGTTGCATGGCATTTCACAGCCACTGTTCTCACGGACACTCTTCCAAGTGCACGATGCCCTCCTGAAGCACGCCGACGACCACATCACACTACCACGCACGTACCAGGAGATTACCAACGCTAAAGTGGGATTCCATGCACTTGGCGGCATCCCGGGTTGCATTGGTGCCATCGACTGCACCCATGTTGAATTGGTTGTCCCACATGCCATGGAGGTCCAGTACCGCAACCGGAAACAATTTCATTCAATCAATGTGCAAATGGTGTGTGACTCCAACAAGATATTTACGCATTGTTGTGCCAGATTTCCAGGATCTACCCATGATTCTATGGTCCTGAGGAACACAAGAATACCACGCTACATGGAGCGACACGCAGGGCACAGATCCTGGCTACTCGGTGAGTCTCATTCCATGCATGACATCGTGGCCCATTTGATGCGTCAATGACCTTGCAGGGGGGGGGGGGGGCTACTTAGCACTATCATTCCACTGACACCCTTTATTCGTCTCATACAGGTGATGCCGGGTATCCACTGAAGAGATGGCTCCTTACACCAATCCGGAACCCACAGAACGAGCATGAGGAGGACTACAACCATGCCCACTCACGTACCCGTGTGGTCATTGAACAGGCATTCGGCCTACTGAAGGCTCGTTTCCGCAGCCTCAGCAGGTCTGGCGGGGCACTCATATACAGCCATGAGAAGGTTTCTAAGATGGTCATGGCATGTGTCATGCTGCACAACATGTGCATACGTAGGAATGTGCCCATGCCCCCTGACGCTGTACTGCATGCACCTGAAGATGATGATGATGATGAGGGTGGGGATGTGGAGGCACCTCAAGGAGTCCATGAGGCACAGGATGCACGTGCAATCCGACAGAGCATCATAGATGCATGCTTCTAGCAACCACGCATGGTGCCTATTACACGGAAAGGGGACCTGTGGCACTGTGTGTGTGTAGTACAGGCACATTGTGGACTGTACGCCTATGAAGGCCTCGTATGCAAATATCAATGTCCACACATGTCATTGGATGATAATGAGGTGCTGTATTGTTAATGTGATTTGATTTATACACCCTATGGACCCGCCACCCAGTGAAGCCCAACACACCCCCTCCACCCTACTACCTCCCCCCCAACACCAGTGTCCAAATATGCATGCTGTCCGTGGGTAGACGCTATTGCAAGCCCCCTCTACGGGTATCAGGGGCACCCCTGCCCGTGGAGCGCAGGTTCCTGCCAGATCTGCGTTGGGGGCTGCCCTGGACGGAACTTGCCACGGATGAGGTCTCTGCCTGCTCGCGTCCATGCATGTCTCTGAGGGTTTGTGAGAGCTCCGAGAGCACACGGCGCACAGCAGCAAGTTCAGCACAAACGTCTTTGGACGTCGCATGCAGTTCCCCCCTCAGGCTCTCGGTGCTTTTCTCCATTTGTGCTCTCAGGCTCTCGGTGCTTCTCTCCATTTCTCCCCTGAGGCTCTCACTACTTTTCTCTATTTGTGCCCTGAGTGTCTCGGTGGATGTTTCCATGGCTGCCCTGGAACCCCCGCATTCATTTGCATGGTCCTTGAGTAGCGTGGACGCTTCCTGCTGTTGCTCGATCAGCAGGTCGAGGGACTGTTGCCTCTGCTGGGCCATGGACATTTGCGGTGGTGTGACAGGGGGGCTGCTCAACACATGTTGCCTTGGCACAGGACTTGTGGGGGTTGGCCAGTCGTCGTCTTCAGGGTGCCCCTGCGTGGTTTCGTCATGGTGTAGGGGATGGAACATGCAGGGGGATTGGGAAAGGTCATGGATGGTACCTACGTCGCCAGCACTGTTTTCCGTGTCGGAGCATGCTGGCATGACAGCTGTGTCACCTATGGTGCTGCTACCACCAGAGGCAGTGCCATCAGATACGTTCTTTGGGGGGACCTGTGGTGCTGGGGTTGTGGACTTGCTGGCTGCTGGGGTGCCTGTTGCAGTCCCCTCCAGTGTGCTGCCACTTGATTCCTGCTGCTGCCGTGTCTTGATCCTTGCACCTGAGGTGGAGGCTCTTGGGACGTTGGTCCTGGCCCTCTTTGCAGGCGTGCTGGTAGGGGTGTCCTGCAGCTCGTCGTTGGTATCGGACCCTGTGGTGGAGTAAAGAGGGGCGAGCGTTAGTTATGGGTCTGTCGGATTTGGAATGGCAACGTATCAAATGCATTGGGGTGGTACATGAGGCTGATTTGGGACTGGGCCTTGGAGGTGGTCTCATTTTCGTGTGGATTGAGGATGCATTCATTTGGCTGCCTGCAGTTAGGGGGTGCATGCTGCACATGTAGGGGTTGTTTATGGCTTCTTGATTGATTTGTTTGTTCATTCTGACTTTTAGAGGGCGCTGTCAGGGCTAAGTATGTATTGCACTATGGGGTCACATGGTACTGCACATGTTCGTGGTTTGTGGATTTCGCATTGTTTCTCTTGGCCAACCTACCTGATTCTCCGGATGTCGGCACTCCTTTCTCCATCCCTCCGACTCCCTCTATGCTCTCCATTCCTATGGTGGAGGCGCAGATTTCCTCCCAGGGGGTCAACTTGATGGGCGACTCTGAACCCCCCCCGGTAGCTGTGGCGATGTTCCTGTTCGCAGAAAGTATGCTGCGAACGCGGATCCGCAGGTCGTCCCACCGCTTGCGACATTGCTGTGGCGTGCGGGGTGTTGTCCCCACCGCACTTACGCGCTGTGCCACCAGGGCCCATATGGCCTTCTTGTTGGCAAGGGCCGTCCTGGTCATTTGACTGGAGAAGACGACGGCGGAATTTTCCTGTAGGGTCTCGGTGAGCACGGTCAGTTACTCTCGGGAGAAGTGTACCTGCCGCTTGCGGTCACACGCTTTCTTGGCTACCTTTCCCATATTTATTTTTTTAACTGGGGTTGCTAACGGGTTGGGATGTGTGTCAGGGTCGGATTTTTTATGGTTGTGTTGGGATTCGGTTTTTATAGTTGTGCGGCGTGCTGTTTCCCGTTCCGGCCACATGCTTTTACTTCCGTTTCCGTATATTTACGGTGGCCGTAATTTGCGGTGCACGCTCGTTACGGTGACCGCTCATTACGGTGACCGCTAAGATGGGTGGCGGTATTGCACCTGGTGCAGCGTACGGCGGCGGTAAGGGCCGTTTTGGGGTCATTTCCGCCATCGCAGCCTTTCGGATTCCGCCATGGCGTAATGCTCGTGCCCGATGGGTCGTGATTGGCCGCACTTTGCTCCTTCGTGAAATGGCGGAAACGCTATTTACGCTGTTGCGGTCCGGTCAGTCACTTTCCGCCAGGGTCGTAATGAGGGCCAGGGTATTTAAACAGTATGCTCTGCCTCAGGAATGGAAAGAGTAGATTTACTCAGCACGGACAGCACACACAGCAGGTTCATCAGACTTCCAAGACTCAGCTCGACTCTTTGTCCGCTCCACGTGAGTCAGGGTATTTAAACAGTATGCTCCACCTCAGGAATGGAAAGAGTAGCACAGACAGCACACACAGCAGACTTCCAAGACTCAGCTCGACTCTTTGTCCGCTCCGCGTGAGTCAGGGTATTTAAACAGTATGCTCCCCCTTAGAAATGGAAAGAGTAGATTTACTCAGCACGGACAGCACACACAGCAGGTTCAGCAGACTTCCAAGACTCAGCTCGACTCTTTGTCCGCTCTGCGTGAGTCAGGGTAATTAAACATTATGCTCCACCTCAGGAATGGAAAGAGTAGATTTACTCATCACAGACAGCACACACAGCAGGTTCAGCAGACTTCCAAGGCTCAGCTCGACTCTTTGTCTGTTCCGTGTGAGTCAGGGTAATTAAACAGTATGCTCCACCTCAGGAATGGAAAGAGTAGCACAGACAGCACACACAGCAGGTTCAGCAGACTCCCAAGAATCAGCTCAACTCTTTGTCTGTTCCGTGTGAGTCAGGGTAATTAAACAGTATGCTCCACCTCAGGAATGGAAAGAGTAGCACAGACAGCACACACAGCAGGTTCAGCAGACTCCCAAGAATCAGCTCGACTCTTTGTCCACTCCGCGGTGAGTCAGGGTATTTAAACAGTATGCTCTGCCTCAGGAATGGAAAGAGTAGATTTACTCAGCACGGACAGCACACACAGCAGGTTCATCAGACTCATTCATAAAATGCACATAACCATATTCATGTGAATAACACCTACACACACTCTGACATCAATATCTCATTTTGTAAGAACACAGGCTCTCTGTATTGATCGATGCATTTGGACGTCTCTGCCTTCTTCATGCACAGGTCTTCAGGGATCTGTAACTGTCTGTGTCACACCATATGAGTAGTCTTACTTGTTTCCATATTCTCACACTGTGTTATAAATCACATTGCTCTCCGGCTTTTTCTGTTTGAAAATGGACTGTAGTGGAGCAGTTATCAATCCAGTTTACAAAAACCAAGCTTTTTTCTTCCCACTCCTTGTGTGTCAGTCTGCTGGGAGGCACTCAAAAGAATTTAGTCCCTCCTTTAAATTTTAAATGAGGGGGTGAAAATGTACTGAAAAATCAGTTTTCTGTTGAATTTGTCCGAAGTTCACCAACACTCTCCAGTAAATCATTTAACATTTGCTGCGTTATTTATCTGATCCTTGTCCAATGTCTTCCTCTAAGAGCAGTGTCTAAAAGCTATTGGGACTCTCGTCTGGTGGTTTTAGTCCCCCATCTTCTACATCATACTTGAGTTGGCTGGTATGAGCCACACCCTCTGTAGCACTGAAGCAAGCCCTTTCAAATTACTCCAGAATGGATATATATAATAAAAATCGTATACACTGCACAAATCTGGTCCAAGCCCTGAGGCCCTCTTGCTCCATTAGAAAAGTGATGTGCACTGAAGGCAGAGTTTTAAGCATCTTGTATTTACGGGCCCCTGCCATGTTGCATCTGTTTTTCTTTCTGAGGGAGGGTCCAAGAGACTGTATCTTTGTGGAGAGTGAGGTACGAAGGAGAGGTGGTTCTGAGGGTTTTTTGCAAGGGGGGCACAAGAAGAGTGAGGAGTTTTTGAAGTGAGTCCTGTTGACTCTAAACCTTCCAGGATAGGATCACCTGGACGGTGGTTGGGAATTTGCCAGTATTGGATGCCGAGGGGAGTGTAGGGGTGAAGGGAAAGGGGGGTGGGCAGGCACAGACCACTGCAAGGGGGGGAGGGCAAGGTTGTGTGTTTCTTTAGGGGCTCAGGGAACAGACCTCCATAGGGCACAATGTTTTCAGCAGGTTTGTTAGGTTTGTCTCAGAGAGGGATGGTGTCAAGATGAGGTAGGGGCATGAGGTCATGATCTTGAGAGGTGACTTAGTGGTTGGCTCCCTTAATATGAGAGGGATAAATTTGCCTGCCAAAAGATCGAGGAATATGCAGGTATTCCAAAGGGCCAAGCTGGATCTCCTGCTGGTGCAAGAGATGCACTGGAAAAGGGGTAGGAAACCACACCTGGGCACGGGATGGGGAGGGTAGGTGGATGTGGCTTTGAGCAAGGAGAAAAGGGGAGGGGTGACTATTGTACTCTTGGCCTGGGTGGGACTGGTGGTAGATGGGAGAAAGAGGGACCCAAGGGGTTGCTTCCTATTCATTAAGGGATCCCTTGTTGGCGAAAGGATCACAGAGTGTTCGCTCAATGCTCCCAATGTGGCCCAGTTAGCATTTTGGGAGAGTGTTAAAAATGACCTGAGGTTATTCATGGAGGGCTGATTGATGGTGGGAGGGGACTTTAATATGGTCTTGGACCCAGTCAGAGACCGGAAGAGGATGGGGGAGGGGAGGGGCGATCACTCGGGCCAAGCAACCTCCAGAGGGTTCAGGACAATTAATAAGGAAATAGGCCTTACAAATGCCCTATTCGATGGGAGGGGGAGGCAACAGACCCTTTACCTTCTTCTCGTCAATCTCCAACTCCTTCTCTATGATCGATCTGATATTAGTGGATACGGAGGTGAAGGCCCAAGTCAGAGACTTCTTTGTCATTCCGGTTCCCTGGTCAAACCATGAAAAGGTCAAAGTAGTGATGGGAAACAACCTTATTCAGAGGCCATCGGGAGGGTGGTGCTGTAATGACTTTTTACTGAGGGTTGGGGATTCTCACCCAGGCACTATTGAGGGACATCACCGACTATTTTGCCAGCAACAACATCACAGACTATTTTGCCAGCAACAACAATGGGGAGGTGGGGTTCCTGACTCTCTGGGAAGGCTTTAAGGCCACGCTAAGTGGGGTTCTCATCGGGATAGGGTCCCAGAAAAAGAAGGAATGCAGGGCACAAGAAGAGGAGCTGAGGGGGAGGATCAGGGAACTGCAGCCAGGGGATCTTAGGGGCACCTACCACACGCCAGGCAGAGCGGCCAAACTTCAGCTGCATAAGGTGAAACTTAAGGCGTCTGGTTCAGGACACGGAAAAGTAGCTGCTATTCTTAAAACAGAAATACCACGAACGAGGGGAAAATGTGGGCAAAGTTCTGGCTTGGAGGCTATGGGAGAAAAGGAAAAAAAGCCAATTGGGGTCATTAAGGGAGAGGGGAACAGGGAGATGTATGATCCGGTGGGCATAGTAAAGGAATTTGCTAAATTCTATGAAAATCTCTATTCACCTGAATTAATTGGTAACGATGAGCAGATAGACACTTTCCTGGATGCCCTCTCCCTACTAAGGGTTGCAAGGGGGGTCTGAACAGCTGGGGGTGCCCATCTATGAGGAGGAGGTTGTACGGACGATCAAGGCGATGAAGTCTGGGACCGCATGGGGATCAGGTCGGCTTCATACGAGGGAGTCAGGGCTCCAATAATATTCCAAAGACAATGAACCTGATGCACCAAGTTCACACTCAGTGGAACAAGGCCTGCCTGACCTCCGTTTGACTCGGAAAAGGCCTTCGACAGGGTGGAGTGGCCTTTCATGAAGAAGGTGCTGAGGAGGATGGGTTTAGGTCAGGGCTTTTTTGAGATGGGTAGACGTCTTATATATGCAGCCCACAGCAGGAGTACTGGTCAACAACATCCTGTCTGACTCCTTCTGTCTGACGTGTGGCACGAGACAGGGGTGCCCCTGTCGCCTCTGCTGCATGACCTCACAATGGAGCTGCTGGCGATAGCGATCAGGGCAAACCAGGGGATCAAGAGCATCAGGAGTTGAGAGGTGGAGTTCATCTATCCCTCTTTGTCAATGACATCCTGGGATATCTCATGGAGGTGGGCTCATCTTTCCCCAAACTCTTGGTAAAAATTGGGAGCTACGGGCAACTGATGGGGCTAAAAATAAATGTGAACAAATTCAGAATTATGCCCATGGGGCCCAAAAGCTGTGGCCTGACTGCCCATGCTTGATACCAAGGGATTAGGGTCAAACAGATGCAGTCAAAGTATTTAGGGGTGATCTTGCCAAGAGACCTTACAGGGTAACTCCAACCCAATTCTGAAAAAGATCATAGACGACTTTAGGAGATGAAAACCCCTCACCCTGTCCTGGTACGGTCGTATGTTGTCAGTAAAAATTAACATCCTCCCTCTCTTGTTGTACCCAATCTCCGCCCTCCCAACAAGGTTACCAGCATCCCTCTGTGATTTTAAGGGGGCACTCTAAGGAGTTTGTATGGCCAACAAGAGGCCAAGAGTGAAGTGGACCACTCTCATGCTCCCATGGGACCAGTGCGGTTTTGGCTTCCCGGACCCCTGCCTATACTAAAAGGCTGCTCAGTTAAGGGTTTCGTTGGAACACTCAAAGGGAGGACCTGAGAACATACTGGACCTACCTGGAAGACCTAGTAGTGCACCCACTGAAGGTGAAAGATTACTTGTGGGGCCCCCATGGGTGTGTTCCGGGGGTGGTGAGAGACCACCCAATGTTGTTGTGGGACCTTAGGAGGGATAGCGGTACTAATAGAGTGTTTTCATCCTGGCGTTCACCAATGGCATCAGTCTGGTGTCCCCCTTTCGATCTGGCGAGTCAAGGAATTAAGCGTGCTCAACAATGGCCGGATGGAGGTCTTGAGAGTTGACCAACTGTTTGTGAGGGGCCGCATCAGGAGCTTTGAGGAGGTGCAGGAGGGCCTTGGGCAGGAAGGGATCACAATCTTTTAGTACTTAAGGTTAAAAGGGATATTCACAGATCCAAAGTGGCTGTCCTGGGTGTTCCGGGATCTCACCCCATTTGAGACATGGTTAGATGTCTCCTCCGCCTGCAAGGTCTCCCTTTCGAGCTCATACACATTTTTGGTGTCCATCCCAGGGGTCGGACGATCACATGCAAAAGGTACTGGGTGGAGCGTGTGGGGAGGAGATTTCGGACGAGGGAGGGCTAGGATATTCCAGATTACGTTCCATGGCAAACTTTTCACCTCTACTATGAAACACAACTACAAAATACTACAAGGGTGGCACAGGGACCCATTGAAGATATCCCAAATATTCACTGGGTCCTCTCCCATCTCTCCCAGTGGTTGTGGTGGGGTGGGATCCCTCTACCTCATGCGGTGGCATTGTCCTAAGATCTGCTTCTTCTGGCAGGAACTGCTTAGCTGGATTAAGGAATACTCAGAGGGGCAGCTGAGCATGGACCCCCTCCAGATGTTGCCCGGCTAAAGATTGGGAAAAATGCAGGTTGCCTAGGGTATGTGAGGTAATGCTGAGGGCTGGGAGACTGGCTAAAGTACAAAAGTGGAATGCAGGGGAGGTCCCCACGAGAAGGGAGTGGGAACAGAAACTGTGTAACATCATTGTGATGGAGAAGTTGACTGCCATGTTCAACAATGACCTAGCGGCCAGCTTAGAGGAATGGGGCCCCCTGATGGCTAGGATGTAGATTGTCAATGTCTAGCCGGTGGGGAGAAAGAAGGCCATAGACTATCATCCGATTCGATAGTGGAGCCAATCCAAATCCAACTGAATGCTAAGTTAAATGACTGTCTGTGCTTCCTATTGATTCATGTTTCACCACCCCAGAGACTGTGTAGTTTATCATTATTTTATGTTGTATGAACATGTTGATAAGAGAAAAGTGGGGAGTGGGAGGGGAATGGGAACATTCAGTTGTGAGGTATTTAAAAGTCTTTATTGTTGGCATTGTTTGTTTAAAGGCCAATAAAAACTAAAGTTTAAATAAAAAGAGTAGTGATGGTGTTGGTTTACTCTGCCTAAACTTTTTCATCCCATTTCTGAAACCCTATATCTTACCATGCACATTGATCAACAGACGAGACCAAGCCTGTTGTAAGGATGTACGGAAGGAGGATGTTTTGTTACACTTCATGATCACATTATGGAGAAACAAATAATTCAGAGACTTGGACAGCATTTCAACCTAATTTCCACTCTCCTAAGGTCTGCTGAGGCTGGCCCTGTCTGCCTTCCTCAAAATTCATCTAAACCATTACTCCAAAGGAATTAACAACCAACAGTATGTCCTCCTTGAAATGGTTAGAGTGGTTTATCCTACCTACTCTATGGGACTATAACCAAACAAGAGTCTCTCTCTTTCTCTTTCTCTCTCTCTCTCTCTCTCTCTCTCTCTCTCTCTCTTCCTCCCTCTCTCTCCCTCTATCTCTCTTTCTCTCTCTCTCTCTCTCTTCCTCTCCCTCTCTCAATGTCTCTCTCTCTCTCTCTCTCTCTCTCTCTCTTCCTCTTTTCTCTCTTCTCTCTCTCTCTCTCTTTCTCTCTTATTCTAGTGTACCCTATGGCATTCTCAAAATGCGGTAACACAAAATTCTCTTAGGCGCAGTCTCTAGATGTCTCTCTTTGGTAGTCCTCTGGCTTGTTTTTAGTTGACAGTGGCAAAAACTGTATTGGGTTGCCTTAGAACTCACCAACAAAAATACAAACGCAATCCAAAAAGGAGTGTATACAAAGGCAAGAATTAACGCTGTTTAATTCAGGGCCCCAGATGCAGCTGGGACAGATATATTCAAACAGAACACGGAACAGAACTGCATGAAAAGGTGCTGTCAAAGAAACTAAGATAAGTCTAGAACTTTTATAATCATCCAAACAAATTAACATTGAAGCACATTGCCACATCTTGTCCATCTTTTCAAAGAAAATCATTGGGCAAACATGTAATTCCCCTATATTGGAAAACATGTAATTCCCCTTTATCGGGACATACATTAGCCTGCAATGATTGGGTCCCAGAAATCTAACCACACCACCCTAGACCCACACTGTGACATCACGGTTCAACCCCCACATCATGTGAAGCCAAGGTATTGAAACATTTGGGATGCCCAGAAGATCTTTATTCATCTGCCGCCGATCATCCCCATCTGCTTCCCGTGAGAACACTACCGATCATGACACTGGCAGAGCCTTGAACCAAAGATAAGTTTTGATGTTGCATCTTAAGAACACTTGGAACTGCTTCCCAGGCTGAGTTGTTCTAAGGGGTAATTTGAAACCATCATGGGTGCTTTGAAACTGACAGGAGGCCAGTTTCATTAATTACTAGCTGGGGTACCTGGTGTTGCCCATGATCTGATCGAGTGGTGTCTAATGTGCCCTGGAAGATGTTGCTCGTGTCCTCATGTCAGCAAGTATTGCTTCAGTTTGGTCTGGGATCTCATTTGCCCTAGAGAAAGTTGCTTTTGTCCTCTGGTTGGCAAGTCGTGCTACTGTTTGTTGTGTTTCAGAAGCTCTTGATATTGATTTTCGCTTTGCATCAGATACAGCTTTTCCAAGTGATGTTTGTTTTTTGTGCAGCAAGTTTCAGTCACTCGATGGCTTCAGCACATTTGAGAAAATGTCCAAGAAAGATTGATTGATTGTGCTCTCTTCTTGTGAACGAACTTAAATAAACTGTAACCTTGCTACTTCCCATATTTGGAGTGGAGCGTTAAAAAAAAGAAAATGTATTCCCTTTAAAAATTCTTTAATAAACACTTGGGAACTGTATACAGCAGTAACACATTTCAAAGGACTAACACATGGAACATTTTGCTTCTGACACTTTTTCAGATATTGCCTCCTTCTAGTGCTTACTGTAGTGAATTGGGGTGAGCATCACTAAATGAGGGTGTCTAGGGAGTGTATTTTTGCATCCAAACATAGACTACGATCTTGCCCCAGACAAAAGAGGAATCCATGCAAACTTTGGTAGACATGGGTTCAACGGTGTGGATTTTTATAGCCAGACAAACTTACACACATACATACATTCAGCTGCGATAAATGTTACCTAGTTTGTGACGAATTCCTAAAAGTGCAGTCATTTTCCCAATCAAATCATTTGAAAAATGTTGAACATTGTCTGAGCGAATTTCATCTGGGATCCCCACCTTGGAAATACTTCCCATATAAAGAATTTAGCCGCTGAGCAGGCATCATTATGGGCACAGGGACCATCCTCAAACCAATGTGAACATGCACACACCAAAACAAGCACATACCTGTAAGAGGTACATCTGTCCTGCATATCAACATAGTCTATATGTAAGTACCAGAAGGGCCCCTCCGGATGGGGCAGACTACCTTGCATCACTTTTAAAGTGTGCCCAATTAAGTATTTCTGACATGTCAATTATTTACAAATTCAGCCACATATTTAGATACATTTGGTATAAACCAATCCTCACTTATCCCAGCTGCCACATGCTATTCTGAGGCATGGGCAGGGTAGTGAAGCTGTTCCAGAGCATTACCACATTACCACTCCAAAAGGAGTATAGACCAGGCAAGAAGTAACACATTTGTATTCAGGGCCCCAGACACAGCTGGGATGTCAATATTCAAACAGAGTGTGGAACAGAACAGCATGAAAAGTCACTGTCAAAGAAATGCCCCCAAGAATAGAACTTTTACAATCATCACAGTGCTCTTCCCTTACCTTCCTTTGGGTAATGTCTCATTAGCCGTTAACCACCCAAGTCAACGTTTGTTTCTATTCTGCTATTGAGATGTACAACTAAATTGTGTAACTGTATACATGAAACTGCTAAAATATGTAATATGCTCGTAACCTACGCCATGATACCAAAGGGTTTTGGGCGTAAAACCAAATGTAATACATAAATAAAAAGAAATACATCTAAACTAATTAACATCGAAGCACATTGTCACATCTTGTACATCCATTGAAAGAAAGGTATTGGGCAAACAAGTCATTCCCCTATATCGGGACATACATTAGCTTGTGATGATTGGGTCCCAAAAATCTTAGCACACCACCCTAGACCCACACTGTGACATCACAGTCCAACCCCCAATTCCCACATCATAAAGTCAAGGTATTGAAACATTTGGGATGACCAGCAGATCATTATTCATCTGCTACCGATCCTTACCATCTGCTTACCATGAGAATACTACTGATCATGACACTGGCAGAGTCTTAAACACTTAGAACTGCATCCCAGGCTGAGTTGTGCTAAACGGCAATTTAAAACCGCTATGGGTGCTTTGAAACTGCCAGGAGGCCAGTTTCATACATTATTAAATGAGGTTATGCTCCCTGTCATTCCCCTGTGAGCTGGGCTCTGTGACCTCAAAAGTATCATAAGTTGTTCATTCCTTTCCTCTCATGTGATCCCGGCAACACCTAAAATTATTTTACCATCAGTGAGTCCCTCTCCCCTTTTAGAGAGCTTTTCCTGCAACTGTTATGTACGCACCTCTTTTCCACTCAAGGTTTGTATAACCATTTTCAAACTGTTTGTAGGTCCTGTCGATATTACTATGTTTTTGTCATAACTTGCTTCATGTGGGGTTCATATTTTACGTACTGACAGAACCAATATGATTTGCTTGACCCTCTGCACCATAGCTTTACTCTTCATTTGATTCTTATCCTCCTCTACACCAGGCAGTGGTAGACTGGCCTACATGGAAGTCTGTAGATTTCCTGCTGGGCTTCTGCACAATGGGCCTGTTTTCTGTGAGCACTCAGAATGCTTTTTTCATATTGATGCATGCAGTACTATGTTCGCGTGCATGTTGTCATATGGGGGCCCATTGAAAACAAAAATCTAGATCCTCTTTTGGTAGTCAATCTATGTCTTACACCATGCCATGTGCTTGTTCCTCCTCCATTCGTGAGTTTAACCCCTTCTGATAAGGGTCCCACATAAACTGCCTGTTTTCTCTAGGTGGGCACTCTCATTCGTTCCTGCTCTCATTAGCTATCAATGTGTAAGACATATGTGCATTTTCCTGGTTGCCAACCTCTGCCCAATGTTTTCTTCCTACCACCACCTGATCCCCACCTTAGTCCACCGTCTGTTGTCCTCCCGTTTCCACCTTCTGATGACTTCCACCTACAGCCTCCTGCTGTTTCCCTCATACCACATTCTCAAGTCTCTCTTCGAGCATATCCTAACACCTCTTCATCTTGTATGGTGTCTAGCCTTTTCTGCTCTCCTGTCTCTCTCCAAGCTCCTTTCACCCCTCCCTCCTGAATTGCCCACTACCTCCACACTTCGGCCACAAACTATCCCAAATGCCACTCCTACCCTACCCGGGTTGTCCCTTTCACATTCTAGTGGCTGCTACCCTTGAACTAGTCTGTATGTTAGAGCCTGCACATGTGTATCTGTATCAGTGTTGCCATGTGAGTTGTAGTGGGGAAATCACTTTCCTCCAACAGTTGTAGCATATGAATACAGTGTAATCCGAGCAGCGGATGGATTGCAGTATTATAAAGCTGGTCCACCATCTTGGACTTCTTATTTGTGAGAGTTTGCATATGGGTGTAGTAGCTTGTGGATCCCAACAGATTCACATCTACACTGGGACCCGCAATTAGCAATGTGAGCACCTTAGAGTGGTTTTGATTGTTTCTGTTGTGGTTGGGCCCTGCCCTTTATTGAGACTTGGTTGGGGAGGGGTGTCCATTGTCCTGTGTGAGGTTGAGAGTCTCCTGGCTATGCCATGAAATGGCCAGTAGCACTTGTGTCTGGCATTGACATTTCTTCTACCCAGTTATGGGGTCTAAGTGCGGGTTACTAGAGAATCCTATTATAACAACCCCTTTTTCCACTTCCATAATGTACTGGATCAGGGCAGGGGACTAAAACTAGAGAGTGAAAGGAGAGCAACAATCCGAGAAGTCCAGCTCAGAACTGTTTTCATTTTAAAGCAAATACAAGTGTGTTTGTTTGTTTGTTCGTTTATTTGTAGTGCGTGCCAGACTCGAAGGTATCAGGGTGCGAGAACAAGAATACTTTAGGCTTACAAGTTACAAGGTTACACAATCACAAAAGTACAGATCAATGGAAATACAGCAGGTAATACATTAACATCACAGGCATGGGGTTACAGTAGAAAGGTCAGTTTGGCTGCTGGTCAATTAGCTGGTATAGCTAGCCTATAGCTTGTTTCCTTTAAGCCACTTAATGAAGTTTAATCTGAAGTGTTGGTATGTTGGGTTGACCAAGTCTCATGGTCTGGATTCTAACCATGATCTCTTCACCTTTCATTACTCAGACTCACTGCCACCAGCTTGAAATGGTTTAAACATCCTTAAGGACAAATGGGATAAATACACATAATAAATCACAATCATCACTAAGCCAAACTATTCACTACAAAACTGCTGTTAAGGCTCAACCCGAGAAGTTTCTTCCAGTCAAAAAAAGAATGCATATACTGGATCTACCCCTTTCTTTTATCAATGCTCAGGTAGTTAGTAAAAGAACTGAGAACTTCTCGTCATCATTGCAATCTTGCTTCCTGAGAACATACTCAGCGACGCCGCTGAGAGGTCCTTGAGAGGCACTGGTGGTGGATTCTTTAAGGAACAAGGATTTAGGCGATATTCTGCCTTCCCCTCGTCAATGGTGATGAACAGAGTGGTCATGCAGCTGCCAGAGTAAAGCGCCATTCAGGCTATGGTCGATGTGTTCATTGGTGTGCAAATGCTGGAGGGTCCCATGCAACTCAGTAAGTGCTGATTTTGATAGGCCCACCTGGGGTGAGTGGTGCAACTTCCAAAGGTGAAGGGTATTTGTTGCCGGAGCAACATCTGCTTCCACATTTCAGCCACTTACATGATGTACGTTTTAAGGTCAGTGGGCTTAGAGAGCAAATACAACCAGCGCTCAGAGTTGCTGAGGGGGGAAAGTGTTTGGGGGGAGTGGATTGGACACAGGGGTCTGGGATGAGACCAGCAGGTTGTTAGGAAGAATTCTCCAGAATGACTAATTTCCCCTACCTATTGAGTCCCTCAGTAGCTTTGCTGGATTTCTAGGATTTCTTTTTTTCACCTGGTAAGAGTGTGAGCCTTTTTTCCCACTCTTACTTGTGTTTTTGCTGTGTGTTGTACATTCTTTTTGCTCATGGACTATGGAGTCTCACCTACTCCATAGGCATCATCTTTTTACTGTGTGTCACACAGCACCTTTAGTGCAGTGACACAGGGTTGTCTTTTTAGACTTCCCACTTTAAACTCCATTTCCTGGGACTGACTACTGTCTCCCAGAACATGTAAAGTTGCCATGGACTTTACTAGTATTTTTAAAATTAAAGACCCAGTACAACCTATCTTCCAATAGAGTACTGGAAGGGTTAATAGTTATCCCTTTTTGTCTGATTCTCAGGGAACATTATTTAATTCCCCTTTCTCTAAGATTTGGCTGGTGGCAGTGGTATCTACCATATTTTTTTTCTACCGCGAGCTATGAAAATAGCCTCAGTAATTTTAGAGGGTATGGTGGTAGCCTCAAACTCTAACCCCCTGGACCCCATTGATTTTTATTTGGTTCCGGTCGGGTTTATTCGCCATGTTTTTTTGTAAAGGTCTTTCCCTTGTTTTACTCTACATGCCAAACCAGGTTTCGTTCCTTTGTTCGCCATCCTTTGGTGGGCTTCTGCACAGAAGCCCTCCTTAGGCGCCTGAGTGTCTGGGTGCACAGGATGTGAGGGAGGGGTTTTAGGCCTTCTGCACAGGGTCTCCTTGGAGACCCAAGTCGCACTCTCGTTTGATTGGCTAGGTGGCTGTCCTGCCAGGACAGCCACCCTGTTGTGTAATTGACAGCCAGGCTGTGTGAATGGGGAAAAATGACTTAAATGCAGGTCTTTGGGACTTGGAAGGCACAGTCGCCACTGGAACGAGAGAACCAAGCTGAAGGAATACGACTGCTGCAACTACTGGACATCCCGGTGAAGCCCTGCTGCAGGTCTGAATTTCCCAAAACTCCGATGACAGAGAAGATCTGCAAGGAATCTTCTTCCCTTGAGCTTGGTGGGACCACCCTGCTCGCCAAACACCAAATGCCGGCCTCCCTCTCTTGGTCAAATTTGCTGTGCATCGCTGCAGTGAATCGGATAGCCAGGAGGAACGAAACCTGTTTCGTTTTAAGGAGCACACCTTTTATTCAATGCTTTTCTCTGCTGCTGACTTCTTCCCTGGGCAGTGCAGGACCCTCCAGTCTTCCTCCTTCTTGTCACCACGACAGTCGCTTTAGGAACCGTGAGCCTGCAGCAACTGCCAGGAACCACTGCCTCAGCTACAGCATACTTCTTCAATCAAGGTACTGTTCAAATCTGGTTGTTCGTTCCATCCGACCGCTGTGAAAGTGTTTGTAATCTTTCGCCACTCCAAAGGCTTGTCCTTCTCTACTCTTTTGAATAACTTTTCCTCCGACCAACTTCGTTTTGAACTCTTGGCAAAGACTTAACTGTGAACTACTTTGAACTGTGTGATCCTCTGCAAAGACTCTTAACCATCAACATTGGCCCAGGCCTATTGACTTGAATCCTAGTTGTACTAAGCCTTTTCTAGATTGCCCTGCCTATCACTTGTTGGTGTTGTTGATTTTGAGTAACCTTGTCTTTCCTCCCTTTTTAAATTGCTGGAGTGCCATTTTGCTCACACTTCATTTTGAGCTTAACTTGTCCAGACTTGATTGGGTGTTGTTGTAGTGTATTAAGACTGTGATTTTCTGCTGCTTTATATAGTGAACTGTTTTATAACTGATGGTGTAAACACATGTATATTCTTTTACTCAGAGACCTTGAATCAGCGTTTATTTGTACCATAGTAATTACTGTGCTTTGTGTAAATTCTGATACTGCTCACTTTACTCTTGAGATAAGTCTGGCTGCTAAGCCATCGCTACCACTTTACTGTGTAGTACAGGCTTGTACTAAAGGTGAATTTGTACTGTCACTTGTAGTCTTAATTGTGTGTGGTGTTCCCAAAGGGTACTGCATATGATTCTGCCTAACACAGGTTGATGCACATAGATGGAACAAGGACCAAGACATCTGTTGCTGGTTGGTGGTAGGGAGGGGAAACAGATTTGAGTAACATGAAATGGCTAATAGGGACTAGGGTGCAGACCATAGTACTGATACAAAGAAGATGGGTAAGACATCAGATCAGGGTTTGGTATTAGTATGCAGGCTATATGAGCAGTGTGCAGGAAATGATAGAAAGGAGTTGGGTTCATTGTCAAAGAGCAGAGAGTGGGTAATGACAATGGGATCCTTGATGTTAAAGTAGAACACAGTGGATGGTTAAAGATCCAGCTCCACTCATGCAATCAGGCCCAGAACGCTGTGGCAAGCTGCTGTTCAAACACTATCAAACCGCGTCCTATTGCCCAACTGCAGTCTCAACTGCACCTGCCTGCACTTTTGCACCACCCACAGCCACTGTTATCAGATTCCGCCTGTCCCCAAATCATGTTAGCAGCAGAGTAAACAGCAAACACAGTAGTCAGAGCAGAGTCAGTAGTCTCAACTGCACTTGCCTGCACTCTCACACTGTATTTAATCTCCTAGCATCCACTTCCAACTCTTCATCTTTGGTCGCTGTGACTAATCAGCTTCCTGGGCACCAGTGGTCCAAAGATGAATATTGGTTTTTAAACCATCAATCAGCCCCACACCTGATGTACACCAGAAAGGATCTGAACAGATTGGAAACACAAGCAAATTATAAACCTCCTTGTCAAATTTTGGTAACGTGGACGGAAAGGCAGGCTTATCTATGACAGGTCTTGAATCGTTGGTTAGTTGCAACACACCGAAAACACAATTATTACCCAATGATAAAAAGAACTATCCAGACATGGTTGTATGAAAATATCTACTTTATTATTATCGCAACAGACAGTTATAGCACCAAAACAAAATACAACCCATCCTGTATAGGAATGCAGAGGCCAGGCAGTTTCAATGAAGGAAAAGAGATGCACTCTGGATTCTGACACAAGGGTGGTTGGTATAGTAAATAATCGCAACAGTTCAAGGATGCTTGGTTTCAGCAAATAGGGAGCAATGAGTCATAAAATGTCTCTAGGGGACTTTGGAGAAGGACCAGGGGGACACAACCACAATGTACCTTGGGTTGTAGGTGTTCTTGGTGCTCACCAGGGTCAAGTTGGTTTCAAGGGACTTTGCAGCTTCTGTGACAGAGCTCAAGATGGGTGACAGGCGGCAAACAGTTTGGCGAGCAAAGCTGTATGGATGGCTGCAGACTGACCTACACAGCGGCTCAGAGAAAGGAATCATTGTCTCAGTGCTGGTCAGTGGTTCTGAAGCACTGGTCAAGGCATTTTGAACATCTTTAAGCGACTGCGGCATAACAACAGACTGCGTTGCAGTCGGTTGCAGCTCAAGGGACTTGACTGGCTCGAAAATGTCCTTTAAAACAGACGTTGGTAGATGCTTGTTGAGACACCTCTCCGAGCTTCTTCACAGGGCTTATGTTGTCCTGCAAGGTGGATGGCCCAAAGCTGAGGAGTGTTTTGCAGGCAGCTGTCTTGTCCTTGGTTTAGGTTTCAACAAAAGGACATGGTGGATGCATTGAGTCTTTGATAGTTAATCAGGCTGGTCATGGCAGGGAGAAGGTTTTGTCCTCCCCCTTCTGTAGAGGCATTGTGTACTCCTCCTGTCATATTCCGACTAAATATGACAGCGGGACTGCGCCTGCAGGCTGTGTCCACCCAGAGTACACGGGTCTATGCATATGTCATGTGGTGAGCATAGGAAAATGTGTGTGGATTAGCCCCACACATTTTCCGGAGGTTGATCTACCATCATTCAATTTCATTAAAAGAAATTCAAAAAAAGCCCAGGAGAATGCACACCCACTGTGCGGATAGTCAAATTACTCACACTCGCAGGACAAAAGATGTGGTAGCACACAGACTCAAAGACCTCACACAGCAAATTATACTTTCCATGTGTTCTGCTTGCAGATATACATGAAAGCCTGGATGCAGTGGACTAATCAAAGAGGAAAGCTGTAATACAATGGATCAACTAAAAGCTTTCTATGGTTCACTAAGAAACAGCCGGACAATAGAGGTATACGGTGGGTCTGTAAGATCGCTAAAGCTATCCCTAGCAATAACTGAATACATAGAATGACCTATTGGGAAAAAGTACAACGACTGCCTTTTTTATTTTAGGGAAATTCACTCAGCGTGTGCAAAATCTTTTGACCTGTGCATACAAAATCATTGTATCGCCTCACCAGGACAAGCTAATATACATCACAAACTAAAAACGTTCGTAGAACGTTGGAACAATCAAAGGAATTATTAATCACTTATGCAAAAAAAAAAAATAGTCTGGCTCTTTCTATTAAGCGACCTTTATGCAAATTGATAATGATGAAACGATGCACATGGCCCCTTTTTAATAGGCATTTAATGGATTGTGTGGAGTGTCCTTTTTAGTATATGTTAATGCATCTGCGAGCTTCAGAAGCGGCCACTGTTCCTTTTCAGTGCCTCTGAAGTTGGACATTGTATAAGCAGCACTTCACCTAATCAAATTCAATATCCTAGCAATCTGCTACCCAGTGGCGAGTGTGAACGTTGGGAACTCAAATGTGAGATTATGAAGAGGTAATTACGTTTGGCATTGACAGCAATTGAAATAAAGCAAAGTCAAGGGGAGCGCCCTCTACTTCAGAAAGATAATTGCATTGAGTTTTGGAGGTCTCATCAAATGGATTAACCTCCGCTAAGGCAAGTCATTTTCCCTGACAGCATTACATTTAGAGCAAAATGATTTGATTTGCTCATGTTCAATTTGTACATCCTTCCGCAGAGCCTGTGTTGCAATAGGAAATTCTAGGTGGCTGCCTAAAACGGCTCCAGGGGGCACTACTCTAACCCTAAAATCATCCAATCCAGGCCAATTTCAAGGTTGGGCGGTGGAGGAGGGGGTAGCAGATTGTCCCTTTACCCAGGGCAGTATAAACCCAAGTACCAGTTTTGTCCTCAACAGAATTGTTGGCTAAGAGACCATGATTAACAAGTGGGGAACAAAGACAGGCGTCAGTATGCTTCCTCAGCAGTCTGTGGTGAGTGACAGAGCATGGTCATGTCCCTTCAATTCAACAAATGGACTAAAGCTATGCTATGTTATGAGGTATTTGCAAAGCACGAATTGCAGAGCTTCTGGGAGATGCCGCCTGCCTCGGTTTTGCATGCAATGCACACATGTTTTTCATGGCAGCCTGGCAGATCAATATTTATGGGGGTCTATAGTTTCCCCTAGATTTCGATTCCCAAGAAGGCGCACAAGGGTGGCGGGGGTCCTAGTCTTGCCACCTTCATGCTTTTCCCCTTATTGTATCCTATGGTTTTCAGCATTCGTAAAGTATCTCATACCAGGAAGCAATTTTAGGGTTCTCCAAGGACCATAAGCACCACTCCTACTCACATGCCACCGTGAAAGCCGCCTGCCATGCCACCACGAATAAGCATTTCCTTTGCTTTTTCCTGTGCCACACTACATCTAGATTTTATTTCCAGAATCTATCAAAATATCAATCATGACATATCCGTCTTTGGGTATGTAAGCTAAGAAAGCAGTCGACAATCAGTCTTTCCTTCCCAGAGTCTCTCCAGACCATACCTCTGTGCCACCCACCATCATGCAAGTAGATCATATAGCCTTAAATTGAAATATTATGCAGTTAGAGTGTTCCAGTCGTTTTTTTCTGGACATGAACTGCACAATGCAAGTTGTGGTTGCGGCTTTGTAATTATCCAGCAATGTTTTCTGGAAAAGAAATGCCTAATTCCTCTTGTGGGTGTGGCACTCCCATGTTATACAGACCTCAAATCAACATTGCTTCAGTGAATCAGCATGCACATGGCATAAGAAGATAAAATGATGGTTCCATGACTTGTAGCTATATCCCGGGTCTTTTGGATGTAACACCGGATAGAAACTCAGGGGCTACAGCCAAAAGGCTAGCTAGCACCGAACCCCGACAGTCCCAACATTAGCATAGCTCTGGATCTTTTCCAGACCTAGCAACACCCCTGCTTCTCGGAACCAGGCTGAATTTAGGGAACACATAGCACACTCATTCATACCAATCCTGGACGGAGGCATCACTGGCGATGTCTGTGTACATCCCCCAGCAGAGGAACCTGAGAATCTAAGTGTTTAAATGAGAAGTGGAAAGGTCACTATAGGTGTGGGGGGTTAACCACAGATGAAAAAAGAACAGGCCCATCCTCATGCAGAGACAGCAATTGCTGCAGTTGGCTAGATCACTAATCCAGCATAATGCTGCTGGCGCCCCATAGAAATGTTTGACTGAACGATGATTCTTTATAAAACTTAAGGTTGATTGCTGGAAGGTTTTGAATTAATCATAACCTCTGAAATTGCTCTGTATAACCCTCCAGACCATGCTTTTTTCAGTCTTTCAGGCCACTATAGAAGGTGCAACACTATATGCGACTCAGGTTTGGCCCCACCTAAAAAGTGACAGTCCAGCCCAAAGGGTTTGGTCACAGCCGTTCTGCACAAGAACACCATCATGTTTTGGCTCAATGGGCAAGCCAGAATATACATGGTCCTTCCTGTTTTGTAACGGCATGACAGAATGAAAAAGTATGGTTTAGTGCTTGGTCCAGTGTAATGCCAAAAGTTATGATTAATTCCAAACCGTCCAGCCATCAATGTTCAGTTTTGCAAATATGACTACGAGTGGGCCAGGCGTGTCCAGAAGTGGCTCCTAAACCTTCTTGCTAGAGACCAAAGCTGCACCTCAGTGATGACTGCCAATATGGGTGAAGCATGTCTGGTTTTGCTTGTGGTCTGGGGCAAAATGGATGCTACCTAGCACTATACATTGGACTGCTCATTTTGTGGTGGGGATAATCCAGGCTACTTAATGTTGGTCTGGGGGGGCGGGGGAGTTGGCCAGAGCACTGCCATTGGTTATTTTCAAAAACTTTCAGCCATCCACCTTGAGCTTTTGCAAATGAAGCTTGATTTGACCAAGGAACCAAAACCCTCAAAGGGCCTTGGCAATTTCTTTGTCATGCATAAACCCAATAATAAAACCTTCAGCACAAGATAATATACAGTCAGAAGACATTCACATACAATTGCCGCACAAACTTTCATACATGTTATGTTTTGAATGGATAACATAGCATGCTCCACTGCAGTTTACATAGTCTGTAGATGTTCAGCAACGTGAAAACGAAGGGACCTTATTTTTTATAATGGAGGAAAGTGGACAACACAACATGGCTTTGCTATTGTGTTGATGCCTACAGTTCTGTAGTACTTGCCAGCTGCGTGCAGGTCTGTTTATAGATGGTTTGTTATAGGCACAATTTGTAGAATCTGTAAATACACAGGACCATGATTTGGCCTTAGTGTGAAAATACATTGGTAAGGACTATGGCCCTCATTACGACCCTGGCGGAGATCGTGGTGCAATATGCACCATGGAGCACGGCGGAAAGCTGCCGATACCGCCATGGGGGTTGGCGGATTTACCGCCCCATTCCGACCTTGGCGGGGCGGTAAATCCCCATTCCCCATTTTACCCTTCCCCATTCCCATTTTTGCCCCATAGGGTATAATGGGAGTGGGGAAGGCGTTAATTACGCCACCGTAAAATACGGTGGCGTAATTAACAACAAGGTCCCGTAGCGCCATGGATTTCTCCGCCCGGAAAAACCAGGCGGAAAACGCTCCATGGCGCTACGGGAACTCGTAGTAGGGCGGACGGGTCCGCCGCGAATACCGCTGGCGTAAACCCACTCCGCCAGGGTCGTAATGAGGCCCTATGACATATAAGTGCAAGTCACTTTATTTCAGAAATGTTTGACAGTCCCACCAGCCCCTTAACCCCAGGCTGGCTGTCATCTGTATCAGCTACCATTCTGGGGTGTTCAGGATTCCTTCTGTGCCTGGTGGCCAACATCAGGAGAGGTTGGAGGAACCACCGACCCTCAGGCTCATCACTGGAACAAGGAGATGGACTTCAACATGGTGCAGCAAATGGGATTTATTAACACATCGAGATCTGATGACAAAGCAAGGGATCGTGGAAATCTCTCGTCCTCCTAAGGTTAATACATGGAGATCTGAAAACCTAGCATAGGCTCACAGAAATACCTTCCCCGCTCCCAAAAGGTACCTCTTTCCTGGTGATGTCTGGGAGGTTCCTCTTCTTTCCGCCTTCTGCTGTCTCTTGTTCCTCTCTGGAGTTGGGCTTCATTTCACCTATAACTAGTCACTGCATGGTTAACATACCTGTTGTTGAGACGCTATTTTGCGGGCATGTCTTCATCACTGGTCTCTGCAAAGCAGTGAAGGGTCTACAGTGCTGATTTTCATAAATTCTATATTTTTTGTGTTCTCATCAGTCTGTCTATTTTGTTAATTCTAAACGATCATCTTCATTGTTCCCATCCTGGCCTCCCAACCAGTGGCCTTGCTCAGGCCACGCCTGTCAGTAATGTACCCCATTGTCTGGGTTCTTCCAGACTTATACATTATGGTCGGTCAGAACACATTTTCCCAACAAACATCTGGCACGGCAATGGGCGCAACCTTTGAGCCCAGTCTGGCGAACCTATACGTCGAACATTTTGAAAATGAATTCATATATGCAAATACGAACCCTTTTCTATCCAACATATGGATGTGGAAGAGATATATAGATGATGTCTCATGATTGTTCAGGGCAGAAACGAAGAACTTACAGACTTTCACCAGTGGCTCAACACATGCAACAACCACCTGAAATTCACAATAGTCTCCAGCAGAACGGAAACACACTTCCTTGATCTCCATATCTCTGCCCAAGAAGGAAGATTAATAGCCAAAGTGTACAAAAAAGACACTGATATGAATTCCCCATTGCAATACAACCATCCCAAAGCTCTGAGGGACAACTTACCATCTGGCCAATTTCTTAGGTATCGAAGGACATGCACAAGAATAGAAGACTACAAGGAGCAATCAGGAACCCTGAAGAGACAATTGATCCACAGAGGCTACCCAAAGAAAATTGTAAATGATACCTGTAAACGTGCAAGAAACCACCAAGGGACATCACATTACAGCAACATTTAAAAGACACCAAAAGAGACGAAATTGCGGTTGTAATGAGTTATTCACCCATGTTTAACACCTTGAAAAAAGAGATAAAGAAACTTTGGCCTATTCTGAATACAGGCTCTAGTTCCCTGCCATCCTTCGCTATCAAAAGACGAAGAAACCTAGAGATAGCCTTGTAAGCTCACTAAAGGAACAAGACCATCCCAAAAAGGACAATACAATATGGGAGGCAAGCAAACCCATGGAACATACACCAGGTGGAAGCTGCACAATGTGTGCACAAACCTCCAGGAGCAAGAATATTGAGATAGGGTGGCGAACACCGTGGGAACAGAGAAACCTAACCAATTGCAAATCAAAAGGTGTTATGACCACAAGGGAAGTCAAGAAGCGACTTATTGAACATAAATCCTGTATCCGCACCAGAAACTGACCGCTCCCCTAGTCAGCCACTTCACCCTGAAAGGACACACACAGGGCAATTTTATCTCTACCATCTTGGAAAAGTTAAGACCACCAAGGAGGGGCAGGGAGTTTGGAGAAATGCTATTGAAGTGTGAACAACTTTGGATTTTTAGGCTGGACACAGTAAAACACAGCCTGAATGAAGAAATACAATGGCATAACCTCGCCTTAATGAAATAATCCAAGGAAGCAGATGCCCCGGCTATATGACAAGGCTACGAAAGACCACCAGGAGGGACTGCCCCTACAAGAATGAAGTCATACTAGGAAGCAGAACCATAACAATGTACATCTATGCAGTCAGGCCAGGAAAATGAGGGATCACTGCAAGGTATTGCCCCTACAAGAATGATTGACATCTGGAACTGATTCCAAAAAAACTGTCTTGTCGACATGGCACCATTATCCCACTTGCCTGTGTTTTTCAAAACTACTAGGATTGATATAAAAAAAAGAGCCATTTGGCTCCCAAACACCCCTGAACCCACAAAAAACCCACCTCTGCCCAATTGGCTGTACACATCCTCCCCCTTAAGACCACCTGAGTGGTCTGCCACACAGCACAAAAATGCAAAGGGAATAATGGCCATGAGTATCATTTAACCAATGTATTTGTAAAATGCAGTGGGCCTCATTACGACCCTGGCGGTAAGGGGTTAACGCCAGCATTAGCTGCGCCGACCCCTTACCGCCAACTACGAGGTCCCTTAGCGCCATGGCGCTTTTAACACCTGCTTTTAGCAGGTGTTAAAATCCATGGCGCTAAGGGACCATGGAGTTAATTACGCCACCGTAATTTACGGTGGCGTAATTAACGCCTTCCCCACTCCCATTATGCCCTATGGGGCAAAAATGGGAATGGGGAAGGGTAAATGGGGATTGGGGACTTACCGCCCCGCCGACCTCGGAATGGGGCGGTAAGTCCGCCAACCACCATGGCGTAAACGTAGTTTACGCCATGGTGGTAAAGTCACGGCCCAGGCGGTAACTTACCGCCTGGGTCGTAATGAGGCCCAGTGTGTCTAATTTGTAGATTTGCCTGATAGCGCTAAATATTGGCTTCTGACATTAGAGATTGAGCATGCCCTTACCTTTCCAAGATGGCCACCGGCAAAATCAGGAGCATAGACACAAATGATGCATGACTTAAAAAGCTACAACTGTTGTTGGGCAATCATTTTGTTTGCACAGACACAGAGTGTGAGCCGTAGCATCTCGTGTTCCCATGGAAGTGGAACCTCTGAACACTACGGTAAGCGCCCAACTAATCTTTTCGCCACAGCACTGCAATCACTCACATAGCCTTTTGCGTGATAGATCATTGCCTCCATTTCACTCAACCACGTGACCATCAATTTGCCAGTAGCACGGCACAAACCCTGAAAACAGATTATCTTTTTTCAGTGCAACCATGAGTGCAACCAGAACGATGGGAGCACCTTTGTATATTAGGCACAACCATGCCTACAAAAACAAATGCTCCCGAGTGCCCGTATTACAGGGAGGGGGAGCCACCCGGAATATCACGGCGAGTGTCAACTCTCTTGCGCCCAGTGCAACACTTAACTATAGAGCACCCTGTGTGTCCAAATAATTATATAAGTTAACCAAATAGCGACCCACTTGGCACGTTCTCAGGCACATCATTCATTACAATGCAGCACCACAATTAGCACAGTGGGAGTGCAACTAACATCACGCCCCCCCCCGCACCTATAAACAACGAGTGTGCACATAATACTAATATCAGACGAAAGCTTTGGAGCGCTTTGCCAAACAGGACAGGTGATCAGACACTGAGTTCCGAACAGCGGAGACTCTTGACAATCCACAATGGAAAAACACTGATGTGACAGAACATTTTATGTGTCTTTTAGAAAAACTTCAGATGAACTTTTCCTGCCTGGATGACCACCCAAGGCACACAGCGTCTCACCACCAGAGCTATGGTCAAGGTAACCCAACAGATATTGCGAAACTATGTGTAGACATTTAGGGGCTGTTTAGCAAATGTTCCCAGAATGTCATAACTATATGTTTAACAGAATATAAAGTAATGACTAATGAATAACCAGATACACTGTACAAATGACTGAACCAAAGAATTATAGACCTCTTTCTTTCCCTTAGGCAGATGGGGTGACGGCTCCCCTGACCTCTCTGAAATGCTGATCCAATGCAGACAGCCTTGAATAACTGGTCCTGAGGAAGATGAGTACCTAGAATCATCAAAACCGGTCGACCTTTTAAAAACTGGATATTCCAAAAAACGAGCTGGGATACCAACAACAAATGAAGCTCTTTTAAGGGAGGAAGGAATCTCCAAAGTCTGTTGCCCTATGGACTCCTATACTCGAACAAAACTAGAGAGGTTATGTTCTAGAAATCAGACTAACAAAAATAATGATAGAGTTGACCAACTGAGCCCAGAACTGTCAGAATAACCAATTAGGAGCCCTCAACAACAGACAAGGTCTTAGCATCTACGGTAAAATTATACCGCTTTGCACACATATATACTTATGTCTTTGCACACATTTTTAAACTCAGTAAGTGATCCACGATTTGGGGCCCACACACTTCCTTGAAGGTCAATTGAAGAATAATGGTCTTATGACCCATGGAAAATAGTTCCTCTTAGAAATGTGGTCCCAGTGTTCCGAGACACTGACCCGCAATAACCATCACCAATCAGCACGTGGTTAATAGCGGATACACCACAGTACCAGGGACAGGATCCCTAGAACTTTCACCATCCGGTGGACAGGAGATACCTCCACGCCATACCTAAGGACAGAAGCCTGCACATTACATAAGGGCTACCCCAGACGAAAAAAATATTGAAGCCACCCATTAAATGGCATGAAAAGGATAAAAAGTCTCCACAAGAATTAGTGGTCTACGTGAAATAGCATGGGCATGGATCAGCCTTAGTTTTATTTATATTTATTTATTGTATTTGTTGGTAGCGCACAGACCCGAGGTATCTCGGGCGCCAAAGTACATATTAGATGGAAACAGAATGGTGTTACATGGTATCACAGATCATGAATTATAAACAGTATGGTGGTTTCATTGCATCATAGATCATGAGTCGGGATCGGAGTAAATGGTGCAGTCCGAGCTTAATTACTGATATTTGTTGCACAGTGAGGTTTTTACTTTCTTCTGGAAGAGAGCGTAGGCGGGTTCGTCTTGGATTTGTTGAGGGAGGGCATTCCGGAGAGTGGGCGCGATGGTGGGCGCTTTGCGGGCGCTTTGAATTGGGACAGTAGCAGAAGTCTCATATGCTTACTGGGCTTTCACATTCTGTTAAAAAAGGGGAGGACACCGCTGTATGCCACATTCCCCAGACCAAGCCTAATTCTATATGTCAGGGCAGGGCAAGACACTGGGATAACGGCCCTGTACTATATATATATTTCATGCACAAATGTTCAAAGAAACTTTTTTGCAGCAGCACTTGCAAAGCAAACTACATGAGACAGGTCATGGAGACACAATGAAGATATGTCCTCAGCTGAGATGTGGTATGTGCACCTGACGAGGGAGAGGCCGAGATGCATTGGTCTGAAGATCGTGCATCCTCCAAAGACATATCGATCTGTGATTCTACAGGTCACACTCTGTGCCACTGTAGACAATTTAGTTGCTGAGATTAGGAAGTGCAGAACTAATGCAGTTGCAGAGGATCAGATTCCTTTATCTGTCATATCCTCCCCGACTATGGCCAAACAGACTTAACAAGACAACATGCCTCATTATGAGTTAGGAGGTAATTTCGCCGTAAATCTGGCAAATGGCTGCCACAATTGATTACTGTTACTGCCACTTGGTCTTGTGGAATTACCACAGGATTAGATGCAGTGGTGATTCACATTATTTTTAGTCCATAGAACTCTATGGAGATTTTTGGTGAATGTACTGCCGGCGGAATTACTATGTGTTAAATCCACCCATTTTTTTTGTTGTATGGAAACAGATTTGCCTCCAACTTTTTTGCTGGAGGTCAATCTTCCTCCCTACCGCCAAACTTATAGTACGAAGGTGCGTTAATGCAGCTGTAAAGTGGTGGTTGCAGAATTACTACCAGTTTACAGCCAATTTAACCCACACTGCCTTACTTGTAATGAGGCCCATCATATATAAAGGCCAAAAAAACTGTTAAAACAGGGAAGCCCCCAAAAAGCACTAGTGGTGGATGCAGTATCAGAATGTAACAGTCCTCAGAACTCCAGGGCTGTCAGATGTCCCATCAAAAAAGGAAATGATCCCTGGAAGATATTTCATGAGGAGTTTACAAGGATGACCAACAGAACAAAGACACTTCCAGTGCTTTTATCAGAACTTAGGACCAATGTGATTGGGAAATGCCCCCAATATCCACAACTTTGATGATGCCTCAGAAAAGTTAGCACTTGCTGTTGTAAATCAACCCCTGCTTGTTCTAATGCTTCCCAGCCTAGTATGGCACATGGCCATGCGTGTGTGACTATGTATGTGAGAAAGTCAATTTTGCATGCTATTTGCAAGGAATGGCCCCCTTTATCACATGCAACCCAGTACATTTGCAAAACATATACAAAACACACCTAGCGAATGTATTCTGCTCTGCAAACTCGTCAGATGAATCTGTGCTTAGTATCTTTTATTGCATATTTCCTTATTGGTCTTATCAATAATTTTAATTTGCAAAATTAGAAAAGTTTGTGTCCTGCCTTTAAACTGCCATGTTTCTAGCATACACCGAAATGTGGAGATTTTATTAAGGACACAGAGGCAAGTATTATCACACCACTTTTCAGTTTGCATTTCATTCATTGGGCCTCATTACGACCCTGGCGCTAAGTGTTTAACAGCGCTGTAAAAGGCTGCGGCACCGTTAAACACTTAGCGCCTGATTACGAGGTCCCTTTGCGGGACCCGACCTTAACGGCTGGTTTTACCAGCCGTTAAAGTAGAGACCCGCAAAGGGACCTTAGTGCTAAGTACGGTATCACAATTTGCGGTACCGTACTTAGCGCCTTCCCCATTCCCATTGAGCCCTATGGGCAAAAATGGGAATGGGGAAGGGCCATGGAGGAAGGGGGAATTACCGCCCCGCCAACCTTGTAATGGGGTGGTAATACCCCCTTTCTCCATGCCGGAGTCGGTAAGTTACCAGCATGGGCCATGGTGCTATTAGCACCATGGTCCTCAGCCTGGGTCGTAATGAGGCCCATTGTGTCATTTCAGCCTCAAATCCTGAAGGAGGTGACACTTCCTTTAGATGCCAGCCAGTTCCTTGGATAACTGTCATACCTCTATTGAGGATATTTTCCTTGAATTAAGGGATGCTGCAGGCACAAGAATAAACAAGCACTGGCAATGCCAACAGTTTGAGCTTGTGTACTACAATAAGCACAACAATTCTAAAGTGCAAGTAAATGGGGTAAACTAGGCATGGCCCAGCTTTTCGGAGCACAATATCCCACCCCTTTCACTCGGTTTCTGGGTACTGTGATGAATCCTGTGGAGACATCACAGAATCCCAGCCTAAAGTCTTCTCCCATGTGGCCAGGGAAAGGCACCCGCTACCTGATCCTAACCCTCAGGGCGGAATTAGGAGGGAGGGTCATATGGGAGGAGAAGGCTGTGAAGGGAATGTGGTGGCTCCGTCAGGAGAGAAGTGGTATTCATCCTCTTCTGAGGATGAGGTTTCCCTAATGCCTGAGTATTTAATGGCATGTTGCCACAGTAGGGCCTCCCCTCCAGGGCTTTGTAAACATGGAAAAAAATGTACGTAAGGGAAAAGGGAAAAGGGAGTTAATACAACTACCTTTAGTAGTTATGATTCTACATGATTCTACATTGTGTTTGGATTATAAATCCAAGAGAAAACCATTACTTTCCTTAAAACCTTCCCTTAAAAGTGCATCCTATAAATCACCCAAACAGAGTGAATAAACAGAGTGAATAAGAGGGACTTCAAGTCTCTTAGTACTGAGATGAGGAAGAGGAGTCCAGAGTTAGCACACTATAATGGACAGTTTAGCAGGTGTAATGACCCACGCCTGAGCAGGACCTTTAAACATTTAAAGGCTTTTCAGGTGTGGACCAAGCAAAAGCCGCAGGAGGAGGCAGGGTTTGGAGCCACCATGTTGCTGACAGCAGGACGCTGTGCAGAGAATGTCGTGGAGGTTGGCATTCCTGGAAGATGCAGAGGATGCGCAGTGGGAAGCAGTATTGTGGCCAGCGGTCCTGAAAGAGAGAGAATCTTTCTGTGTACTGCATCTCACCACGGTGTGAGGTTTTCACCAGAGTGTGTGTGGAGAGGTGTAAGCTCAATAGAGAGAGCGAGCAGCAAAAGGCTGACTGGAGCTGTCAAATGCCACGAAAGTCCTGACGAGGGAAGAAGCAGCGAGTCAGAAGGAGACACCAGGACATACCAGTGAGTCGGCCTAATCTAGGTGTTAAGACTCACCACCAGTACTGTCGCACAGCATGGAGGGGGCTTCTGGTCAGGAGAAAGGGAGACATATGATAGCAAACAAATTCTTCATACTGTTGTAACCCTCTGCTGTGGATGGAAAACAGACAGAAGGCTCTAACAGTCGGAAGACGGAACACAGACCCACGACACACCTGCTGAGGAAGCAAAACAATGCAATTAGTAGCTGTCCTAATCTCAGTAGTAAACATCCAAGTATCGAGACTATGAGTGACCCATCTCAGGATATGAGCAACAACCCCTGGACGATAACTAGGTCATGGTTGGTTCTGATATGTGCCCCAGTATTTCTCCCAGCATGAGGAACGGTATTCCTGAAACAACAAACCCCACTGTTATGTGGGCTCAATACCAAGATTCCTCTAAAAAATCCCCAAAAGGCTCTTCCCGGTGGTATACACAGGTGTTGAATAGTCTTGGAAGGCTGAATGTCCTGGTAGCCTACCCGACGGCACAAGGACACCTAAGGTAGTCCGGTATCCAAGGTCCAACAGCAACCTATTCCCCACGGCACGCGGACACCTGCAGAATAACAGCACAGGCAGCAAGCTTCACTAGTCCAGGTGCTGTAGGTGGGGCAAAACAACACTGTGAAAAGTTCCAAAAGGGCTGGAGCTGTCCATAGAACACAAAGCAAATCCAATTCGGAAACAAGGGAGTCCTTAAAGCTAGACAGAGTCGTCAATGGAGCAGGCAAAAAGTAACAAGACGTGAGGCCAAGCAGTCCTGATAGCAGGCAAGGTTGTCAATGATGGGGGAGGCGTAGTTCCAAGGGCAAGGTGAAGAAGTCTGTTGTACGAGCAAGGTAAGTCGGCTTCCGAGGTCAAACAAAGCAGAAGGGCATAGACAATAGCAGTCTGTAAGTATCATAGCCAGGGTAAGTAATGCGGGACAAAAACGAGGATACAACAAGGAACGAAGCACACCAAACAACTTTGAAGTGAAGCGCTGTCTGAAGTCGAAGGTGGTCTTTATTTCTTGGAGTCATGTGTCTGCTTGTCACGTGAACGGGAAAGTGTGCTCCTCTTGCTGTCATGGTAACGAGCACTGAACATCTCTACCTGTCGCCAGGGCAACCTCCAGTGGGACCAAAATGGTGTACATTTGTGCCGCAGCCGTTGTTTCTTTAGACTTGACATTTGAGAGCGTAATCTTGAAGGTGGCAGCCTGGTTCTGGACGGTGCCCTCACTGGCACAGATTGTCTTTCATGCCTCTTCATATGCCTATTCCTGACACTAGATGACCCTGGTGCACTCCAAAGTAGAACACTGTGTAAGAAAGCACTTTTTGAATCCAGAACCTTTAAATTAAAGAAAAGTGAATGCAATCTGCCTAAAGGGAGATGTCAAATAAGAGAATATTGTAGCCCACATTGCCGAAAGCCGAAAAGGGGCAATAATCAAGCAAAGTTAAAACAACTTGGCTAAAGGGAGATATCCAATAACGAAAAATTGTAATCCGCATTGCTAAAGCCAACAATGGGCCATAATAAAACAAAGGGGATACAATTTTCCTAAAGATTGATATCCAACAAGAGAGCATTACAATCTGCATTGCCAAAGAACATCAAGGCAATTTGAACATAGCAGTCCCAGAACAAGATACCCTGTGGGAGAAAGTTGTAAACTACATTGCCAGCAGCAAATAGGTTGTGTAGAACAAAATCAGAGACTGCAGGTGAAAAGCCCTCCTTGTAGAAAGGATCAATGGGGAGACAATTGTAACCTGTATTGCCTGTGGCAAACAGATCAACGTGGGAATCATTGTCATTTTCCACAGCATGTTTGTGGAAGAATGTTGTCAGTCAATTGTGTTGCAAGTCAAAAGACTTACCCAAGAAGCTATTCTTGGTTCAACCTTGCCCATTGAGGATTTAAGTGTGGAACTTTTGGACCAAGCCTCAGCACAGAGTACAAGTTGTAGTAGTAGGAATTTGTATCCTGGCAGGCGAGTACACCAAGAAAGGGACAGGTAGTCGTTAGTTCTGGCAGGTGAGTGGACCGGGAAGAAGATGATTTGAAGTACTGTGAATCTGGTAGAAGGTTGTGATGGAAAAGAGTTGGCAGTTCCACTGCTGTGTTTTGATGAACTGTTGTACAGCAATCCTGTGTAAAAATTACTTTCTGAATGAACCATCCCAACTAAGAAATTGCTTATGAAAAAAAAGGCAATGTGTAAAGTGTTGCTTATGAAGGAGAGGTTTTGATAAACTGTTGTATAACCATCCTGACTAAAGTATAACTTTCTGAATGAACCATTCTGACTAAGGTGTTGCTTCTGAAGAAGAAAGGCAATATGGCAAAAATTGATTGATCTACAGAGAAAATACCTTTTACATTGACTTTTGATTTGATGTATGAAGAAAGCGTCTTTTTGGTTTGCCAAGCAGAAGGTTATGAAAACTTAAACAATTGTCTTCAGAGTGAGAAATCTGTTTGGATCGGGATAGTCACTTTGACAAGTGAAGAACATACTTTATGAAAAGAACAGCCTATTCTACTTGGAGTGGAACTTGGCTAGTGAAAAGAACGTTCCTAAAATTGAGCTTTAGTATGAAACATCCTGGATTGATCCAAGGGAAGGGGATCCAACCCTGGTCACAATGATTTCTATTTATGATCTTAATGTTTGAATTTGTATGTTATTTTATGAAGTTAAAAACAGCCATATAATTCCTGTATGGTTTCGTTGTAGGTAGTTGTGTGAGGGACAGATATGTTTGGACATTAGGTCACTTTCCTTCAGCCTTCATTTGTTATGTAGGGAACTCCTTGTTAGATTAGGGAAAGATAGGTGGTTTTCTCACCCTTTAATATTTAATAACATTTTGACTTCTCCTCCTTGTCCATCTCATGTGTCTGACCCTTTACAGTACACACGCAGTGCCCAGTGTAAAAATGTGCATAGAAATAATAAAGAAGGAGCAGGGGCCTCAGCAGCACAAATACAGGAAACTTATAACAAGTCACTTGCCATCCAACAGAGTAGGGGCACCAGTATCACAGACCAGGTTTTGTGGCGCCAAGCACTCTTGAGCCATTAGGAAAACAATGGCAGCGTTGTTACCTGACATGGCCATCTCATGGCTGTGTGCAGTTCCAGGAACTGGTCAGTGCAGGAAGGCTGAGGTGGCAACACAGGTGGCATTGCTTACATATTTGTGCATTATGCACCCACTCCTGCTTGACTTTCCAATGACTGGAGTGAAGGATGGACAGAAGGCCAGTTTACTTGAATGCAATAGTTTGAGCTTTATAGGTGGATTTTAGCCTTCATCTTGCACAATCACAATTCTTAATACACCAACAATAGCATTGCACATAACATGAACAAGGTAGCCTATCTTTCCCAATGTCACACACACACACCCACGTATACACAGAAGCACACACACACAAAAATATGGGTCCACATCAGTAATGTGCTAACTCCATGCATTGCTCACCGCAGCTGTCACAAAAAGATAAGTGCAGCTAACAAAATTACAATGTCAAAAATCTATCTTGTAGAGGTAAGTATCAGCTTATAGGTTCAAGATCTATATTTTCCTTGATTCGCATGCATAGTTACTGCGCTGAAGTCCCCTCCTCACCAGAGCTAGTGGCTGATTGGCCACAGGACAGAATAGGGAGTATTCCGTGGCCATTTTCATTTGATCCGTGATAACCAGCAGGGGACGGTCACCCTAGCAACACCAAAGTGCTTTGACGCCGAACACTGAGCCAGGGAAAGGCTTGTTAAAGTCTTAGTTTCCATATTGTCTGTACAGAAACATCAATAATCACATACAAGCACAGATAAAACATATTTTGCAAGGTCACAGTTCACCACAGGGAACACTGTACTCTTGTGTGAGTTTTATGTCAAATGCACAATCCCCCAGTCCTTCCAAAACAATGTGTTCAGTGTAGCTTCAATGTTCTCATGTGTGTGAGGTCTGTGATGGGGATACAAGCTTTCTATTTCACAGCATACTCCAGAGATACAATACCTCATTTCCCGAACAGAAAACTTCCCAGCAAACACACACCATTACCACACCATTACCAACCTAGCCTATGGTAAAAGGAAAGAAAGTCCAAAGAATTACTGGTTGAGATTCTATAGACTGTGATCTGTACCCAGCCCGCAGCTCAACTGAGGCAACCTTTGGGAGGACGTGAGGGAGTGAAAGGAATTTCAAATTTTTGGCATATCATTTTGACCCAGAACCCCAAAGCCTTAATCCTACTGATGTGTAACCAAAAGCAAGAGGCAATCACAGCTCTTTCTCAAATCCCCCTCACAGGTGGAGACTATCAGGAAAAGGCCCTCACAGGGTTAGGGGAGAGCAGGGTATAAAAGACAGCAACCCCAGTTGCGCTATGTGTGTTTTTAGAGCAGTTTGCGACTTTCAATTGGAAAAATTTGGAATATGATACAGAGACTTTGGAGGAGTGGAGGCTGTTGGAGGTGGGAGGGGACAAGGGTGCACGATAAACTGGCAGGAAGAACAGAGCAGCAGTTGAGAGAAATTTAGAAGAAAAAAGGTCCAGTTGTGTATTCCTGCAAATGCAGACAGCCTCTGTGTAGTAGAGATGGGTAGTTCAGACCCATGTCTCCAGCTTGAGAAGTTTGAGTTATACCTGAAGCTGATTAGGAAGTTGCAGAAGTACTTCAATGAGGAGTGCCAGCAGAGCCAACACTGATCTGAACTTTGTGTGGATATTTGATGCTAGATAGCCACGGGTATGGGACCCAGGAAAGTCCCCATCTAGCAAGTCACAAAAGAGCAGCACCCACCGGGCTGATCAGAGGACTGGGCCACCAGGATCAGATACTTAATTTGGCTATTCTTTAGAGATTTCCAATGGCTACTTTGACATTTGAATTGACTGTTTTGACTGGTAAAGTCTCACCTACTCAGTCCAGTCATTGTGATCCCATCTGGCCTCAGTATCCAAACCTGAACTCTCAAACTTCATAAAACAGCAGTACCCTGCAATCTCTTAGAAGGCACTTTCCCAATGTCCCGCTGCCATTTATAAATGATGTACAGACCTGCTGTATCCATTTGGAACTCCCAGGCTGGAGCAGTCTCTGTTAGGATAATACAAACTCAACCCCCCCAATGGCATCCCTCAATGGATCCTCATACTTGATTGCTCCTAGGTGCTATCAATCTTTATAATCAAAGTTGACCTTGATATCCCAGGTCACACACGCCTCAACATTTTAGGTTCTTCCTGTTGCTTAAACGGTATGTGTTCATTCCATCGAATGGCAAATCATCTAACACCAAACCATCAAATTGTATCCATCAAAATACCATTCCATAGAATGGCCATTTCGTTGCATAAAATTCGATGGATCCATTGAAATTAGTGGGGTTAGGGTTGGGGCTAGGGTTAGATTACTGTTAGGGGTTATGGTTGGGTTAGGGTAGGGGGCTAGGGTGGGTTAGATTAAGGGTTACAGTAGGGTTAGGTTTAGGGTTGGGGCTAGGGTTAGATTACTGTTAGGGGTTATGGTTGGGTTAGGGTAGGGGGCTAGGGTGGGTTAGATTAAGGGTTACATTAGGGTTAGGTTTAAGGTTGGGGCTAGGGTTAGATTAAGGGTTACGTTAGGGTTAGGTTTAGGGTTGGGGCTAGGGTTAGATCAAGGATTACATTAGGATTAGGGTTGGGGCTAGGGTTAGGGTTGGTGCTAGGGTTACATTAAGGGTTACATTAGGGTTAGGGTTGGGACTAGGGTTAGGGTTGGGTTTGGAGCATGAGCTTGGGGGTTGGAGGGGTTGGGGGGAACCACCCCATTATACAAAAAAAAAACGTTACAAGGAGCTGGCCAGTGCCGAAATTTCATCACTGGACAGCTCCATGTAACGTTTTAAAGTTACAAAAAAAACATTGAAATGCTATCTTTTACATGTAAAAGTGCATTTCTATTGAAACCAGTCCATGTATATTTTTGATGGACTGGTTTAATGGAAAGGCACTTTTCCATGTTAAAGATAGACTGTCGATGCTTTTGCATACGATGCATTTTTTTAGATGCTTTGGTATGTCGTTCCTTTTTTTTGGACAGAATCTCTATAAACCGCTTAAACACCTCCAATTTTCATCTCTCCTGAGAAGCATATGTCTGAAAAGCCCACCTTTAGTTTCACAATATGCCATCGCATTGTGCTCTGCTAGTAATTTGGAGCTTTTCTGCATGTTCTTCACAATGCTGCAAAATGATTATCTGAGATGCACTGCTGCAAGAATAGGGGAGCTTAAGTGAAAACACTGAGCTTCTGCATCCCCTTTCTCTGTTGTCACAGACATAGGTCAATACTTCAAAAGTCTCTGATGCTGTTGGGAACTACTCAGTGCATACATGACATTCGTTTTTGTTTTCTTCAGGGCATCCTCCTATGCATTACTGCTATGAGGTCTTCTTCTCTTCACACTGACCATTATTATATAAATACATTCACACTCACAAATTGGTTATCTATTTGATGGGACTGGAAACGGCAGACAAATAAGTTATTCAAAGCCAAAGTCAATATTATATTTATGGAAACTCCAAATAAGTACTCTCTGGCCCAACTTCCATGATTTGCTGGGTTCTTTTACTCACCCCTGCTTTGGCATTATATGCTAAATCAAAAATTAGGCGTTCCATGGTATTCAAGTAGGTTCTTGCCATGTGTACACCACCTGCTCTACTCCATTTTTCAGGATCCTTCCCATTCTTGGAAAAAAATAGACTGCTATCTCAGCAGCTACAGAGTGGGTAACAGCTTTTGTCCATGAAAGTGATGGGCTAGAGAGATCTAGTCACAATCCTATGCTGTGTAAGGACTACGAATTATCCCATAAGTGAGACTGAGTGTAATCATGCCCCTGCATTTTGGTGGGGCAGTGTAAATGGATCAACCATCAACTCTCTTCTGACGTTGTGAATGCTTCAAGGATGAGGAAGATCCAAGAGCCCTGAAAGATCTTGGATGGCAACAGTGGGTTTCTTTTCCAAAGGACTAGTAACACCTATACACAATGATTTTGGGTGAGCTGTAACTACCAAAGCATTAACATATTTGGGTGAAATATGATCATCAAACATTTACAAGCTTGCAGGCTCAAATGGCTATCCATTAACCATATGTGAGAAATGCTGGAGATCTGCCTGTGTGTCTCTCTTTTGAGATTGTTTTCAAAATATTTGATGTAATAATGTATTCCCAGACTCTTGTGTTTATAAACTTAAATGATAAGGTGAATGTGATATTTGGAAAGTACATTGTTATGAAACAAAGATTGTTCAGACAATACTGCAACTCAAAGCGAGAGAGGTAAACTGGATTGCTGATCCAGAGGCATCTCCAACTCTGATCGATGACAGGTATTTTAAATGAAGATGTGGACATCTCTGGAGCAAGGTGAACTCAAGGGTCAATAAGACATTTGGACTAAGGTGCATGAGTGAGGAGGACATATCTTATACACAGGGGAATATGACATTCCAGTCCAACATATGAAAGAGTATAATTATTTATATGTAGAAATGGAGCAATGGGGCAACATTAATATAGTCAATTGATCCTGATGAAGACTTCCAGACAGTAACAGTTCCCATTAGCAATGGCAGTGGGGCATCAGAACCCCGATTCTTAATCAGAAGTGGATATCTTAGAGATAATAGAATGGTTAAATAGGAACTCCACTAAATAACCAGCAATATCATAAATGCTTGGACGAACTAGAATGGTGTTATGTTGTTATATTATGTTATGTTATGTTAAATGCATTGAAAGAGTGTAAACACTCACCTTAAGGGGCATCATGGATATGAAGTTGATACCCTAAACATGAGGG
Source organism: Ambystoma mexicanum (assembly GCF_040938575.1). Classification (NCBI taxonomy): domain Eukaryota; kingdom Metazoa; phylum Chordata; class Amphibia; order Caudata; family Ambystomatidae; genus Ambystoma; species Ambystoma mexicanum. The sequence continues at coordinate 1,125,304,354 of NC_090933.1, forward strand.
TAGCAAGACATTAGTGAGGGAAGGGACACATTTGGAGTTCTTGTTGGAAGCAAAAAGGTTAAGCCATTTGACAGAGCTGACTAGATGAAGTGTTTTCCAATGACTTTCAACCTGTTCTGAAAAGGATCCACCATCCCATCACAACAGAATTGGGGTATTGAATCAGACATGAGTGGAAGATTGGAGTGTCCTATTTGGTATATAGAGAATGCACTTATTCCTTAAGTAAGAGGGTGTAGGCAGATGGATTTATTTATTTATTCAGATTTGTAGAGCGCACATCAGCCCGTGGGCATCGTGGCGCTTGTTACAGACAATATCTTAGTTACATAGGATACAGTAATTACATACAATACAAAATTTACAGTGGACATGCATACATTCGCAGTGCAGTATATTTACATGGATATTTATATACACCAGCAAGCAGGCCTTCAATTTGACCCTTTCCTTAACTAGTACCAGATGAATAGAGAGTAGAGCAGGTGTTATATGAGCTCTATGATTTAACCGTATTAATAATCAAGCTGCTGCATTTTGTATGATGCGGAGCTTGTGAACAGATGAATTCGGTAGCCCTAAATTGAACTGAAGAAATCAACAAAGCTTTATGTATATAGGGATTTGCCAATGTAATTCTATGCGGTAAGGACAAAAAGTCAATCATTTGTCTTAGTGATCTCAATTGAAAAAGAACCTATTTGAATCACATGAGTCTGATCTGACCCTTCTCCTTGAGTCATTACCTACCGACATCCCTTTAGTCATGCTGGTGGATTTTAACCTCTCCAAGACACCGACTTCCACCTACCTTAAAAGTAAATCCCTCCTATCTGGCCAAACCATCTACTACCTCCCAGCCAGCCGACCCACTCTGGGAGGAATGCTCTAGACCTTGTCTTGCTCTGTAATGTACTCTCCTCACCTCTCAATTGACTGCTATTCCGCTGGTAACATCTCTGCCCCTCCACCTTCTACTCCTAGTTTTCCCTCTTCAATGACTGAAAGGAAACCCAGGCAGGAATTTCTTACTCAGTATCTTAGTGATGTGAGGACCTCTCTCCTGTCTTTTTTGCCTTTCATGCCTCTTCCATTGACGATACTTTCTCTGACTTTCACTATGCACTTATGACTCCAGTTGACCAACACTGTTCTGCTCACACATTCACTCATTCCCATTCACATTTTCAGCCTTGTATCACCTCTGAAATTCAGACCCTTAAAATAAACATGTTAAATGACCTACTTCGAGCCTACAAAAATCCTTTACTGCCCTAACCTCTGCACTGGACTCTGCCAAATCCTCTTACTTCACAAACCTAATCTCCTACCTTCACAATCACTCTCGTACACTGTCATCTACCCTCCAAGATTTGCTCAAATCTCCCAAGCCAATATCCATCTGATCCTCCCTTTCTGGTAATGACTTTGCTCACAACATTGTCTTTAAAATCTCTAAAGTTACACTATCACAGACCCCCTCTCTCTCACTCTCGAACATGTCTTCAGTCCACCACCCCTCCCCAACCTCTTCTACTCTTTAATACTTCTCCACTACCTCTCTTATCAAATTTGCACCCATCTTTCACAGTGCCAACCCTTCTTGCGCTCCTATCCACCCTTTTGTTCCCCAAAGTGCCCTTATCTCTCTGAGCTCTTTAAGCTCTCTCTCTCCACTGGACTCTTCTGTGCCTTCTTCAAATATGCAACTGTTTTAGCCCTATTGAAGAAACCCTCTGCAGAAACAAACTTGCCAGCAAACAATCTCTCAGTTTCTCTACCTCCACATATGTAGGGTCGAGCTTAGCCGCACTTTGTAATGAGTAACAAAGTTCAAAGAGAGAGTTATTATCAATAATTAAAGAATCCAATTTATCATTTTCATATCTTATTGGGCCAGTGTTATTTTGTATTACTGATTTTCCTCCCGGGGGGGAATAAGATGTAACTCTTTTTTGCCATTTCCCTCCTATTCTTTTTCTCTTTCAGCAGTCAAGCCAGGCTTCCTTGAGCTTTTTGTGTTTGCAAACACTTATTTTAGCCACTATTAAAAAAGATGTTCTTAAATCATAGTTCACCTCACAATTGGGATTCCGGATTCTTCTTGGAGCCATTCCAAGTCAGCCCTTTTTACGCCCTCATAAACTGTCTCCCCACTTGTTTTTAGCTTTATGCTATTGTACAGGCACCCTTTATGGGAATTCATCCACCATCTGTAAATGTGTTAAGCTTAAGTTGTGCCTTCTGTGATGTATGGGTTAGATTTCTGTCCTCTTCTAAAGGTGTAGGAAATGGCTTGACATCCTGGAGGGTAACATGTGACTGTCTGTGCTGGGGGTTCCGCCTTCCATACCCATTGAAGCAATCAGGTTAGAGTTAAGTATTAATTCTCTGTGGCTGGATTATACGTGAAATACATTGGTCCTCTGCTTTGGGATAACAGATGGGTAGGGGGATTCCTTATTTGCTAACCAGAGGGAAATGTATTGACCTGACAGGGATGCCCCTTTAAATGAGTTTATGCAGCCTTGTGAAAACCTTCTTACTGAAGCAGGCATTGAGAGGGATTCTACAAAGGCAGAGTCATGAAATAGGTTGATAGAATGGAATAATATCTAATCCGTGGAGATGCTTTCTAATTTAAAACTTCATAATTAAAGTATGGGTATCGCAAGTTGCTCATTGCGGACAACACCTTACTTAATGAAATTTCCTCCCAGGCACATTGGAAGTTGGTTTCTAAAATTCTGGTTGGATTGTTATTGCGCTTTGAAAGTGATTGGCCCACGTAGTGGCTTGCCGAGAGATAGGAGGACGTGTAGATTGTGTACATTGGATTGTCTAGAAACGTTAGGTCACCTTACCCCAGACAACCATTTTTTAATGTATTTGAGAATCGTGTTTTTGGGGAGTCTTGTGCACTTTTGGGCCTCATTACGAGGTAGGAGGTAGCCATGGTGCTACCGCATTCCGGGTCCGGGTTCCCGAAATAGGGACTTACTGGGTCATTCCAATCTTGGAGGACCCGGTGTGTCCCCATTCCGGGAACCATTCCCCATTCCCATTCGAGCCCCCATAGGGCTCAATGGAAATGGGGATAGAGCTAATAACGGTACCGCAAACCAGGCGTTAAGGAAGGGACGCGCTAAGGGACCTCGGAATAGGATGGGAAGGGATTACCGGCACCGGTGGCCTTACCGGTGCCGGTAATCCCTTACCACCTACCTCGTAATGAGGCCGTCTTGGCAATTATCTCCCAGATTCTTTAGGAGAGATTACAAAGGGGCAGTCAATTATCTATGACAATTGCCCTCATTCACTTTTTAAAGTTGCTTTTTATTAAATCAGTGACATTCCTCTTTTAACCCTTTAACTGCTGAGCTTTAATCAAGTCTATGAAAAAAGGACGAGAATACTCGTCCTTAGCACTTAAGGTAACACAGTAGCTAATAAGTTTTCAGGACTAATTAGAGGGGGTAATTTTATGTTCATGGGCTGAAGATTTTATAGATTATTTTTCTACTATTTTAAGTAACTAGTCTTTTGTGTACTCATCTCAGATTTTTATTATTGGAGGTATTATTTTTGAATATATTAATTCTATGCACTTTGAACAGGTCGAACTGCTAATTACATGTCGGTCAAGATAGTAATGCCAAATGTTTTAAGCTTACTGAATATTATAAACAATGATTTCTGTGATTTGTAACTGGATTAGGAAAGTCCTGTTTTCAACACAAATGTATTGTAATTCTACTGTTTGTATTTGTGAAGGGTTTGTTTTTCAACTGTAATACAATAAATATATAGATACATACAAAATATCCCTGCTTGTTCTTCAAATACAAATACAAATGATGAATCTGGTAGCCAAAATATAGAGCAAAAAAGACAATCACCCAACGTGTCGTCCTCCAGCAGCAGAGAGTTTTTTGTTACTGCAGAGTAAAATTACAGTCTTGAGGAATTTGAGCTTTACCCTATTCTGATTCATCCACAGGCTCATTTCCGCCAGGCAGCAACTGAATTGCTCTTACATGGTTTCCTTGCCATCTCCCATGCCTTAAAGATTGAGTTAAGGTAAGAGGCTATCAGAGAACATGTTCCTTTGAGAGCCCTTAGAGGGCATTAGTCATGCGATAAGCCAGTGAGTTGTAATGACGTCATCATTTCCATCAACTGAGAATCTGAGAAGCGGAAAAATGCTGACAACAGAATGTTGTGTAATAATATGCGGGAAGCTTCAGTGTTAAAGGCTCAACACTTTATTGTGGCATCAGTACCAGCAATTGCAGGAATCATTAACAAATATATATATAAAGTCCTGGTCAACTGGCCCTCAACTGTGCTGGATGATAACTTGCCCCAATGTCAGAAAAGGAGTTTTAATTCCTCTGTAGGGAGGAGCTCCGGAGCGCTCGACTTGCTCCCTGTTCACTCTACTCCTGTAATGACGGCTTCACACTCTCTCGCCTCTTCCAGGTCACGTGTGACCTCTCACAAGAATTGTGGTCCTGCGATATCTCTACACACCTCCCTTTGATAACGCAGCAAAGCTTATTGCATAACATAGTCATTATACTTCACTGGTCTTTTGTGCTCTCTTCTCGGTCGATCTTCTTTCCTGCCACTAGTGTCCAGCGCCTGACTTGTTTCCTGGGAGGCCTCCGATGCATCTCCTTCTGTTCCTTCCTCCGTGGCCTCTATCTCACTGGCTTGTGGTCCTTGTTTTTGTGTAGCTTCTCTGTCGGGGCCTTTGCAAGGATAGAGCTCCTCTTTTTGCCTTTCTGCTTCACGATGCTTCTCGAACATTGCTACTTGCTCCATGTTCCATGTGCGGCCATCCTCGTTGCGGACATGGTTTGTCCCTTTATGGATGACTCTTATTGGTTGGCTGATTTTGGAACCTGTCAATTGGTCCTTGCTTGGTAGTCAGATTGTGAGCCAGTCTCCTTCCATGACCTCACGACTTTGAGTTGTTCTTCTTTGATCACTCCATCTTTTCATGCATGCTTTGCTATTTTCCAGTCTCCACACCACTTCCGTCATATCCACTTCCTCATCTTCTCTTACTCTGGCCAGCCATGGTGGTACCAGTGTGGACGCTGCTCGCCTCCCTCTCAACATGCAAAATGGCAACATTTGTGTGATCCCTTCAGGAGTTAACCTGTGGGTCGATATCGCCTCGCTGACAGTTTTGAGGGGAGCCATACTTGAAACGGCAGCCAGTTGGATGGCTCCTTTAATGAACCTAATGGCTCTCTCCAAAAGTCTATTGGCTTGGGGATGGTACAGCACGGCTTTTCTTTGATAAGTGTTGTTTTTGTGCAGGAATGACTCCAATGTTCCTCGACACATGCTGCACTCCATTGTCAGTGACAAGCTCTTTGAGGAGCCCTTCCCTCTGGAATATGGACCTGAGAACTTCTATAACCGTGGCAGTTGTGATATTAGGGACAAATTCTGCTTCTACCCACTTTGACAGGTAGTCCACCAGTACTATGCCGTACCGATGCTCAGGCCTCACTGCCTCCAGCGGTACTATAAATTTTAACCCCACTTTGGACCATACCGATGCAGGGATCTCAGTGGGAATCAACAGAGCTTGTCTGGTCCTCAGACGTTTGTCACTGTTGAGACACTCCTGGCATCTCTCTACCATTGCACGAATTTCTTGATCCATGGAGGGCCACCAGTACGCCGCCCTCACTCTTCGCCGCGTCATGGTGTTCCCTAAATGCCCCGAGTGGGCGCTGCACAGGATGACTTTTCTCATCCCTACTGGCGGTATCACTTGATCGCTTTTCATGATCAATCCTTCTGCCTCTGACACTTCCTCTGCCACCTGCAAATATGTCCTCATGCCTTCCGGTACAGACCTTTCATCTGGCCAACACTTCCAGAGGCACTCTCTGGGTCTGAACATCGTGGGGACTTTACTGTCTTCTTCATTCCAATGCCCGTCACTGAGTTCTAGGAAATCTGGGCCCCTGAGGTCTTCAATTGATGCTACGATACATTCATCCTGCAGGAAGTTGGTGGCTTTGTCTTTGTCCTCGGATAGACTTGACATGCAGTCCGCTTGTGCGTTTCTCCATCCTGCAATGTGGCTAATTACAAACGTATTCAGAAGTTTGGCCGTGAAATGTGTGCCAACTGGGGTGTCGATGATTTTGTCCCTCCAGGACTGAGCATATGGATGAGGGGCTTATGGTCAGAGACCAGTTTGAATTTGGTGCCCCACACATAAGCCCTGAAATGTTCAACAGCCCATGTGCAGGACAGCATCTCTTTCGCCACTGTGTAGTTCTTTTCTGCCATAGACAGGGCTTTAGAGGAAAATGCCACAACATTTTCTGCATCTCCTTTCTTCTGGGTGAGTACGGCACCTAACCCGCACGCACTGGCATCCATGGTGATGACTGTACTCCATTTCGGATTGAATGGCTGCAGGCACAGTGCTTCCACTATGTGCCGTTTTATATTCTCCACAGCTTCTTTTTGGGCTTCCAGCCATGTGAACTCTGTGCCTTTTTTGAGAAGGTCTTGCAGTGGCGTTGCAATTTCTGAAAACCTGGGGATGAATTTGGTGTAATATTCTGCGAGTCCTAGGAACAAACTCACTTTTTCCTTGTTAGTTGGCTCAGGAACTTTGGTTATGGCTTGTATCAGATTTTGTTTAGGGCGTATGCCATGTGACGATATCTTGTACCCCGAGTATTGAACTTTGCGTGCCCTTAAGACACATTGTTCATACCTTCGCTTGACTCCAGCAACCTATAGCTTGGTGAGGAACTTCTTTAAAGTGACATTGTGTGTGTGCTCATCTGCGGCATAGACCAGGATGTCGTCCTAGAAGTAGGACACCATCCCTATGTCTTGTAGTAACAAGTGCATCTTTCGTTGAAATGCTGAAGCCGCAGATGACAGGCCAAAGGGCATCTTGGTGAACTGGTAGGTGCCAAATGGTGTGATGAACACAGTTAATGGCCTGGAGTCTTTGTGCAAGTGAATTTGATGATACACATCCCTCATGTCCAACTTGGAGAACACTCTGGCTTCTTTCATCATGAGGATGAGCTCATTAATGCTTGGAAGGGGGTAGCTGTCTGAGATGACTTCCAAGTTTAGGCTGCAAAGATCAATGCACACCCTTAAGTCTTGCGAGTTCTGTTTCTTGATGAGAACCATAGGGATCAACCACTCTGAGGCTTTGACCTCCTCAATGGTGCCCTCATTCACCATTTTGTCGCGATTACTCTGAGAATGTCTCTGGCTGTTGCTGGCACAGGCCTTACTTTGTGTTTACGGGGACTGCATTTGCCTTGAGTAGTACCTTGTGTACGAAATTCTTAAATTTTTCCTGGTTCTTCCGAGAAAAGCTTGGGAAAGTCCTCTTTCCCTTTGATGTATCCTACTAAGTCTATGGTGCACCTCCAAACACTGTGGGATTGTGACGGGTGCTGAGGACTTCAGCCATTTTGGTGCCCATCATCTCTTTGTATGCGCATAGAGGCAGTATAGTTAAGTCCAACCCCGAATCTGCCATGACTCTTGTCTCCATGCCATTTACCTTGATGGCACAGTGGGGTTTCTCTCTCCTGGCTCGTGGGCTGTTCACCATCAACACAGTGGGTCTCCCTTCTTCATCGGATGAAGATTCACCTTCTGCGCTGTGCTCTGTACTGACGTTGGTAACTTTTTTATTCCGCCATCTACATACCAGCGAAAAAAGTGTCATATATTCTTTCACACCGAGCTCTCTTTGTCTCTCGCGGGAAATTCTCTGTCATTTGCCAAGTTCTTTCAGCTGGTGCATCTGTGGCACTTCAGTGGTTCTTTCCTTCCCCACTTCCCTTCTCTTTCTTGGTACAGAAGGCAATGGCCTGGACTTCTGCTGGTCCAGGTCCGCCATCTAATTTTTTTCTTCCTCCTGCGGTCTCCTCAATAACCCTCGCAATCTCGATGGCTTTTCCAGCTGTAATTCTTTCTCTAATATAAACTTGTCCTGCACATTCCCACTATTGGTGTGTACCGTTAACATGTCGCAGATCAGACCTTCTGCGTTATTCCCGAAATTGCACAGTGCGGCTTATTCACGTAACTTAGTCACATAGTCGTCCACAGGTTGGGATGCCTCTTGTTTGCGACTGTAAAACTGTATCCTGTGTAACACAGTATTTTCCTTGCTGACAAATCGTTTTATTATTCTCCTGACCCCCTCCTTATATATGTTGTCATTATCATCAGCCACCACTTCCGGCGTGAGGCTTGCAAATACTCTCTGGCCTTCCACGCCTAGCGCATTCAATAACATAGCTCTGCGCCTTGCCGCTGAGTACCCCGCACCTCCCAGTGGTTCCAGGTACGTAGTGAATAGCGGTTGCCATTGTGGCCATGGAATGGTAGGCCTGCCTGGCATTTGTAGAAAAGGCGGGGGTGAAGTTGCCCCTTGCATGGCACCGCGTTGGTCCAAGTCTTGATCCTCGTCGCCAATTATGTTGTGTAATAATATGCGGGAAGCTTCAGTGTTAAAGGCTCAAAACTTTATTGTGGCATCAGTACCAGCAATTGCAGGAATCACTAACATAAATATATATATATACAGAGACCTGGGCAACCGGCCCTCAACTGTTCTGGATAATAACTTGCCCCAATGTCAGAAAATGAGTTTTAATTCCTCTCTAGAGAGGAGTGCCGGGGAGCTCGACTTGCTCTGTGTTCTCTCTGCTCCCGTAATGTCGGCATTTCGCTCTCTTGCCTCGTCCGGGTCCTGTGCGACCTCTCGCGGACATGTGGTCCCGCGATATCTCTACACAGAAGTTGATTTTCACCTCATGAATTTTCCCAAATCAGAGTCAAGGGCCATTAAAACCAATTCTGCATTAATTTTAAAGATTTATTTCTGAAAAGTAGAGGCAGAGATTGTGAAATAACGGATTGTACCGAGATTGTGAAGGGTCGAAGGCACATTACAGTGCCACGAGGCTGTGAAGTTAATGAAGAGCTTTAACCAGATCTTTTGTAATGTTAGAAGTTGAACAAATGCAGTCAAAATAGAACTGCTTTTTCTTATTATTAATACCAATTTTATAGGCTCCTAATATCAGTTGAAAGTATAAAGTACCCTTGTCATCATAATTGCACCTCCTTTCATTTTGGTGAAGTGACTTTTTCAAACTGATTTGCTCGGGTAACTTCTTTGTCAGCATCACCTAATTTTGCCTAAATGAATAGGCACGCGATAATAAGCACCTTTTCAATCTGAATATTAAATGGTTAAAAAAGATCAGTGTTGAGATATCTCCTTATAGCCCACATATTAATTTAAAATCCATGATGTAGTGTTTTTGGCATTTACACTACGTGCATTCCAAAAACTAGTAACAACATTATCACATGTCACGTATGACTTATATGTAAAAGGAAATGCAGAAATCCCCTATATTGCCAAACTCCAAAAAAATATCTAGCAATCATGTGCTACCACCCACAATTGAAACATGAATATTCGTGTTTCCACATCTGCAAGTCATTTGTAGATATTTGCGGTCACTCTCAATTATCCTAAATTTAGGACAGCCCAATTTGGAGGTACTACATTGGATGCTCAGGGTCCCCTTTTATGGAACACACTTCCAGCTGGTATACGGCAGATCCAGAGCTATACAGCGTTCAAACGTGCCGTAAAGACTCACTTTTTTAACCTGGAATAATCTCCTGACTCGCTTCTCCATCTGCCTCTTATGCTTGTTTGTCTTTGTCTTGTTCTTGTTCTTTGTGCGCCCTGAGGCCCACGGGCATGTTGGCGCGTTACAAAAATTAAAATAAATAAATAAATAAATACATTTACAAGTCACCTTTGGAGGATAAACCAGGTGAACCCACCACTCTAAAGTAACCCTATGCCCCCACCTAAATGAACTAATTGTTGCACCCTCCTATTAAACACCACAAGAAATAGAGACAACATTATTTTCTATTTCCAGTGCAAGAGCTTTGGAAATAGAGAATTAAAAGTGTACCAAGCTACTGGAGCCTACCATGCCCCAGAAGGGTAAGTTATGGTGCCCTGAGAAGAAAGGCAAATTAATATCCCCCTATCTGAAACCCATTTGCACCATCCTTTGCTAACCTGAGACCTGTCTGGACACATTTCTGGAGAACTTCAAAGGATTTCTGGACACCTAACCACCCATAATGCAGGTGGTTTAAGCTATCCCTGAACTAGGCCCAGCATTAGTAGATAGGATGTAGATTTGTTTTAGAGCACACATCACAAAATTAAAGATGCAACTTGAACGTATCAAGTCTGGTAAAATGAAGCATACTTAGACAATGGTGCTGCCATAAGGAAGTTAAGTTATGTCATACGTATACTCCACAAAATAGGTTGCATCTTCTGCTCTAAAATCAATTTCACTGTCTACCTCAATGGAACAATTATGGCTCAGGGCAGCCGATCCAACTGCCTTGCTTGTGACTATCTTTTTCCCATGTTCTTCCCTCATGTATCACATCATCCTATACAAAGTCCCCTGGTTGGCAACCTCCATGTACGTACTGTGGTCCTTCCTCTTCTCACTACTGCTAAGGCCTCCCTGGTACCTCAGCGCCTATCTGCACCTCTTATGGCTATGCATGGCCCCAGTTTACGTCCTAGAAAAACCCTCAAGTCACACAATTTCTTCAAAGCAGGAGAAGGCAAGTCCCTGAACACTCACACCAGAGAGAATACAACCTGCTAGGGAAGAAAGGGCCAAGTTCATCTTGTAAGGATAACAAGTTTTAATCTCAGACGCAGATAAGAGCAACAGCAAAGAACTCTGCTGCTAAAAACGTTCTGTCGAAAAGTAGTACAAGCAGAATCTTATAAAGAGACATACATGATGCAATACATAGGGTAAAAACCTGCCCCGCTGGTTGGTGTGAGCCTATACTGGATCCACCTGCCCCATAAGGGATGGCAGGCCATTGGTTTCAGCTCAATCCGTCCATCTTGCATCATGTGGGTGATGTAGTGATCATCTTCATCTCACTTCAAAGGTCAGAAAACAAATTATACTCCTACCATACAACTACTTTATCACTCACACAACGGAGGTTCTGGGGTACTCTAACCTTCACATACACATTTCACTCACTGCCTTCTGCGCCATCCAGTTCCATGGCCTCCACCCTCCTTTTCAACTATAATGTATCCCTCCCAGCACCTCGCAACACAAATCACACAATTGTCACTTCACGATGTGCCCTGTCAGTCCTATTTGAACATCTCAGGACTTGTTCATTTGGAGTTGGTGGTCAAAGGGCACCTAGTTCCATGGAATTCAGAGGTCTTACTGAAAAGGGATGAAGATGCCTAACAACCACTGCCCCTTCTATAAAATTAATGACATGGAAGAAGGCCAAGAAGCACCGTACCCACCCATTCTATTTTGAACCGATTCCCAGTGGTCCCATGATTAACAAGTATATTGAAAGATACCCCCTCAGCCAGCCTTACAGACCAGGAGTGGTACAGATTTAACCCAGCGTGGATGAAGAGCCACAGGGCATGATCAAAGACATCTCTATTGACAGCTTTGACTAAACACCAAGAAGCCATGTTTCTGACGTCATTAGAGACCCCTCGACGTAGCAGCCTTAGACATGAAGCACATGTGCCATACACACTTCGGGACACAAACACGCACTGGAATGCATGAAGAACACAAGTGTACAGTTTTGTAGTTAGTGGACAGATACGTGACAGAATCAAGTGTGACTAACCAATGAAGAAAGTAGTATAGCATGGACACAGTAGAAACCGCATTATAATGGTTTAGGAAAATTACAGTAGGCCACAGGCCTCTCAACAAGAGACGAGCTGAGCTGAAATGCCGGCTGCCCGAGAGCAAGACGTGTGAGACAGTACCTGCAGCCAAGGCCACAAGATACGGATGACATTCCAATCTCCAGATGACAAAGGTACCAGCTGCAGTAAATGCAAATAATTCCTCATTATGCAGAGCTATCACAGCATAATTCGTGGTCTCAGAACACGTGGCGCTGCCGAAACAGACAATGTACAGTGACCAGCGGTTGGAAAGAGAGCCAGTCTCAGGCTACCAGACATAAGACTGCAACAAATATGCTACAATGTGAGACAAGAGTTGCTCCAAGCAGGAGAGCACACTCATAGACTAAGGTGGTACACACAAGTTACAATGCAGACACATAGTCATTCTTATTACCTTGGGGAGGTACATAGAGAGCTAAGAATCTTTTCAGATCCCAGGCCTGGCAACGTCAGCTCTAGCCAACCACAGTCTAGTATCCTATGGGTGGGTAGCAATGGGCAAGAACCAATGGTAAGACCCCCATACTGCAACATTGTTATAGATAGTGACATGCCAGGGCCAGTTAAATAACATGTATGTGTCCACTATAGGTGGTAAACTAGTCAATACCCAATCGTGGAGCCCGGTAGGTTTCCTGGAAAAGGGCCCAGGTTGTGACGTCACTCTGACGTAATTGTATTGTGAAACAAGACTGCGAGCCAAGGAAGAGCTAGATGTGTATGGATTTCTCCTGTTCTTTTGTTGATCCCTGTTGGTTTGGTCTGTAATAAACCATAGTTTGAACTTGCCGTTGACTGGGTCCTCAGTTTATCCTGGGCAGGGTGTTGGGCCTTCCAAGAGTCCGCAGACTTCCAGTGGCTCTCTGGCATACCTGGCAAGTTCAACCCAACAAGTTGGTAACAGATGACGGTTGGCTGCGCCAGCCCGGCACCAGGTCATCTCCTTCTACGCCGAACCTGAGAGGCTGCGGGACCCTTGCATGTTTTGAGAAGACTGGAAAATGTGTGCCTGGGTAAAGGCTGTCAGGAGCCGCTTGTGAATCATCCTGCCCGAAGTCAGAAAGTTGTCCACTCAGACCAGGATGGTTAGGTGAGTGCTTTGAGGAGGAGTCGGTAGCCGAGCAGCACCAGCAAACAACAGCGGTTACCGGGGTTGACAACACAGAACACTGCCCATGATGGATTGCCATTTGCAAACTGCAGGGCAGCAGTATGGCAAGCACTAAGGACACAGTACCCAGGCCCGTCATACATTGGGGAAATTACATCACGCAAAATGAAGGAGGTGCATCAAAATCAAGGGGGGTTTCCAGGAGGGTTTCAGGGATATGGCAAACAGGTGCAGTAGAACCCAGGGGACCTCTTCAGGGGTTTCCAGGGGCAAGGGAGAGAACAGCCACAGTGTTGGACCTGTGGGCAGATAGGACACATTTCATAAGTATGTAGGTCCAGGGAAATGCAACAGAATTGGGGTGATCAGGGCCAGCAGCCCTATCAAGCGGACTAAGTGATTATTATGCCGAGGACCAACTTAAACAAGGACAGATGCAGGGCACAAATCAACAAATATCACAGGCACAAGCACCACAAACACCAACGCAGGTACCACAGTTGCCAGCACCGGTACTGCAGTATTTACAAGCACCACAAATTCGAGGGGACACACAGTAATTAGAAGAGCCAATTCCTTTTACTGTGTGAGTCTGACACTTGTGCACTCCCTCCTCTTGCTTGCAATCAGTGTCTTATGTTTTAGCTTGGGCCGTAGTGCCTCCCATAATTATTTTCCAGCCTCTCTAGGTCCCCAATGCATCAAACCATGCTGTACCTAGTTTGACACTCTGGCATGAAATATGTGTGTCAATTTTCGGAAGATAAGATACAAAGTGTCATACCCCTTAGCGCACAGTCATAGAGACGTTCAACTTTAACCTTATTCCAAAAGGTCCATTGATGACTAAGGGATCAGTCACCCTCCCAGAGCAGTAGTCTTCCACTCCCTTTAGCTTCAAAATAGCACCATATGAATAATGATCACTGCCCATGCGATCTAGAACCTCTGTATCTTTGACCATATCTCACTGCTTAACTTTAAATACAAAATAATCAATCAATGTCGAACCCTGGTGGCCCCTAAAGGTCACCCTTACAGGAGAATCTGATGGCATACTTCCATTCAAAAACCCTGAGTCCATGTTCATATAAAAATATGTTCTAGTGCCCTCACCTTGGACTGCTATATGGCAGTGAGATAACATAGGGAGGTATGTCCCAGACATTGATCCTCATTACATGCATTCCGGTCTGGAAACAATGTTGCCGGTAAGCTTACCGGCACCGTTGATTCCAGACCGGCATACTACAGGTCTGCTTCCGGAAGTCACTGTGCCTGGCAGGTCTGACCCTGCTGGACACAGAAGCCACGGTAAGAAGACCATCACGGAAGCACTGGCACCGTTATTAACGGTGCTGGCGATTCCGTGTTCCCATTCACAGGACTCTATGGGAATGGGGATTACAGAATAACCAGCGCCTGACTTCCCGGCCGCCGGGGTTGTAATATCCCAGTGTTAGCAGCAAGCCAGCTGTAATGGGGCCCATTATCTTCCTCGGAGTTGAGGTCCTCCTTGGAAAAGCCCTTCCCTGTTTTCGCATTAAAATTAACTCTTTCTGCCCTGCAGTATTCTTAATATTCTCCATGGGCCTAGTCTGTGCCCCAGTTTGCAAATACTTTATGCCTAATTTTACTATGGATTCTAGATTCGGGTACTGCCAGCGAGTCTCTGCCAGTACATGAAGTAGTCAGGGGTGTGGCCCTTGATGTAGGGTGGAGTAAAACATTAGAAAACATGTGGAATGGGTATTTGTGAAGTGCCACTTCAAATCCTCATCACTACTCATTGCTCAAGATTGATTCGCCTTCCATTCAAAACTACCATTTTGACACCATCCTAAAAAACCTTCTCTACACCCCCAATATCATTGCCAATTACAACCCTCTTTATTTCAGTTCTGCACTTCCTAAAACTCTCAAAGCTGCTGTCATTTCCCAACTTCAGTCATTCATGAATCTTTCTGATGTGTTCCATCTCATGCAAGATGGATCAACTCTGATTATGGGACTTAGTCCATTTTACTTTTATTTACGTTTATTGAGCAACATCTACATGATTTTCTAAGGGACAGTATCATAGTCCTGGACATGCTGGATCTGCTTGCAGTCTTCAAGACTGTTGTCTATCCCATTGCTCCTCTCACATTTATGTGACCGGGTAATCTCAGGTTTTGCTCTAATCTCATTCACTTCTTTGCCCACTGGTAGACTATAATCTGTCACTGTTACTTGTGATCTCTTTACTGATTTCTTCCGTTCTGTTCCCTTTCTATACTTATGTCTACGAGACCCACCTCTTCATCCACATTGATGGACAGATGGTTGGAAACACCCTTGGAGTTCATTCCTTTCTTCTTAATGGTGGATGTCCAACAGCTCTCTGTATCTTAACTGTGATGACATGAGTGATTGCGTGTGGTGTCTCACTGTTGCTGTGATGCTCTGAGATATGGTCCCCAACTCATGGAAACTGTCCCATTCCCGTCTCTATTATTAAAAATATTGGCTGATGTTTCATTAAGTGCTCTCCTCCACCCCTTAAATCAATCATGTCACTTTGACCTTCTATTGTGATATATCTCACTCACCTGACTGCAACATCAGCGGCCTCTGCAATTATCCAACCACAGCTTGACTTTGTGATATATCTCACTAATTTCGCTGCAGTCTCAGTAGCCTCTAGCAATTGTCCAACCACAGCTTGACTTTGTGATATATCTCACTAATTTAGCTGCAATCTCAGTGGCCTCTAGCAATTATCCAATCACAGCTTGACTATCCCCACACTCTGTAGCTTGGGCTTACCACAGACAATCCTGGATAATCAAGTTCTTCCAATCTCTGCCATCTGATTTTCGGTCTTCGTCATTCCACCCACATCTCTCTCAAAATTGCTAATTTTCTCTGGCTCGGTATCAAACAAAGGGCTATTTTTAAAGTTTACTGTCCCATCCTTCATGATATCTCCATCACTGAATCTTATTTTTATTTACAATATGATTTTGTGGTATTTCTCAAATCCTGTCTTACTCACAATGTGGCATTGCTCCTTCTCCGCTCTCACTCCTCCGGCCAGGACACTCACTTTGTCAATTGGCTCTTACCCTCAATGTTGATATTCTGCATGAACTTAAAGCCTGGCTCATCGTCTTGGTCTTCTGGATGAATTCGTCCAACTCAGCAATGTTCTCTCTGCATCTCCCTCCCTTCAGTTTCTAGCGCCAAGAAAACACTTGTTTTGAACGTTTGCTTTATATATCTGACAGAAGTACAGAAATGTTTTATTTTTGGTGTAAAAAAGTAAATCATGAATAAGATACCCTGATCTAGTTATGTTAAATACTCAAATAGGACTTTATGTTTAGATATGAGCAGATATCCAAAGATGCATTTGAATGTGGTTCACATATTCATATAAAGCAAACAGCTGATCCTGTAACTCTGCAGTCTGCTTTGTTTCACATGCTCGTGAAACCAGCTGTATGTAAAACAGTTTGTTCAACACAACACAGTGAAATGCATTATTTGGGACGAAGCACACCTGGATTGGATTGCTTACGCTTCCAATTCCTTTACCTCTGGGAATACATGTACCATATGCTGTTCTATTTCTAGAAATTCTTTTTCACAGCTACAGCAGCAGTATTCCAGGTGAGTCAACATTATTGACGTCAATAGTCATGCCTGTGTGATGAAACAACCTCTATAGCTGTTGTGGTCTGTACAACACAAGGTACCATGGACAGGTAATGCAGCTATCACATTATGCAAACTTTTATTACATGGGCCTATTATGAAATGAAAGTGTGTAGCGGAGCACGGTATCCTAATGTTATCTAGCTTCAAGAGGGATGGAACCTGTCAGGCCAGTGAATAAAATCCTGATGTTCTGGCTCGGCATTTCATCTTCATGACTTCAACTAAATATGTGCTATTAAATAATAATAATAATAATAATAATAATAATAATAATAATAATAATAATAATACTATTAATAATAGATATTGACAGTTTCTCAAAAACAGCATGACTGCGGAAGCTACAGAAATGATAAAATGCATGCTGTTTTGATTATTGCACACATTTACTGCTGGAATTCAATATATTCCTATTGAAATTAGGATGCATATGTGCACACAGACAGAGACACGCACACATACACACACACACACACACACACACACACACACACACACACACACACACACACACAATAATTATACATATATGTATATATATATTTATCATTTATCAGAGGTAACACTTTAGTTGAAATGACGTTAAGGGGATCCTGTATTACAACAAAACCCCTTACACTCGGCTAGACTTGGACCCTTTGCCACCTTAACTCCGGGTACCGATGTTGTGCCGCTCATGTGCACACTGATTACATCAACGTTGACTTCACTGATCAAATCACATGCACCATGGCATAAGACATCGCTTATGAAGTGATAGATGGCATCACTGGAATGATGATATCACCAGTGACATCACATTTGATATCACAGCAAACTACCCATTAGAGTGTAACATGCTCGTGCTCTATCTCAAGATGTATGTCAAACACATTCCATAAATGTATGGATGTCGTGCATACTTCATTGAATGGAGCAGAGTGGTTTCCCAGCATCAAAACCCAATGAAAAAACACATTTAAAGAAGCAGTTCACTCTTCCGCGAAGCAATAGGATACGATGTCTTCCTTTGTACTAACACGAGCTGTGTTCCCTTGCAATAGCCTTTTGCAGGTCATTGAACATGAGCATTGCCTTTTCACGTGACTGGAGACTACCTTCGGCTTGGTCAAACTGGCAATGTTTTGTGATATTAAAACAGAAAGGGATTCAGAAATCATGCCCTCTCATGCATGTTACTATCCTCGCGTTGACTGCTGCAGTCATGGTTACTCCCCATGTCTGTTGAATGCTTCGCCATGCTCTGAAAGACTGTAAAGTAAGTGGACTGTTTAACATGTGACTGCATCCGTGCAGACTACCTTTCACCATACTACTTTGAATACCGAAATTAATATACAGGGTTTTCAAACGAAAGGTACCTATTTAAGGACAGAGTTATAAACTGACTAGACGAACGTGTCGGTGCTGAACGGTCATTCAGTGATGTCAGCAGATGTCTATTACAATATCATGGTCAAAAAGTGACAAAATGTTTATCTAAGAGGTGAAGACAAACGTTGCAACTGACTCCATGCACTAATTTATTTAGGTATAGTTGTGTTTTTCTTAAGCAATGCAGCTGGAATACCAACAATCATTGATTATGTTAAAAGTGATGTCATCAGTGATGTGATATGTGATGTCATATCCCATTGATGTAATTGATGATGTCATAACTGATGGCATGTGTTATGTCAACAGTGTGCTAATGGGGTGTGCAACATGGACTCAGAGTTAATAGCATAGCTTCCAACAGCTGCAAAATGACCTCACTCTTGTGAGATTTGCACGTGAACAGAAATGTGAATGTTCTACATATTCTAGGTTTTGTCATCAGGAAGCGACAAATGATGACGACCTGCAGAGGTCTAGTAATCCTGGACGCTTGCACATTTCCTTAAGGCTTTTTTCTCTGTTCATGCGAGAAGTACTTACCCTGTGATACTAGGTAATACCTGTGAGAATTCAATAGTCTTAGCATGTCCCAGCAAACTGAAATCAGTCATGTGTTCTGCATGTTCCAATCGGAGTCTTAAGGGACAGCACACGTGCCGACAATGCTTGCACGCCAATTTGATAAAGCAAACCAAACCCAAACAATAGCCTGATCCTCACCTTCAGGTGCCCACATTACAACTCTCACCCATAAAAGGTGCATCCGTCTTTGATTTTTAAAGATCCTCCATTATATATCCATCCACAACACACGCACCTCAAAAAATGATCCTTATTTCATATAAAACATTACATTTCTAATTAGCCCACATTATCTTTAAATTGTCACAATGTTGCCTTAACAGTACAAAAAACGTGTGTTTTCTCTAACATTCATAGATTCTTACGAATAAACCAGTAATGCTCAAACCTTCACCCACCACAGCAATTAAACTGCGATGCCTGTAAGTGTATTTCAGAGCACCTCGGTGATCTCACAACTAAATGGAGTTCATTGGAGGGGGATCTTTTTTTACTATCAACTTGAAAATGTGGGGTTGTTACCTCCTCCACGATTATTTCTAGCAACAGATCAGGAAACAGAAGATGGGGCTGATCTTGGACAAGTCCTTTACATGAGCCGTCAGTTTTCTTTCCCTTTTTTTAAATTGGGCGCTAACCACAGCTTTTTCAAGACTGTTGGGGACTAAAGTTTGAAACAAGAAAAAGTTTACACCCTGTCAGTGGAGGACCAAATGTGCTGATATGAATGACCCTTTCAGGCCCTTGCTGGCTTTCTATAGTGAAGGTTACGCTGTAGATAATGAGGATAACCACTTTCATCATTGATTCAGACGCTCTGTGCAGAAGCCTGTGAAGGTGGAGCCTGCTGCGGGATGCACGATATCTGTGTGTGTGGTAGTTAGCAGTTTGCAATGTATCGATGGCTTCTTTTCAATGTCTTGGCGATTAAGTGAGGAGATCGTCGGCCATTTCTTTGGGGAAGGAACGAGCTGATTCTGCACCGGGTCTGGTTTGGAGAGCCAATTCACTTGGCGCCTCAACAATAAGCATGTGGAAATATATTTTCATCTTATCCACCAGGAAAACTCAGGGGGAACGTGTTTGTCTTGGAAGCAAGACAATTTGGCTCAACATAGGGATGCACTCTGGATACTGACACGAGGGTAGTCGTTAAAGTAATTAATCTCAATAGTTCAAGAATATTTGGTTTCAGCACAAAGGGAGCAATGGGTCGTAAAATGTCACTGGGGGCCTTTGAAAAAGGACCAGGCGAACATAAACACAATGTACCTTGAGCATGGAGAAGTTCTTGGTGCTCAACAGGGTCAAGTGGATTTCAGGGTGCTTTGCAGCTTCTACGACAGAGTTCATAAACGGGAGACAGCTGCGGGTATCAGGCAGCAGGCAAGTAGGCGAGCGAGGCCGGACGGATGGCTGCAGGGTGGCCTTCATGGCCCCTCGGGGTCAGGAATTGTTATCTCAGTGCTGGTTGGTGTGCCTGAAGCAATGGCAAGGCATATTGGAAGGTGTGAGTGACTGCGGCATGACAACTGTCAGGGGTGCAGTCGGTTTCAGCTTGAGGGGCTCGACTGTCTCGAAAATGTCCTTTCAGGCAGACGCTCATCGATGCTTGTCGGTGCCCTCCTAGATTCTTCGCTGGGCTTGTCGCATCCTTTAAGGTGGACAGGCCAAAGCTAAGGAGAGTGTTGCAGGCAACTGCCTTGTCCTTTCGGTTGAGAGATTCTCAAGCACTGTAAACTCATCCAGCTTGGGCAGGCCCTTCAGATCTGTGCTCACCTGGTCCTCCACCCCAGGTTCCGGCCCTGCGCCAGGCAAATATGAAGTCACTGAGTCCCCTGCTGCAAAGTAGGATCCTCAGTGGCTACTGGCCCCTCTCCCACAGGAGTAGATGACTCAGCATTCTGAGCGACTGGACTAGGGGCTACCAGCCACACCGGTCCTTCCAACAAGCCATCCGGAAGCACTCCAGGCCCTAAGGTTCTGAGAGTGTTCAATCTGGCAATCTCTTAGGCCCTCAATCTGGTAGCCGCTTTGACTATCTCAGGATCAGGAAGATCATTACCCAACATACATGGGACAGAGATGGAGTCTTTCACCGCTTTACAGCGCTGGGTCGTTTCACCTCGCCAGCTGAACTCTACTATCGCTCCTCACTAACCCCCCCTGCGGCTCCCTTATCTGACTAGTTGACTTCTTTCTATGGTAAATCCTTTCTTCTTGCCTAAGCCCGGCATGACAAGGAGTCCCAGTCAAACATTAACAACAATTTCTGGACTATTGTCCTCAAAGCTGTTGGCACTGGTCTTCTATTTTGGCAGTGGCCAATACACCAGCATGCCAAAACCTGATACTTGCCAGAAGAAGTACAAAGGAGGGTGACAGCTTGCAAACATCATGCTTGAACGGGTACCACATCTCAGCACAGTAGTGTCTCATACATAAAGGTAAACTAGATAGAAAGCAAATTGCAAACCTCCTTTGCCCCCACTTTGCATTCAGGCTATATTGTCGAGAAATGGGAATCAGCAGCGGAAGCATCCAAACAACCACAGTATGGTAAAGAATGAATAAAACATTTGGAGTGAAAAATTATTTTTTATTTTACTGAACGCTCAGAGCAGTCTTTCTAAATCATAACTGTCACGCCCTTGTCACACACGCGTGTGCGCAGGGGCTGACAAGCAGACCTGGATGAGCAGGGGAAGGCGGCCTTTGCCGTGGGGAAGGAGCGAGGGGGAAGGTGTGTATCTGCTCGTGTGTGTTGGTGTGTATTTGTATGTGAGGTGGGGTTTGGGCAGGCCACAGGTTAAAGGAGGGTTTCGGGGTGAGTGGCGGTGGTGCGAGTGTTGTCAGTCTGTTTTTGTGTGCAGCCTTCAATATTTGAGATTACCACATAGAACCAAATAAAAGCACCAAGCAAGGATCTATAATAATGTGCATTTTACTGAAACACACAAAATTAACAAAAACATTAAAAACAAACCCCATAACGAAAGTAAACAGATGATGCAGGCTAGAAATATATAGACCGTGTACTCTGGGAATGATGATGATGATGATGATGTGAAAAAGTATACAGGCAGAAATGAATAAAACAGGAAAAAGACAAACAAAATTACTTTAAACATTTCTTTGTGAAAGGTTAAAAAAGGTGAACTAACCATCACAGAAGATGCACAGCAAAATGTTTAGATACATGTCTTGCATATGATGTTATTGCTTTAGTTATGTATGGTATGACCTAGCCGGCCTATCTCAATTGAAGCCAACAACACACATTTTTAAGGCAGAGAGTGTTTAATGAAGGTCACACCATTGAAAGACATGAGTTTCATGCAGAATGCATTCGCACAAGATTTGGAAATGTCAGAAAAAATCCTTGCAGCTTCCCGAATCAGATCCTTTACAGCTATAATATCCAATTTATTGTCTTAGAAGCTGGTATTTGAACTTGAGTATCTCATCACATGTATTCCCGTGATGGTTAATTTATGTTAAGATTTTGGTAGCAAAATAGCCAGTACCTTAACAATTCAGATGACAGATTGGGGAAGACATGTAGCATAATACTACCAATATAAATGTGTGGGGGGGATGTATATATGCATGTAAGTAGTAGTAGTATTCATTTATATAGCACCTTTTCCCATTTGTATGGTCTCAACACATTTGTGGTGGGAATGCCCTCAGTGACCGAAGTCCAGGTATGGGAAAATTCTCAGAAAAGGCGAAGAATTCGTGTGCACCTTTTTGCCGCCAAGATTAGGCATTAGGTGGGTTGGCTAGGCTCCAGTAAGCAACCAAAGCTGTCAGGCTTGTGCAGCGCGGCTGAGGGAGGTCATGAGAGTGCGCCAGTGCATTAGAATCGTTATGTGTCCAGCTAGACTGCATTCTGTCTTAGGTTGTTGCTGTATTCTAATGGCAGTTGTTTTGAGGCAAGACTGGTGTATGGAGGTGAAAACGTAAGTGTCCAGCTAGCCCAAATTTATCATAGCCTGAGCTGCACTCTCATGTGTGTGGATGAATAGCTGTCCCTCGGCAGATGTCCATCGAAGTGGTGCGCTATACGTACCTTAAGCTCAGATGGAGCTTATCTTTTATATAGCTGTGTGATAAGATTGTGTGAAAAGAGGAGCTACCCTCATTGGCTCTTTTAGGCACTATGAACAGGCTACCCTCAAAAGCTTCCAAGCGCACTAGACCGGCTATTTTAGTACATCTATTAGGCATGACAGACAGGCTACCATAAGATCTTGGGATCATAGGATTCTCTAAAAGCAATAGCCGGGCCACTCCTATAGTCTTACTATACATCTTCTAAGTTTTTCAATAGGCCACCTTCCAGTGTTTTCTAAGTGCAATATCAAGGAATATCTGCATATATCTTTGATGTGTAACAATGGCATACTTATAGATTGTCTAAGTGCAATGGATAGGTGATCATCACATTTCTTTATGCACAATGGACAGGCTAACATTATAAGGTGCAACACAAGTACCCACTCCCAAGTCCATCTAAATGCAGCACACCATCCACCCTCAAATCAGTCTTATCTTCACAGATCTTCTAATTGCAATACATGTGCCAACTTCTCCATTTCCGCCACAGCAGTACATGTGCCAGCCTTCCCAGCTCTCCAAATGCACTACATCTGCTAACCTACACAATTTGTACTCAGTGCAATACATGTGCTACCCTTCACAATTTCTTCTAAAAGCAATACATGTGTTAGCCTTCACAGTTCTTCACATGCAATACATCTGCTAACCTAAACAACTACTTCTAAGTGACCCACTTGTGTTAACCTACTCAATTTCTCATAATTGTATTACATGTGTTAACCTTCACTGCTCTTCAAGTGCAATTCAGAAGCTAGTCTACAAAATGTCTTATAAGTGCCACACATGCTAACCTACATGTGCTATTCTTCTAAGTGTAATAACAGGCTACACGCATATCATTGCGCAAGCCCTAGGCTATCCTCACAATTTTTAGTGCATAGACGGGCTAACATCAAGAGTCTTCCTGGTCCAGTACCAAGGCTAAGTGCAATAGGCAGGCTATCCTGATACATCAGTTAAGTGCAAAAGAAGGCTCGCCTAATACAGCTACTGAGTATAAATCTATCCTCAGAGATGTTCAAAGTGCGGTATCAGGACTACCCCACAAAAACGTTTGATCAAATGATCTGCTATGCTCACAATTATACCCAGAGCAAAGACATGCTAACATCTTGAATCTCCAAGGTGCCATACATATATATATATATATATATATATATATATATATATATATATATATATATATAGCTAATTGCACTAGAAAGGATGTCCTAGTACATCTAATGAACCCTTTTCCTAATACATCCTCTAGGTGCAATAATCACGGTGCATTGGACACCTTATAATCTTCTGAGTGCTGCAGTCAGGATACCATCATAAATCTTCTGTGCATAGTGGAACGGATGATGTTTGAGTGCCAAACATTGTCCACTATCAAATTACATCTAAGTGAGACACATTTCCTGTCCTCAAAATACATCAAAGTGTGACACATTTCCTGCCCCCAAAATACATCTAAGTGCAACACATTGCCTGCCCCCATAATCCATTTAAGTGTGACACATTTCCTGCCCCTAAACCAAATCTAAGTGTGACACATTCCCTGCCCTCAAAATACATCTAAGTGTAACACATTTCATGGCCACAAAATGTATATAAGTGTGACACATTTCCAGCCCCCCAAATAGAGCGAAGTGCAAACATTTCCCTCCCCCAAAATAAAAGTAGGTGTGTCACATGTCCTGCTCCTAAAGTCCACCTAAGTGCGACACATTTCCTTGCCCCCAAAATCCATCTAAGTGTGCCAAATTTCCAGCCCCCAAAATACATCTAAGTGCAACACATTTCCTGTCCTCAAAATCCATCTAAGCGTGACACATTTCCTGCCCCCAAAATCCATCTAAGTGTGCCAAAGTTTCTGCACCCAAAATACATCTAAGTGCAACATTTCCTGCCCTCAAAATACATCTAAGTGTTACACATTTCATGGCCACAAAATACATCTAAGTGTGACACATCTCCTGGCCCCAAAATAAATCTAAGTGTGACACATTTCCTGCCCACAAAATACATCTAAGTGTGGCACATTTCCTGTCCACAAAATCCATCTGCCAAATGTCCTGCCGAAAAATACATCTACATGCAACACATTTCCTGCCCTCAAAATACATCTAAGTGTAACATATATCCTGGCCACAAAATGCATCTAAGTGTGACACATTTCCTGCCCCCAAAAAACATCTATGTGTGACACATTGCCTGCCCCCAAAATAAATGTAAGTGCAACACATTTCCTGCCGACAAAATCAATCTAAAGGTGCCACATTTCCTGCCTGCAAAATCCATATAAGTGCAACAGATTTCCTGCACTCAAAATAGATTTAACTTTGACAGATTTCCTGCCCCAGAATCCATTTAAGTGCCGCACATTTTCTGCCCAAAAAATCCATCTAAGTGTGGCACATTTCCTGCCCGCAAAATCCATCTAAGTATGACACATTCCTTGCCCCGAAAATCCATCTAAGTGTGCCAATTTCCCAGCCCCCAAAATACATCTAAGTGCAACACATTTCCTGTCCTCAAAATCCATCTAAGTGTGACACATTTCCTGCCCCAAAATCCATCTAAGTGTGCCAAAGCTTCTGCACCCAAAATACATCTAAGTGCAACATTTCCTGCCCTCAAAATACATCTAAGTGTAACACATTTCATGGTCACAAAATACATCTAAGTGTGCCAAATGTCCTGCCGAAAAATACATCTACATGCAACACATTTCCTGCCCTCAAAATACATCTAAGTGTAACATATTTCATGGCCACAAAATGCATATAAGTGTGACACATTTCCTGCCCCCAAAAAAAATCTATGTGTGACACATTGCCTGCCCCCAAAATAAATGTAAGTGCAACACATTTCCTGCCCACAAAATCAATCTAAAGGTGGCACATTTCCTGCCCGCAAAATCCATATAAGTGCAACAGATTTCCTGCACTCAAAATAGATTTAACTTTGACAGATTTCCTGCCCCAGAATCCATTTAAGTGCCGCACATTTTCTGCCCAAAAATTCCATCTAAGTGTGGCACATTTCCTGCCCGCAAAATCCATCTAAGTATGACACATTCCTTGCCCCGAAAATCCATCTAAGTGTGCCAATTTCCCAGCCCCCAAAACACATCTAAGTGCAACACATTTCCTGTCCTCAAAATCCATCTAAGTGTGACACATTTCCTGCCCCCAAAATCCATCTAAGTGTGCCAAAGTTTCTGCACCCAAAATACATCTAAGTGCAACACATTGCCTGCCCCCATAATCCATTTAAGTGTGACACATTTCCTGCCCCTAAACCAAATCTAAGTGTGACACATTCCCTGCCCTCAAAATACATCTAAGTGTAACACATTTCATGGCCACAAAATGTATATAAGTGTGACACATTTCCAGCCCCCCAAATAGAGCGAAGTGCAAACATTTCCCTCCCCCAAAATAAAAGTAGGTGTGTCACATGTCCTGCTCCTAAAGTCCACCTAAGTGCGACACATTTCCTTGCCCCCAAAATCCATCTAAGTGTGCCAAATTTCCAGCCCCCAAAATACATCTAAGTGCAACACATTTCCTGTCCTCAAAATCCATCTAAGCGTGACACATTTCCTGCCCCCAAAATCCATCTAAGTGTGCCAAAGTTTCTGCACCCAAAATACATCTAAGTGCAACATTTCCTGCCCTCAAAATACATCTAAGTGTTACACATTTCATGGCCACAAAATACATCTAAGTGTGACACATCTCCTGGCCCCAAAATAAATCTAAGTGTGACACATTTCCTGCCCACAAAATACATCTAAGTGTGGCACATTTCCTGTCCACAAAATCCATCTGCCAAATGTCCTGCCGAAAAATACATCTACATGCAACACATTTCCTGCCCTCAAAATACATCTAAGTGTAACATATATCCTGGCCACAAAATGCATCTAAGTGTGACACATTTCCTGCCCCCAAAATCCATCTAAGTGTGCCAAAGTTTCTGCACCCAAAATACATCTAAGTGCAACACATTGCCTGCCCCCATAATCCATTTAAGTGTGACACATTTCCTGCCCCTAAACCAAATCTAAGTGTGACACATTCCCTGCCCTCAAAATACATCTAAGTGTAACACATTTCATGGCCACAAAATGTATATAAGTGTGACACATTTCCAGCCCCCCAAATAGAGCGAAGTGCAAACATTTCCCTCCCCCAAAATAAAAGTAGGTGTGTCACATGTCCTGCTCCTAAAGTCCACCTAAGTGCGACACATTTCCTTGCCCCCAAAATCCATCTAAGTGTGCCAAATTTCCAGCCCCCAAAATACATCTAAGTGCAACACATTTCCTGTCCTCAAAATCCATCTAAGCGTGACACATTTCCTGCCCCCAAAATCCATCTAAGTGTGCCAAAGTTTCTGCACCCAAAATACATCTAAGTGCAACATTTCCTGCCCTCAAAATACATCTAAGTGTTACACATTTCATGGCCACAAAATACATCTAAGTGTGACACATCTCCTGGCCCCAAAATAAATCTAAGTGTGACACATTTCCTGCCCACAAAATACATCTAAGTGTGGCACATTTCCTGTCCACAAAATCCATCTGCCAAATGTCCTGCCGAAAAATACATCTACATGCAACACATTTCCTGCCCTCAAAATACATCTAAGTGTAACATATATCCTGGCCACAAAATGCATCTAAGTGTGACACATTTCCTGCCCCCAAAAAACATCTATGTGTGACACATTGCCTGCCCCCAAAATAAATGTAAGTGCAACACATTTCCTGCCGACAAAATCAATCTAAAGGTGCCACATTTCCTGCCTGCAAAATCCATATAAGTGCAACAGATTTCCTGCACTCAAAATAGATTTAACTTTGACAGATTTCCTGCCCCAGAATCCATTTAAGTGCCGCACATTTTCTGCCCAAAAAATCCATCTAAGTGTGGCACATTTCCTGCCCGCAAAATCCATCTAAGTATGACACATTCCTTGCCCCGAAAATCCATCTAAGTGTGCCAATTTCCCAGCCCCCAAAATACATCTAAGTGCAACACATTTCCTGTCCGCAAAATCCATCTAAGTATGACACATTCCTTGCCCCGAAAATCCATCTAAGTGTGCCAATTTCCCAGCCCCCAAAACACATCTAAGTGCAACACATTTCCTGTCCTCAAAATCCATCTAAGTGTGACACATTTCCTGCCCCCAAAATCCATCTAAGTGTGCCAAAGTTTCTGCACCCAAAATACATCTAAGTGCAACATTTCCTGCCCTCAAAATACATCTAAGTGTAACACATTTCATGGTCACAAAATACATCTAAGTGTGACACATCTCCTGGCCCCAAAATAAATCTACGTGTGACACATTTCCTGCCCACAAAATACATCTAAGTGTGGCACATTTCCTGTCCACAAAATCCATATAAGTGTGCCAAATGTCCTGCCGAAAAATACATCTACATGCAACACATTTCCTGCCCTCAAAATACATCTAAATGTAACACATTTCAGGGCCACAAAATGCATCTAAGTGTGACACATTTCCTGCCCCCAAAAAACATCTATGTGTGGCACATTGCCTGCCCCCAAAATAATTGTAAGTGCAACACATTTCATACCCACAACATCCATCTAAGTGTGGCACATTTCCTGTCTACAAAAACCATCTAAGTGTTCCAAATGTCCTGTCCCAAAATACATCTAAGTGCAAAACATTTCCAGCCCCCAAAATAAATCTAAATGTGACACATTTCCTGCTACCAAAATACATCTAAGTGTGACACATGTCCTGCCCCCCAAATTACATCTAAGTGCACACATTTCCTGCCCCCAAAATAGATCTAAATGTGACACATTTCCTGCTACCAAAATACATCTAAGTGTGACACATTTCCTGCCCGCAAAATCCATCTAAGTGCAACACATTTCCTGCCCCAAAATACATGCAAGTGCAACACATTTTTTGCCCCCCAATAGATCTCAGTGCGATACATTTACTGCCCCCAAAACACATCTAAGTGTGACACATTTCCCGCCTCCAAAATACATCTAAGTGTAGCAGACGGTTAACTCCCCATAGATTTAGGGTGCATGGGGGAGGCGAAGTGATGTAAGAATGTTTTTCATGCATTCATTCCATTGACAGAGTTTCTCAGTATTCATTTTAGTGCATTTTGGGTGACAATGTTGGGTCCCTTTTAATATAATTGCATTCGAATAATGTACGTCTCAGTTATAAACTCTACAATCAGTGTACGATTGTTTTGTTTCTGAAACAACTTATTGATAATACCAAATATGGGTATTGTCCTACTAACTATTCTTTAAAACCACATCCGCATACACAAATGCTAAAAGAATGTGCACATTGGAAGATAATCACCCTGTCTCCTCTCCCTCCACCTCTCCAATTTGTTCGCACCTCACATTTTTTGACGGAATTCTAAATTGCAACACCCTTCCTCTTTGCTCCTCTGTCTTCCTGTTCTAACCTCTATCGCCCCCTCCACTATTATCTGCCATTTGTTTCCTAAAAATAAATGTTCTGGAAATCGGAAAGTTTTGGCTTGAACTCCTGGGGAAGAATATATATATTTTTTTCAAAAATAAAAACAGATCTGAAAACTTCTCTCACATGCCTTATGTTTCATGTTTTGGCAATGAATATGCTTAATTTATAATCGAAATGTTTCAGAATTATGTTTTTTCATTTATGAAAATATGACTATTTGGACTGCTGCCAAAGAATTTCAAATGTACACATCCTCCCTTTCTTCTAAAAATGTGTTTGGGAGTAGAAAACTAACTAATGCAAATAAGCACATTTTAGGAAATTTTCATAGATTTGACACCCAGAATTACTTTTAGTTTTAATAATATTTAACAATATGGACGAATGCAATTGAGAGTAGTTTGTAAAACTGTTCAGAAAGCTTCGTACATTTAGTGTTTCAAATACATTATTTTATTTATACCAACATTCGAACACCTATCTTTCAATATATATTCAGTTTAATCACTGGTTCTTTGATGCAGTTATCCGAAAGCAGCAAGATAACTGGGCTAGGTTTCATTGCTGATCAATGGCAGTACCATCCATACCAAGGCAGCTAATGGACTCTTATCCAAACCCAAACGTGCAATCATATTTTTCAGTCCACGAAGTGGAATGCCATTGTCATTGGTTTATTATAAAGCATTTAATACCAAGAGGTTTCTAAGCACAACCATGGATCAAACCTGTGTTGCTCGCAATCCTCTTGCTCACAAGGTGAACGCATTGCCCATGGGCTCTCCGACTGGTGAAAATACTAGTTTTGCTGGTGTACTCTGACTAGCGACTATATCAATCATTGTTAAAACTGTTCACTCATTTATTTTTTTTAAGGGAATTAAGACTCTGGTCAATTCGTTTTGTAGATATTTATATAGGTATATATGTTCACTGTTATCATCCAGACCGGTGGAACAATAAGGAATACCAAGGCAGCTGCCTAAGCTAACAATAACAGAGGGACCACCCTGGGGGCGCCATTCACCCCACTAGACCTTTGTATAGGAGTGTTGCTCCAAAAAAGCCACTTTGCTTGGGTTTCATATATCCTTGCATCAGCCCAACTTTCAAAGTCAGTAGTCTATTTGTTGAACCACACAACGGTTCCCAAATTGAGGCAGTTATATAGAAACATGTTTATCATCAGATGAAATTACTATCCAAAGAAGTCCATATCTTCATAAATCTGTATAACAATGAAGCAGGCGTGGTGAAGGCTAAACAGGACACAAAGCTGCGCCAACTGCTCGTTGTAAAGATAAATTTTCAGTACAATATATTCAACATATTGCCTATGTGACAACGTGGCCTTGTTAAGAGCGGGTGAGAGCTTCTCTCAGATAAGGAGGGGGAGCGGGGTTCTACGTCAGAGTTCAGATCCAGTCCTAAATATGGTGGCACTGGACGAAAAGGCGCACATTCCTGTCGCCCACATTCCTGTCCCTCCTTTGGTACCAGCATGTATGAGTGCAAACCATTACAATGTCCAGTCTTGCCTCTGAAAACAGAAACTGGCCTGGGGCTTTCTGTTCTGTAAAGAACTCTGGCGTCGGAATTAGAATTAGAAGACCAGGATATGGCCCCAATAAAAGAGAACCCAGCATCATCGCTGAGCTAGGACAGAGACACAGAGGGAAGACAAGGTAGCAGTGTAGCCAAGGAAGCATGCTAGAGTCGCCGATGCGAGCGAGAGAGAGAGAGAGAGAGAGAGAGAGAGAGAGAGAGAGGCAGTATCTCTATGTGGAAGCACAGAAGGTCATAGAGGTGCGGAATGGAGCTAGCAGGTCCGCACCTCAACCAGAAGCCTCTCGGCCAATGGGAACCCAAGCAGAGGCTGGCTCAACCTCTCCAGAGGAACTTACCAAAAGATCAAAAGGAAGCGGTCCCTGAAACACAATATTAAACATTAAACTCCCAGACAGCCATCAATCCTACCTGTGAAGCCCACGTGGAGAAAGTGGGTGGGATTTAGAGCCCTTCTTATGACTTCATATTCCACACACGTGTCTGGGTGGGAAATACAGGGCCAAATTGTCCAGGGAAAGTTATCCAGTCCTCACAAGGGGAGAGGGATTTAAGCATTTTAGCAGAGGACAACAATGCGTAAGTATGAGTTTTTTGGGTGACAACAAAGGTGAAGGGGGAGGATGATCGTGAGACCAGCAGGATGAAGGGGGGTGTAGCAGCTTGTGGAAGAGATTGATGGAGGAGGTGCGATGTTGGCTTAGGAGTATAGTTGAGTGGTAGAGTACAGATACGCTAGTGTAAGGAGTGTTTGGGAAGCAAATGTTACTGAGTGAAAGGTGGGTGCTTGTGCAGTAGTTTGGATAGAGGAGGAGTAGTGTGGGGGTGGTCTAGTAGTATGGAAGTGAGGGGAGTAGTGGACTGGAGGAGGGAATAATAGTGTGGAGGGGCGAGTAGTAGCGTGGAGGAGAGGGTAGCAGTGAAATGGAGGAGGGAGTAGTAGTAATAGTAATAGGTTGTCATTTGTAAACACCTTTATCCCATTGTTATGGCTTCACTGCGCTTGTGGGTGAACGGCTTCATGGGACTGAAGTCCTGGGTATGAGAATGTTGTCAGAAGGTTTGAATGGGTGTGTGCATTTGGCCACAAGGAAGATGGGTGGGAAGGCAGGGCCCCAGTGTGCTACCCATGACGATCAGGCATGTGGATGGGTGCTGTGAGGTGGTCTGGAGAGTGCTTGAGTGCAGGAGACTCGTTATGTGTCTAGCTAGACCAAATTTGTATCGTATGACTTAGCTGCATTCTGAATGCAGAGATGTGGTGCGTTGTGTTTTAGACTGGTGCATGGAGGCAAATGTGTGTAGGTGGGCAGCCGTGCCTGCGGCTAGAGTCCATTAAAGTGGTGCATAATACATACCCTTCAGCCCCAGTTGGTTCTGATGGTGTTATGCTACCTGATTGTCTGGTCTGCTCTGAAATTATACTTGATCTGGGAGGCAAATAGTGTTGAAGTCTAGGTGTCATGAGGGTAAGTGATCATGAAGAGGGGATGGGGTTGTCATGTTGCAGGAGGGATGAGCCAGGTTTTGATGGCCTTTCTGAAGGCGAGGTTGTCCTCTATGGTGCAGATGCTGAGTGGAAGGGAGTTCCAGAGTGTGTGAGCTTGGACATAAAAAGAGCATCCTCCTATTCTCGTGGAATTGAAAGGGCGGATCAAAAAGAGGAGTGCAGAGCCACAACTGAGGGTTCTGTTAGGCTGGTAGCATGTAGGTTTGTGTTGGAGGAATTCAGGGGCTGTCTTATGGAGGACATGGTGGTTAATGCACATGGCGTTGACAGGGCTGCATTGGCTGATAGGAAGCCAATGGAGTACCCTGAGGGCAAGAGTAATGTGTTCTCTGGGGGAAAAGCAAGGAGGAGACTAGCTCCAGAGTTTTGGATCTGTTGGAGCTTTCTAAACTGATAGGCAGGGTGGCCCACATAGAGGGAATTGGTGTAATCTAGGTGGGAGAGAATGATAGCCAAAATGGCTATGACTTTGTGAGGGTAGTAGAGATAGGGTATAGATTTGTCCCAGGAAGCAGAGGTGAAAGTGAAATGATCTAGATATGGTGTTGATGTGGTGAGATGGTGTTAGGCCCGAGTCCACGGTGCATGCCAGGGTCTTTACTGAACTGGATGCTGCAGTGGAGGACCTACGGAGGACGGCCATGGTGTGCGTTGGGGGTAGAGTGCTGTCTTAATTCTGCAAGGATCCTGGGGAGTTCCCTGCTGGAGTTGTGGACATTGGTGATTTATTTGGTTTCCATAGAAGTATCCTTTGGCTTTTCTAATTTCTGCCCTGTAGGCTCTGATCTGCCTGGCATAATTGGCTCTGTTCTGGGTGAATCGGTTGGCTTCTGTTTGCGCTCCAGGCACTGTTAAGGATTTCAAACATTTTGGGCAAGGGTGTGAACCACTAGTAGGGCTTAGTCTGTGAGAGATGGATCTAGTCGGGTTGTGTGTAGAGAGCCTTCAAAATAATCAATTGAAGGTAGTCCTCATTGGAGAGGGAGGTTAGGAAGGAGGGAGTCAGCCAGGTTGTGGTTTATAATTACCTTGTTCCAAATAGTTACATGGGAGGAAGTTTTGGACCTGGAGATGTGGGGAAAGGTGATGGTGGTCATACGTGAGAAGATGATGGCAGCATGATTAGTCCATAATAGTGGACGGGTAGGAAGTGTGGAGATCAAATTGGTAGAACTGAATATTGTTTCAAGGGTGTGCCCTGCTATCAGAGTGGGGCTTGATATCAGTTGAGACATGTTGAGGGTTTCCATGTTGTAAATGAGTTGACGGGTCATCGGGTTATAAAGGGCATCGAACCAAATGTTGAAATCCCTCAGCAAGGTGAGGGAAGGGTGGGAGATCAGGATGGCTGTTAAGGAGTCACTAAAGGTGTCTTCAGAGTTTCTGTTGTAGCCTGAAGATCTGTAAAGAAGTATGAATATGTTGGTGAGGGAGAGAGCAATTTGGAATTTCACTAGCAAAGATGTGCAGTCAGCATTGCAGGGTTGTTTCTCAGAGTGTAAGACTGTGAAGTGTAGTTTGTGGAGAAGCCAGTGGGGAATGTCTCGGGCATGACAGGTTGGAAGTCACCAGAGAACCAGGTTTTAGTCATAAAGTGGATGTCTGGGCTTTCAGAGGGGATAAAGTTGAATATGATAGGTTTGTTTTTTGCTACAGATCTGGCGTTAATAAGAATGTAGGAGAGTGTGTAAGGTGAGAGGGGTGGGTGGGTCTTGGAGAGTTTGGAGGAAGAGGATCAGAGGAGGGACAGAGTGTGTGCTGGGAGGCACAACTTTAGGTGGAATCCCAGTGTGGCGGCAGAGTGAAGGGATGTGCATGGAGGAGGTGGAAGGGGAATCAAGGGTAGGAGAGGGGGAGAGAGAAGGATGGCAATTCTTAGTAGGGGAATGAGAGTGGATGCTGGGAGTGGTCTAAGATTGAGATTGAGAGGGAAGAGTGCTCATGAAGGAAAGGTTCGTAGAGGCAGACAGGGGTGGAGTGGGGGTGATAATCTATCTGAGGGGGAAGGAGGATCAGGCTAGGATAGCTTGTCGAGGGACTGGGATCGGGAGAGTAGCTGGAGAGGAGGGGCAGTAGATAGGAGGAGAGGCAGAAGAGGGAAATAGGGTGGATGTGGAAAGGGAAGAGAGTTATGTTCAGCAGGGAGAAGGGTGGTTTGAAGGGGCAGAGCTGGGACAGCTGCCAGGGGAGGAGAATAGTTGATGGACTGTGTTGCGAGAGGGAGGGAAGACATTATGGCACAGGACAGAGATGCAGAATTTGATCTGGGTGGGAGAAGAGGCATGGAGTGATTGGATGTTGGGTGGTCAGTCAAAAGGCCGAATACATAATACCGAATGTCAAAAATCTTGAAACCAAAATCTGGAAAAAAAAAATATTGAATTATTTATTAATTTATTTATATGTGTTTTTGGGGTCAGGTAAGTAAAAAAATGGTTAAAATAAAAAAAAAACAAAAAAAAGGGGTTGGGGGGGAATCCCCCCATTTCGAAAAAAAACGTCATAAAAAAAAATCGATATTTTTTTTTTCGGCCTTTTGTTTTCGAGATTTTGGTTTTCGAGATTTTGGTATTCGGTATTATCACTATGAACCTGGATGTTGGCCTATGGTGGTTGTGGCTTCTGTGTTTTGAACGTTGTGAGGATGCTAATGGTGTATGTGTGATTGTTGGTGGGGCTGCCGAAGGGGGTGTGTTTGCCAAGATGGCCCAAACTGTGCTTAGGGATGGGAAGGGTGTTCAGTGGGTGTATTTAGGGAGAGCGGGGTTGTGCTGGGAACCTCATAGTGCCCTTCTAACCTTGGAGCTGCTAGGGATGGGGAAGATTGCTGTCGGTGTTATGTGTTCTGAAAGTGTGGGCACACGCCTTGGAGCTAGTGGCCTTGTCTATCTACTCAGGCCTGGAGAGGGGGTGGCAGGAAGCAAAGGCGAGTGAAACGCAGGTACAGAGGCATTAGATGACTTTAGAGAGGAGTGTGTGGGCGTCCTGTAAATTGGAATGATGCTGTAATTACATGAGTGCCACGAAAATATAAAGACAATTGTAATACTCAGATACCAGCTAGCCATAAGCTACACTTATAATGCAACTAGATTCAAAACATGTGCTGTACCTATAATGCAACTCAAAACCTTTACAGTTAGGATAGTAGCCCAGTTCAGAGTATTTCCAGGGTGCAACTAAACACAGAAAATTGGTTATATTCAAGTATCAGGGAGCGGTACAGAGGCTAGGTTAGGATTGTGGTTCCTAAGGACATGATCTAGCCTTCCAGGAGCTGGTTTGTTCATACCCTCTAATGAGATCCCCACACACACCCCAAACCCAGGCATGGTCAAACATAGCAAGGTTCCCTAAGGTGAATGATACCATTTTTGCAGCTGGATCTATGCCAATGTGCTCATGGATGGACGTTGGGAGCCTATTATTCCAACGGCAAACCCATTAGAACTGCTCTTTTGAGTGAGTTGGCCAACAGGTCTTTGTTGTGAGCGGTTAGAAATGTGAGCTGGACAACTTTGTAAATGTTGTTAATAAGATGCCACTTTATTAACTTAAAAGGGTTTGATAAACGCCTCACGGTCACTACCCTCAAGAGAATTTCCCTGCTGATTAAAGTAACTGATGGAAACACTCTAACAAATGGAATCTGTCCCTCACACTTATACCTACAACATTAGTTAGGTATTCAAAATTAGTAACGCAGGTCAGAGGCAGATCATAGAGTGTTCTGAGGTCACATTCAACTAGTGAACTCACCGTATGCTGCATACCGCTCCACTGCCTTTGTGTCCTTTGCTTCCCGTTCTAAGATAGGTTGTTTTCTTCTACTCGCCGCACTTCACGTCATTCAGGGAAAGAGTGATCCTCAATCCAGAAGTGCTCCGGTGCTGGCCTGCCCCCAGAGTACACTTCACTTTGGGGAAAGCATTCAAAACAAATGCTTCCTGCAATGCAGCCTCTGTATTTGTATTTGTTTATTTATATTGTGCACCCTGCCCTGAGGCATCTGGGCGCATAATTTCAGTAAGAAATGGTTACATACATGAGTAAAACGTTTCCCGCATGGGTAAAATCAAGGCAAGCCGCAAGAGTTACAAAGAAAATAATATTGTTACAAAGCATACAGGTAACAAAAGTTATGAGGAAGATACAATCGTTACAAAGGGTGCAATCAGCAAATCAGGTATTGAGGTCAAAGCAAGAGTTACACGTAACTGGTGTCGGTACATAACGAATATTCAGTAAATCACAAACGTTATAGCAAAGTACCAGGTAGACAGGTGTACAAGATAGCAAGGTATAATAAGTGAAGGAGGTGGTGGAAGAGAAAGTCAAAGGCACCTTATCCTATTTAGTAAGTTAGTAAGGAAGTGGAGGCAGCAGCATCAAGCCCATAGAGCCAAAGTTTGCTTTTATTCTTAAAAGAAAGAAAAGATGGATCAGCTTTGTGTGATGGGGGCTAGTGTGTTCCAAAGTTTAGCCGCAAGGACAGGGAAGCTTGATCCCCCGGCGGTCTGAAGCTTATATCTCGGTACAGAAAGTGAGTTAGAGTGGGCAGACCTCAAAGATCTGTTAGCCATGTGCCATGTGAAGTGATCGGTTAGGTAGGGAGGGGCTGAGTTGTACTGGGCCTTGTGTGTTAGCGCAAGGGTTTTGAGAGAAATTCGGTAGGTAACTGGTAGCCAGCGTAAGTTACGTCTTGTGTTTGAGATGTGGAATCTCCTAGGGAGATTGAGGGATCCCCTAATGGCATTATTCTGTGTGACTTGTTACTTATCAATATTTTTTTGGCTGGTTCCTAAGTAAAGTGCATTACAATAATTAATTTTAGCCATTATGAGGGTTCTCGCAAGGATAATGCAGTTGTCAGTGTCAGGAAGGGTCTGCAACAGTGATCAGTTTGCATGTGTATGCAGAGGGAGAGACAACAGCATTAGTTTGTCTAGTGGGGAGAGTGTTGAGTCCAGGTAAATGCCAAGTGTTTTAGTGTCATTAGACACTTTGATAATGTTCCCATCACTCGTGAAGGTTTTATAAGCAAGTCTAATTTAGTGAGTTTGATGTGAGACCCTAAGATGAGTAAATCGTTTTTTTCATCATTAAGGCAGAGCCCATGATGTGCCATCCATGCCTGGATGACAAGGTAGACATCATTAAGTGCTTTGGAATCGGTGGCGTAATCTCCTGTAATGGGGATGAGTATCTGGGTGTCATCCGCATAGTTGGTATACGAGACACCCAGATAATCAAGAATGTCGAAGAGTGGCTCTGTGAATACATTGTACAATGTGGGAGAGATGCAGGAGCCTTGTGGGACTCCACACGGGACAGGTGCTGGCTCAGCTGAGGCTGAGGGTGAGAAGACCCTCATGGTTCTATTAGCCAGGAAGGATTTGATCCAAGAATTAGCAGCATCAGAGAAGTGAGCAGCTGTGTTGAGGTGGTGACAAAGGATATGAGGATCGACCAAGTCAAAAGCTGCTGAGAGATCCAGAAGCAGTATCAAAGCCAGTTTGCCCTTGTCTTTTAAGTTCTCAATTTGTATTTTTAAATCATTCAAGGCGGTTACAGTTCCGTCTCTGAGGCGGAAGCCAGACTGCCTGAAGCCTAAGAGGTTGCTGGTTTCAAGGTACTCCTGAATTTGGAGGTATGCGGCACGGTCTATAATTTTCAGTAGATAGGGCACAGTAGTAATGGGCCTGCAGTTAGATGGGTTGCTAGGGTCCAGTGTAGGCCTTTTGATTAAAGGGATGACCCACACATTCTTGAGGTTGTCTGGTATGATACCAGATTTAAATGAGACATTTATGAAAGTGGTAATAAAAGGAGCAAGGTCATGTGCTGCCTCCTTGATGATGTATGCTGGACATGGGTCACCTTGGCAGTTGGAAGGTTTAAGCTTCTTAATTATATTTTCAACTTCCCAAATGGTTAGAGGTGAGAAACTGAAAGGTTTAAAGGTTTGGTTGGGTGTAGGATTATTGTACGACTGTGTGTTGAGTACTGAATCTGAGATAGTGCTTTTATTTTGCATTTATTTGAGTTTGGAGCATACTGATTTTATCAAGGAGTGCCTTTTGGATATTGGTGCACCAGGTAGTATCCGGGATACATGTATCCAATGGGGTTACGGGGGACTCTAATTCCTTAAGGATTGCAAAGAGTTATTTTGTGTTGGATTCAGCTTGCAGGATGCATTTATTGTAAACATCTTTTTTAGCTGCTAATATGGCTTCTTTGTAAGAAGAGGAGGCACAGGAAAGGATATGTTTGTTGACTAAAGATGGTACATCTTTCCAGTGAGCCTCAGCCTTTCTTTTTTCTTTGCGTAGTCCTCTAAGGTGGGAAGTAAACCAAGAGTTGAGATGGGGCGTCGTTTTTGTTTACGCAGTTTAGATGGAGCAATAACATTTAGAGCTTTTAGCATGGTAAGGTTATATGTATCAACTAAGGCTGTAGGGTCGGAGCAGGTAGTTGATGCAGTGTTAAGCAAAGGAAGAATGAGAGGGAGAAGTTTCTCCATGGCAATATCCTTTTTGTTGCGGGTGTGGATAGCAGGAGCGAGGTTGGATTTAGTGGTGTGAGGGTAGGAATTGATAGAGAAGGTTATTTTGTGGTGGTCAGACCAGTGGCAAGGTGTGATAGAGGTAAGTATGAGCTCTCAATTCAAGACAGCCACCCAATTGAGGGTACGTCCTTTATTGTGGGTAGGCTCTTTGATTAGTTTGGTAAGGCCACAATCCATTAGTGTGCTTGTTAGTTCTGAGGCTTTGCAGTCGTTAGGTTCTTAGTACCCTAAATTGAGGTTGCCAAGAAGAAGTATTTGTGAGTTGGTCTTAGTGTTATAGGCAAGTATGGAGGAGATGTCCTCAATGAAAGTAGAAGTGGGACCAGGGGCCTATAGATGAGGTGCACTGTCTCAGTTTGGTTCGGAGAGATAGGGAGTTTGATAGAAAGTA
Source organism: Ambystoma mexicanum (assembly GCF_040938575.1). Lineage (NCBI taxonomy): Eukaryota > Metazoa > Chordata > Amphibia > Caudata > Ambystomatidae > Ambystoma > Ambystoma mexicanum. The sequence goes on from NC_090933.1 coordinate 1,125,343,629, forward strand.
GTTCCTCTGATGGGATCTGGATGTTAGGGATGGGTCTGAGTTCCAGTGAACTCTTGAATATAAAGGCTAAGCCACCCCCCTTTGTTTGATTAGTGTCCCTATCGCATCTAATAATCGAATAATTATTAGGGATTGACAGGGACAAGGCTGGACCGGATGCCGCATGCAGCCAGGTTTCAGAGATAGCAAGGAAGTCTACGTTTTCTGTAGTGATAAAGTCTGCAATGTCGAGGGCATGCACTGAGAGGGATCGGGCATTGATGAGTGCCCCTTTAATACTAATGTCTTTGGTGTGAGTGATGTTCGGCGCTGAATGAACTGGAGTGGTTTTGTCGTAGGCTGGAGCAGGGTCTGCATATGAGATCTTCAGGGGGAAAGCCTACGGCAATAACGCTTCCCTCTGTGCAATCTCTGCAGACACAGTGCTTGATGGCAGAGACCCTCTCAAAGCTTGCAACCGCTTCCCTGTGTCTCATCTGCTGCTGCAACGGGGAGTCATGCACAGAACTCCTCTCTCTGCTTCTCCTAAAACTGCCAGTCCAGCTATTGCAATTCGTGGCCTGCACCATAGAGGGCCCTGTATATGCATTAGTCCCTCTCAGGTGTGGTCATTGAAATTATTAGAGAGCACCTTGCCTCCAGATCCCTCTACCTCATCCCAGTACTTTTGGCATTGTGGGACCTGAAGTCCCCAATGTCACAATGGTTACATGTCTTCATAACCAAACATTTTGTGAATAATGCACTTATAACTAAACTTTTATAATGAAAAACATAACAAATTCTTTTCTATTTGTTTGTATATTTTCAGGGGGTGGGTCACCCCATCCCCATTTTCCCACTGCTAAAAACCCACCCCAACCGTTTCCCCACAAGTTTTAACCCTTTACCCCACCCCCACATACATTCTCATATTTTCCGTTATTAAAGATTCAATATATGTGTATTCTTCATAACATTTTCATTATAAAGACTGCATACCCAATTCATTGTATCTCCCTGCATATCTTGTTTAAATGAATTAACTTCACTTCCATTATTAATCATGTTTTTAGGAGGACCTGTAATAGGAGTCAAAACCTAGAATAGTAATGTTCTGATGTTCACATGTAACTTTCCCTTGCTGACAACAGGCGTTCTCACCATTATAAATGTGGACAATCTTATTGGGTAGCTTAGTGTCTAATAAAAGATTGGTTAAGACACGCTTCATCACACTCAGGGGGAATAACCTTAGAACAAGGAAGCTCACTCTGACAACAAGCCATAGCATATTCTGGCATCACTAACAATTCTTCTTCTATGGGGGCAAATACCACGTCTCACTTCTCCTCCTAGTTGATCCTCCTGGATAATAACACCCCAAAGGTTAGGGTCAGGTAGAGGCTGCATTCCCCTGATCACCTTAGAGGATCCTTTAGGTAGGTTTTCTGTGAGAACGAGTGTGCTGTTGCATTGTTATGTTGCTCATGTGCTGTTATTTCAAAGGAGGGGCATTGAACTCCCTGTGATCATTACACATAGGACCCCATCCACCTGAACTTCACCGTCCTGTGCAGTCTTCATTTTGATGCCCCACCCCCACACCATTTCTTCAGGCTTCCTCCCGTTTCCCCCCAACACTCCATCCAAATGTACCTGTCGGATGGTACAATGCCATTTTTGCCCCTACTTCCTGTGCTTTTGCTTCCAGCATTTTTACTGTGCAGCATTTTTAATTCCTGCAGTTTTGCAGTCTGTTTTCCCCTTCAGGCTTTTCTACTTAGGACGGTTGCATTCCTGTCTAGTAGTGCAGAGGTAGTCCTAGTGTGGTGGCGAGGGTAGTGGTAGAGTGTAGGAATAGCAGTGTGGAGGAGGGAGAAGTACTACTAGTGTGAAGGAATGAGCAGTAGTGTTGAGCAGGTGGTAGTAATGAGGTGATGGAGGGAGAAGTAACATCAACGGGTGGAGGTGAGGACTAGAGTGTGTGGCACATCAAAGGGACAGCAGAGAGGAACAAGAGTAAGAGTTTAGACAGCCAGCGTTTTCGTTTTTCATCTTTAGAGTTAACAAGTATTCTAGATAGTAGTGGTCATCAGTGAGTAGCACTAAACTCAGGGATACGGAAGCCTGGGTTAGAGTTAAAACCAGACTAGAGTGTAGACCTCCACAAAAGGGAATACAATCTCTTGAACTGTCTCTGGGCCATCAGTGGCACCTATCACAGCTGTCTGAAATTAGGAGTTAGTTGATCAACCCAGCTTGCTTAATTCATTATATTTGGAGACACATAGCTTTGCTTTTTCATTTATATGGGCAGTGCCTCAATTACTAGAAATATAAGGAAAAACAGGACAGCGTGAACTGCTCACGCATTAGGAAAGACAACTTGGTTTCTATGTTTGATTTCACTGAATCCAAAGATCTAGTCCTGGCCTTACATATAACGAGGGTATGCCTTCCGGAATTTGTAGTCTTTGATTTTCACATTAAATCGTTGTTACTCCTATTAACAGTATTTTTGGCGGTCATTAGTTTCTGTGCATGACATTCCAATGCTCTAGGACTCTCACTGTTATCTGGGTATGTCATTCTGATGGTCTAAGACTCCTACTATAATAATTTGTCACTGCTATATAGCACTTTTATCCAAAGTACTTAACATACAACATTTTGTATACACAATTATTATTACCCAATCGAAAGTGGTACTCTTTTTATCGAGCTTGGAAGGATTAAAGGCTGAGTTATCCTTGCCAGGATTCCAACCTGCGAACTGCAGATCACCCACAGTTCGCAGCAGCGAGCGCTCAACCTGCCGAGCTATATTACCTGCAAGTATCTTGGCATGGCATTCTAATGGTCTAAAACTGTGCAAAACATATATAGATCAACAACTTTATTCTGTTGTAGTAGAATCTCTGGCTCATAAACAATCTTGTTGTATTAAGGATTGAAGTGACCTAATGCTGTGAAATGAGTGACCTAATGCTACAAAATAATTAAATTCATATATAGGTAAAATAAGTACGTATGTGGTGGTTGTGGAAAGGAGAGAGAGAGACAGAAAGAGGGATCCAAAAACATATAGTAATGGTCACATAAAAAGTGTGTGAGAGAGAGAGGAAACGTTGAATGTAAAATGTCCTGCATCTTAAGCCCTGTTCGGGGGTATGGGTGATCGGCAAGCACTGTGTGAGGAATTGCCATCTGGCAAAGGTGCAAAGCCTTGCCTTTTTTAATTTTTTTAAGTACATAACATGATGCAGGTGATTCCTTCTCCAAAGGGGTAATCTGCTAACCAGATCCCCCTTTTTCACAACTCCATGCCAAAGGCATAGTAGCCTGATCTACAGAACCTGCTCTGCTCTTGGCACAGAGCAGGTTCAAAGGTCACAAGATGCAGACTCAACCACTGTAGCGATGGCAAAGTCACTACATCAGAGGGGTGACATATAAGATATGCCCCCTGCACCCAAACTATGATGATCATGAGTACCCCAGGCTGGTGGCAAGGAAATCTCTAAGAATAAGGTTTGCCTGAGTTTAGGCAGAGTGCATGGCGGTACTTGTGATAATGGCTGTCATGTCCCAATTGGTATTGCACATGTGTCAGCTCCTGTGAGTCCACTCTGCAGTGGAAGGAACTGTGTATTTGGGTCAGACGGAGTGATAATGCCACACGGCAGGACAGAAACCCAGAGGACACAGCATCTCTTTGATTCTCCTTTTATGGGCTGGTAACCCCTACCCCAGAGACAGTTGCACATCAGGCAGCTGTCCTGGCCCTAGGTATCAAAGGAGCACACACCAGGGAGCTGCATATCCAAAGGTCGTTGTTGCCAGTCGGAGGCAAGGGGGCCGGAGTAGGATGGATAAGAGTGCTCTGGACAGTGGTAGAAGCCTTCTGCCATTTTGTTTCTCACTGTCTCTCTTTGCCTTTCCTACCTCCTCCATTTCTTGTGGAGCAAAGCACTCTGGGTGCAAGATCAACAGGGCAACATCCACTTAAGTCAGGAACAGGTATTGGTCCATGAAAGCAGGCTATCTTTCAACCAATCACCTGAAGACCTACGCCTTTAAAGGAACAACAGAATTCCCTCAGTTCTTCGAGGATCTTTTAAGGCCAAAGATATATTCTGAAGGTTCTCACCTAACTTTCTTTGGGTCAGTTGCACTGTCCAAAGCCCTCTGCCCCCTGCCAGTGGCCAAGAAGAGCCATCCAAGACAGAAGGAAGATCTGTCCACTAACAACAACTCTCAGTGACCAGTGCTGTAGGCCACAACCACATATTCTGCAAAAGATCTTCTATGAAAGAAAAGCAGACCCTGGGCTGTAATATCTGCACTCAACCTGATGCTCCTGTTCTCCATATACTGAACAAAATTCCACTGCATCTAAACCAGGTCCACGCCAAATCATGTGCTTGTGAAGGACGTTACCTGCTAAGCCCGATTCAACTGCACAATGCCAGAAACCGAATTGAATCACTGGAGGGTCAGTCGCTGACTCTAACCAGTGTATAAAAACACATTCTGAAAGTTCTCACATGGACTTGCTTTGGGTCAGTTGCACTTTCCAAAGCCTGCCACCGGAGGTGAAGAAGGAGCCCTCCAAGACAGAAGGAAGATCTGACCTCTACCCACTACCAGGGAACATCGGGAGTGACTGGTGATGTGGTCCAGGACCAAACATTGTGCAATTGATCTTCCGTGCCAGAAGAGCAGACCCTGTACTGGAGTATCCTGTCACTGGGTACTTTGCAAAGGTCTCTCATCAACCAGACGGTCAGACCAGCCAGACCAGCCAAAGCACCCTATTCTATCACACTGAACAGGTTGCTCTGTGTTCTGTACACACTGAACAATAGTAAAGGTGCTGGTTCTGGTGTCTGCATTCCTCCAACCAGGCACATTATTACACTGCACCTAAACCAGCTAAACACTGAATCTTGTCATAGCAAAGCACGTCATCTACTAGGCCAGAAGTGACTGCTCAATGCCGTAAACCAAACTGATTCTCGGGAGGGTCACCCGCTGACTCTAACCAGGGGTTACAAACATGGCGCAAGCAAACTAACCTGAGAACTGCTGCATCATTGCCTGCACATCAAGGCACCCTCAATCATCACTTCATAACTGTCACCCGTCGACTCGAACCGCTGGTGCGTCACTCACTGACCTCTCAACCTGCCCAAAATGTGCTGGCTGGTCCCAAGAAAGCTTCATAATTGGCCAGGCAGAGTTGGGCTTTGGCCTCTGGGAGAGGTCAGTGAGTGACGCACCAGCGGTTCGAGTCGACGGGTGACAGTTATGAAGTGATGATTGAGGGTGCCTTGATGTGCAGGCAATGATGCAGCAGTTCTCAGGTTAGTTTGGTTGAGCCATGTTTGTAACCCCTGGTTAGAGTCAGCAGGTGACCCTCCAGAGAATCAGTTTGGTTTCCGGCATTGAGCAGTCACTTCTTGTTTGACCAGGCGTTGCTTCCTGGGTCCCGCGAGGGGACCTCGTAATGAGGCGGTACGGGGTAAACGACGCGGAACCTTTTACGGTGCCGTTTACCCCGTACCGCCAGGGTCGTAATGAGGCCCTGTGTCTGAATCTAGCTGTTAGAGATAATAACGCAGCTATGTAACATTCATTTCAAATGATGATCTGGACAGTACGTTTTCAACAAATGCTGCAGGAAGTGGCATTGTAGAATGTTTGCACAGTTACCGGGAGAGCAAGTAATAAACGAATGGAGTTTATCAAACCATGCCACGTTTTACCAGTTGTGCCACAGAGGTGGGCATTGGCGATGGTGTGGTCTTTACCCAGTGGAGGGGCCTGAAGGAACCACAGTGTTCAGTAACAATTTACCACTAGTTATGATAAACTGAATGAAAAAGAAAAGTCACAAACCTTAGGAATAAATGTGCAATCATTCGCCTTGTCAGCATCCATATTATCCGTTAGGCTTACTCAGCCATCATCACACCAATCTGGTCTCTTCCTCTGGCTTCCAACGTTCCACTTAATGTCCATCATCCATCAAATAAAAACATCCTTAGAACGTACAACTCTACAAGCTATCACCAACCCCTCACCAGACTTCCTTGAAGTCCCTGCCTTATGATCCATCACTGCACTGCCATCTCAGATTAATCAATTCAAATTACTTTTCAACTTCAATAATATGGATTTAATCCAGTGTTTCTTTATATTGAATAAGGCAACTGTGTCTCTTGTGGTCTTGTGTGAATGTCTTGAAGAAAGCTTTATGGTATTACATTACCTACCTCTCTCCTGTACAACTGGGGGTGGCTGCATTCCACACTCATGTCATGATCAGGTGCAATTGCTCCCCCTAATCTTGGGCAGGATGTTTGTGAATTAGGCACATGGTATTGAAATATCAGAGTAGAAGGGAGAAATAAAGATTTGTTTCATATTAGCTGGGAGAGGAAGTGTTTGAATTAATTTCATCAACATTTCCCATCATGCTTTACTTCAATGATCTCATAGCGAAGCCATCAATGTGTCCACTAATGGGTCAGTAGAGTCTCACGCATCATCCAGGTGTTCAGCTAGCGGGACCTTCTATAGTTTGTCATTTTTCTGCATGTTTAGATGATCTCTCTGAAATCAGCAGATAATGCTGGCATCTGTTTAAAGATCATTATTTTATAATCAAAAAGTAAGATTTGCTGATTCACTTTTTGACTATGTCTCAAATTTCAATAGAAACTCATAAGGCCATCTTCATTCAGGGTCGTTCCAGATAGGAAGGATATTAGATCAATATGCAATGTTGTTTAGCCCATTATTGCCCATTGCTGAGCTTTAAGCCGCACTTAAAAATGATATCGACAAAACTCCATAAGAAAGTCCACAATGCCCTATGGCCTAAACAATAATATTATTATTATTTATTACTATTATTGCCAAACATGGAATTGGCAGTCACCGGGGAGGATTGCACCAAATAGTAGTACATAATAAAGGAGATCATATTAATGTGGATCATTTTTTTCCAATTTACGTAAATGTTCCCCCCCCATTTCAAAATCGTTTCATGAACTCTGTAGTAATTTAAAAAAGAGATATGTATACAAAAACAGGGAGATATCGAATTGGAAAATTAATTTAGGAATAATAATGAATTTCAAAAAGTAAATTTGCTCTATTAAATGAAGGTTAACATGTTCCGTTCCTCCCCAAAACTCTTTTTTTAAATCTTTCTTCTTCTTTTCAGAATTTGAGATGAAACCAATCATTGGGATCAGCTGCCAAAGTGGAGAGATGAGGGTGGGCAGCACTTGTTCGATCTAATTACGCAGTACTTATGTTTAGATTCACAAGGTATTGTATCGTAGCATACCACTAAGGCCTAGGCACCTATGTATGAGCAATCCCAGAAAGAGAACTAGGAAGACTTCCTAATTCGTCTGGATTCACAGTAACCTGCATACCATAATGCTACACGCGCCCCCGCAACAGGTACAAGATTGCTTCCAGATGGTGAAACCACCGCCATGAAGTTCCAGATTCTTGTTTTAGAAAGCTACCAAATATATGGTGCTTAGCCCTGATGACGGAATTATTTCCGAAATGCATTGACTCACATTGCCATCACAATTATCTGGATATGCATACTGCTTTTCGATAAGATTAAATATCTGGAACTGTTTTTTACAAAAGTGATCTAAAGTCGTTCTTGAATTTTTATTGCACAGGAGCATGAACACCCAAAAGAAAATACATGCAGCTTTTTTGGGAGAGCATACCATGAGCTTACCATGAATTAGGAAGTCTTCCTAGTTCTCTTTCTGGAATCAGTTGCCAAAGTAAAACAAACATATAGATTTAATATGTTTAGATGACCCCAGCAGTACACGCATTTTGGCATTTTTCATTACACTCTGGTTCCTTGTTTTATTTTTTTTGTTCACTTTATAATCATCTATTCTAAGATCGCTATTTTCTGTAAATGTGGTCTTTTGAACTACTATTACATTGTTGCTATTTATAGCCCGTTCTTCTGCATAGAGTGCCACATTTATGCTTGAGTTTATACAGGAAAATGGGGTGACCCCAATACTACTGCTAAAGGCTTGTGCCAGATGTCCTAGTAAGATATTGTAAAGGAAGAAACGTAGGGGAAGCCTGTGCCTTGTGCACCTAGAGAGAGAAAATGTGGGAATATTGTTGTTATTATTTAGAAGCTTTGAATACCAGCACAAATTGCCTCCCTGTATTCCCAATTCTATGAAAAGTCAGGTCACTGCCCCAGCTTCAACAAATTGCATTTAAAGGGATGAACAATCTTCCAATCTCAGAGATGCTCTGCTCTCTTTTGACGTTGTTTTGCATTTGGGCACATGAATGTGTGATTAACATGAGTTAGCTGCAGACTCAGCACTGAGTGGGTGTTTGGGAACACTATTGTCTCTTAAGAAGTGAGGACTGTGGGCAACCAAAATTGACAGGGGGTGCATAAAAAAAAGATTATAAGCATGTGCACAGCGGTGTGAAAAGCTGTGTGTTTTGAGTGGCAGTACCAGCAAGAAATTCCAAGCAGTTTGAGGAGTGTGTTTTCAGTGCCTATCAGTTGGCGAGGAGGAGCTACTTCAGTAAATTCCGGACACCAGCGCAGAGTGCAGCGTGGTGTGCAAAGCTGTGTGTTTTGAGTGTTTGGAGCGTTTGGATCTTTGGAACTTGACTCCTGTTTGTCCTGCTGCTCTGCAACAGCACCGCTGCACTCCATGCTCCTTATAACGGTGAGTGCCACTTTAGCTATAACTGTAACTCTTGACGGCTCACCGCCTGTTCTCTGAGCAGTATAGCAGCTCTCACTGCTGCTGTGGGATCTGCGGCGGTGGTTTGTGAATATACTTTTGTGGATATAATTTGCTTTTATGTCATTGTCACATTAGAGGTCTTGGCTTTTGCCGATGTATGACCTCAGGAGTGGTGGAAAACTGATGTCCTCTCCAACTCTTCTGATCTCGGATGCTGAGATGGTGGCTGCTGCAGTGAACTTACCCCTCCCTTTGTCTCTAGGGCAGGGCTTTTCAACGTTGTCTGTAGGGGTGGCTATGGAGCCCCATGTGTCTACCCATTCACAGCGGATAGCATCATTTGTTCTTCCAGTCTCGTGGTTACAGGAGAATTCAGCCAGAGCACCCACTTCTGATTCTCGTGTCAGCCCAATCCCAGTTAGCAACTTTGTTTGTGCTCCTTTTTAAACTTTGGCTCCGGTGGGTTGCTCAATTGCCTCAGCATTCTAGTCTCCCCTCCCCATTACTAACATGGCCTCTATAGACTTAAGCTCTGTTGACAAGCCTCTGGATTTGTGGTTGGGCTCTGACTTACCCAATCATAAGTGGAACACTACTCTTTTGAGTCAAACTCATTCCTCTCTTCATCAGATGCCTCACTGACAACACAACCTCCCAGATGGCTTCTGGCGGTGTTGATAAAGCTTGAGGGTGAACCAAGTGAAGTCCAAGATGGGCTCTTCACTGACATTATCCAAGTGCTCTGTATACTGGTTTCTCTCTATGGGGCTCTGCAGAAAGAAACCTAATCTAACTCTGTTCTCTTAGAGACAATACTATTGAAATGTGACCCTATTAATTTGCATATTCAGCAAAACAATTCCTATTTTCTCTCAAGAAAGCCTCCACAAACATACATACTGTCAAGAGCCCTGATAGTAATGACAAATGGTTTGACCATCGATATCAAGTTGGAGTGGGGTCAACAGGCCCAGGGTTGGGTGCTGGGCAACCTACGCATGGTGATGAGAGATCGGCCTCTGTGGCTGATAGAAAGTCTTTAATATCTGTTGCTTCACGCCTGCAAGATCCTTTGATCCTCCAGGCTGGCACTTCTGTAAAACCTCAAATTTCTCACAGAAAGCGTGGTATTCAGGCTAAGAAGCCCAATAAAACCACATTCATACAGTCAAATAAGCAGGCTTTGTGCCAGTTCTTACATTCTGTTTTTGTACAGCTGGCAGTGAAGGCAGCTTTGGCCAGCTCTTCACGTACAGCACCTCCCCTGGCTCCTACTGGATCATGTGCCAGAAATAATCCAATTGGTCTGGAGGCATCCTTGGTGGTGGTGGCAGCAACAAGCCTCACAGCATTGGCTCCAGTTGTGGAAGCATTACAAACTGTTCTGGAGGTGGTAAACGCAAATCCAATTGACTGCCCTTTGGTATAGGACACAATGAAGACTTTTGTGCCCTCAATTGCGTCTAGGTCTACTGGGGCTTTACCAATGATGCAAGCCACACTGCCTTCTCAGTGCCAAGTATTGAACTTTGTACCTGTTAACACTGATCCAATGAGGATTTCACTGCAGCCCCCTCAACCTACGGCTCTCACAATCGTTTATTGGGTAATAACACAGTTCTTCCTTTGTCAATTCAGGTGCCACGTATGGTACTACCACACCGCTGGGTGGTGCACATGAGTAGTTTCCCATTGGCCTGTGGTGCTTAACTGCACTTGGTTGGTTCTGTAAACACCTGTGTACCCCCTAAAGGTTTTGCTCATAATCCTTCTTTCACAATCTTAATTGAAAGTGTAATTTCTGATGCTCGCCCCGTTGTGCTAAATCGCAGGAATATACCAATTGTTTTAAAGAGATTCCTGCACTGGAACACATTGCTTCTAAGGATTTGGAAAGGATTCATTTTTCAGACCATTGTATAATGGACAGTGCAGTCATGTATGTAAAATCTAAGATTGTGTAACATAATCCTTAAATAATGTGATAACCTTAGAATGATAGGCTTTGACCACTTGCCCTTTAGTGACAATAGGCTTTTGGGAGAGAGCAATACAAATGACAGGAGGCAAAAGTCTGTAGTGAACTCAGCTAAAACATTGGGTGGTGTCTCAGTGCTGGATGAACAAGTTATCTGTTTGAAGAGAAAGTTCTTGGCTTCTGAGGAAAGTCGAGATTGGTCTTGGCTTTTGGGTGCATAGAATTGAGACAATTTCAAAGTCTCCTTCTTTTTCTACTGCCCATGGTTCTACTTTTCTTTCACTTATCTCCTTGAATACGTGTGGTCATAACCATCTTTTTAATAATCCTGTGTTATGTGAAGAGCTTAAGAACCACATAATCATTAACCTCCAAGAAACTTGGCTAAGGACCCCCTCCTTTGATGGGTATGTTGTGTATATGCAGGAAACCCAGCAAGGGGATTTGGGTCACTCCTATGGAGGCTTACTGATGTTTGTGAGATCGTGCCTTGAGGTCAGTAGAGTGGCCTGTTTTGACGTTGACTTTGGCATTATGGCAATACACCTTGAGATTTGAAGGAGGCAGTGTTTACATATATTTAAGTGTATTGACATTCCTGATTTCCCTGGATAAAGAATTTGATCTCATAATGTCATTTGTTCATGAATGGTCTAATATTTTTCCTAGGAGACAGAAGATCTGAATTCCAATTGCAGTCAATATAATACTCACGCGAAGGAATTAGCCAACAACTTTTACATTTGTGAATGGGAGAAGATGGCTGGAGAGGCTCAAAGGTGTGGGCTTGCTCCCTTTAAATGGGATGGTTGCTGGAGATATTCCCATGCGGCCCACTTGGGCCAATGGGGTTGTGCACTCCATTTATCAGTACATTTTGACAGCCTTGTATTGGGCAGTCCTGGGCTGATCATGCGGATGGATGGTACGACAGACCATACATTTCTGTAAATAGTGGTGGTAACATAATTTCATGGTATTTTGTTCTGACCTCTAGAATCAATGTCAGCCTTAATCGATGTAATGCTTTGTCATCACGTGAGTGGAAATCTCATACCTTCACAATTGACAACTTTGAATATTCTATACAGGACATAATTGAGTATACCCTACCAGAAAAAGGTCCAAGGACTAAGAATTAAGAAGAACTGTCACGTTTATAGTAACAATTTGGTCTCTAGGAAGAGAGAGATGAGACGGCTTGTTAGGCAGACTGAGAATAATAGAACATATTCTGATGTAGAGAAATACACTTATATTAAGAAATTCCTGCAATCCTATCAAAACTGGTTACGCGCGACCCCCATTTTGAGATGTCAGGACGATGCTGACGCCATGTTGACAGCATTGAGTAATACAAATTCCCAGGCCTTTTGGAAACTTATAAATGATAGAGATTCCTTGCACTGGTAGCCTAATTAATACTGTCTCTGAGGAGGACTGGGCATATCATTTCCAGTCTCTATATGCCCTTCCTGTTAGGCTTTCTCTGAATCCACATTTACGATCTTGGTGACACAACATATAGCATTGTCATTAACTATGAGGTGTCCTGGAGATGATTAACAGGATTAGTTCTGACCTAGCTCTGAGAAATAATAAACTATCTAACTATCTATTCCGATCCAATCCAAACACTTGGGCATGTATTCTAACACATCTATTTACCAACGTGGAGTACTTTCTGCTTTCTTGGTCTCAGGGGCATGTCATTCCTATTTATAAGAAGGGTGCCAGGTGAGATCGTAGCAACTACAGGCCCATAGCAAATCTGGAAGCTGAAGATCTTTGCTGGTATCTTGTTTCAGCATCTAGAATCTTGGTCTACTGGTTTGGGAAGAGATGAGAAATGGCAAATTGGTTTAAATAAAACATGGGCACCTCACTTAATGGTCTGTTGATTAAATCTTTAAAACAATAGGTTTTGGGGAAGGGAAGTAATCCCATTTATTTTGCCTCAGTTGATCTGACATCTGCCTTTGATGCACTAGATTGTAATTTGCTATGCTATAAACTCTATACATGGGGTATTCCCATGGTCTGCTCAAGTTAATTATTGGCTTATATGGTCATTTTTTTATACAAGCTTGTTTAAACCACCAAGTCGTTTAAACCGCCAAGTCCTGTTATCTCACCCGATCTTTATTTTAGGGAGGGTCAGGCAGGGCTGCGTTTTGGCCCCTTGTTTATTTAACTTGTATATGGCCGATAAGGGAGAATATCTGCATCCTAAAGCACATTAACCCCAAAATTGCATACATTGACAACCCTATGGCTACCCTATGCAGATCATTTTTTGATCTTTGACTCCACCCATATAGATATATCACGACTCGTTGATGGTTTCTCTAGTTTTGTCGAGGTTCACTCTTTATCAATCAATTCCTCAAAGACTAAAGTAATGCACTTCACTAGTTCTAAAACAACAAGTTACCTTTCGGTGGTGGATACAGTCAGAGCCAGTGGCCACTATAGATTCCCTCATCTATTTGGGCTTCTTTATTAATACAACAAATAATACAACTGTGATTCAGTCTTGGTTACGATCATGAGCTATGGCACTCTCCAACCAGCTGCGCAGAGTGGATTCCATTATGGTAGAGTCTCCCTTCTACAATGTATTTGATTTTTTTAAGGGAAAATTGTGCCAAAGATCCTTTATGGAATTGACATCTATGATTTATCAACAGGTGACTTTTTGTGTTCTTGATGCCCTTATTTGGAGAAAGGTCTTGTGTGTCCCAGGCTCAACACCGCTCTTAGCAATTTGCATGAGCTTGGTTTAATCTCACTAAAAGCTAGGGCTCAGTATAGGTATCTTTCATTATGTAGGAAAATGTTGGTCTGTAGTGAAGGATCACTATTTGTGGACCCTAAAGAAATTTCGAAGGAAACCGGCTCTGTGGTGTTCAAGGTCTTGGAAGGTTCTGCTCCACTTTATTAGCTGAATGTGGATGTAATGTTTCTGAACTGATAGGGAACCTGTCTAAAGTAAAACACACCTTAAACAACCTTGATTGGGCCCATACTGTGAATGTTTTTCATCAGTATACCTCGCTGTGTCACTTGTGGGGGTATACTAAGAGGTGGGGCACATTATCCCCTTTCTTATTGATCTACCCATATGGGTGCACGCATCGTTTGTTTCTTAGATTTCGATGGAACTTAGTTATACAAAAGAGATCTTGGTACTGTATGGAGTGGAAAAAGAGGAGAATGCTTGGTTCTGCCAAGATAAAGATCATCAGGAGACAATTAAACACTTGTTACTTTCTGTTCTGCTTTACAAGGACTTAAAAGTAATCATTTTTAAAAGTTTCAACATTTGTTTTCCAGTAATGTAGGATGTGATGAATCTGCATGGAATTATTGATTGTCTGGCTCAACTATGTCTATAGTGGTGGCATTCACTCCCTTTATTGTAGCCTTGAATATTGAAACCGATTCCTACACATAATAAATCATGTTGTTTTACCTGTATTTCTACTCTCCTAAATTCTTTTTATATTTTTTCTTGTGTTTATATAAAATGAAATTGTTCTACTGTGTATTTTTTTCACTAACTGGAAATATTATGCAGAGATGGAACAATGCATTAGCTTTTGTAGTGTCATTGACTTCTTTTTCAGATGATGTAGTGTGAAGGAATTGGAAAATTAACACCCACTGGTTAGTTCATTCTCAAACCAATGAATAAAATAGCATTCTCCTTTTAAACCATTAGGTGAAGGAATGTTGACACGACTGATATTGGGGACAGCAGCCAATGAGTTGTTCAGTCAAAGTTCAATGAATATATATATATATAGAAGGTTAGCTTCGCTTCCTCTGGACGAATCCTCACCAAACTTTACAAAAAGAGTATATGTCCCACTCTGAATTATTTTGCAAAGTTTTCTGAGGTTTGGTCCAGGGGGAGCAAAGTTATAGGGGGGGTCCCAAAACTTATTTTTTTCCCATAGACTGAATGGGGAAAAAACTTTGCTCACGCCTACAGTACAAACCGCTGGACGGCCATGCACCCAAGACTCTAGGCCCTGGCCACAACCACCGCAGCATATCCCACCCATAGAGCACATCCATAGAATGGAATATTTATGAAATATTTGCAAATCTACAGTTTATGTAATGTTTGATTTGTATAGTTTGTATGTGAAGTTGCAGTATAACATATCCATGGAAGTAAACATTTTGTATTGTGGTGTACGGTTACATGTTTGCTTCAATGGTTGTGTTATGGAGCAGTATTTATGAGTTGTATTTATTGTAATATACTTACTGTTTGGTCTGGTAACTGGATTACATATAGTCTTTGTCGATTTCTGTGATAAAGGAAAAGATCATGATAGTGTTGGTCGTTTATAAAGACGTATAACATTGAATAATACATTTCTGATTCATTTCGACCCTCGTATTTAGTAGATTACAAACGAGTGTACTGTGCAATTTGCTCAGTTTCTGTGTTTGTTGCTTAAATCATTGGGTCTGTGGGGAAAAATATCCATGTTGGATTAAAAAAAAACTTTTTTTGTTTTGGTACAGTAAATGTTTTTCTTTGTTTTCAGTGTTTACTTGTTTCTAGCTAATGTTCTATCTGTTAGCTTGTTGCAGATTGTTGGATACTTGTGGTTGAATTGTAACTGGTTATAGTTTTTTATTTATATTCTCAAGTTGCTAATCTATCTGTTGGGTTGTTGCAGATTCTTGGGGCAGTTAGATACATGTTGACGTATTTTAACTGTTTATTTCTTATTATTTTTCAGTGGTATTTATTTATCTGTTTGGTTGTTGCAATATCTTGGGGCAGTTAGATACCTGTTGGCGTATTCTGTTTATTTCTTGTGATTTTTCAGTGGTATTGATTTATCTGTTTGGTTGTTGCAAAATCTTGGGGCAGTTAGATACCTGTTGGCGTATTCTAACTGTTTATTTCTTGTTATTTTTCAGTGGTATTGATTTCTCTGTTTGGTTGTTACAAAATCTAGGGGCAGTTAGATACCTGTTGGCGTATTCTAACTATTTATTTCTTCTTATAATTTAGTGGTATTGATTTATCTGTTTGGTTGTTGCAGAATCTTGGGGCAGTTAGATACCTGTTGGTGTATTTTAACTGTTTATAGTTTTTTAATTGAAGTTTTATTAATGTTTATGCACAGATTAGTTATTAAATTTTGGTTTTAAGAATATTAAATAAGCGTTTATAAGATTTGCTGTTAATCTTTGCTTTAACGTAATGGTACTATCATTAAATTCGAACCATCCACAATTCTTTTTTTATATATGCAGTGTAGTGACCTGCATTGGTTGTGGTTCCTGCATGGTAGATTATACCTATGGTTGTGAAGGTTTTCTTACCAAGTGATACTTGACCATGTGTGAATCCAGTCAGCTTGCAGTTGTTTTTAGTACCATTTGCATTGTAACGTAGAAGCATTAGTATTACGTATTTACTATGTATTTGTATTAGTAAGGTGGAGCGATTATATGAATTGCAGGTAGTACATAATCTGCCATGGTTTGCATTTTGTACAAGTTGCTGAAATGTAACGGATTCACAGTTAGGTATGGATACATACACAAAACGTTCATCAGGGATTCCTTCGTGTTGCATATTGTTGCAGAGAGTGCATGTATGTTTCCACATGTATGATATCTGGAAGATTTAATTTATAGGTATGTTTTTTTTTTCCAGTACTTGTAGTAAGTACATTACAAATTCTTGTGGCTCTTCTTGTGAGTTTATAGTGAATTTCACCATTCCAGCACAGTAGTCCAATTCTTGTCTTATTCCATGAACACTATGGGGCCAATTCATAGAATTCGGCGCACAAGTGGCGCACGCGGCTGGCGCACAGTGTGCGCGTGCGGTAGTCTGCGCCAGCCACGTGCGCCGAAACACATTCAGGCGCACAGCGTATTCATGGATTCCAACATCCACAACCAGCCGTGGCGCAGAGTGGCGCAGCAACCCTGCAGCAGCGTCAGTTACGCCCCCAAGAACGCCCACCCGAGTATTGCATCCACCCACTCATATTTTGCAATTACATCACAGAACACCAATTGCAAGTTCCTAAACACACACATGTCCCTCACATACACCCAATGGGTGTCAGTGATTCTCAAAACACATAACATGAAATGCATGAAAACAATGAGATACCACACATTGAAGTTCAACAAAAAAATAATGTATTAAAGGAAAGATGAATAGAAACAAAAATGAAGAAACAGAAATGTGAATGGAAAAAAATGAAAAGAAGCATGTCCGTTCAAAACTTAAAAAAATAAAGAATATAGAAATCCAAAGTAATGTAGTACAAAGTCAATGTCCACCAAACAAAATCCAATGGGAAATAAAAATAATAAGCCATTGATCCATGGAGAATGTTAAAAAAGAAAGTATGTACAAGTCCACAACTATGTACAATGCAAGAAGCCAGGGTCCATTATCCCAACAAAATAAAGGAAACCTATCTAACTACACTAACTAATTAAAAAAACTATATACAAAAATGTGGCCAATGTCCAAAAGGTCCAAATGAAATAAAAACAAAAATGAAACCTAACACTACCTACATAACTATGTACAAGGGCAGCGGGCTAGTTCCACGGCTCACTTCTGGATGTGCCGGGCCAGGGCATCATCGAACTCCTCCTCAATGTCCCGGAGGCGGTCCTCCTCCATGGCCCCGAGGGTCCGCAGGGCCGTCGACGTGTCCACCTCCAAAGCCCTGCGGATTGCCTCGAGGCACTCGACCCGCCTCAGGGCCCTCTGCATGGAGTTCTCCGCCCTGACCATTGAGAGCCTTGCCTCTTCCGCCCGCTGCCGCTCCGCATCTATGGCGTGGCCCAACCGCTGCCACACGGAAGACACTTTTTGTCCTGGGTCCTCCTGCCCTCCGGCCGATGCCTGCCCCTCCGATGTCGAAGGCCCCGAGCCTTCATGGCTCCCACCATGGTGCTGCTGCTGCTGTGCCTCTGCCCCTGCACTGCCTCCTGCTGCCTGCACATCCTCCGCCGGCTGGGGTGCAGTCGTTGACGTGGCCACCCCTGCTGGACGTCCGACTCCCGACTGTGGCAGGGATGCCTCCTCCACCAGCCTGGCCGCACCGTCAGAGGCAGCTCCACAGGGCACCCAGGTGACTGATGGGTGGGAAGATGGCACAGAGGACGACTGGCGCGTAGGGGGTCCAGCTGAGGAGGGGGTCGTGGCAAGCCCCATCAGACGGAGGAATCCGGCCTGGGTGACCTGTCCCAGCAGGCTGACGTGGTCAACGAGCCATTCGAGATGACCTGCAGTCTCTTCATGAAAAGACTGCAGGTCACCTCGCATGGCCCGTTGACGCAACGCCACACCAGCCAGGACAGGCTCAACCCGGGCCTGGATAGCCACGTCCGCAGGCAGAGGAAGGCCAGTTGATGTCAGCTCATCCCCTGCCTGAAAACTGGTCTGGACATGGGCATCCCTGCTGGTGCAAGATGATGCAGGGACAGGATCAGGGACAGGATTGCACACAGGCACCTCCGCGGCGGCCTGTGCTGCCTCCTGTCCCTGGTCCTGCACTGCACCACTAGCACCAGTGGGATCCCCACCCCCAGACCCCGTCTCCGATGCTTGCACGGCCTCCTCCTCCACCAAACCCCCCACCAACCTGGATGACTCTGTGCCATCTTCCCCCGTTGGGCCCTGTGGGGTCCCAGCTGCCCCTTCTGCTGCCGAGGAGTCCAACTGCAACCTCCGCCTCTTGGACCTCCCCCCGGCAGCTGCGGCCTGGGACGCGGCACCGGACTCCTCACTCCCCGATGAGATGACAACATGGGAGGGGAGCCGGGCCTTGTGTCTCCAGCTGGCGGTGGGATCCCCGCCGCTGTGCTCCACAGCACCTTCTCCGCCCTCTTCATCAGTTGACGCTGCAGACAGGGAGAAACAAAACACACGCATCAGGGCACTGTACAATGGACACATAGACACATGACAGTTGTACATGAGTGGCATTGGCAAACCTCAGACATGTCATCACAATCCCCAACACACATGTCATTACAACTTGCACACACGAGCCATACCACAGCCATATTGCAACTGCCAACACCATCCATACACATACAACAGCATCAGCAGCCAAAGGTGAGCCAGACATCACATGCAACACAGGAAGTGCACCACACATGTACACACACCACCACACTTGCATGCATGTGTACACCTCTGCCAAGTGTCGCAGTGTTCAGACGGGCATCCATGTCACATCTGCCCATCAGGCTTCCACTTAAAGCTGTCACATGCATCCATGTTGCATCACTGTTGCACCCTTGTCAAATACACACACATGCACATGTACACAGCGCTGATACATGCAGCTGAAAACAACATACATGCGTGACATCACGGACATGTCTACTCACATACACATTCATACAAACTTGTGTGCCCACACAACTGCATTTGGCATGCAAGCCCACACACACAGGCACCATCCATGTCTCACACATTACAGCCCTCGCATGTGTCAGCCCCACGGCCCTGTACACCCGCACCCATACTCGACCCCATACAAACAGATGTGCAACCTGCACACTAATGAACAATCACCACACGCACTGCTCACAATCAGGATGCATGTACACTCACCGCTCGACTCCAGACGGGTCTGCCTCTCAAGGACCTGGACGTGGAGCGCTGGGGATATGCGTTCCAGGACCCTCATCTGTTCTTCCGACAAGTGGCCCCGGCGCCCCTTGGCATCCGCTGCCTTCAAGAGGTGCCGGGCCTTGTTCAGGGTCCTGGACCTGAAGTCCTCCCAGCGCTTCTTGACATGTTGGAAGTCGCGGACTGCCACCCCCTCCGCGTTGATGGCAGTCACGATGTCAGTCCAGATCCGAGTCCGTCCTTCCTTGTCGGCGCGGGAACTTCCGAAGAGGGCATCATACTGCCCCAGGACTTGCTCCACCAGGACACCAACTTCGGTGCCACTGAAGCTGGTGCCCCTCTGCCTCTCTGGCCGGGGGTTGTCAGTGGTCACAGATGGAGTTTGCCCCGACATGACAACCCCAGGGGCAGGAGTGGGTGGGCAACTGGGTCCTGGGGCTGGGCTGTGGAGCGATGGAATCCCAGTCGGGAGTCTTTGGTTCCAGCAGGGGTGGTCACACCAACAGCACCCCTGGCTGATGTGCAGGCAGCAAATGGCAGGGCACGTGGGCAGCAGGCAGTCAGGCAGCAGCAGATGGCAGGTGGGAGCGTGCTCGGGGCTCTGGGGGGCAGTAGTTCGGCCTTCTGGGCAGGAGCGTGGTCTTCCGTGTGCTTACGTGTGGCCAGCTTGATACGGAGTGATTTGGCACGTGAAAATTCTGCACGTCAGCGTGTAATTCGAGGAAAGGCCCTTAGCGCGTAAGCGCGTCTGCACGCATACGCATTTTCATTGGACCAAAGGCCCTCAGCGCGTGAGCGCGTCTGTGACGTGACGTGCGAGGGAGTATCCCTCATTGCACGTGATGACAGTACACACGTGGATTCCAACCAATCGCGTGTGAAAGTTCACGGGACCCCGGAACACACGTACCCAGGCCAATGGCCTGTGGAACTACCCGCGCACCCCAAAACACACGTACCCAGGCCAATGGCGTGTGGAACTACCCGCGCACCCCAAAACACACGTACCCAGGCCAATCGCGTGTGGAACTACCCGCGCACCCCGAAACACACGTACCCAGGCCAATCGCGTGTACGCTCGCTCCCCTCCGATCAGACGCGATGACACCCGAATACGGGAAACCAACGAGTCCGCCCACACGGAGGCGTCCCGCGCCCGCGCACAGCATAAAAGTGCGCGCAAACAACAAACGCGTATATACAGCGACGATGAATGCCCCATTTGTCGCTGCACTGATTGTGGGACACCGCAGGAGGAGGAGAATAGCCAGGGCACGCATTTTTGCACCACGGACAAGCCTTTTTGGGATGCCTGACGACCAGGTCTACGGCAGGTATAGGTTTCCACCCCATATCATCCTAGACCTGGTCAGGGAGTGGGAAGATGACCTCACATCCCCCACCCTTTGCTCCCAAGCATTGAGCCCCTTGGAGAAGCTGCTCAATGTCTTGCATTTTTTGGCCACTGGGTCGTTTCAGCGGACCACTGCCATAGTGGGGGGGGTCTCACAGGCCACACAGTCACGCTGCCTACACCAGGTACTGGCAATCATGACAGCGCGCCCCTCAGTCCGCAGGCACATATACATGCCCAGAACACCCGCAGAAAGGCAGGCCGTTGTCCTGGATTTTTTCAGGGTGGCACACTTCCCCAAAGTGCTCGGTGCCATAGATTGCACCCATGTGGCCCTACGTCCACCTAGGGCCACTGAGCACATCTACCGAAACCGCAAGCACTGGCATTCCATCAATGTACAGGTGGTATGCGATGCAAAGGGAATCATCACCTCTGTCTATGCAAACTACCCTGGCTCCACCCATGACAGTTTCATATACAGAATGTCCGCCCTGAGCCGGGCCCTGGAAGCTGGGCAGCATGGCGACACATGGCTCCTAGGTGAGTACAAATGCCCTTGCACATGCATGCAAGTCACACACAGACAAATATACCAACCCTAATAATCCCAACAATTATCACCTCCCCAGGGGACAGTGCCTACCCTCTGAGCAACCACATGATGACGCCAATCCGGAACCCCACCACACCACCCCAGGTAAGATACAACGCTGCCCATATTGCAACCAGGGGCATAGTGGAGCGCACATTCGGAGTGCTCAAGTCACGTTTCCGCTCCCTTGACCGCTCTGGTGGGCAACTACTCTATGCACCAGCAGTTGTGTGCAGGATCATTGTGGCAGCATGTGTCCTGCACAATGTTGCAACACGGCAGGGCGTCCCGGTGGACATGGTGGTGCCCCCACATCCCCAACCACAGGCACAGGCGCTGCCCATGGGAGGGGACAGGGCACGTGGCGAGGTAGCCCGGACCCAGCTTGTGGCCACATTTTTCACCTAAACTCCCACCCCTGCAGAGTGCACACAGGCCTGGCACATACCAGGTGACAATCGATGATGACAAAGTGACAGTCAACTGTCACAACCCTACCACCCTGAGATAGTTGCCATGGAAGTGCCACATCGTCTGCATCCCTAGCTACTTAAACACAAGCTATCCTGTGCAACCAAAATGCACACATATGACATGTGACATGACATGAGCCATACACAAGTATTCCAAGGCACAATGAGGCAGTGGGGGGGGAACAAGGGAACACAGAGAACGGTACTACTAGGCCAGGTGTCATTGAGATTGTGCAAGTGCAGGGGTAGGGGGAAGGGAAAAGTGCAAGGGGAAGGGTGGGGGGGAGTCAAGTACAGGGGAAGTAGGCCCAAAAAATAATACATAGGTCGCCTGGTGGCAACTGCAAAGGTAAGTGCAGACAAGTGCTGTGAAGGGAGGGCTGTAGGGATAGAGAGACAGTCCCGCAGTGCAGGGGTTGCCAGGGTGGCAGTGCAAGTGGACAGTGGCTGGCCCAGGGACCGAGGTTGGTGAGAGTGTCCCAGTTGCAGCTCCTGTGCAGTTCCAGTGAAGAATTCTGCAAGGGAGAGGCAGACAGTAAGCAGAAGCAAAGAGGAAGGTCTTGAGGTGCTTCCAGAACTGGAGATGGTTCCCCTCAAGTTCAAGTCAGGCAAGAAGTCTGTTCGAGGGGGAGGGCCCTGCTGCGGAGAGAAACCTACCCCCAGCTAGTTGCTCTGAGAAGCGGATGACCTGGACATGCAAGGTGTGCATCACACACACCTGCAAAACAGGCCATGGCCATCACTGTCATGTCAGTCAAACCCTCCCAAACATCAACATGACATGGCAGGCAATACCCATACACCGACCCAGTAACGATAAGGTACACATTGCCATGTCCTAAATGTACAGTGGCATCGGACAATGATGCCTGACCCGGAATCCGATGAAATGACAGACCAACAAAAAGTCCCACCCAAAATACGTCCATTCCAAATGCATTACAACAGTCGTAGACGTAACATCACAATGAATGCCTGTCTATATGCACATTATGCATTGCAAAATCAACACTGCAGCTCATGTGTGCAGTGTCCTACTCCTGCATCACACTGCTCAGCGCACAGCACAGTGAACAGCCATTGCGTGTGATGCACACCCTGAGCATCACATCTAAGTGACAGACTACATCAAACATCAAATTAGGCATGTACTGGAACCATAATCGGTCACAGAACATGTGCTGCCGGGACACAGTGGGCACCAGAAGGCAAACAGTGTACACATGGATATGCAAGGAGGGGGAGTACATGGAGTGCATCCGAGTGCAAGTGTGTGGTTCTGCAAGGACATGCACTCCACATATGCATGTGCACTCAAGTGACCATCAGTGTTCCCTACACATCACATGTGAACATCCACCATGTGTACACCCCAGCATGTCAAACCACTACTATCCCCTCGCACCTGAAAGGAAAACACAACACATGAACAGGCATTGATCAGCAGAACACAACATGTACATAGGACAACAACATTACAATGTCAGAGTTCCCATCACACTGCAGGGCAACGCAACTATCAACAACAACCCCCCCCCTCGCAAATGACCATGCCCACTGAACAACTGCACCTGGGTCATGGAGCCTCCAACCCTCATTCCCACCTGGCCACAGGATCACCTTTACCCTTCGTGTCCATCTCCCACCTTGTGTGTAAAGAGATGCCTGAACCCTCAGAATCCACACTCATTTCCATAATCACATAATCCAAGGCATGAAAAGGAACCCAAACACCCTCCAGTAGATGACTTGACGTAGCAGTACGTCTCAAAGGCCAAGTACTACCACAATGATGCAACAACCAAGGTAGCACAGCAAAACAATGTCACGACAGGATGTGAGACATGTGTGGTACATGACATAGGATGATGCACCATGAATGGTTGTCTACTGTCACAGGTCCCCTGTACAGGCGCCGGAGTCTCATGAAACAACCACCCACACCATGTCCCGGGGGCCTGCAAGGTCAAACTCACACAGGCTCCTGAGATCCTGGTGGGGAATGAGGTTCAGGGATATGCAGTCGGGACAGGTGTAGACACACTGGATGACTGGAATGCGTGGCAGGTGAGGGGAGTAGGAATGAAACATGAAACTAGGGAATGCACGAAAATGTACAACCTGCATGAACACATGCACAATCCAAACAAACTTGGACATCATTGTCATGGCCTTCTGAAGTCCAGGCTCAGGAGTGGTACGAACCAACCACCCCCTCTAGGGTTTTGGCGCCTGCAAGTTCGGGGCTTACACAGGCATCCGCAACCCCAGTGGGGAAAGAGGGTCAGGGAACGTTGCTTGGATAGGCATGGGAAGCAAGAACACCGGGTAGAGGGTACAGGTTTCAAAATTGCATAGGATCACGGGTGATTAGGGTAAAAAACATACCAAATAGGACCACACATACATCCATGCATCAGTACACTCCCCAGCAAGCCTATGCAGGGCAGTTTGTAAGAAAAACAACAAGACACTTATCTCTGGTTTTGAGTGCTGGCCTCCTGCCTGCGCACTCTCAGGTCCGGTTACAGGAGCACTGCAATGCTGCAAAGAGAGACACAGTCAACAACCTGTACGTGCCAATTACACAAAAACACAACACAAAACATGCCCCATAACAACAAACTACTCTACAAACAGACAATCTGTGCTCCATGCTTCGTACCCATATATAACATCACCCCTGTGACGGGTCATTCACAGTCAATGCAGTAAGTCAGCCGCTGGTGGGTGCGTGGCAAATGGAACACCAATGTGTCACAATTCACACAACATGCAATGTTCCCTGGGTAAGCAGACAGACCCATATGGCAAGCCATGACTAGAGAGCAAGTTGCGTACCACCATGACCAAAACAAAGTTGCCAGTGCATTTATCATGAAGTACGTGGAATAGACATGCACTGCACCCGAGTATGTCCCTTGCTGTATGTCCCTGTGAGCTGCCCCTTTCCATGTCTTGGAAGGCTACATGGTTGATACAAGTGCCTCAATGAACCTTGGTGTACCGCAGGGTATGTGCCACTGCCCCCGCATGTGTCCCAGACAACCCTACTTTCAACAGCCATCAGTCCACAAACACATCTGAGCTGCATTGTGTGCTTCAACACCAATATTTGTCTAAGCTCACCCTCAGTGCTGTGACTAAGCCTGCATGTGCAACTCGCCTGGTGCAAGCTTTGCTGTCTCGTGGCCCCCCTGTGATGCTCACCTTGCCTGGAGTTCCTTGGAACATGTCAGCAGTTCTTGGATGTGGGTCTGCAATCACTGTGGCTCTGCTTGTGCACAAATGTGCATGTGGGCACCAACAAACGGGTCAGGAATTACGTCGTCCAATGGGCCATGTCTGCTGGCAAAGGTGCTCTGGTGCCTCAAACCCCCTGTAGAAAGTGCATGAAACACATGATTAATGCATCAAAGTGATCTGTGTGTGTCTCCTCAGGCATCTCATTACTTGACCATGTCAGAGAGTCACATCACAAATCACACCATCAGTCCGTCTTTCACCTCCAAAGTGTGGAACACTATCTACAGCATGATTTGCAACAAGCACGTGTACAGGAAAGATATACAACATAATACACAATGCATAGCAATCAATGTCCACATTAATCATGACACGCCCCATCTAGCAAAAGCTGAACAGTGGACAATTACACCTAAATCATCCCCACTAGGGGTGTCAACACAAGTCACAAAGCACCAGACATGCCACAGATATGACAGTCCAAAGCCCTTGTGTAAAATTCTGTAACACCGAACCATCCTTGCGAGCCCATGGATAAGGGAGGCAGGAGTGGCATATGTGAGTCAAGGAACCCAAGCAGCAAACACATACACAAGACAACCATGAAGGGCCCAGCTGGAACAGACAGTGGATGCCTTCAAAAACCACAAGGCACCGCACTGTCACATGTAAGCACAATAGACTACAAATTTTAAACTAACTCAACTATTAACTAATTACACTAACTATGGAAAACCTACATTACCTATTTAAACTAACTATCAAACTGAAACTTAACTAACTAAACTAAAAGAAAAATCAAAAATGGCCACATACGACCCGCGGGGGAGGGGAGGCACCCAGGAGGGGGGAGGTACAGGGTGCTGCTCAACATCCACATGCGATGATGCTGAGCCAAAAAAAAATACCTCCATGGGCTCAACGCCTTCACAGCACGACCTATGTGGGAGATAGATGGTCGTCCGAGTCTGGCTCATCCTGGAAAGGAGGACGTGGCACAGTAGCCTGGCCACGCCTAGCCGCAGCTTGCCCCTCGTCGGCAGCAAGTCTGCCGGACAGGTGAGTCTGGTTCTGTGTGGCGATGTTACATAGGTCTGCATGCAGAACCTCACGTGATACACGTGCTTCCTCTTGCAAGGTAGCACGTGTAACACGGAGTTCCTCCTGCAAGGCCTGGCTGGACAACCGCTGCACCTCCCGGCAAGCCTGTAGCTCAGCCGAGATGGTGCGCTCAAGCTGTGCAAACCTCTCCTCTGCCCGCTGCCTCTGGGACATCATAAGGACACCCAGAGTGGATCTGAGGGAGGCATACTCCTCCCTCAGGGCATCCATGTGCGCCTCTGCGTGAGCAGCAATTGCTTGACGCAGAGACGACATTTCAGCCTGGCGTGCCCTGTCTGAGGCCGCCATGCCCAGCCTGAGTGAGCGGGCCGTGGACCGTGCCGCCTGCTGCTGGAGAAGCACCTGCCTAGCAGGGGGGAGCACAGATCGGGCCACACGCTCCATGCTGTCAGCGATGTTCTCCATTGCTGCCCCCTGCCATTCTGAATTGGCAGTCATGTCTTGCTCCCACTCAGTATACAGCGGTTGCGCGCGGCGACCGCGTTGCCGGGCTTGACCCCTGCGGGACCCAAGGACCGGGGGTCCTCGCTGTGTTGGCACCGCCTGCATCAGTGACTGGTGTGGAGGGTGACCCTGCGTCCCGATCCACCACGGGCGGAGGAACCAAGACTGTCTGATCCCTCAGTGCAGGTGTCGCAGACAGAGGAGTGTCCACATCAGAATCACTCACCCCTGACACATGGACTTGATGCTCATCCAACTCAACATGGACGTCAGAGTCGTCATCAAGGCTGGACTCATAGGCAGCCAGAGACAGGATGGACTGCAGCACTTGGGGGTTTTCGTGGCCTACCACCCCACGACCCCCACTAGTGCTGGGTTGATGTGGTCTTACCAACCCTGTGTCTGGCATGACAACACCATCCTCTGCATCCATTGCGTCATCACCTGAAAAATAGAGAGGAAAAGGTCACTACACATGTCAGAAGCACACAACACACACACACACACCGACAGCAAAGGCATCCGGCAGACATGTGACACACAACATATGACCTGGCATGCATGCTGGGTCTACTTAGAATAGCTTCTGTGATCAGACCTGTTGAAAGGTGGCAGTTTGCATGGAAGTGGGTCTATGCAGTGCAGAAAATGTGTACGCCACTCACTACCTACATGTACATGCACTCCATGGTGTGTGCCAGGAAATGTGAAGGCAGTGCAATGTCAAAATCAGACATCACGTGCATTGTGTATTCAATGTGTACCATGTCTAGAAGGCAAGCACCCCTCCACCCCAGTACCAAAGCAGGGATGCCTAGCATGGTATCAAAAGGCTGACCATACACCTGTGTATTGACAAGCAGTGTTGACTGGCATCAACAGCTTAATGTGATTTCAATTACAACACTGCAAATGATGCTGGGACAGTGGGCAGGACACATGATGGAAGATCCGGAGGCCGGCCACGTGTGAAGAAGACACGACAAGAGTTGGACAGAGTCATTGGCCATTGAACAGGCTGAGGCCTGTGAGCCACACAGATTGTCAGAGCCTAAACATGTGTGCAACGCAGGACTGAGCCACAGTTGACATGGGGAGGCTGATAATATGGCAGGCAATGTATGTAACCAAGGACTCATATTACAGTGATCATCCAGTCAAGGACACATAGGGGCATGCGTGCAATGCACATGGAGCATGAATGGGCACTCATGTCCCTGCGGGACATCTGACCCATGCACAGTACAAGTGGGATACCCTGCATCGAGTACTAAGGCTGTACCACACGGCATATGTCTGGCACTTTCTAAGCTGGAAGTTAGCATCTACACAGGACACATGAACATGAAACTACACATTGGCAAGAATGTAGCAGACCAGTGCAAAGGTGGAACTGGGGTGCAGAGTGGCGGAGGAGGGGCAAGGGAGCATGGCCACATGGAGTCCCGCATGCAGGCAGAGGAGACATGCATGACGGTGGCATTGCATTACTTACACATCAGAACCATGTACACGTCACATGTAGCAGCAATCATGCACAACACATCCCACAAGTGAAACACACACGTCCTCAACAACTACGCATCAACACTCACTGGACTGGGCATCAAAGTCCAGCATCTCTCCCACACCTTCGACCAATTCTGGTGGTATGAACTCCGCAACGAGAGCCTCATGCGGAGTGAGTTCTTCCTCCTCTGGTGCAGGCCCACCGCCAGTCACCAGAGTCAAGTTGTAATTTGAGGCACGCTTGGCCTTAGTGCTGCGCTTGATGTCATTCCAGCGCTTTTTGCACTCCTGCGCCGTGCGCACCTCATGGCCGAATGAACTGACATGTTCCGCAACATGCTTCCAGTGGGTGTCACGTTGGGCAGCCGTAGTCTGACTATTGGCACCCACTAGCATGTCACGGCTGTGTCCCCGCACGTAGTCCACGAGGAAGTCCAGTTCCTGCTTACAGAAAGGCTTCTTCCTCGACGTGCAGGAGGTCGTGGCTGTGTGTGGGGTCCCAGCCTGTGCTGCAGATGCAACCTTCCTCCTCTTGGACTGTGGCGCAGACCCTGGCTGGCTAATGCCGCCCTGACCAGTATGGCCAGTGGGTTGGGTGGATTGAGCCGAGGGAGTGGCAGGTGGAGGGATGACCAAAGGCCTGACTTGTGTCAGTGGCAGCTGGGTGCCCACTAATGGACCCTGCGCAGCAACATCAGCTGTGGCAGGGTCATTGACCGCAACGGTCCTGGTTGGCATACTCACAACCGGGGTGCTGTTGGGTGCATCTGCCCCTGCACTTGCCAACACCCGGCTGTTCGGGGCAGCAGATGACATTATTGCCCCAGGGACACGTGTCTTGGTCTGAGCAGCCCGGCCTGCCCCAATGGTTTCCCCCCTGGCCTGTTGGAGATCTACCAAGGGCTCTTCAAGTGCCAACGCAGCCTGCGCTGGCAGACCCTGAGCCTGGGTGGCGGTGTCCACAGCTGCACCTGCAGCTACCGCTACCCTTGGGCCCGTGGCAGTCGATGAAACGGACTGCCGGGTCATACGGGTGCCAGTGCCAGATGCAGGAGCTGCATCCCCCTGAACCACAGGGGGTGGTGGAATGGCTGCACCAACACATGGCACAACATTGTGCTCAAGTGGCGCACCCCTGCCTCTTCCCCCTCTGTGGCTGCCCTGGACACCCTGGAGTCCCCCTACTCCCTGGTCACCACGGCCACGTGCCCGACCACGCCCGCCACGAGGAGGACGCCCAGCTGAGGCGCCCCTCACCTTTGGTAGCCTCCCTACCATGGCACAGATGTAATAGTGCTGGCACAGATGGAGTGGTGCCAATGGGAGGTGTACAGCACAATTGACCTGGGCAATTGGGGTGAAGGGGGTGGGAAGCAAGATGTTAACAGCCCCCCTGCACCTGCAAGGCTGTATGTGACCCCGGTGATGTGTTGACGGGTCACGCAACGCTCAGGCACCCCAAAACTGCAGTAAAACCGTGCACGCAACCCTGCAGCCTACGTGCGTGGATTAAACCTCCCGCAGTACGCGGTGGCACCCAGTAACACGAATAACGCGTACGCGTGGGACACGCAGGCTACGATGACATCGAAAATGGGAGCAATACACAGGGGCACCCGCAGTGGGAAAAGGAGCGTTTGCGACTCACCGTCTGACTAGCGCGATGCAGAAAAACACGCGTAGCCAATACCCCCGCCAAAAGAAGAGATACGTCCTTGAGAGCTGTGAAGTAGATGGCGCGCAAAACAACTGGAAGCAGCAACACACGTCGGTCTCCACGAAAGGCACGTACAGCGAACTGCTGGGCCCGCTCACCTTTAACCCGTGCTGAGGGAAACGCACGCGCGCGTCACGTCACATGCGGACGTGCACTTTTTCACGTTTGATTACGCGCATTACACGCGGACGTGCAGTTTTTCACGCGCGCACGCTTATGCATGGGCCCTTTCCTCCTATTACAAGCGGACTTGCAGTGTTTCACGCGCGCTTACGCGCATTACACGCTGCGTGCAGATTTTTCACATGCCTAATCACTCCGTATCAAGCTGGCCACGCGGAAACACACGGAAGACCACGCTCCTGCCCAGAAGGCCAATTCACTGGCCCCCAGTGCCCCAAGCAGCCTCCCACATGCCATCTGCTGCTGCCTGCCTGCCTGCCTGCCTGCCTGCCTGCCTGCCTGCCTGCTGCCACCGTGCCCTGCCATTTGGTGCCTGCACATCAGCCATCTGCAGGGGTCCAGTTACTGTGTCCACCCCTGCTGGTACAGAAGAGTCCCGACTCAAATGACATCGCTCCACAGCCCAGCCCCAGGACCCAGTTGGCCACCCACTCCTGCCCCTGGGGTTGCCATGTCGGGCACATCCACATCTGACACCAGTGGCAACCCCCGGCCAGAGGGGCAGAGGGGCACCAGCTTCACTGCCACCGAAGTTGGTGTCCTGGTGGAGCAAGTCCTGGGGCAGTATGATGCCCTCTTCGGATCGTCCCGCGCCAACAGGGAAGGACAGGAGAGGACGCGGAGGGGGTGGCAACCCGCACCATCCAGAAGGTCTAGAAGCGCTGGGAGGACTTGAGGTCCAGGACCCTCATGAAGGCCCGGCGCCTTGTGGAGGGGGGCCGGGGCCGCATGAGTTCCATCCAGTTGAGGGTCCTGGAACGCGCACACCCAGCGCTCCACAGCCAGGTTCTTGAGAGGGAGACCCGTCTGGAGTTGAGTGGTAAGTAGCCAAGCATTGCTGTGTGAGACAGGGCATGTTGCAGTGTGCTGGTTGTCTGATACTTGCCTGCATGTGTGACATAGGCCATGTACGCATGTATGTGTGCAGGGACATCATGGTAATGCATGTGCGACCTGTAATGTGTGAACCGCATGGTTGTTGCATGTGTTTGAATGCGACATGGGGAGCCCTGTGCAGATTGCACACATGACAGCATGGCAGTCTCTGTTCCTGGACATGGGTGGGGGCGAGGGATGGGTGCTGATGCCAGATACATATGTGGTATCCATGTCTGTGTGCCTGACCTGCGTGTCTGTGACTTGTGAGTGCCATGGATGCATGACACATGTCTGTGACAATGTACTGATTCACTGATGCAGCCTAGTCATCCCTGTATGCACTGTGATTGGGGTGTACGGGGCCAGATGGATGTGACTGAGGTGAAGTGTGTGCATGTGATAGGCATGACCCATGATGCATGTGAGTCCCATTACATTGTATGATTCGTGAGTCCATTGGACATGCATAGAAATGTCCATGGCACGCAGCATGACTGTCACTGTGTGTGTTTTGCCTGGACTGACACATGTGTTGTGGTGTGACATGATGGAAGTGTACTTTGACAGTGGCACTCATCTGCTATTGCTTCCTGTCTAGGGTACCATTGTACAGTACCCTGATGCTTGTGTTCTATGTCTCCCTCTACACAGCGGCTAGTGAAGGAGAGGGTGTAGACGGCGCTGTGGAGCAAGGCGGCAGGGATGCCCCCATGGCTGCAGCGGAAGGGGTGGGTGAGCCCCCACAGGGGCCTGCTACGGCGGTAGACGGCAAGGTGCCATCCAGGTTGGTGGTTTCCACAGAGGAGGAGGAGTCCGCCACTGAGGCGCACATGGGGCCTGGTGGGGGCTGCCCCTGGTGACTGGGGGGTGGGGGTGGTGGGAGACATGGGTGGGGGCCTGGTGGAGGCTGCCCCTGGTGACTGGGGGGTGGGGTGGGTGGGAGACATGGGTGGGGGCCTGGTGGAGGCTGCCCCTGGTGACTGGGGGGTGGGGGTGTTGGGAGACATGGGTGGGGGCCTGGTGGAGGCTGCCCCTGGTGACTTGGGGGTGGGGGTGGTGGGAGACATGGGTGGGGGCCTGCTGGAGGCTGCCCCTGGTGACTGGGGGGTGGGGGTGGTGGGAGACATGGGTGGGGGCCTGCTGGAGGCTGCCCCTGCACTGCTGGGGGGTGGGGGTGGTGGGAGACATGGGTGGGGGCCTGCTGGAGGCTGCCCCTGGTGACTGGGGGGTGGGGGGGGTGGGAGACATGGGTGGGGGCCTGGTGGTGGCTGCCCCTGGTGACTGGGGGGTGGGGGTGGTGGGAGACATGAGTGGGGGCCTGGTGGAGGCTGCCCCTGGTGGCTGGGGGGTGGGGGTGCTGGGAGACATGGGTGGGGGCCTGGTGGAGGCTGCCCCTGCACTGCTGGGGTGTGGGGGTGGTGGAAGACATGGGTGGGGGCCTGGTGGAGGCTGCCCCTGCACTGCTGGGGGGTGGGGGTGGTGGGAGACATGGGTGGGGGCCTGGTGGAGGCTGCCCCTGCACTGCTGGGGGGTGGGGGTGGTGGGAGACATGGGTGGGGGCCTGGTGGAGGCTGCCCCTGGTGACTGGGGGGTGGGGGGGTGGGAGACATGGGTGGGGGGCTGGTGGAGGCTGCCCCTGGTGACTGGGGGGTGGGGGTGTTGGGAGACATGGGTGGGGGCCTGGTGGAGGCTGCCCCTGGTGGCTGGGGGGTGGGGGTGGTGGGAGACATGGGTGGGGGCCTGCTGGAGGCTGCCCCTGGTGACTGGGGGGTGGGGGTGGTGGGAGACATGGGTGGGGGCCTGCTGGAGGCTGCCCCTGCACTGCTGGGGGGTGGGGGTGGTGGGAGACATGGGTGGGGGCCTGGTGGAGGCTGCCCCTGGTGACTGGGGGGTGGGGGGGTGGGAGACATGGGTGGGGGCCTGGTGGAGGCTGCCCCTGGTGACTGGGGGGTGGGGGTGGTGGGAGACATGAGTGGGGGCCTGGTGGAGGCTGCCCCTGGTGGCTGGGGGTGCAGGGGGACATGCGTTGGTGGGCAGTAGTGCTAGTTGATATGTGGGTTGGCTGGTGGACATGGCCATGGTGGATGGGGTGCCTGCAGGACATGTGCTGGGTAGGCCCCTGTGGTGTGAGCCACCTGCAGGGGCCGTGGAGGGTGTAGAGGGTACACCTGGGAGGACCCACACATGCAATTCACGTGTGCTGCTCCCCGCGCACCCCTGTAATACACATACCCCGCTCAATCGCGTGTGGAACTTCCCGCGCACCCCCGGAATACACGTACCCCGTTCAATCGCGTGTGGAACTTCCCGCGCACCCCTGAAATCCACGTACCCGGCCAAATCGCGTGTGGAACTTCCCGCGCACCCCTGAAATCCACGTACCCGGACAAATCGCGTGTGGGACTTCCCGCGCACCCACGAAATACACGTACCCCGCTCATTCGCGTGTGTTACTTCCCGCGCACCCCCGGAATACACGTACCCCGCTCAATCGCGTGTGGAACTTCCCGCGCACCCCCGGAATACACGTACCTCGCTCAATCCCATATTTGACTTCCCGCGCACCCCCGAAATGCACGTACCCCGCTCATTCGCGTGTGTAACTTCCCGCGCACCCCCGGAATACACGTACCTCGCTCAATCGCATATTTGACTTCCCGCGCACCCCCGAAATGCACGTACCCCGCTCTCTCGCGTGTGTCACTTCCCGCGAACCCCCGGAATACACGTACCCCGCTCAATCGCATATTTGACTTCCCGCGCACCCCGGAAATGCACGTACCCCGCTCTCTCGCGTGTGTCACTTCCCGCGAACCCCCGGAATACACGTACCCCGCTCAATCGCCTATTTTACTTCCCGCGGCGCCACTTTTTTGATGCGCTGGGACTCTACCGCCTGCCTTCGTGTGGCGGCCGTGTTTCAGCTTGTGCGTGGCTTTGGCTGTGCGTGGGTTTGCCCTATTCCATTCCATGAATACGTGTGGTTCGAGTGCGTGTGGGCGTTCCCTCTGCTTCCGTGCAGTACATCCCCAGTTACGCCCTTATTTTCGCGTGTTGTTCCCCATTCCGCGCGTTACGCCCCATGTCCCGCCCACTTTCTGCTGTGTGCGCTGAGGTTGTGCGCTTTCACTGTGCGCGTCGCGCGCCGTCGCGCACACCTTTCGCGATGTTGCAGTGACTTGTGCGCCATGCACGGGTTTGGCGCACATCCCGCGGTGAACACGCGCAGGGACTTCCATGAATCGCACGCGTGCGTGTGCGCCTGTTTTTTTCCGCTTGCGCATGCTTGCGCATGCTTGCGCCTAGATTTTCGGCGCACGTTGGTTCCATGAATCGGCCCCTTAATGTGTTGTCAGGATTGTTGGTTGCATTTCTATGAAGGACTCACATTTGCACACACAATTGGTCTGTACTGTGTAAGTAAATGTTGTCAACAATTGGTGGCAATTGAAATATAATATTGATTGCTACATTTGCGTAGCAATTTACACCACTTATATATGAAAATTTGAATGGACCAGGTAGTTCTGTGTCCAAGTCATTGTTACAGAGTGTGTGTTGCTTCTTTGAAGAAGTACCTGAGTTACTTTGAGCAATAGATTCATCTTTGGTTGTAGTAATTGATGAAGTATTAGCTTCTTTTATTCTCTTTGGAGGATTTGCAGTGAGATCCTGTTGCATTTCTGTTTGAAGTAGTTTTCTTTTACAACATTTTCCTTTTTGTGGAACAGGATATGTTTTTAGATGGGGGGTGTATAGTGAACGTAGTCTATTGTATTCTAAAATTCAAGGCATATCAGCGTTTACTTTACTTGCATCAAAGTTGATTAGAAATAGAATAGAATAGAAGGGTCGGTAGATGCCAATACATTAAATATTATGTTCCTTAATCCAATGAATAAGCTTCGATCTGAATTGTAAGTAAGGCAAGTCTTCCCTTAGGGATGGCGGTAGTGAGTTCCACTGTTGTGCTGCTTTGACAGAGAAGCTACTTCCCCCAGTGGTAGTACGTTTGAATCTGGGCACCAGTCGGAGGTTAGAGTTGGCTTTTCTGGAGGGGCGGCACAATAGTTGTATGGTGAATCTTGCTATGAGGTATTGAGGGGCAGAGTGGTGGAGACATTTGTGGGTCAAGGAGGCTGATTTAAGGAGGATCTTGTCTTTCGTAGAAAGCCAGTTAACAGATCTTCTGGTCTCAGAGATATGGGCTTTCTTGGGGAGACTTAAGGCTGCTCTTAATGCATTGTTTTGCAAGATTTGTATCTTGTCCGTAATGTATTTATTGCTACCTACGTATAGAGCGTTGCAATAGTCCAATTTGGACAGGATCAAGGCTCTTGCTAGGGAAATACAGTTATTAGGGGAGAGGAAGGGTTTGGCTGCTCTGATGAGTTTGCATGTATAGGAGGTAGTGGAAGCCATAGCATTTACTAGTTTTTTGAATGTTAGTGTGGAGTCTAGATAAAAACCTAAGGTTTTGACCTCCTTAGCCACAGCGATAATATTGTTGTCTACTTCAAACGAGGTGTAGTTATGGCCAAGTTTATTGAGATTAGCAGTAGTGCCCAGGATGAGGAGTTCTGTTTTGTCATCATTCAAGCATAGACCATGTGAGGCCATCCATGCCTGGATGATGAAGTATACTCTGTTTACAAAGGCCAAATCCTTGTCATAATTCCCCGTCAGCGGGATGAGGATCTGGGTATCATCGGCATAGTTCGTGTAGGTGATACCCAGACCATCAAAATCATTGAAAAGGGGCTTTGTGAAGATATTGTACAGAGTGGGAGAGACACATGAGCCCTGAGGCACCCCGCCGGTAATGGGCATTGGGTCTGCAGCTGCTAATGGGGGGAACGCTTGCATTGTTCTGTTATTGAGAAAGGACGGTATCCAATCAATAGCCTCTTGTGAGAAGTGGGCTGCTGATTTTAAGTGATTGCATAGGATCTCATGGTCTTCCAGATCGAAAGCAGCTGAAAGGTCGAGGAGCAGCAATAATGCTGTTTTGCCCTCATCTCTCAGCTCATCGATTTGTGCCTTAAGGTCTACCAGAGCAGTCTCAGTACCATGTTGAGGTCTGAAACCTGAATCTCGGATTCCTAGGAGGTGGTTGTGTTCGAGATAGTGTTGGATTTGCAGGTATGCTATTTGATCGAGGATTTTAAGTAGGAAAGGGACTGTGGTAATGGGGTGGTAATTAGTGGGAATGGATGGGTCTAGGTTTTGTTTTTTGAGGAGGGGGAACACCCAAGATTGTTTAAGGTTATTGGGTATGGTGCCAGACGTGAAGGATGCATTTATAAGTTTAGTGATAAAAGGGGAGAGTTCACAAGCTGCATCTTTTTTGAGGGTTTAAGGGTGAGGATGACTTTTTCAACCTCTTTGGTGGAGACTTTGCGAAAGTAAAAGTGGGGAATGGCTGCATAAGGTGGTGTTAGGCTGGATCGTGTCACTGTCACGTTAGGGTTGCTGAGTTTGGAGGAAGTAAGCAGAGTATTTTTTTTGTTACTGATCTTAGTTTGCAAAGTTGTAATTTTGTTAGCCAGGGCATTTTGTATGCTGGAGCACCAGTTTTTATCCTTGAGGCAGGAATCTGGAGTTTGGATAGGGGATTCTACCTCTCTTAGTATAGCAAAAAGCTCTTTGGTGTTCGATTTAGCTTGGGAGATTCGGAGGTTGTAGGAAGTTTGTTTAGCAAGGATGATTTCTTTTTTATAAAGGGATGCTTGTTTATTCAGGATAGTCTTGTTAGTCTCTGATGGTTCTAGTCTCCATATTTGTTCATATAGGCGTTTCTCTTGCTTGATTGCTTTTAAGTGAGGAGAGAACCAAATATTTACATGTTTACAGGGTTTGCTCTTACGTAATTTCAATGGGGCTATAACGTCAAGGGATGAGAGCATCACTTTGTTGTACATTTCTACCATATTAAAGGCGTCTGTGTGGTTTGGGATGGCGTTAAGAGTGGGCAATATTAAGGGGATGAGGTTTTCCGGGGTAATGTTTCTTTTATTCCTAGTAGGGGCAGCTGGGGCTGTACTGTCGATATGTGTAATGGGTGGGGCTTCTAGTGTGAACGTGATCAGGCAATGGTCCGACCAGGACTGAGGTATTATAGATGTGACTGTAATTGGACAGTTGTGCTCGGCAATCTAGTCCAGGGTTCTGCCTTTAGTGTGGGTAGGACCTGAGATCTTTTGGGTAAAGCCTAGTTCCTCTAGGGAGTTGTTGATTTGAGTGGCATTGGTGTCTAATGGGTCTCTGAAGCCAAAGTTGAAGTCCCCTATTATGATACTCTGAGAAGAATTTTTAAGGTTGTTTGACGTTTGTTAACTCTTCCTCAAAGGAGCCTAGCGGGCCTGGTGGTCAGTATATCAGGTGTATAGATATAGACTGCATATTAGATATGGTTAACTTAGCAGTTAAGGCTTCACATGACTTTGAGTCGTGAGGTGAGGATAGTCTCAGTGTAAGGTTAGTTTTAGCAATTATGGCGAGACCTCCGCCTCGTGAGGAGGTGCGTTCTAGTCTTAAGAGGGTATAGTCATCTGGGATGGCGAGCATAATTGCTGGTCCCGCTGCAGGGTGGAGCCAGGATTCAGTAATCGCTAAGAAATCTATATTTTCATTTTGTAAAAGGTCTGCGATGTCTGTTGCGTGGGCAACCATAGATCGGGCATTTATAAGGGCACCCTTTATACCAGCCTGTGCTAGTTGGGGCGGTGATAGCTGTGCCTTAACGTTAAATTTCGAGGTAGTGGTGGGCTCTCGGAAGAGTCTGCTATTCAGTTGGAGAGGATGCTGATGATTGCTGGTTTTGCAAGGACCGGCGGTAACGTTGACTGACATTTTTTTGGTTAAGGGATCATGCAGTCTTGAGAGTCTCGCTCTTAGTTTAATGTTCCTCTGAGCTAAAGCAAAAAGTCTGGTGATCATGTCGCCCTGCTTAGGGAGAGGTGACATGGTGAAATCTTGTGAAGTGATTGTGTAGAGGATTGACCTTAGTAGGACCGTGTAGAGCAGTGTGAAGTGCATATCGTGAGTGCTACGGAGCTCATGCCTTCTTTAAAGACTGCGTTCCCAATATCTGTTAATGCTTTATCTAGGGTAAGACCTTGTGATTTGTGAATGGTGGCTGTGTATTCTAGAGTTAGAGAAATTGTTCTCTGTGTACATACATGACTTTGAAAAGAAGGACTCGAGCTGTTGAGCGCCCTATCCTTTTTAGTTCTGAAAGTTTGTCAAAGAGAATATTGACACACTGAATATTGTTGTCACGTGGGTATGTTTGAAAGCCAACAACTGTACCCAGTGCTCCATTAACTAGTCCTTGCTCCATATCAAGGTTACGTTTAAACATTACCCTACAGTTTAAAAATATTTTAAATATTTTCTCCAAACCTGCTGTGTTGGAGATAGAGTTATTTAGTCTTGTTGTGGCTTTTTGACACATGGGTAGTGTCATACCATGTACATCCAGTTTGTCTGTGGAGCAAATTTCAATTATTGGTTGCATTTCTTTTTTCAACATTGTTTCATTGAATTTGGAACAGTTTGCAAGAGTTGGCATTAAGGACATACAATTGACATTTTTTGTGTGCTAATTGTTCCATGACATCAGTAGCACATGCGTTATGGCCATAAAGTGCATGGATTGCCAGGTTTTTAATATTGCTTGTGCTTCTTGAGATAGTACACCAACTATGATAGTATATCATAACTCTAATACTTTTTAAAATGTTGGCGTAAGTGAGGTCTGTAGATTGGCAATTATTTTCTGTTAATTCTCTGTATTAGAAATGTTGCCAAAGGTTGACATTTCCTATGCTGCCAACAGTTTTACAGCAGAGTTTGTGTCCTAAGGTTTTACAAATAGGTTCACCTTTCACTGGTGTCAATTGAAGAAGATCTCCGAAAACAATAATGTGTTTTCCTCTAAAGAGCTCTTTGTAGTTTGTTTTAAGTACTTCTTGTAATCTGAGGTGAATCAAAGCCAACATTAGGTTGGAGACGATGCTCACTTCATCTATTAGTAGCATTTTCATTTGTTTTAACACTCTGCATAGTTCCATTGCAGCTTCTGTAGAAAGTTTGTAATATTGTAATTTGTTTTGGTGTTCTACTGGAAGGAGTAGTGATCGGTGTAAAGTGACACCACCTATGTTGTAGACGGCTAAACCTGTGGGGGCAGTTACAAAAGCTGACAATTTGTTTGTCAATTGTTGAAGGAACTTGCTGATGATTTTGATTAAGAATATTTTGCCTGAACCTGCTTCAACACTGACGTATAGTAGTATAGGTTTGTAATTTTGGCAGGTACATTCTTTATTTTCATGTTGTACACCATGTGCAATTTCTTTTGTTACTTCTTGAAAAATGGTACGCTGCTCTTTGTTCAATTTCGATTGTAGTACAGTTTATTTATTTATTTATTTATTTATTTGTATTTGTATAGCGTGCAAGTAGCCCAAGGGTATTGAGGCGCTGTTACTTGCAGAAGCTTAGTTACAAGGGCACAGGAATAGTAGCATTTAATGGCACATTATGAATTCTACAAGGCATAATACTGATATTACGACTGGTACAATTGGTCATTACTTTACAGCTTATGCAGTGGGTCATATGATAGGTATTCAAACTGATGTGACGCTCCTTATGTGAAGAGGATGGTTTTCATAGCTTTGCGGAAGGCGCTGAGGGAGGCCTCACCTCGGATTGTGGGAGGTAGGGCATTCCAGTGAGTGGGTGCGAGATATGAAAAGCTGGATCTGCCCGTGCTTAAGTCTTCTGTATCTTCTTCATAGTGACACATGGTGTTTTCTACTTCTGTCATAGCTAATTCTGCCTCATTTGCTATTAGTAGCTCTCCCAGTGGTTCCTGGCTTCCTGTTACAGAAGGTTGACTACAGTCGGGAGTGTCCTTATCTATTTGATCCTGGAGTTCTTCTTCGTGTTGCTGTTCATTGTGCAACATTGTTTTGTACTGGGTAAAGTTTACATTGGTTATAGTGCTTTCATTTGCTTTGAAAGCGTCTTCATAGGAGTCATAGTTATCTAGTATCTCTTCTTCTTTTCTCCATGGTTTAAAAAGTTGTAGCAGGGACATGTAATATAGTTCTTTATGTTGAGGAGTTTTTGATGACAATTTGATATGATTAATTAAGCTTGGTTTGGAAAGTTTCACTAAGATGCTTTCACAATTTGTCACTCTGTATCTACCTTTTTTTTCATTGGGTTTTATATTATTTGTGTATGTGAAGTTTTGGGCTATGTGGTATAGACACATGTTTTCCAATGTGGTACTACTGTTTGGGTAGTATGTGTCTAGTTAATTGTTTTTCAAAATGTCTTGGCTGTTGGGATCATTTTTGGCTATTGGTTCTATGTCGTCATATGATTTGAGAACTATTTTAATAGATTTTACTGGACCAAGACTTAGCCATACTATATTTTCAGATTTTCCATACAAAGCAGTACCGGTTAAACGATCTGCATCTTCATAGCAGCCACATTCTCTATGAGAGAGCATTTTTATGCCTAAGCTGTGCAATTTCTGAGAGTGTTTTGTCTGATGATAGGTCATTCCAGAGGTCTTGAAGCTCTGTTTTTTCTGCTTTTGTTGAGTAGGCTGTAACCTATCGTGCAACTGCAGTGGAGATGTCTGCAATGTATTGCATATCTATTTTTGCATTCCATAAGAGGGCAATGATTACATTGTAATCATTGATATATTTTGCTTCTTATGTTCTTTTTATGTAATATGTGTTCTTAAGTGATTTACCTTTAACACTATGTCTAACTAAAGGCATGAAGTTGTTCACTTCACCTGTTTCTGTAACTGGTCTAGGGAAACCAAAGCAGCATTTGGTGTAGTATTTCCCTTTGATTTTGTATTTGCAACAACAATATTTGCCACATTTGTGTCTTTGAAATTGTACAATTTGTGCATGAAGATCACTATTTGTTGCTTCTGGTGGAATTGCACAAGTGACATATTTCTCAATAAACTGTAAAACAGTGGCATCACTGTCTTGACCAAATTTAGGAGCATCTTTATTCCATAAAAGTATGTGGTTATGTGGTGCTCCTCTGGCTTGGTATTCTTTTCTCCAAAAAAAGTGTTGCACTTCTCCAAGGGGAGGAACAGTTTTATTACAAATAAAGTCTAGCATAGCAATGAAACGATGATGGAAATATTTTGAAACATTTGCAGGATCTAGAGAGCATAGTTCTCCTGGTGTTAGTATATCTATGTTTGTTTTGTTTTTGTTTGATATGTGTATTGATATTGACGTCGGAAGCAGTACTCATTAGCACCACACATGTTTGCTAACATATTTGTAATGCTTGATTGTAAAACCTCATCTTTTTCTTGCACTTTTTGTAGTAATTGCGTAGCTGACATATTTTGAAAGTGGGTTCCTGATTTCAATGTGTGTGCAACTCCGTAGCATAGAGTTGCTAGTTCACTTTCAAAGAGTATGTGGAATATGTATTCCACATTTTGTCTAAATGTGTGATCTTCAGAATACATTCGTAATGAGCAGTATTCCAATGCTGTTATCTGAATAGGTCTATCAGCGTACCTTCCTCCTTTGCCAGTAGGAAAGAGTAGAGGAAAAGCATGTGCTTCTATACTTTTTTACCATATGCTGATTGGTGATCCTTTGGTTTGTCGCATTTGGTATGTTTCTAGTGCATCATCTATGGTGTCATTAGAGGGTAATAGATGAATTGAATAATGGTCTAAAATATTGGCTACTGTAGCAGGATCTAGAAGTTCAAATTTACCAGTTTCTGGTGACTCTTGAATTATGTACGTTGTTTCCCTTATGTTTTCTTCAATATTTATTTCTTTGTAGTATTCATTACTGTCTTTTAGATATTGCAAGGCTTGTCTAACTTTATGTAAGTCTACGAGTTGTTGCCAATTTTTTAAATCTTTTGTAGGTACACCATTTACTAAGACTATTAAAGTTTGCTCTATTGGACGTTGCACTCCCAGAGCGTGCACATTTTCTTTTAGATATAATGGTAAATAAACTACTTTGCCACAAATGCCTTTCACCAATTCAGAGGGAGGTAAATTTGCTGTTTTTGGTTGAAGGCGTATTATTGCTTGAAATGGGTGCACTGTTTGAATTATGATGCTCTCATATAAAATCAGTTGTTGCAGGGGTTTTGGTAGTGGGAATAATTCCAATTCCAAGTTATTTGTGATAGCACGTGAAGGAGTTTGATTGTTGTCAAGTTTTGTAGTGCAGTAACTGCAAAGTATTAAGGGGTCAGTTATTTCGGTTTTGTTTTCTGCTATAAGGTAGAGAGCTAATTCAATCCATTTGGAATCTTCATTGTTTTCTATTTTGTATGTTACGTCTATAGTTTTTGTTTTATAAAAAGTTCTGTGGCAACACACACACACATGGTTTGGTACTTCAGCGGATGTACTTTTATATTTCAGTATTTCTTTTTGTATTTGTGTAGTAGAAGGTTGGCATCTGTACAATTGTTGCTAGTTTGTTGTAAAGCTACTGCTTTTTGTAAGTGGCTTTCACATCCAAAATATTTTTTCTTGATATGCTCTATTTCTTCCAGTAGGTCTTTGGCTGTACCATGCAGAAGATTGTTATTTAAATTGGCTAGTGCTAAAAGCAGGACTTTTAGCAAAGTACAGTTTATAGACTAGATTTCTGATAGTTGAATGATAAGTTCATATCATTTTGATGTGATGGAGGGTGCTTTTGCAAATAGGTCCTGAAATGCAGACTAATGAATGTCCTTGTAGTCCTGCGTATTTGCGCACTGGATAGGTATCCATATTTTGCAGCAGTTTCATTTTGATTTTGTCTTTGCCTTTCACAAACTGATTGAGGAACTGGCGTAAAGATTTGAAAGATTTTTGGAAATGTTACGCATTGACGTGCATGGCCATTTGTATACTGGACGTTCTGATTCAGTCGAATGGAGAGGTAATACTGAGTTTTCTGGGGATATTTTTGTAAGCATTATTTCTTGTTGCATTATGGTATTATGAGTTTTTAATAACCTCGTCCACTACTATGTATGGCAATTGTGTTTGTTTGCTTTTGTTTGTATGCTTCTTCATCAAAATATGGTTCTTTGCTCGTGGTGACTCCATTCACCTCCACAGATATTTAAGAAGTTATTTTTGTTGACATTCCGTTTATTGAGAAGACTTTTCTGTAATTTAGTAGTTAGTTTTGTTAGTGGTTTCATTCTGTTTAACACTAAAATAAATAACTTTCTTTTGAGAAGGATTGCACTGTGTATCAAAGCTTCTAAGATGAATTTTCTACGGTAGGTTTTAAGGGTTGTGTATGATTTGGCTCCTGTTTTTATAAGATTTTGAAGGACTTTGTGACGGTATATTTTGGCTAAAATACTTTTCTTGGTATGCTTACTTTGCACTATATTAAAAGTTGAAGAAGTAGTTTTATCTGTACTGATAGCTGATTTTCTGTTAATTGTTTTTTGGTTTGTTTTACATTTTGATAGAGGAAGCGAAGTTGTTGTACTTGAAACTTCTTGTGTTTCACTAAATGATTGTATTAGCTGTTTTGTTTCAACTTTTTTTTACAAATTCTGCTAGAAATGGATGCTTATGTTGGACACCTTTATTTTCATTTGCTCTACTTTTGCGTTGCTTTCTACGGACTTGACTTTTGGTAGGCATTCTTTAGGGTCTGTTGAAAAAAAGAAAGAAGATATGGGTTGGGGTGTTCTGGAATGTATGTGTGCTGTGTGCATTAGTGTTTGAGTAAGATGATAAAGATGTATGTAATGGTGTGTGATTGTGCATTGGGAACTAAAACTAGTAGGGATAGGTATTCTTGAATTTATGTGTTACTAAACTGGGGTTCAGATGACAAAAAAAAAGTAAGCTAGTGGTGTGGAAAAGTACAAATGGTAAATCCAATGTATACAATTAAAACAGTTGTTTGTTCTATAATATGAAAATTGTAGTGGTTCAGTTGGCTAATTTGTGTGTCCAAAAATAGAAATGTGTGGGCCATTCTGGCTGTAAATCGCTGTTTAAGACATGGACATTTTTGGACAAAATGGTACAAAATCTCTATTTTTAGAAACCAAAATAGCTCGTATTAATGTTATAGTATATTTGATTACTAATACAAATATTATGGTGATATTTTACTTACTTTTTTTTTAAACTAACAGGTAACTTCTTAGTTTTTCTTTCTTCTTCGAATTCGGCTGCTTCTTTTCAGGAAACTGGTCTTCACTGCAATTGTAAAAGCTTCAAATTAGTAACTTTGTTTGTATATAGCACTGTTTTTATTTAGATATTGATTTTTTTAATTGAAATCCTCAGTTCCTTCTCTAAAACCATTAAACTAATTTATTTACATAAGATACATTGCATTAGTTCAGTACATATGATATGTTCTTAATGAACAAATTGTATTGAATGACTAACTGTAGCAAAAAAAAATATATTTACTATGTCTTGTGAAATTTATAATATATTAGTGAATACCACTATTTCTGTAAGTAAACTGTTCTAGGTAATAGCGCCTCAATGTCATGTCTAATTTAAAGTAATTAAGTAAATAAATAAATAAAAACAATAAATATGAAATTGTATAAGTATTTTTATAAAGGTTTAAACATAGATTGTGTTTGCATGTAATTTTGTTTGAATATATGTAGTCTATATATTTCATTTAAAAAATGTTAGTTTAACATGATTTGAGTGTGTGTGTATAAAGAAAGTAAATAGTATAAAGGTTTATAAGTGATAGTTGTTTTTAGGAAATTGAAAAAAGTACAGTAAATTCATT
Source organism: Ambystoma mexicanum (assembly GCF_040938575.1). Classification (NCBI taxonomy): domain Eukaryota; kingdom Metazoa; phylum Chordata; class Amphibia; order Caudata; family Ambystomatidae; genus Ambystoma; species Ambystoma mexicanum. Next base: position 1,125,388,364 of record NC_090933.1, read on the forward strand.
TTAAAGATTTTACAAGGTAAAAGTCTGTTTGAAAATGTGTTCATCCACTATACAGAAAATATGCATACCTGAAGTTTGTGTTCATGCATATGGATATGCATGGAGCTGCAAGTAGAAATCTTGAAGACCTGTACAGTATTTCTGGTAGATGGTGCTTGCCAATGATATGACACTTGTACTCAGAGAGATTCAGAGTACATTTGCAGTGCTGATCTATGATGATGCAGTTAGATGTAGAGGTCTTGAATGTGATTGGTGCATGGTCATGTGATTTTTGAGGTACATCCAATGAGGGAATGGCAGAGAGAGTGTAGTGGAAATGGTAGAGGGCTGTTCATGTTACGATATGTCCGCAGACATGGCGGTAGTTCGCGGACATCGGGAGTTATATCCGGGGATTTTTGGGTTCAGAAGTCATGCAAATGAGAATAAGCACTGAAAGGGATTGGTCAGGAAAGTTTGGTGGGTGTGTTGTGCCAGGAGAGATTTTCTCAGATACTCTTTTTGCTGAGAGAACAAAAGATAGCTATGTTTCAGAAAACAGATTGTTTGGATTTTAGGAGATTTGTGGATACATTGGTTGAAGGTGCATGCAGAAAGCTGTGGAGTGGCTGTAGATCTTGTATTCCCACATGTGGAAGTACACTGGCATGGAGTACGTGGAATGAAGTGGTTGGACTTGCTACCTCTCTGTGCTACTTTGGAGACATAGCAACATCCAGATATAATTGTAATTCATTGTGGAGGGAACTGTTTAGGACATGTGACTGGAATATTTTTGCAATTTGCTATGAAAGAAGGACTTAGGAAGGTTATCGACATGTTTCCTAATTCTCAAGTGATATTTTCACGGATTGGGCAGAGACAAATGTGGCTTTGTTCTTCTTCATTTGGTCCACAAATGGAAAAAGCAAGCCACAATGTTAATAAGGCTGTTTGTGCATTTCTAAGAGATTTTGGCATGTCTTCTTTTCACAATGAAAATATTATGTTTTGTAGTACATACATTTTTCGCAGAGATGGAGTCCATCTTACTTATAATGGCAATCAGATTTTTCTGAGAAATGTACAAAATGCATTGCGACCTTTTCTGGAATTACAACAACGATTTTAAAGTAGATGTTAAGCATTTACAATTTTTGACTTACAAACACCACCCAAAGGCTCTTTTCAGAGCCACCACTTCTTTCCAGAGAAAATTACAATGTTTGTGATGGAGTAGCAACCCAATTGTTTTAATGTTCGCGAACTGTCCGCGGACTTCTAAAAAATACAAAGAGCCCTGCTTCATTTATTTTCACTTCTATTTTTTAACTGGGAAAGGCGGCTCTGAAAAGAGCCTTATTTTTTTTTGATTTTTGTAATTTTGTATTTTTTTTGGTTTTTCATTCACGACACACTAGGAGAGGAGGGTAAAGGAGGGTAAAGGGGGGGACACCAGCCACAGGGATAAGAAAGGGCGAGCTGAGAGAGGAAGATGTAGAGTGGGTTTTATTTGGGTAGTGAGCAGGTCTTCTCGTGCTCTGAGACGATAGTCTCAAAAGCACTCCGAAGTCGCTCCCCCCTGCAGAGTACTGTGTCACAGTACATACATACAACTGTGACCCTTGAAAGGTAAGGGTCATCAGCATTCTGTATGGCCTGTGAGGCAGCTTGAGGAAGACGCTGTCCCACAGAGGTGGTCCTTGTGGTGACAGGATCAGAAACAGAGGATGAAGTAGAGGAAATCAACCTGCTACGTTCTTCGCAAGGTACAACCCTGCGAATAGCCCCAGAGTGAAATGACCTCAGGTGTCGCTTCATAGTAGTGGTCCCAAAACTGTACTTACCGTGCTTCCCGCGACTGAGTATCATTTTGCACTCATTGCAGGTAACACGGTTCGCACGAGCCTTAGGAATATTACCATGAATGGTAAATAACCGCCACACCCAAGACTCACGCATAGTGCGGGTTGAAGGGTTTTCCTCTACCTCATTCTCATCATCCTCTTCTTCCTCCTCCGCATCCTCACTCCTGTTCCCCTCTTCAGGCCCTTGGGGAGGTGGTGGTGGTGGAGGGGGTGGGGGTGGTGCTGAAGCAGGTGCAGCACCAACTGGCAGTTCAGCAGCCAAGGATGCCATCTCGATGATGGTGTAGTCTGCAGGTGGCAGCAAAAATCACTGTGTTCTGAAGAATAGCCAGAAACACAATCGGAATAAGCTCTTGGGCGTGATCTTTTATAGGGTGCTTGTGCGCGGTTCACGGACATTCGCACTGTCCGCAGACAGATCGAACACAAAAAAAGGATCAGAAAGTTTCAAAAGGTATATAGAAACTCAAGATTGCTATGTGGGACTTGTGCCATGGTGAGATTTTATTGAAAAATATTATGGATTAACTGAAAATGTACTTTTAAATTGTTCGGGGACACGAAAATGAAAAATTAAAGTGTCCTAAAGAACACTATACCTGTCCGGTACTGTTCGCTAGCAAGTTCAAACTGTTCTAAGAAAGCTATTGTTGTCCTGAAATGTTCGTACGTAAACGAAAATGGAGGTGTCCGCCTTTCAGGACACACGATGAGCGTGGGCGCGGTCATATGATCCGTTCGTGAACTAGTCCGTGAAGGAAGCGCCTGTCCGCAGGACACCAAGTGCACGGAGATTGGTTAGCCCATGCGCATTGATGTCCTACGGACACTGTTCGGGTTCTGAAGTAATTAAAAGTGCGTCACACGTGAAACAAACATTTCAGGACACCGCGTGTGTTCTTAGAACAGTTTAAACTTGGTAGCGAACAGTAAGGACAGATATAGTGTTCTTCAGGACACGTGTAATTTAGTTTATGTACGAACATTTCAGGACACCAATTGTGTTCTTAGAACAGTTTCAATTGGGTAGCGAACACTACGAACAGGTATAGTGTTCTTCAGGACACCTCCATTTTCGTTTACGTACGAACATTTCAGGACACCAATAGCGTTCTTAGAACAGTTAGAACTTGCTAGCGAACAGTACCGGACAGGTATAGTGTTCTCTAGGACACTTTAATTTTTGTTTGTTTATGAACAATTCAGGACACCTCGTGTGTTCTTAGTACAGTTTCATGTTGCTAGCGAACACTACGAACAGTTGTACTTTTGTTCAGGACACATCATTTTCGTTTATTTACGAACATTTCAGGACACCAATTGTGTTCTTAGGACAGTTTTAAGTTGATAGCGAACATTATGGACAGATATAGTGTTCTTTAGAACACTTTAATTTTTGTTTCTTTACGAACATTTCAGGACACCACGTGTGTTCTTAGAACAGTTTCAACTTGCTAGCGAACAGTACGAACAGGTGTGGTGTTCTTCAGGACACCTCCATTTTCGTTTATGTACGAACATTTCAGAACACTCGCACTGTCTGCGGACACTTTTATTGTTTTTTTTTAAAAAAAACAGAAACTATTCACAATACAATATAAAAATTAAACTTTATTTAACATATATTAATAATTTATGACAGAGAAGGTGAGGCAGAAACAGAAACATAAACAGGAGAATTTGGGGTTTCAACATGATTGGTATTAGGCGAAGAAGGGATGGAAATCTCATCAAAACGTTTTGGATTATGGAGAGGGTTTGGGGATAATTGACTGGGATATGGTGAGGAGGGACAAGTACATGTGAGCCAATGGTACGAGGTTTTTGGTTTGAAATGATTTTCTACAAAAGTTTTTAAATTATTAAAATTAGCCAACAATACATCCATTTTTTCTTCTATATTGTGAAGACTGTTATCCATAACAGGGTTTTCTGAAGTTTTTTCTATTTTGGTATGCTCTGTACAAAAAAATAATATATATGTTAAATGTATATAAACAAAATAATAAATAAATGGTTTATATTATAAAGTGTTTACCATTAGTTTCACTATCTTGTGACATTTCTTCATGTGGGAAATTGTCCTCTAGCCATTCCAGAGTACTAGACATTTCTGTGAGAAAAAAAAAAAAAGATAATATATTTTTTAATCTAATACAGAAAGTTTATAAATATATGAGTAAAATGAAGTACACTTACTATTTCTGGTAAGATAAGTCCTATGTATTCAGTGGGTCTGGTCTTGTTCTCAGTTCTGTTGTGTCTGTGAGGTAATTATGTTGGAAGCCAATTTATCTTCTTGTGGTATATTCCATTTCAGAACATATTGTATTTAAATGAATGGTTAGTGTGTTACATATATGGGTTATATTTCTTATGCATTACTATATATAATGTGTTTGTGTGCTGCTTTTTGAATTTGTTAAATGTTCCTATATTATGATATAACAATCAAACATACCCCACCACCCCCCCCACAGTTTTTAGGTAGTGGTACTGTTCTCCGAACATGTCCGCGAACATTAAATAAGTTCGCGGAGATCAAGTTCATAAGAAGAGATCTAGTCAGTTCCATATGACATGTATATAAAGTCAAAGTCATTATTGTTAAGTTGTGCTACTAAAAAACTATGAAATTCAGTGAAAAAACTTTGTTAAAGGGACGTTATGGTTAAGTTGCGCTACTAAAAACCTATGAAATTCAGTGAAAAAAACTTTGTTAAAGGGACGTTATGGTTAAGTTGCGCTACTAAAAACCTATGAAATTCAGTGAAAAAACTTTGTTAAAGGGACGTTATGGTTCCAAGTAAAACCGAAAAACCCTTGAAATTCGCCAGTTATGGTAAGCTAAGCAACCATAACTCGCGCCACCACCGTGCACTGCTAAGACTAACACCCAGGACATCAAAGATGACATCACAAATGTCATTTGGGTGCCAATCCGTCCAGTAGTTTCCTTTAAAACGAACAAAAAATATGTCTAAAAAAATGAGTGATATATATGTCCGCTCCGCGGTCACAGTTCCCTGTTCGCTCCACAGACAAGATAATGATTGGGCAGGGGGGTGGCGTCATGACCGCGGACACGCAATGTCTTCGCCGATTGGCTACAGCGAGCTGTGATGTGCGTTATAATATGTGGATGTGCCCGACATCTTGAATCCGAAGACAGCGCGGTCGCCACCTGAGGCGAAATGCTGTTTTCGAAACTGTTTTGCTCTCCTACAGTGCGTGGGGAGGATCACAGAGTAAGAGATGGCTTAAATACTGTATTTGTTCGGGCAGCAGGTGGTAATGATGTATTCGCCATGAAAAATGGTGTTTGGGAACGTCTTCTGAACACCTACAGTGCTTGGAGAGGTTCAGAGCGTAAGAGATGACTGAAATACTGTACTTGTTTGGGCAGCAACTGTTAATGATGTATTCTCCATTGCCGCCTTGTTCAGGATATTTGTACATGCAGAAAATGAGGGGTGCGATAAGGGTAGTATTTTAGTCCGTGCTGTGTAGAGGCATCTTGAAAATGTTCGAAGGACACGCGTTGTGTTACTGACCATTCAAATTGAGTACATGACATTATTATATTACATTTTCCTATTGGTCTGTTATTGATTAGTATGCCACCATGGTTATGACATGCTGCAGTGGTTGTGGCCAGGGCCTACAGTCTTGGATGCATGGCCACAGGCTGTAGGCCAGAGGCCATACTTTCAAGACTCTAAGCCCTGGCCACAACCACCGGAGCATGTCACAACCATGGATACACCTGTAGTATTGACTAACGATTACATGGTTGTGGGGAGTGTGTACATCTGGGCAGAACAAGTGAAGCAAACTACACCTATCAATACACCTGTACTACTGCACATCACTGAGGTGGTTGTGGGCAGGAATTACAGTTTTGATTGCATGGCTGCAGGCTGTAGCCCATACAACATACTCCTAAAACCCTAGGCCCTGCCTATATCCACCGCATCATATTAGAGCAATGCCTACACCTGTAGTATATGTTAGCATGTCAGATGATTCTGGGGAGGGTGTACTGTCTTGGGTGCATGGCCTGTAGCATTGACTAAGGATTACATGGTTGTGGGGAGTGTGTACAGCACCCAAGAACAAAATTATAAGCGCTGGAGGTGTAAGCCAGTGCACACCCACACATTCACCCACACATTGCAATATCTATGGACATACAGCTAGGAGTGCAGTCTCTGGCCAGAACAAGTGAAGCAAACTACACCTATCAATACACCCGTACTACTGCACATCACTGAGGTGGTTGTAGGCAGGATGTACAGTTTTGGTTGCATGGCTGTAGGCTGTAGCCCATACAACATACTCCTAAAACCCTAGGCCCTGCCCACATCCACCGCATCATATTAGAATAATGCATACACCTGTAGTATATGTTAACATTTCAGATGGTTCTGGGGAGGGAGTACTGTCTTGGGTGCATGGCCAAAGGCCATGCACCCAGAAACGACCTTATAAGCAGTGGAGTTATAAGCCAATGTACATGTATACATTCAAATGTATGCAGACATATATCCGAATCTGTAGGTCCAGCCAACAACCACTACAGCATATTAGACAGGCACGTTAGTGGCTATGTTGTTATGGTGGAGTTGGTGTTCCCATAGGAAGAACACCTTTTGACTGCCTTATACCTGTGCTATACTTGGATGAATCGTCACCAAAGTTTGCAAAAAAAATTGTATCGCTCACTGTGACTTTCTTTGGAAAGTTTGATGATGTTTGGCGCAGGGGGGCGCAAGTTAAAAGGTGCAGGGGTTCTCAAAACGTCTCTTTTCCCCTTAGATTGAATGGGGGAAAAGGTTTGTGCATGTGAACATGTGACTCATTCCCTGATAGGTTGTACAACAGCGTAAAGTAAGTGAGCTTTTTTTGGTGCCCCCCCTTTGTTTTATTAATGTTTTAGTGTACGCGGATATCGCTAGCAATACATCGAAATCAACACTGCATTGGACTTGACACACTCATGTAACAGTATTTCGGAAGTTGACCTTTGAAGGGGCCGGAAGGGATGTGGAAGTACAAAAAGAAAAAGTGGAGCTTTTTTGTCACCAAAGTTATACGTTTAAATGGAAGTTCCTACTTACTGTTCCACAAGCAATTACTGCGTGTGGGTTCTAATATTTACGTTTTATTCATCTTTTAGTGTATGCAGATATCAGCAGTAATACATTGAAAACAAGACTGCATTGGACTTCACACACTCATGTAACAGTATTTCAGAAGGTGACCTTTGAGGGGGGCGGAACGGGATGTGGAAGCGCAAAATGAAAAAGTGGAGCTTTTTTCTCACGAAAGTGATACGTTTAAATGGAAGTTCCTGCATACTGTTCCACAACCAATTACTGCGTGAGGGTTAAAATGTTTTTGGAATACAATTGCCGTCAGACTGGTGTCCTCAGTTTTGTAAACTACGGACACCAACTGCAGTGTTTGCTTGAAACATCCCTTTGGGATGTGTATGGGAGTAGCGGTTCTCATAATTGGATTGCAATATGTTGCTTCAAAGAAAGAATGTATTTGGCTTCTGAGTGAAGGCCACATGAGTTGCTTTTTTGGTTGACCACTCAGTACGCTTGCGCATCTGAGTGAATGTATAAGGGGCAATTGTTTTTTTACCTTGATGGAAAAGGGAAACTTACTGGCAGTTCACGGAATGAAAGGGTCGAAAAAAATAGCAATTGATAACGTTATGTTTTAAAAAGTTTGTAAGGGACATGGAATATCAGTATACGAAGAATCTTCCATGTGAAAACATTGGTGTACCGTGCACAAACAGAATGGAGGCAGTACATATTGTGTAAGTTTAATTTTACCGACTCTGCAGCGAACCGCGCTTCATTGTTCTCTTACCGCACATCTAATTGTGCCAATATAATTGTCGTATTATCTTTCTGCGCTATTACATTATTGCAGTAATATTTGAGAGTACCCAGGTTGTACATTTGTAGTGTATGACTGCACTCATTCTTTTTTAGCATTACTATTTCTTATTTGAAACATTAACTATCTCCACATAGCTTTGTGTAAACCTTTGCACGTTTTTTTAGTCTTCTTTGAAATCATGCAACATAATTTTGTTTTCATTCTCCCTTCCTTTTCATTTCATAACTGAATTATCATCTTCCTGTGTAGTTGGCATTTTTTTTCTCTTACGGCGAATGCAAAATCTCGGCGTTTCTAGCTTGGCACTATAGGTACAAATGGACATTAGAAACATTTTATTAAAATGTCATGTTTGAACACGTAACTTTGTGTAGTACTTTGCACATTTTATGTATCTTTTTTGAAATTTTTTCGTTCAGGTTGGTTATTGACACGTATTTTCTGTAACCTTTCGCGACTAGGTATATCCTGCCGTATTGTGCGTGTCATGGGTTTCACTTGCCGAGTGACGGCTTCTTCGGACGGCAAATGCAGCTGCTGTTGAGCAGTTGCCTGTCCATAACAATTATGTGAAATGAGACTTTAAGTCCGCTTTGTCAGTACGCTGAACTCGCTATGCGGAGCAATGTCACTTCATTTATGGTGCTGAATGTCATGACGACTTTTGGGAAATCACTGTGGAAACAAAGCAACTGCTTCAACGAAATCCCAAAATGTTTGTCTGCCAAAAAAACAATGTGTTCGTGATCTTCGACATTTGCAATGCCGCCCTTAGAAGTATTGTTATGATTTTACTAAAAATACCCTTATTCCGATGGTCTCTGCCACTTTGTTGTTAAATAAACCTACTTTGCAAACTGTAAAATGTTCATGTTTTCTTTAAAATTCAACTGCATCATTTCCAAATGTTAGTTATTAGGTTGTACATCGCTGTATGTTTCTTTACAAGTGCGGCTTTACGTCACGTCACGTACTTGTGCTTTTTGCAGCCTACCATGGAAAGGGAAGAGGGGCTATGTATGGAATAACTGCCTTCCCTTCCTATGGCGGCCCTCTTGAAAGAGGATTTCATTTTGTAATCCGAACTGCGACCACCGCCCGAATTACAACAACAAATTGTCCTTTTCAGTAGCACATGTTACTGCTTTGCTAATTTAGAGTTTTACTGGCAAAGATTATGGCGTCTATGTACTTTACTGAGAAATATGCAGTATTTGGAGCGTATGCACATTTTTTTTCCTTAGACTGTGAAAGGTTGTTATTAACGCATTATTATCCTTGTTTACGGGTGGGTTTATTTTTTGGCACGGCAGGCAATAAGGGAATTTGCGAACGGCAATGAGCAAAAAGGCAATAAACAGTAATATGGGTTGGTAGATGTACGGTGATACATTTTGTCCGTTTGTTATGTGCAAGGTAGCACCACTGTTTCTTATGTTTTCTCATAACACCAGTGCTGTTGTTTCTTAGGGAGGAAGGATGCTTTTAGCAGATGTCTTTTTCAGATAAGTACAACTTTTGCTAACGATATATAATGTGTAGTGCATTGGTAATCCCTGCATACCAATACGTGTTGGCATTGTGTACGGCAAATGTTGAGGGTGGACGTTCCGACATGAATATAAAATCTATTTCCACACTGCCCACGAGGCATAGATGGTACAGTTAAGTGTGTACTAATTCCGGGACATGTCACGGTGCTGTATGCCAGCATACTTTGATGTGGCATTCTTCGCAAGGTGTATATTGTTTGCCAAATGACTCTTGCTAAAGGGACGTTATGGTTACGTTGCCCTACTGAAAAACTGTGACATGCAGTACAAAATGTCTTTCTTAGGAAGACCTTACACTTAAATTGTCCTACTAAAAACCCGTACAATTCACTAAAAGAAAAACTTTGTTAAGGGGACGTTATGGTTAAGTTGTGCTACTAAAAACCTGTGAAATTCACTAAAAGTTTTTTACAAACGTGACATAATACTAAAGTCTCATTATGGTTCAAAGTAAAACAGAAAAACCCTTGAAATTTGCCAGTTATGGTACGCTAAACAACCATAACTCCCCGCAGCACTGGTCATTGCTAACAGTAACACCCAGGACATCAAATATGACATCACAAATGTCATTGATGCCATCACTGATGATATCACATGTGCATTTACTTTTCAGATAAGGGGTTGTGAAGGTAATTTTGGCAAAAAAGTATCAGGGATTATCGGGACATGTGTAATAAACTTCATACTTCTAGAATCATTTTTAACACCTCTATATACTGTTTGCAACTATTTCAACTAGTTTTGCACCCGTAGACATCTATGAACATCTGGCTAAATTACGGACCTTCCGGACAGTGCCACATGACCACACGTTGGGACGCGGCATGATGACGTGTCCGAGAACCCGTCCGCACTGCACGATAATATCCGTCTTTCACGGACAGTTTGGAACTGCATTTTCTATTGATCTAGGAACTTTCAACTTCAAAATGTCCCTAGCTATTTATCTTAAAAATGGCATCAGTTATTGCCATCCCTCCTCCCCAAGAGCCACCACCACCACCAGCTGGAGGACCTTCACAGCAAAAATAGCGCAGTACGTTCAAAGACAATGAAGAGGACCAAGAAGATGAGGTAGAGGAAGTGCCTACTTCTAGCACCAAGATCGAATCATGAGTGTGCCGGTTCTTTGCTACTGTTGGGAGTGTACCGAAAGGCTAAAGCTACCAAAGTGAAATGCACTAAGTGCCATTTTTTACTCAGTCACAGACTACCTGGATAGTACTCCTACGGAACCACGTTCATGCGCCACCACACCAAATCCAATGACAGCAATGCTCTCAGAAAGGTTATTCCTTTCTCAGCAAGCAGTAAGCTGTCTTCCTCCACCTCATCTTCCTCAACAAATACTGTAACCACACAGCCTGATGTCTACGGGCATTGGTGCATTATAAATAAATAAATAAGGAGGGCTACAGACCATTATTGTCCATTGCAGCCCCAGAAATGGTGGATAAAGGCCATTAGCACCCCTGGTTCCCAAAGCAGGAACCCAGGGTGCTAAAACATAGATTTTTCTTCCAATAGCGGGACGCCTGTGGTGTCCCGCTGTAAGGAAGGATTATTCTTACTACAGTGGGACTCCTGCAGCGTCCCACTGTAGGAAGGAAAATCCTTTTCCAAGATAGCCAACATGGAAAGAGAAGGTGGGGCTCCATACACAGACCCTCTTGCCTTGCCATGGCAGCCCGCAAAACCCTATGAACATATTACCACAAGCACTTGTTTTCCCTTTCAAACCTATCCTACCTTCGAATAACTTTACCACATAGCTGGTCCCAGGTAGACATAGCGTCCCTAGCGGTCATGGCCAGTAGGCAGTTTGTCCGTGTCATAACATTATGCCATGACCCAGACAATCTGGCTACTGCCCACGGCCACAGGCTATACCTCAGTCACCAAAGGTATATGACTATTTTTGTACCTACATTATTACACTTATCAAAAAATAAAACACAGGCACATTTGCAAAACCATGCTTTAATGTCCTTGCCAATGCTCCTCACGAGTTTGCTCGAAATCGCCCATGTTTTATTTTTTAAAAAGTGTCAAAATGTATGTACATACAATTGTCATATAACAGCCCCCACTCGAAAAATGCATTCAGTCTTTACAAAATCATTGAAGGTTTGGTCTATAATCTTTCTCAAAACTTTTGTCCACATTCGTCAAATAGCAACAAAGTTATAAGCCATCAACAAAAGTTGAGACTCCCTCTCTAATTTCGCCCCTCTTGAGAAAATCCCACCAAACTTTAGAAAAACATTTATATCTAGATCCAAAATCGTTTTGCCAAATGTTGTGCAGATTCGTCAAATGACAGCACATTTATATGCATTTACAATATTTCCGGACCCCCCTCTAATTTTGCCCCATCTCGACAGAATCCCAAATAATTTTGCAAAACCATTCAGGATTAGTTCTAGAATGAAATTGCAAAATGACATGCAGTTTCATTGAGTGGCTCAAAAGCTATAAGCCATCCAAAAACTGATTTTCCCCAACCCTGTAATGCAGGAGTAGGTACAGATGTCCTAGGACATCTAAAGTGTCAGCGAACACCACAGGACTGCCCCAGAACATCCAGAGTGTTTGTGGACTTTCGGGGGGTGAAACAACCCGTTTTATGGCTTCTAATGGCCATATCCTTTCCAATCGACACCCCCCACACATCCCCAGAGATTGTTTGTCGAATATGACAAGTGAAATCCTGTTTCTTTAAAAAAAGTTTTCACTGCGCTGTTCGCGGACCCCAAAAAAGTCTGTGAATCGAAGATGACGGGCGTTTCAGGGAATCAGACGCATTTCACGTTTTCTCACCATCCAATCAGCGGGCGCGTCCCAGTGTTAGCAGACCACGCAAAAGTCTGCAAATTTTTCTGCCCAATCAGAAGCCAGTCCGCAGACAGTGCGGCCAATCAGAGGCCAGTCCGCGGACCGAACAGGGAATTGAGTCCGCAGAGCGGACAAAGATATCACTAATTTTTGTGCTTTACATTTTGGTCATTTAAAAAGAAACCACTGGATGGATTTGCACCAAATTAAAAAAAGCACGCTTTCGGGACCAAGCCGCCGCTCCTGCCACAAATTTGGTGTAAATGCGTTCAGCGGTTTGGGCTATAGGCGTGAGCAAAGTTTTTTTCCCATTATGTCTATGGGAAAAAAAAAAAATTTGGGACCCCCCCATAACATTGCCACTTCTGGACAAAACCTCACCAAACTTTGCTAAAATATTCAGAGTTGCAAAGTTTGGTGATGATTCGTCCAGGGGGAGCGAAGTTATAAGCCGCCCAAAAAGTGCTCTTCCTATGGAAATAGCAACTTAACCATAACTACACAGCCACCATTGTGGCTGTGTGATATATACTTTAATTAAACACCAATGTTCAAAAACTTTCTATGATAAACACTAACAAAAATCTACACCGGGGAAAAGAACACAGAAAATGCAGAACATATATATGAAGGCACTCCTGTAGCAGGGGGCTGAAGAGCAGGACATTACAAAAATATAACTTGTAAAGAATATATCTTTGAGAAAAAGGTGCTAATGTGCGGTGTATACATCAGAATGATCCCAACAGTGGATCAGGTGGTCTGGTACATTTTGTTTATTGTGTTTTGGTTCATGAACAACAACCTTTCACACTATTTCATTTAAATGCAACATTTTGTCAACAATTTCATTAACAATTTAATACAAGAATTACATAAATCCCACCAGAGATTTAAAATAACAAGGTTGCATGCAACATTTTCTGGAGATAATACATGGCTTTCACTAGGAACATTATTAACAATAAGCGATTTCCTGTCGTCAGACGATTCCAAAAGAAATCCATTGATGATGACATGTTATGTACAATTCCTTTCTTTAAAGTCATTTGTAGTTCATTAGTTTGCTTTCATTATAATAATAGGAGTTTCATGATCCAATATTACAGCCTTAGCGTGGTGTACAAAATCGCTTGTCACTATCTGTTTTACCTCTTGGCCCAACCACCTCGGATGTAACTAGTAGGTTTAAGCAAAATCAAAAGTACACCAATCTGTACAACGGTGAAGGAAATCTTTTTACTAATGCGAAAAGGAGTCTCGACATGGAATATTCTTTGTGTAGTTGCATGTCTCACTCCTTGCTTTAGTGCAGATCCAACAATGGTCAAATAGTCCCAAATTGGAGGCATTCATTGCAAAGCATAAAACTAGTGATGGGTTTAATAGTTGCTTCTAGCAATATACATTTTAAGTCCATATGTAACAAGGTTTTGACTGGGTTTAAAAGTCAAACATTTGTAGCTTCTTCCAAAGGATGTGAGCTTTAAGTGAGGATAGACCAAACCCTGATAGGAGCGGGCCATAAGTATTGAATTTGGGAGCACTAATACTTTATTCCATTTAAAACCCTCCATAAGTAATTTGAAGCTATTTTATTTAGTAACAACGCTTAAACCCATAATTCATGGAGGGGACTACATTCATGACAAAATATATGATCATGGGTAGATATGAAAACTTACAAAATGTATGAACTATTGTTTTCATTTGGGAAATAAAAGGCAGGGCTTGCGTTGGGTTTCCGGAAAAAGCATGTCTTATCAGAGTTAACTAGAATTAAAACACCCAGGTAAGGAAACTCATTTACAATTCAAAAACTTACTGGCTACATCTTAAACTTGATCTGCAGGTATGTTCTTTTGCATAAGACTGGAGCCCCTGGAGCTTATGCTTATGTAACCCAATCTGGGCAACATCAAAATGTATAACGGCGTCCGCATATGCCAGTCCCAACATTCTTACATGGCCCATTTTTACAAACAAAGGGGATTTGGCCAGTAAATCATGAATGTTTGAGATGTAAAAATTGAATAAGGTTGGCACCACAACAAACACTGCGAAATTCACCATTCCATTTTAGTCATACTTTAATTGAAGTGTTATAATCCATTCTGTAGCATTGTCAAATGCTAGAGAACAAGCAATGTAAATTGATTCACTGGCTTTAATGATCACCCGGTCATGCAACAAACTGCTACCATTCAATGTAGGTGCCCATTTTTCCTAAACTCCTGTTTGTAAGTTGGCTAGTCACCCCACAATAACAGCACATCCTTGTAGATCTCTTAATATTGGAGTGGTAATTACTTCTGGCAGACGTCTAACAATGCACTGAGCGGTAGTTGGCCGGATCATCTTTGGCACCCTTTTTGTATATGGGCATCAGAAAAGCTGTAGGCCAGGAACCTGTCATAATTGTGTTCGAAATAACATCTTTAAACAGTATGTATGACATTGCCTTTAGGGTTAAATTAGACAACCCATTTGGACCAGAGTCCCTTAGAGATGTTTTACTTCATGCTGGGTTGTTCAGTGTCTCAAAATGAAAATTTGCCTTTCAACATGTTCAGTTTCATCAGGTCAATTTCATGTCCACATCACAAATCGAAGTCGATTTATCAGTGTAAATTATTAGATAAAAAGAATTCTCCAAATCAGATTAAATCATACAGAGGAAAAATGTGTGATAGTATTTACTAAGCAGTTTCTTGGCTATCTTGTAAAGCTATTGTATGTTTGTGGGATTCTACCCAATTTTGTACATACTTGCTTTAGTTTACTTTCTATCAAATAATACAACATTGACTAAGACGTCTTGCACAATGATCACAAATCCTTTGTCAACTTTCTCTTCTTTTCCATAATTGTCTTATCAAACATGTGATTGTAACTGAAATTGTGGACCACTGAATTCTTCCCTATACACTCACCCAGTACATAGCACACTGCAAACATAAAGTTCAGGACATTAAAAGGCAGTGAGTTGGTATATAATTTTAAAAAAATAGGCAACATTGAAACATTGTTTGCTGCTAGACTTTACCATGAAAGGACGCCACAATACCATATTCCTAGATGCATTTGGTTCAACCACTGACAGTAACAAAACCATGTTATACTCCAAGCATGCCAACTTAAAATTTCATATAAAGCATGCATGATTGCCAAAATCCGAGAACTCCATATTTAGTGATTCAGTCTTGCTTCTGAAACAAAAATGTAGTGAAAATGAGGACCATCCATCCGTTGTAAAAGATGGAGGTATATCTCCTTAGATATTACCATTTAACATCGCCAAGTTACTATCATGTAAAAAGAATGACAAATGAGTCTCCCTAGCTTGGTTGAGATGGTTTGCAGACTTTGTCGTCATAGGAGTAGACTAAGCAATGCAAAAGCTATTTAGGTCTCAGGCCAGAACAATATTTCTCAATATTATCTAGATAACTTTAAATAAACCAAGTGGTTAAAAGGTCATTTAGTGCCCCCAATATAATACTAACTATACATTTCTCAGCAATACATTTAAAATAGTCTGCAATGGCAATATTTCCACCCTGTCCACAGCCAGACATTGCTCCTCAGTATGATAATTCACAGAGGTTCCTTGCCTTTCCTTCGTTAACTCAATTAGAACTATGGTGCCCTTTGATTTAGTAGGTTGGAGTGACCTTTAACCCCCTCATTTATGTTGTCATAACATCTTACCAGCTATTGAAGGGCCACGTTTAGGGCTGCCTGCATAGATGATCCTGGCACTATATCCATCTGAGTTGTGGCAAGCTCATCTACACACATTGGTTAACAGTGTGCCATGTGCACTTCTTTTACATTGTGCTTCAACCCATCAGGTAGCTCCCTATCTTGGTGTGCATTAAGGGAGGGGGCCACAAAGTGCATCAAGTTTGGGTGGTAGGTTGTCAACTTCCGTATACATTCTCAAACAGTCTCAAGAATAAAGGATCTAAAGGGGGAGTTTCCAAAGTATTTGCTTTCAACGAACCCGGGGGGATGAGGAGGTGACCTTCTGGTTGATTTGGCAAATTAGCAGTGCTAAAATATTAGTAGTGACCCTTATGGAGAAAAAGTCAGTGATTTTTTAAACTTGCACTCAGATTAACAGTGTCAAAGGTGCAAATGAAGCATAATAGACAGGCAACAATTTTGGACTTTGTATTTTATTATGGCCCTTTCTCATTCAATTATGTACCAGAGTGACCATTTCTATAACTTACAATACTGTAAAGAAAAAACAGCCAAATTGCAAGAACGCATCAGCGCTTGCCACTTCTTGGGGCCCCCCAGCCCATCTGCACACAACCACTGGCAACTGCAATTGTTGCACTTGGCAGGCCGGTCCTCCTTATTCTGGTCTGCCTCTGGTAAAGTGCGCAGCCAGAACGAGGCTCACAATAGTTCCCACTCAGGAGACTCTTGCAGTCAAATGCACTTGCCACACTTGTCCAGGTGGAGCTCCACACCAAAACTCACGTTTTGTTCTGGTTCTCATCAGTCCAGTCTGCCTCTGAAAAAGTGCATGCCCATAAATAGGCTCGCAATAGCTACCACTCCAAAGCTTCCTGTTTTCACCTAAACTTTCTGCACTTGTCACTACCTTAATCTTTAATTGGTAGTTCAATAGCATTGAACTTAGCCTCTTGGCATTAAATCTGTGTCTGTGTGATTTTCGATGCTGGGTGAGTGTCTAGTCAGAATGGCAGTGCTGGCTTCCACAATGTTATACTGCTCGTCAGTGGCGATGGCATGTGGGTTGAAGATGCAGGGGCAGCAAGCATTGTCAGGAGAGTTGACGGCCTCTAGTCCAGAGAAGTGCTAACTTGCCTCAGGCAGCAGGCGCCTCTGGGTTGAACAGTTTGGGGTATTGCTGCAAAGTTCAGGGGGAGTTTGAAAAACCTGGAGAACAAGCAGTGGTGTTGAGGTGGAGATGCTGGAATTCTCAGCTGGACTTGGATGCAGACACAGCAGAGCTTCAGTGTTGGAGTCAAGTGGGCCCAGAGACAAAAATTGGTTCGAGCATCGAGGACAAGGATGACTATATTGGTTCCCGCACAGCAGCCTGGAAGGTGCCCAATCCTGATTTGAGATAGCTTGGGAAAGCAGGGAGAGCCAGAGGTCACATCCTTGATTCTAAAAGTGCTATGAATACCACTCCAGTGGTTTCAGGTCAAGGTGTGTCCTTTTCCTCTTCACTACCCATCTAGGAAGATTAGTTAGCACTTGGAGGGGTTCCTTCACCACCAGTGAGGATCCCAATTCCAGTGCAGCTGGCAGAATACAGGCCTTGGTCAATAGCTGTCATCCCCAATGTTCACTGGCGATGGTTAGGGGACAGAGATGAACACCTGTCTTCAACTCTTGCCCTGTGGCCCCTCTGGCAGATGTCTTTGGGAAGGACTGCTCTCCCAACAATGCCCAAATAAATTCTTCTGTACTTAAAGGTCCAAGGAGAATCAATGAAGCAATGGGGGATGCATTCTGTATGAAGGTAAGGGGGCACAGGGGATGGAATAAAGGCAAGTCTGTTTTAAGAGGTCAAACCTATGTTACTCTGACAAGTGACCTTTGCCTTTTTGCATCATATCCAAAGTGAAGGAGAAGACAGGAAAGAAAAGGAAAGCCCAAGAAAAGCAAAAAGGATGAACCGTTCGTTCAGTCCCTTTTGACTTTGCTGACAACTCCACCCTGTCCCCCTTCCCAAGTCTTCATCTTGAAAGGCCCTTTGTTATGCAACACTATTGTGTGAAGATTGCCATTTTTTATAGGTGTGCCTCTTTGAAGCATGCGCTACCCAAATACTGTCCTGGTAAGAGGCAGGGCTGGACTGGCCTATAGGGAATTCTGCAGATTTGAAAAATAGACCTGAGTGGACCAAGCTGAGAAGTAGGAAAAAGGGAAGAGCAATTGTTGGGACAAGAAAGAATAATGCTGGAAACTAGGAGCTTCGCTGCTTTGAAGGTTAGAAAAGGGTGAGTTTACAAACATTGAAGAGGGGAAAACAGCAGTAGGCAGCAATAAGGTAAAATGAAAAGGACAAGGAAGCGTCAAAAGATATGCCAAAATTACGAGCAGAAGTAGACAGAGTTAAATGAGTTTGAGGGAAGAGAATAGACGGAATAGTAATAAACGGGGGATATGAGAAGAGGGGAAGACACTAATTCACATCTTAGATGAGTTGCGATGAAGAACAAGATGAAAGAAATACAGGCAGAAAGTTTTGAATGCAGACTCTGAAAAAAGATGAGAAGAAAAATAAAATGTTGGTGTCATCTGCAAAAAGATGTTAGCAGAAGTTGTAGGAAGATATAATAGCTGAGAGAGGGATTGTTTAGAGAGAAAAGAATATAGTACCAGGACAGAGCCTTAGGGAGCCACACATTGTAGAGGGAAAGAAGGTGGTGAGTGACCAGCCCACAAACATAATAGGTGCTGTTAGCTATATAATAACGGAACCATTTGTGAAGAGTAACAGAAATACAAAGTGATAAAAGCCTAGAAGAGAGAGTATTATGATTAACAGTATCAAGATCTGCGGACAGGGTGAGTAAGATAAGAAGGGAGGTTATACGGCCACAAGAAAGATAGGCTCACAATTATGAGATTTTGAATCAGAAAAGCAGAAGTAAAAATGTGCCTCTCTCTGTAGTGACTTATGTGCCCCAGGAATTATTTAGAAGGCACATGTGACCTTTGAACCTACCTTTTGCTACTGGAGAGCAGGTGCTGAAGATGACAGGGCAGGGTATATTTGTGTGCTAAGTTTTTAATTAACAGATCACACTTTCTGAGATTAAATAACTGCAATAACCTTCACACTGAATCTGTTGGTTGTCTTGATGAAGAGTCACCAGAAGCATGGAAACTTCTCTCCTGAACATCAATGAATACCTGCTCTGAAACCTATATTCTAACTTTCTTACTGCCCTCATTGTCCTCGATGTGTCCTCTGCTTTCGTTACAGTCAGAAATGCCATCCTGCTCAACTGACTCTGTGATAACCTGGGTATCACGGATTAGGTCCTGGCGTGGCTGACCTCCTTTGTCACTGATCGACCCTCCCAGGTCCAACTTGGGTCCTTCCTCTCCTCTATCTCTCTCTCTACCTGTGGTGTTCCCCAAGGGTCTAATCTATCTTCCTGGCTGTTCAATACCTGGCATCTCTTTCCCACCACATAGCCACCATCTGTTCCAACTTCCAGTGCTATGCAGATGAAACTCAGCTCTCCTTCAGGCTATTCTCTGCGACCTCTACTCCTTCTCTCAATCCAGATTGTCTTTTTGCAATCCAGGAGTGGTGTGCCACCAATGATATCTGCTTTAATGCCAGTAAGATTGAGATCCTGATCCTCGGAACACGAGCTCCCTCCTTTCCTCTCACTCTCTGGCCGCCCACCCTGGGCCCTCTTCCCTCTCCTACCTGTGATTCTAAGAACCTCAGGGTGATCTTCAACTCCACATTCTCCTTCTCTCCTCACATCTCAGACATCTCTAAGAAGTCAAATTACCAGCTGCACCTCCTCAGAGGTATTCTTCCCTTCCTCACCTTCCCCCAGAAGCTCACTGTCTCCAGAGCTCTGGTTCTCTCTAGGCTGGACTACTGCAACAGCCTTTTTCTAAATCGTCCTGCCTCTACTCTCTGTCCTCTTCAACTCATCCAGAGCCCTGGGACCACACTACCTGCAACTCTCTCTTCCTAAATATCTGCCTTCTTGAGCCCTCCGTTCTTCCACCTCCAACTCTCTGAGGGTCAGTCGCTTCTCCAAGCAAAGAGTTGGGGGCAGATCTCTTTCTTCAGCTGAGGCCTCCCTCTTGAACAGCCTCCCTGCCTCTTTGAAACTTGGGCAGAACCATCTCTGGTTCCGGAAGCAACTCAAGACCTTTCTCCTTCTTTCTTACTTCTCTCTTCCTCTCACCTAATGATCACCTGCCTGATCCATCCATGCACTGGTCAGCTGGTCACCCTCTGAGTACCGGCCCAGGTCCCTGCCTGTCCAGCTACAATCTTCCACTGCTCCTTCGCTCCCCTGCACTTGTGGTCTGTATCTATAACCCTACAGTCTCCTCCCTTGCACTTATTGCCTCCCGCTGGCTGCACCTACAAGTACCCACACTTGCCACCCCCTGGCTGCACTCTTGTTTTTCTCCTTTGCCCCCTCTGGTGCCTTACCTTTCACCCTCCATCTACCTCGTTCCCTCCTTCACTCCTGTCTCACCTGAAGAAGTCACCAGAGTTGTCAACTTCATGAAGGTCTCTTCCATACAGGTTGTTCCTTGCTCCTCCAGAAACATCAAGGAAAATATCGCCTCTCTCGCCCCTGGCTGATCTCTGCAACCATTCATTTGCTACTGGTTTTTTTTCCATCTTCCCTCAAGTACTCCCTTGAACCCGCCACCCCCTCCTTAAAAAACCCTCTGCAGACCCTTCCTGCCCTGCCAACTACAGTCCCATTTCCATAACCCCCTTCCTGGGACAATTGCTTGAGAAGCTGGCCCTCCCCCAACTCAACTCTCATACCGAACTTCTGGGTGGTCTACATGACCACCAGTCAGGATTCCGAGCATCCAGAGATACGGAAACTGCTCTCCTCCACACCCAAGAAGAACTGCTTGCATCTCTTGACTCCAATCCCCTGCTGTCCTCATTCTTCTTGATCTCTCTTCTGCATTTAACACAGTGAATCATTCCATCCTCATAAAAAGGCGCCATGACACCCCTGGCACCTTGGAGCGGGCACTGGGCTGGCTTACCTCTTTCCTTACTGACTGTTCCTCCAAAACCATTCTGGGACCTTTTTCCTCCCCTTCTTCCTTGGCTACCTGTGTCGTCCCCCAGGGCTTCAGTCTTTCGCCCTGGCTCTTTAACATATAACTTTCACTGCTGGCACGACTCATTTCCTCCTTCTCCACCAACTTCCAATGCTATGCTGACGATACACAACTTTCCTTCAAACTTCAAATGGATGCCCTTGCACCCTCCTTCATCCCTGACTGCCTCTCTGCAATCCAAGCCTAGTGCACTGCCAATGACCCCACTCAATGCCAGCAAAACAGAGATTCTTCCTATTGGGTCCCCTGCACGCTGGCCTTCTTCCATGGGCCACCCCGCCCCCTCCACTGCAGCTAGGAATCTCGGTGTCATCTTCGACGCCTCCCTTTACTTCATCCCTCATATCCAGGACATTGGGCCTCATTACGACCCAGGCGGACTTCGCGGTGCTAAATGCACCGCGAAGCATGGCGGAAAGCCGCCGATAGCGCCATGGGGGTTGGCGGATTTACCGCCCCATTCCGACCTCGGCGGAGCGGTAAATCCCCAATCCCCATTCTGCCCTTCCCCATTCCCATTTTTGCCCCATAGGGTATAATGGGAGTGGGGAAGGAGTTAATTACGCCACCGTAAAATACGGTGGCGTAATTAACAACGAGGTCCCGTAGCGCCATGGTTTTCTCCGGCTGGTAAAACCAGGCGGAGAAAACCTCCATGGCGCTACGGGAACTCGTAGTATGGCGGAGAGGTACGCCATGCACTACGCTGGCGTAATACCCTCTCCGCCAGGGTCCTAATGAGGCCCATTGTCAAGAAGTCCCACTTTCAGCTCTTCCTTCTCAAAGGTACTCTTCCTTCACCTTTCCCCAGAGCTTAAATGTCACCAGTGCTCTGGGTCTCTCCAGGCTTACCTACTGCAATAGCCTCCACCTTAATCTTCCTTCCTTCACCTGAGACCCCTCCAGCTAACCCAGAATAGGGCAACAAGACTTACCATTGGCTGTAAGCCCAGGGACCGCATCTCTCCTGCCTTACAAAGCTTTCACTGGCACCCGGTCTCAGCACAGATTAAATTCAAATCCCTCTGTATCATACACAAGGCAATCTGGGATCATTGACCACTCTGTCTTCAACGCTTCCTGACCAAATACTTTCCTTCTAGACTCCTCCATTACTCCGGCACCAACTCCCTGAGTGTTACGCACTTTTATAAACAGAGAGATGGTGGGTGATCACTTTCCTTGGCTGGTTCCCTCCAGTGGAACAGCCTCTCTCTCCCTCTGCGTCTTGAGCAAGACCTCCTTAAGTTCAGAAAAAGCCTCAAGACCTTTCTCTGTACTGCCTCCTTTCCCTCCTCTCTTCCCTGCTATTATCACAGCAGCGTGACTGATGTGCAAGGCTTTATCTGTCCTCGGGCCCTTGACCCCCCACAACTCTCATCTCAGCCGCTTTCTTTTTACTGCACTTACTTGGCTCACCCACTCATCGGTGGTTGCATTTACATTCTTCTCCTCCTTGCATTTAGCCATAGCACTTCTCCATGAGCATCACAGCACCTTATTCCTCTCCCCTCCCCCCACTGCACTTGCATGTTCTGAACACTCACAAGGCATTGTAGGTTTGTCTCCTCTTCCCTTATTCTCATTATTGTTTGTACTATTATTGATCCTTGCTGTAATTCATTGTCTTCCCCTGTCCCACCCTGTTTGCGCTGTGGGCGATTTGAAACAGTTTTTCTAATTGTATAAGCGCCTAATAATTTACCAATAAATACATAAGTATTTTCTCCTTCCTCTCCCTATCCCCTCCCTACCCCCTGCACTTCTCCCCTCTGCCTTTCCCTGCTCTTGCGCGATCTGAATGACACAAGGCCTAGTAAGCTCGTTGTTGTGTCCTCCTTTTCCTTTCCCCCTCCTTGTCTTGTTGCGCCTATAAACGCTTGTGTACAGGAGCGTTATAAATGCCATATCATAGCATATTGTATCATCTTTGTATAAGTTAAAAACATATAAAAGCTTGTGCTGTTTCACCCTTTCCAGAGGGCAATCCTTCACAGCCATTCCTGCTTCTGTAAATACACACTCAAGATGACTGTGTGCAATGGGGTGAGTACAGTACACACTACTGGTGGGTATGAACAAAAACACCTGTACTGCCACTGTTGGTATGCACTCATGATGAGTCTGTCCAATAGGGCAGTACTACTACTGTAAGCAATTAATTAAGGGTTTGTAGCATTAAATGCAAACATGAGAACATGCCTGCATCGAACGACACAAGCTAGGTAACAACTGATTGCAGCAGGGCTTCTCAATGACAATCACAATACAATACATCTATTTGCCAGGCCACACTTTATGGACACCTTTTCCCCTTCCTTCCTCCTGTCTCTGAAACCCTCACTGCTGCACTGCGGCTCTCTCATACATGCACACATGCTGAACTTACACACACAAATGCACACACATTTCCAAGCAGACCCATTTACAGGCACACAAGCACTCGCATACAAACAATCATAAACACACCCAAAATGCTGTTGTTTTTTAACTTGCCTGCGCTCCCTTGGCCACATCTGTTTGCAACTCCAGCTGTGGTGATGTTTTCCTGGATGGCCCGTCTTGTTCACCCACCTTGCAGGCCATTAGAGCGAGGATGTGCAGGAGCACCCAAAATGAGTTAGTGCCGGCAGTACCCCAGTCAGCATGCCTAATGTGCAATGCAAGGCTGGGGAACCACAATGTCTAGCCTTGCATGGGTCATTGGGCATAAACTGGCTTAAATGCATACACCCATAAAGAGAGGACAGGTTTCCCTCACAACAGATGCTGGCCCATGAGTGCTAACTGACGAAGGGCTCCATTTTCACTAGGGATGTCCTTGCCGGGGTGCCACAGCGGGCGGACGGTCAGCCCCATGTTGCTCATTATGGACGAGCTGCCACTGATCTCTCCAGTACACACTGACTGTACGCTCTATGCACAAGGTGCTGGCTGTACAGACCAGCATCCTCTAAAGGACTCGCTAACGGCCACCATCCCGGCAGCTCACACAGGACTGGCAGACATTTGGAAATGGACACTTTAGGAATTTTCTTTAATGGAAAAACCATAACAACAAGCAGTAGGAAAGACAAATGAAGAGGATAAACATGCTCTGTCTTCTGGGGCCTTTAAACAAATCGAACCCCGTACATTTACAAAGTCAGAACTGCAGGTGTCACGGGGTGGAACTTCGAGGAGGTGACCCCAGTAACAGGGCAGCGTCCTCCTTCCTCCCCACTGGTTAAGGGGGAGGTGTTTTGGGGCAAAAGCCTGGGAATCAGGAAGGGGAGCCCGCGAAAGGACAAGAGGGGCGGGAAACCTGCAAAAGAAAACAAAAGGAGGTGGGGGTGCCTCGGGGCATATATACTGCGTGTGGACTGGCAGCCAAAGGACGCCGGACGAGAGAATGTAGCAAGCAATTTTTCCTCCACCCACCCTACATAATGATTCCGTAAGTGCAAGGGTTTGCCGTTGCAGTCGCAGAACGGCAAGTCAGTGTTTTTTGCGACCAGTGGCACTGTAGAGACTACTAGCGGGCCATGGGAAAGCTGGAAGGGTTTCCGCGCTTCTCGCGATCAGCGCCCCTTTGAGGCCTAAGCGGCAAGGGCGTTGGAGGTATCGATGAGGGCTCGGGTTCACCTGGCAAAACAGCACTCCTCCAGCCCAAGAACACCTGCAAGGGCAGGTGGGGCTCAGACAAGAATGGTTGGGGGAGCTTTGGCCTAGAGTGGACTTGATCCCTCCCCTCCCCTCCCCTCCCCTCCCCTCCCCTCCCCTCCCCTCCCCTCCCTCCCTCCCTCCCTCCCTCCCTCCCTCCCTCCCTCCCTCCCTCCCTCCCTTCCTTCCTTCCTTCCTTCCTTCCTTCCTTCCTTCCTTCCTTCCTTCCTTCCTTCCTTCCTTCCTTCCTTCCTTCCTTCCTTCCTTCCCTCCTTCCTCTCATTTCCTCTCTGTCTCCCTTCCTTTCTTCCCCATCTCTAGCTTACCAACTTCGTATTCCACTCCCTCCCATCCGTCCTTCGTGTCCAATAGCCATGCGTCCTTCCATTCCTAAAGTTCTGAAATCTTGCCTTCGTCCCTTCTATCCATCAGACTCCTAACCTGGCACACTGCCTGCCTTCCTCCCTTCCTTAGGTTCAATCCTAATACCCAATCTACTGAACCTGAACCACAAAACATTCATGAATCTATGTACGCATGCGCGTTTCATGTATCTCTCGACTCCCACGTGAAATACGGGAAGCCAGAGGGACAGCGGCACCAGCAGAATGATTTACTGTTTCAATGTGAACTCCAAATTCCTTTTAATAGAAAACCCCATATCAACACTGCAGAGCAACATCAGGAGCAAGACTGGCTTTTTTATATTTCCTTTCAGAATAAGGCAGTTGCATTCAATGCACATTGCCCTTTATTTCCACTAATACTTTTTTGATGAAACCTGTCACATTTTATTGATCAATTGTAGCAGTGGCCATTGCGCATTCTGCTTTCCTCAGTGCGGTGCTCTCAGCTCTCTGCTGGCATCCCAGCTGCCTTTTATCGCCTACTCCCTGGCGCTCTGCGGCGTCTGAGTCAGACGCATTTTCCCAAAACCTTACCAGTTCATTCAACCTACAAAATATAGCTACAAGGCCACCGGCCTGTGGAAGTTTCAAGGCTGTGGGAAATCTTCCAGTTCTATTCAGTATGAGATCAGGTGTTTCCTTGAGCAAATTGGTGAGCACGTTGTTGACCAGAACCAAATATTGTTGGCAGTGGCTTCGAAGCAACATACATATGTGTGAGTGTAGTCTTTTTATCTAACATGAATTTGTCGTTATTTTAACGATTTCAAACGTATTTAAACAGCGAAATGCACATTATATAAAATAACATGTAGCTATATCAATGTGTGTAATTCATTACATTGCAGAGTAGCTGATAACGCCACATGCCAACAAGCGGCCAGTAGATCCAACGACAGTGCCGTTCTCCTTCCTTAAAGGGACCGCTTTACTTTAGTCACCCACAACAGAATGGACTGAAGATTGGCGTGATATCTTAAAAAAAAAAGCAGTATAAATGAACCATTTAAATCATCACCTCACACAAATAAAGAGCACCTAAATACTGATGATCGAAAATAAAGCTTGCATGTACATCGAGCTTTTGAACTACATCACACACACAGCCAACGTGTGTACACAGCCACAGCTCCTTTCCGTAAAAGGAACAATATATGGACAATAACCATTACCTTTATTAATGCCAACTTAGAAAAGAACCTCCTGTCGGGCTGCAGTTTCCAGGAGACAGAGTAAGGCACACCTAATTCTATGCTGCACGCTCCGATGTACACGGGATGATATGATGATATGATATGGCATTTATAACGTGCCTATGCACAAGTGTTTCAAGGCACGACGAGGCAAGGGAGGGGGAACAGAGGGAAGACAGAGACAGCGATCTTACTAGGGCAGGTGTCATAAAGATTGCGCAAGTGTATGGGGAAGAGGGATGGGGAAAAGTGCGGTGGGTAAGGGGGAGGCGACAGTGCAGAACATGGGATCAACAGTAAAACATATATAGAATAATAAAAACAATAAGTAAAAAGTGTGGCCAGATGGTGGCAAGTGCAAGGGTAAGTGCAGACATCAGGTACCAAGTGCTGGTAGGGGACTGACTGTAGGGATACCGAAAACGGTCCCCAAGTACGGGGGATGCCAGGGAGGCATTGCAGGTGTGTAACTGGCGGGGAGGGGACCTGGGCCCGAGATCAGAGGGAGGCCAGGTGACCAGTGCAGTTTAAGTTTCAGCCAGGAGTTCAGCAGGGGAGAGGAGGAGAGAAAGCAGAAGCAAAGAGGAAGGTTTTGAGGTGCTTCTGGAACCAGAGATGGTTCTCCTCAAGTTTCAGGGAGGTAGGGAGTCTGTTCAAAAGGGATCTACCACCAACTTGTTGCTTGGAGAAGCGACTGACCCTGAGGGAGTTGGAGGCAGATGAGTGAAGAGCTTGAGAAGGAAGATATTTAGGAAGAGAGAGTTGAAGGTATGAATCCACCCTCTTTACACAATAAGAAGTACTATGTGACGACCGCCCAAAGAAGGAGTACGAGGTTGACCTATTTTTGAGGTGAATGCAAAATCACTGAGCCTATTTATTTGCCAGTTCAACAGCTCATGCACTTTAAATAAAAAGTACTCAGAGATAAATAAGTGGGTTTTCAGAGTAATACCCTAGTTGGACATACACACGTCCTGATGAAGGCCCACTTAACTACACGAGGAATGGGTTTGGAAGCCCGTATTTGAACCTAAGGGCCGAAACACACAGTGTTGTACATATTAGATGCGACCAATGCATTGTGGCATTTATCCATTTCTCTTTATGTTACCAAACACAGCAAATGACATGTACATTGGCAGTTCCACTCGCAGGCTAAGAATCACTGCTGAATCTTTCAAGATACTGTGAACGAACTATGTAAAGAATTTCTGTTTTCAAATAAGTTCTATATGAGTGGAGGCGCCTATATTGTCGGATCTGTTAATTTGCTAACAAGGTTTCTGTTGCTCATTAGGAATTAGCTGGCTTGTCTAATTTTTGCTCATTTTTACTAACCCCCATCGCTATTGCTTATAGATCATGTCACACCATCAGGATTTAAGCTGCACATTTCGAGATTTAATTTAATATTTTTAAAAAACATTTTGAATTGATGAAATGACATCACAGGTTGTATTAATGCATTCATAATTGAGTTGTATATTTGTGTCCCTGTGTTCGTGTTGTTCCTACCGTGTGTCTTTCCAGACATACATCCAGTAAACCAAACCCTTATCACAGTTGAAAACCTTTTGCTGGTCTTACTTGCATGGTTTGAATGGGGGCGCTAGTGGGTCTCCCGTGATCTGCTAGTATATGTGAGGATCCCAGAAGACAATTGCTATGGCCTGTTGCTCAAGTTGGTAGATATACCATCCCTCGGTAGCAAACTACGTCTCCCCACCCCCAAAGTCACAACACGGGTAGTATAGATCAGTGGCAACAACTCGTCTTAGAAGCAAAACGATGCAGAGCAATACAGGTTCGAATCTCGGATTCGTGCTTAGAAACCTCTTTGGTATTAAGAACATTATAAAAAAAAACAATTATATTCATGTATCGCCTGCTTGACTGGAGAGAATGACCTTCCTTTATGTATTTACAATAAACCTGGCCATTAGCACACAGCAGACAAACAGAAAGTACTAACAAAAAACATCTACTGACCACCATGCACCACGCATTGTTGAGGACTGACTTCTGGGCATTTATATCATTTAGGGTCCTTTGGGGCTACATGGTGGAACCGTTTTAAGACAATAGGGAAATCCAGACATAAGATAGACATAGAAATGATGCTTATCCTACTGCAGATTGGTCGTGGAAGGCTTAAAAACACTGGGCCTCATTAGAAGTTGGACGGTATTCCGGCATAACTCTGACAAAATACCGCCCAATGGAATTACCATTACCGCATTTGGTCCGGCAGAATTACCGCCGGATTAAAAGTGGCAGTGGCAGAGTTAACACCCATTTTTGTAGAGTCCATTGAACTCTGTGGGGCATTTTTGGCAGAAATACTGCTGTGGTAATTCTAACGATAATGCCGATTTTCGGCGGAAAGTGGGAGGATTTACTCCTACCTCCAGCATTATGCTGGAGGTCAATCCCCAACTCCAGGAACATACTCATAGTATGGCAGTGTGGGAAATGTGGCGGTAATTCCGTTACCGTCAACTTCTTCCCGCACCACCATACTTGTAATGAAGCCCACTGTCCTTTTTCCTGCACAGACCTTTGTGTGGGGGACCATTTGGGACAAACTTTTGCTGAATCCTTGCCCTTCTCCCTCCTATTGACTGTTTAATTCTATGAGGAAAATCAAAGGCAAAGAAAATATGTCAGGGCATATAGTGAAAGGTGCTAAGAAGTGTACTGTTTTTTTCAAGTGCGATACATCTGATTCGGATCTGAGTCGAACAGTCTGACCACCAAAAGTCAGTTCCCCCATCCAGATACCCCCCACATCCCCCCAACCTTACACCTATACATTTTTATGAACTGTACCCCCCCACATATACATATACAAATAAAAGGGGGTCAGACTTTTGGGGGTCGGACTTTTCCACCTCAGTAATTTTGTCCTATTCCTCTGATTCAACTGTCATAATGAACTGCAACTGTAATGAAAATGCAAAATAAAATAAAGATGGCTATGTTTGGATTTTCAGAACTTGTTCTCTGTTGATTCATATGACTGTGGACATACATCTCTTCATTATTCAACTTTACCCACTGACCCTAATATGGCACCAGTATTTGCAAGGCAACACTGCTTACACTATGGAATCACTCACATAGCGTATCAACAATGTGGAATGCTGTCAGATTATTCAACCAATCCTTGGGCAGACCTAAATTAATGGGTATCAGGTAATATTATCCCCCCAAAAATATTGCCGTATATATGGTCGTCAGGAATGTGATAGGGAATATTTTGGGGGGGGATAATTTGTGGGAGCGGGAGTTGCAGGGGTGTCCCCCGCACATTTAAAAATGATGCAGGGATTTCGGGGGTGTCCCCCGCAGGGTCCATGCCTCAATATCGCCGCAAAAATATCTCAATATTTTTGTATCGCAATATTTTTGCGGGGATATTAACACATGGAACCAATTAATGGACCAAACGGGTACACATGTCATGGTTGCGTCTTCCTTATGTTGATCAGGGCCTTGCACAGATCCAGAGTTCGAAAATATATACTGCCCTGAATTTGACCAATACATTTTGGACTGTCTTGGTACTCTATGAACACCATTCTAAACTTGCCTTTAAATTTGGGGGGGGGGGGCAACAGTATGCATTGACCTGAACTCCATGTGGGTACATTAATACTGGAATTGAGTTGAATATCATCCTATATAAAGCCATGACGTCTACCATGCTTTGGCACAGCTAAGAAATGCAGGTGAAAAGTTATCCCACCAGAAAGCACAGTGGTGCAGAACTAACGTAAGCTTTCTAGACCATGAAATCAATCACAGCCGATGGCCTTAATCCTCAGAAGAGGAAGGTTGAGGCTCTACTCAAATTGAAGAACCCCAAACATATACTTGCATTACGATGTCTCTTAGGATTTACTAATTGCAGTCATATATTCATAGAGAATTGTGTATGATATGATATGATATGGCATTTATAACCCACCCATACACAAGTGCTTCAAGGAGCGACTAGGCAAGGGAGGTAGAATAGAGGGAAGACAGAGACAGCGATCTTACTAGGCCAGGTGACATTGAGATTGCGCAAGTGCAGGGGAGGGTGAAAAGTGCAGGGGGATGAGGCAGCGCAGTACATAGGAGAACAGTACAAATACTAAATAAAACAATAAATAAATAAATAAAAAGTGTGGCCAGCTGGAGGCAAGTGCAGGGTGAGTGTAGGCATCAGCTGTCAAGGCTGGAAAGGGCCTGTAGGGATACAGAAAGAGCCCCAGAGTGCACGGTTGCCAGGGGGGCAGTGCAGGTGTACAACTAGCGGGTAGGAGACCTGGGCCCGAGATCAGAGGGTAGCCAGGTAACCAGTGCAGTTTCAGTTTCTCTGAAGGCGAGAAAGCAGAAGCAAAGAGGAAGGTCTTGAGGTGCTTCCGGAACCAGGGATGGTTCTCCTCAAGTTTCAGAGAGGCGGGAGGCTGTTCCAGACGGAGGCCCCAGCTGAAGAAAGATAGGTCACTCAACCCTTGGCCCACCTTTTGGAGGCAGGGGTCAAGTGGGAGTGGGGAACACTCAGATAGAGGCAGTGAAACAATTGAAAATAAGTTTATGCTAAGTTTTAAGCTTGGCTATCCACCAAAAAGAAACAGGATTTCCAACACCTTTTCAACTGCAGTGCTACATCAAAAACATCATTAGATTAATGAATGATCTCTTAGGCAAGCAAAACTTTATCGCTTGTGGAGAACAAATAAAGAACTACAGAGTGTTGATCCAGAAGAACATTCAGTAGTTGAGACTTTCCACCAGCCTCTACAATACTTGCAGAGTGCCCAGATATTATGAACTGGGAATGTAATAAGGATTACATCCTAGATTCTTTCAGTGCAGGGTCATACTGTAGAAATCAGATAAGGTCAAAATGAAATGAGTCTTATGGTACAAGGATCGGCCAAGTTACAGGATTGTGTTGAAGACACTTATCTGGAAGCAGAAGAACTCAAAACAATTAATAATGTAGAGGCATATCATAAGGTGCATGATGTGAACACCTGTTTATGTGGATGGATGTATGTTCCTACTATATTAAAGAAAATCATGAGAAGAGATTAGTAGGTGGTGCCAGGAATGTTTGAGTGAATGATATCTGTGAACTCACAGCCACTTATAAGATTAGTCCCCAGAGTCTTCAGGTGGCAGAACTAATGGCCTTAATATCCAGCTGTACTTATTGCTGTAAATAACCAGTTCCAGGGAATAGTAATCATAACCCATTTATGCTATGTCTGAAAACAATTAGTTGAACACTTAGTAAACTGGAAAGCTAGAGGTATGCCACGGTGAAAAAAACAAACCCCTAAAACACGGGAAGCTAATCCAAACCATATATGATTTAGTGCATCTAGCAACTTTACCCTATTTTGGAAGAGAAGTTGAAGGTACTGACAAAACAGGAAATTATCTAGCTGATCAATTAGTTAAAACTGGAACAATCCAAGGCAAATACATCATTATGGCACATCTCCTCGGAGAAATACAAATACCAGCTCTGACTTAATCACAAACTCAAGCTGATAGTGATCTCTCAACCTTCCAATGGAGTAGAGATACTGCAGACCAAAATTTAATTACTGCACAGAAAGTATTTAGAAGATTGGTACCACTTTCCTTTTCTAAACTGGATTGGCATTGAAAGGAAGATCTTCAAGTGGTAATGAAATTCCAAGGGATGTATACAATTCAAGATGGACTTTTGGTTAGGAAACCCCAATCTGGTTAAAATCAGTAGGAGATTTGCTCATTCTGAAGCATAATTTTAAATCATGCCCATGAGGCAGAAAAAGCTAGTCAACAAAGTGTTCAAAAGACAAGGGAGATCCTACATAAGTCACTTCTTAGCCACACATGGGTCAAGACCTAAATATGTATATAAAGGAATCTCTGATGTGTAGTCCGTTCCAACCAAGTTCTCCCACTTGCCAAGTTCCCTTACAAAGAGATGAATGATGTTACTATGGTCAGATCTTCAGTTTCATTTTATTAGTCTAGTGTCTCGTTCTATATGTGGCAACAAATATATGTTGACTGTTACATGTTTCTTCACCGAGTGGGTTCAATGTTTCCCACTTCAAGTTGTAAGGGAGAAACAGCAACTATGTTATTGATCAACCACGTTTTATCTTGTTTTGGTCTCCCTCAAAAGATTGAGTACAACCAGGGTCATCATTTCAGATAATGACTAAGATG
Source organism: Ambystoma mexicanum (assembly GCF_040938575.1). NCBI lineage: Eukaryota > Metazoa > Chordata > Amphibia > Caudata > Ambystomatidae > Ambystoma > Ambystoma mexicanum. The sequence goes on from NC_090933.1 coordinate 1,125,420,838, forward strand.
TGGGACATTGTAGGAATCAATTGTTAAGTAAGTAGATATAGCCAACCATCTGGCATGCAGCGTGGGTTGTGTTTTGAGCAATACTACAAGACAGGACCAAGTTGGGACTTGCAATTACCACCAATCCTGATGGCTCTTACGTCTACTCTTACATCTTCTAATAAGATGTTCCCTTTTGAACTGACAATCTTTAGGAAAATGGTCTTACCACAACAACTGTTATGCCGCACACAGGAACAGACATTGATCAATGCCTCTACCACTCATGAATACATGAAAAATGTAAGGAAGCATCTCCAATGTGCTTTTGTCTATGTACACAGGCATTTGGAAAAGGTTGCGGGAAGTACAAAGACTTATTATGATCTTCAGACATCCATAAAAGGAATTGGGGAAAGGTAATTGAGTGCACCTCTATAAAGAAAGAAGTGAAGGAAATGTATGTTCTACCCCAGCTGGAGAGGGGCATATAAAACCACAGACACCATTTCTCCCATCACATACAAGATCAAAGTTCCAAAAGGGGAAGAGATGGAGCAATGCTGAATATATGTGAACAAGCTGAAGCTCAGTCATCCCTGAAATGCTCTCAATGGATTGAGCAATCAATTCCTCCCACTGTTGAGAAGAATTCTGAGTGAGAAAAAGGTGAGTGCAAATATTTTGATTGAAAGGATGAATGTTTAGGTAATGTTTTATAAAGTAAATAGAATTCTATGTTATTTTGCAGCATTTTGTAGCATTATGTAAATACTAGGGTATAGTAGGGAATTTAGGGAGCTGTATAATATTAAATCATTTTATTATTGTATACAAAACTAGCCTTTATACCCCTCTCTTGTAGCAACTGATCTAAAATTCCTTCCATCATCACAAACTAAAAATCGGAAGAATGGGAGAGGTCCTAGAGAAAAATCAATCAATCGCACACCAACTCGGAAAAATGTGTGAGTCAAGGTTAGTACCACAGTGGAGAGGATCATCCTCTGCAGGATGTCCCGTCCTCATTCTGTCTATATGTTGGAAACCAGAAATTGCGACATGCGCAACATCATGTGCAATGCCAGTAAAGATGCCTATACCACGAAGAGCCTTTGAGACAAGGTAACCCTACATGATATATCCCTGTAGAGATGATGATCTCCTGAAGGAGATCCCCGAAGAAGTGTGAAGATGAGAAAAAGAGAGGCTGGTGATGTCACAAGAAATTAGCTTGGCACACTGAGAAGAGTGGCTGAAGAGGAAAATGCATACACCTTATAGAATCTGATGGAGAAGTAAAGAATCGAGAAGACTTTCATGTGCGGAATGAAGATTGCACTTGGGAAGAGCACTGCAGAAAATACAAGCCATATTTATAATTGTACAGATGCTGTAATGCAAGTAGACTAAGTAATCGTAAAGGCTGGCTATACGTAGTCAGCAGACTGCAGGCGGTGCCACCAATATATATATATATATATATAGAATCTGGATATTCAATGTCACAACTTTAGTAAGCTCAACCTGGGGAGAAAGGAGGATTGATAGCTATGCACGTGGTGCAGCAAAGAAATGAGCTGAAGCTCAAAGGTAGACCAAGGGAGTCTGTCTGGCCTGGTGTCAAAGGCTCAGGTAGCCAAAACTGGTAATTAGTCCTTGAAGAACAGTGAATGTGAGGTGCCGAGGCATCCCTTTTTAAGTTTTAAGGATAGAACACCATGAGTGTCAAGTTTCTTTATCCAAGACAATTAAATGCTATAATATGGCCCGATTCACGGTCTCCTGTGACGTGAGTACTGGATGGAAATAGAAGTGGGCATGCAGATCTGAAACTTGATAAGAACATGCCCACACTCTCTTATATTCACAGGGAAGAGAAGCTACTACAAGGCCAAGTTCAAAGACAATCTGGATGGCAGATGGCACGAGTGATGATGGATATCAGGCTAATCGGGTGGAGATACATGGTCAAGTCCACCTGCTGACACCTAGGTTACCAGCTTACGTGCTGCTAGTTAGTCAAATGTTCCAGAAGGGTACAAGCATGACAATCAATTATAGAGGGCCGTATAACAAAGTGCCTTATAGTTTGAGAGCCAATGGCATGCTGTGTACTTAATAATGGTTGAAGATGACTTGCACTAGGGGTGGGCATAAGTTGTCCACCTGACTATAGAGACCCAATAACAATCCAATCCCTTATAGAAAGTATACTTAGATATTCCCCATAAACCAACCACAACCTCAAGTAGATTTTATTAGTTTGCCAAGCAGTATGACGTCACATGTGACACATTTTTGTTATAAAAGAGTTGTTTTTTATTAAATGCTTCGAGCCTATGCTGTGCAACGTCTGTTGATGTCCGTTGTAACTCCCTGTTTAAGACAATTGAGAATAAAACAGAGACATTTTGCCAACTTCCTTAGTCTGTCTTATCATTTGGTGAAAGAGTTATTCTACATCCCCTCCATCGTATGATTTGTTAGCTTGATTAAAAGGACCATAAGGGTTCAACAGTCTTGGCCTCACCTTCCCTACTCTGCATTTCACCCGGGAGGGTCCCTGGCATCCTTGAAACACAATACAGTCTTCGCTTGTGAGATCTGACCTTCTCAACTTGTTTTTCGCAGCCTGTCAGAGGGAACGACCTCCAGTAGGGGAACTCTTGGGGTTTTTGAACCACAGCTCTCGTCCCTTGGTCCGTTGCTCTGCTCCAGTAGGTTCTTCTTCATCCCGGAAGTCCAGCTCGTACTCGTGTTCTGCCTTGCTCAGAGTGTGCCTTTGGGTTCTGCCTTTTATTCATTTGAGGAGAGCTAATTGGTATCAGGTGTATGCACATGGAATCAAGTGCCTGACTTTGTCTGACCCGATTAGTGGGACATCTTCAGTACGATATGTGAAAGTTAATGTTGTTACTCTCAGTCACCCTCTTCCTTGGCACAGTGTTTGTGTAAAAAGGGGGGAGTTTGGACCTCCGAGAATCCTAAAAAATAGGATGGGTTTGATAAACAAAATAGGGGGTAATATCACATATCAGCATCAGCTGCCTCACCCCCACTTCCCGAAGTCCACTCACCCAGGTGATACTCCTGCACTGGTCCACACTCAGGAACTGGATCCAAAAGTGATGGCTGTGTCCTGGCCACCTGGACAACAAGTCCCTGAGGACTAGCAGATGAGACACCCTTTGGTTTCTCACATACTCTTCCCCTATGCAAGGTGGATAGGTTTGTTCTTCTCCAAAGTCCTTAGTCTGAGGGCTCTGGACAGGACAAGTAGAAATTCTTCCCAGGGCTTTGCATATCTGCATAGTTTATTTTCGGCTGTGCTGGTAAGGGCTGTACGTAAACCTTAGTTCCCTTTGATTCACCTATGAACTGAGAACAAGGGCTTCTGATGCCCATAATGTCTCTATGAGGATCTGCTTCTGTCCATTCCCATACCGGGAAGGTTTGGGAATAGAAATCAGATGCCACCGATCTTGGGGTGTAAATTTTCTGGTTGGAAAAGGAGATTCTTGTAGAAGGGAGGAGAATTCCAGAAAATCTCTCTCTATAATAACTTCTTCGGGAAGTCCAGGGATAATGGTATTTCCCCTCTGATATAAATGTACACCGATACTCAGGGGTAGATCTCTTTATGTCTGTGTACACAGGTGACTCTAACCATGGTTGCATGTTCTAGATCTGCTGGAGTGACCAAATCGGCTCTCATGGCTATTTGCTTACTGCCAGAATCCATTAATGCTTTCCCTACTTTTCCATTTACCAGAGCTTTTTCATATGTAAACTCAACTGAGGATTGGCATACATATATGCTAAAGATTTTTTTTAGATATTCCTCCTGTTCTACCCATTCCTGTCCTCTTAGGCATCCTAGTTCCATAGGCTTCTCCTTTTGATTTTTGGGGCAATGCCATGACAAATGACCTGTCTCCTACATGAAAAGCAGATGGGTAGTGATGGTTTAAACCCTCTGGATTCTTCTCTCCTTAGCTCTTCCTTAACTTTAATATCAGGTTTTCTCATTTCTACCCTCTCTTTCAGGATCCACTCTCGGGTATTAGAGAGCCCTCCTCATTCTAATGTCTGGTTATGAGAGCGATAGGTTGGTTTTTGATCTTTTCTATCTTCATTTTTATGTAAAGAATGGAGATGTTTTACTGCATCTAAATGATTTTGGCCAGTCTCAATAGCGATGCTAAGGGTGGGCAAATTTAATTATTGCAACACAGCTTTCTGTAGAAAAGGAGGTAGCAAGTTGGTAAACTGTTCTAAGAGAATAATTTCTATCAACTCTTGCAGAGTTTTGTTGCCGACCCACAGGGAAAT